>NC_083367.1:69995000-71195000 GCF_030254825.1 Meriones unguiculatus | reverse complement strand
CAAATCTAGCCGGATGTGGGTTTCTTCCCCTCGTGAATAGTGTCCTCACAAAATTCTATATCTCATACACGCTATTTCTGTAAGAAGCTAAAAAAAGTTACTACACGGGAATGCACTGGGTGTGACTTGTATTACAGCAACACACACTAGTCTTCAGCCACCGAGTGTAGGAAATGCCTGCAGACACAGCCCGTACCCGCTTAGACAAGCCGCCGGCACCCCGGAAGTCCTTCCCGGAAGTCCTTTGTAACGTCACTGTGCTCCCTTGCCTCCCCTCTCCCCTCTGACTACGGAAGTTGCTGCCTGGCTTGGAACTTTGTATAACTGAAATCATATGCTCCTGCCCACCGTTCTATTTGTGAGTTTGCATATTGCTGTTTTGGCTGTAGTTACTCAGTGACAAGGCTTGGGACGTTCCCCACCCTACCCCCAATTTCAAAACCTATGTATGCATTTCAGGCTGGCCTTGACTAGCCATGTAGCAGAGAATGACCTTGGCCTTTGCTTCCGTGCCTCTGGCTCCTGAGTGCTGAGACTGCAGGTGTGTGCTGGCCCTCTTGATGTATTGCATTCAGAGCGAGCCCAGGGCTTCCTGCGTGCCAGGTTATCCTTCTGTCTCCTGCTGACGCTCAGGAAAGGAGGGTTGCTCACAGTCAGTCGCTGTTCGGGATGAGGCCTCTGTGAGCATGTTTTTGCTAGTGGTAGTACATCTTGCTGTTGGGAAATACCTCAGGGGAGAGATGCGGCCCACCAGGAAGGTTTCTGTTCCACTTTCCAAAGCGCCTGGACCAACTCATACTTGCAACTCCATAATTCGTACATCCAACTCTACAGTTCTTCCTCTGTGTTTTAAAAAGCTTTGACCACAAGGTTTGCCAAGGATGCTTTGACTCTTCCTAGGTTATATGGTGATGTTGTGTTGGAAATACTTTTTACCCCTGTTAGAATCGCAGGTTAGGCTGAATCCTGTTGTGATCTGAATCTGTCCCCACAGGCTGATGCTCTGGCATTTGGTCCCCGGTTGCTTTAGGAGATTGTAGAACCTCTGGTGTCGGGAGCACTGAGGGCCAAGCGTTGAAGGTCACACACCACCAGTTCTGATCTAGCTTTCAGGCTTGCCACATTGTGATCAACTACCTCATGTTCCTTCAGTCTACTGCTTCCTCATGGTGATTTGCCCTCTGAAACCATGAGCCAAGATAAATCATTCCTCCATTAAAGTGCTTCTGCTAAGTATTTTGTCACAACAATGCAGAAAACAGCCAGTATAGATTATATCAATTAGAGAGTTCAGAAAAGTCTGAGAATTGTCTGCTTTTTTTTTTTTCTTTTTTAGGGTGATGTTTGAATGTACAGGATTCATTGTCTCCTTTCTCAGAGCAGCTTTAAATATTTTGTACTTCATGATTAACAGGTGCAAACTTTTTCTTCTAATAACTGTATTATTTGAACAAAGAAAATATCCTACTTTTTAAATTCCAACAAATTTATTTATAAGACACCGTGTCTTTAAAGTAAAAACACGCTAAGACAGTCTGGGAAAACAGAATCCTCATGTAAACAATGTTTTGATTAGCTGAGAGGTTTCTCCATCCTGGGGGAGATTTATTTTATTTGTATTAGTGTGGAGTCAAGCACTTAGGACTCAGGGGCAGACTTCTGGAAGATGGCGTGGCCCACTTGCAGAGGAGGTCCCTGTAGATTGCTTGTCTGGATCTGGGGCCTGAGCATCTGTCTGTCCACCTCTGGGTAGGTACCAAGCATCAGAGCATTGGCTGAACTGGTGGGGGAGGCCTTTCCCGTGTGGCACAGCTCATAATCCGGTGTGGAAGTTACTCCTCCCGTGTTCCCCACAGCAATGTGGGGGACACATTGGAACCCCTGTCTGTCTGTCTGCGCGCTCGGGGATTAGGAAGATGGCTCCACAGCTCTCTTGCGAGTCTACTCCACATCCTGAGGAGAGGCTGTCTGTCAGTGTAAATACAGCCCCAACTCACAGTGTTTTTCAGTATTAAAGCACACTGGTTATTGATGGCAAAGCTTTGCCAACCTGCCGTTTCTTGACTTCTGTTTCAGGTCAAATTGCAATGAACCATTTGTTGGATTTCATGTAATGTGATTTGTAACTTTTTTTTTTTAAAGGAAAACTAAATTTGAGAAGTTCACAAGTATAATAAACGTTTGAGTGAGTTGGGTGGAGACGAGGTATGGTCTGGAGGAAGAGGGCTGTGCTGCCTGTCAGTGTGGCAGGGATGCGCTCAGGGCTTGGGTTGTCAGTGGTTCCCTGGATCTCTCTAACAGACATGGAGGGATCCTTCTGCCTGCTCAGCTTGGAAGGCCGCCTCCCTTCCAGCTCTGCTCCTGTGTATTGTGGATACGCTTCTGATTTCTGATACAAAGCACCTCTTTGTTTGATTTCTTGGACTTGGTGTGAGATTGTTTTCTTAAGCGGTAGATTTTGGGCAGGGCTCAGAACTCTAGGTCTTCAAAGGGTTTTCTCTACTACTCGAGAAAAATAAAGAACTCCTCTCTCTCTAAACAAACAGACAAAAAACCCCAGCGACACCTAAGGCTTGGGTAGAATAACTTCTTCAGGTGGGCTGTGAATGGGTGCAGGTCTGGTTGGACTGTGGTTTCTTCTACTCTAAAATATTCTGCCTTTGCTTAGGTTATATACTTGTACAATCTAATGGAGCTATAAAAGCATGCCCTGAGCTTGGTTTGTATAAGTGCTGTGCCGGGCATGATAAATGTTAATGTATAATATTGATTCCTTTATTCCACTGCATCGTCGTGGGCTGGTTAAAATGATAAACAGCCATTAATTTTGCATCATTTACAGAGTTATTATAAGCAGAACAGAAGTTTGGCTCTTAACTATACCTGCATAGATCAGCACCAGGAAAATATATATAGTTCGGGTCATCTTGTGTAGGCCTAAGGTGGCTGTAGTGGGGTAATTGTACCGATATCCCATTGCCACACAGGGCCAGTGGCTTCTGCGAGACTTTCCCAACTCAAGACACTGAGGGTAGCTTCGATTGCCTCATGAAGGGGGAAGGTGGGACTTTGTTCTTGTTTCCACAAATTCTTCTTTGTACTTACAAAGAAAGCAGGATTCTGCTTAACAGCGCAGAGACATTTCTTAATAACTGAATGTAGGTTTTATAAATCAAGTCGGTTGAAGGGCTGTGAGGGAATGTAGCATTTTGAGGTAAGATAATATCCTCTCAAGGAAACTATAGAAGTGGAGTCCCAGGGCCCCTGCCAGTGCTCTGGCTCTTCCTCTACGTTTGCTCCTTGAAAACTGATGTTCTCGGATTCTTCTCTTCTGCCCTGATGGAAGAAGAGCAGGACCACTGTGTTTTCCGCATATAGGGTGTGGGATGATGGCAAATGCCTACATCAGCTAGGGTGAGATAGACCACTCAAGTCAAGGTCAAACTTGGTACAGTCGTGTGCTGCTAAGACTTCTTCACAGGAATGGAGGGAACCTGTTTGAGACCCCAAGAAACGAAAGCCGCCCTCACCCTCAGGGCCACTGCATCGCACTCTTGAGTTTCTTCATTCTTCCTTTTTCTGTTCTTTCTCTGTCCCAGCCAGGAGCCATTACTTCTTTCTGACTGCCCATGATGCTCAGTCCGTACTACCACGCTACACATGCTGCCTCTCACCTTGCACTGGGCTTCTCTATGAGTCATCTCTGCATCCACGGATGTACAACTCCCTAATAACCAGGGTAATTTGGGGCTCTTTTTCATCTGGGCCAGCCACGTGACATAGTCATTACCCAGAGCACCCAAGACTAGACCTCAGCTGAAAAGGTCAGTTAGGCAGGAGCTGTGAGTGTGGCTGGTCTTTGCGTGATACCAGCCCCACCACCCTGCCTGCTCTTGCTCTTCCAGAAAGCATCTCATTTGTGTCTTCTTTTCTCTGTACTTCACGTCTCCTTCATTCTTCCTCCCCGTTTCTCATCTTTCTCATTCCTTTCTTCTCCCGTTCTATCATCTTACCTTCCTGTTTTTCCTTCTTCACTATTCCCTTCTCCCCTACTCTGTTTCTTTTCATTTTATCCAATATCTATTTGTATTCTTGCTGTCACCAGAAGTCACAACACCCACACTTTATTTTGTTTAATGCCAACAGAGCTGATATTCGTTCGGTGGGTGGTAATGATGGTTGTGATATAGTTTGAGTCTCGTGTATGAAGTAGAATTGGAAGGAAGTGCTAGGGTGATTCTACCTGCCTCTCTCATGTGCCAATATAAAACATACTGGGTGTTGAAATTGGTCACTGAATGAGACACTGAATATGAGAGCTTTCTGTATCCATAAGAGGGGGATTATTTTCTCAAATGTGGATTTTTATGAACAAAGTTTTATGAAAAGCGTATCTTTGGGGTTAGAAGGATGTGGCTTTGCCACTCTTTGGCTCTGTGGTCAGGACTCTGAGCAATGAGGGGGCCCTTGCAGGGCTTTCTCATCATGGATATTCTTCATAAGCCAGCTTCCTACAAATTTTATGAGGTTACCTGTGAAACACCACAGAGGTGGCTTGACACAGGTCTGGGTCACCATCAGGATGTCTTCTTTCTCTGCTCCACATTCCACTCCTGAATTCTGACCCTCTCCCAACCTATTGTCTTTTATTAAGATAAAACATTGAAACCAGTCCGAGCATCATTTTATGCTGGGGAAGAGGAGTTTCTTTCCTCTTCCTTAAGGATCTGGCTCTAAGTCTGACTTAGGAAGTACCTTGTCTCACAGCACAAGACTGGGTTATTGCCTGTGGCCTTCACTGACATTAAGAGGAATAAGTGTTATTTGTTTACAACAGCCACTTTGGATCTCTGCAAGAAATGTCTGTATTGTCTGTGATTCACGCGCAGAGAGACTGCCAGATACAGAGGAGCTGGGTTTTTCTAGTCTAGTTGCTGTTTTCGTTGGCAAACAGTACGGCCTTCTTCCTCCCGCCCCTTCTTATTAAAGCCAGTGATTGCATAACATTTGCAGATCAGGATTATTATTTTTTCTCTCTTTGGAACACTCGCAGAGACATGTGGCTCTGGAGGAATCCTCGTGGATGCCTAAAACCCTAAGGGAGCTCAAGACAAAAACGATTCCACCTGCTTTCTTCTGGCTAGGCCTGCGTTTAATTTTACAAGACAAGATATTGGTAAATTCTAATTTTAGGAATTAGAAGGCCATGTTCATTTCCCCTCTTAAAACCAAATTCAAAGAAAAAGTTGTTTGGGGTGGTTGGATAGGTCTTTAACATACCCTGAGGGAATGTGGCTTGTGGCCTACTCCGGGCAGGTCTGTGAGAAGCTATCTTCCCTGTGTAGTTCCCTGGAATTTAAATAGCAGCAGTGACACCAGGAGTGTATGAGGATCTGCTTTTGTTATCTGTTGTGTCTATAGGTAGATTTGTGGTGGATTGCCCCTCTTCAGGTATCTTGTAGTTCTCACTCATGAGCTCGCCGTCAACGCACTGGATCTGTGGGACCGTTTCCAGTCCGCCAAAGGATTGTTCTCTGAAGTGGGCTCCTAGTTGCTTCTGCCTTTGATATGAATCCACGTATGTTAATCACTTACCACAGGCCGCTTAGACTCATTGGTACAGTGGGTTTTTATTTTTATTTATTTTTTGTTTTTGGTTTTGTTTTGGGAGACAGGATTTCCCTGTATAGCCTTGGCTGTCCTGGACTTGTTTTGTAGACCAGGCTGGCCTCAAACTTACAGAGATCCACCTGCCTCTGCCTCCCAGAGTACGGGGATTATAGGCGTGTACCACTAGGTAGGGTTTTTATCTCTGAAAGCCAAGTGGAAGTTAGATGCCAACTATGAATTTTCTTAGTGTTTTGTCTTTGTCTATATAAAGCCCATACTCGAGATGAGATTCCTGCTCAGTATACAGTGGCCCTATGAACATTTCCTTTCTTCATGGTGCCGTGATTTTTTAAAGATCTCATTGTAGATGGTTGTGAGCCATCATGTGGGTGCTGGGAATTGGACTTTGGGCCTTTGGAAGAGCATCTAGTGCTCAGAGAAGGCAGACATTAAGTGAAGAAATGCTGTTGAGGGGTTTTTTAGGTCTACCCTGTGTATGATTACCTTGATACTAGCTACTAAAGGGCTCTGCAAAGTGGCTTAAGACCATGGCTCAATCTCTTGCTTTCCCCCTCTGTCCTTTCTCTTCAGCCTTCCATCGTGGTAGGAAGCAGGAAGAAGGTCCTCATCAAGATAGGCGTCCCTAGCTCTTTGACTTTTTAGCTCATGAATAAACCCTGAGCTAAACAAGTTGGAGGAAATAACCTGACAAAAGTAACCCAGTGAGGAAATGGCTTCTTTGAGTCACAGTTTGAGAGTCCCATCCATCGTGATAGGAAAGCCAGAGTGACAGGTGGCTGGTCACATTGAACCCGTAGTCAGTATGCAGAGAGGAATGAATGCTCACGCTCATGTCCTTTCTCCTTTCACTCTGGCCCAGGTAATGGTGCTGCCCACAGTGGAGCATCTCTGCCCCTTAGTTAACCTAACCAGGATTATCCCAACAGGCCCGCCGTGGAGGCCTGACTCCCAGGTTATTTTATATTTTATCAAGTTGACAATTGAGACTAATCGTCACAACTGTTTTAATAATTACTTAGTCTGTGAAGTATTCTGTTATAGCATCAGAACATAAACCAAGATACACGGCCTATTCTCATTTCACCCCATTTTTGAGTCCATTATCAAACCCTCAGTTATTATTGGCCATTAAAACCAGATGGCTGGCTTTCATACCCTCATTCTCTTGAGCTTCCATTGCATCAACAATGGTTGTCATTTAGTTCCTTTTTTCTTTTTTTAATGGCCACCAGCCACATCCCATACTCTCTATGAGCTCAACCAAGATTGTGAAATGATGCTCATTGTGTCTTACCCAATATTTGTAGGTATTTTATAGCAGGGACACAGTCAGATTGTTCAGATAAATATGTCTAGCAGGTTGAAGAAATGGAAAGAAAAGTTTAAAGATTTGGGTTAAATAACTGTATTTTAGGCTTTGCTTCAGCTTCCTTCACTGTAAGAAGACTGGGGGCATAGCACCTCATAGGCTTCTACACAGACTAAAAAGTTTTATAAGAAAACACGTTTTGCCTTGAAAGTCGCCTGTAATGCACAGTACCGATGAGGCACCCAGGATCCTTTGTGGGATGCTGCCTTCTTCTCCCGCCAACATAAACACAGACACCAAGGCTGCCAGTTGCCCCAACACAAGACAAATACGTCCAGATTTCCATCTCAGTACATTTTGGGAGCCTGAGTACACCAGTGCAATGCATTTCTCTTCTCAGCCACAGTTCTAATCATAAACTACATTAAAAAAAAAAAAAAAACAGAACTCAGTAAACCCATAAATAGTAAGCCACCTGTCATGTTTTTGAAATCATCTGATTTGCTAGTATCTTAATTTTCTTTTAAGCTGGAAGAACATAATGCATGTCTGATTTTGAGATTCAGTGGACACTTGACTTTGGTATAACTGTGTGGGCAGAAGAGGACCAGCCAGGTTAGAAATGAAAGACTAGGGACTATAGAGATCACTTTTAGATGTGTGCTCAGATACTTTCTCTCTGTGTGTCATCTAAATTTTATTACTTGTATTTATTTGCTTTATCTCTGTGTGTATTTGTGTGTGCACGCATGCCCAGTGCATGTATGGAGGTCAGTGGCCACTTTGCAGGAGGTGGTTGGCTTTCTCCTTCCGCTGTGTGTGTGTCCGTAGTCTTGAACTCAGGCCTTCAGACATGCCAGCAGAGCTGGAGAGACACGGTGGCGGCCCCAGAGGAAGGCGCCTTCGGGGTCTGGCTGACAGATTCTGACTTGGTGTCTCAGGTCTCTACGGAGGCTGAGCCCTGCATCACCACTTGCTCCAAGGCTCTTGCGAGTGGTTGCTGTTTCCTGTTATTGCTGATGACGGTATGAAGACGCATTGTTAGCCTCATCTCTATTATTATTTAAGGCTGTGCATGAGCCGTAAATTGTGCTGCAGGGGCTGCGTTCTGGCGGAAGAGTCTGGGGATCTGGTGAGCCACAGATTGATGCAGGTGCTTGTTTGGGATGTGTTATGCAGAAGGTGGGCGCTTCGCAGACTCATACCCAAGAAAGAAGTCCACCTCGTTCTTGTCCTTCTCCGTCCATTTCCACTCTTCTCCTAGGAGGTGGGGGAGAAACTTTGTACCCATCTGAGGACAGGATTTGGATGTCTGCTTCTGAACCATTCCTGAGATGTTCTGAAGACAGATTCTCTCCCAGTTGGCCAGAGTCCAGGCTCACATTTGGGTATCACACAGAACAATAGCATTTTACACATCTTGTCATTATTACATCTTCAATGAGATTACTTGTGTCCAACTTTGCTGTTGATACCATAATACAAGCTGCAGTTGTCTCTCTCCTGGGTCATTATGATAATCTCATAGTTTACCTCTGTCTACTCTTGTTTCCTGCTAAATGCTCTCTATGCTGGAACCAGCTCAAATTTTTCAAAATGTAAACTAGATAAAACCTCCCAGCTCTTCCCATGACGTTTGGAACTCCAGCATGGCTGAAGGGGCCACATGTGCATCTATATCATTCTACTATTTGGTGTCCCGCCCCGTGGGCCATCTTGATGCTGCCTTCCTTTGACTTGCCTTGGGATCTTACATATATCAGAACCTGCTGTAGGAGGTCCTGTTTCCTTACTTATGCACTCCTTGTCCTTCAGGTCTCAGGGAATCTTTCTTCTATTCCCTAAATTCTTGATTGAGTTCAATTGTTATTAAATCTTTCTAAGCACTTTCCCAAATACTTGCTGTATACTCTATGTGGGCAAAGACTAATTTTGTTCTCATGTATCACCAGGGCCTGCAATGGTCTGGTAAGTAGGACCCCAGTTAAAGTTTGTTGAACAATTAAGTTTAAACAGACAAGAGAGATCCAGGAACGAAAGACAGCTAGAGCCTCACTTGGCACAGACCTCCCATAACTCAAGAAAAGGCTGTGAACTCTCAGAACCGTTGGCAAAGGGGTCGATGAAGTGGTCATATGATGTGTCGCACAGGGTCATGCTCCAGTCTCAGAAGCTAAAGCCAGAAATTCTTCCTCTCCTGACATCCCTGTAAAATGATGCCTTCTAAAGAGTCCTCTTCCCACTTGTCTCCACGTCCTCTGCTGCCTCCTGCTCTCTGTACGCTTGCTCATGTGCATCTCCATGGCCTTGGAAGCTCCTCAGGGATGCTGCTGAACCATCCGTGGTGACTGCAGTGTCACACAAGTGCACGTGTGTGCAAAGCTCAGGTAACGAAAACCCTGCTCTACCTATGCATGCAGCGTCTGTGGCATCGCTGTGTGACTTCTCTAAATGGGATGTCTTCTGTGAATATTTTGGAGCAGAACATCACAGCTGAAACATTATAATTTTTTTTCCTAGAGTATGGTAAAAGCATTGGCTTTAAGATTTATTGCAAACATAATATGCTGAGAATGTAGACTGCCTCGTATAATTTTGGAATCTGAGTTCAGATTTATAAAGGAAATAATAGCAAATATTTGAATATTTAATTAATATTCATGTATTCAGTATACTGACTGATTATGTATGCATCAGTGTGGATCATAAAATATATTTGCAAATAAATAAAACTGTATTTTTTTCATATAATAATATCCCAGACAGCTCTTATTTCTGTGTGCTCAGCTTTTTTTTTTTTTACTTCCACATAAAAAGAATTCTCTGAGGGTTCACACAAACATATATATGAAAAGACCATTTTTTATAGTTAAGGACCCCAAATTGTCTTCCACAGAGACTTCTTGTCTATTTCTTATTTCATTTTTGAAGGATTTTGTTCAATATCCCAGAGCCATTATGCAATTTGGTTATTTATGTAAATGTCTTCAAGGGATTCCGAAGAAGAACTATTTCACTGTTTGTTATCTTGTGTAGAAACCACTGTAAATCATGTTAATTGGAAAAAGAACAGGAAGTGAATAATCTCCCTGCAGATTTCATTCTGAGATAACTTTCCAAAGTCAACTGGAAAAAGCCCTCCATCCTGGAAATTTTTGTTTTGTTTTGTTTTCTGAAAGGTATGTAGTAAAAATATGATCAAATAAAGAGGAAATTCTGTCTTAAAACTCAAGTATTCTAATCTCATTCCGCTGTAGTGGAAGATGAAAGTACTGATGAGAATTTTGGAAAAAGGCTATCTGGAAGAGAAAGTATAGTCAAAGCTATAAAAGAGGCATTGAGAGTTGAGCCAATTTTCTAATACCTCATAATGTAGATCTTAAGATTTCATTTTACAAAACTTTTTTGAATTCTTTCAAATAGTGCATTTCAGTTTTCTCCATTTGCGTCTTGAAAAGTGATAGTTGCTCACAACACCCAGGTCACCAGGGATGTTGGAGTGCCTGTTTAAACTAACTCCATGTTAATTCTTCCTTCCTTATCTCTGAAGAAAGTGTGTGGAGCCAGAGAACAGAGATTCTAACTGCAGAAATGCTCGCTAGGCATTCTTCAGAAACTCTAGTCCTTTCTTCATTATCCTTATTGATGCTCTAGAACTTATCCAGGGTGGGGGGAAAATGAGGCTTCTAGCTTACAGGAACAGGGAGGAAGAGTTTCCTTGCAGGCCCAACTAGTATTTTGGTAAATCGAAGGAAGACATTTGCCTCTTGTCTGTGTTTTCAGTGTAATTGCTGCTTGGCCTTGGAGTAACAGTGCTGTACTATTTTTAGAATAAGAGCCAGGTTGACTTGAACTGGATTTTGAGGAGAACCCTTGTGCTGGCTAGTCTTGTCAACTTGACACACAAACTTGAGTTCCCTGAGAGGAGGAAACCTTGGTGGAGAAGATGTCTCCATAAGAACCAGCTGTAAGGCATTGTCTCATAGAGTGATCGACAGGGGAGGACCCAGCCCATGGTGGGTGTTGCTGTCACTGGGCTGGTGGTCTTGGATTGTATAAGAAAGGAGGCTGAGCAGCCATGGAAAGAAGGAAAGCCAGGAAGCAGCACCCTCCATGGCCTCTGCATCAGCTCCTGCCTCCAGGATCCTGCCCTGTTTGAGTTCCTGTCCTGACTTCCTTCCGTGATGAACAGCAATACGGAAGTGTAAGCAGAATAAACCCTTTCTTCCCTAACTTGGTTTTTGGTCATGGTGTTTCATTGAAGCAATGGAAATCCCAAGACAACCCCGAAGCTGGTTCATCTTTGTGTTGTGGGCCTGCTCTAATCAGACCCATTTTTAAGCCCAAATGCATGCACTGTTTCTTAGGTTACTGCTACTAGGGCTGAGATTTGAAACTAAAAGGGCAAAGGATTGAGCTTCTCTATACTTGTCAAGTTAATGGTTTTTGTTTGTTTGTTTTTCCCTGTTAACTCCTATATATTGGAAGCAGTTCAGGGTTGGAGTTTCTCAGAGACAGAGAAGAGCAATGGAAAGAGCTGTGAGAGGGAGGATTTCTAGAAAATCCTTCTGTAACAGATCTGGCCATAGCCTCATCGTCTGCAAGCACTAGCCTTTGCTGATGGAGCAGGCAGGTAATTCCAGTGGGTGGGTGGCTGGTTCCCTGTCTCTGACTGAGCCTCTGTTGCATTGCCTCTGAGAGCTGGAGAGAGTCAGCACTCACCTCGCTCTCCTGCCCTCAGGAGGCCTTAGTGGTCTTGAATGAAGCAAGCCACATGGCTCCAAGGATGGTAGCTTCCATCCACATTAGCCATCCAGCCGTGTGACCATTCACAGGTTGCCTGGGCTCTTGCTCGTTCTGCAATGAGGAGGGGGCGCGGCATGGTAAGGCAGGAGAATGAAGTTGGGTTTTCCTACTTCCTGATCTCTTCTGTCTTCCTTCTGGAAGATCAGGAAACAGATTGGGTGTGGGGATGCTGGGGCTGGAACAGCAGCATGAAGTCACCAAAGAAAACTAAGAGTGAGACAGGACACTGTGTGCCGATAGACATGGCAACAGAGTCCTTTGACTAAGGTGCTGTAGTGCGGTGAATAGAAGCAAGAAGATTAGGAAATGCTTTCCTGTTGGTGAACATGGTGTGTGCAGGGTGTAGGTGTTAGCATCCTGGCTAAGTAACTTGATCAAGGAAGAGTTTGCTTGGTGTGGACTCCAGATGGTGGGACTGTGAACAGAGCCTTTGCACTCACCCTCTGTCACGGAGGAAACGGTCCATCGAGGACTAGTGAGACATGCTCTGGGATTCGGAGCTGTGTGTCGTGAACCCCAGTGGATAAACTCGTATCTGGACAGTGCATAGCAGGAGCTGGTGGAGAAGTCAGGACTGGTGTCAGAATGATGCCAGCTGTGTCTGTGTTGTCAGGCCAGGCCTCCTCATTCTGTGAGCAGCTGTGGTATCCAGGGGTGTGTAAGGAGACAGGAGCACAGAGCGTCACATCAGTGGTGGGATCAACATGTGTCTGCCTGAAAAGGGTGCTTGCTGTAGGTAGCCTGGAGGCACATGGTGTCTGTGATTAGCGTCTTTTGAGGAATGTCACTCTTCTCATCCACTCACCCTGTCCCTGGCTTTGCAAACAGTGGGGAGAACACACAGTTTAGTCCACCTGCCTCAGACCAAGCCTTGACTCTTCTCTGAAATAAATTTTTATATCGTACACCAGGGTGGGCTCCCCATCCCGAGTCCTTCCCCAGGGAAGAAGGCTTGGGCCTAGTTTCCCAGTGGGTGGAGTGGTTGTCTACCATGCTTGAGGGCAGCCATCTTCGTCTGTGACAGGGAGGGCAGGCGACTTGGAGGGTATTGTGGCTCATACCGCACTTAGCCTGTGTCAAATCCGAGTCAGGGATGGAAAGACAACAGATTTCTTGTCTTTGTTCAGAAGCAGGTGACTTTGTCAGGGTTACGAGAGGTTTGGAATATGGAGGGTTTTGAGTTGCCTGTGTAGGTTGAGCATTTGTGTCCCGTCTCCCAGTATGATGGTGTTAGCAGGTAGCACATTAGGAAGTAGACTCAGATGGCCCCCACCACGGGATGAAATCGGCTTACAGGTGGCTGCCTGTAGGACAGGTCAGCAGCTCCCAGGCTCCTGCGTCCAGAACCTAAAGCAGTAAATGCCTGCTGTGAAAGCCAGCCATCTTCTGGTATTTTGCTAGAGCAGCCTGAGCTGAGACACTGATAACTTTGGTATCTGTGCCTGCCTTGAAGTGCATGTGAGCTTAAGCAGAGAGCCTTGGAAGTGGCTGGGCACCATGGGCAGCTTGCTTAGGCCTCTGCCTTTGTCCTCAGAACATCTTGGGAGCAGACGGCAGGGGTCTGATGAGTGACGCAATTTGGGGTAGATGTCTGCTGTGTTTGGGGATCTTGAAGATGCTAACTAACCCCCACCAAGCTTGTTAAGTCAAGAGCACTTTCTGTTCAACCGCCTTTGTGGCTGACTGCCTTATGGCAAAGGGAAGGTGAAAGGTCTCTGCTCCATAGAGGCTCCGGTGCCTTTTACAATTCACTTTACATGGTTGCCTTTAAACCTGCTCGGTGTAGAGGGTTGGGGGAGAGGAGAGAGGTATTTCCAGAATCAATTTTAGGGTTCTAGTTGAGTTAAATTAGTAGCTGGACTTCTGAGAAAGCAGTAGCAAGAAGTAACTTGAATATCAAGACTCTTGAAGTCCGACCGTAATATTGACCGTGATGATTGACTATCTTGATCTTGGGGTCAAAAGGTTATAAAGAGGGCGGACTGACTCATGGTGTATTTTTGATCTGCTTAGAATTATAGTGGCCTTTGGAAATTTTTGGTAAGCTGCCATGGCTCAAGATTAGAGTAAAAGCCAAAAATATGATTCCAGCAAATGTCCTTGCTGGACTTCATTGTATGGTTTGCTATTGGCTTCAGTCACGGGCATTATGCAAAATGGTGTAAACAGGGTTTGTACTTGGCTTTTCTCATGAGTAATAAGTACTGTATGTAGACTTTCCATCTCTATTACTTAAATAGATCTTCTCAGTGGTTTGGCGAACAGTTGTGAATATAATTATGGGATGGCTATTATTAGGAAAATTACTTTTGCAACCCTGCTATTTGGTTATATCTGAACCTTTCTGCTCTTTTGGTAAGCAACAGCAGGGTTGAAGTAAGTACCAGGGTAGTTCTAGCCTTGGAAGTTTTGGAAATAGGCTCAACCCTATCTTCCTTCTGTGGTACCAAAAGGCATTGCAACAGGCTGTATCACCAAAGAGGAAAAGCAACTCTAAAAGCCCTAGCAAATTATCATTCCCAACATTGCACAGTGGTGGCAAATCTAATACAAACTAGCATTTCCCAATGTATCCCCTCTATGGGGTGTGTGTGTGTGTGTGTGTGTGTGTGTGTGTGTGTGTGTTTAATAGATGTATAGAAAACGATCAGTGGATGGATAGATAGGTAGATAGACAGACATATAGATAGATGATGGGTGGGTGGGTGGGTGGATGAATGGATGGATAGATGACAGATTGATAAAATGATAGATGATAGAATGATTAGATATATAAATAGATATAGATGATAGATAGATGATAGTTAGATAGATAGATCATAGATACATGGCTACATAGATGGGTATAGTTTAAGATAACCAGCTAAGTTATAGAATCAGCCCAAACAAAGATGAGGATGTTGTGTACTAATTCTCTGCTCAGCGTCTTAAAAGTATGTCTGCGTAGCGCCACTAAGCTCTCGCAAGCTGCCATTTTCAAGTGATGGTAAAGATACCCAGTTTATTAAAAACATCATCTTTCATTATTGTTGTATTAGCTATCTGTTGCCACAACAATACCACATAACAAACCTCCATAAAAGCTCCCAGGCATTAAAACAACAAAAAATAAGAGTATTTAAATTTTTTCTTATGGGGCAGAGTCTCATGTAGCCCAGGCTGGTCTTGACCTGGCTATGTGGCTGAGGATGGCCTTGGACTCCAGCTTCTCCCGCCGCTACCTCTTAAGTTAATGAATTTTAGGCCTGAGTTGCCATGTCCAGCTACCATTTATATCCATGAGTGAGTCTTAGGGCAAGGAGACACGCCCAGTGCCTCAGTCCAAATGTGCGTTATTGCTCATGACCTGTATGTCAGCTGGGCAGCTCTGGTTGGAATCGCATTCATATGTTGCACTCTTACCTGAATAGCTGGGCTCTCCTAGGACAACTCTGCTCACCTCTGTCTTCTATTTATATTTATTTATTTATTTTTAAAAACTTTGGTGAATCTACCTCTGTTCTAACAATGGCCAGGAACAAAGAAAATGGAGGGGCTGAAGGCTGAGGCCTAAGCATCAGTTAATTCAGTATGCCGTTCCTTGTGCCATGTACTGTTGAACAAAGCCACTCAGATTCAGCCCAGACGTAAAGGATGAAAGACGCCATCGCCCAGTGTCACACAGCAAAGCAAGTGAGCATAGAGTCACCAACTTTACAGTCACGCTTGCTCTGGTACCATTGTTGCCTAACATTGCCTAAAACAGTGAAATGAAATGAACTTCAGCGTTTGAGAATGGTTCAGCTTGGCTGTTCTCGTTTGGGAGTCATTGAGGCTGGGCCTACAAGCCACCCCATGATGCACTGGCACTTGCTAGGTGGCTCACATACGTGGCCAGCTACTGCTGCTTACATGTGGTTTCTCCAGCATTTACACATTCAGATTACTTACACAGTGAGGGTTTCTCCCTAGAATGAGTGTCCCAGGGGAAACAAGTAGAATCACGTGATCTTGTCTGATACAGTCATAAAAGCCATGAATCTTGACTTCACTGTGTTCTGTTACTAAGAAGCAAGTCATTACCATTAGTCCCTTTCAAGGAGAAGCAGAGCACAGGGCAGAGGAGAGCACTGCAGAACTTAAGATATTTTAACATCTCTGTGTCTCTACCATAGTTGTTCATGGGGGAAAAATCAGTTTCTTAAGAAAGAGAAACCAGTTCTCTCATTAAGAGAGAACTCATTAATTTCCTTCTTCAGGTAAAATGTTAAGCCACGTTCCTTTATCTTTTTGCTGTGAGCACCCACCACTTGTATTAAATAAGAGACTTTATGTACACACAGAGACTTTTTCATTTTTATATAGTTCCATATAATTTAAATAGTAGCAGGAATGCTCTTTGAGGAAATGCGGCTCTTCTCCCACAGGATCTTGCATATGGTCCAGGCTGGCAGTCTTCTGTCTCAGCCTCCCAAGGCTTTGTTTACAGGCATGCGTCTGGTTTGTGTTGTCTTTCTTGTCTTTAGTTTTGAGAACTACATACAAATGTACAGTGTAGTATCATCATATATATTCCCCGTCTTCTCCCTCTTCATCTTCCCCCATGGTCCGCCCCGCAACAAATCCTTCAACTTCATGTCTTATATTTCTTCATAAGCCACTAACTGAATCCAGCTTCTATCCACTGGAGTTCGCAAACCTGTCAGTGGTCACATTCTCAGAAAAGAATAATTATCCCCCCTCCAGCAAATATTCACGCCAGTGGCTCCTCAGTAAGGGGTAGGGCCTGGAGATCTCCCCGACTCTGCTGGGGTTTTGCCTGGCTTTGTGGAGGTATTGTGCATGTGACCAAGCCTCTGTGAGGTCATGATTGCATCAGTCACGTCATGTCCATCCCCTAACACCCTACCTTCTCCTCTGAGGTGTTCCCTGAGCCTTGATGGTAGTAGGCTTCATATAAACGTCCCTGACTGGGCACTCAGCCTCTTATTGTCAGCACCTTGATCAGTTCTGTGTCTCTCCACTGACAGCAAAAAGAGGCTTCCTTGTCCAGGGTTGAGGGTAACCCGGGTCTGTATATGCCTAAATCTGGACAGAAGTCTAGTTGTGTTTTCTTGTGAGTCATTTTATATATATGTTTCTAGGAGAAACACGAAGATGCTATGATTTTAAGACTTGGTTGTCTAGGAGTTCATCAACATAATGCGGTCTAATTAGCAGGTTGTCAGGTAGGTACCTGTTATACGGCTTTACCGTTGGTTAGCAGCATGAGCAGTTATCTAAGCTCCCGATGCAGTGCCTTAAGGCCAAGCACGTGGTCTGTCTTCTCCTGAGTCTGAGTTAGGGAAGCCATGCCTGACTCCTCCTAAACCTCTCTAGAGGTTGTAAGTGTGTGCTGGTCTGCAGTCTCATCGGACGGCTCCACAATGGTTTGAGGGTCCGCTCCTGCCTTTGCTCACATGATAGCTGGCAGGGGTTTCATTTCTGGTCCTCTGATCCCTTCCCTGGGCTGCCCTTGATTGATGTCTGTAGCTGACATCCTTCAGCATATATGATGAGACAGCATGGGACCAGAGTAAGAAAGAGTACTGCGGGCTGGAGAGATGGTTTAGTAGATAAAAGTGCTTGCTTTGCTAGTGTGAAGACCTGAGTTCGAATCTCCAGATCCCATGAAAAGCAGAGCTCTGTGATCCCAGCATTCCTCTGGAGAGAAGAGCATCTGCAGAAGTTCACAGACCATCCAGCCCGGTGTATACAATGAGGAAACAGCAGATCTTAAAATGTAAGGTGAGAAGCATTATCTGAGGGCATCCTTTGACTTTGACTTTTAGACTTGTGTTGAGGCGTGCTCACCTCCACTTCTACACAGAGGAATTCACGTGCTTCCATATGTATATGTACATGTACACAGAATACTCTCATGGAAGCCATGATTCTCAAAGTGTCATCTCGGGGGCATCTTCCCTTCTGCATTCACGATTGCTCAATGGAGACCAACCCTGGTGCCCTGTTGGGGAAGATTATGCTTGAGTGTGAATGGCAGAGGGCAGGGCTGATTGGTTCACCTTTGACCCACTGTTACAAGTCTCTCTCGTCAAGTGGGTGTGGATAAATGGGAAGGCAAGGTTTTTGTTGTAGCATTTTTGTGGAGAACTACCACATCATACAGATCAGCAGCTTAATAGTTTTCCTTTTCTTCATTTTAAGACATTCTTATATGTATGTGTATGCATACACATGTTTATGTAATGAAATACTACATTTTGTATATTTTCTGTTTTTAATGTTCGCATATTAATAAAAGACTTAAAAATGTCTTCTTACTCATGTGTTTGCTAACACATTTCTGGAAAGTGTCCTCTTCTGGCTATAGTTTGGGGAAGGAGAAAGTAAGGAAACTGCTGAGTTCCATCATCAGCCAGAATTACTTCATTTTGAATTTCAAGTCTGGCTTACATAAACTAACCCATGCCACTCTTAACCTAATATGAACCACTGTCAGTAATAGTTCCTTTAATGAACAATCTTTCAGTTGTCAAGTATCTTGGCCACCGCTAGTACCTAGCCATCACTGTGCTGTCTTTGCCATTTCTTAGGTAACGTAAGAGAAACTGACATTTAACAGTGTACTGAAGGGGCGTTCCATGGCGTGCAATTGTTACAGCTTTTCTACAGACAGCTAAACTAACTTAATATGTTATAAATGAATACTTGTAAGTTTTATGAGTTCAGCTTCTACCTGTTAACATTTGTGTGAGAGAAAATATAGCAGATTCATTTCGTGTCTGTAATATAATCTTGTTTAGCTTTTCAAGAAATCCACCTGGGTCCATTTACAGGATTCACTTTCCATCATTTCAAAATTTAATAAATTTTATAGCACCTTCCACGTTGTGGGTGCTTGATAATTACTGCCCATCAAGTTAAGCGATGGGGTAATAAGGACAGAACGCTGGTCCTTGTAATGACAGGGTGTGCATGTATAATGACGTCCTGGCCGCCTTGGGCTGGCGGGGCCACCTGTGCCAGAGCATGTGGGAAGGGCCGCCTCTCGCAGGCGGCTGAAGGGTTATACTGCACGAATAAAGCTCACTGTGTGTGGGTGGTCTGCCCTTCTGCTTTGGGGGACTTGGAAGGACTGCCAGAGTACCTAGAGAAGGTGATTTAAAAGGAAGCATATCCACTCTGCCTTCTTGTAAGGGCATGCCAGCTAAGTTTGCAGCAGTGAAGAAAAGCTGTTAGCATTTGACAGCATTAAAACACACCACCACCACCAAAAAATTCCAAAGGGGCCTTTGAGCAAGCAATGCTTGCAGGGTTAGGATAGCTGGTTCCTGGCCTGCGTGAGACTCCAGGGTTACAGCTCTGAGCGCCTAAACCTGAGGGTGATCTGTTCAACTCCTGGCTGTGCTACCACCAGGCACTTGACTACCCCAGAAAAGAGAGATGATGATTTAGAGATCCCATAATTTCAGTTGTCTTCACTTTTCCTTACCCACCAGGAAACTTTTCAGAGTCAAAGGCATGACAGGGTCAGAGGACTTGCATTCTCTGGACATCTTTATTTAGGGGTAGCTGGGTTTCCCTGGTGTGGAAGGGCTGGTTTGGCCCTGTCTGTTTCTGCTTGGACACACTCTTGTAAGGAACACATGTCACACATGGAAACTTCCCTTCTCTTTTATTTTGAAATTTGTATTTCATACTTCAAATCAGTGTTATCTAGTGTGTAGATTGGATTGACCGGAAGGAAGACTTAACCCAAAGAAGCAAAAAGAGGAACTCGGAGTGAGACGCTGTCTTGGTTGGTGGACACTTAGCTCCAATGTGGACACATCATTTGTATTTCTCTTTTCTATCCTCTGTAAAGAAACAAAAAGAGGAACTCGGAGTGAGACACTGTCTCGGTTGGTGGACACTTAGCTCCAATGTGGACACATCATTTGTATTTTTCTTTTCTATCCTCTGTAAAGAAACAAAAAGAGGAACTCAGAGTGAGACGTTGAAGTCAAGGGTTTACCTTGACTTCAAAAGTCCCATATTCCTTCAGTCTCAAAATAATTTAAGAGTCAAAATTTTCTTCTGAGATTCTAGGCAGTCTCTTAACTGTAACCCCCTGTAAAATAAAGCAAATTGCATACTTCTGATATACCTTGGTATAGAATATACATTACTCCTCTAAAAGGGAGGAATGAAGGTAATGTGAGGAAATATTGGACCAAAGCAAGACTGAAGCTCAGCAGGGCAAACTCCAAATTTTATAGCTCTATGTGTGATTTCAAAGGGCTCAGATAGTTGAGCTTGGTGGTTCGTGCCTGTAATCCCAGCACTAGGGAAGGCAGAGGCAAGCAGATCTCTGTGAGTTTGAGGCCAGCCATGTCTACAAAGCAAGTCCAGGATAGCCAAAGCTATACAGAGAAACCCTGTCTCAAAAAACAAACAACAAAACCCCAAATCAAAGTGCTTAGATGGCTCTGCCCTTCCAGCTTTGCTGACTGCAACACACTTCTGGGTCTTAGGCTGGTTCTGCTACTCCTCTGCACGGCTTTTCCTGGCAGACAGCTCTGACCTTCTCCATCCCAGGGTCTCCAGTGAAATCCTGGCATCAGGGTCACAGGCCTCCAAGCCTCCCCCACCACATGCCTGGCCTCAGTGCTTGCCTTAACTATGGAGAACAACCGTTTCCTCCTTTATCCTTCATAACTTTGAGCCACGGGGCTGCTGCCACCAAGTTATTGTGCCTGCTCGGGATGTAATTTGACCTCCTTGAATTACGTTTGTGTGAGATGTTCTTTGTTGCTTCTTTTTAAAAGCAGGTAATTCTTTAGGCATTTCCTTTTAACAAGTTGCACCACCCCCTTTATTCCATTTCTGCTTCTCTTTTTCATCAAATGCCTTGTCTCCAACTTTTAAGTTTCTGTGCTCATTGTCCTCCTCAAACTGTACAATTTGTTTCTTTTTGCCCCACTGTCTCTTTTTCATTGTAGCTCTGCATAAGAGTAGTCACTAAGTGTCACTAATAACCATGTGACACAGTCACTATTAGGCTGTCTTGAAATCTCTTTTGCCAATCAAATTAGTTCCAAACTTTTCAGTTTAGCCCTAGGCAGATTCTTAGAACAAGGGCAGAAATTGGCTCCATTTCTCGCCAAAATTTAACAAGAATGGTTTCCAGCCCTGTTGCTCATATTGTTCCCCTCTGAAACCTCTTGAGCTGGACTTTCATAGTCTGCATTGCTCTCAGCACTGTTTACCATGCTCCTACTAATACTTCCCGTTAAGCCCCGCTTATAGTGTTCAACTGCTTTCCTAATCTAAAGTCCCCAAATCTTCCACTTTCCTCCAAAAATACATCATTGTCTGTCATGGTAATAGCTCATTCCTTGTTACCATGTCTCTCTTAGTTACTTTTTTATTGATATGATAAGACACCATGACCAAAGCAAGTCACAGAAGATAGGGCTTTTAGAGGGTTAAAGTTTCAGAAACTGAGCCACTACTACCACGATGGGGAAGACTGCAGCAACCAGGAAGGCATGGCGCTGCAGCAGAAGCTGAGATCTTACATCCTTATACAAAATTAGGAGAGGGAGAGGGATGGGGGAGGAGAGAGGGAGAGAGAGAGATTGGGAATGATGTGAGCTTCTGAAACCCCAAACTTCACCCAGTGACAAACCTCCTCCAACAAAGCCACACCCTTCCCAACCAGTTCTATTCACAGGGGACCAAGGATTCAAATATATCAGCATCAGCATATGGGGACCATTCTTATTCAAACACCAAGCATGTATCACTGAAAGAAGAGTTTGTGAAAGGAAAAACGCTTTGTGACCTTTGGTGAGGGCATTGCTTCAAAGACAGATGCCTTATGGAGTTAGGGGACTCTGTCATTGCCTGTGTGCCCTATATAATTGAGTCCCAGGAACAGAAAAGTTTATGACACACCAACACCAAACAGTGCAGAACAGAACGGATGCCATCAAGCACATACACCGGTGTGTAGAAAGGTTTACACCAGCAACTTACAGGTGAGAAACCAGAGCTGAATGTGAACGCTTTTACATGGGATAAGCAGAAAAGTATGTGAAGAATTTGCTTTCTTTTTTAACGGTTTACATTTTTCATATAATCTATTTTTATCATATTTCTTCCCCTTCCCCAACTCTTCCCAGAGCCTTTCTATGTCTCTATCCACCTAAACTCATGTTATTTCTCTCTCTTTCTCAACAAAAATAAAGATAAAAAAGAAAACTAAAAGGACAAGTACCAAAAGTACCAAATTAAAAAAACAAAAAAGCATGCAGAAAACATGGAGTCTGTTTCGCATTGACCAACCGCTCTGAGCACAGGACACCCAGCCTGGAGTGTGTTTGCAGTATCCAGTTCCACTGTATCGAGAAAAACTTCTTTCCATCTCCCAAGAGCTATCACTTGCAAACAGCATCATGGTTAGGGTGAGCCTTCCTGTCCGCCTCCCCTCCCCCTTTCCATGCTGGGATTTTATCTGCCTTGAATTCCTATGGATCTTGTGAGTGCTGTCACAGTCTCTGAGGGGTGGTATGTACACTTAGCCTGTTGTGTCCGGAAGATGCTTTTTCGTGGAGTCATCCACCACCCCAGGTTCTCACAGTCTGTCTCCTCTACCACTTGGATCCTTGATCCTTACACCCTGTTTGAGGCTGAGTTCTCCAAAGTCTCTCATTCTCTGTGCATTGTCCAGTTGTGGCTCTCTGTGCTAAGTACCATTTGCTGCAAGAAGCTTCTCTGATGAGGACTGAGCAATGCACTGATCTGCAGTTTTCATTTTTCTTGATTTTATTCTGTGTGTGTGTGATTTATTTATTGGTTTTTCGAGACAGGGTTTCTCTGTGTATCTTTGGCTGTCCTGGAGTTGCGCTGTAGACCAAACTGGCCTCAAACTCACAGAGATCCGACTGCCTCTGCACACACAGGTGTGTGCCACCACACCCAGATTGTATATGTATTTTTGAATAAGCTAATGTCACACTCATCTTTGAGGTAATGAATGACCCTGGACGAGGGAGGCTCTCTTTTTTAGTTGACGATTTACACAATGAAGCTGTCGTCTAGGGTTGCAAATGAGTCAGCAGTAAAGGCGCTCGCTGCCATGCCTGAGACCTCAGCTCCATCCTGAGGACCTCTTAGTAGGGTTTTATTGCTGTGAAGAGGCACCATGACCATAGCAACTCTTACAACAGAAAATAGTTAACTGGGGATGGCTTCACAGATTTAGTCTCTCATCATTACGGTGGGAAGCATGGAGGCGTGCAGGCAGACATGGTGTGTGAGAGCTGAGAGCTCTACAACTTGATCTGCAGGCAGCAAGGAGAGACTGTGTCACACTGGGTAAAGCTTGAGCTTACGAGACCTCAAAGCCCGTCCTCACGGTGGCCACACCTCCTAATAGTGCCATTCCCACTTTTAACACATGTATTTGTGGGGTCATGCATGCGTAAACTGCCACAGGGCCTGTATGGCGGAAGAACCAAATTCCCACAAGTTGTCATCCGACCTCCACATACACGCTGTAGTAAGTATGCCTGCGCACGCGCGCACACACGCACACACATGCGCGCACACACGCACACACACACTAATAGATCTAGTACCAAACTATAATCTGCATGCAGTGCAGAGCTTTAAGAGCCTTACTTCCTACCTTACCTTGTAGCCAGGGCCTTTAAGGTACTAAATCTGTTAGTGAGATGCCTTGGTCATAAAAACATGTAAGTAAGAGGACCTGTGTTCAGCTTCCTAACACCCTTACTACCCAGAGGCTATTTAAGCTGTGGGCTGGCTTTCCCCAGGGTCAGAAGATTGTTCAAGGTTCCTGAATAAACTGCATTGAGGAAAAACAAACAAACAAACAAAGGTGCCATGCTTCGTGTATAACCTTAGACCTGAGAGGATGGAAGGGAGAGACCTCTGAATTTAATTGCCCAGTTTAGCAAGATGATAAGCTCATGTCCTACGGAGAGACCCGACTCAAACCGTGAACACATACCGTGCACACACATGCATACTCAAATTTGGTACCCTAAGAGTTAACTGAGAAGCTCAGAGCAGACAGGTTTCTGCACCCTACTCCTGGGGGACTTGATTCAGAAATTGGGATTAGAGCCAAGGAATGTGTGAAATGTCTTTAAACATGATAGAAGGTTTTGATACAAAATCCCACATAGATTTCTCTGTAGATCTCTGTTCCAGCGTGTCTGATTCTGTGTTTGCTAAATAAAGGCCAGCCTTGACTAGACAACAAAGCCAAGGAGCACTCAAATTGAAGAGAACAAACTCTAGCATTCAGGCCAAATCGTGGTTTGCCTTTGTAAATAAGGCTTTATTGGAACACAGCCATGCCCTTGGTTTATTATAGAAATGTGGTTTCTGTCATGTTTCAATGGCAAAGTTGACTGGCTAGGCAGACTGAAAGGCTCAGAAAGCCCAAAATTATTTGCTATCTGACCCTTTAAAGAAAGTTTGTCATCACCTGTTAAAGAGTACATTTAACATTTAAACACCCAAAGATAGGAAATTCACCAGATTTACATGTGTCCTTGAAAACAGGTAAAATCTTCCCCAGAGCACTTGATCTTTAGACGAGCAGTTAGAAGCATTCTTCAAGGAGGCACAAACACTTTCAAAAGGCTGAGAATGGAGAAACTTCAAAATAGAAGATTAAAATAAAGAAATAGCCTGAACTAGAAAATATGTCTTAGGCCACTGAAATAAGTGATCATATTTCATTTAACAAACCTGAGTGACACCTATAATGAGTGACATTCTTGATATGTATTTAAGTCCTGTTCTGATCCCACTTCAGTGGAAGTAAACAGGTGCCGGACGTCATGTAGAAAACGGTGTAAAAGGCAGGGCCTTCATTTGTTCATTGGGAGAACCCTGCCCCTAAACTCATGGGGTGAGGAACAGCTCCTGGCTTTGATAATCAGGCTGGCAAAGCAAATTTGGTTCCAATGTTTTAATGAGCTCGTGTGGGTGGCCAACAAATTGCAGGTTCAGACATAAATATTTCGAACGTGGGTGGCTGGCTTTTAACCTTGAGGGCAAATTTCTGTGATTGTAAGGAAGTTTTAGGCTTGTAGCCAAATTCAAAGAGTTGTTGCCAGATACTAAGAAAAAAAAAATGTGAGCTATTCTAAGCAATGTTCCATTATTTGAGGACAAGCTTGTTCTTCCAAGTATGACTGGCATAATAATTTAACATCATCTGAGTCCACTCAAATTACATATTTGTCACTGTTCATACTGTGTTTTTCTGCTTGAACTTTATATACAACATCTTGGAAAATGGGGAGAGATGATGAGGGAAATGGGATTGGCTGCCCACTTTCCTGCCTTTGAGTGTTTAAATGTTGGGTATTCATTCATAGCCTTTTATCCTTTCTGTAATGCATCATCTCCCCTGTTTTCTATGTCAGGAACAAATAAATTTTGAGGTTTTTTTTGTTTGTCTTGTTTTGTTGTATCATCAGACCTCTGCTGTATCTGAAAAGTGAAAGGTTAATGCACACGGAATGTTTAGTTCCATGGGAGGTTGTTTTTAAAGCAGACCTCCTCTTGGGTTCTTCGAGGGACCTTCATGCTGCAGAAGTGGGACCTGGAGTACATTTTCAAAGGGATGAACTAGATTTCAGCTGAGGCTGCTTTTCAACCCAAAGAGCAGCCCAGCCCAGATTCTAACAATGATCCTGTAAACAGAGATAATGAGATTCTAAGCAAGTGTGGTTGAAATGTTAAGAGACTGTAAAAATACTTCTGTGGGCTCCTGATTTATTCTCTCTCAACTCTCAGTAGAACCAAATATGAACTGGTATAATATTCATTGTGCAGTTACTGTGGGGTCAGGTGGTAGGCCTCGTTACCTCATCCCTTTTCCATTTGTAAAAGCAATCAAGACCGACTCCAATCGGACTGGAAAGTCTATTGACTTAGAAGGAGAAAGATAATAGGAACCTCTTACATTCCTTCTCTTATTTACTTCGTGACGACTCACACAGGCTTTGTCGGGTCCCTGGGAAGGGTATAGAAATTGGGCCTCATGTATGGGAGGCTTTTTGGTAAAAACTTGGATTATGTCTTTTACCTGTCATAATTTTAGGCCCTGAAAATGATGCATGTGCTCTACTCTTAGTTCTTTCTGTCCTCCCTGCTTGCCCTCCACCTATGAGTCTTGACAGGACCAACCCCTGACACGTGGAACATATGCTCTTCTTCCTTTCAACCCTTGAGGGATCTATTTCCTGTCATTCTACTATAAGATATATATTTATTTTCTTTTTGGTTTATTTAGTCAAGATAGAATGATGGAATCCTACTTATTTTCGTGGACTATAATACAATTTTATCATTTTATTCATCTATGTACCCATGCATTCACTAACTCATTTATTCATTCTTTCATTCAGTAGTGTGTGTACATGATGTGTGTGTGGCAGTCAGAAGACAACTTTGGAGTCAGTTTTCATCTTTGACGTTTTTATGGACCCTGGGGTATTGAACTTGGGTCCCTAAACCTGCAGGGCAGGTTCCTTTGCCTGTTGAGCTATCTCACCAGACTAACTTTGTTAGATCTTTGGCTATTCAAGCTTGTTTTAAAATTTTATTATTATTATTAATATTACTTGCACACGCACACACGCGCGCGTGGGTATGTATGTGTGTGTACATGTATGTGCGTGTGGTAGTAGTGATAACATGAAATTTGCAGCAAATGGATGGATCTGGAAAAGATGATCCTGAGTGAGGGAACCCAGAACCAGAAAGACATGCATGGTATATATTCACTTAAAAGTGGATATTAGACATACACTACAGGATAACTATACTACAACCCACAGACTTAAAGACACTAAGTAACAAGGAGGACCCTAGGGAGGATGCTTAATTCTCATTCAGAAGGGCAAATAGATAGACACCAGATGTGGTTGAAGAGAGAGAACAGGACAGGAGCTTCCATAAATTCTAAAACTCCACCCAGCAGAGGATTGAAGCAGATGCTTTGACTCAAACTTTGGGCAGAGTGTGGGGAGTCTTGTGGAAGAGTGGGGTGATAGAAGGACTGAGAGTGTACGGGAGCTCCACAGGAGACCAACAATGCCAACAACTCAGGACTCAGGGGAACATGCAGAGACTGATGCATCAACCAAGGACCATACATGGAAGGGACCCAAGCCCCCTGCTCAGATATAGCTGATAAGCATCTCAGTCTCCATGTAGGTTACCTAGTAAGGGGACAAGAAGCTGTCTCTGACAGGAGCTCTGGTGCCTGCTCTTCAGTCATTTCCCCCTGGCAAGGCAGCCTTCCCAGGCCCCAAGGGAAGAAGGTGCAGGCAGTCCTAAAGAGACTTGGTAGTCTGATGTCACTTGGTAAGAGACAAGAGCTCCCCCATTCTGAAGACTATAGGACGACAATGGGGGGGAGGGTAGGACTTGGAGGAGATATGACTGATATGAGGAGATATGAGGGAGGGGGATATAATTAGGATGTAAAGTGAATAAATTAATTTAAAAAAAGAAAAAAGAAGAATGGCCACACTAGACTCATATATTTTAGTGCTTAGTCACTAGGGAGTGACACTCTTTGAAAGGATTAAAAGGGTTGTGAGAAGTGACACTTGCTGGAGGAAGTGCTTCACTGGGGGTGAGCTTTGATTCAAAAGCCCATGCCAATCCCAGGGTCTCTCTGTCTATGGTAGCTCTCCAGTGCGTGCCTACATGCCACCGTGCCCCTGCCATGATGTAATAGACTAAGCTTCTGAAACTGTAAGCAAGGCCCCAGTTAAATGGTTTCTTTCATACGAGCTGCTTTGGTCATGGTGTCTATTCATAGCGATAGAACAGTGGCAGAGACAGTCTGTATGTGTGTGTGTGCGTGCGCGCACACACGTATATGTACAGGTGAGTGAGGGAATACGCATGCTACACTACCTGTGTCTGAGAACCACTTTTTGGGTTCCAGGCTTATTTCTTTAGCTCTGTTGCCTGCCAAGCCGTTCTCATGGGTCCTTGGTCTTTATTTTGATGCACAAAAGTTCTCCTATTTGGCCCCCGAGAATCTGCTCAGTCTGACCTCTGTTCTTCTGACGTGCTGCCATCAGTCTTTGAGACCTCCAGCTGTTCCAGACTCATCTTGCCCATTCTTCCGGTGCTGGCGCCGGGAACCTCCCATTCTTTTCAGTACAGGTGGGTAGTATTTATAAAACAAGATCCGTGCACGAGGAATGCATGCTGCCACGTGACTTACCAATAGATGAACAGGAAATGCATCTGCATGTTCACAAGCGCTGATACTGATGTATCTGTCTGCTAACTGGCTCAGAGCGAGCGACCGCTAAGTTGGAAAAATAGGTTGGAAATGCAACGAGCCCTGTAAAGTAGCCAAGCGCAGTGGCATATGGTTGTCATCTCAGCACTTGAAAGTCAGAGACAGGAGGATCCCTGTGGCTCCCCTGGTCAGCCAACCTAGTCTAACCAGAGAGCTGCAGGTCACTGGGAAGCCTAGTCTCAAAAACTAGGACGATGGCTCTTGAGGAACAGTGTCCTCAGCCTGCACACTCATATACACACGCGCGCGCGCACACACACACACCCTTTGCTTATGTTAACACAATTCCCAGCATCCTGAACTTACTCTAGTCTTCCCTCTTTTCATATTATTGACAACTGCCCACAGACTGACAAGAAACTAACCAACTCCCATTATACTCAGTCTGTCCACTCCTTTGCTGGAGCCCCTATGTCCACTCAGCTCTCTCACTCTGGGGGTTCTATGCTTGACGCTGGCCCCACATGCCTAGACCCTACAGCACAAAAAAGTAAAGTCCACAGGAGGTGGGAGAAATAGAGATAGAACTTGTATAGAAGGAGAAGGAAAGGGTTGGATGTGTGGTCCCAAGGCAGCCTAAGTAACTACGAGGTGTGAAACACTTTGGGGGAGAATCTGGGTAATTTACTATTTCATAACTGGTACAAAACATAAATGAATGAGCCTGAAATACTGATTTTTTTTTTTGCAATGAAAATAAAGATCTTATTGAAAGGACATGAGAAAAACAGTCTGTAGATAGCTAGATGGGCACATAGGTGTAAAAAATGATTGTGAAGAGTAAATAAGATCTTAATTGTTTTTAGTTAATAAATTTAACAGCCTGGCTGTTAAAAAGTGCTAACAGGGCTGATGCCATGTCTTTACGGCTCTCACCTGGGTCTTAAATGCAGCATGTGTGGTTGGATTTGTGGACAGGCGCAAGTTGAGAGTCTTGTGTGTTCCCAAGTCGGTCTACCTCCGAGCACGGAGCTAGAGAGAATTCCCCCACACTAAAGGACAGGGTGCAGGTAAAAGTGTCAGACCAAATGCATAACTGCATTCCTTTTTGGATTTATAAAGATGTAGGACAGAATTAGAAAAAAATACAGCAAACTGTAAAACAAGCACAAACCAAAACGTGAGAGGGAATTTATCATTGACAGTGTAAAAGTTATCTGGAGGAGAAAAAAAAGAAACTTATTATGCCTTCATCTGTAATCAGGCTGCCGTATTGAAATCAATAGTAATCTAATTTCCTGCCTGGAGTAGTTGACCTCTTGTGTTGAAAACTATGGAGAAACTTGTGTGTTTCTATGACAGTCATAACTCAGGAGAGATTTTATTTTCTCCTTTAATATACTAGCTACTGGTCCTGTCTCTTTCTGTTACTCATGTTTTCTGTCCCTCAGTCAGTTGACAGTACAGAAAAGCACAGCATCAGAGAACTGTTGGAGAACTTGGCTGTTGTTTAGTTTTCAAAGGCAAGATCTCTGCCCTAGCCACTAGGTAGTGATCACAGAGGAAGAGGCAGCTCCTTGCTCTGCTGCTCAACAGTCTCTGCGTCAATGCATTTTCTTTGCTGTTAAAATTAGTTTGTTGATGACTTGTGTCATGCAGTATCATCAGTTTGGCGACTGTAGTAGAGTCTCTGAGTAACAACTTGGAGAATCAATCTCTAAGTATAGAAAGGGGATTTATTAGAAAAACAGGCTGTGCTCCAGCTAATCCAACAATGACTACTTATAAATGGAAGGTCCAAGAATCTAGTAGTTGTTCAGTCCATGAGGCTGGATGTTTCACCTGGTCTCCAATATGCAATGGACTCCTGAAGAACTGGTCTCCAGTGCCAGTGAAGGAATGGATTTGAAAGAGTGAGCAGGCAAAGAGCAAAGGCTCTTCTTTGTCCTGACATAGGCTTACAGAAGAATGTATGGCCCAGGTAGAGCTGGGTCTAGAGTTCAAATGGCCCAGATTAAAGGTGTGTCACTTCTCAAGGCAAACATATGGATTAGAAGTGGATTTCCCCGTTTCAGATTAGCAAAAGTCCCTCACAGTTGTGCCTCTTTATTTTGGGGTTTTAACTAATTCCAGATGTAGTCAGGTTGACAACCAGGAATAGCTGTAACTGCAAAACTCTAAAGATCAATTTGTATATATGTATTAGCTACATGGAATTGGTACCACCGAAATATCCAATCCTAATCACTGAGAGGGAATATTGATACCCTGAAGATGTGTGGGCTGCTAGGAGATGGTTTGGGGAATATGTGTATTCATCATTTATTCTCTTTTAATCCAGGGCATGTTTGATAGTTTTAAATAGTACCACTTTAGCACCAGATATGAAAAATCTGGTGTTTTGTGGGTCCTTGGAATTCTTGTAGCATGGCATGGGGAGAAAGATGTGGGAGATGAAACAACCCCTTCCTGGAAATGAGACAGAGAGACATGTGGGGTGTAGGTTGGTAAGTTGCTCTTCTCTGCCCCCAGAGGCTGTGTTCGGCACATTGTGATAGTCACGCTGGAGCCTGACATCACTGTGGTATGGGAATTTGTCTTTGAATTGCTTGTGTCATATGGCAGAGATAGGACCACAGGTATGCTGTGAGTGCCTTCTGAATGATCACAGAATGTTTTTATAGCAGTGAGTGCTTATGCCAAGAAGATTTACAAGTCAGCACAGAACCCCTTTTTACCCATTTTTATAAAATATTTTTATTTTTATTTTTTGAAGTTAAAATATAAATGCATCATTTCCCCCTCTCTCCTTCCTTTAACCCCTTCCACTACTCCCCATTGCTTCTTCTCAAATTCATGGTCTCTTTTTTCTTAATTGTTGGTAAATATTCTTAAATATATTAAATATAGCATGCTTGGTCTATATACTTTTACTTGTATGTATATGATATCAGAGCTGACCACTTGTTTGAATAACCAACTGGAGGGCTTTTCTCTGGGAAGGGACTTTTTCTTTTGTTGTCACTGTTCCTTAGGTGCCTGTAGTCCTTTGTTTAGGAATGGGGCTTTGTGACATTTCCTTCCATGTTGGCATGTCTGTTGGTATCATTATTGTTGAGGTCTTATTTAGGCAGCCATATTATTAAGATTTGATGTAGCTTTCCTAAAATTTCTAGGAGATGCAATCTCATTAGACTTCTTGTTCCTCTGGCTTTTTTTTTTAATCTTTAATTATAGGGTTCTAGACCTTGGTACTTAAGACAGCAGTATATAATTTTACATTAACTGGAAAATATTTTATAGCTCATTATCTTCGCGTTCCTTATTGTCAAGTACTCCTTAAGACACCTTAACTGCCCAGAAAACGTTCTGGTGGTGTATAGTGTGACAATATAATGGGATGTAATGATCTTTCTGCTGACCTACTGGCATCCAGGTGTTACAGATGTTCAGTTAATGTGACTATTGCTATAGCATCGCCGTGAGCAGAAGTCAGCTGAGCCAACTTGATGGGAAGTTTGCATTCTCTAAACTACAGAGGGGGAGCAGCTTGTCTATGGTTTTCATCGAGGAAGGTTTGGGGATGGAAGATGGCTGTAAAGTATAGTGTTCATGGTGATGAGAGTCGGGGAAGGGGAGGCCTGTGTGGTTTTCAGTCAGAGGTAACCCTTCCCGGAGTCAGGAGCATCAGAGTTGTTGGTGCAGGTGTGGGGTCGGGGCAGACAAAGGTGTAAGCAGTGTGACTGACAGGTGGGTTTGGAGGTTTCAAAAGCCCACATGATTTTGTTACCTCTTCCACTCTCTCTGCTTTGTACTTATGATGAGCTGTGAGCTCATCATGATCTGTTTCAGTTTCATGATCTGTTTCAATTCTCTATCAATCATCAGCCGTGCATCTAACTTTTCACTAGCTATCTGTCTTTAGTATTTTTTTGTGCTATGACAGACTCTCTTAATGTTAGTGGCTTAAAAAAACAACACAGATTTATTTTCTCTTTCTCAAGGTTATAGTACACTTCTACATCAGTTACACTTCACACACACTCTCTGCTTCATCTCCACAATACCAGAACTTACAGTTCTTACAAATGGCAGGATGACTCCCCGGGTAAAGGAGTTTACCGTGCAAGCCCGGTGACCACAGTTAGTGGAACCCACATAGAGGTAGAAACAGAGAACTGATTTGTTGGTATAATGTTCTTGTGGAATGCATACATTTACCCTTGTTAATTCAAATGCTGATTTCTCTACCTCACTATCTGGTTTCAATCCAGACATTCCATTGTAATGCTTATTCTAAGCATCACTTGCCTCAAGTTTGTGTAAACATGCCACCATTTGTTCTCTGTATTGTCAATAAACATCCAGCCAATGCTGAGCAATGGAGAGAATAGGGTGGGACATCCTGGTCTGGAGGGGAGGAGAAGAAAGCAAGGTGGTGGGGGGAGTTGGAAAGGAGAGATCAACAGGAAAGGACTTGGAGCCAGGAGGAGAGATGAACCGGACCTAAGATATGACTAAAAGCAAGTATAATGGGTGAAATCTGAATGGGAGGAAACTATGCAGGCTTGGAGGTTTAGGCTGGAGTAACTATTGCCCAGCTTTGTGCTCTAGGTTAATTAAATAAGTCCTAGTCTCTGTGTGGTGATTTGGGTATACAGCTGTTTAGGAATAACCACTGTTTAACTAAAAGATAAATCAATAATATTAATAATCAACAACACTGATTCTACAAAATTGTCTTCTGACCTCTCTCTATATATGATGTGATGCACTTATTCTGTGTCTCTGTCTGTCTGTCTCTCTATCTCTGTCTATCTCTGTCTGTCTGTCTGTCTCTCTGTCTGCCTGTCTCTGTCTCATGTAGGTGTGACTGGCAAAAATCAAGGATCCAGTAGAGCTGGTCCCCTCGGGAAGGTATAGAGGAGAGGTGGTTTCCCTGCCTTTTCTACTTTTGTGAGGCGTGTTCACGACTTTGCTGTACTGCTGCTCCCCTCCATCCTCAAAGCCAGGAGTGCTGGGTTGTGTCCTTCCCATGCTGGAGCTCTAGACCTTACTTTCTTCATCAGCTTTCTATTCTGGACATTCTGTTCTGCCTGTCCCTGGTTATGCGGAGCCATATGCAGTATCCTGAGACAAAGTACAATAATCTCCTTACATCCTTCTTTGTCATTCAGGGTTGCACATTCACAGCCTCTGGGGTTGAAAACACGAACTCTGTTAAGAACTGTTATTCTACATACTCATAAATACCAAAACAAAGGCATCATTGATAATGACCAAAATGCAGACTTCATGTTTCATTATGCACTAGACACTCTTGGGGACAGGCCAGCAAATGGAGTGTTGGGCATTGCAGTTATCATCAAAACAGATCTGCTGATTTAGTGTTAATGGTAGATTTAGTTAATGTGGACCTGAATTAAAATGCTAGAAAAACATAAGATTTCACTATTTCATTCAAGATAAAGAAGGAATTTGAAGCCTCTTATTGAAAAAAAGAAAAACATGATGCTGGTTACCCTGAAATGTTCTCAATTTAAAAATCATTATAGTTTTTGAAACAAGAAAATGTAACTGAATTTATTCTTAGGGTGGTGAGATGGCTGCCTGTGTAAAAGAGTTTACCGTGCATGCCTGGTGACCATAGTTAGAGCTCTGGAACCCATGTAGAGGCAGAAATAGCGAACCGACTCCACAACGCTGTCCTCTGACAGCCCTATACCTCACGTGTATACTCTCTGTTTCTCTCTCTCTCTGCCTCTGTCTCCTACACACACACACACACACACACACACCTGTAAACACATATAATTACATTTTTATTTTAGAAATTTCTTTTTATTTCTAAGAAGCAACCTCAAGATGATATTTTGATGATCACACATGGTTTTCAAAAAAACAGATGACAGGGACTTTTTTAAACCTTCCAGCATATACTTTAAAAAGTAGTTTTCTGTCTTTTTCTATTTTGAAATGATTAGATCATGGCATGCGGGAAATTGTTCCTATAAAAACCTATTATCATATTGTTGTTTTTGCAAGGGAGTGTGGGGGAAGCTTTTTCATAGTGATTGTCAGATGTTTCTGAGTACTTAAGGAGCAGTAAACCACTACTATTCACTCTCTGGATTTCAGCCCTGGTAAAAAAAATTCTAAGTCTATTATTTCAGGTAAATTACATATTTGTTCAACTTGGGTCTAATGCTAGTCTGTCTGTATAGGCCCCTCCTTGTCAGCTTGGTCTAATGCTAGTCTGTCTGTATAGACCCCCTGCCCTTTTCAAAGGACACTGCTATTGTGCAGCTTAGAAATCGGATCAATTGCTGTTCACACAAGATGCGGGGTCAGGAATCATAGATACAAAACCTTGTACTCTGGTGCCTTAGGCAAGTAATAAATTGTGTGTGTTCTTTTTCCTGTGAAAATAATTACATGTAAGATGAGCTCACACAGATTAGCTCTAAAGGACACCACGATGTTATTGAAAAAAAAATTAAGTTTACAGAGGTAGCTACAGAAATATATTACTTGGAGAAAATACTCAGGTTTGGTGTACCTCTTAGATGAAGATGTACTTTGTTTTCTTAAGGAAAGAAGGGCCATGTCCTATTAAGAGCAGGGACTCTGAACCAGAACGCCTAGCCTGAAAGTCCCGCGTCTGCCTGTTGGAAGGTACATGCCGTTGGGTGGGTTTCTTCACTCCACTTGTTTTCATCGCTGTCATGAATGAAAGGAAGGAGAGGGTGAAATGAGTTTATACACACAAAGTACTTGGAGAAATTGCTCATCCATGGAGTAGATAGGGGTTTGCTGTGAGAAGTGTATTATTATGGTTGTTGTTACTGAACTTTGGAGCAAACAGTTCATTAAGGAATCGTTACTGAACACTTAGCAAGTTTCAGTCATGTTTCAAAGTCTACCAAAATGTTAAATTAGTCACATCAACAGTAAAAACCTTTAATTTTACAATAGCACTTTATAACCAGTAATATACCGTGGTTAACTTTTTATTAGTGTCCAGTTTGAATAAACCAACCAAAACCAGATTTGCCTCTGCCTCTTAAATATTGCCAGATGCTTTTTGTAATCGGCAGGAATTACAAAAAAGACACATTGTCAACCAGAAACACGATGACTCCAGTTCCTTTGAGACACGGGGGATTTATTTAAGATGAGATGAGGCTACACACAAACAAAACTGGTCATTGCAGGTAATCTGAGATGAAGTTGAAGTTTAAGACTGATTTCAAATGGTAAGTACATTGCTTAGCCTGCATGTGGTCCTGAGTTCAGTGGCCATCAGTACTCCCCTCGCCCCCCCCCAAAAAAAAAACTGTGTTTCATGGTTCTAGAGAGTCCTAGTGAAACCACTGTTATAAAGGCATGCAATTATTGTACTCAGGACCGTTTTCCCTCTTCTATTCTTCTTTGCTCTTCTAACCACATAGCAACCTGACCTATCCACACTCATGAAGATTTCTTTATCTGAGGTCCCAGGAAAATGTAGGTAAATATTGTCAGCCATGTCCCAGCATCACTGTGAACCTGAGTGGGGAAATATGATGGGAGTATATTATTAATATGAGGATTGTCATCTGTTTTCTGTTCTGTTCAATCTAATTTTAAAACCAATCCAGGGAGATGGCTCAGTTGCCAGATTGCTTGCTCTGTGTATCAGGTCCAATGACATGAGTACCTCAGATCCGATCCTTGGTGTTCATGTAAAAAATGGGATGTGGGGGTGCATGTCTATAGCCCCAACACTGAGACACAGGGTTTAGAGGCGCGCACACACACGCACACACACACACACACACACGCACACGCACACGCACACACACGCACACGCGCGCACACACACACACACACACACACACACACACACACACACTCTGCCCTTTTAAAAGAACACTGTAGTTGTGCAGCTTAGATCTATTACTGTTCATACTAGATGTGAGGTCAGGAATCTTATGTCAATCAACAGAATCCCATCATCTCTTCTCGGGACTGTAGCATAAAGAAATGTTTCACATACCAATAGCAGAAGAAAAGAAAAGAATGAACAATATAAGAAAGGAGGGCGGGGATTGGATGGAAAGAGAGAAGGAACCAATCTCGAACTAAAGATAGCCCTTGAAATTATTGGCCTCATTTGTGGCCTCATGATGGTCAGTCAGTTGCCCTTCGTTCCCTTGCCTACCCTGTGCTCACAGCTGCTCCAGCACTGGCACATAGCACGGTATAATTTCCACATTTCTCAGGTGGAGGGATTCAGGTGCAGAGACAGTAAGTCACATGACCAGCACTGTCACTCTGTGGTTCACATAAGAGCATCCTTCCTGTTCTCCAAGCCTATTTTAGGAAACTCTTGTTCTTTTTTAGGACTCCATTGCTTCTGGTTTCAGATTTGCTAACATGGAATCACTTCCGCATACCAAGTGCTTTGAATGTCTTCTCTTTTCATTTAGCAGACACTAGTAGCAAAAGCACTGATCTGTGTGCCTTATAAATAATAACTCATGATTCTTCCTGAGGCCCTAAGAGATAGGCACAATAATTATCTCCATTTTAAAAGCAAGGAAACAAAGGCTCAGATGCTTCAGTACCTTCTCAAGGTCAACAGCCGGAGCTTGGTGCTCACACATTGATCTTGACTTGTGCACTTCCACCTCCTCTGTTTATAAGTAATGCATCAAGAACTTGTAAATGCATTTGATAGCTCTTAAACTGACCTTAACCCAGACATCATAAAAATGCATTAAAAAAACCTCTAGTTGTACCTTAGAATATTGTGAGGCACTCACTGAAATCACTTGGAATTAGGTGCCAAATTTTGCTGTGCATATTAATTTCCTTTGGCCCATAAAACTCTATAAACAGGGTGTATTTATGGATGTAATTTTTCTGTCTAGTGTAATATCCTTAGGGACTTAGGACAATGAAAGTTTAATCTAAAGTGTAGAAGAGCGAGGGGAGGAGGGAAGACATAGAGACAGAGACAGAGGGACAGAGAGACATATAGAGGGGTGATGAAAGAGAGAAACAGACAGACAGAGACACAGTGAGGAGCTAGGCAGCCGTCTGTGGGTTAAAATGACGGTGTAGGGCTGGAACAATGCGGCAGTGGTTAAGAGGGCTGGTTGCTGTTCCCGGGAACCTGAGTTTAGCCTCTAGCATTTTGGGCATCTAACAACCACAGCTCCAGGTCATCCACATCCTCCTCTAAAACACATCTTCAAAGGACTATGTGTACACTCTGGAGTCTCAACTGCTCACGAGGGTGATGTGGTGGCAGCGGAGAAATGTGTCACGAGGTCTAGTTGTCTGCCCATGAGCAGGCAGTAATGCTCACATGGAATTAGTGGGATCGGAGCATCATCTGCAGGAAACGTCGAATCCTCTGGTACTTTAAACTAGAGAATGCAGATTCAGTGATACCAGTCTTCTCAACACAGCTGGGACAAGCAGTGGAGAAACGCAGGTGTTGATGGTTAGTGTTAACTGCCACCTGGAAGAAATCTGGGATCACCTGGGAGATTGGTCTCTGGGAATGATTTTGATGGATTATCTTGATTACATCAGTTAGCCCACTGTGGGTGGCAGTATTCCCTAGTCAGGGGAATCTGGATTGTGTAAGAACTGAGAGAGAGACCAGCAGCAGCATGTGCTAAGTCACCACTCTCTGCTCTTGGCCCTGGGTGTAATCTAACTAGCTGGTTTGAGTTTCTGCTGCGAAGTGGTGGACTTCCCTGAACTGATGGGCTATAACCTGGAATTGTGAAACAAATCCTTTCTCCTTTAGGTTGCCTTTGTCGGGTGCTTTGTCTTACAGCATGAAAAGAAGCTAAGACAGTAATCTGTAGGATAAAAGTCTGATACTCAGGGAAGAATTTAAGTCTTCTGAAGTGTTGCACTTGAAACTGTGCAGGTCGGTGTTGCGCTCTTGCCTGTTCTGGTCATAACGGTGGCACAAATAGCAGAAAGGCCACAGGAAGCTTTCATCTGGTGGACAGGAGCTTGTTAACCTCAGAGTTCCTGCTAGAACCACACCTGATCCCCCACTCTCCTCAAAAGCAGTTCTGTGTCGCTGGTGCCCTTCTCGCCTCTGCTGTACTTTGAAGAGAGACGGCACCACAGGCTGTAACAGTAGTATCTGCAGTGGTTGCAAAATATTATGGACATTTTTAAAAGAACTGTGGAAACTGAACAAAAGAAGAAAGAAAGAATGAAAGACAGAGGGATTTAACTTTGCCTCTAAGTGTGAGCTAGAATCTTCCAGGAAGGAAAAGTGTATATTGCAGATGGAAAGAATACCTGTGGTCAAGGAAGTTCAGGTGGAGGACAGGCAGGCTGTGGGGGTTTCAGCTTTGCCAGAAATGCTGCCACCATTCCAGCCACCCACCTACACACCTAACAAGTATGTGGGCTGCACAGATGAGCAGCTCAGAGAAGTGCGGTGACTGAAATTCAACAGTCATGAATTGGAGTAGTGTTGTTGTTATTTTAGCATACACCATTGGGAACAACCATTTCATTGAGAGAGATAAAGGGGAATCCTTTCTGAAGATCTAGCACTGTGTCCTGGGTTCGCACTGTTTGTTCCTGACGGACAGGAGCAAAGTGTTTTCTTATCAAAAAGAACATTTTGTGAAATGGCTGATTCTTCACAGAGGCAGTTCTTGTGTTGACCTTTCCCCCATCTTGTTCTTTGTTCATAAATAGATGCTGTTATTGAAACACTGTGGGTGAGAGTCTTATTCGTGTCAAAATTTCCACCTATAGTTTCCTTGGTTTTATACTGTCTAATAGCTTAAAACAGACCTCAAAAGAGTAGCTTTGGCATGTGCTGGAGGAAAAACAACACTACATACAGCCATGAGGCTTATTCCTTTTAACTATGAACGTGTTTAAAGAGAATACCTTCCTTATTACAATCATCTTAAGACCAACTAATGACACATGTCAGCTATTTTCACTTACTGGAAAACACTCGCAGGAGATAACCTTTGGATTCGTAGGTGAGGCTGTATTTTGGAGAAAGGATTCTTTTTGCTGGAACAGCATTATTTCCAACAAGGAAACACTCATTCCTTTAGGCCTACTAATCAGTCACTGAAAGGATATTTCAAGCGAGGCACCCTGCCATGGGAGGATCCTCAAATGAGTAAGGCATGGCTCCTACAGGCATCTGATTCACTCTCCTTTAAAGTTCATACAAAGTTTGCCAGTAAAAACCCTGCATTTAGTGTGTCCCAATCAGATGGATTACCTGAAGTATAGGAATAAATCAATTCCAAATTCCATCCTGGGAAAACCCCAAAGACGTTTTACTAAATTAAGGAGGAATAAAAAGGTTTTATGATTCCCTATGAAATACATAGAAGGTGGTCTGTTTGAGAGGCAGCCATGGCTCACAGGAACGCCCAGGGGATTGGCTAGCCTATGAGCTATGTGGGGGTCTTCAGTGTTTTTCAAGCTGATGGCCACTTGTGGTTGATGCATCTCTGAGTCTTAAACTCTGACATGCATGTGAAAAAAAACTGGAGCCTTTGAGGTAGGAAGTTCAGAGCAACCAGCTGTCCTTCAAAATATTTTTCTTTTTCAATTTGGGTTGTTTGTTTATTGTTTTTTTTTTAAAATACGGGATGTTAGGTCAGTTTTAAGGTGGGTCTGTGTTTCCTTTCATGCTGGGTGCACATTTGTGGTTGAGAGAAGCCATCTTCTGTGTTGTTTGGCCGTGTACTGTAAGGAGACGTGTTGACGGAGAGGTCTGATGCACTGGCTGAAAGCAGGATGCTGGAGAGTTGACTCCATGGTGTCTGGCAGGTGAGAAGCCTTCCCAGGCACGTGAGGAGACGCTCTCCACCCCTGCAGCTGTCGCACGCCAGGTTCATGCCAGAAGCCCATGCCAGTGACAGTGCACCGAAGGGTCTCACTCTGAGTCATGAGTTACTTTTCTTAGCTATCGTTGTTATTAGTACTGTAATGAGTTGGCAGTGAGACATCATTTTTCTTACATCTGGCTCATGCCAGCCTGCGTTAACTTCATGTGCACGAAAACCCAACAAACACAAATTTCATAGGACCCCATTGGCTGCTGGCCATAGGTCATACCTACATGTGTTTGGAGGTACTCGCCCAATTTCTTTGAAATGGCCAATGAAGATGATGTGTTTCACACCGTTATGATATGTAGGCATTCCCACACCCCAAATGGTGTTCGTAACCTTGGGCACACACCCTAGAAAAACTGAACTATGGCTCAACACAAAATCTTGAACTTAAAACAGTCTGAATTTTCTCCATGATTTTATTGGGGGTGTGTGTGTGTGTAACTCAATTACACAGGCCTTGAGCATGAACCTTGTAGATGACAGCGTCCAGCCGGATGCAGCGTCAAACCGTTGGACACCTGCAGAAATCACCTCCAGCTTCTCCTTTAGAATAACCTGCAACTCTTGTAAAATGTGAATTTCACACGTTGAAGCTTTTCCAGTAGTTGCAACAAAAGGAAGCACATTTGGGGCTGGCAGTATACGCTGGTGAGAGGGCAAATATTTGTGATGTCCTGAGTTCAGTCCCAGGAACCAGAAGCCAACCATCCAGCCAGCCAAGAAGGATGTGAGGAAGGAGAGAAAAGAAAGAATGGCTGAACATGGTTTTACTTTAATCCCAGCACAGACTCTGTAAGTTCTAGGCCAGCCTTGTCTACATAGCAAGTTCACAGACCAGCCAGGGCTATGTGGTGAGACCCCCATTTAAAAATTAATAGTAAAAAGGAAAGAAGGAAGAAGAAAAGAAATGGAAGGGGATGATGCTGTTAGGTGTTTTGTGTGTAAGGGTCACACACTGGGGGTCCTGTGCAGCTGTGCTGCTTGCTGTGGGGTTCTCCACTGGAACACAGCCCCTCAGCCTTCATCCTGCCCTGTGCTCACAGCTCAGTATGTGTCCTTCCCTCTGTGCGTGACCACCCTGCCTCATGAAACGCTCATTTCTTTAGCGACTTAGAGTGTTTTTACATTAAAACAAAACAAAACACCGTGAAATGATAATGGCTGTTCTTGATATTTTGTGATAGCTGTTCTTTTTGTTAAATCAAGACTGGTAAAATTGAAATCCGAATAAAATGCACATCTGGTAACTTGTGCAGGAAAATGCTTTTTTAAACATAACAATTGTCATATGGGATAGGTACATTAAAATGAAGTCAAAAGATTTCTCATGCCGTCAGCAATTCAGACAGACAGACCCCACCACGCCTGCATTTATTTACATAACATTCTTTTCATACACTCAGATTAATATTTTTGGAGGGAAGTAATTATTGAAATGATCCTACTCCCTTCTAGTTCCCACCTCTGGGAAGTTCTATGTCTTGAAACCGGGGGGCGGGGGAGTCCCATGAATGTAGTAGATTTGTTTGCCTCTGAGCTTACTTTTGTTAGACTGATGTTTTATTTTTAAATAATTTTTTATTAATTACAGTTTACTCATTTTGTATCCCAGCCGTAGCCCCCTTCCTCATCCCCTCCCAAGCTCACCTTTCCTCCCACCATCATCTCCTTCCATGCCCCTCCCCAAGTCCACTGATAAGAGAGGTCCTCCTTCCCTTCCCTCTGACCCTAGTCTATCAGGTCTCACCAGGACTGGCTGCATTGTCTTTCTCTGTGGCCTGGTAAGGCTGCTCCTCCAGCAAGGGTAGGTAATCAAAGAGCCAGCCACTGAGTTCATGTCAGAGACAGTCTCTGTTCCCATTATTAGGGAACCCACTCGGACACTGAGCTGCCATGGGCTATATCTGTGCAGGGGTTCTAGGTTATCTCCATGAATGGTCCTTGGTTGGAGTATCAGTCTCAGAAGAGACCCCTGTGCTCAAGTTTTTTGGTTTTATTGCTCTTCTTGTGGAACTCCTGATCCCTCCAGGTCTTTCTATCTCCCCCCTTTTTCATAAGATTCCCTGCACTCTGCCCAGAGTTTGGCTATGAGTCTCAGCATCTGCTTTAATACCCTGCTAGGTAGTCTTTCACAGGCCCTCTGTGATAGGCTCCTGTCCTGTTCCCTGTTTTCTCCCTCTTCGGAGAAAATCTGTCCCATTTGCCTTTCTGCGTAAGGATTGACCATCTTATCCAGGGTCCTCTTTCTTGCTAAGCTTCTTTAGGTGTATAGATTTTAGTATGTTTATCCTATATTATATGTCTAATATCTACTTAGAAATGATTGTATACTATGTTTGTCTTTCTGCTTCTGGGATACCTCACTCAGGATGATCTTTTCTATTCCCCCCCCCCATTTGCCTGCAAATTTCATGATTTCCTTGTTTTTAATTGCTGAGTAGTATTCCTTTCTGTAAATGTACCACAATTTCTGTATCCATTCCTCAGTTGAGGTACATCTGGGTTGTTTCCAGATTCTGGCTATTACAAATAAAGCTGCTATAAATATGGTTGAGCAAATGCCCTTGTTGTATACTTGAGCATATTTTGGATATATGCCTAGGAGTGTTATAGCTGGATCTTGAGGAAGCACTATTCCTAATTGTTTGAGAAAGCGCCAGATCGATTTCCAAAGTGGTTATACAAGTTTACATTCCCACCAGAAAAGGAGGAGGGTTCCCCTTTTCCACATCCTCTCCAGCATGTGTTGTCACTTGAGTTTTTTATCTTAGCCATTCTGATTGGTGTAAGGTGAAACCTCAGGGTTGTTTTGATTTGCATCTCTCTGATGACTAAGGAGGTTGTACATTTCTTTAAGTGTTTCTCTGCCATTTGACATTCCTCTATTGAGAATTCTGTTTAGCTCTGTACCCCATTTTTTAATTGGATTACTTGATTTGTTGTTTTTTAACTTCTTCAGTTCTTTATATATTCTGGATATTAGCTCTCTGTCAGATGTAGGGTTGGTGAAGATCCTTTCCCAATATGTAGGCTGTCATTTTGTTCAGATGCCAGTGTTCTTTGCTTTACAGAAGCTTTTCAGTTTCATGAGGTCCCATTTATAGATTGTTGATCTTAGAGCCTGTGCTGTTGTTATTTGATAGTTGGTACATACAAGGTTTATTTGAAGGTTAATGTTTTTGCGCTTTCACTGTACTTCCCAGCCTGCTCCAAAACAGCTCATTTTTTTTTTTTTTTTTTTTTTTTTTTTTGTGATGTTTGAATAGGCAAGAGGATTGTTGCTCTCCGTCCCTGGGAGAGCTTGTATGAGATCTGCCATATTTCTGCATGATTCTGGGCAGAATCATGAATTTGTGAATTATTGATTTGGTTCATCTATAGCAAACAGTAGTCTCCGAGGTTACCCTTCTACCCTTGTAATGGCAGCCAGTGAATTACAAGCTACACCAACATCTGTCTTCCTGAGGATGGTTGGAAGCCTGTTATTAGGGTATGGAAAATGCCAGTGGAATGGTGCAGATTTGTTGAATTGTTTTCCGGGGTTGGGATTGGCAGAGAAAAGGTAAATCTCAATTCATTTGTTGTTTCTTTCCTGTCTGTGTTTAGAGGAAAAGTCAGACAGCGTACATACAGGTTCCTCGCGTAACCCTTTTCGGACAGCCATGATTTTATTTATAGCATCTAGTTGCTAAAGAGAACTTACAAAGACAGTGGCCTTGGGAGTCATATGCTTCAAATCAAAAGGGCTTGAGGGGGATGCGGGGCCACCATGCCTTTGAGGAGGATGGGAAGAGCATTCTGAGAGAGTGGAGGGGTGAACAGGCAGGGGAGGCGGGCCATTACCTCACCTGTGGAGACTGCATCAGGCTAAACTGCCTTGTTGTTGCTGGAGTGTGGGGCATGTTTAAAGAGTGTCAGGCCTTTTCCTCAGGCCACGTCACTCACTCTCACCCCTTGCTTAGGAGACGCAGATGCAGTGTGGCCCTCAGCTGTGTATCTTGAGAGGTTTCTTACAGCAGGGCTGGTCTGAGCAGTCCCAGGGAGTACCACTTAGAGCAGCACTTAGGGGCTTTACAAACCTCCCTGGTGCGGGGATGGCACAGTCCCTGTGGTTCTGGAAGCTAAATAAAACCCAGGAAGGAGATAGTAAGTGAAATGAAGAGCACGCCTATGTAATTAGTGTCAGAAATGAAAATTCGAAACCCTAAATTTGGTTGTGGTGTAGGCACCTGAAGATTTATGAGAATAAACATTGTTTCCCAGATTAAAATTGCTGGAAAGCTCATCTCCCAAAATGCCTCATTTATACAAGATGCTTCTGCACGTGTTCTGACTGCTCACTGCGAGGCAGGGAGCAGGTGACGCCTGAGCTGACCAGCCCTGCCAGTCTTCGTGCCACTTTGTCGAAGCGGAGAGGCAGCTGGGCCACTCAGCACTGCTTAATTTCCGCTGGGAGCTACAGTCGCTCGCGCTCTCGCTCTGTGTGTGCATGTGTGCACACACGTGTGTGTTCATGCTCACGCACATGTGCATGTTCATTTCTCTGCATGTGTTTGTGCCCACAGAGGTCTGGGGTCAACAGTGTTTGTCTTCCTCTATTGTTCTCCATTGTATTTTCCTGAACTTTGTAGACCAGGCTGACCTCAAACTCACAGAGATCTGCCTGCCTCTGCCTCCCCGAGTGCTAGATTACAGGCCTGCGCCACCACAGCCGGCCTCCATGTGTTTGGCAAGACAAGGTTTCTCGCCGAACCTGGAGCCCAGTGACTTGGCCAGCCTGGCTGGCAAGCAAGCCCCAGGAATTCTATAGGTAGGCCGTCATGCCCTGCAGTTTACATATGTTATATGAGTGCTAGGAATCTGAGCTCAGGTCCTCTTGCTGTGTGTCAGGCAATTTACCTACTAAGCTTGTTTCTAGTAGGGGACTTTTGACCCCTGAACTTTACCATGTTGAACTCTTCATATGCTAAAAGTGAAATTTTCTTTGCAAAGCACTAGTTTAAATGGTGGTAGTGTAGGCAATATCATTACAGCTGTGGCCATGTATCTCCTCTAGTTTTAGATTCTTACTCAAGCCTTTGTTTCAGGTCTTTGGCTTCTCCTGTAGCCATTTCCGTGAGAAATTAGGTGAGAGAGTTTTCCAAGCCTCTGCCATTTACTTTCTGCTCTGTCCGTAGGTTGATGCATTATCTTGGTTAATCCTGAAGATAACCCCCTTTGCATTTTTCAACTAAGAAAACTGAGGGTCTAGGTGAGATCATTTTCAGAAGGCCACATGACAACCAGGTGGCAAATTTCAGATTTCAACTCTGCCCCCATCTCTGTCTACCTAAAACCATGCCACCTCACTAATTTGACCTCCCAGCCACCATCCATTGTCAGCGAGTTGAGCCAGTCCAGGCCCTTCTGCATCTTGGCTAGGTTTTCCAGTGGGATGAATTGAACTGGGCTTCTAAAGTGACCCATGCACTTATGGCTTCCCCCATTTATAGAACCCAGCACAGTGTTCGCTACATAGGACAAATCCGTGATTTTCTGCCTTACGTTCCTTGAGCTCTGTGAAAGCCACCTACCATAAAAGAATGAGAGAATACATTTGATTTCGACAGTTGCAAGAGTAAATGGTCTCCACACTTCTCTCCTCTGAGTGAAATCCTATTGTAGAAGCTTGTTTAAACTTTATTCTGTAGATAGCTTCCTGAAACTCACTTTGTCGTTTAATTGCTTTCCATCTGTGTATGACTTAAAGATATACACATGCTCCTGGCTTTTTGGTTTTAGTTAGAAAGATAGCCACTCACTTTTTGTACTGTGCCAGGCATTAAGCTTCCTACCCAACAGACGCTGTCTTTGTTCAATCTCATAATAGCTGGGGATGTCATTCAGAGGCAGAGCATGGCCTCCGATGAGCATGGCCTGGGATTCGGTCCCCAGCACCCCACACTCTTGCAAAGTATTCATTAGCTATCCAAACAAACGAAAATGGAATACATTAACTCTCTCAGCAGCCCTGGAAAAGGCTCCTTTGTCCTTTGTTACAAGGGAGGGTGAGGAAGTTCAGCAGGAAGAAGCCACTTGCTCCAGCCATGGTCAGTGGATTTTAAAGGTATACTAGGGACCTTGGTCTAATGGATTCCTGAAAATTTCAAGTCATTCTTCATTGTATTTATTTTTTGTTTTCCCCCCTGCTACTCAGGATTCCACCCAGGACCTTATGCTATATCACAGAGTTCTATTTTACACACACACACATACATATACACGTACATAGATATAAATATACACATACATACATATGTATGTTAAGATAGGTGTTGAGATGAAATGTACATTTTGTGTTAAGTGAGTACATATGCCATCTATGTAGAGTTTGGAATTTGATAAATACACACATAACCCTCAATCCAGCCACAGGTGTCTGTTGCCCAACAGGTTCATTCCTACCTCTATCCCTGTCTGGCCAGCCACCCGGGATTGGAGCTATGGGCTCCCGAACTTCACAGAACTCTCAAGTATGCACACGGGCCTCTTTCTTTCACTCTTTGTATAGTTCTAAAATGATTGATATCTGCCACATTACAGGTTCATTGATTTTCATTTTGGAGCAACATTCCATTTCATGAATATGTTTTTACTCATTCTGCTGGTGAGCGTTTTGGTTACTTTTCTTTGGGGGCTATTATGAACAAGGGTGCTGTGAGTGTTCGTGTATGTAAGAGGTCCTTTTTCTTTTGAGAACACATGTTTTCATTTTCTCTGTGTAAATACATACCTAAGTGCGGGGTCATAGAGTCATGGAGTGGAAGCATGTGCCATTTTCTAAAGGACTGCCAAATTTCCAAAGGATCTGTCCGTTTTTCCACTTTGGCTAATGGATGAGTATTGTGAGTCATAGCTTTGCCAGCATTTGGGACTGCCGCTTGCTTTAACTTTCATGGTTCCTTTTCATGTGACCTTTTCCTGCTTGACTGTAAGCCTTCTAAGATCAGGAAGCATGTGTCTGTCATTCATTTCTCTGTCTACCATGATTATCTTAGTGTCTGATGTAGTCAGTATGACATATGTGAAAGTACTGTTCTAAGAATGGTTGTCAAGTCTCCAATGGTGAAACCCTAGAACAGTGGTTCTCAACCTGTGGGTCACAACCCCTTTGGGGGCTGAATGACCCTTTCACAGGGGTTACTTAAGGCCATTGAAAAACACAGATATTTAAATTATGATTTATAACAACAGCAAAATTACAGTTACAAAGTAGCAAGAAGAATAATGTTATGGTTCAGGTCACCACAGCATGAGGAACTGTATTAAAGGGTTGCAGCATTAGGAAGGTTGAACACTGCTCTAGAACTCTGTGTCATAAAGCGGACAGGAGTTTAACATAAAAGAGGAGAGAGCAACCTTTCAAAAGTGAAGAGGTAGATGCGGGTTCCTCTTAAGAGACCAGTGTCCAGCAATGTTGTGGTTCTCCTGAGTGAAATGCACTAACAAGCTACTGTTTCCTACGAGGCTGCCCTTCCGTGACGGGGCCATCCGGCATGTTCACGTAGAGCGTCTCAGCACCTCCTGACCTCCTTCCAACTGCCTTTCCAGATGATCTTCTTCTGAAACTGTTGCTACCTAATTCCAATTCACACTTCATAGCTTAAAATCACATCTGTTGCCTTGCTGTCCCTGATTCATGACTTTGACATAACTCATTGGGAGCTGGCTCCACATGGCTGCCATGGATGTGCCGTCTGGCTTTGGTATTGAGTTTGAGCATTCCTGGGGAAAGGGCCACTTCCAGGCTTTGCTAGTCCTTGTCAGGATTTGGGCCCTGAGTGTTGTTGAACTGAAGGCCTTGGTTTACTGGTTTTTGGACAGATGCCTCCTATAGTTCCCTGCTTGTCAGGAATGCATGTCCTGGCTCTCAGAATAGAGTTTGTAAGTCTGATGTAAGTTTTTTGCAGTCATCCAGTTATACCCTGTCACCTCTGGCCTCAATTAGATGCCCCCTTCCCTGTATTTTCCGTGTACCCTGCTTGTCTCTTATACAAAGACATGACTATCAGGAGGTGTGGGAATTAGACAGATGTTTTGAATACTGCCTACCACAGATGGTGCCTGATAATTATTTTTTAAAAAATAGAAAACTCACATATTCTGAGGAAAGTAGTCTGTGCCCCCTCATCTGTCTGTGTCCTGTCGTCACCCCCCTCCCCCCAGGCTGTTCTAATAAACGTTCTTCAGAGGTTCGAGCTTCCCCAGAACACAGGGACGCTGTTCTGGGTGAATTATCTGCAGTTACTGTCCATTGGTACAGAAACTTGATAGGAAAGCAAGGAGTGATTTGGGGATAAACACTTCTCAGTGGGTGCATTCAGAGTGGATGAATTGAGGCTTTTCTCAAATCTGCTCCTGGACAGATCCTTGGCTCTGAAATTCGCCATGGAGTATTGAAGTAGAGAGGTTGGCAGAGCGACCTCTAGAACAGACGTGTGGGCAGCCAAACTTCCTATGAATAAATTTGCTTATCTGAAATGGAGTGATTGCACACACCAAACACTCAGACCCGAGGGCTGTCGGGGAGAGCATTCTTTAGGAAACAGGTCAGGCACAGTGACTTGTACTCAGGATGGGTCGCTGAGCCTGTCCTGCCTTGGGCACAGTTGTTTGTTTATTCGGCCTGTTTTTGATTGTTGAGGATTTTAAGTGCCCTAAATGTTTTTAAATTTGAACCAAACACAAAGGTTCACTTTCAGTCTTGTGGAGAATGTTACTATAATTTTTTAATACTTTAGAACATTTGAGAAAGTTGTTGGACTTCTCTTGTTTAAAATTTTTTGTTTAAAAATTTGACCTCCAGGACCAGGGTTAGAGTTCATGTTGAGCATGGACCCCAGAACCAACTAAACAGGAAAAAAAAATCTTCAATAATGATTGCTACATGAGCCACATCCCCTGCATACAGAAAAGTAATCATTTATTTTATTTTTTATTTTTATTTTTAATTATACTTTATTTACTTTGTATCCCCCCTCTAGTTCCCTCCCTCCTTTCTTCCCAATCCCTCCCTTCCTCCCCCTTCTCCCACACTCTCCTCCCCAAGTCCACTGGTAGGGGAGGGTTTCTTTTTCTTCCTTCTGATCCTAGTTTGTAAGGTCTCATCAGGAGTGGCTGCATTGTCTTCCTCTGTGGCCTGGTAAGGCTGCTCCCTCCTCAGGGGGAGGTGATCAAAGAGCAGGCCAATCAGTTCATGTCAGAAGCAGTCCCTGTTCCAATTACTATGGAACCAACTTGGACACTGACCTGCCATGGGCTACATCTGTGCAGGGGTTCTAGATTATCACCATACATGGTACTTGGTTGGAGTATGAGTCTCAGGAAAGACCCCTGTGTTCAAATTTTTTGGTTTTGTTGTTCTCCTTGTCGACATCCTGTCCTCTCCAGATCTTAGTATTTCCCACGTCTTTCATAAGATTCCCTGCATTCTGCCCAAAGTTTGGCCATAAGTCTCAACACCTGCTTTGATAGTCTGCAGGGCAGAGCCTTTCAGGAGCCCTCTGTGGAGGTTCCTAACTTGTTTCCTGTTTTCTTCTTCTGATGTCCATCCTCTTTGCCTTTTGGGATGGGGATTGAGCATTATAGCCAGAGTCCTCCCTCTAGATTAGTTTCTTTAGGTGTACAGATTATAGTAGGTTTATCCTATATTATATGTCTATATGAGTGAGTATATACCGTGTGTGCCTTTCTGCTTCTGGGATAGCTCACCCAGGATGATCCTTTCCAGTTCCCACCATTTACCTGCAAATTTCATGATTTCCTTAGTTTTCATTGCTGAGTAATATTCCATTGTGTAGATGTACCACAATTTCTGTATCCATTCTTCAGTTGAGGGGCATCTGGGCTATTTCCAGCTTCTGGCTATTACAAATAAAGCTGCTACAAACATGGTTGAGCAAATGTCCTTATTGTATACTTGAGCCTCTTTTGGATATATGCTTAGGAGTGGTATGGCTGGATCTTGAGGAAGCACTATTCCTAGTTGTTTGAGAAAGCACCCGATGGATTTCCAGAGTGATTGTACAAGTTTACATTCCCACCAGCAGTGGAGGAGGGTTCCCCTTTCTCCACAAACTCTCCAGCATGTGTTGTCACTTGATTTTTTGATCTTGGCCATTCTGATCGAAGACCTCAACATAAAACCAGACACATTAAATCGGTTAGAAGAAAAAGTGGGGAAGACTCTAGAACTTATTGGTACAGGAGACAACTTCCTGAACAGAACATCAACAGCACAGGCTTTAAGAGCAACAACCAATAAATGGGACCTCATGAAACTGAAAAGCTTCTGTAAAGCAAAGGACACCGTCATCAAAACAAAACGAATGCCTACAGATTGGGAAAGAACCTTCACCAACCCTCTATCTGACAGAGGACTAATATCCAGTATATACAAAGAACTAAAGAAGCTGAAAAGTAGCAAGCCAAATAATCCAATTAAAAATGGGGTACAGAGCTAAACAGAATTCTCGATAGAGGAATATCTAATGGCAGAGAAACACTTAAAGAAATGCTCAGAGTCATTAGCCATCAGGGAGATGCAAATCAAAATGACCCTGAGGTTTCACTTTACACCCATCAGAATTGCCAAAATAATCATTTTAAATGAATGAAAAGTAATTAATCATTGCAAGTTAAGAAAGAAATGTTAATAGGTGTTAATTTAGATATATTTAGAAATGTGGTGTTTAATATTCCTGTAGATCATTTACACTGAAAAGATAGCAACTGTGAAATGACCTGTTTTGATGACACCACAGAACCATCATTGTACCAATTACATAGGCTTTATCACATGTCAGACTCTGTTTATATCTGCTAGTGAATGCGTAAGTGCAGACAAAATCTTTATCATTCTCTGTGAAGGAGAAACACCCACACTTAGAAACATGCACACACCAGCTCCGCATAGTCCTTCCTGAATCATCTTGCTGATTCTTTGGCCGTGAGTGGTTTGGTTGACAAGCCCTTTCTGTTTTTATGAAAGTGATGTTTTCACCCTTGGGACATTACATGTTGTGATCAATAAGTGCCATTGTTATTCTCATTGTGTAGAAGAGGCACACAGGGCACAGGGACCCCGAGCGCCTGTCCCCAAACCTCACAGCCCATGCATGTCACAAGAAACAGCGACTCCCGTGATGACCCTGGGGGCTGGTTTAATTAGCTAACTAGCCACCAAAAGAATCAGGCAAACCAGCTACACATTTCTTTACTTTAAAAAAAAAATTCTTGTGGCTTTTATTTTCTCCTCCCCTTTATTTCTAAACACCATAAACCTAGAATTCTGATATTCCCAACTCAGTAGAAAGGATGTTTTGCAAGCATGGTTATGAGCTGTGATGGGAGTTTATGTCGTTAAGGAAGATCCTGAAAGAGGCACAGGAACGCTGTGTTTAGGATGTTTAGAAGCAAGTGTGGACACTGATCTTTTCCTTTGGGAAAATTGATGGTCTGTGTAAACAGATAGATTACACTGGATCTATTGCAAACACATGTCACATTGAGTTAAATGCTAATCTCTTACTCACCCTCCCACTGCCAAGGCCTGCAGGACATGCCTGATCGGAATGTATGTTTACGCTATTACAGTACAGGAAGGGAGTCTTGTTTCTGTTACACAAAGGCTCCTATTTTCAGATATTACTGTTTTTCAACCATGGAGTTTTCTGAACTATACATTAATGTGCATCGCAGTGAGATCCAAGTCCAATTTTTTCTTCATCCATTTGTAGGAAGACATGCAACACCCACAGCGTTGAAGCATAAAATTGCTTCGAGTGTTGGACAGGAGCTGCCCGCCTGTCCACTTGGCATAGACTAGGAGCTTCCATCTTGGTCTCTGGTTCTGGCTTGTTTTTCTCATTGAAACGCAGGCAGCATCTTCTGCAGGAAGCCTAATCCCTCAAGCCTGACTCCATCATCCCCACACTGACCTCGCCCCCAGACTCCTCCAGCTTTTACACTGGGTTCCTGTCCCTTGGCTAACTGTCTCTGGACCTCTGCAGGCTTTGGTCCTAGTGGGTCAGACTCACAGCCTCCTCTTTCTGTTATCCCAGGACCAAGGACAACATCTCCCACATGGCATTACTCACCCAGTGTGTGAGCGAATGAAGACATCTGTCTGTTCAAACATCTGTCTTCTCAAAGCCATATGCTCATTGGTAAAGGAATTGCTCCCTGCCTACCTGAAACCTTGAGGGGTCACAGTTAAGAAGTTCCCCATTTTTCTAGGTACCTGTGTGTCATCCGCATGATCTAACAGACGTCTGTATTCTGACAGGTATGATGATTAATAGCTAGTGGCATGTAATTGATTGAAAAGTGAAATCCAGGGGGAAAGCAGGCCTGTGGTCTTCAAGGGAAAGTCACCTTAGCTGAGTTAGGAAAATATTACTTAGAATTCCAAGGACAGCCCACCTCCCAGCATCTGCCTGGCAGCTGGCTACCTGGCTCCTCCTTTCCACTCCATCACCTTACAGGCTAGGTTTCAGCAGGTGACTTTGGAGGGACACACGTTCATGCCATAGCATTCACTCAAGACCATTTAAAGGTGACCATGTGTGGGAGGTTGGATGAGACTTAGCCCGCATGTGCTCACAGATCTGAGTGCTTGGTCAGCAGGGAGAGGCACTGTTTGAAAGGATTAGGAGGTGTGGCTTTGTGGGTGGAAGTGTATCACTGGAGGTGAGCTTTGAGGTCAGAAGCCCAAGCCAGGCCCAGTCTTTTTCTCTCTCTGTCTCTGCCTGTCTCTGTCTCTCTGTCTGTCTGTGTCTCCTGTCTGCATATCTGCTTCTCTATCACCACTGCCTGTGTGCCACTGTTATGAGTTGACTTTGTTACGGTGTCTCTTCACAGCAGTAGGACATTGACCAAGATGGACATTTTGCTGAAATAGAAATGTCAGTCCTGGAAAGGAATAAGAGCCTGAGGGGTAGCTGGAAGTAAAATATCCTGTTTCCAAATTAATGCAGTTTATGCATGGTGTTGAGAGCCAGAGTATAGGAAGAACAACCTACAGGCTGGTTTTTAAGGGAGAAAGCTATCTCAGAAGGCTCCATTGCTGAACCGCTGCCGTCAGCATTGTGCTCTCCAGCTGTGGTCTTGCCAGGTCTTACAGCTTACGAGAGACACCCTTTTACAGGCTGCCTTCCTGACCAGGGATTTGCTTGTAACCTTTTTTCACAGTGCATTAGCAATTTCCTTTTACTCTATGATCGTTCCCCTTTGCCCAAGGGAGGAACTCATTCCTAGAGAGCTGAACCGGCATTCCAGGTGAAGATGGGCCTCTTTCTCATGAAGGCTGAACAGGAACAGAAAGGAAGGAACACCATGTGGCTTGCTGAGGTCTCTGCTCACCTGGAAAGAGATTTATTTGGAGTTGCACAGCCAGGTAACTGTGGAAGTTACACAGCAGGTTCTCAGCGTAGAGAGGGATGGAGATGGGAGAGAATGGGTACCTGGAGTCTATTTTGGCAGAGGGAAGTTCATCTCTTAGTCACAATGAGAGTGGCAGCTTTTGCTTTGTTCCTGAGTTGACCTTACTAGTGAATGTAACACTCTTAAGAGAAGCAGATTCTCAGGGCTCATGAGATTATCAAGAAAGCTGAGTAGGGTATGTCCATAGGATGTGACCATAAATGATGGGCCGCACACATGTGTCGGTCATGCACATGTGACCTGGCCGCTTGGGCAGCATTGCAATCTGACACGCCAGTGGGTAGATGAAACAGTTCATCCTCTGTATGGAGAGACCGATCACAACTTTCTATAACCTGGAAAAGTTGCATGTAACTGTGCGAAGTAACCTTTACTGTTCTGTCAAATACTATGGTAAATGTTCCCCAAATTATAAAACCTAAACAAACTCAAGTATCGCTCTCCTGATACTAGTAACATCTTGCAGTATACAGTTGTCTCATGGTATGGGAAAACTGAAGTCCTAGTGCTTTAGAACAAGCATAGAGAATGGCTACTTTGTAGCCGTGTGAGGGCACGGCTCAGGCAGGCGTCCTTAGCACTGCTTTCCCATCAGGTATAAAAATGTCAGAGGCTGAGGAGTGAACTCCTGTCTTAGGAACTGGGTCTAAAGTGTTAAGGCTCCTCCCACATAAGTATTTAATTAAGCATATAGGTCAAGCATTTATACGTGAGCTACTGGAAGTGGTTGGAAATACTGCCTTTAACTAAAATAGAAAAATGCAAGCGTAGACTTGACGTAGGCACATTTCAGGCTGGCATGTAATAAAAGGAACTTGTTGAGAACTTGGATCTCCACTTCCTAACTGTGGTTCGGCATTGAATTTTCATGTTCCCTCCTTGATATGCCATTTTAGAATAATCTTTGATGGTTGAATTGCTAGGGTAACACTGAAGAGAAATCTATGCTGAGACATAGGCGTGCATCAGCTATATGATGACACATGCATCACATGTATCACATGCAATCAGGTACATACATGCACACGTATCCTTTTAATTTGAAAGAGAATATAGGTACGCTGCTGCTTCATAGGAGATTGGGGTTTAAAACTGTTTTTTCACCAGGGAACATGCTTAAAACAGTCTTGAAAGTGGCAAGCCCAATCACGGAGCAGAGCAGAAATTCAGTCACAACTTGCATGACAAATTGTAAGGCTGTTCCGAGGATAGCAGCAGAGGAGTGATGTGCGCACTTTCGTCACCTCACCCACTGTATGCTGTGTATTGTGTCTCCAAACACAAACACGCACAGCAGCTTCTGCAACCATTCTGTTGGTTTGTGCCCCCCATCCCTCTGCCCTTTATCATAGTCGAGCTGACTCATGCATGCAGACACAGCCCTGGTGGTGCGTATATTGTAAATTCTGTCACACTGTTCTCTTGTGTTTGCCCTGGGTTTAGTCAGTCAATACCACTTGATAAGGGTGTGTAGAGGGCACAGGTGTGGAGGAATAGAGCTTAGAGCAAAGATTGCTTAGGCTAGGGCTAGGTCGCATGCTTAACGCCAACGAGACCCAGGAAAGGGATGAAGCTTGCCCTTCGTGAATAGTGAAGACAGGACCCAGCTTCCACAAGCTCTTAAAATGATCTCACTCCTTCCGAAATGTCCCAGACGTGTGAAGAGGAAGAAGCATCATGTTTCTTTGCCTTTGTTTATGTTTTGGTCTGGCCTAGGCCCAGGTGACTGGTGGTTGAGAAACCACGGCACCGTGCTTGCTCCTGTCAGCAAACAGATGCTCAGCAGGGCGACATCCAGAGGAGACTGACTACAGCAGGATGGAATGAGATTGTGTACAGCAGCAGCCCCCCCCCCTCCGGTTTCAGAGACCTGGGAATCCTCTGTAAGAATTGGTCACGGATACAATGAATTCATATAATAATGAGTCGTTCTCATTGAATGTTTCTGGAAATGCTATAACCAGCTGTTACAGCCAGGGGCAGGGGTGGTAATTTGGGAAAGTGGCATTGCGTGGTCTAATGTCCTGGCTGTGATGTGTCCTGGCTGTGAAGCACGCCGACGGCCTTCCTCACTTCTTGCTTTGGCCTCACGTGTTGTTCTGCTGTGCTAAGCAGGATCTAGGGGGCAGATGTGGATTTCATCTGTGAGCTCTAAGAAGAGATTGATAAATTTGGTTTATGTTAGGGACATAGTTTTACGTAAAAAAAAAAAAAAAAAAAAAAAACAGATTTAAAGATAAGGTAAGTTGATGTTCAGCGGTTTGAGTCCAGCAGTGGCCATGGACCATGAGCCCTGCGCTGCCTTTGACCTTTAAGGCTTCAATTGTCAATGTCACTGGGATGTCCTGGTAAAGTAGGAGTGGCGGACCCAGTGCTTCTGTGATTGCTTGGTGTCACGTGTTCACAAATGATGACTGTTAGAGGAGTTTGCCTCAAACCCCAGGCTTGCCTGATGCTATGTAGGGCAGGATTATTATGTCCAAGATGAGAATAGATGCTCAAATAATCCCTGGAGCGGAGTCCCAGGAAGACTCGCTTTTGAAGTCATCCTTCAAGTGCCCTTTGGGGTGTGTGTACTTTGGAGTGTGATGTTCTACTCACTGTGTAGAAAGCACTCTCCATAGAAATGCATCTTCAGAGTTAAGAAAAACAAACAAAGCAGAACAGTGTGCTGTCGGATCCCAGGGGCAGCAGAACGGTGCCACCTGAAGCGTTTTTTTTCCCCCGAGCCACTTACTTTTTACTTAGTACATTGTGAATGTAACAAGAGAGAGACAGCGCCAGCGTGTACCACAGGCCAGGCCAGGCCACAGTGTAGTTGTCAACCTGGACTTTTCCCAGAGACCTGCTTCCCTTTAATCAGATATCACACATACGCGCACACATGCACACACGCACATGTGTGTGCATACACACATACACACACAGCAGTGTATAGATATGCGTATAGTGCGTATTTCAATATATATGCATTTGTGTGCACACAGATCCCTCCAGACTGAAAGCTCAGAGAGGAGACTAATTGGTATGGCTTAGAATTCTCAACAAGAAGCTCAATGACAGAACACACATAAATTTTGCATGGGCTAAATATATTAGGTGAGAAAACAACTTATTTGTAAACATGCCTCAAACATTTTTGGAAATCTTCATAAAATGTGTAAAAAACAGAGTGAGTCTTCTTTTAGGCAAATGTCTGTAGAGTATATAAATATATGAAATATATATTAATAAATATATAAATATAGTAATACTATTTACATATAGTATATGTAAATATACTATATGTTAGCATATATAGTATATTTATATAACTATTAAGTATATAACTAATTATATAATAGATAAATGTACTATATATACTATATATTTTTTTTATATAACTTTTGAATGTGTTCATGGGTGTGTGTTTATATCCACACCTAGGCTCGTGACAGACACGTAGAAAGAGGGTTTTTAAGTCCTCTACCACTTTGTTCTAGGGCAGTACTGGATATTTTACATGACTTGATGATTAAAACAAGGCGTACTGAAAATAATCCATGGGGGAGATAGCCGATTGGTACAGCACTTGCCTAGAGTGTGTGAGCCTCTAGTTTGATTCCCAGCACCTCAAAATTTAGATAGTTAATTTTTAAAAATATGTGATGGGTCCCACACTTTACCTCTGCCACCGCTTTGAAAGAAGCTTTCAGAGTCGGTGCCTTTACCAACTTGTAAGGCAGTGTGAAGGACTAGTGCTGGGAGGTGATGGGTTGCGTAACGAGGGCCCTGCTGGCCCTATGTTGGGGCCCAGCCTAGCCAGAGCCGGCCTGGCCTTGCTAGTCTCTGGTTCTCTCTGCCAGGAAATCCGTCTCAACCTTTGATCACGTCTACAAGGAGAGAGAAAATAAGAACCACCTGAAAGCTGCGCTGGAGCTCTGCTTAGAGGGTCGCCTTAACGCAGGGCTCATTGCCTACCTCAGGCCCCTCCTCCGTTTCTCTCCCCTTTAGGGAAGATCAAGGGCTCCCAACCTGCACATCCATTCCCACTGCTGCTCTGTGGAGCCAATATAATTTCATTTTCTACTTCTAGCTTTCATCACTGTGGTTTCATTAGCATATTCATTTTCTTATATTATTTATGGCCCTACATTATTATTTTTATAATCCTGACAAGTTATTTTTGCTCCAGTGCCTCTTTGCACTGTCATGAAATATTTTTCCTTTATTGATGAGTGGTTTCTTCAATTATTCTCTGTTGCGTGTAAAAGCATTTGCATGCACTCCTGTAATTTGTCATTTTATGACCGAAAGCATGAGCTAGACCCTTCTTCCCTCTTTGTCTCTCCTTCCTCCCTCCCTTTGTCTCTCCTTTCTTCTTTCTTTCATTTCCTTCCTCCCTCTTTCTTTTCCTCTTGCTTCCTTTCTTCCTGTCCCCACACCATCCTCTCTTCCTTTTTTCCTTTCTTCCTTATTTCCTTTCCTCCTTCACTCTTTTTCTCAGTCTCTTCCTTGCTTCCTTCCTTCTTTTCCTTCTCTTCTTCTCCCAGTCCTCTTCTTCTTACAGTGGCTTTGCCTGATTCTGAAGTGTATAATGCTTCTGGATCATCGAGTCTTTCTGCTGGGTCTCTAGCTTCAGTCCTCCTTTGTTATGAAATCATTATGAATGGTTCACTTCCCCTATGATCAACTCTTACGTGTGTGTATGGGGGGGCTATGGTGGCCGGATGCTGACTTCACGTGCCCCCTCTATTGCTCACCACCTAACTTTTTTGAGACCATTCTCTCACTGAAACTGGGGCCTGTCATGTTGGCCAGACTATTTCGCCGATGAATTCCTAGGCCCATGTTACTGGTCCATGTTGCCATACCTGGCTCTTACGTGTGTGCGTGCGTGCGTGCGTGCTGGAGAGCTGAACCCAGGCCCTTCTGCTTGCTCAGCAAACACCTTACCCTCTGAACAGTCTCCCTGTCACCTAGCTTGGTTCTTGTGTTCTGAAATCAAGTGGCACCAGTCGTCTACAGTGAGAACGGACCATGTCCTACTCAACATCATTTGCTTGGTCGAAAGTCGCTTCTTTTTCCATTAACCAGTTTTTAATTTCCTTCTGGGTGTGTCTGGATTTGAGAATTGGAAGGAAGATCAGGAGATCACCCCAGCCTACTTCTACCAGTAGGGGTCTCATCTTTAATGTCTCTTGGGGAGTCACTTAATTCTGGCCTGCAGTTTCCAGGGAGAAGGTGCCATGCTTACAGCCCCGCTCACAGCCAGGCCTCTCCCAGCATTAGGAGCTGTGTGTCCTCATGACAGGCCTCTCCCAGCATTAGGAGCTGTGTGCCCTCATGACAGGCCTCTCCCAAACATTAGGAGCTGTGTGCCCTCATGACAGGCCTCTCCCAGACATTAGGAGCTGTGTGCCCTCATGACAGGCCTCTTCCAGACATTAGGAGTTGTGTACCCTCATGACAGGCCTCTCCCAGCATTAGGAGCTGTGTACCCTCATGACAGGCCTCTTCCAGACATTAGGAGCTGTGTACCCTCATGACAGGCCTCTTCCAGACATTAGGAGCTGTGTACCCTCATGACAGGCCTCTCCCAGCATTAGGAGCTGTGTGCCCTCATGACAGGCCTCTCCCAGCATTAGGAGCTGTGTACCCTCATGACAGGCCTCTCCCAGACATTAGCAGCTGTGTGCCCTCATGACAGGCCTCTCCCAGCATTAGGAGCTGTGTGCCCTCATGAGCAATAAGTATTTGGGGGAGGGGATGGAGAGATGGCTCAGTGCTTAAGAAGACTAAGTGCTCTTCCAGAGGACTTAGGTTTGATTCCCAGCACCCACATGGCAGCTCACAACTGTCTGTAACTCCAGGATCCAACACCCTCACACAGACATGAATGTAGGCAAAACATCATTGCACGTAAAATAAAAATAAATAATTTTTTTAAAAAATAAGCAGATGATGGGTCTGATTTTCTGTAAAGGCACCTTTTACAAGGTGAAATTTACTTGGCTTGAACATATTCAATATTCATAAATGCAGTTACTACACCATTGTCCTGAAAAACCAAGAAACTTATTGGGGCCTTGATGAGTGGTTTCTGCCTCAAGGCCTGGGTCTGATTCCATCTCAGGCTCACTGTGTACCACCTTAAAAGGGGGGTGGAAATCATCATGACTTTTAAAGCCATTGCTATATCCAAAGTGGTGACCAGTTCAAGGCAGGAACAGTTTGGGAGGACTCCCCTTGCTGGGTAAGAAAGCCACTATTCCTAACCCATTTTGTCAAAAAAAAAAAAAATCAGAATTAAACTTTTGCTGGAAAAGAAACTGGTACAGTATATGCTAAAGAGTATTTATGAGCTTGGCATGCTCTGTCCATGGAATAATAATACAAGTTCAGGAATACATAACTTCTGCCAGGGTTTTAAACTCCCATTGCATGCATTCACGCTCAGGTTTAACCTTCCTTCATAAATCCTGAAGAATGTGGAGAGTCCATGCCTGGCTATTTTGGAGCACAATAACGGATGTGTGTTTCAGTGCTACACTGATGTTTATGTGTGTGATTACTTGGAAGAGGTTTTATTTAGTGTTCCATGTTTTATAATTGGCTCCATTTTTAAATATAAGCGTGAGAACTTCACTTTATCATTAATGATGACGTCAATGTGCTGGGTCCTGAGAAGTAACTCCTGTTCTTGTGTCTGTAGGAAGCTGAGGCTCAGAACCTGGAAAGTCTTGCTCAAGGTCACCTCTAGTTAAGGGGACAATCCCTGTAGACTGCTCAGCCTCAAAGCTAACATTCCCCCTTTGTATCTTCCTCTCCTCTTAGGCAAGGAGTTTCTGACTTCTAAGTACTTACTTGTTGGGCCTTTTTGTTGTTTGTGTCTTTGGTTTTGTGTATACAAAGTAATACCAAAGTAAAGGATTACTGGTTTTTGGTCTTCCAATGTTATGATTCTATGAACTGCAACTCTATCTGGGCCCTATTAGAACAGTCACCACATAGAATGATAGGCGATTGGTAAATGTGAGATGTGCCGAATTGCTGAAATCTACTTTCTTTGAGAACTTCAGGCCCACAAGTCTGATTGCTAGCTTTTGTGAGGCCTGCTGTTCTGAATGGTGGTGGTAATTTCTGGCTATTAGAAGCCCTCTCTTCCATTTGAAGCCTCATAAAGAGGAGGCAATGATGACTTCTTTGTGTTACTAGCGAGCTTATATGGAAGCTGCCCCCACGTGGGCTAGCTCTGAAGCAGAGCATCTGTGTTTGTCTGGCAGAGCCACCAAACCCATTTCTGAATTGCCATTGGCATTGATTGGGCCTCTCCAAACAGCCTGCTCATGGTATATGTCACTGTATTTGAGACACCCAGAAGAGCAACCCTTCCCACTCATTTCCCTAAAGCATGAGAAGAATTGGCAAGTGACCCCGCTCTGCTTTCTTGTCTGTCTCTGGATTCAGCTGTTCCATCTCACTCTACCCAGGCCTTTTAGGCTTTCCTCAACTTGGCACAATTGCCACGCACTCATTTTGTAACCATTCATCTAGTATCCATCATCTCTTTCCACTGCAAACTTCTTTGGACTGGATGTTGGAGTGTTCCCCCAAAGTCCATCTGCTAAAACCCTTATCCACTGTGTATTAGTATTTGGACGTGGGGAGTGTTTGGGAGGTGGTTACACTTAGGTGGAATCTTGTGAATACCCCCTCCATCCCCCCCATAATGGGATTAGTGCCCTCGTAAGAAGGGGAAAGAAGGTAGAGCTCTCTCCCTCTTACTGTGTAGGGACCGAGAACAGAGGTGACCATATGCAAGCGAGTGCTGCTCTACATCCTGTATCCTGCTCACGCCCCAGCCTCCAAAGCTGTAAGAACTGAACATTTGATATCAGCAGCTACTTTGTGCTAATTTGTTATGGCAGGCCAAACTGGGACACAGAGTAAGGCCTGGCGCGGAGGCGACCCTGATCAAAACTTACTCTCCTGTCTCTCCTTCAGTCTCTCCACCACTATCTTCATACCTTTCCAGATACTTAACACCTTACTCACACTTCTGCAAGAAAAAAAAAAAGCCTCGTTTCTTGGGTTTAATCATTTGCTGACATTGAGTTTTACAGGTGTTACTGTTTTTCAGTGAACACGCTAATAACTGAACATCTGAATCAGAGGCTGAGAACTCCCTGCAGCCACATACAAAATACCTCGAGTACCAACTGTCTTTAGAAATTGACAAAAGCCTCGGTGTTTGAACCATCTATATTTTAATCCTCTTGATGGTGTATTTTTACTTTTAGAGAAATAATTTTATTATGTAAGAGTGTCCTTGTCATTCCAATTCAAGTCTAGAGAGTAAGGGAGGAGATTTTGATGACTTAGAGTTAAAAAAAAGTGCCGCTGATCATTTTTTGTATGTTGCTGAGCGCTGGGTCTGTTCTTTGCTGCTGCACAGGCAGTCGGGAGCCTAATGCTTACTCTGCAGCAGTTGTTTCTCTTTTGTCCTTGGAAGGGTTGGACATTCTGGTGTTGGTGCCTTCCTACAGTCTTCGTATGATATGTATATGTGTGTGCTCATTCAGGGAGGTCACTCATAGAGACTATCATGGCAAAGCCAAAGAGAAAGGTTTTCCTTAGAGCAATGCCATGAGGCCATCTTTCATAGACAGTAATGGATGTGCCAGTAACCTCCACCTTCCAAATCATGAAATATTTAAGAAATGTAAACAGTGTTTTATCATACTGAGGTGAGCTGGTGAGGAGAGTGGTTATCCATAGGAGAGTTCATCACATTTTTTTTTTTTTGTCATATATTGATTAGGAACACAAAATGTAAAATGGTGAGAAATAGGCCAAATATTGATGCTATGGGAAACCAAATTTAAAAAAATGGAACTAGAGACATGGTTCAGTGGTAAGAGTGCGTAGCAGGAGGACCTACAGTTCAGATCCCAGCACCCACATAAAATTCCTGGTGTGGTCGCGCACAAGTCTGTAATCCAGGCTGTTGGGGGTGGGGACGGGGGCATCCTTTGGGGCTTGCTGGCTGCCAGCCTACTCTAAGTTGAGTGAGGGATTCGGTATCAAGGGAAAAGTTGGAAAATGATAGAGCAGGAGATACAAAGTTTTTCTCTGGCCTCCACACCAGCCCACACTTACATTCATGTATATGACACACACACACACACACACACACACACACACATACATACAGATGAAATTTATAATTAAGAATAGTGACCATTTTTTAGATTTCTAACTTGAAATACTCATGAGGCCCTGATCTAGCTTTTAGATGCCTAGTCCTTCAAAATTATTAGAATTGCCATTGATAAGAAAGCTTTATTCAGATAAAAAAAATGACCAGAAAAGGCCATATACAAAACATTTAACAACGATACTAATCTTCATTATTGATGTAACAAATTAATACAAACCCAGTGGCTTTAAAACACAGAATCTGTGTTGTAGAGTTAGGTATAATGTGGGTTTTAATGGGCTTAAATAACTTGTCAGCAGTTCTGTGTGCCCTTATGGAGACTCTTAGAATTTTGTTTGTGTGTTTGTTTTCTGGCCTTTTCAAGTATCTATAGGCCACATTCCTCACTCATGGTGGCTTCTCTTTCTCCAAGGCACATCAGTGGCCCACTGCCCGTCTCTTACAAGGACCTTTGTGATTTCAGTGGACCACCCAAATCCTGCGGGATGAACTGTCCCACCTTGCATCCTGACCTGAGGAGTCCCATACTCACTAACAGGCTCTCAAGATTAGCACCAGCACAAATTGGAAAGTCATTTTTCAGCTAACCACAACTACTAATAAAAAAAAAAAAAGAAAGAGAGAGAGAGGGAAAGAAAGAAAGAAAGAAAGAAGGAAGGAAGGAAGGAAGGAAGGAAGGAAGGAAGGAAGGAAAAAAGGAAAGAAGGAAAGAGAGAGAGAGAGAGAGAAAGAAAGAAAGAAAGAAAGAAAGAAAGAAAGAAAGAAAGAAAGAAAGGCGCATTCATTGGCGTTTCAGGTCAAGAACCAAGTAGCACTTTTTCTGTTGTTGACCAATGTGAGGTTGAAGTGTCTTGTGGTTGTTTGAATGAATTTCTGGTTTAAACTAATTTTCAATGTCAAGTATTTCAAAGTAACACTGACTGGCAGGTGGATCTACACTGGAGGGCAGCTACCTTGTATGGAACTGGGATCACTGGACTGGACCGGTAGCTGGGTGGTCCCTCCACACCCCCACCTTGACAGTGTTCTCTGAGCTCCTTGAATCTGCAGTTTTCCAGTAGCCCTTTGTCTTTGATAGATGCCAGGTGATGACAGACATGGCCAGAGGTCCATGCCTAGCTCTTCAGTGACCCATGCGGCTTACAGTGCACAGAGAAGACCCTACTCTGCTTGGGCTTCTCCTGTCTGAAATCGATCGGTTCATGGTAACACACTGAGATCCCAGACTGGAATCTGTGAATAAGTTGAGGGTATAGGGTGCATGTTGGCCGTTGGTCTGATGCTTGTGTTTTGATGCTAATTACTGGCCCTCAAGATCTGGTTACTACACTATCCTTGTTGTGTAAACCTGCCTAACACATTATACTTGATTGGTTGATTGATTGATTGATTGATTGATTGATTAAAAGGCCTAAAACCTGGGCAGGAAAGAAAGGGATAGGTGTGGCTAAGGTTCCTGGGCTTTGGGAAAAGGAGAATCATGGGAAGAAGGCAGACTGATAGGAAGAGAGGAGAAAGGAGGACACCGCAATGGGTTAGCATGGAGAAGGAACCACGTGGGCCGGGAGGAATAATGACCTGGAAAGGCCCAGATGAAGAATGCAAGCAAGTATTTACAAGATTAGGAATGGAAGGTAGCCCAGATAAGATGGTTAAGGTGGATGCCATTGGATGGGGGCTGGGAGGTGGATGGTGAGGCTGTTAAAACAGCATAGGTAAATATCTGCTCAGCCCAAGGTAATTTTGACAATTATAAAATTGAACAGGTGTCTGAGTCTTATTAATTGTGATAATGGGTGAAACAATACCGCCATGATAATCACAGGGCTAATAATAAACATTATCTAGCCCAACACTGTTTTGTTTACCACAGCAGGGGTGCAAAGCGTCTTTAGGGTCAACCAGTGGAAGTCAAGTCCAAGAGCACCTACTGATGAGCTGTCTAACACGTGCAAGTCCCTGCCCTTTCCAAAGCTCCTTTCCTAAATTGTGAACCGGGGCTTCCACCCCCTAGTGTTGTCATAGGCACTGTGTGCCTTGAGATCTGTGGAGTCCTGTGCCCTAGGCTTAGAAGAGCATCGGGCTAGCCACGACTGTCATGTAGCAAGCGTGCTGGACTTTTCTGCCTGGTCTTGTTTTATTTCTCTGAGGGTAGATTCTGCATGGCCTTCGTGCCATGTACTTACAGGCATGTGGAGTCTAGTTCTGCTACAAGAGAACTCACCTGGCTGCTAGAAGAAACACATGTGCAGGCCAACATCTGCTGTGTTTGCACCCAACTGGTTAGACCAGCTGTGGTAGTTATTTTGAGGCAAGAACCTAATGGAAGGAAACAGATGCCAAAGAGATTGACCCTCCATTGCTACCTGCTTGTGACCTGTGACCATTGCCACAGATTTCTAAGCTAATTTGGGAATAACATATATTTATACTTAGGTTGTTGTTGATAGGAAAGTGCACTGTCCACTTGATTGCAAAAGCTGTTTCCTTTTGCCAACTTACCCTTTGCTGTCCAAGACACACATTCAGATTTAATGAAGCTATGAGTTAGAAAGCAAGGTGTGTTTTTGAGCTAGCAATAAGTGCAAAGAGCATTAACTTGCTTTTCAGTTTAATTAAGAATGGAAGTCACTTTCTAAATCATAAATGGTAGTAGTTTAATTTGAATATTGTTTGTGAGTACTTTGAAGGCCCAGTCTTCACATTCAGGATCAAAAAAGTATTTGCAGGGGGCTGGAGAGAGAGCTTGTTAGTTAAGAACATGCCTTTACTTTCTGAAGGACTGAGTTTGGTTCCCAGCACCCGTGTTAGGCAGTTCGTGACAGCCTGCAACTTCAGCTCTCAGGGGTCACATGACTCTGGTTTCCGTGAGCATTTACACTCACAATACACAGTAGCACACACATATACATCACTAAAAAGAATTTTTGAAATCTTTTTAAAAACTAAAAGATATTTTCAGGGTTTTATTAATGGTTTGAGTAAGCATGTAAGAGTGTTTTTAAGGATAAATATTTAAAAAGAAACTTAAATATTGGTAATAGGGCCATTTGTTTTAATTCAGTGAAAAATAGTGTTATTAAAGTTTAAATAGTGCTGAGCAAGCAATTTCCCAAGTTATAAGTAATGCTGCAACTGGAGATCCTCAGAGCGCAGACTCCTCATTGTGACGATGGCTGGTGCATGCTGGCAGGGACCTCATGGAGAAACAGAACCCGTGGTTAGTGATGGGAAGCACAAGGCCGGGGCTGCAGCATCCCATCCACAGTAACTTCTTCATAAGGCATCTTATCAGAGGCCCAGACTCCGGGAAGATGGAGCCTTGTGAGACCATGTAGTCAGTGGCCAGAATCCTGTGTAAAATTCCTTGTCCTGGAGAAAAGAGAGGATTTCTGTCATTTATGATCATGATTTTCAAAGGATCTGGGGAAGCAAGGCTTTAAGACGAAGTGTGTGTGTGTGTGTGTGTGTGTGTGTGTGTGTGATCTACATTGACACGGCATGGGAGGCGGCTTTTTGACATCGACACTAGTGCATTTCAGGGTTTCTTTTCAAGGAGTGGGAGTAAACGTTTTTTATTCTTCAGGGACCTGTTCAGATAAAAATAGATCTGCTAATGCAAGATCCATAGTCAAGAATAAATTATATTCTTTGAGGTTATACAAGTTCATTAGCAGGTTGCTGAAGGTAGCTCAAATAATTGCTTTTTAAAAAAGGTATGTTTTAGAAGGCCCATCCAGATAATATTAGAAAAGAATAGAAAATGTCAGGTGACTATACTAATGTTAATTTTTCAAATTTTAAGTATTTCACTAACCTCAGGAAATCCTTTGTTTTTCTGAGTAATTAATGCAATTATAAAATCAGAGGTAAAAGTAAGATAAGATTGTGTAATGTCAGAGGAGTGACCATGAGTCCCTGATTCACGAGTGCCGTGACTCATCTACAGGCTCCCCTGGGTAGGACAAGGTCAATCTAGCAGGCATTGCTCTTCAGCTAACCACCACAGTCCTCAAAAAAGAAAATAAGAAAGTGTACCATTTGACAAGCGTGACACGGAAATTTCCAGGCTAACTTTTTTGTCAAGTCTTTCACAGGAAGGCCACTGACAAGCGGATCCGCACTGGTAGGACAGTGACCTGGAGCCAGCTGTCACCCCTCAGTGCAGCAGTAACTTCTCACTGAGCGCCTGCCTACCGTGTTCCAGAGGGCTCTGTGTTCTGTGTACCTAATAGATTTAATTTGAAATGTATTTTTACACTTAATCTGTTTGATTTTCCTAACTGTGGCTTAAGCTCTTCGTGTCACAGGTAGGGGCACTGTTGTCTCAAACAGAAGTAAGCACGATTAAAACAAGGCGCTGTTTCCAGGTCCCTCCGCTAAGGGCAGGGCTGGGATCCAAACCAGGTCCTTTGATTCTGGAGCTGGCGGCTCTGCTTTCTGCAGTGCCGTGCCACACTCAGCTCTGATAGTCCTGTCCCATTGAAGGCACTGATGACATCGTTTTGGGGGCTGTTCCTTTCTGCTCTTCCTCATTTAAACCACAGTCTGATGCTCACTGGGTTGTGCACCTCAGGTTTTGATGGTGAACCTAGCCTTCAAAAGAGTGTCTCCAGGACCATGGCTTTAAGTTACATTGAGTCTAGGAAACTCTTTAGCCGCTCACCTTCTCATTGAACCTGAGCACAAGCTTTCAAAGAGCCGAATACTGTTTACTGTACCTGTGTATTCTGAGGTCCTCTTAAGAGCAATTATGGGGTCTGGAAAAGGTTTACAGTAAACCTTCGCTTGTACCTTTTCAGAACGCCTGTAGCCTGCCCAACTCTTTCTTTTCTTTACACCCTCTGAGGCATGTCCTATTGACACCTGCTTGGTCAGCCTCCCACACAGCTGGTAGCTCCATGATCATGCACACTCCATCAGCATTCGCCTTTGACTTGACATTTCTATCGAAATGTCTCATCAGCCATGATGGAGGTGACCCCCTGAGTAAGATGAGCCTGGAAAGGATATAATCCTTTTTGCTTCTAGAAAATTGGATTTGGCCTGAGTTATGAAATAATATCCATTTGTGTTATAGCTCAGTGGTTCTCAGGCCTGGCTAGACATTAGGATTACCTAAGGAACTTTTTAAAAATACCAACTGCCTGGGACTTTTTCCAGAATAATTAAATCAGAGTTGCAACGGCTGGAGCCTGGCATGGCTTTTCTTTTTTCTTTCTTTCTTTCTTTCTTTCTTTCTTTCTTTCTTTCTTTCTTTCTTTCTTTCTTTCTTTCTTTCTTTTTTTTCAAAGCTCTACAAGCAAGTGGAATATGCAGCAAAGGGTGAAAGACCAGAGAAGAAGATGGAGAGGCATGGAGGTGGTTCCTGCCCTGCTGCTCTTTTTGCCAGAGACACAATTAGTACTGATAGTGAACACTTAGTAGGTGCCTACTGTATGCAGACATTGTTCTTGTTTGTTTGTTATGGAATGGTGTTTGCCTCATGTTTTTCTTGTAAGCCAGATGTGCTTTTACAGATGGGCATATAGAAATCTTTGAGGGTGAAAAATACTACAATCTTAGTAGAATGACATTCTTTGGGGGGTACTCCCTGCTGCAAAAGATGTTTAACCTGCTTGCTGGGTATATATCTGATTTTTCATGTTCATACAAAGTTGTAGTGGCTTGCATATGGTTGGTTCTTTCGGCAGAGATCACTATAGTTCCCATGGTGATCACATGGGTGTAACACAGCAAACAGCCAGCAGCCTAGAGCCTTGGCCGCCTAGTTCTACCGTCAGACCTCACCTGAGTTATAAAATAAATCATTGCTGAAAATAGTGTATAATTCGAAAAATCCTGAGAACACAGGGCGGCGTGGGAGATTCTGGTGGTACATATGAGCTCTGCTGACGGTTTAAGCTGTCTCTCCCATATACTTACATTGGCAGATGGTTCCTTATGCTTTATGTGCAGGCTTCTAAAAAGACTGTTTTGAAGGATGGTTAAGGGCAGGGTAGGCTCCAGAGTGTGGCATGAGTGTGAGTCAGGCAAGGGCATGTCCTCTGGCCCAGCCTGGGTCCTACTTAGAACTTCCTCTCTTTTTCTCCCTTTCCAGAATTCAGATCTTGAGCTATCTGCCCAAAGGCCCCAAGCTCTTGCTTTTCAGTCTCTTAAACGTAACCGTGAGTGTAATCAGCCGGCTTTGTTGCCTGGAAGTCTGTTCTAAGCAAAGCATTTCCATAGCAGCTCAGCCTTTGATGTCTGTAGCAAATAAGTTCCCTGTTGCATTTTCAAACACCCTGACAGTTCCGTTTACTTTGCCCTACCACAGCCTAATGTCCTAGGATAAAAAGCTCTGCTTAAGTACTAAGGAATTACAGTCACACCTGAGGAGAACTGCCTGTGCGTGCAGCGGAAAGGCCTGTCTTCCTGTAGCTGCCCCACCCTGAACTCTGTTGGCACCCTTGAGTTTGAGCAGGGTACCCGGAGAGTACACTGAATGGAGTGTGCTGGGATTTGCCACGTCCTTCGTGGGGAAGACACATTCCAGACATGATCGTCTATACTGGGTGTGTTCTTGTAGGCTCTTCCTGAACACTCTTCTGGACATAGGCAACTCTGTTTAGACATACTCTCTTATTAAGCTAGATGCCAATCCTCGTCTTCATGCATGTGCTCCTGGTGGAGTTTGGCACAGATCGGAGCCTCTAACAAATTGTCCGTCATGTTCACGTTTAAAGGGCTTCTCTGGCCTTGTCATGTGCACGGCAGGTATTTCTGTTGTACCTTGTAGTTTAAGGTGGACCTTGCCCTCTGATTGATATATACACATGGCCGATTAGAGTAAGCCCCTGTTGCCATCAGGTGGGTTATAAATAAGAACGCTACAAAGCGAAAGAGATAGATGATGACTCAGTATGGAAAAATTTGTATGCCAAACCCCACTTATTTATTGCATTTGGAAAAAGGTACCCAGTTGAATTGTCCCTGGCTTAAACTCTGCTTCCCCTTTTATTCCAATTTTTTAAGTTATTTTTATGGTGTACTGTCAAAAGCACCTTTCATCTTCTCAAAGTAGGACATTTATCATATTCCCTAATCTGTTATTCATAAGTACCTTGTGCTTCCGGTGTCTTCTGCGTTTGTTCCTGTAGCAAGCTCCGCTGACAGAGTGGTCCCTGGGTTAATGAGTTCCCCTGCTGGCTAGTAGCTTCCAGGTAGATGTCTCCCTGTGGTCCAGGGTCACCAAATAGCATCATGTGCATTGCCCAGGCTACAGAACAGTCAAGAAGGCAGTGTGCTTGGCTTTTCTGATGGGTTATAAGTAAAACTTAGCAAGGCTTAGAGCCTTTCTTGAGTTGTGTGTGTGTGTGCGTGTGTCATTTGCACAGGCGTGGATGGTCGACATTGAGATGTCTTGTTTAAAGGTTTGTCCGCCTTTTTGGAGACGGGGTCTCCGAGTTCCACTAGAACAGCCAGCCAGTGAGCCTTCGGGATCTGGCTGTCTCTACCCTGCCAGCATGGAGGTTGCAGGCTGTTGCCGCATGACTGGACTTGTAAGTGGTGTGGGGACCCAAGCCCAGGCCCTCACTCCTGTGTGGCCAACACTCCTCCTGAGTCTCCCTCCAGCCCTCCTGAATCTCTTCCTCATTAGGAAGCAATGACCATGTTCTGTGAACACACACCAGCAGGTGGCCATTGATCACATTCAGGCTAGGCTGAAAGGATGAAGGGAAGCTGGCAAGTTCAAGGCAAACAGTGTCTGTTCTCCAAAGTCTGGTTCAGGCCCAGCAGTGCCCGCTTCGCTTCATTCCTGGTAACAGAAGCACATTTGCAGAGCTAGGGAATCTGGACTTTGGGAGGGGCTGCACAGTCCGCTTGTTAGCTGGCCCTGCAGGTAATAGATGCTCACAAACTTTCAGTTCGGAATAAACTCGACAGGTGTTGGATGTGTGTTTTTGCATGTGGACGCTTGTGTGCATGCATGCACATGCGTGTCCCTGTCCAAACTAACCACATGAGTAACATTCGCCGAGCTGGCGATCAACTACCCATCTTCCCTTGGTACTTTTGTCTGGATAGAGAGATATATAGAATGCCCATTTTTGGATGACTTTATACCATCTTGGGAGCCAAAAAATTTACTGCTCAATGTTTTTCCCCCCTAGGAAATTCCACGTACTTGGATGACCATGGACCACCTCCTAGTAAGGTAAGGTCTTTGGTTTGTAGCATAATCTACTTCTCCTTTAACAGTGCACAGAGGCTTGTACTCCAGCTCCCGGGCATCCCATGAGCTCAACCAGGTCCCTCCTAGCACGAATCGCTCAGAAACAAGCAGTAGATAGACGGTGTCAAAGGAATCTTCAGCTTTAATGGCCAGGAACCTGAAGAGCCTGAAGATGGCCAGAGTGACAGGGGAGGAAAAGCCATTATTTGATCTGTACTTGTAGCTGCCTGGGCCTTGACTTTGGTCCACCTCTTCTGTGTTGCTGTCTCATTGTCATTGGCACTGACTGATTTGTTTTGGCTCTTGAGGTGAGGCACGTGATGGAGCCTTCCCCATGGTGTTGGGCCTTGAGGCTAGTCTCATTTCTGTTGCACTCTCTCCGGCCCGCTCTAGCTGTATTACTCCCCTCTTGCTCAGATAGTGTCCTTCCAATTCTATTCTGTCAGCTGTGCCCGCATCCCCCTTCCTATGAGCAGTTTCACTTAACTTTTGATGACAGAACACTTGATAAATAGAATTTTCCTCTCACTCTCTACTTTCTTCGGCTCTGTGAAAGCCAAATGCAAACTCACTCAGATGTGGAGAAAACAAAACAAACCGAACCAACAAACAGAACCCAGGATGAAAATGATCTTGGCGTGTGAGAAAACTACATGTAATGCAGTGAACTCTTCTTATTCTAAACATAGGTCTTTTGTGCATTTTTGACACTTTTTTTCCTCTTGTTGCAAGTGACAGTGTTAGCCAAGCACCCATGGAAGAGGAAGTTGTAATTGACAAAATCAAGTTGGTCACCATGTACCCATCAGTCTTATTTTAGCCATTTTTATAGCTAAGTCCTAATTGACAACATCAGAAGTTGGTCACCATGAACCAACTTTACTTTAGCCATTTTTATGGCTCTGAAAACCTAGGTGTCCTTATACCTGGTTTCTTAAAATCTGACAACAGAAGGTCACGCCTGCCAAGTGTAGGTACAGCCCCTGCCAAGTGTAGGTACAGCAGTGAGAAGATAAGATGTTTCAGTCTCCACCACACTTTCAGGTTTGACCTTTGAAAACAATTTGTGTGTGTGTGTTGTTTTTGGTTGTTGCTGTTTTAAAAGACAGAGTTTCACATCAGCCCAGGCTGGCCTTGAACTCACTGTGTAGCTGAGGGTGACCTTGAGTTTCTGATCTTAATCTCCTGAGTATTGAGATTGATGGTGCTTGGTCCAAACCCAGGGCCTTTTGTATGCTAGGCAAGCACTCTTGCCTACATCTCCAGCCCCTTGAAAAACTATTTCTGAAGGTGTATTAGTTCTGCCAAAACTTTGTATGACACCAAGGGAATAACTTAATATTCTAAACCTCAGTTTGATGAAAGTCACTGCCTAGAACACAGGATGTCTGAACAGCACTCCACACAGAAAAATGACGTTCGGTAAATCAGCAGCCTGTCCTTACTTGACTGGTGTAACCTTAAGGTTGTTGATGAACTATAAAGTAGGATTCATCGTAAGTGAAGGTACCCTACTGTTTGGCCCAGTGTGCTCTTTTGGGTTGCTTGGGATGTTACAGACAGTTGTTGTGTTTACAAATGGGAAACAAGAAAAGTCTCCTGGGGGTAATGGATATAGAAGATGCTAGGCCAAAAGTCAGGGCTTTGTCTAACACATGCACCTCACATCCTTATACAACCCTAGGTTCAGAGTGCCGAGCCACGCCTCCTCACTGAATCCTTGAGTTGGATCTGAGTTTGAACTCCTGGCTCCCATCCCAAGTTCTTCCCGTGAGCTAGGACTCAAATGGGAGCTACCATCCGGTTGCCAGTAGCTTTATTAAAACACACGCTGTGCTGCCCAACCCCATTTCTGATTCCATGATTTGGGGTAGGACCTGAGAATCAGTATTTCTGACAGGCCCCCAGGATGATCACGGTGTGGGTCTGCAGTCCTCATTTGAGAGCAGTTTCTGGAGAGGCCATGAGTGAAGGAAAATATTCCCCCAGACCTTTGCTGTGCTGTTTTCACTGCATGGCTTATTATGTAAAGGTTACTTATTAATAAAACGGTGATTCACCATCATTAAGGGTTTGGGATTTTAGTTTTAAGTGAAGCATTTTTCATTTGGCCAGCAACTTGCCCAGGAGGGAGGATAAGAGAGGGAAAGAACAGCACACGTCACATGTCAGGGTTCCTTAGCTCCCTGCTTTTGTGCCCATGCCCTGGCTTGAAGTCAGGCAAGGGGATAAGGACACTGGTTGTGGGCCTATTGCCTGGTTGTTAGGGTTTCTTACTTTGAGTACAGTCTGATAAACCAGGTTTTTCCCGGGCAGAATATCCGGGCCCACTTGACTTTATAATGCTGGGTAAAAATGCCTACTGGTGTGTTTCCGCTGAAGTGAAACCGAGCCCCACAAGTGGTGAATGTGGCTTCCAGACCAAGGTCCCGGCAGTATCCCCTGAGGCAGAAGCCTAGTCAGTTGGCTCTGCAGACGCCCGGCTTCGGTGGAGACGTGGTGGCACCCAGGGGACAAGGACTCACGCATGGCTGGCCTCTGGAAGGGATCCAGCCTGGCAGGAGAAAGCCAGCTAAAGGCCAGACCATAGTTTTCAGATTTGCTTAGCACTCAGAAATAACGTTGTGATGCCAAACCAAGCGTTGAGATCTTGAGAAAAGAGAAGTTTTAAGTCCTGAAAGTTACCGCAGGTTCTTTTATTAAAAGTCCAAGCCAATGAGTTTTACATTCCACAAGAGCTAGCCGTATGGAGAACGGGGCATGCCACTTGGAGCACCCTGGGCCCACACCCCTTCTCTCCAGGATTTTCATGAGAGAAAAGTGAATTCCTGTGATTTTTCACTTGGTTTTGAAATCTCCTTGGACCTCACCGCTCACTCACTCTTTGAGTGAAGCCATTATAGAAGGTCAAGGCTAATGGTTTCTGTAGACAACGCCTTTTACTACCACTGTGCTGTGTAAGGATGCAGCTCCACTGTGAGCAAAATGTGGATCAGTAGTGAACAAAATGGAGTGATATTCTTGAATACAAAACCAGGCACAGAATATCACAGACAGATCTACAATGAAAAACGTGACAGGTTTTTAGTGGTTTTCTATTTTCAGGCAGTAGGGTTTCAGGAGATTTTAATTTTTTTCTCTTTCTTATATTTTTGTATATAATTGAAGTTCATTAAAGCAGTGCCCTGTCATTTGAAAACTCAGGGAAAGCAATTTCTGGGGAAGACTAAAGTTGAGCTTAGGAGGCAGCACCCTGATGAGCGTGGCAGCACACTGCCTGAGAAGCTCTTTATCCGGGCTGTCCCTCGCTGGTGGGAACAGTGGCCATTAGCACGTGAGTTCTCTTGGTAGTAAGTGACTACACATTACCATTTCCTGCTCTGGGTGTCCCATATATGGCAGACAGAACAAGAGACATGTTCTAAGCAACTTCAGGATAATAAAATCAGCACCCTTAGCCGATCTGTATCTCTGCCAAACACTTGGCATGAAAAATTTACTCTCTATCCATTTCTATAAAAGAGGAAGTAATGTTTAAAATCTTTATTGTACAGACAGGAGATCTGGATCCCAGGGAAACTGAGTAATTTCCCAAAGGTCAAATCCTAAGTGTTAGAATTCAGCTTCTTTTCCAGAGCTGTACAGTACCAGGGCCTGTGCATTTAATAATTTCAAATTATAAACACTTCGTCTCTCTCTCTCTCTCTCTCTCTCTCTCGTTTTTCCAGACAGGGTTTCTCTGTGTAGCTCTGACTCTCCTGGACCCACTTTGTAGACCAGGCTGGCCTTTATATGTTCACTTTATGTGGTTTTTCCCAATCATTTTGTTTTTATGTCTATCTTTGTCATTTTCACATTTTCAAACCATGTACATGGTAATAGCATTCTGTGTCCACATAGCCAAACAGGCCATGCCTTGTTCTTTTCCAAGAATATCATTTTATGAGGTCCCTTCCTCTTAAATGACTATAGAAAAATACCCTATGTTCTTCTTGTCCTGATAGAGATAGGTAGGTAGATGATAGACAGACAGACAGACAGACAGATGGTCTGCTCACTGATCCTTGATCTGAGAGAATGAATCTAGCCTGACATCACATGAAGACTCAGAGTTGACGGTTTCCCACCCATGGTCATGGTCATCTGCGCTGCTGTCTGACTCTGCATTTATCTCTGCTCCCTCAAGCACAGTGGTTCTCATCCTTCCTAATGCTTTGACCCTTTAATATCATTTCCTCATGCTGTGGTGACCCCAACCATAACATTATTTTCATCGCTACTTCCTAACTGTGATTTTGTTACTGTTATGAATTGTGATGTAAATATCTAACATGTGACTCCTGTGAAAGGGTCGTTTGACCCTCAGAGGGCTCGCCAACCACAGATGGAGAACCACTGCTAGTGCTTGTGGGAACCTCTCCCTCTGTCACTTTTCTTCTCTTTGTTGCTAGAGGCAGGAATGGACATTTCTAAATATTCTTCAATGTAAGTTAGAAGCAAACTACACAGAATATTGAGGAGGTGGCAGAGTGCTTGCCTGCTATGCGTAAGGTCTTGAGTTCAATGCTTAGCACCACTGAAAAAAGTAGAATGAGGGGAAGATAGGGAGGGGGTGAGAGTGAGGGGAAGTTAAGGAGGGAAAAACAGGGAGGGGAAGGGAAGGACGACAGGGAGGGAAGGAGAAAGAGAGAAGATTACAAAGATAGTCTCTCCACTCATTATTTCTATCTTCTGGACATCTTTTGGAAAGATGAATGATGTAATACTTTGGTTAATGCAATAAGCCATCTGAAGGATGCTATAACAATGGCTGTTTATTTCGCTAATGAACCATTCCCATAGGCCTACACCATTTAGCACACTAGCTGTTAACATATAAATTGAAATTCAAGAAGTAAACATCCACAATCTAATTGCACTGGCCACATTTCAAATTCTCTGTGGTCATATGTTACCAATTTCTACTGTGTTGGATACCACATAATAACTTTCTACCATTCTCTCAGTTTTCTTTCTGTCTTTTGAAAATGCCTCAGAGTAATTGATGCTTTGTGGAAGGGCTATTATTCTTAGAATAAAACAGTACTGTTAATAATGAAACATGAAATCACTAAGCTCTCATGATGGGTCTTAGAGTCTCCTTCCTTCCTTCCTTTCTTCCTTTCTTCCTTCCTTTCTTTCTTCATTCCTTCCTTCCATTCTCTGTTGTTGGTGATTAATATTTATTATTGATTTATATTTTAGTTAAACAGTGGTTATTCCTAAAACATCTGTATAACCAATCACCACACAGAGACTAGGATTTATTTAATTAACCTAGAGCATAATGCTGGGCAATAGTTACTCCATCTTAAACCTCCAAGCCCGCATAGTTTCCTACCATTCAGATTTCCCAATTATACTTGCTTTTAGTCATATCTTAGGTTCAGGTCATTTCTCCTTGAGGTACCAAGTCCTCTCCTCCCAAACTCTGCAATCTCACTCCTACTCCCTTATTTCTCCTCCCCTCTGGACCAGGATGTCCCACCCTATTCTCTCCATTGTTCAGCATTGGCTGGTTGTTTTATTGACAATACAGAGAACAAATGGTGGCATGTTTACACAAACTTGAGGCATGTGATGCTTAGTATAAGCATCACAATGCAATGTCCAGATCAAAACCTGATAGTGGGGTAGAGAAATTAGCAATTGAATGAGCAAAAGTAATTTGTATATATTCCACAAGAACATTATACCAACATTTCTCCCTTCCTTCCTTCCTTCCTTCCTTCCTTCCTTCCTTCCTTCCTTCCTTCCATTTCTTTCCTTCCTTCCTTTCTTTTTTCTTTCTTTTTTCTCTCTGTCTTTGTTTTTCTTTCTTTCTTTCTTTCTTTCTTTCTTTCTTTCTTTCTTTCTTTCTTTCTTCCTTTCTTTCTTTCTTCCTTTCTTTCTTTCTCTTTCTTGGCTTACAAAGAAGTTTTCTCCTCTTTAAAAATTAGAATTGCTCAAAAGCACACTAAAATTGGCTTTAGTGATTTCTGGTTTATGTTGAATGTTCAGCTATGTAACTGATGTTTACTTTTGCATCCCAAAGAACTTTCATATGTAATAACACTATATATGAAATATATACTAATCTATTACTTGATATAAAAATACTATGTATATGTATATATGACAACAAGATCTGCCTATTCTCATTTGATTACATCTCTAAAGATCTTTCTAAATAAGAGCACAATTGCTGAGAGCTGGGATTGCAGGCATGTATTATCAAAGCAGGAAGATCAGAAGTTCAAGGTCATCCTTAATTTCATAGTGAATTTGAGACCAACAAATGTGATCTTACTAAGAAAGAAGATCTATGGAGATGTAATCAAATGAAACTGGCGCAGACCCTAAGTGCTTTTTGGCTGAGGCTTCCCAAGAAGACAGAGACTTGGGATCAGGGACAGATGCACTAGAGAGCGATGTGTTTCCCTAAGCTTAGGGAGGTGGGGACCCCCTGTAGCCTAGACAAGGGCTTGGAACAGACTGCTCCTCTGAGATCCCAAAGCACAGGAAATTCTGCAGGAGCCTCATGTCAGACCTCTGACCCAGCCAATGAGAGATCACATCTGACTATCTTAAGCCAGCCAGTGTTTGGGACCTTGGTAAGGCAGCACTAGGCAGAAAGATAAACAGGTTATGTTTAATGTTTACAGAGATCTGAATAACATGTTGAGTAATATTATATGTTACTTGATTTAATAAATGGTGAGATCACTGTTAGAAGCTTACCAACACATATGGCTTTTCTAAACAGCATTTATAATCACACAGATTTCAGATTGCCTTCAACCTTTCTTCTTTCCTTTTCCTTATGTGAAGATTTTATATGAACATTATTTTATGTCTGTGGGTGTTTTGTCTGACTGTATATGTACCACAATCCCACAGAAGCCAGAAGAGGGGATCAGATCCCCCTGGAATTGGACTTCTAGATAGTTATGAGCTGCCACATGGGCTCTGGGACCTGAACCTAGGTCCTCCTCTACAGCAGCCAGTACTCTTAATTGCTGAGCCATCGCTCTGGCCTCCTGTATTTTATTATCCCCAACATTCACTCCAGTTTTTTTTATTTATTTCTACTGTTCAAGTTGTCATTTTATGTATAAAACTATATTATGAAGCATCATTTTTTTCCTCTAAAAAGATACTTGACAGTTCCCTTAATAGAAGGTTCCTGAAGTCTCACTCACAGGGAGTGGGGCTAGAAAGGGAAAAGAAAAACAGAAACAAAGCCTCTAACCAAACTGCCAACACCCCATAAGGAAGATTTCATCCTTGTTTCTGTTTCATTTTTTTTCTCCCTTTCAACAACTCCCTCAATTCTAAGACCCCATTAATTGAGAGACTAAAAAGAACCAAACCAAAAAAAAAAAAAAAAGAAAAACTGAAATATTTTATCATTGTAATGCGTTGGTTCCTTGAAGGGATGAGAGCACAATTGCTTTCATACCATTGGGCCAAACTTCAGTCAGTTTGGAGAAGATTTTGGAATCTAGAAAGTGCCTTTTCCCTGAAGGCAGGATTACTAGAACTTACGCGCACAGTCTTCCTGCCATGGTGAGAATTGCCTGTTACTTGGAAGACCAGGGCTTAGAGTCAGAAGAACAGTGCATTTCTCCTTTTTGTCCCCCAAGCCTCCAAACCTGTAACACAGCCACCACCTTGTTCTCATCTTGTCTGTGAGGCACTAGAAGGAAACCAATCCCTGGGGAAGCTAGGTCGTGAGCTGCTGCTGGCGTGCTGCTCGCACAGCCTGCTCCTGCCTTTCTGCGCCTTCTAACAGTGCCTTCTGTGCCCAAGATCCTCAAGAGGTGGCTGTCCTTCACAACTGAATCTCCAGTTTATAGTGTCTTCTCATCTTAAAGGCCAAACCTGTGAAAATTGTTTAGGGCATTTTAGCATTGCAAAGCATTCTAAAAATAAAATAATAGCAAGACTAATAAATATGCACAAGGCGCCAGCATTTACATATAGCACGGTGCCAGGCTAACTTGTCAGATGTTATGTTCTAACCTGTTTCTTCTTCCTTGGTGAAAAGGAAGAGCAAAGGCCAAGGAGTGTAGCGTGGGATCAGACCTCAGTTTAAATCCCAGTGATGTGATTGCTCCCCTGGCTAGACTGGATATTTTCTGAGCTTCGGTTTCTAAAACAGAGGCTATCAATGACCCTTTCACAGGGGCCAACTAAAACCATCAGAAACAGGGATATTTACATTATGACTCATAGAGTACCAAAATTACAGTTATGAAGCAGCAACAAAAATGATTTTATGGTTGGGGTCACCACAACATGAGGAACTGTATTAAAGGGTCGCAGCATTAGGAGGGTTGGGAACCATTGGCTTAGAAGGTGGTAGTGACTGCCTGGAGGTCGTGAGCTTACATGGACTAGCCGGAAAGTACCTTCCAGGTGTGAGGCACATAGTAGGTACTCAGCAACGAGTCTTTGGTATTATGCAGGTTTTCTTTTCAGAACTCCGACCCTGATAATTCAGTTTGTTCCCAGCCCTCCATACACTCACCTCATTCTCTTCGGATTTTTAAAAGCAATTGACACACAGACAGCAGGGCCTCCTAATTGTAAGACCATTTAGGGCTCTTATTTATTTGTTTGAGCAGGGCAGTAAGCATGGCCTTCCACGGTCCCTCACCATTTTCCTGTTTCTTAAGCATCTGTCTGTGTTCAATCGTGACTTTACCTGAAGTACTTAAAAAAAAGCTACAGAGGTGAAGCTGCTTTTTGTTTTATGGAAGAATCAATTGCACAGAATAATAGGTTTGTGCTTAATGATTCGTGATAAATATATGAGGTATAGGGAAAGAACTTAACAGGCAGAATAAGGCTGGGAATTAGAATCAGCTTCACTCTAATGAGAATGACCTTGGAGGGGTCCCTACTGAGCCCCTTTCCTTCCTTTCTTGTTTTGATCATTGCAAATGATAAGAAAAGTCATGACTTGAACATTTGATTTTTAAATAATTCCAAAAGCCTCCAAGGCCAGTATGTACTGTGATGAACCCGTGGTTAAGGTTTTCTGCGAGATGGGTCACAAACAGCTCAGAAGAAAAAATAATCCCCACAAGGGGAACAGGTCAGCCTTACAATAACAGCAGACTGTTTTCCTCCAGAAGTCGCCCATGTTCCTCCCTCTTCACACCCATCCCCACTCTTAGTGTGCAAGTGTTTGGACCAGCCAAAATGCCTCCCCAGAGGTCAGCTTTCAGTGGAAGTGTGTGTCCAAGTTCAGATGCAAAATTTTTTCTAAATTTGTCCATTTTATGAGCATGTAATGTGTTCCCAAGAAGAACATTATGGGCCCATTTCTCCCTCAGTAATTTAATGCTAAACTAAACATTTCTTCATCTCTTCTAAAAAAAAAAAAAAAATCTGGGCCGTCAAAGGCTTGGAAATATTTGTTTTATGTAACTGTTGTCTTAGCCTCTTTCCTACCTCATTCCCAAAGGACCGATTGCCACTGGGAAGAGGTTAGATGGTCTCTAAATCTTAAGTGTTGTTTTCATGTCCATCACATAGACCATGGCCACAGTGCATGGTGTCAGGAGACAACTGCAAAACTCCGTTCTCTGTCTGTGGAGCCATGTACCTGTGCAGCGTTCTCTCAATCTGAACAAAACTAGCAGCTTCTGGTTTTATTTATTTATCTACTTTTCTATAATTCCCAGGTTATCATTTAACGGTCTCCCAGTTGTTGACTTTCTTCTGGGGACTTTGCACACATTGGGTGATATATCTGTATGTGGATGATGTCTCTCATGGGACAGATGATGTCTCTCCTTCTTCCCCACCCTTAGCCAACTGTTCAGGTATATCCTGAGACACCCCCCACTTCACTCTTTTCTGGGCTTTCTCCCATTTCCTGAAAAACCTGTGCTGTAGAATGAAGACCTGAGCAAAACAGATGACTGTCTGACCGGCTGTACTTTCTTGCAGGCGTCTATCATAATCGGGTCTGTGGGTCCCAATTCTATGTCCTTTTGCAGGACGTAGAATTCTATATTGGGAATCTTGCCAGTGTGGTAAGATGGTCAGAAACTCCAGCATCTCCAGAGCTTTACATGCCAGGCTTTGCTTCTTTCTCTTGGAAGTTCCCCTGAGAGGTCTAGCTCGGGGTGGGGGAGGGGGGGTTGTTTCTGTCCTGTGGTATCATCTAATACGATGGGGCTTCTCATTCCTTCATCGCAAATGTGACGCAGTCACTTTCCTGAGCAGTCCATTGGCTGGACTAGAAAAGGTCCTGGTGCACTCTCATGGGGGCCGGAGGTCAGGGCGCCCACCTTCATTCCCTGCCACAGGGCCATCTCCCCACGAAATGTGAAAGGCTTCGTCTGTTTTATTGTGGTTTCCAGCATTTCTGTGAAGAGTAATTCGAGGTGCTTTATCTGAAAATCTAATCTGTCTCTATGGAAGCTGTTATTCTCGGTGTTTGGAGAGTTTACGATTTCATGCCCAGGGTGTGTCCGTTTGTGTCCTCATCCAGATACTCCGTGAACTTCGCATCCTAGGATGGGTGTCCTGGGAAATGAGCTTACTTCTTTTTAATGTGTGCCTTCTTCTGAAGTTCCTGCTCTGGTTTTCTGGCCGCTTCTTGCTTGTAGGCTGATTTTCCGGGAAGAACTGGAACATTTCTTTTCTTCTTTTCCGTACTTTTGTCTTTTCCTTATATTATATGGAAAAGCTTAACAGTCAGCCACCATCACTCTATTTCTGACTTCTAAAAGCTTGTCCTGTTATTCCCTAAACATGTAGATCACACAGTTCTTGGTTCCACATAAGAACATTTGGTGAATTTATTTTAAAAGGTTAGTATTAGATGTTTTATTACTTTTGGCTGCTATTCTTAATGGAACCTTTTTCATTCCACTGTATTTTAAGCTGATTGTTGTAATATTTAAAAATTATTACTTTTTGTGGTTTACAGTCATATTATTGAGCTTAACTTTTTTTCATTATTTTGTGTGCAGTGGTATTTTGTCTGAATGTATGTCTGACCAGAAGAAAGTGCCAGATACCTGGCACTGAAGTTGACAGTTGCAAGCCACCATGTGTGTGCTGGGAATTAAACACGGGTCTCCTGGAAGAGCAGCCAGTGCCCTTAACTGCTGAACTATCTCTCCAGCCCATATCACTGAACGTTTAATTATTCAGTCATTTAAAACTTATTCTTGGGTGAGCATGGGAGGATTGGGAGGAGAAAAGGGAAAGGAAAATGATAGACTTTTCTTTTAATAAAAAAAAAAACCTAAAATCTTTTAAAAATATTTTTAATGTGCGTGTTTCTCTCTCATTTCCCTGTACCCTTTCCCTCCCTTTCTCTCTCTCATTCCCCCCCCTTTCTGTGTGTGTGTATGCATATGAGTGCATCTGCTCAGAGTCCAGAAGCAGGTGCTCCGTCCCCTGAAGCTAGAGTTAGAGATGCCTTTAGGCTGCTGGACACAGGAGCTCAGGAGCAAGCCCAGGTCCTCTGAAGGAGCAGAACATGCTGCTAGCCACTGAGCCTTCTCTCCAGGACCTCCTCATGTTGCCTCTTCCTAATTCTGACTCTAGTTTTCAAGTGTTCTTTGGAATACTATGGAATCTGTGGCTGGGACTAGGTATTAAAGTAGCCTCATGTGCTGCAGCAGCAGAACACGTGCCTGGCATTTGGTGAATATTGTCATGTGAGTGAAGAGTAGCTGCAGACACTGTTGTTATAGTAACATGTGTGTTTTACCAGTATGTCTAAGTTTTTTAGTGCGAATGTTCTGTGTCATGTTAATGTGACATTTAAAAATCTTCTAAAATACATTGTTATATGAGGACATATGCTTACTCTGGCTTGTTATCTTTGTTTAGAAAGATGTCACATCGAGTGTTCCTTTAGAGGACTCATGTGGGAAAATTTGTTGGTGATAGATGGGTTGATGGGTGACTATCTATTTAGTTTTTGTTTGTTTGTTTTGATACAGGGCTTCTCTGTGTAGCCTTGGCTGTGCTAGAACTTCCTCTGTAGACTAGGCTGGCCTTGAACTCACAGAGCTCCGCCTGCCTCTGCCTGCAGAGTTCTGGGTTTAAAAGTGTACACCACCACCACCCAGCATGAGTGACATATTTTCATCTGCGTGTTTGACATAGCCTGATGTCTTATGGACATTCAGAAGAAAAGATGCTCAGAGGGGCTGGAGAGATGGCTCAGTCCCCAAGAGTTCTCACAACCCACATGGGCAGTCTGTAATTCTAGTCCCAGAGTCGGGTACCTTCTCCTAGTGTCCGAGGGCACATGCACAAGGTGCAGGCAAAAAAGTCACCCACGTAAAATAAAGGTAAGCAAGTCTTTAAAACAAAGGAGTTGTTTAGAATGTGTGGGTGGTGTCTGACGTTTTTTCAGTGTGAGCTACAGGGCCATCCGCTAAGCTGAGACTGTCAACGGTCACCTCTGGCCTCCCACTCACTGCCTGCTGCCCAAAGGGCACTTGGCATCCTTGAACAGCGCACTTAACTGTGACCTGTGCGAGCCATGATTTAAGTACATCTGAAAGGTGGTGTGTGGTTACAGCCAACAAGACTGAGAGAGGCGTCACGGAGCAGGAGACTATCCACGAGCGAGAATGATCTTCAGAGCTGAAGGACGGATAAACGGATTACAACTCTGCTCACGAGGGGCAGTTACTTGGGAAAATTAACCAAGTCTGTAAAACTAGAGAGGAGAGGCTGGAGGTGAACAGTCTTCGCAAGGACCTTGAACACATCTCTGGTCTGTAGTTAAGCAGATTCGGTGTCTCTCGGGTCTGAAACAAAATCCTCCAAGGACAGAGGGAGGACATTCTGCATCTTATGGCATAACAAGTGGCTGCACTTCTTTGTGCTGAGGACGAGCTGTAAATCGGCCCCCATAAAAGTTTATATATATTCAAGAATGACAAGACCAATTAGGACGATGACATGGTCTTTGGGAAGGGTGTCCTAATGCTTTAGAGTTGCTTTCCTTTAATCTAATGAATTCATTTATCTTATGTATAATAGAAAGGGATATTCATTTTTCTATTGATAAAAATATTTGTTTGAGGCCTAGAGAGATGGCTCAGTGCTTAAGAGCATTTGTAACTCTTGCAGAGGACCTGGGTTCACCTCCCACACCCATAGCCACCCCTAACCCCAGTTTCAGGGGATTCAGCAGGATGCACACAGTGCACATGCGCACATGCAGGTAAAACCTCCACACGTATAAAGTAAATAAACGAATCCTTAAAAGAAAGGTTGTGCTGTGCTGATTGGCTTTACACATAGTTCAGGAGTCTTTGTTGGGGGGCTTCTGCCCTGCTCACGCTTTCTGTAATGTTGGGCCTAAACCCTGCAGCTATACATAGAGGAGGTGCTCAGACACGAGGCAACTTCAGACGTCTTGGTGCAAGCTCTGGCTGTCGTTCCTTTTTAAGATTCATTTATTGTGTATACAGTGTTCTGCCTGCATGATGGTTGTGAGCCACCATGTGGTTGCTGGGACTTGGGCTTTGGAAGAGCAGCCAGTGCTCTTAACTTCCAAGCTATCTTACTAGTCTTAAAATTTTTTTAAATTTAACTAATTAATTTAATTTAAAATTTAACTAATTAATACTTTTGTGTGTGTTACTGGGGACAGAACCTACCTCAGACATGCTAGACATCCGGAGCTCCTCCCTAGCTCCTTACTGATTTTCAGGTAGGAAGGGCCAGCTCTTCTTTTTTTGACTCCCGCAGCTTTGAAATGGGGCATAGTCACAATGTCCTTGTGTTGATGACAGTCGTTGTTCTGGAAAAGGGGAAGGTGGCCAGTGCTTTGTGAACAATAGCCCGCTGCCTGTGTCACTAATAAATGAAGCTGGGATGACCATTTTTGTGTGCCTTCCAGTTATCTGTTCTTTACTCTGCGGGGACACCTGCAAGTGAACCAGGTGGCTTGCTGTTCAGGTGTGCTAGTCTGAATTCAGAGCAATAAGACTGTTTGGCTTCTTATCCACAGGGCTAACCCATATCACGCTTCGTGGGCATGTGCCATGTCTTGTGCTTCTGTTCTGGCTGATGTTTACCAAAAGGCAGGCTGGGTGGTAACATCCCAGCCTGTCTTTCAAACTTAAACCCTCACCTTGACCTCAAGACTTTATCACTGGCCTCTTCAGTGGTGGAGAGGTTCAAGGAAGGAATGAGAGCTTTCTCTCCTTGCACCACAAGGTAGGACAAAGTCAGCTGGCCTGTCCTGATGAGATATCTAGACTCACTAGGCTTCCTATCTTTTTCCTCAGTGGTTGAAACTGGAAATCTGTTTTCTTCTGGCATTAGCTGTGTGAGACGTGAGAGAAAAGTTAGCTCTGTGAAGCATACCAGCAGCAGGAAGAGATCAGGTGGAAAACAGATATTAAGTCTTGTTGGCTTTGGGCCAGTAAGATGGCTCGGTGGTTAAAATCCCTTGCTATGCAAGCGTGAAGTTCCGAGTTCAGACCCCAGAATCCAGAGCGGAAGGAGAGATCCAACTCACACGAGTTGTCCTCTGACCTCCACACATACATGTCACAGTCTATACACGTACAAATCAAATAATATAATCATACAAAAGGAATGCACTAAAAAAACAAACAAACAAACACAAAAAAATAACATGTACTTCCCTAGAGGGATCTACAGCAGCTACGGACGACCTCATTGGTCTTTGAGGAATTAATGGCTTTTGGGCTTGTCTTCTTGGGGAAGGTGGCTTTGAATGGCTGCTGTTGACTGCAGTGTGTAAAACTGTAAAGTGCACACACGCATACACAAGTGCCACTTAAAACGGTGTGCTACTGTCCTGTAACAATAACCCCTGCACATAATTACACTGTATGCAAACATGGCTAACCAACACGGCTTACCAGCACGGCTTACCAGCATGGCTAACCAACACGGCTTACCAACACGGCTTACCAGCACGGCTTACCAACACGGCTTACCAGCACGGCTAACCCATATCACGCTTCGTGAGCATGTGCCATGTCTTGTGCTTCTGTTCTGGCTGAGCAACTATGTTGTAATTAAGTACCCGGAGGAATCTTTTCATCTGCCAATCACAAGTGTCCAAAGTGGCCACAGAGGGCCTCTGAAAGCCTCTGCCCTGCAGACTATCAAAGCAGACGCTGAGACTTATGGCTGACTGTTGGGCAGAGTGCAGGGAATCTTATGTAAGAAGTGGGAAATAGTAAGATCTGGAGAGGACAGGAACCCCACAAGGAGAGCAACAGAACCAGAAAATTTGAACACAGGGGTCTTCCCAGAGACTCATACTCCAACCAAGTACCATACATGGAGATAACCTAGAACCCCTGCACAGATGTAGCCCATGGCAGTTTAGTGTCCAAGTGGGTTACATAGTAATGGGAAGAGGGACTGCCTCTGACATAACCTGATTGGCCTGCTCTTTGATCACCTCCCCCTGAGTGGGGAGCAGCCTTCCAGGCCACAGAAGATGACAATGCAGCCACTCCTGATGTGATCTGCTAGATTAAGATCAGAAGAAAGGAGAGGAGGACCTCCCCTATCAGTGGACTTGGGGAGGGGTATGGGTGAAGAAGGGGGAAGGAAGGTGGGATTGGGAGGAGAGGAGGGAGGGGCTTATGGGGGGATACAAAGTGAGTAAAATGTAGTTAATAAAATAAAAAAATAAACAAAACAAGTGTCCAAAGTGAGTCTGTACTTACGTAAGCTCTGTCCAGCATGACCGCCACACAGTGATAGGAAGCGTGGTGCTGAAGGACACTGATCACCAGAGGTGTCCAGAGAGCGCATTGCTTCTTGCCTACAGTCACATCTGTCCCTGCCTTTGAACTTCATGCACATTCCGTTGTTTCCTTTAAAATCAGTACCGACTCTCTGGTGGCTGAGAAGAATATGCCACAAGAGTCAGTATGCTGAGGTGATTAAAAGCAATGGGCACAGTATGAGCTTTTGAGAAGTTCCGGTCTTTTGATTTAGAATATGATTCTGTAGATGAAAAGATTCCTCCAGGTGTATAATTTAAATGCATTGTGGGTAAGGCTGCCAATGTAGCCAAAACCAAACTGAGATAACCAACATCATATATGCACTTCACAGAGCAGTTACGAGGGCTGTTCAGTGGCTATTGAGGGTTAGGATGGCCACTGAGGCAGCGGGGGTTTTGTTTTTTGTTTTCTTCAACATTGCCAAGGCAGTAGTGCAAACTTCACGCTGGAGCTTAATGAACCGTCGGTTTAAACTTCTGCCTTTGCTGACAGTGGGACTTGGCCCTGATTTCCGAACATCTATTATCCTCCATTTCCTCCTGTGTAGAGCAGCGACAAAAGGCCCTGCATGGCGTGGTTGTTGAGAGGATTAACTGAAAGGAACCACACACAGTGCTTAGGGAAATCTATTCACAGTGAGTGCTGGGTCTGTAGTTGGCAAGAGAGGAGTCCGTGGGCTTGGCACGTGTGGATGTGTGTTTGCACATATCAAGAGGACGCCAGAGAATTCCAGTGCTAACTAAAGCGTGGGTGTCCTGTCCTGTGCTTCTCTAAGAAAGTATCAGAGTCTGGGCAAGTTAAGTATTTTTCTGCCAGTTCTGGAGGCTGAGAGGTTGAAAGTCAAGATGTGTGCTGGTAAAGTTGTCAGGTGAGACCTGCATTCTCAGAAGACGAGGAGTCTCATACCCTTGCATGGTTGGAGCTGATTGGGCAAAAGGACCAAATGCTGCTTAGAAGCCTCTTTCGTAAAGGTCTTAATCCAGTTTCTAAGGGGAGGAGCTGTCTTTAATACTATCACATCAGCCACTGAGGCTCAGCTGCTGAATTTTGGGGGGACTCATACAAACCATGCCTTTGACCTTTATTCGTACTTCTTTGAATTACTGTAGTTGGGTCATCACAGATGGAATTAAAGCAGAATCTCTCTCTCTCTCTCTCTCTCTCTCTCTCTCTCTCTCACACACACACACACACACACACACTACTAAAGCCATACAAAGAACTTTTTAATGTGCACATTGCAGTGCATTCTAGAAAGCAGTCATTGTGCCTGGTCGACTTGACATTTTCATTTGCATTCTCTGTAGCCTGTGGTAGAACCGTGGTAGATACTTTAAATGTACTTTTGAGTCGTGATTATTAAAGTGAAACCAAAAGCAGTGTTTACGGGGAGACTGTGAAATTAGAAACTAGAATGCACATAGTGGTTCAGAGGCCACTCTATTATTTATCCCTCACAGGAAAGAGCTGTCTAGATGCTTTATGGAGGTGCTAGCTTCAGAAACAGTCTCAAAGAAGCCACAGCACATGAGGGGAAGTGCCCTTTAAATGAACCTGACTCATTAGAAGTCCATGGTAATTCAAGGAGGGCACAGGCTGACATCTGCTTTTTTCTCTAAAGAGATCAATAAGACATAAGGTTGGAGGAACAGTTGAATTACAAAGGAGATCCACTTCATTTCAAGGGCGTCTTAAAGTGCAGGAAAGAAGGGGCCGATTTCTTAGGGGCTTCAGCCTCTCCTTAAGTTTAACATTGGCTCAAGTACCTGTTGACAGTGTGAAATTTCTAATGGGAAGGTTTTGCAATTTGGCCAAGTCTGCAGAGCTGCAGGATGGAAATGTGCTTGCTAACACATTTCTTGATCTGATTTCATTACCTAATGCCACTAATTAATGAATTGCACGTCAGCAAGTCCTGATTTGACCCACTGGTATGAATAGATCTGAGTTAAGCAACTGCTTCAATATTAGCTGCCAAGGCCTACTGGGTAAATGTTTGAGTGTGGGTAGATATATATGTGTGTGTATGTATATATATTGTGTATTGGGTTCAAGTCTGATTAATTTTTAAATCTGAAAATTTCTGTTAACTAGATTTTTTACTTCTAGTGAAAGTATGTCCTTATTGCTAAATATTTTAGTAGTAATATACAGTTAAATAAATGATAGATTAATATACATTTCGGAATAATGTTTGCTTTAATTAAAAAACAAAAGAATGATGTGGCTATTATGCATTGAGAGCCAGTTACTGCTTCAGTGAAGGTTGCAAAAGAACATTTCCACCATTCCCATTTCACAACCTCAAGATTAGGAGGTTTCTATCGCTCAGTCTTTACTGTCTGAGTATGAAGAAGTCAGCCATCTTTATTTCAAACAAGAGAACATTTTATTTTACTTATTATGCTTAACTATGTACTTATGCCACTGAATTGGAATCTTATATTTTGGGGGAATTGTAAAACAAATTGAAAGCATCAAAATTTATATTTTAATTATATAAAATACTGGGGTTGACTAGGGTTGGGGATTTAGCTCAGTAGTAGCTTGCAAGGCCCTGGGTTTGGTCCTCAGCTCTGGGGAAAAAGTATATAAAATATTAATTTTATTTTTAATTGTTTGAACATGTGTTATTTGAATAATTCCTATGCTGATAGCATATTCTGTAACTCATATGTAGTGTAATTCTAAAGTGCCAATGAAATAATTAATTTTTCTCTTGTTTTATTTGCCAAATGATTTAGCAGTTAGAATAAGTTCCAAAATAAGAAAATATTTTTACTGCACAAAGAGAGGAAAAGCGAAGTCGAGGCTTTTTGGAAATTACAGTGTCATAAAGGATTCTCTCAGGTCACATGTGTTTCTTTGAAACTTAGCTTCAAGGCCTAGCATGATGTTTCTACAAGTCAAAAGCATGTACCGCCCAGCCTGACAGCATGAGCTCAGTCCCCAGACTCCTCCAGGTGGGAGGAGATAATTGACTTCACAGAGTTCCTACACACACATGCACACACAGAGAAGATTAAATATAAGAAATATATATCTGTGGGCTGCAGAGCTGGGTCAGTGGTTAAGAGCACTTGCTGCCCTTGCAGAGGGCCTGAGTTTGGCTCCTAGCATTCACACTGGGCAGCTTCAGAACAGGCTATGACTTGAGCACTGGTGGATGGATACAGTGTCTTCTCCTGCCCCCTCGGGCACCTGCATACAGACGGCACACGCTCTCTCTCTCTCTCACCTACATACATGAAAATGCACACGATTGTACATTTAACGCTTTATCTTCATTTTCCCGTTTTTGGCTGGGTGTGTGACTATTTGGTGCTCGAACTGTGTCATGTGACGGAGCGTGAAGACGTGCTCTCGCTGAGCATGGGCCGTATTTCGCAGTGTAGAGAGCTCGGAAGAATTGTGCGTGTGTTTGTGTGTCGTATGCACATGTGCGTGCCCAGATACGTGTTTTGAGGAAGAGGAGGGTGTCCGAAGTCTTCCACATCTTTACGTTTGCTCTCACCTTATTGTTGATCTTTTTCTTTATTAAAAAAGTCACCTTTAGTTCTTTAGCAGAGAACATCTGGGTACACAGGGGAGTGCTTGCTTGTTTAAAGTCTCATATTCTGAACCTGGAACGTCCTCAGTTTAATTCAGCTTAACTACTTCAAAGGGTTAAGCAAGACACTAGACGAGACGGTCCCTACCTTATCAACTCAGCATGTGCCTATTTTCAAATGTCTTAAAAGCTCCTCACTGCTGAGCTGATAGGCTGTCCCCATATTTTGGGGAAGGATGCTACGTGTCACCTGTGGAAACTTCCATCCCAGGATGCGTATTTTATGACGTTAAAACCCAATAAAATTGTAATTCCTCTCTGGGGAGAAAGTCGTGTAATGGAAAGTAATTTAACTCCTACATATCCTAGGACACTGGTTTTCAGCAGTGATAATTTTGGTATCTGCTAGTGTATGTGACTGGTGGAGGCGTTTTCTTCTGTTGCTGCACATTATTCTCCCTGCAGGATCCCAGGAAACCCATCGGCCCAGGGGAGCGTGCACTGCGTGTGGCTTAGACATGGGGATGGTTTCTGACGTCTGTTATTGACAGCATTCAAAGCAGATGTTTGATTTTTTTTTAACATGATATATGTATCAGACTGAAAATTCCCACACCACCCTAAAAACGAGTCTACTGCTCTTCTCCTCCGGGTTCCGGAAGGTGCCTTGGTCAGGTGACGTGCTGGGCTTTCTGGTGGGGCCCCCAGGCACCAGCAGCGCTCAGAGCCGATGCTGCTCCTGCCATGGAGTGTAAAGGTGGGACTCTTGGCACTCCCAGAGGACGTGCACTGGAACCCTGCCTCCACTTCCACTTAGGAAATTGCCAGCTCCTACGTGATTGTTCTGCTGTGGTCAACACTCTGGCAGGAAGATGAATCTGCTAGATAGGAACTGCTCATGCACCTTTGCACAACAGCAAAGATGACGGTCACTGTGGCCTGCTCAAAAGGCAGGACTGCAGGCCTCATTTCACAGGATAAATAGTATCTGCTACTTCAGGAATGGTATTTTTAATTATACATATATGGGAAAAAGTTGGCAAAGCATATGGAATAAAGCCAAAGATGTGTGCCCTGCTTCATTCAGGACAGGCAGTGGGACTGTTTGCTGCTCATTTGTATGCTATTAAGTGGTTCCTGGTTAATAGAACCTGGAATTAATTTGCTTTCTTTGGGAAAATACAGATAAATTTCAGAAGTTTATAAATCTTCTAAAGTAACTTTATAAAGTAAATTTTGTTTGTTTTATTAATTATGTGTATGTGTCTGTATGTGGATATGTTCATGAGTGTAGGTGTTGGCAAGAGGTCATGGATCCCTTGGAGCTGAAGTTACAGGCAGTAGTGAGCTAAGGGACATAGTTACAGGAGCGTGAACCCTGGTCTTCTGCAAGAGCAGTGTGCTCTGAAGCCAGACCCGTCTCACTGGCCACTGGGATGCTTCTTTGACACTTCTTTTTAGCTAGTCATCCTTTCTTCCTCCTAGACCTCTGTAATAGATGTAAAGGACAGTTCACTCCTTTTCTCTTTCTTGTCACACCTCAACCCATTTGTTCTTCAGGTCAAACCCATAGGATCACAGCTATCCAGTTGGAAAAATAACTCAGATCCATGACCCAAGCCCTCATTTACTCTCTCCAGTAACCATTAGTTCAGCTTTCTCCTAGGATTGTCTCTCTCTATGTATATGTTTGGAAAGGTGTGAAATTGGGCATGCAAATAGAGATTAGAGATTTGCCCTGGAACTTTCAGTTCCTGTCTCTGCTTCCTTCCGGTTTAATCTCAAGGCCTCTGCAACCCCCTTCTCTCTTCTCCTTTCCTTTTCCTTGGGGCTGAGATGGGGCTACAAGAGTGCTGTCCAGGACCAGTTCACTAAACTTGTCTTGGTTTTAGCTCTTCCTTCTACGTCAGAGCTGGGGCCTCTGATTCAAAATCCTTGGCTGGACCCAGACCCCTTGGCCTTTCCTGAAGCTTCAGGGACATTTTAGAAGCTTTCTCATAGTGAAGCAGCCAGGATCGCAACCATATCTGTGCATTGAAGCCAGGTTTCTCTCTTAGAGCCTCGTAGAATGCATCTTCCCAGGAAAACATCCCACATTTCTATCCATCCTCTCCTCACTGTGGTACAGACCCAATGGAGTGGAACACAAGAGCTTTTTCAAACAGTGCAGACAACTCCTGAGATCCAGGCTTAGCTTTCTTTATCGTCATCTTGCTGAGAAAATGAACCTCTATCTCTTTGGCGACAACTACTTTGTAGTCGCTAATCTTTTTTGTATTGATAAATCCATCATCTGCCTTTGAGAACCTTCCAGGCTTTGTTCCCTAAAGTTACAGATCGTTCATCAGTCAGTCACATGACACTGAAAAAATTTTGGCTTTTAAGAGGAATAGATTTCTACCTCAGTGTGGTGGAGCCACACCTGTAATCCCAGCCTTCCGGAAAGCAGAGGCAGGAGTACTCTGCATATTGGGGGTTAGCCTGATCTAGAGATGGGTCCTGTCTCAAAAGAATAAATAGTAAAAAGCAAAGAAGCAGAAAGACAAGCAAGTAGCTCTCCCAAAAGAATCACTGTCAGCTTAAATGTGAAGTGTCAGATGAACGCAGTCAGCAGGTGCTGAGCTGAAATTGCTCTCACTGAATGTCTTTCTCATTTTGCTGTCTGTACTGTGTTTTAGTTGCTCTCATTTCTGAGCTGCTGGGGCAGAGTCTAGGGGAAACGTCAGTCAAATGCCTCAAACCCCTGTTGGCAGCGGAGAGTAACATTATTAGATGTCCCAGACTAACAGAGAAGGATGTTGCACACTCATCCCAATTCATCCTTCCTGGAGGGGACGTCACGATGATGCCTTTCTCAGCCGGCGGCTTTTCAGGTGATTATCAGATGGTGGTTGCACATTTAAATGTCCCTTGAAAAGGACAAAGAAAGCCCAACCTGCTGTCACTCTGTCACTCCCAGACTGCCTTCCATTAAGTTCTTCTCTTGGGAGAATTTCAGTAGCTCTTATCTGCACGTATAATGTAAGGGAACACAGGTGGAGGAGCGCCATCCATCCCGCCCCGGGCTGGAAGCACTTCCAAAACTTACCCACCAAGAGAAAAAAAGCAGGCAGTGAAGCAAGCTTTCCTGGCCAGTTGGGGCCTGTTTTTAGTTTCTTTGGCAAGAAATGAAGATAGAGAGTTATCAGATGTGGCGGATTATTCCCTGGGGTTTGTGTTCTCTCTTCATCTCTCGATGACTCAGGCTTTGATAAGTGCAGAGAACAGTGCGTTGTAAACAAATCTCTTTGGAGAGTTAGTTCTTCGTATGTTATACAGTTTCCTCAGCCAGTTCTCAAATGCACTCCGTCCTCACCACCGTTAGAATGGAGGCAAGAGTATGGGGCAAGCCGGGCCTGTTAGAGGATCAGAGGATAATCTGTTGAGGGACCTACTGAGAACCTAGTCGCAGAATGTCTGGATGGAAACCCTTCCAGAAGCACGCCTAGGTTACATAACTGCAGTTTCTGGCTTTCACCTCACAATTTTGGAGGCTGATTCTCAGTCAGAACTAGCGGAAGCTTCCCACTGAAGCAGCAAGTACCAGTAGAGATTTGCAATGCCAGTGGCTTTGGGGGCTGTCAGCTTGGCCCTCTTGAGAGAAATGGTTTGGCTGGAAACCAGCAGCTTCAGTGAGGGTGATCTGAAACTGCCCTGCCATGGCAAGGGCGGCCCACCAGCTGAGACCACCAGTTGCTCTTGATGCTGTGACCCACTTGCCAGAGCATCTTTACAATAGCAGAGCACAGTAGCACACTCTTGTGGTCCTAGCACTTGGGAATCTGAAGCAGGAGGATTGCAAGTACCAAACCATTCTGGACCGTATAAAGGTCCAGAATTTATTATCAGCTTTCCTAGTACTATTTCCATGAGAATGATTTCTACAGTTTGGCTCTAGAACCTGGAATGTGAACCCCTAAATCAATTGAACTGTGGCTTCCTGTGCAGAATTGTCATTTAATTCCCAGAAATGAGCTTTAATATACCATTATTTCCATTTAAAAAGCACATAAGACTTGTTTTCTTTTGAGAATCCATTTGGAAAAGAAGCATTTCTGTCCCATCTTACATTTGTTACCAGAATTAACAGGACGCCTTCCTTGACTCTTCTCCACAGCTTTCAGCGATTAAATAGCTTTTGGTTTACGATAGCCCTAAGGACTCCCTCCTCCTTCAGAGGTTCTTAGTCAGCCCACACCTGCATTTGTCTGCAGTCAAGATGCTCTTAACCAATTGACCTGCTGGATGCTTTTGATAGACATTTTATGAGGTCATCATCTACAGATTTTTCTTTGTTGAGCCAAAAATACTTCTTTTTTAATTATCTGCAGTTGCTTTCATAAGATGGCTAAAGAATTAGAGACAGTGCCTGTGGCTGAGTCCACATTTCCTGGCAGTGTTAAGATTAGGCTTAGAAACGTTGTTTCTATCATGCCTGACAAAATGCCAGAAGAAATCAGTATGCCCTAATGGCTTTAGTTTTGACTCCTCAGTGTCATTTCGGGTTTTCCCCTTTTCTATATCCTTTAAAAATTAGTTACAAAGTACAGTGTCTCATACCTCTAACCCCAGCACTTTAGATGCTGAGACAAGAGTATTGATGTGAGTTCAAGGCCAGCTTGGGCTACATAACAAGTTTAGGCTAGCTCGGGCTATAGACTGAGACTTGTTTTCAAACAAACCTAAGTACTGTGCTTACTTTTACATTCTTTGCTCTATGTGAGATATATTTGTAGTTATATATTTTCTGGACTAAGCTAGGATTCATAATAGAGAAAAATATTCACTTACAATCATGCAGCGTTTTCTTCCCTGCATTTGTCATTCCTATACAGATGGTGGTATAGACCTGTGATGATTTTTCTCTCCCTTCTAAACAGTGAAATGGAGCTCCCTTAAAGCCCAGTCTTCCATTCAGCCCTCTGCCTTCTTCCACTAAGTCGGGATGGCTCTTTTCTCTCCGGCCATCGCTATCACAGGGCAAGAGTACCCAACCCCTCCCACCTGCTTTAGTGCTGCCCAGGATCCACTGCCGCCCTGCTGAGCAACCTCAAATATGTCTGCTCCAACAGAGGCCTTGCTGGCTCCCAGTGTAAGTGTTTCTGCTCGCTAGGCTCTGTAAGCCTGGACAAAGAAAGTGTTAAAGCCAGCTCAGCTAGGCAAGCCTTCCTTCCTCTCCAGTGTGCTCAGGGGAAGAATGTGTGTATGAGGTTGCTTCTGGTGTCTAGGACTGCAAATACACACCTATACACACACACACACACACACACACACACACACACATACACACACACTATGGTGTGTCCAGGCAAAGAATTGTCTTGATGAAAAATACCCTTTATCTGTTTCTTCCATTGGCCTGGCTACCAAGAGTCAACCATATTTCCAGATATTAAAAGGCAAATTTGAGAAATTAGTGGTAGTACACCACAGTGAATGGTGAATAGAGTTTTGTCCTATTATGCTTGAGACAGAGTATCCACACAGTATATACTGCTCACTAGTCGGTGACCTCAGAGTTGTGTTTGCTACCAGATTAACTGTCTTAGAATCGTAGGGATCAAAACCCACTTGCATAGCAGAAAACATTATGTTACTGTGGAAATCCTTGTGCGCAGTGGGAACACATTATGCCTGTGTGTTGCATCATTCACCTCCTCACATACAGGCTGCTTCATTTCAAGTCAGTTATCGCCAGAAAGAGGGGCTGTTGCAGTAAGACATCCCAAGATGCCACATTCACACTGCCTTTCTTACAGTCCACTGCGATGCTTGCTTTTCCTTTTGTTGACTGCTGTTTGTATCCTAGTGTGCCTGGTTTACACCCCAACCTTGTCCTAGGAACGCATGCACAGGAAAGGTGCTCTAAACATAGACTTATTACACCTACAGTTCCATGCGCCCTCGGGAGGTGTTGGGACACGTTTCTGTGGACAGGGATCTACAGGTGCCATGGTGACACCGCAAGAGACCAGACCCAAGTCTTTAAAAAAATATGTTTTAAATGCCACTGGCGTCTTTAACTGGTTAAAAGCTCAAAATGTAACAGACAGGTCTATAGAAAACAAATTAAAAGCTTTTTGTATTTTTTAAAAATAATTCTCCCCAAGTCAGATATATATACACACCCACAAAAATGATGTGTATAAGAAAGCCATCGTATATAAGAAGTTCTATCCTGGATTTAAGGAAATCTTTGCTGAACCAGGATTGAAGCAGAGTCAGCAACAAGTCGGCTATACCCACTCCCCAAGGCAGGGCCTGGCTCCACAGACCAGGATGCCCTCACAATCTGCCTTCCTCGGCCTTCCAAGGGCTGGGATTGTAGGCGAGCACTACCACACCCAGCAAAGTTAATAGTTCCTAAGAACTGAGCGTTCAAGCACTGCATGGCACAGAGCTGTACTGTATAGTACTGTTAGGTACAGAGGCTAAAGGACGCTGAGCTGTTACAAAAAGTTTCCTCAAGGAAAACAACACAAAGCCACTCAGCAGACCACGGAGGCTACAGCAAGCAGTCAGAAGATACAACTTTGATATCTGCACTAGGAAATTCTGTTTATCCAGAGTGGACTATACAGGGGCATTCTTAACATTTCACACTTGACCAAATTTAAGCTTTCTGTTCCTTCCCCTACCCACCAGTAACTTGTATGATCAGCAGAAAGAGCGCTTTTAGAATTGGCTATTTTAGTTTTCTTTCTGTGGCAAGACTGTCATGGAGCCTGGATATTTCAGGTTCATATGCATCCAGGACCACTGTCCCGCTGTGGTCAAAGAACTTAGCAATAGACTCGGTGAACTCGGCTTCTCGCTGCTGCTTTGTCCTCTCACTAATGAAGGTCAACCTCAGGGTGTATTTGTCATCAAACCTTTTGAGGCTGGAGGACAGTTGCCAGATATCATCAGGATCCATTCCTGTAGGATCTGTTCTCTGGGCCAGAAGAAAGATGCTCTTCTCTGTATATGAGGTATAAATGATCAGAATCCCCATCATCATAAAACAGGCTATGACGCACAAAGCCAAAACTGGCTTGGACTCTGGAAGGGTGCATGTAATCCCAAACCGAAGCCACTGTGGCAAAGAAGCAGGAGATGGTGCAGATGGTGAGGTGACCATCAAGTGAGCCAGAGCTCTCCACAGACTTGTACTTTTCAGGAGAACTCTCTGGAGGAATCGTCCGAAGTTTTTCACAGCTGATCCATCCCACTTGCCAGTTCTTACAGGCTTATCACCAGTCTTCCACTTATCCAACAAACCGCTGCGGCTGCTGCCTGTCCCACAGTGGGTCAGCACCAGCCTCACCACTGCCTCTGCACTGCCCTCTCCTGCCTCGCGACGCCAGCGTGTTTCCCTCCCTCAAAGGTTTTTTTTTCTCATGGTAGTTACTATGCACAGTATTTTCCTTGATGTGTGTGTGTGTGTGTGTGTGTGTGTGCATTTTATCTTTTTTATGAAGGAATAATTTATTGTCTTTATTCTTTAAAATACATTTTATTCTTTATGACTTTGGTTTCAGTAAAGGCTTTCTTACTAGGGTGTTCCTAGGTAATTTATAGCCATGAAGTTAAAATCCCTTAGCATGAAGTAGCGCCAGGAGGGTGGAGGTTTTAAAGACCTGTATTTATTAGCATAATGTTGTCAAAAGAAAGAGCTGCGAATCACAACTGGCAGAATTCATTGGAGCCAAAAAGAAAAGAAAAAGATCATGAGTCGTATGGTACTCAGAAGCGGAAGCAGCTCGGAGAGCCCGGCTATGCCGCATGGGCCATGCGTTGTACACGGAGGAAGGGCAGGAAGGGCAGCGAGAAAGCTGCCTGGGGACCTTGGCCTTGCTTGGGCATGGTCTGATCAGATGCTAGCTTGTGACGGCTGAGACCCAGCTCTCCATTAGGTAGGTTTTCTCCCACCTCCACCTAACCAAGTGAGGCTGCTGTTCGTTACAGTAGGTTACCAAAGACTCGGGGAGGCCTTTGCTTGTAAGCCCGGCCTCTTCAATGTTACACACTTTCCCAAGGTTTCCTTATGCACAAACTGAGGGTGGCGGCAGTTGGCGAGAGGAGCAAGCATGGCTCAGGTCTGCCATGTGCCAGGCACTGAGCCCAGCTCAAGTCTTACCCCCTTTCCAGAAGAGCCCCAGCAGCCTCTTCCCCTTCCCTGGTTTGTCGCTGTCCCTCTGGGGTCCCTGCTCTTGCTTATTTAGACCATCGCACCCTGAATGGTTTGGATTGTGTTTAATTTTTAGTGTTCCATGCTTGATATCGGACTATAGCAGAGGAAGCATGGGCCCAATGAGTCTCGTTGTGAGAGATTTCACTAACTGGGGGGCTCTAGCGGGGCTAGGCGTCACCACGCTACACACCTTTACACACACCCATGGTGAGACTTCTGTGCCTTTTAAAAACAACTCATGATTTTGTTCGCTGTTCTGCTCTTTTGCAAGAAAGCTAAGTGTTATTAAATTAAAAAAAAAAAAAAGCAATAGGAACCAAGTCTGGATTATTTTTACTAAATCACCATTTATCCTTCAGCTGGCTCTCTATTAGATGTGGCAAATGAACACACCAGAGTAAGCCCCAGCTAGCCATCGACTCTCCTTGCTTGGTGAGCTCTCCTCCCTAGGCTTTTCTGGCATGGAAAATAGATGGCCACAGAGTTAATTAGGTGGAGTGACTTGCAGAAGTCTCTGAGGCGTTTTTTTAATAGTACACAAGACAAGTCTATTAATTATTTCTAACAAGGAATGATTAAGTAACATCACTGGTAGCCAATGCAAGTGAAGCCAGGCAGGCAGAGCGAGGAGCCTCTGCTCTGAGAATCACTTTTTTCTAATCGGAGAAGGATCCGTGAAGACAGATCTTCCCCTGTGAGGGAGCCTGCACTATATGGGGATGACTAAATTCTTATGGATGGGACCACTGAGGATGATGCACTGTCTGCTCTGTACTGACCGTAAGTCTAGCACATGGACGGAGAAGTTGAAGAGCCGGAGAGGATGCAGTCCTTTGCGTCCTGCGCAGATCAGAGCTGCTTTTCTTCTTTCTAAGTGGTTTTGTGTGTTGGTCATTTCCAGTATTTTTGTTTGGGGCGGGAAGGCAGGATGGTCTAGGCCGCCACTCCAAGACTGCAGACTTCTTCCTCTCCTGGTCCCTCAGGGCCCAGCATGTTGCTCGGAACAAGGTGTTGGGTGAGGCTTATGCGTTGCACCATCTTGGTATGCCTTTGGGACACAAACACCTGTGCCAAGGACCTGCTGCAGACACCCGCCATGAGGAACAGCCTCAGTCAGCAGACTGTGAAGGGGAACAGGAGGAAGGGGTTCATCTGGAAAGCCCTATGGCAGGAAGAGCTAAAGTGTACTCGGTGCACCCGGTGGCTGGTTTTTAAAGTTTATGCGTATCAGGAAATTATCACTATTTTTTCTTGTGGTTTTTCCAGACAAGGTTTCTCTGTGTAACTCTGGCTATCCTAGAACTCACTCTGCAGGCTGGCGCTGAACACCTATTCACCGGATTCAGCCTCTGGCGTGCTGGGATCAAGGTGTTCACCGCGACCGCTGTCTCTTCTTTTCTTTTTTAAGGAAAGTATTACTTTTATGGTATACAGACGAGCATTATTCTGGATAGTCACAGAGATGTGATCCTGTCGCAGTCCACTAAACAGCAGCTCTGAACATTGACAGTCCCTCCTCACCTCTCCCGCTGACACTAACCCCAGCTCTTTGAGACCGCCTGCTGAATTTTTATTTATTTATTATTTGCTTAGGTAGTATTTCTTCATTTTTTCCTTTTCTTGTTCTTGTTTTATTTTTGTTTTGAGACAGGGTCTCTCCGGGTAGCTCTGGCGATCTCGGAACTCACTATGTGGTCCAGGCTGGCCTCAGACTTAAAAAGATCTGTCTGCCTCTGCCTCTCAAGTACCAGGATTAACGCTGTGTGCCGGTATGCCCAACTCGGCCTGCTGGGTTTCTCTCGTGTGGTTTGTGTGTTAGACTTTTCACATGCACAGAACCAGACAGTGTGTGGCCTTCCCGGATGTTTTCTGGGACCAAGCATAATGCTGTCAAGGTGACCCACCACATAGCAAGTGCCTCAGACAGAAAAACGGGATTCTGTTGGCTGGTGTGCTGCCTCCTGGGTACCTGTTTCTCATTCGGTAGGCATCTGAGTGGTTTCCCCTTTTGGCTATCTATGAGGTTCCTGTGCCTTTGCATTCTTGCCAACACTTACTGTACGCCTGCATGTCCTGGGTCAGTCATCTGGTGTCTATAGATGGCATTGTATTCCAGAGAACCCTCTCAGACAGCGTCTGAGTTAGTGTTTCTACTGCTCTGTGTTTTAGGAGTCTCAGCAAAACCCTCGTGCCCTTGTCTCATGAGTCTTAGTTACGGCTTTAAAGGTCTTTGAATAAGCTAGACACAGGTTAACTTCTGTTTCCAGCCAACACTGACTCTCCCGTGGGGGAGGGGGGTTTGCCCAGGAGTGGGCTGACTGAAGCTGTTCACTCCTGATTAGGGATTGGTCATTAGGGTGTAGTCTGGGATCTCATCCCTCACACCCTTCCTATGCCTTTGTCCAGGGCACGACCTGTGCAGCTTGATCTGAACTTGGCCTCTGTACGGCCAGTGAGCTGCCTCTAGTCTCAGCTGGTAACTAACTCCGGTGTTGTTGGTGACAGTGAAATCCTCCTGTTATTTTATCCGTGTGGCGTGTGTGCATGCGCACATTCCAGAGGGGAAGCACGGCTTTGCCCTCCGTTGTCTGCCTTGTTACTCTGATTTGGGACTTCTCGCTGAACCCGGAGCTGGACAGGAGGCCAGCAAGCTCGGCCCATCCTCTCGTCTCCCTCTCGACTTCTAGCGTTAAGGTTTCAGGTGCAGAGAGCCCTGCCGGCTCTGAGCAGGGCGCTGGGATTAGAACTCGGGTCTTGCTGTGCAGCGATACTCTCACCCACAGAGCCTTCTACCCTGCCCCTCCCCCTGGTGTTTTAGAGACGGAGTAAAGTGCACACTGCAAAGCAACTGCTCTATCATGACAACTTAACTCATTTGTGAAAGAAAGTAATGTTGGGTCTTGTCCTTCAGTGCTTTGTTCGCATCGTCTTTCTCTCAGGAGACGGGTCAGTGGGTTACAGTCGTCTGCGGGCGAAATCGGCTGGATGCTGCAATTCCCACGATTTAAGATTTTGGTTTTGCATTTTTAATAATTGTAATCTTTAAAAACTTGTGTATGTGTGAATACGTGCATGTGCGTGTGAGTACCCACAGAGGGCAGAAGAGGACATCGGATCCTCCGGAGCTGAGATTACAGGAGGCTGTGAGCTGCCGCTGGGTTCGGCGAGCTAAACAAGGGTCCTCTGGAAGGACAGCAAGCCGTCTTAACTGCCGAGCCATCTCCTCAGCTCCGTTTTATTTCATACTTTTTAAGAGGAAAAAGAAACCATGAAAGAATTGTGACGTAGTGTTTGTGGGTTCGAAGGTTCAACATACTTCCTAGTAGGTACTTTACCAACTCTGGCCGTGGGACCACTTGTCCCTGTCCCCACCCTGCCCAGCCCCACCGCAGGGCCTGATCCCGTACACAGCTCTTTCTCACCTCACGCTGTCTCCACCACGGCCTTTGCACACACAACTCCCTGGGCCTTCCCTACCAGTAAACGTGCTGGCTCTCCATAGGAAGTTAGTAGCGCTCAGAGGCGAAGGGGGGCGGAGGTGGGAAGGCCTGCAAAGGGCAGCATTGCCTAAGTCCTTTGCGGGATGAGTGGTGCCTTCTCATGCTTCCCACTGCCTTGAGCACTGTCTGTGAGGATAGACAGACATAGTGCACTATCCCTGAGCCCTGACATGTGGGCTGAACTTCCAGTGTGAATACTCTGTGTGTGTGTGTGTGTGTGTGTGTGTGTGTGTGTGTGTGTGTATACACACCTACATATGGGTGCAGCCATGCATTCATGTGTAGTAGGCCAAAGTTGAAATCGGGTGTCTTCCTGTATGACTCTCCACTTTATATTCTGAGATAATTCCTCTCATTGAGCTTAGAGCTGGACTGACTGGCCAGGGCAGAGCCTGCCCCCGATTCCTGTCTCTCAGCACTGGACTGTAGGCATCGGCCGTGGAGCCCAGCTTCTTATGCGGTCTCGGGGATGCCAACTCGGGTCCCCGTGTTAGTGCAGCAAGCACCTTGCCCACTGCGCCATCTCCCGTGCTCCTCCTCGGCGTAGCTCAGCTTCTTTCTGGAGCCTCAAACAGGAGCCCTTGGCTGCTCCTGCAGGAGAGTGCCGTGACCACGCTTTCAGCCATACACCGCAGGACTCCCACTCAGGACTGCAGTGAGAGGCGGTCAGGATTCGGTTTTTGAGCTTTAGTAAGAGAAGTGGCCACGATTCTGCTTGCTTGATCTGTTGCCTTAGGGCACATTCAAAGAAATTCTCTCCGTATTTTTCAAATATTCAGGTTTATATTGGATTTCTCAAGCAGAAATGGATGCTTTGCTTCCACCCTTGAGCTTTGGCCTAAGGTTGGTGGAATTAGCTGTGTGAATTATTGATGACATGAAATTTTTAAAATTTCTTGTTGTGAGCTCTTGGAGAGAGATTGGTTTATTTTTTTTCAAGACAATGCAAATAAAGGATTTACAATTAATAATGATGCCTAAATTTTCTATCAAAAAAGAAGTAAGAGGAAAAGAAATCATTTGAGCATGTAGTAGGCTTTTGTTCCCAAGCCAACAGCTGGCGGAGTGGGTGGAGCGGTGTCCCAGCCACATTCTAAGCAGTTGCTGCTGGTGCTAACTCTCACTTAACGTTATTCTTCTGAAACTTCAAAGGATTATAAATTCCTCAAACCATGTTTACCCTTGGATGTCCACGATCCCCTGGGTAAGGTCATGCCTCAGGTTGGAGAAAGAACATAATTTAGCTTGGGAACAGTTCACAGAGGGGGTTGAACTTGTTTACTGACCCCAGGTGCAAGTTTAGGGAGCTTTTATACCCCGTGCTCTTGTATTAAAACTGGGGGAGGGGGGCGTGGAGTCGGAAGGATTCTCCAGCTTTCTGTGTGAGCATGTTGAGGGTCTTGTTTCATCTTGAGTAGACCTTGCTCCTCCTCAGAAGGGAGCTTGTACGGTAACTGCATTGACCCATTGCTGTACCAGTTGGGTTGGCTGATCGCCCAGGAGGTGTACTCTTAGTTACTTTTCTGTGGCTGAGAAGAGAGGCCGTGACCAAGTCAAGCTACACATGAGCTTATTAGGGGCTTAGAGTTCCAGGAGGTTAGTGTCTGTGACTGTGGCATGGCGCATGGCAGCAGACAGGCAGGCAGGCATGACAGTCCTGGAGCAGTAGCTGAGAGCTCGTATCTTGAGACAATAACCACAATACAGAGGAGAGAGAGAGACAGAGAGGTTACAGAGACAGAGAGAGACAGAAGAGACAATGACAGACAAACAGAGAGACTAAGAATGGCATAAGCTTTTGGGACTTCGGAGCTGTCCCCTAGTGATACACTTCCTTCAACAAGGCCACACCTCCTAATCCTTCTCAAACTATTCCACCAACCAGAGATCTAGGTATTCAAATAGATTAGCCTATGGGGGCCATTCTCATTCAAATCACCACGCTATATATTTGTAACAAAGGCTTATTCTTTATACAGTTACCACTGACTTCCAACTGTAGGCATTTTAGGAACCAACCCTGAATCATCCTATGATGGGCTTGGGAAAGCCACACCTCATGGGAACTTTGCTGGTGATGTTTTGTTCACAGCTCTAGAATTTTAAGCTAATAGCCATTTTGAATAATGAATAAATATTAAAAATGCAAATGAAAAGGAAGGCATTTGCCTCAGGCTAAAGGCCACAGCAAAACTGAATGCCCACCTGTGACACCTGTGATTGCCTCTTAAAACTGTAGCCCCTCCCCTCATCTTAACTGTCTCTTATTTGTCCATCCTGATGTGAACTTTTCTGACAAAGGTCTCTTGTTTAGTCAGCTCCAATTCCTCACTAATAACGGGGCAACAGAAATTGTATATCTACCCAATGGAGTGCGTTCTCTTGACTCGGCATAGCTACTGCTCTGATATTGTTGTCCTTTTCACCTATGAGAAGTTCCTAAGGGGAGCAGTGATGGCAAATACTTGAGTGTCTTATGTAAATACACTTTTTCAAATAGTGATTTGTTTTATTTAACACACTGCTAGCCTGAACACACCTTGCTATAGGGAGAGACCCTTCCTTGGCTTGGAAATTTGGGGGGAAAAATGTTTACTCTGCACCAAGCACAAAGAGGGCATGAGTGAAGAGCCACATCCAGAGACTGGGCAAGGACCCAGCTGATCAGATTTCCATCTGTGGATCAGGCCTGCATCCCAGGCACATCTGCTTAAAGTGAATCCATTTGCATAAAAAGGAAAAAAGATGCAGTTGTTAAAAGCCCCCAACATGTAGGCAGTGTGACGTTTTTCTATTGGAGAGCAATTTAAATCTCTTATTACCATCTCTGGCTAAGAATATCTCACGAATTCTGGATTCTCATTGGACACTAACCTTGCAATTCAAGTTTGCCTCATTGCTAGGTCTCCATCTCATTTCATCATGTGGAGGTGGTGTTTTTATGGAAAGAGGAGATGTATGGAGTGTGTGCCATTCTGGCCCTTCTCCAGCTGCCAGGACACCTGTGCTAGGGCAGGTGACAGCGTAGGTGTGCACACAGCGAGGGCAGGTGACAGCGAGGGCAGGTGACGGTGTGGGTGTGCACACAGCGAGGGCAGGTGACGGTGTGGGTGTGCACACAGCGAGGGCAGGTGATGGCGTGGGTGTGCACACAGCACACAGCAAGGGCAGGTGACGGTGTGGGTGTGCACACAGCGAGGGCAGGTGACGGTGTGGGTGTGCACACAGCGAGGGCAGGTGACGGTGTGGGTGTGCACACAGCGAGGGCAGGTGACGGTGTGGGTGTGCACACAGCGAGGGCAGGTGACGGTGTGGGCAGGTGACGGCGTGGGTGTGCACACAGCGGGCAAATGGACCCCTTAGGGGTTTCCTCGCCTCCCAGTGACTCCGCCTTCGTCTCTTCTCTATAGAAAAGGAATGGGGTTTCCATGAATGGCTGTTTGAAGAACCAAGAAAAGGCTCCCTTTAAGTTCAGGTTATCGCTGCCTTTGTTTATTTGTCCTTAATTCATCCTCTCATTGTCTCTTCCTCCTTACTGGAAACTTGACTTTCTTCAAGTTTTGTCCTAAGGGAAAGAACTCCCACCTTCAGCTGGGAGATGAGTAAGCCCTTCCTCACAATCTCATTTCCTTCGTTAATGGTTGTTAAGATGTATGCAGGTAGCCTGGATCAACGATATCTAATCAAAATTGTTCTCGGGGCCTTCTGGTAAGATTTTTAGATGTTAAGGGAAACACCAGAAAAGACAATTTTACTTATGCCTAACTTTGCCATTCCTCAATTGAGGGCTGAAATTGCAGCTATCGGGGAGCCCAGGAAAAGCTGACCTGGGCAGTACTGATCATAGGATAGAGTGGCAGAGCCATTTAGAACAAAAATAAAGACTGAATCCCATACTATAAGGCAATGTATTTAATTTTTGCTCATTTATTTGTGGTAGAGTGTGTTTTGTGTATTGTTGGAGTCTTGGTTACCTGTAATAAGCACAGGTACCCTCATGTCGGTAGATGAGGGTGAGTTGTCAGGCTGTCATGGGGATTCCATAGCCACCTGTAAGCCTATCACTGCAATCTCGGGGGTTTCCTCCTGGACCCCAGCTCCCCAAATAATGGCTCTGAGACCTTATACTATAAATAAAGCCTGGGCTATAAGCCTTGGCTTGTCTTCCAGCTAGCTTCATAACTCACCCATTTGTCTATCTTATGTGTGCCACGTGGCTGGTTATCTCACCTCAGTTTCACGTGTCCATTTTCCTCAGAGTCCAGGGCAAATTGCTGCCTTTCCTTATTGCAGAGTTCATGTCCCTTCCGGCTGGAACCCCCCCTCCTATATCTGGCCTCAGCTAAAAAACCATCAGCTTGTAGTGACAGGTCATGCTTCCATAGTGTCCAACAGATTCTCTCTCCAAGTTGTTCCGAGCTGTTGCAGGTGCCTTGAGTCAAAAGCTCCTAAACGTAAGCCAGCAGGCCGTGGGTAGGCATTCTGAGCAAACAGAGGTGACTTCCACTTGACTGACGTTTTTACAGATACTGTTACCTGAGCCCTGGCCGAAGGCCTGACCTGAGCGGGGAAAGTGATACGAGATGGGAAAGGATTTTTTTCGGATGGAACTGATGACCTGAGTTCAGTGTTTAGATGTCTGCAGCCTCTCCGTGATTATGTAGGGATGGAAAGAGTGCAGAGTAGGGGAGCCAAAGTAAGTGTGGCCAAGGAGTGGTGGGGCAGGGTCTGGCAGATTATTGCCTGCTGTCTTGTTACATGAATCCTGCCAGGGACAAAAGTCTTCCTGTTCCTGGAACATGAGATAATCTGGGGCCGGGAGTGGTCTCAGGCAGAGAGGAGGCCAGGGAAGCAAAGTGGAGCCAGATGAGTACCAGCTCTACTTTCAGATTTGGGATGATCATTGGAGACTGTTAAGACGAGGCCCCAGTTAAGACGCGGCCCCAGTGGCCTGGAGCAGGATGTTGCAAAGGCTGACAGTTAGCAATCAGTTCATCATGATGGCCCTGAAAATCTTGGAAGTATCTAAATTGCCCTCATCCTGGTGTTTAGAGGTGACTAGGGAAATTTCATTAATTAACCTAGTGTCGCCCGTTGTTAAGATGAATACCCCTTACGCAATGAACATGTCTCTATACACAGTTCAGAAGGGAGCCAACCTGGAGTTTATTAAAGTAGCAAAAAAGAAGCAGAGCATGTGAAGGAGCGCCCAGCACATGCGCAGAGGAAGGACCAGTGCTCTTAGCAAAAGCAATTTCTAGGGAAGTCCCTACTGTGACGACAAGGCCCATTCATATGCTGTGCTCCTGGGAACCTCCCCTGAGTTCCCAAGGCCAAGTTCACCGCTCCTGCTCCTGTTGTTATGTTCACATCTCTAGATCACATGGTTTCAAAGAAGGCATTGTGAGTATGAGTGTTTTTGTCTTTGGTTAAATTATGATTTTGTACAGGGCAAAAGACTTCTTGTAACCATGTACATTCATTCAGTGATTTATTATGTGGTAGCTATTGAGCTGAGTAGTAAAAATAACAAGAGGAAGGAAGCAGATGTGCCTACTGAAGCCATAGGAACTGGAGACCAGTTGTAGGCAGATATGAAATAATTACAATTTGGTTGACTGGTATTTAGCAAGAGCTCAATACCTATTGACTGAATTTGATCACAGAATTCTCAGTTTTTTCGTGTTGTCTTTTCTGGAGGCTAGCCCAGTGTCACCTGGCAGTGGGCTCCAAAAGCATGAGAAATCAAGCCCTAGCCTGCAGGCTCTTTTTTAAGTCTCTATTCATGGGGTACTTAACTAATACCTCATCAGTGAAGCCATATGGTTAGGCTCCAGGTCCACAGAGAAGGAGGTGGTACTGTGTGTGACAGGAGGAGGCATGGTTGGTTAGAAGCCATTCCTCTGCCATTTCGCCACACAATTTTAAAGTGTGGGTTATGTTATAAAAATGTTAAGGTTAGCTAAGGAATTTAAGCAATGATCAGCTGAGGCCAAGAATAAGTTTCTTGCTGCAAACTCACACTCAAGAAACTAGAATGTGATTGAGATGTTTTCACGGGAAACGATGGTGTGGTTCACAACAAGCAATGTGGGCTTTTACTATCTTTACAAAGTGCTTTGGAAAGAGGGTGGTGACCATGCGTAAGTGGGCTGCGCCTCCACTTCGTGCTCTTAACACCGAGGGAACTCTTCTCCTGTGAGAGAGTGACTGACTGTTTCTCCCCGGCCTCCACAGGAGACAAATCGGAACCGAGTGGTTGTCCTTTGCCAACAATGCCTGATATAAATTATGGAACTAATCAATAAGTGATGCTTCTCTATTTCATTATAGTAAAGGACTTTTTAAATTGGGTTCAGAGGATAAATCTGTAACTAGATGGAAGACCAGGGTAAAGAAACAAAGCTTGAGGCATAGACTTAAATTTCAGGAGTCCGCATAAACAAAGGCCTCTCATTATGTCATTTAATTTGGAGATGCATGTCATTAAGAGATGTGTTAGAGATCTCAATAGAGCCAGTGCATCTGTGTGTGTCTAAGTATTAAGATCATCTGAGCAAATGCATTTTCATAGTCACATATTCTGATCCAAAAGTTAGTATAGAGAATCAATACCCAAAATGGCGCAACTCCAAATGGGAACCCTGAGTCGCCCTCAATCATCAGTTAGAAAACTGTAGCTCTCATTCCCAGTTTTGTCTATTGAGAACTTTGTGTGATTGAATGCACACATACAGAAAAGTAGCAAAGGTGGCCAGAATCCAGATTCACTGCACCCACTTTGAGGTCATCATTATATCCACCACATGTGCAGGCACACAGGAAGATGAGCTTGCACACAGACGCCCAACTTTTCTGGGTTTCCCCATGTACAAAACCACGATGAAGGTTTGAAGAGCTGAGTGAGGAAGGGTGGGGGAGAAGTGGCCAAGCACAGGAATAGCAGAGCCCTCACATCCATGCAAAAACGCAAGGCCAAGTCCCCAGAAATGCTAATCCCAGAAGGATTTGTGTCGCCTGTTTTAGAGGCTTCCCTGATCCTTGCACCAACTCCAGGTGGTGTGAGGCCTTTGTTGGCCTCAGCACACCGTGGGCACACTCTTGACTGAGCTCTCTGAATTTTTGTAATTGTAACAGTTTGGTAATTAGATGCCATTTTTTAATGGACTCCTTTTTGTCTGTGATTTGTGTGCTGGCTAAGGGGGAAAAAAAAGAGTGATTCAGAATTCAAAATGAATGTTCCTTTTTAAACAGGCAGATTTTCCACATGTTCATTAATTTGAACTTTACAGGTATCCATCTTCTCACCCATAGCATTGATGGCATTCATTTAATAGCATCTGAGGCATGAATTCTCCATCAAACAAGGAAGGGCATGACAAAGCTCCAATGGGAACGCTTTATCATCACCTCTCCCCAAAATACCTCTGTCTTCTTGTGAAAATGGCTTCTCTATTTGATGATTGTGGTAAAGTGATGATGCTGCAAATGGCAGAGGTGAAGACAGTGGATGGATCAGAATGCAGTGGACATTTAGAAGTGTAAGACATCACACAGACAAACCCCTGGATATTTGTCAACACCTTGTAGCCCTTGCATCACAACATGGGGTGTAAACAGGAAGGACCTATAGGATCCTCAGGGTCAGTGCTGCTGTGTGCACTTGAGGAAACTTTGGACCAAAGGACTCGTTCAAAATCACTGTTTCAGATTCACTGAGCCACTTAGAGTAACAAAACCACGGAGGACACCAACATTTCATGGCCTTCGGGCGTTTAGGGAACTTGTTTCTTCACTATACCTCTTATTTAACATTGCAAATGAGATAGAAACTCATAGTTTTACAAGACAACCAAAGGAACATACTTCATGATGATAAACATACTTAATGTTTTCATCCCAACTGTTTATTAACAGACAGACACATTATTAATTATCCACTCTGCATCTCAGGGAGATCCAAATGGACTTATTAGCTATGTTTATCTTTCTGCAGATAGCATTAGACATCAAACTGCACTAAGCGTGAGCGGGGAAGGGGGAAGGGTAGGCTGAGATTTGGCACAGTGTCTGCGGGAGGACAGGTTATGAATGAGTAATTAGGAGAACACAAGGATGCCATTTCAGACTTGTGGCTAGGGGGAACTTTGTGTCCAAGGTCATGCTGAGGGGAAATGGGATTCTTAAATGGATCCTCTGTGTTTCCTCTTTAAGAATGGAGGAAAGGCATCCCAAGGGCAGGAGTGTATTGGTGATGAGAAGAGGGGGGTACTGTGTGTGTGCGTGTGTATTATATACATATGTATATTATATATGTGTATTTATGTACATATATGTTATGTACATGCTATGACAAAAGACATGGCACATGCTCATTGATGGGCAGAAGCCAGTCTTAGTCCCAAATTTTAGGAGGCTTTAGTAGTGATCTTAAATAAGAGAGCTGATTAAATGGAAATAACTAGTTAAGAGATTAAGGAAGGTATATAACATGACAACCCAAATAAGAATGAAAATAGTGGTGTGCACACCTGGGAACTGGAACCAAAGTTATCAGCATAAATTACTGAGACTTTTGAGGGTATTTTGTTTTGAACACACATTTCTATTTTGAATTTACCTCATAGCAAATCATGGCAAAATCTAGTTGTGATTAAAATTTTTGAGACCGTCATACACAAACACTGCACCTGTATCATTCATGCCCCTCCCTCACAGCATCTCCTTTGTTGTTTCTGCTCCCTCCCAAATTTATGACCTCTTCTTTAATTATCATTGCTGCACAACACACACACAGACAATTTAGCATTGCCTGTATAATATATCCAGGGATAACCCCTTGGAATTAGACAGTCTTTGTGGGAGTCTCCCTCTCTCTAAAGCTACCACCCGTACTCACTTCAGCAGCACATATACTAAAATTGGAATGATACAGAGAAGATTAGCATGGCCTCTGCACAAGGGTAACACCCAAATTTGTGAAGCGTTCCCTATTTTTACTATTTGTAGATGATATGATAGTATACCTGAGTGACCCCAAAAATTCTACCAGGGAACTCCTACAGCTGATAAACACCTTCAGCAAAGTGGCTGGATAAAAATTAACTCAAAAAAATCAGTAGCCTTCGTGTATACAAAAGACAAAAGGGCTGAGAAAGCAATTAGGGAAACAACACACTTCACAATAGTCACAAAAGACAAAAAATACCTTGGTGTGACCCTAACCAAGGAAGTCAAAGACTTGTATGAAAAAAATTTCAAGTCTCTGAAGAAAGAATTAGAAAAAGATATCAGAAGATGGAAAGATCTTCCATGCTCATGGCTTGGCAGGATTAACATAATAAAAATGGCCATCTTACCAAAAGCAATCTACAGATTCAATGCAATTCCCGTCAAATTACCAACACAATTCTTTACAGACATTGAAAGAAAAATTCTTAACTTCATCTGGAATAACAAAAAACCCAGAATTGCTAAAACAATCCTCTACAATAAAAGATGTTCTGGAGGTATCTCCATCCCTGATCTCAAGCTGTACTATAGAGCAACAGTAATAAAAACTACATGGTACTGGCATAGAAACAGAATGGTGGATCAATGGAAACGAACAGAGGACCCAGAAATAAACCCACACACTTATGAACACCTGATTTTTGACAAAGATGCCAAAACCATACAATGGAAGAAAGATAGCATCTTCAGCATATGGTGCTGGTCTAACTGGATATCTACATGTAGAAAAATGCAAATAGATCCATACTTATCATCCTTCACAAAACTAAAGTCCAAGTGGATCAAAGACCTCAACATAAAACCAGACACATTAAATCGGTTAGAAGAAAAAGTGGGGAAGAGCCTTGAACTCATTAGTACAGGAGACAACTTCCTGAACAGAACATCAATGGCACAGGCTCTAAGATCAACAATCAATAAATGGGACCTCATGAAACTGAAAAGCTTCTGTAAAGAAAAGGACACTGTCATCAAAACAAAACGACTGCCTACAGATTGGGAAAGGATCTTTACCAACCATTATCTGACAGAGGGCTAATATCCAGTATATACAAAGAACTAAAGAAGTTGAAAAGCAGCAAATCAAGTAATCCAATTAAAAAATGGGGAACAGAGCTAAACAGAGAACTCTCTGTAGAGGATTGTAGAATGGCAGAGAAACACTTAAAGAAATGCTCAAGGTTATTAGTCATCAGAGAAATGCAAATCAAACGACCCTGAGATTTCACCTTACACTCATCAGAATGGCCAAGATGAAAAACTCAAGTGACAACACATGCTGGAGAGGTTGTGGAGAAAGGGGAACCCTCCTCCACTGCTGGTGGGAATGTAAACTTGTACAATCACTTTGGAAATCAATCTGGTGCTTTCTCAGACAACTAGAAAAGCGCATCCTCAAGATCCAGCCATACCACTCCTAGGCATATATTCAATAGAGGCTCAAGTACACAGTAAGGACATTTGCTCAACCATCTTTGTAGCAGCTTTATTTGTAATAGCCAGAAGCTGGAAACAACCCAGATGCCCCTCAACTGAAGAATGGATACAGAAATTGTGGTACATCTACACAATGGAATATTACTCAACAATAAAAAACAAGGGAATCATGAAATTTGCAGGTAAATGGTGGGAACTGGAAAGGATCATCCTGAGTGAGCTATCCCAGAAGCAGAAAGACACACACGGTATATACTCACTCATATAGACATATAATATAGGATAAACCTACTAAAATCTGTACATCTAAAGAAACTAATCAAGAGGGAAGACCCTGACTAAAATGCTTAAACCCATCCTGAAAGGCAAAGAGAATGGACATCAGAAGAAGAAGAAAACAAGAAACAAGTTAGGAGGAGCCTGCCACAGAGGGCCTCTGAAAGGCTCTGCCCTGCAGACTATCAAAGCAGACGCTGAGACTTATGGTCAACTGTTGGGCAGAGTGCAGGGAATCTTATGAAAGAAGTGGGAAATAGTAAGATCTGGAGAGGACAGGAGCTTCACAAGGAGAGCAACAGAACCAAAAAATCTGAGCAGGGGTCTTTCCAGAGACTCATACTCCAACCAAGTACCATGCATGGAGATAACCTAGAACCCCTGCACAGATGTAGCCCATGGCAGTTCAGTGTCCAAGTGGGTTCCATAGTAATCGGAACAGGGACTGCCTCTGACCTGAACTGATTGGCCTGCTCTTTGATCACCTCCCCCTGAGTGGGGAACAGCCTTGCCAGGCCACAGAGGAAGACAATGCAACCACTCCTGATGAGATCTGATAGACTAGGATCAGAAGGAGTAGAAGACCTACCCTATCAGTGGACTAGGGAGGGGCATGCGTGGAGAAGGGGGAGGAAAGGTGTGATTGGGAGGGGAGGAGGGAAGGGTTTATGGGGGGATACAAAGTGAATAAAGTGTAATCAATAAAAATTTAATAAAAAGCCACTGCCCACCTATAGCTCTTTATCTCGGCATCACACCTTGTGAAATTTCCCCTCATCCCTGTTGGCATGTCAACTGCTGTTGACTTCATGAATGTGTAGTTCAAGCCACCATACTGCTGAAACTTCATGAGTGCAATTTCCTCATTGTGTATAGAGCACATTTTCTTGCAGCAGGCACCCTGGTCTGGTCCTCTGATTCTTTGGTTTTGAAGACAGGGCTTCTCTGTGTAAAAGAGGCCTGGCTGTCCTGGACTCAATTTGTAGACTAGGCTGGCCTTGAGCTCATGCTGGAATTAAAGGCCTGTACCACCATGCCTGGCTGCTGTGGTTCTTGTAATCTTTCCACATACTCTTTAGCAGTATTCCCCAAGCCTTAGCTGTATGAGTTGATTTGCAAGTATCAATTCAGGTTAGGCACCGCAATGTCATGTATTTTCTGAATTTTGAGTAGTTGTGGGTCTTTATAGTCATTTCCATCTGTTGTATTAAAAAAAAAAAACTTCTTTGATGAGGGGTGAGAGCTTCACTTCTCTGTGGGTGTAAGAGTAAGTATTCAGAGTACCTCTAGAAAGTATATTAGTTTACAAAAGTGGCAATGTTAGGTTTTCTTATGTCTATAACCTTTCCAGTAGCTAGGCAGGTACGCGTGCATTTCTTCCCATTGATCAGGCCTCAGTTCCAATTGTTGGTTACCCCTAAGATGAAAGTACTGTGACTGCATTGGTTACAGCTGCTCGTTGCTGTGCTTTGTAGGCCTTACAGATGGTACAGGGCTACCAGCTGCTCTTCTACCTACCAGAGAGCCAGTCCTCCTGGAGGAGGCCATTTTTAACAGGCATTTCTAGCCTGTGGGCTGATTAGAAATGTGGGCTTAACATAATAACTTTGATCTTCAGAAGGTGATTACTATATTTTAACTGAGCCCTCCCCTTTTACAGACAAAGGAAACCCAGTCTGCAAGACGTGAAGTCACTGGCACCGTTAAAATGTGGATTAGCTTAGTGGGTTTGAACTGCTTTCCAAGTGCTGTGGACTCTGCATAACCGGAATAAAGCCGGACTGTGGCTGTCCTTGCTTTGGCATGTTTAACTGGAAAGTCACCAAGTACAGTTGTATCCATTGAGGAAAGTGTCCCTGTACCCTGTAATCGGCTCTAAAGGGCTACCACTGTTACGGCATCTCAGCTAACTGCAGCCCGTTAACCAGCACGCCTTGTGTCTAGCCCTTCTGGGTGAGTACACATCCATCAAGGGTGTGTAATGTGTGTACTGTGTGCTCAGGTGGATGATGACTGCCAGCTCACAAGCGAGATACAGCTCTCCAGCTTGGCTGCGACCCTGCGGGAAACCTCTTTACCTGCTTGCATCTTGATGCCTTTAGAATTTGTAGTCCATATCCTACCCAGTGGTTCTCAACTCTCCTGACGCTGTGTGACCCCAACCATAAAATCATTTTTGTTGCTTCTTTATAACTGTAATTTTGCTACTGTTATGAATCGTGGTGTAAATGTCTGTGTTTCCCAATGGTCTCAGGCAAACCCTGTGAAAGAATCATTCAGCACCCCAGGGGTCGATAACCACAGGTTGAGAACCCCTGCCCCCAACTGTCTCATTCTGTGACTCTGAGTACAAGGGATAGGTAACACCACTATTTACAGTTGTACAAAGCATTAGAATATGGAGCCATTTGAAATCCACATATTATAGTAAATGCTATCCTGCAGACTTGAGCTTAGCATCAATGGTAATTCTTCAATAATACGAACCACTGCAAGAATCTTACAGCCAAAGACCATGGAAGTCTCAACCCAGACCAGGTCATTTTTGGGCCCCAAGCCCCTTCCCTCCCCTCCCCCTCCTCTCCTTCTCAGCAGGGGATTAGCTGTTGAATGTGTGGCTGTCATCTGGTGGTAGTTATGCTGTACTTAGGATTTGGAAGGACTTTTGTTTATTTGGCATGTTCCACACGGGCCTGTCAGGCTCGGGAGGGCGGGGGTAGGGGGGTTGTGGCTTTTGCAAAACTTACAAGACATTAACATAAAAATACATAATTCATAGAGGGAAATATTTTGGAGGCTCCTTCCTTCACTTTTACAAATTGGCCATAAAATAGAAACCACAGACATAACATTCATATACCCTTACTAACCAAACTTGAACTATTTGAGGTGGCAGCAATGAAGGCTTTCTCTACAGGGCACCCAAAGCAATGGTGAGACTTCAGAACCTGTGCACAGAGATTAATACGATCCTTCAAGGGAACGATGCAGATTTCCTACCCAACAATAGGCAAATACCTATTGATAAAAATGGCGTTTGTAGCTTGGTGTCTCTTTGCAGTCATTAAGTGTATTTGAAGGGATATGCTTCTCTTTTCAAGTACATTAAGGATCATATACACATTCCCTTATAAGTCATTGTTTATTGTTTTCCTCCTTTTTAAGTGGAAGTTGCTCATAGTAGCCAAGGCAGCCACGTATGTCACTGACAAGGTTATCGTAGGGGAAAGAGCTATGTGGAAGTCCATCTTGCTACCTTCGTCTTTATTAGTGGTGTCGACACTCTGAGCTTGCGTTAGTTCCTTAGAATGAGGCCTGAGGATGGAGGAAAAGTCTAATCAACTTCTGTCCATTCCACTTAGGTGTCTGGGTAATATTTCAGTGAAGCTGGAATAGTGACTGTGCTGGATGACTGCTGAAGAATAGCATGCTTAATGAGGTTAGCTAATGTAAGACCCAAGAGGCGAAGCAGTATTTCTGCCGCAGAACTCAAGCAAAAGGTCCCTTTGCCACTTGATTTGATGGCACAGTAAAGAGTGTGGTGCTAGGGATGAGAGAAGCTGAGAGCTGGGCATTAGCTGTTTCATATGACTTCTGAGCTTTATGACCTCGGAAATGGCAGTTGACCTCTCTGGGCTCCGTTTCATTCATGTGAATACAACACCACTCTCACAGGGGTTTGAGACAAAAAGGATGGAGAGTTGTAGCCATTTGAAGCAGATTGAACTGTGGTGGGTGATGATACTGGGTCATGACTAGAATGCATGGATTATTCTGAGTTGCTTCTAAATATCAAACCTCATTGTTCTAGGAGCATTGGTCTGGGGAAAAGGGGATAGTACACAAGGCAGCAGCACAGAGGTTAACAAAATTGCTTAAGCAATTTGATCACATAAGTTCTTAAAGAAATCCACAGCTAAATTATAAGACAATAAGGCTATTTGATATGTCATTGTCAATGAGGATTTAAAAGATTAGGTATAGGCAATCATTGGCTGTTGATAGAGAGGGAATCACTTTTTTTCCCTAGGGATAAGCTCTCTGGTAGATCATCCAATCTCAAAGTGGTCACTCCCAAAACACGTGGACACAGAAACAACACTAAATGTACTCAGTGAATTTACGTGTATATATACATATATGTATATGCATATATGTAACAATAATAACTAAAGAGGAGGTCATGAACTTGAGAGGAAGTGGAAGGAATATGGGAGGGATTGGAGAGGGGAAAAGGAGGGTAGAAATGAGGTATGAACAGTGCTCATGTATGAAATTCTTAAAAAAGTAATTAAAAACCTTTAGCACAGCACAGGGACCAGGGCAGCAGGACAGGAACAACCGTCTATAAAATCTAGTTCTCTTTTTCACCTCGTCTCCAAACAACACCCTTCAAATAAACGGTGAGGCTGACTTTAAAGCAGACTGTCAGAAACAAGTCTGTGTTTCTTCCAAGAACAGATATGAATCCACTTCCTTCTGTTCACTTTAACAGTATTCAAAACCAATGTGTTGATTTAGCCTGCCTCCTCAGCCCGTCTAAAGTGCTTCTCATAGGTTGTTGGGAACACGGTTTGAACTGGAGAGAGGTTTGTGTATGACGGTATATCAGTGTGTCTTTGAAGGTCTTCTGGGGCGACACATTCCCAGTTCCCATCCTGTGCCTCTGTATCGGGGTAAGTGGAAATGGTCACAGTGGGGTTTTCCCTTTGTTTTGAGAACTTTTCCTGGGGGAGGGGAACAGTTGTCTGCTCATTCCCAATGGGACACCAGTGACAGACCACAGCAATGATGTCACTCAAGTCTGGCCTGGTTAACAAGAGTTTAACCCTGATTATTACAAGTTCATAGGCAACTCATTGGGCAGCTACACCATAGAGGGGGCAAAATCTCCCTGGCAAAGGTTAGGTGGCTGTGTATTCTCAGGGGAAGGCAGGCCTTATGATGTCCCCACACCCCCAGCAAAGTTGGCTGCCTAAAACCCCTACAGGAAGAGATAGAACCTCGTGAAACCTCGTCCCTAGTCGCCCTTAACTACCTATAACCTTGGGGAGGGTTAGGGCCTCATGATACCTCTCTTCTAGAAGTCTTTAACTGTCCATAAATCCTATAAATCCTTGGGGGATGGCTGTAGAGCCACGTGAGCCCCTCCTCCATGACGAAAAGTTAATAGGCGCAATCTTGTTCAGGTAGATAGTTCCAGAGGCCAGTGACCGACATATTCACGGAGGGCAGTGTCCACAGACACTCGGTTCAGTTTTCTCGGATATACAGCTGCAGTCAGAGTGCAGGGATTCTCTTTTTATCTTATATGAGCGCCCCTTAGAAGCAAAAGTATCTATGACCATTGCTTGAGACCTGTCGCAGCACCCATGAAAGAGCCGCACCAGCGGTTTTAAGCACGGATTAATCCCTAACTTCAAGGTAACTGACTTTTGGTTGTTAGCAAAGGGAAGCTGCAGTACCGCAGCCAGCATGCCTCCATGTCAGTTCCCTGAGCGGCTCGGGACAAAGAGTGCTGTCACCTAAGGTCTCTAGCAGGTGGCCCGCTGCTTCCTTCAACCCTTTCTAGATCTGCCCGCACTCCTGGAGGACAGTGCTTCCTTGCGTGCAAACTTGGAGCTTTCACACCACAGATGATCCAACAGCTCTCTCCAGTGCTTGCTATTGTGCTACAAGAGAGAGTCTTCAGGGAAAGGCCAATTGTCAGTTAACTTCTTTCCTCTTTTCTTTTACGGTTATTTCTTTATTACGTGTGGGGGAGAATGTACCCATTCCGTGTGAGTGTTACTTACTTACTGTGTATGTGGAGGTCAGAGGACAGCTGTCAGGAGCTGGTCCTCTCCTTCCACCATGTGAGTCACCAGGATCAAACTCAAGATGACGGGTTCAGCAGCAGCTGCCTTTGTCTGCTGGGCCACCTCACCAGCCTCAAGCAGTGTATTCCAGCAGAGGAGCTGAACTCTGTGTTTATGGGGCCATTCATGTCACGGCTGCAGTTGGCACACACACACACACACACACACACACCAGCTATACTGAAGGACCAAGTAACAAACACTATATTAACATTTCTGTACTAACCTTGACAGCCTAGGCCAGGCTCCTTGACTCATGCTCATACCTGCAGACATGACTGATCTCTAAATATCTAGGTTGCCATCGTTACCAGAGAATAAACTTTGAGGGAGGATACTCCCTGATAATATTCTAAGTAAAGCCCTATTACCGTGACTACCTTTTTATTCTGGTAACTTTTGCTAGTATATTAGAGAGAGTATCTGTATTTGAAGATTTTCTTGATTTCAAAATGTAGCAGAATCTCTGTGTTAGTATTAGACAGCACATTAAATGGGTGTGTATCAGGGTGGCCAGGACATGGCTCTTTGCATATACAGAGTACATTCTAGGCAGTGTGAGGACACACAGAAAGAAGTGACTGGCCCTAAAGATTTGGATATAAGAGAACAATAGGAATGGGAAGAATTCTATCACAATGGCGTCTAACTGGTTGGTTACTAAGTGAATGGTGGCCATATTATGGCTGTTTCTAAGTTCATGCCTGTAAGTTATTTCAAGACAATAAATTTTGCTATTGTGCTACAAGAGAGAGTCTTCAGGGAAAGGCCAATTGTCAGTTAACTTCTTTCCTCTTTTCTTTTACGGTTATTTCTTTATTACGTGTGGGGGAGAATGTACCCATTCCGTGTGAGTGTTACTTACTTACTGTGTATGTGGAGGTCACAGGACAGCTGTTAGGAGCTGGTCCTCTCCTTCCACCATGTGAGTCATTTGTTATTTCAAGACAATAAACTTACCTGTAGTTATACAGGTAAGTTCTGAGTGTGTTAGTGGCTTTTGTGCTTTATCCTTTTCTTTTGGGCTTTCTTACAACCTTCTGTTATGGGAAGATGCTGAATGAAAGAACCTTTTATTATTGTTCCTTAGTCAGTTCACAAAGATACACTCAAAGATGGAAATAATGACTTTATTAGGAGTATAAATATTTAATCGTAGGTGATTTTTATAATGCTTTTATAATCAAGAACATTATCATTCAGTAATGAGGAAAGAAAAGGAAACCATAGAAAGCCATGTTGGAAAGGATGAAGTTAAAAATATCTTTGCAGATGGCATCATCTTATATGTAGAAAATCCCAAGTAATCCACATGGAAGAAACCTTTGAAGCTCATTAATGAGTTAGCAAGATGACAGAATTAAAGATCAATATAGAAAAACTAGCTGTATTCCTGGTAGTGGGCCATCCAAAAATTAAACTAATGAAATAATTTCACCCGTAAAGCATCGGGAAGAATAAATTGAAACCACAAAGGCTTTACACTGAACACTGTAAAATATCAGTGAAACGAATTAAAGAATGACGTCAGTAGAAGAGCAGCGTGAATTCAGAGTGGAAGATAGTATTGTTAGGATAGCAATCATCCCCAGATGATTAAAAAAAAAAGTTCAATTGTCTAGTTTGGTTTTGACACAAAGGTGAATAATTTGTTTGGATTTTTTCTGGAAATGTAAAGGGCCCAGAATGACCCTTGTACAAATTTGTTCTTGCACAATCAAGGAACAAAGAATTCATGCTTCCTAATTTCAAAATTGACATCGAAGTTGTCCTAGTGAAGACTGTTAGGTTATGCACAAGAGGAACACAATAACACAACAGTCGATTGTCGGTAAGGTTGACAGATGAAAAGCAAACACATCTTTCACTAAATGATGCTGAGATAATTAGATAGGCACCTGCAAATGTACAAAATTCAACCAGGCCAAATGCTATACAAAGAATGAACTCAAAGTAGATCAACGATCAAAATTGTTAAGACTAAAGTATAAAACTCTTAGAAGAAAATGGGGATTGTCTTAGATCTCAAGGCAAAAATAAAATTGATTCCATTTTAAATGTAAAACTTTAAGAATTTTAAGGAGCCTATTGCAAAAGTGAAGAGATAACCAGAGAATGAGGAAAAAAAATTGTAATTCATTTCTCTACAAGTAAAACTTGTAGAGAACACAAAACTTTTTACAATACATCAATAAAAAGGCAGCTCAATTTGACAGTGTAAAACCTTTAAATACACATTTCTACAAAGAAAATAGAGTCCCAACACGCACATACACACACACACACACACACATACACAAAGATGGTCAACATTATTAGCCACTGGGGGGAATCTAACTCACAACCTCAGTGAGATACCGCTTAACGACCACTGGGATGTTTATAATAAAAAATAAAAACACAAAAACAGGCAGTAACAAAGGTTGGCAAGGATGTGGAGAAATCGGATCCCTTGTATGTTGCTGATGGGAATATAAAGCAGTGCAGCTGTATTCAAAACAGTTTGGCAATTGCACAAAACACTAAACATTGAGTTGTAGGTCCAGAAACTCTACTCGTAGGTATGCATAGAAGAGAATTGGAAACACATGTCCACCCAAAATCATGTACACAAATCCTCATAGCAACGTGACCCACGACAGCCAAAAGTGGGAGTGATTCACGTGTCCATTGACTGATTTATAAACAGAATCCAGCCTGTTGGTGCTCTACAATGGTGCCCAGCCATGGAAGATGAGTTATTCTGTAGTACAGCTGATACGAGAAAGCATTCTAAGTAAATTCAGACATAAAAAAAAAGATGCACATTTTATTTCACTTACATGATTTTTCTAGAATCCTCTAGGTAAATCACCGAGACAGAAAGTGTGTCAATGGCTCCAGGAGCTCAGGATAGTGTGGGAAAGGGAAAGATTGCTGACAGGGATGAGGGCTTCTGCTAGTGATGACAATTTCCTGGACCCTGATAGTGGTAATGCTTTTATAGCATGGATCTACTAAAAAGAAATTCCTTAAATTGTTCTGTTTATAAGTTTGACTTTTATGAGACATGAGTTCTATATCATTTTTGTTGTGGTTGTTTGAGACAGGGTCTCACTTTGTAACCCTGGCTGTCCTGAAACTCCCTGTGTAGACCAGGCTGGCCTCGAAATGCACAGAGATTCACCTGCCTCTGACTCCTGGGTGCTGGGATTAAAGATGTGTGCCACCACACTCAACCTCTGTGTTTTCTTTTATTAAGCTGGTCTAATAAAACATGTCTTGCAAACAAACATTTTTCCAAAAGCACATACTTCCGTGCTACGCTTTTGAGGCCAGTTCACGATCAGTCTGTATAGACGTCATAAAATTTGATCAGTGTCCATTCGGAATGAGCGCGGTAGAACAGTTCTATACGTTATGAGGGAAGGTATCTGCACACTTCTCTTCCCTCGGCTTGGTAGAGACCCTTCTCATTTACATGCCCGACATGAACATTCCAGCAATCTTGTCACTGGGCGGGAGGACTTGTGTGTTCACCCGCGTCTTCATGCTTTTCTTGTCCCTTCCAGGTCCTCCCCTTCCCCAGCCAGGTGGTGTACAACAGAGTCGGCAAGTGTGGGAGCCGCACTGTGGTCCTGCTCCTGAGGATCTTGTCAGAGAAGCACGGCTTCAATCTGGTCACGTCGGACATTCACAACAAAACCAGGCTTACGAAGGCTGAACAAGTGAGTTGACTTCCCTGTCGCTAAGTCACACAGTTAGCGGGCGCCTGCCGGGACATCCTTCAGGGCAAGTTTCCGTGGAATGTTATCCTTTGGTCAGGGTGCAGAAGGAAATTTAAAGGAGGGTTTGTGCAGGGAATCTGCAACCTAGGAAGCCTCCGTAAGTGGATACTTCTGTCAGGTCTGATGGACTGTGTATGTTAGCCATGCCGGTTTTGCTAAAATAGAGTAACACATAATCTCAAAATACTTAAACTAGGGAATTAAATAAATAATGCTAAATTCTTCATAGTCAAATGAGATTTTTTTTTTCATTTAGCATTTCTTCCTTTAAACTTTCTCATCTGTATTCTAAATCTTTATAGTAAAAGGAAAAACCTTCTTTGTGCAGGAAATCTGGTTGGTTGATGCAGAATAAGAGCCTAGTTGTAATAAGCTCAGAAAGTCTTGACTCCCAAGGCAACCTTTGTTATGATCAGTGTCAGCAAAAGAATTCCCCCATTTTGCAGGGTCTTTTTTGCCCTAGCACAGCGACACCCAGAGATTGTTAAGCCTGTGGCAGGATGACAGTCTCATTGTCTGCCGAGAAGTTCTGAAGGCTTGCTCTGCTCTTTAAACCTGTGTAGAGCTAAGGACAGCTGTGTCCCCTGAGCTGCTCCCGTAGGAAACTTAGGTATTGTGTTCTCGGTGGTCTTTTTGTAAGATAAAGCTGTCAGCCTGTGCATTAGTTTCTGTTGTTGTGATAAAATATCCTGATAAAAGCAACTTAAAGGGGGAGGGGGAGGGGCTTATTTCAACTTGCACTTCCAGAGAGAAGAGTTGCATCATGGCAGGAAAGGCATGATGTCAGGCAGGGGCACGAGGCTGGCAATCCGGAAGTAGAGACTAAAAACAGGAAGTGGAGCCAGGCTATGAACCTTCAAAGCCCACTCCCAGAAACATCCTTCTGCCAGGAAGACTCCGCCTCCTAATGATTCCTTGACCTTCCCAGAGAGCACCACCAGCTGGGGCCAAGTGTTCAGACAGAGGAGACTAAGGGGGACATTTTACATTCATCACAACAACCTGGGGGGGGGGATGCTCTGTCACGTTAGAACTTATATCGTCCAATGAGTGGCACTTCCTGTCAAGTTGAGATCGTGATATTGAAATCTCGGCATGCATCCATTCTTCAGACATCATCTTCCTCTTGGAGGCACACAGATCCGTGTAGACAGGGGACTGTCCTCCCTGATCTGCTAAGCTTGAGAAGGTATTTCAAGGGCCTATAGTAAATTCTCCACAGGGGGGAAAAATATGCTTGGGCTGGAGCAGTGACTCTTTCAGTGAAGTGTTTGCCCCCTACCACCACCAGGACAAACTGTGAGGCCTGAGTTCAAATTCCCCAGCACAAATACGAAAGGCTGAGTGCCCACAGAAAGTCCAGGTCCAGCCCTGAGTGTGCTGAGACAGGCGGATCCCTGGAACCAGCTGCGCACCCGTGCCGCCAGTCTAGGCAGCTCTAGGCAGCTCCAGGTGTGCTGACGGGGTGGAGAGGCGGCTTCGTGGGCAGAAGCACCTGCTTCCGAGTGAGGACGGTTCTGAGAAGGCCTGTGAAGGCCAAGATGTTGCCCAAGCGCTCCTGTGTGGGATGAAGAGGGAAGCAGAGACCAGAGGACTCTCCACAACTCGTGGGCCAGCTAGCCTGGCGTTTGCAGGAGAACAAACAAAACCTAGCAGAGACCCTGTCATGAAATAAGGTGGAAGGTGAGGAGTGGCTGGCAAGGTTGTCCTCTGACCACAACACATGCATGCTTACACACACACACACACACACACACACACACACCTGCATTCACGTACATACCCCTAGCACACATTGTTTGCACACAAATTTTTTTTATTTAATAAGTAGACGAGGAACAGCTGTGAAAGACTGAAGTTAGCTGCCCTGGCCTCCGTTAGCATATTCCTACACATGCACACCCAGTGTGAACACCCATGCACAGCTACAGACTAAACACAAAGAATGAAAAGAAAAGGATTTTGGCATGTAAAGCTATGAAGCTGGATGTGGTGGCTCTGCACCTCTAATCCCAGCAATGCGGAAGCAGAGGCAGGCCCACCTCCATGGGTTGAGGGCCGGCCTGGTCTATGTAGTGAGCTGCAGATCAGCCAGAGCTGCATGTGAGACCCTCTTTCAAAAAGAGAGGAAGGGGGGAGGGAGGGAGAGAGTGGGGGAGGGAGGGAGAGAGTGGGAAGGGAGGGAGAGATTATGTTTTATGCATAAATTGTTTAATAGTGATAGACTCCCTTAGATTCCCTTACTTTGGCTGATGATGATCTTTTTACTATCCAGAAATAGTCTACGTTCTAATAATTTTATTATGGTTATTAAATTTCACCTTCCTCTGTATCCAAGTCTTGGAGCCTGCTTATCAGATTACGCCTAAATGTTGTTATGTGTGCACACATGCAGAATTCCCAGATGCCTTGTGAGACTCAGTTTTTAGATTCAGGTACTCCCCCCCCCCATGGAAGGTGGGCAAACAGCCCAGAGAGCAGAGAGCGGAGAAGTGGGCACTGGAGTGCTCAGGAACACACCAGGGTAAAGAACACGAAATTTTAGTGTTACATGCACTGTGGGAGTTTTGAATAGATAAACCTGCTTTGTTTTCTGTTTTAAATATCAGAAAATATAGTTGTAATGATGAACAAAATAAGCAAAAAGCTAATAAAAATATCCTGACAGCGAGGTGAGGTCCAGAAAGGGTTAAAGACAGCAGTGTCCTTTGCTCTGAAGGGGAAGCTCTCATCTGTTTGGAATGGTTGGTTTGTCTGGAAGCCAGGGAAGAGGCCAGACAATCTTTTAAATTCTTTCCAGCACCATGATTCTGTGATATATTTATACAGCTTCCAGCATATTCACATGTTAAGTGGTTCTGATTTCTGTGGTCAGTGTGACCTAGACTCTATTTCTTCACTTACTGCAGATTCCTATTATAAGATGAGTTAAGAAGAAAGAAAAACTAAAGCAAAGGTAAAGACTAGGAAGGAGCTGCAGATAAACAGGTGTAAAGATGCGGCTTCCTCGGAGCTCGATTACCTGGCTCCTGCGCACAGGAGAGCAGCCAGGAAGCAGACAAGAGGCCAGATCTGGTCTGTATCCACGATGTTTGAGAGACTCGCCCTTGTCTGTGTGAAAGTACATGTGAGAGCAGAGAAAGAAATAGTATTTTAGCTTAACATATTCAGGAAATAATTGGTGGCATTAATTGCCCCTCTTCTCAGTAGTTTGTTAAAGGGAAGGGGTGTGGTTTAGGTGGCTAGTTAAAATTTTACACTCAGTGCTTCTCACCTGTGTACAGTAGAGCTCTGAAAATCGTTCCCATGGAAACATTGTGCTCTTTAAAAACAGTAAGAACAGCTTAGCCTCAGGTACTGTAGGAGTTAAACAGTTTCTTGTGTGCTGGGCCAGAACTCTATTTACTGTGAAAAAACTTTTTTTTTCCTTGAGAAAATGTATTCCATGATCCAAACTACTGACTTACAAATGAACTTCAAAGTTGCATCCATTTATAGGACTGGGATTATTTGTGCCATTTCATTCAAGCACAAGGCATTTCTCTGGAGCAGGATTAGATGAACACATATATTTTCCCCTAAATGGTAGTTGTCATCATGCACACGTGCACACATACATCGCACACTCACAGTTAAGAGTGGCTTAGGGGATTTTTTAGCAGGAAAGGGAGCATGAAGATACTGAATGTTGGGCTGTCTATAAACCCATTACATCTGCCGTCATAGAAACAGACACACCTTCGGAATTTGTACTTTGACTATTTCCTCCTCGACAGAAGAGCCTGTAAAGAGCTGCTGGCCGAGCGTTGGACCTTAGCACTGCGTATAACACACACTCACAATGACGCTGTTTCATCTGTGCCCTATAGACCTCAGTTAGGGGTCGTGATTTATGTGATCGCTTGCAAAGTGGAGATTCTGTGTGGCGTGAGTGATGGGAAACCACTCTGGCTTCCCGAAGGGCGAGGAATGACAGCCAGGAATCCTCAGTTTGTCTGCTGGTCCTAAAGTGACTTCAGTGCTGTGCTCCGAAGGTCAGAGGACCATGGGCATCTCGGAAGAGAAATGCACAGCTAGTCAGCTAGAAAATGACAAAAAAGTGACCCTGAACCTCAAAAATTAGCAAAAGCAAGTAACTTCACTATTCATATTTCTCCTGAAAGTCCTGAGGTATAAAGAAAGTGGGGAGCAATGCCTGTGTGTGAATTGTTTCCCCTAATTATGTCATTTAACCATTTGGGACCAAAAATATACAGTGAGTAAGTATCATTCCCTGTTTTCTGGGTGAGAAACCGAGATAATTCATCGCCTTCCAGAGCTAATTAATTATACTGTAGTGACTGGCCGTGGCGGCTGGACTTAGAGCCGCACTCTCCGGGATCCAAAGGCAGGTCCCATAATGCAATGGCCGGTCTGCGGCAGAGCTTTGGAAATCTAGAGTTTCGATGCCCTTCTGCTGGAAATGCTGGGAAGGAATCCAGAAAATTCTTTTTCACAAAGAAAAAAAAAAAGGTGACCCAGGCAGTTTTCCTACGATGTAGCAGCCAGGCTGAGGAGAGCCGTGTCGCGGTCCTCCTGTTAGCATTTCCCCAGAGTGTGCTCTTCGGACTCCAGCCCCACAGCACCCCTCCTAGGCCCATGAAGAAGGGATCATGCTCTTAAACTTGGGGCCCTTCTGTGCCTTGTTTTCACCTGGGAGAGTCACGGTGATTATTTGTATTTTAAACACTGACAATCTTAAGACATACAAATACGTAGTGTATTGTGTGGTATGTGTGTTTGTATGTTCACATGTATGGGCACACGTGTGTGTTTGCTGGTAAGATTGTGGGTGTATGTTGGGGTTTACATGTGTGTGCCCTAGGGACTGAGTATGTGTGTATGTGCTTCCATGTTCACATATGTGTGTCCATGTGTATGCATGTGCTGGTGCCTATGTGTGTTTGCATGTTCACATGTGTGTTCTCACATGTATGCATGTGCATGTGTGTCTGTGTGTATGTCTATTTGTCTGTGAGTATGTGGGTAGGTCAGAGCTTGACATTGGCTATCTTCGTCTATTTTGCTGAGGAAGGGATTCTCACTAATCCTAGAGTTTCCTAGTTCACCAGCTTGGCCTGCCAATCCCATGTGTTTTCATCCTGAGGCCTAGGATTACACACAGATTTCCATGCCAGCCTCATTCATGAGAGCTAGGGATCTAAATTCTAGTCCTCGTGCTAAGACGTCAAGCATATTACTATCTATCTGTTTGGCTGTCCATCCATCCATCCATCCATCTGTCTACCCCTACATACACACACATACACATTATATATGTGTATATATATATATGTGTGTGTGTGTATTACATATCCTTTCATATATGTACATATATTTAAAGTTCTCCTAGACTTTCCCAGTCTCAGTCATCAGGGGCCTTTAATTATGTCCTGACTGTCCTTTGGATCCTACAGAATTTACACATCACAGTTTGGGAAGTGCTGGCCTAGTCTGCAGCCTTGCATCCGTCATCCCAGAAAAGGTTCCTATTTCACTGGAAGCCTCACGCCGGCCGCTCTGGCTGGGTCCAGTAGCCATGCAAATGACCTCAGCCTTGGAAATCACTCAGAGGGTGGCAGAGGTGGCACTCCTGCGCCCATGTGCTTCAGACTGCATCAACCTCTTGGTGCAGAGCACCATGCTGTGTGGCCTTATCTTACAGTGTGGCACCCTTCCCTGTCCAAGTCTGAGTTCTGAGTTTAAAGCAATGAGACTTAAAAATAAATGATGACAACCATGGTTGCTGTGAAGCTCTTGAGGCCACGGGGACACGGGGATGCCTCTGTCCTGTGCCCCCCACCCCTGCCCCTGCCCACTCTGAGGGTGAGTGTATCACAAACTCCAGTGAAGACTCATGAAGGGTGGTCTCGAGAGGCAAATCCTCCAGGCAAGGACATTCTCTGTCACCCAAGACTCTCTCAAGTCTCAGAAGGGTTCACGAAGTTTTCATTTTGTTTTGAAGCAAGCCTTCCTCGTTACGTAGGCCAGGCTGGCCTTCAACCCCTGACCCTTCTGCGTCAGCGTCCCAAGTAGCTGGGAGTAGAGCATGTGGGAAATGACATATCAGATGCTTTTCGTCTGCTTGTCCCCTTCCGCATGGTAGCCCAGGAACCTTCCCCTAGAAACATTTTGGGAAAGCCAGTCGGAATAAGCCGCAAGGCTTCCTGGCTTTGCAAGGAGACAGGCAGTGGACACTGTCTCTGAGTGGCACTGGAGAATGATCTCCAAGCTGACTCTGGAATCAAGGCAGAAGATAGGCCACTCTGTCCGCGGAATGGGTTCTACATTGTCTTGGGGTTCTTAGACAAAACCAGAGTCCGCTTTAGCAGGATGGAGGAGAGAAAAGAGGATGAAGTAGAGTAGCCACATGACATGGAAAGAAGTTTCTCCTCTCCTTGGTTTGTGCTGTATCCAATAATTTTCTGTATCTGGTTCAAACCCAGTCTCTTTGCCAGCTGCATGTTATTGCTCCCCCTCGTGGACTTCATCTTCACTGCGGCCACACGCTTCCCTGTTTACTGTAGCCCTGAGCCTACATGTAGAAAACAGACCCTGCTGGGGGCCTTCCTGAACCCCAAAAAGACAGCAGATAGCCCAAGACTTCAGTCATCCTTCCCAACCTCTAAGGCCGAGAAAGGACCTGCCGTTCCCACTCTGGGCTGTTCACTTTTGCTTTGATATGTTAAAAAGCAGGCACCCTTTCTTTGATTTTAAGATGCTTTGCAAAATTACAGCACATCTAATTCATGAGTGAGCTCAGGCCAAGGTAGCTTCCTGTTGACAAGCTGATGGGCATTTCCTGGAGCTGTCAGGAGCACAGTCATCTTCAGAGCTGCAAATAAAAGTCCATGCCCTCACACGCTGCAGAAGCAAACCAGCAAACCCTGCTTCCTAGTGCTGCCTCTGTGTAGCGATGTGCTTCATTCCTGCCTTTTCCTTCGATTTCAAACCTCAGTTCAGACTGTCAGCGCGGATTTAACTTCTTCCTTTAGGTGACCTTTATGGCATACTTACTCTTTTTCTAAATATTTAAAATCCATTCTTGTTCTTCTTAATATATGCTGGTTTTCCACCCTAGAAATTTTAGAAAAGATTCTTTCTATGCATTTTGTTCTCTCTTGCTTTCTCTATCTCTCTCTCTCTCTCTCTCTCTCTGTGTGTGTGTGTGTCTGTGTCTGTGTCTGTGTGTGTCTGTGTGTCTGTTCCCAGAAAACACAGGGTCACACACAGGCTAACCCTGCACTCTGCCACTGAACCACATACTCAGATCCTTAGTACTTACATCTCTTAGTGTTTTTAATCGACCCGTTGTTGAGCACATCCTGTGAAAGGCAGAATGTTTGTTTTCTCTAGATCCCCTTCAGTCCCTTGTTTCCATTTTAAAAGGTCACATATAGATAGCTGGGAAGGACGAGTAACCTGCCCTCAGGGATGAAGAGCAGGACTAGAGGGTTTGAATGTCGGCACCGTCTTTTGGATCATCGAGACTTTATAGGATCTGTGTGCTCTGGGGCTGGAGAGAGGGCTCGGCAGTTAAGACTGCACTCTGCTCTTCTAGAGAACCCATGTTCAGGTCCTAGCACCCACGTTAGACTGCCCGTAGCTGCCGTAACTGCAGCTCTGGCGTGTGTGGTGCGTCTGTCCTCCGACACCTGCTCTCAGTGCTAACCTACGCCCATCCTCATCATTCAAAGTAAAATTAATCTTTCAATAAAGAGGTCTATACTCCCTCTCCGTGCCCCAATTTCTTAGTGTTGGAGAACGAGAATAATGCTTGCCTCTTGGGGTACTGAGTAACGACAGCTATATAAAGAACTCCTTGGTGTGGTAGGTGACACACCCTCCCCCCAACACTCAGAAAAATGGCTTTGCTTGGTCTTGTGACGTGACATGTTGGCTATTATGAGTGGAATGCTGACAATGAGCCTCACGTAGGATAATGAACATAGCAGCCAAGAAAGGCTGAATTCATTGCTGGGTGATAGACAGTTATGTCTTCAGTTAGTGATGAGCTATTTGATACCAAGTACACATTTCTAAAGTGCTGTGTCCATCCCATAAACACTCCCGGAAAAAAAAATTCACTTTGGACACCTCGAGGGACATAAAGGAACAAATAAGCCTGGCCCCAACCCACAGGGAACTTAGTCTAAGTCGGGGAAAATGAGCACACAGCCTCAGCCCCAGTGGATCCTCAAAAGGGTTCCTGACACCTCCTCAAGTGAGCTGAGGAAGACCAGAGAAGCATGCCTTACTTCTGGGCAGACCCATCTCTCCCCTTTCTGCAGCCGAATTTGCTTCTCCAGGCTTACCATCATCACAGACGGGTACCACAGTGAGCTCATCATCCTAGCTTAGGACCTAGGAGAGGCAGTGTCTGGACTTTTCCTGGCTTCCATCTTCCTCGCACCCCTCCCTGAAGCTCTTCATTCTGAGCTAAGAGTGCGCATACTCCCTTGCTTCAGCATCTGCCGTGGGTTAGAACACAGTTTGTACAACCCGACAGCAAAGCTTCTTCTACTTCATCAGCACGTGTTGCTGCTGCCACCACTGTCACTCACATTATCCTAACCAGACTTCCTGTCCAATCCTGTGCAGGGACGACATGTCTCAGGGTTTCCTCGCTGCTGGCCGGGCGCGCTACCACAGAGCTTCCCGACCTCAGCCTTTAATCTTCGTTCTTTTTCACACTGTCTACCCTTACCTCAGGTAGGAGATAAATTAAAGCACTACCACAGAGCTTCCCGACCTCAGCCTTTAATCTTCGTTCTTTTTCACACTGTCTACCCTTACCTCAGGTAGGAGATAAATTAAAGCAAATACCTCCTAATGTCAAATGCCTGCACAGTTAACGTCAGGATCCCTCACATGGTCTGCTGTGCCTTCTGCTACCTGACTCTAACTCCCTAGGCGCCTACTTCCTTGCTGACCCTGTACAGAAGTGGTTCTCAACTTGTGGATCGTGACCCCCTCAAGGGGTCACCTAAGACCACCAGAAAAAAAAAGATATTTACATTATGATTCATAACGAAAGCACAATTACAGGTATGGAATAGTAACAAGATAATTTTATGGCTGGGCATCACCACAGCATAAGGGGCAGCGGCATTAAGAAGCTTGTCATACTGCTGGACTGGTTGTCCTGAAATTCTTTCTGATGCTACAGAAGAATACTCTTACCAAAAGCAACTTAGAGAGGAAAAGGCTTATTTGACTTACACATCCAGGTCAGAGTTCACCATTAAAGAAAGTCAGGGTAGGCGTGTGAAACAGAACTCTGCTTGAAGAGCGCTGTCAGGCAGCTCACAGCCTTATGGCTAGCTAGCTTTCTTATGCACCTCAGGACCAGCTAGTTATGACACTACTGAGTCAGTGAGTAGCAAGACGATCGCCCCCAGCTGTGCCCAGCCTGGCCAAGGACTCTAGGCTGGGTGATGTTGACAGTTAAAGCTACGGACGAGGTGCAACCTCTGGCTTAGACAGTTCTCACAGCTTTGCCTAATGTGCCGTTTGCACCACAGCCATGTGTCCCCTTTTTCCTGTGACTCCCTCCATGCCACAGAGGGTATGCCCACGGGGAGAAGAGCCCCATCTCCATGTGCAGGCAGGCTGAGCACATCGCCTGTGTGCCCTTTGCTCTGTGCTGTTATCCTTGGATTTCACCTTCCCTCTGGCTAATCTCCTCTCCAACACTTTGAACTTCTTGAGCTCAAGGCCCCAATATTTTTTCTTTGTAGCCACACACCAAGTGGTGTATTGTGTGAGACTGAGTTGGAGATCATGGATGTTAAAGTAGAGTGGGATCCAGAAAGCCAAGCTGGAAGAGGGAGACATTTTAGCTAGAAGGATGGGGGAGGGGAGGAAGCATCTGGGACTGGTAGGCCTAGCAGCGCCACTGGGACATCCTTCCATCTTTCTACACACTGTGCTTGTGTGCTCATCTCCTGAGCATTAGCAAATAGGCCATGAGCGCTGAGTGGACATATGCAGTAGAATCAGGAAAAAGCCAGAAGTGGCCCTGTGTAAACCAGAAACAGCAGAGGCATGTTCTGGGCAGGCTTCAGGCCCAGGGGACTGTTATGATCAAGGTGAAAGGAGAGGCAGGCTTCCAGTGGCAGCAAGAGTTCAGGAGGCTGAGGCCTGTCACTAAAAGTAGGTCAAGTGTTCGCATTTGTGAAGCTCAGAGGATGCCTGAACAAGAAGTATTCAGCCTGTGCACATACATAAGTGATTATAGTGTTCAGGGAACAGTGACAAGCCATGTAAGGGAGGAATACACTCTGCCCTCATTCTACTAATGCAATAAACATGAGCGCTGGCATCTTGAGTCTGTTTAAGGATACGACTAGAAAGAGTTCTACACTGTCACTGCTAATCCATTTCTCCTGGAGAAATAGACCACTTTATAACTATTATGGTCCCATTCTCAAAAGTCTAAGCACTACCTTCTGTCATTAAATGTAGCACACTGGTAAGTGTCTTGAGGGTGTGTTGAATTGGGAAAGAGCCGGTGTCTTCTCCAGCTTGCTTCTTCAGTGCTACCAGGGGCATTCTTATATGGCACTTATGCACACAGGGAACTATCTGAATTGAAATCATCTAGAGATAAAAACATGAATCATCTTCATCTTAAACACACACAAGCAGGAGTTATTTCCCCAAGCAGCCATCATCTGAGAAAAGTTAGCAACGCGCATGTGCTTATGCCTGTGATGCAAGCCATCACAACTCAGAATCCCAGTGTGCCCAAGCAAAGGAATCTCGCCTGCCAGAAGCAAGGGCATGCAGGGACTGCCTAGAAGGGAAACTGGAGATGGAGAAACAAGATGCAGTTTCCCTTTACCTCAGAGGAAGGACCAGGCCTTACTCACCCAGCTAGCAGAAAGCCCAGGTTCAGGAGCTGAGCCCTTTAACTCTTAAGTTCAGCTTGATTTCTCCATTCATTGTGAGCAGGACTAGCTAATCAGCAGGTTTAGACAGATCATCTGGGTCTACAAAGGAGCAGGCACGTGGTCTCGTGAACTTATCCCATGAATAATGATCAAGCATATGCAATGGGGCAGCCCCTATGTTAGACCCTGGGGTCAGGGTTTATGAGATTTGAGAACGAGGAAGGTCTAGAGTCTCTCGGTTCACTGTTGTCCTCACAGCTGTGCTTAACTTGGGAATGCCCATTTTTGTTTCCACTTTCCAACTTTCTCTAGCGTGAAATCTGAAATACTGCTTCTCTGATGTTCATCTACAGTAGCAGTCTTCAAAATGCATTTTTAAATAAAAGCTCACCGTGCCCATTTTGGTGGGGCCAACTGGAAATTCTAGAGAAAGAATTCAGGATGTCAGGAGGCCTAAGAATGCCTGGAATTCCTAACTCATTTCACTAAACGTTTTCTGCCTCATGACATGTGCCAGCAGACCATAAAAGCCGGCTTATATGAACATAAAACGCTCTTTGCCTTACTGATAACTACAAATAAATAATTCACATGACCACCCACCAAGACACCCTAAGACTTTCAGAGCCCGTGAGTTCCCCATGAAATATGTTCCTTATAATTTTTATAATCAAAGAGAAAAATAATGAGGGGTGCTTATTTTCTTCCCACTCTAAATTCTACAACACTCGATTGAAATATTTCTGTAATCTCAAAAATGTCACAGAAATATAAAAAATTATTAATGCCCTTTCCTGGTTTGACTTAAAAGGACGTAATTAAAAGTATTCTGTTACCTGCATTTAAGCACTGCAAAGCGTTCATTTTTTTCCAGTTAAACTCACTTAATCTGGGGTTGAGGAGATGGCTCAGCGGGGAAAGTGCTAGCCATGCCCACGTGAGGCCCTGAGTTCATGTGCCCAGACCCCAGGTAAAAGCCGTGTGTATAGCACCAACTCTTGTAATCCCCAGGATTATAGCATGATGGGAAGTAGAGGCAGGAGAATTCTTAGAGTCACAGGCTTGGCATACGCAGAGGAAAAACAGCCAAGAAACCCTCTCTTACAGTGGAGGTGAGGACTGACACCAGGCTTGTACTCTTACTTAATATGCTCGCTCTCTCTCTCTCTCTCTCTCACGACACACACACACACACATACTTAAAAAAATACTCCATTGCATTGGTTTCCTAGCAATAATCAGCAGAATTTGTTCCAGGGCTATCAGTCTGGAGAGAAAGTTGGTTTCTTTGTCAAAGACCTTTTTAAGAGCACTCACACTTTGCCATGAGCTCAGCTGTTTGGCTCTGGCCCAGAAGAACTAAGTGGGGATGAAAAGAGGAGCAGATAACCTCTAGCTTGTGGCTTGGAGAGGTCCTTCCTGCACACGCTAACCCTGTCCCTCTTTTCACAGATGGAACTGATTAAGAATATAAGCACTGCAGAGCAGCCCTATTTATTCACGAGACATGTTCACTTCCTCAACTTCTCAAGGTGAGTTGCCCTCAGCTTTGTGGTCAGTTCCTGTCCTGCTCCGTGTCACGAGCAACCCATTAACAGTCTACCTGGGTCAACAGCTTGGAGTTATCACCCTCGAAAGACATAGCCAGCCTAGCTAGCTCTGCTGCAAAGTTTGGAACATTTCTTCCTTGAACACCATCGGGAATATACAAACATGGCATCATCTTCAGTGAGTAGACTTCCAATGGAACAGTGGTTTAGCAGGGAGAAAATTTTTTATTTTGTATTGAAGCAAAGAGGCAGGAGATGAGAATTTTGTCATACGCATTTTTTCTGCAGTGTGAACCTGCACAGCACTCCAGGAGCAACACAGCAGTAATGAGTCTTCCTTCTGCTCCAGAGAGCTCACACCAACCTCCATCTGGCTTGTTTGTTTGTTTGTTTGTTTGTTTTTAAGCCGATCATCCAAGTCCTACATATTTGACATTGGTGAGATTTTTTTTTTATATTTGTTTGTTTGTTTTCCTTTGGCTTCTGTAAACTTTCAATAAGAATGTAGAGTTTCAAATTCAAATTTTGGGGCTTTTTTTTGTTAGATTGAAACATCAGGTTCTATGTGTCCTTTCTCTCAGTGGTCTGTTAACACCCTGAGTTAGGGTTTCTATTGCTGTGATGAATCACTATACTAAAAATCAAGTTGGGAAGGAAAGGGTTTATTTGGTTTACGCTTTCCTGTCATAGTCCATCATTAGAGGAAGTCAGAACAGAACAGGCAGGAACCTGGAGGCAGGAGCTGATGCAGAGGCCTTGCTGCTTACTGCTTGCTTCACATGGCTTGCCCAGCCTGCTTTTTTATAGAACCCAAGACCACCAGCCCAGGATGGCACCACCCATAATAAGCTAGGCCCTCCCCCCATTGATCACAGCTAGCTCTTACGGAGGCATTTTCTCATTTGAGGCTTACTCCTCTCTGATGACTCTAGCTTCTGTCAAATTGACATAATACCAGCCAGTACAGCCAATCCCTTGTCAACAAACACACCACTATTAAGCCACAACCTTTCCTTTCTTAGCCATTTCCAAGATCTGACATTAAAAACATAAATAACTTTAAAAGTCCCACAGTCTTTACAGATTCAAACACATTGACATTTCAGTCCCTTTAAAATAGCCAATCTCTTTAAAATCCAAAGTCTTTTAAAATTCAAAGTCTCTTTAACTGTGGGCTCCAGTAAAATAAAAAATAAAAATAAATCAAGTACTTTCTTACTTCAGGAAGGAAAAATCAGAGTACAGTCATAATCCAAGCAAAACCAAACTAACCGTCCCGTGTCTGGGATCCACTCATGCTCTCTTACACTCTTCCAAAGGGCTTGGGTTGCTTCTCTGGCTCCATGCTTTCTTCTAGGCTTTAGCTGGTTCCACTTTTCTGCTGTTGCTGTTCTTGGTGATCGTGGTACTGGCATCTCTGAAAATACTGAGGTCTTCTGCTGAAACTAAGCTGCTCTTTCACCAGTAGCTCTCATGAGCTCTCTTCATGGTTCTAAGCCTCAGCTTCACTTCATTGGCCCCTTCAATCCCGGGCCTTCAACTGCTACTGAGGCTGCACCTTCACAGTGCCAGCCCTCAGTCGCTTTCCGTGATTTCTTCATTCCTTCAAAGCCAGTACCCTTGGGTAACCGTTTCACTACCACGCTTGGCTGCCAGCCAGTGGTGCATCCTTGGCCGCCTCCGGAACACAGCTTCTGTGTGTTGACTCTTCAGCACCAGAATCAAAGAATCTTAAATCTAAATAGCAAATGTCCTTAAAGAGTCTTTAAACTTGGCTCTGAAACTTCACAAGCCAGGCCTCCGTTCTCTGCCCTGCTCTCTATCTTCTGAGCATAGAACATCCCACCCAGCTTTCAACACTCATTGGCTCTTCTAGCCCAAAGTTCCAAAGTCTTTTCACAGTCCTTCTAAAAACAGAGTCAGATCTGTCACAGGAATACCCCACTTATTGTCTTAGTTAGGGTTTCTATTGCTGCAACAGAAACACCAAGACCAAAAAGCAAGTCGGGGAGGAAAGAGTTTATTTGGCTTACGTTTCCAGATCATACTCCATTTTTGGAGGAAGTCAGAACAGGACCTCAAAGAAGGGCTGGAGCCTGTAGGCAGGAGGCAATGCAGAGGCCATAGAGGGGTGCTGCTTATTGATTTGCTTCACATCGCTTGCTTAGAGTAGAACCCAGGACTACCAGCCCAGAGATGGCACCACCACAGTGGGCTGGGCCCTCCCCCACTGATCACTAATTGAGAAAATGCCTTACAGCTGGATCTTAGAAACATTTTCTCCATGGGCTCCTTCCTCTGTGATGACTCTAGCTTGTGTAAAGTTGCCATAAAACCAGCCCACTATAGTGTCATTCATTGTTCCTTACACTGGCGTCTCTGAGGTTACTACTGTGCCTACTGGCCTTGCCATGTACTCCCAGTTGGCATCTGTCAGCCAGTAGATCCCTGGGTCTAGAGGCATGTCTCCTGACAAGCTCCTGAGAGCCCCTAGTGAGCAGTCTGACAGCATCATCCATACCTTAGGGTAACAGTTCCCTCAAAGGGTTCAACGAGCTTGCCAGGGGGCTCTGTCCACATGCAGTGGGTACAGCTGACCCAATGGGCCCTGTGGGCTGACACCTCAGGAGGCAGACTGTGGAATGAAGCTCTCCTGCCCAGCCTGATGTCTGGCAACCCACTGGACGTGGCAAAGGACTTTCCTTCTACTCAGGTGATCCTATGCCAATTAATGTAAAGAAGGACTAAGATTCAGGAAAGGAGCAGGAGCAACCACCATATGTTTGAAAGCTCACTTCCCAGGTCTTCAGTCCTCTACTTGATAAGCTACAGGTCTTTAGGACAGTAAAGAGACCATGTAAAAGGACCGATGGTAACGCTTGGCCAGGGGCTGGCCCTATTCACTGTTTTCAACATGGCTCATTACGGGGTTGGCTGGTGTGAGCACCCTGCCTCTTCCCTCCAGAAGTCATGTCATTAGTCATAATGAGGCCACTGGAACTTGTTACATGCTCTGGGCCCTGTGTTTGATAATTTGTAAAGAGAGAAATTTCTCTGGTTTTGGCTGTTCTAGTGACCTTCACTCTGTGTGCCATCATTGACTCCTTCAAACTCCTGTCCCTAGTGCCCTGTTCTTTCTAGGTTAGAACTTTCCATACAAACTGCGATACAACAAATTTTAATAATGATCACAGGCCAATTCAAAACTAACAAGAAGCCAAAACCAGTATCTTAATTGGATCAGCAGTGCCCAGCATGGTGGCTGTATTTTTTGCCCTAGCCTCTACCGTCAAATACAGGAGTGGAATCTTGATTGCTTTAGTTCTGGATGGGGTGGGGAGAGGGAAGCCTTTTAGAAGATTCCACATCTGCAGAACACAGTGCAGCCCTGAGCTTCGGGGCTTCTAAGCATCAGAGTTTTCCTTCTTACTGTGCCGCCTGGCGGGGAAGGCTCTCCGTTTTCCTATCTCTGAGACAGAGGCAGCTCGTCTCCCCGCCCACCTGCTACAGATGATGGGACCATGACCATGCCCTGTGAGAGAAGGATGTTACAGGAACCCACAGTAGCTCTTCCTGTCTCTCTGGCAGTTCTGGAGCTGGTGAGTCCAGTAATTCCACAGCAGACTCAGGCAGGCTATGTGTCTCTTCTTTCCTCTCCCTTCGCCCAGCTCAGAGCACATTGGCGAGGCACCCTCCATCAGCCTTCTCTATGCTGTGAGAGCTGGGACTTCCTCAGTGAGTTAGAATGTTTTTCTCGTCTTTGGAATCCTTGCATTACTTCTTCCACTACCAAAGTGTGTAGTCAAGAAGGAGGGAGAGAAGTCATGGGCTTCCGCTAGGGGAGATGGCAGGCAACAGGCTCCTTTTGGTTCTGCTGAGGTGTGAGAGGCTGACAGGAAAGGACATTCCCGGTACAGAAGCAGCATGAGGGAGAGCCAGGCAGCTGGGAGCCGGAGGAGTGTGCTAAGCACAGGCTAGAGGATGAGCCTAGCTGGAGAGGTAGTGGGACTTTGGTGGCCTGCTGCGGCTGCCTCTGTGGTCATCTTCCCTTCCTGTAGCCCAGGACCAGGGCCTTAGCCATAAGACTTCCATAAACATGAAAAGGAATTATAAAACCAAGTTGAATACTTATAAACTTGAATACTTCCGCAGGACAGCTGTTAAATTCATAGAACCAGGGGATTAAGGATCAGCTTTTCTTCTTTTCCATGGAGTATCTTTATTTATGAAAATCTTCATTATAAGTAACAAACTGTGACTATTCAAAGAAAGTCTCCCCCAAAACACAAGGAGTCAGGAAAACAACTAAGCTGGGATTGTTATGTACTTTGAGACCTGAGCTCTCTATTTTGAACCCTAAGTATAAAAACAGTTGAGCTGCTTTCAAGAAGCTGGTGAGCGCTGCTCGCGTGAGGCAGCCAGGCTACTGTGCTGTCCTTTGTTGATATTTCTAACCTTTTATGCATTATCTAAACATCCTTGCGGTTCAGCAGACTATCGGGGTCAGGCTCTTCTCTCATCAGCATCCCCTTTTTCTCACACACCTGCTGTGGGGTCTTGAGTGCCCAGCATTAGTGCAGGTTTGTTGGTTGCTTTCCTCCATCTGTCTTTCCCCACGAAGAACGCCATTTTTATCTGACATGCAGACAAGAAAAGCAACATAAAACCCTGTCCTGTGAGCTCCTGGTGGTTCACTTGTCGGCTGACTCCATGCATCCATTGCGTTGGCTCCTCATTCGCCTTTTTCTTTTTCCTCTGGGTCTGAAGGAACCCGTTGACCACATGCAGTTCTGTTCATCCAACCAACAAGGTGTTTCTGCAGTTGCTATGCCAGGGCCTTGCCGGCTCAGCAGAGATCTCAGGTTTGGTATGGGTTTGTAGGGGTTTTCCTGGGCTGTTCTTTAACACTATTTTGAACTCCCTGGGAATTTGGGCCAAATGTATATTCCTCCGGATGAAGAGAGTCCAAACCGCCTTGGCCTGGAAGTTGCTGCTCAGTGTTGGGATGCCAGAGTTAGGCCTTTCGTGTGTGTGCATTGTAGCTTCATAGGTCTTTCACTGTTGCTGCAGGACTTCAGGATATAATTTGTTGGTTTGGTTTGGCTTTGCTTTCTTAATCGTAGGTCTTCAGCATCAGCAGCCTCACAGGAGTGTGTCTGAGCTCAGTGTTCTAGACAGACTGCAACACACTCAGTTCAGCTTGTCCCTCCTCAGTCTCCCTGCCCTTTGTTTCTTGTTTTCAAAGCTTTTGGGGGACCAGAGAATATATATTTTTCCCAGGCTAGAGTTCCTCTCACCCCTCAGTTGGGCTCTCCTTGTTGAGGCAAGAGAACCTGAGGCTGTTGAAATAGTCAAGTAAACCATAGCTCTCATACTAAAAATTTCAAAAACTTAAAAAAAATTCTTCCCTTATCCTTTTTTATCTCTGTATTTTACCCAAGGTTCCCTGCTCCGACACACCCAACTTCTGTTCTTACTTCTGTTTCCTCTGCTTCCATGGTAGCCTCAATGCCAACACTAACTTGTGAAAGAAAGATAGAAAGGGAATGGAGGAACAAAGGAGCTACTGGGTGCCATCAGAGACATCGGATACGTTCTCAGATGAAGCCCTAACTACTATGGGATGGGGCTGGAAACCAGCTGCCCTTTGATGGTGTTCTTTAACAGAGCGAGCCAATCCCAGCACTTCCAGAGTTCAGTTTAGTTTCCACATCTCATTTCTAGACGTCGACTTTGCTTTTATTCTCACTAGCAATGGGATCCTTTTCTGTGCCCTTCCATAATGACCCAGAAGCTTCATCTCTGGAAAAAATGAAAATTAAAAAAGAAAAATGGATGCCAGTGTTCAATGCTGCTGTCTCTACCGAATTGGGAGTTGGAGTTTAGAGCGAGAGCTTTTCTGAGGGCTCTCCCTATTTGGACCCGCTGAATTTGTCTTCCTTGAGCAGTCTTCCTTGGCTCTCTGCTTTTTACTGTAGGGAGCAGGTTACCTTGGCCATGAGCACAGCCATATTGGTAGCCCATCAAGGACAAGCATAGTCTGAGTTTTCCCTCAGCTCAACTCATAGATTTTTTTTCCCCTTATGACGTCATCTTCCTCCGTGAGCAGGAACCCTAATGTCACTGGCCCAGCCACCCCAGCCATTTTCATCAGCTTCCCACAGCCAGTGTTCACCCCACCTTTCTCCTTCAGTGCAAGCCAGAGAGCAGAGTCTACCAGGATGCACACCCAGCCTGACATCTTCATGTCCATATCTTCATCTCTAGAGAGTGTATTGGCTTTCATGATTGAGTTCTGCTCGTCAGCATTTGCAATTGTTCCTAACACTAAAGTCTGTAAATTCACTGTACATTTTTCATCTCCGCATTCCCTAGAATTATTACTGTGGTTTCTGTTTACCATTACTCTGAGCCCAGTCTGGTTGAAAGAGGGTGGTAATCCAGGGTTTGTGTATCTGCAGGTAAGCTGGCGATAGGCTCGGCTGACTCCTAGGACTATAGTTAGCCTTATGTCCAGTAGCACAGGCGTCACCTTGCTTACATTTAAGAGCGAGTAAGAGTCACATTAGCAGGGATAACCTTGCCTAGGTTCAGCATGTCTTCCTGTGTGACAGCACTGGGGAATCCAGCATGAGTATATCCTGGGGCATGAAATTCACTATTGGAGAGTTCTTCATTTGTGCTCCTGGAGAGTCTTTGCAGGTGTGTGTTTGTGTGTGTGTGTGTGTGTGTGTGTGTGTGTGTGTGTGTGTGTCAGAAGACAACCTTGAACAACCTTGACTATCATTTCTCAGGTGCCTTTTGTTTGGGACAGTGTCTCTCTGGCCTGGAACTTCAATATATAGGCTAGGCTGGATGGCCAGTGACTTCCAGGGTCCTTCCTTCTCTACCTCCAATCTCACCATTGCCTAAAGTATAAGCACATGCTTCCATGCCCAGCTTTTTACATGAGGCCAAAGTCAGCTGCTCACATTTGGAAGGCAAGTGCTTTACTAACTAAGCCATGAGCTCAGCCACTTGTTGGTGGGTATTTTTAAATTGTATTGCAGTTTTCCTCTTAACCCATTACCTTCCAGATAAGTAATACTGAAGTATTATATTTATTTAACAAGCTTTGTGACAGAACAGCTTGGCAGTATTAATTTAGTTTAAACCTCTGAGATGATCTGGCTACCTCCCAGCCCAAATCCTTAAGATACTTGCATTTTATGACTTTCTCTGCTCCAGCTACTCACTCATGATGTCTCCTGAACTTCTCCTTGTGGCAGAATCACCACTTCATCTCTTTCTCTCTCTCCTCCCTCCCCCACCTCCCCTGGCTGGCGGGAAGTTCAGCCCTGTTCTCTCCCCTGCTTGGTCATTGGCTGTTAAGCTTCTCTATTGACATAGCAGGGGAAATTGGGGAGCAATGTTTACACAACCTTGAGACTGGACACTCTCAGAACAAGGATTGCAATCAGACATAGGGGCACAGAAATCAGATTTGAATCTTTACACAGTGCACAATAACCTTATGCCTACAGTCTTTATTTACTGTCTTTTTATTGAATAGCTTTAAAAATGCAAATATGTTGGGCTCATTAGTGTATGAATTAATGCATAAAAATAAACTGTTGGCTCGTTAGATCTACTTGATACTGACAGAAGCTGAAGAACTAGGAAGCATGCATGAAGGGATTCATGTCTGTATTTAGTCACCTTCTCTTGAGTACCTACTGTGTGCTACACACTACTAGATGACATAATCCCTGGCTGTACTGGAGCTTCACAGTCTGTCGTGAGAGACAGACATGTCAACACAGTAGGAAAGCCAGAGTTCAGGGACAGGTTACACTGAGGTTAATGGCTAGCGGTGTGTAAAGCCTGGAACACCCGCAGACCTAGCACTTGAGAGGGAGGAGTTGAAAGATCGGTAATTCAGGAAGCCTTAGTGTCAAACGTCAGTCAGCCTGAGTGACATGGGACCCTGACCCCCCAAAAACCAACGAAACAGTCACTGAAGTTTTATGACTGTGACTCAGGCTGAAGAGTGAACAGTGTCTCCTGGAGCGGGTGGGAGGGGTGGGTGTGGGGTCCATCTGTTCCGTCTGAGTACTTCTTGTCCTTGGCATAAGGCCAAGCACTTTCATCTGATGGGGTTATAGGTTCTCTCCAATGATCACTAGAGCCTTAGCACAGAGACAAAAGTTCTCTCCTGAAGTCACTAGAAAGTGGCCTCTGCCCAGAGCCCGAGTTCTTGCCGCAAGCTTCAGGCTTATTTTGTTGTTGTTGTTCAGGGAGATGGGGAAGGACCATTTAGGGGAGTTCCAGATTCTTGATGTTGGCCTTGAAAATCTTGCTTTTGGGCTGGCTCTTACTGCATGTGGGGAATCCTTGCAGATAGATCAAAACTTAAATGGCCACCCTTCAGCTCCTGGCCCAAGTGCATCCCACAACAGCCACGAATAAGCCCAACACAAACCTCAAAACCTAGCTAACACCCTGGGAAACACCATAAATATAACTCATTTGCATGGGTCTAGAGCACAAACTTTGTAGATAACATCTATCACAGTGCCAAACTTCGGGCATACCTGATAGACGTACACTTTAGTCATTTTTTAGATGGAGTCTCACTATGTAGCTTAGGCTATCCTCAGACCTACACGTCTCCTGTCTCAGCCTCCTCAGGGCTGGGAAATAATTCCATCGCTTGAGGACAGGTGCCTTGATTGGCATCTTTTTCCTGTATCTTTGTGTCATCACATTTCTTAACTCTGGAATTTTCTTTACCTGTATTCTTCTCATGGCATAGCCACAGATTATTCATCCTCATTCTGCCTCAGTTTCCCTAGACATAGATGGGGATAATTCTGGTTTCTAGTCTGTGGGGCATTGGATGTCTTCCCTGAGTTTTCAGTGTAATGTATTAAGAGCATGGTGAACAGTGACTATTCAGTGGAGGCTGTTTGCAGTCCACTCACCTTAGACCGCCTTGCTGAGATGGTGTGAATTAAAATATACAAGTACTGCGTCACCATCAAGCAATTCAGAATCAAGCAATTGATTGAAAAATCACCAAGGGCCAGGGTGTGGCAGTGGACTCTGCCTCAGCCACTGGGAATGCAAAGTCAAGTATGGTGCGCCCTATCCTCAACAGAGGTATGCCTACTGAGAGAACCAGGTATTTGTACCTTAACAGTGTCAGAGGGTGCTGTGCTAAACAAATAATAAACAAAAACAACTGGTCTCACGTGTCTCCATGGGCACCCCTGTCATGTGTCACCATTTCTGTTTCCTACATGGTAGCGAAATGCTTATCCATTTACAGTTGCCTGTAAATTGAGGGGAAGTGATTGCATTAAGTTGACCTTGAGGGACAGTTTGTCCCAGCAGGTCTCACTTTGTTGCAGAAGGGATGAGTTATAACAAGCCCTATTTGTGTGTCCCATGTTAGGTTTGGAGGAGACCAGCCCGTCTACATCAACATCATTCGAGACCCCGTCAGTAGGTTTCTATCCAACTATTTCTTCCGCCGCTTTGGAGACTGGAGAGGGGAACAGAATCACATGATCCGTACCCCCAGCATGAGGCAGGAGGAGCGCTACCTGGTAAGTTCTGTTGGGTGTCTGCAGCGGCTCTCCCTCCGCTGCCTTGGGGCGGTGAATCAAGGTGGAAGCCTTTGTGAGTGAGAACGTGTTCCAGATGACCCAGAACACCGCAACGGATTCCAGATTTGCTTTGCTCAGTTTGTCTTCATTGCTGCATCCTAGGACATTCCTTGGGAGTCCTGACCTGCCACTCCCATCGTTAAGAACAGATGTAGTTGGAGATCTCTCTCAGAGGGTTGCAAAGTTTGTTCTCATTTCTCATCCTACTCGGTTCCCATGGCAACCTCTTGAGGGAGTGGATTTTCACGTGAGGTCCTTGAGATTCCAAAAGGACCTAGGAGAACTGTTCGCCTGAGGGTGCGCCCGATGTTTCTGGCCTAATTGGTAGCTGATTGTCTTCCAGCCCTCTGACCTCAAGGCTGCATTCCTATTATGCTGCCAGTGACTAACTGCAATGCTGAACCTTGCTTGCTTTTTTGACTCCATAAAGGCCTCCGGTTGTTGTTTAAATAAAAAACAACAGGAATTATTCACAAAAATGGTAGGTGTTCCATTTCCTAACACCTACCCCAGGCAGCCCTGTACCAGAATAAAAGGCACATGCATTTTCTCTTAGTGACACAGTGACAAAAGCTTACTGAGGAGCTGTGAGCCCCGAGCATCTTGAGTTGTTAGGTATGGGCAGAACAGGAAAGACATGCAGACAGGAAGTCAGTGCAGATTTGTGTCTACTGCTGGAGTATACACAGCACCTGTGTCCACCTTAGGTCCTCATCACCCAGCGCAGTTAGTCACAGGGCTGGCATGGTGCCCAAACCTTTTTGATTCATAAAAAACACAGTATGTGTTTGGTACTGAGACCATTTTGGAAGTCACCTTGTCGTCATTTTCATGCCTTAAGAACCTGGGATAAGAGACACGGAGGGAGATTTAAGCATCTCACCCGCCGTGTGCATCTAGGTGACATATGGGTCACACAAAGCTGTCCACCATCCACCAGTACAGGCTGAGCATCGTTATGTGAACACCTGAGATGTCCTCAGAGCAGACACTCTGAGCACCGACAGACTACACCTCAGCCACACATGACTTCCTAGTTGAGCATGTATGCCCACTGACATCACGCATAAAATGAGTTCCAGGCTCTGTGTCTGTGGAATGTGCACCAGTTTCATGTTTAGACTTGGTAATCCCCCAAGCTATCTCGTGGTAAGAATTCTTAAAAGTTTCTAAGCATTTCAATATTCCTTCATCTACCTGAAGCTTCAATGATTGTTGTTGCTGTTCTTTAGTTTATGATGTCTTTAAAGTACCAGTAGGAGTACAGCTACTGATTTTTTTTTTTATTCAGTGACATGATATATATGATCAAAACACAGACTCGCTTTCTAGAGGAATAATATTTTTTAATCATCTTTGTTATTTGTATTGACTCTTAAAATGGGTTAACATTCTTTTAAAAGAGTACATTCTGTTTAATTAAAATGATATTTCAAAGATCTCACTCAGTCTTAATACTAAGAAAATGCCAAAGATATGGAAATGAGTCTTCTTTTTTGAAAACAGATTCTTTTCTCGTACAATACATCCCAACAACTCCTCCTCCCAGCTCCCTCCTACTTCCCCACTCCCTCAGATCCACTCCCCGTCTCTTTCCCTTCAGACAAGAGTAGGCCTCCAAAAGACAGCAACCAAACAGGACAAAAGCAAGATAGCATAAGACAAGGCAAAAGCTGCCCTACCAAGGGTGGATGAGGCAACACAATAGGAGAAAAAGAGTCCCAAGAGCAGACAAAAGTGTCATTGACACACCCTCTTCCACTGTTAAGAGTCCCACAAGAACACCAAGCCAACAGCCATGATATATATACGGAGGACCTGGTGCAGACCCATGCAGGCCCTTTGCTTGCCACTTGCATCTCTCTGCGCCCATGTGAGCCCTAGTTGGTGGATTCAGTGGGCCATGTTCTCCTGGCGCCCATCTCCTCTGACTCCTAGAATCTTCCTCCACTCCTTTTCCATGGGGTTCCCCAAGCTCCATGGGGAAGGGCCCAATAGAGACTTCAGTCTCGACTCTCTCCACACAATGTCTGGCTGTGGGACCCTGCACCTGCTCTCATCTGCTGCTGGGGAACCTCTCTGGTGATGACTGAACAAGGCACTGAGCTTTGAGTATAAGAGAATAGCCTTAGGAATCATTTCGTGGGTGGTTTTTCAGTCATGTTTGGTTCTACTCTAGGTCTCTGCGCTGTCTCTGTCTCCTGCGTACGCAGGCAGTGTAAGGCATGGGCTCCTCTCATGGACTAGGCTTCAAGTTAAAGCAGACATTGGTTAGCCACCGCAGAAGGTTCTGTGCCACCCAGCACACCTTGCAGGCAGGACATATCGTAGGCCGAAAGTTTTGTGGCTGGTTGGTGTCCAAGTTTCTCTTTTGGTAGCCTGCAGAGTATCTCTCCACCACAAAGAAATGAGAATGCAGGGGTGAAGGCTCTGTGCAGGCACAGCTTGACCTCTCTGCATTTGGCGGGCTGTATATTGTCCTTAGCAATGGGGCCCTACTGTCAGTTTTCCGAGAGTGACTCTCCACCCTAGCATCAGCCTGGGTTGTTCGGGAATCTCCATGAGAGGAAACGAATCTTCTCAGTTCTGTCTTTCAAATAGCATGTGGAAATTGAGGGGCCTCATGTGGGTTGTTCTTCTCTGTCAAAGTTTAGTGCCATCCTGTAGAGCAATGATTTTCAACTTTCTTAATGCTATGACCCTTTAGTATAGTTCCTCATGTTGTGGTGACCCCCGGCCACAAAATTATTTTATTGTTCTTTCATAACTGTCATTTTACTATTATGAACCCTAATGTAAATACCTGATATGCTGGATATCTGATTGCAACCCCTGAGGGGTTTTTGACCTGCAGGTTGAGAACCGATGCTGTGGAACGTGCTGTGTCATGATTCTCCTGTTTGCCTACAAATAATAGAGTAATAAACTATAGTCATCAGAAGGAGAAATTGCAAACTAGGGGTGGGAAATGTGGTTTAATGGTTTTGGGTTGGTTGATTGGTTGGTTGGTTGGTTGGTTGGTTGGTTGGTTGGTTTGGTTTGGTTTGGTTTTAGTTATTTTCAGTGCTGAGAATCAAATCCAGGGCTTTGTGCATGCTTGGCGAGTGTTCTAGCACCAAACTTCATTTACAGAGCTAGATTATTTTTTAAAAGCTCCCTATGCTGAAAGTTGCACTGGTAACTGCCTGTGTGGGACCTGGCTTGAGAGGTTCTCAGGACACCCCAATACAGGTCTACCTTCGGTGACTTGAAGGGCCCTCCCTTTCCAGGAAATGAACAGTGTTCTGGATAAGACTGTTTGAGCTGGCTCACCAGACTGCTTTCTGGCCAGGCTCCCCAGGGTGGCAGAGGGAACTGGGGTGGGAGGAGTAGTTGAAAGGAGATCCCAGGTGACTCTGCTAGCCTGGCCTGACTCTGTTCAAAGCTGCTTTCTTTTTCAGAGACGAGTTTATTGGGAAGATGGTCTATTGCCTTTTTCTTTTTTAATAGCTGAAGTGTCCTCTTTTTATTTTTCTATCTCTGTAATCCCATGACATAAAATTGTCCCAGTCAGACCCATCTTCAATTTGACAAGGCTGGATGGTCAGTTGTGTAACTCAAAAGAGGGTATTGTTAGTTTCTCTGTGGGGTATAGACAGCTGTGGGGAGACAGTGTTGGCTCGGCTGGACTAAGCAGGTCACCCCTTCGGGACTGTGCACCAGGTCACTCCCTGCATGGTTCATGCCCACAGACTCGGTGCTGGCCTGAATCAGGGTGCTATTCCAGATATCAGTGCCCTGAAGCCTCATGCTGTATCCAGTTGCCAAAATTCTCAGTGTGCCTAAAGTCAGGCGGAGCTTCTTAGCACACAGCTGAGAAGGCTTTTAGCTGAAGGGGCTGAAAAAGTGGTTGGTGCCTTCCCGTCGTGGGTGGACGAAGCTGAGATGCTGGACTGCGCACGCCTTGTGGATGCGATGAGGGGCGTGGGATGGGGACTGGAAAGAGTAGACATCAAACCTCTCTATCTCACTGTGTGGCAGGCACCCCCTCAGACCTTATGTTTCACCTTCTGAACGTAAAGAGACAGAGGACCCACCCAAATGATTCTTGGCAGAACTGTGTCTGTAACGACACCTGTTGAAATGTCACCCGCACTTCTTTACAGAGACGTCACCATTGAAACCACCTGTTTGAGGTGGGGTCGGAGCCAGGCGGTAGAGTGCTCGTCTGATATGCATGGTGCCCCAACTTCGCTCCCCAGCATTTCATAAACTGGCACCAGTTATGGGGGTGGGAAGCTTGATGTTATTCTCGGCCACGTAGAGTTTGAAGCCAGCCTGGGATATATCTGACCTTATCTCAAAAGGAGGATGGGTGATCATTTGTTTTCAAATATTCAAGCATCTTCTGGTTCTCTGTAATTTCTAGAAAACATCACAGTCTTGTCAAACTTGCTGATTCTTCTAAAAATTTCTTTATTGGCATTTGCCAGAGAATAATATTTAAATAAATTAATGACATACAGATAGATGATTGACAGTATCACCCCCAAGAAAGGCAGTGGCCACGGGCTCCATTAATTTTGTCTTCTCAGCCTCCCAGAGGGAGGGTGGCAGGAGAATATTTGAACTCCATAATGAAAGCATGAACTGGAAGCAACTCAGGGTCTTTGAGAGGAAAGCAAAAGACAGGGCTGTGCTGGCTAATTCATGTCCACTTGGCACAGGCTAGTGTCATCTGAGAGGAGGGACCCCATTGAGAAAATGCCTCCATAGATTGGTCTGAGGGCAAGTCTGTGAGACATTATCTTATTAGTGATTGATGGGGGAGTTCCCAGCCCATTGTGGGTGGAGCCCTCTCTTGGCTGGTGGTCCTGGGTTCTATAAGAAAGCGGGCTGAGCAAGCCAAGGGGAGCAAGCCAATAAGCAGCACCCTCCGCGGCCTCTGCATCAGCTTCCTGCCCCCAGGTTTCTGCCCTGCTTGAGTCCCTGCCCACACTGCTTCTGATGATGAGCTGGTATTTGTAACTGTGAGTAAAATGAACCCCTTTCCTCCCCCAAGTTGCCTTAGATCATAGTGTTTCATCAAGGAAATTGTAACCCTGACTAGGTCCTCCCAGGCCTCACACTTTCTAGACTGAGCCTCTGTGAGCCTGGGTTTCTCACACTGTCCTTTCTGCTCATCCAGCTGTGAATATCTGACCCCTGCTCCTGCCCTTTCCTGACAGCTGTGCACACTTCTATAGTGAAATACTTTGCACATGCCTCTTTGCACTTTAAAATTCCAACAGCCGTCCCGTTGAGCTTGGTCCTCAGTCATCACTGCAGCCCCATTAGACCACACCCCCACCTCCCCACCTCACCCCCATCACACACACACACTTGAAGGCAGGAAGGCGTGGGGAGCTTGTTCCCAGAGAGCAGCTGCCTCATTCAACTTGGCTGAAAACCATGGAAATAATGCATGTTTCAAAGAAAGGATGTGTAATTTACAGCTTCTTAATTCTTAAGGAATCCAGTGAATCATGCTGGCCATGTTCAGTTCTGGAGAAGCCTGACAGAGGCTCAGAACCAGCTAGGTTTTGCTTTTTTATTATTATTACTAATTGTTTCAGTTAGCCTAGAAAAATAATGGTTTCCTTGTGACATTTTCTTGCCTGTGTATCCTTGTATCTCTCTCAAAAACCTTCTCACCAATGCTCTCCCCTGTCCCTCCTCCTATCTTCTCACTGGTCTTCTTCCTGTCCCTCAAATGTCCCCCTTCTGCAGAAAGTTTTGCATTTTAATTTGCCTGAGCATTTGAACTCTGGACATTGTTAGCTTGGGCACTTTGGGTGTGAAATGCTGATGGGTGGAAATTTCCATCCTGTCTTCACTCACGGATGTCTCAGGCATCGTGAGAATGAAGCCTCCAGTTCAACCTCCATTCTGAAGCATCGTGTTTCTTTAAGAAAGGAAACTATTAAAAGGTTTGGGTTGTCAGTGGATGTGTTTCCAGGATCTTTCTGGACGTGGGAAACATTTGTTCTCTAGCTACTGCCGACTTGGCCTCTGATGACTGCCTGCCATGTTAAGGCCTGGGTCTTGCTGTATTGCTGCCTGCTTTCTGACTGCAGTAGCTGGTGAGCCAGCCCGTGGTTGGCCTCTGTGGGTCTTACCTGCTGGTCTGTACAATGGGACTATTGATTACCTTCTTAGCCTTTTCCGTGGGTTATTTCGAGAACCAGTTAAGCCCTTTATGCAGAAGTGGTTGGAAACCTAAAAACTTCCAAGAACACCTTGGCTTTGTTAGTGGATCTGTGTGACCTAAAAATAATCTCTTTGGTCACCAGTGACTTCTCAAGAGGAAGGGACATTTCCCCCCTCTAGTATGGAGCGTCTCTGCTCAGGGACCCTGCAGAGGCCGCTGCTTCTGTGGGTCCCTGGCATGCAGGGCCGGACCCTGAGCTGTCATATCTGCCGCCCCTGCTGAGGTCTCACGGCTTCCCTGGACCCACCCTGTTTCCGTAGAAACACCTCTCCTTGGTGTTCCCCATAGCTGGAGATGCGCCGTGGCCCAGTCTTCTGGCAACCATGTGTCGCATGTTTATTTGCTTGGAGCTTGTCTCGGCACTGGCTTGTTGAGCCTGCCTCCCTGTGTGAGGGCTGGAGGGGCCGGAGGAGCCCAGATGTCTTGCCATGGGGCAGACATGGTCCTGTGGCCTAGGAGCCCCTAGTCTTTCAAAGCCCACCGTAGCAAAGGCCACTGTGAGAAAGGTACAGTAGAGGAAGATAAGCAAAGAAAGACAACAGAGAACTTCCAAGGAGCTCTGGAGCAAAGGAAAAGCAGACACTCCGGGAGGCTGAGGCAGATAGATCTCTGTGAGTTCAAAGCCAACCTGGTCTATGAAGTGAGTTCAAGTCAGCCTAGGCTATACAGAGAAATGCTGTCTGAAAAGGAGGAGGAGGAGGAGGAGGAGGAGGAGGAGGAGGAGGAGGAGAAGAGGAAGCCACCACCACTGACCTGGAAGCCTTGTAAACCGGAGACTAGAATGCCACCAACCCCCTCCTGAGCCTCCATCAGAGAGCATCAGCTATGCCCCACCTCTCTCATCGGCATTGCTCTCAATATGCTTATCTCTGGAGCTCCCGTAGAACATCCCGCTGATCTCTGAGCACTCAGCGATTTATACTTGGAAGTTGAAATACCGCCACAACCCTCCCCAAAACATGTGGTCAAGTCTGTCGTCTACCCACTCCTGGTGCCAGTTTCCACCTTAGTTAGTGTTTTCATTGCTGTGGTGAAGCACTATTCCCAAATGTGCCTTGGGAAGAGAAGAGCTTGTTTCCTCTTATAACTTGTAGTCCATCATTAAGGGAAGCTGGGGCAGGAACTCGAGGTGGGAACCTGGAGGTGGAGCTGCTGCAGAAGCTGTGGAGAGCCGCTGCTTCCTGGCTTACCCCTACGTCGTTCCCATCTGCTTTCTCATAAACCCAAGGACCATCTGCCCAGGGTGGTACCACAATGGTGTGGGCCCCTTGTACCAATCCTCAATTAAGAAAATGCTGCCCAGGCTTGTCGGCAGACTAGTCTTTAGAGGCATATTCTCAGTGTGGTTCTCTCTTCTCAGATACTGAATTGACTAAATAAATATACAACAACAGCAAACAGCAACAGGCAGGTCATCAGGTTAGCGTGTCCTCTAATGTCAGTGGATCCCCATGTGCAGAGACTAGCAACAGCCTCTGTCCCTTCTTACATACCTATACACCATTGAGGAAAGGTAGGGGTGAGAGCCAGTGGGAAAATCAAGCCACCAATAAGGGGCAGGGCATGGAGCCATGTTACCTAACAGGACAAGGCTAGGGGAGGGAAAGCAGGAAAGTCAGAAAGATGTGGGTAGTTTTGAGAACAAAAGAAACCCAACTGCCGTTGAGGATTGGGAAGTGCCACAGACAGTCAGACCACACATAAAGGACATCCATCCCAATGCCAGTGGGCCACGTGGTGGGAACCTAGATTCTCCGTTAAAAGGGATCTAGTTCTGAACACCAAACATCACTGTGGCTGCAACACAGAGTGGAAGAGCTCCCAGTAGCTATAGAAATGCCAGCTCATCGTTAGTTGCTACAGTGAGATTAACCAAGGAGCAAGAGTCTAGAGATCACCATCCTCCCACAAGGAGGGTGCTCCAGGTGGGGCATGCAGGCCATGGAGGAGCAGCCCTTGCAGGTGCTCTTGCTGGTTAGCTGGATAATGCAACCCTAAAAAGCCTAACATGGCAGAAGACAGGCGGAGAAGAGGCAGGACGGGGAGGGGTGCAAGGACAGCAGCTTCGTGCAAGGAGAGCGTCTCTCAGTGCCTCCCTTGCTTAATTGAGGAAAGAATGAAGTCCAGGGAGGTTGCAGCCGTTGGGGCAGCTTTCCAGCAGAGGCTGTAAGGATGGGTGCAGATCAGCAGGAGTAAAGAGCAGAGCAGGGAACCGCCGCAGAAGAAGGAGCACTCTGAACAATGTGCATGCGCCTAAGAACAACCAACAGGCTCTCTCCGCGGCAAACCGCCCATTTGGCTGGAGCCCATGGATGGGGCGGAGGCAAGACCTGGTGGAGAGTGAAACTGTTTCTCCAGATGTTCCCTTGACCTGCTTTCTCCACCCACGGTCCCATCAGGACCATCAACCGACCACAAGAGCCAGCAGAGCGCAGCCAGGTGCTTCCTGCTGGCCACCTGTCCGCTGTGAGTCAGCGGTCCCTGCAGCTGTGGGCCGGCGCTGTACCAGGTGGCTAGCTAGCACTCACTAAAGCGAAGCTTTAGCCCTGGCTGCCCCTGGCAGTCACAGGGGAGAGAACAGAGGGATGTGGGGGTTGAGGGGTCAAATCAAAACCACCAGGGCCTGAGACATGCTACAGAAATGTGGCCAAATTGGTCTGGGATGCAGCCCAGCTCTAGAGGGTTTTTATTTGTTTGTTGTTTTGGTATTTATTTATTTATTACTTAAAAGCTCCAGAAGTGGTGCTTTTGTGTAGCTATGGCTGAGAACTGGTGAATTAGCCACATACCACCCTCCTGGTGAATTTGCAAGAGGTGTGTTCACTGAGACAAGGCAACACCCTTCATTCTTACCATTTAGAAAAAGCTGTATTTGTGTCTCTCCCTCCCCCTTAAAATTTCCTAGTTCCTAGACTTTTAATTGACACGTACTAAGTCTAGGGACTGGAGAGCTAGTTTAGTTGGTAAAGGGCTGGCTGCACAATCATGAGGTCAAGGTCAGTCCTCTAGATCCCAGATGTCAGGCCCGGGAGGTAGAGGTGCTTATGCACATTAGCTGAGTTTGATCTTTAGATCACGGGAGGTGGCAGGAGAGAGCCCATGACCTTTAAAAGCACCCAGTGGCCCTGATGGTGCATCCTTACACTCCCGTCGCTAAGAAGGGAGAGAGAAGGAGCCCGGGGCTTGTGGACAGCGTGCTCACTGAACTGAGCTCTGGGTTCAGTGAGAGACCCTGTCTCAAAAACAAAACCAAATGAGGTGAGGAGTGATTGAGGATAGCACTTGGCATTGGCCTCTGAGTTCCATGTGTGTATGTCTACATGCATGATTATACTCGCACACACACACAGTCAAACGGTGCAGTGCAGTGTCTGTTGTAACTATGAGTGTCCTGTGTATATCTTCAGCCAGGCCTATCACTAAACATTGAAGTAGAGAATTCCTGTGACTGGGAAGACAAAGAGTGTGTCACACTGTGATTTGAGCGCTCACGTTAGAAAGCTGTACTTCAGGCAATAGGACAGTGAACGTTTTGATGGACAAAGTATATTAACGTGTGGACAATCACCCTTTCCCTTTTCATAGGTTGGCAGGGCACCTGGAATCCATTACTGTCCCTTTGGGGGGCTATGTGACGTTCTTTAAATGCACACACATTGTACAATGACATGAGCTTAGAGAACCAGTTTCAAATGCAGCCAGGGAAGATTCTTTAAACACAGCCAGAGCCTGCTGTTAGAAGCAACGGGGCAAAGAGCCTCAGAAAGTGAAAAACCAGTGGCTCCATTAATCTGTGATAAAATTTGAATTTTACACCCACACTTGTCTTGCAGAAGCTGGCAGGCCACTAGAGTTGTCCCCGGTTTGCTCTGCCATATTTTTCCTCTGCCCAGCTAGTTTATATACACAGTATAAATTCCCCCAAAGGCTGCCTGACCTCCAAACACATTCTTAAAAATATTTGCTAGTCTGGAGACAAGAAAAGTAAGGGTAACACATCTAAGAGATTTATTGGAATCTCAGCTTGAATTCTAATTGCAAGCACTTATGAAAATGTCAATATTAACATGAAATAGCTGGCAGTCCTTCTAATAAATGTAAATTGAATTAGATAGTGTGTAATTGGAAAAATACTCCCTTCACTCAAGCTCTCAAAAACAAGTTGCAGGATCTCTTCGCTGCAGCAGCCTTGCCCTCTAATGGCTGAAGACTGAAGGACAGGGCTAAATACCCTGGGCTCAAAGAAGTATGGAAACTAAGAAGAGGGAATGACTGGCTACCATGTTGAGGGCACATTGTAGATGCCATCAGGAGCAGAGCAGGTGGCAGGTGGGAGAGGGGTGAGAGGGCTGTTGAGCTTCCCCCTCAACTGATGTGGAGGCTGGTATATGGGGCTTAGTTTCTTCTCTTGCTGTGATAAGGTCCTCTGGCAAAAGTATTATCCATTCTCTCCTGAGGGAGAAAACGTCTATTCTGGTGCACAGCTTGAGGGTGTCGAGGTTCATCATGGTGGAGGAAACAGGCAGTGGCAGCTTGAAGTGGTTGGTGGTGTCATGTCCGTAGCAGCAGCGGAGAGCGGGAATGCATGCTGCCCTTAGGTCTCTTGCTTTTACAGTCCAGGGTCCCAGCCAGGGAACGCTGCCACCCGCAGTGGGACTGTCTTCCTCCCTCATCTAACGTAATCGAGATAATTCGTCACCGCTATTCCTAGAAGCCCTTCTCCTGGGTCATTCTAGATTCTGTCAGGCTGACAGTCAACACTGACCCTCACACACCTGTAATTCAGTATTTGGGAGGCTGAATCAGTTTGAGGCTGGCTTGGTCTATATTGGAGTCACAACCCCCTATCCCCAAAGAAAAAAGAGAAAGAGTGGAAGAGGAGAGGACAGGAGAGGACAGGAGACGAGGAAGAGGAAGAGAAAGAGAAAGAGGAAAATAGTCTCACCAGAATTCTTTGGACAGAACAGAGTTGGCCCTGAAATCTGTTGGGCCTAAAGAAGGAAAGAGAGAAACATTAACCTGTAGCTCCTACTGCCAGTGGTCTCATTTACCCCGAGAGCTTGCTTCTCTCACGTCTTTCCTCCAAGTGCCAAGCGGGCTCCAATAAGTACCAATAAGAGAAGAGGAGAGGAAAGGAGAGGGAAGGAGAGAAGGGAGGGAAAGGCAGGGGAGGGGAGGGGTAGGGAGGAGATACCCATGTTATACATACCCAATTTCCTAAAATGCAGCTGAAAGCCAAACCTGCCTGTAAGTATAAAGAAATGTAAATGTCTGGGACACCTATAGAATGAGCACTCAGGACTGGATATCCTGGTGGTCTTGACTCATAATCCATAAAATTTGCAAAGCATACTTTAACCAACTACTTTTGTTCCCTTTAGTAATAAGTTGACGAGTGTTATGAAGTAGAGATGATTCCAATAAATGTGGTTTGGTGTGAATTTCATGAGCTGTTCACCTTTATCCATTTGTTATATTCACTGATTGTTTAGGAAAGAAATCAGGAATAAATGAGTGGAAGTGAGGAAGACTTCCTTTGGCCACCAAGTCTCCTAAGCCTCTAAAGCAGACACTTCTCTGACACTCAAAGCTTGCAGATTATCTGTGCAAGAGGTGCAGTTGTTTAGTGGACAAGAAATCACGCCCGTATTAGTCACTGTTGTGCCGCTGTAATGAAACACCATGACCAAGGCAGCTTACCGAAGGAAGGGCCAGGGAGACGAGAGGCCGTCATGCAGACAGAACAGCAAGCTGCAGGTGTGGGGACAGGACAGGAAACCCAAAGTTTACGTCCTCAGCCCTAGTCAGGAAACAGAGAGCAGACAGGAAGTAAAGCGAGGCTGTGAACCCTCCAATCTGTACCTCTCCAGCCGGGCTGCCCTCCTAACCCTAGCGAAACACCACCACCTGCTGGGGAACAGATGTTCAAATATCCGAGCCCAGGCAGGACATTTTTCATTTAAATCAACACACACACCAAAAGGCAAGAAACAAAACAAAAAAAACACCCCAAAACAGTCAAAGAAAACAGCAGAATGTTGCCTTTCCTGTTTGAGAGCCTGCTCCTTTACAGGAAAGAAGAAAGAAACCTGGTGTGGCCTTTGTAGTAAGATGGAATGTGCAGAAGCATCCCAGATGCTTAAAAGAGTTACCAGGATAAACAAGAAAGGAGGACATTGGTAGCTATGTACCTCAGCTCTAATTGAGGCATTCTGTTAGCACCGGGGCTAATAAAAACCCCGGGAGAGTGAGAGCAACGATCAGAACCGAGGCAATCAGATTAGCCTCTGCAGACTTTATTGCTTCTAATCTTCTTTCACGAAGTAATTTTTATTCAGCGTGGATTATGTCTATTTTGCTTCCTCTGATATTGCTTTCTAAATCCTGAAGATTAGTTCATGTTTGCCTAAGCCTTCCATTTTTAGCGAAAGTACGATGTGTGATAGAATATGCTCCCTTCCTCCATTCTCGGCAGTTGTCACAGCTCCTGTGAAAAGGGGGCAGCAGGTGTGTGGTGCACAGCAGTGCCCGCCTCTCCCATCCTCTCCCCTGTGCAGCTTCAGTGGGCTTTGAACCAGTCTAGCATGCTAGGCACTGCTAGGGGCCAGCCGTGGTAAATGGGCGTGCTAGGCACTGCTAGGGGCCAGCCGTGGTAAATGGGCGTGCTAGGCACTGCTAGGGGCCAGCCGTGGTAAATGGGCGTGCTAGGCACTGCTAGGGGCCAGCCGTGGTAAATGGGCGTGCTAGGCACTGCTAGGGGCCAGCCGTGGTAAATGGGCGTGCTAGGCACTGCTAGGGGCCAGCCGTGGTAAATGGGCGTGCTAGGCACTGCTAGGGGCCAGCCGTGGTAAATGGGCGTGCTAGGCACTGCTAGGGGCCAGCCGTGGTAAATGGGCGTGCTAGGCACTGCTAGGGGCCAGCCGTGGTAAATGGGCGTGCTAGGCACTGCTAGGGGCCAGCCGTGCATTCCACGCCCTGCTCCAGCACATTTTTCCTCCTATGTTATTATTAGTGAGGGGTACCCGTCTATTCAGACACCCAGACAAGAAACTCTGGGGCCATCCTACCAGCTTTCCTTTCCATCCCCCAACTTAGGCAAGTAGCTGCTTCGGTCCATTCTCTCTTACCAGTCCTGGGTTACAGGGCAGAATCTGAAAGCCTCATGGGTCATAGTATAGTGCCAGCATCTGGACAGTTTCTGCCAGGGATTGTGGACTGTTTGAGCTTGGGATGGAGAGGAAGGTAAATAGTCAGCAGAGAAGCTATCTAAGGTGGCCAGACTCCTTAGATAGCTGACATGTTTCTGCAGGAAATTCAGCATGTGTTTTGGAGAAGATAGACCATACTCAAACCAGGCTGGTCACACTTTTAGTCTAAGATCATGGTAGAGCCAAAGCCAAAGGTCTGAGCTGGTGTGAAGGTGTTAGAATTTAAACATTATTCCCAGATATATGTTTTTTTTTTTCAATTTTTAACATTATCTGGAGATTGTAACTCTCATTTCCCTTCTCTCTTCCTTCCAAATGGTTACATACACCCCTATCTGTCAAATGTATAGTTTATTTTTTTTATCCATTGTTATGATGTAGACAAAGCACAGAGACCAGCATGGAGTGCTAACCCAAAGTGTGTAGTAATGGCACGAGTACCTTGGCAGCAACCAGTATCTCCCTAACTGGACTTAACTGCTCAACAAGAGAGAAAACATGCCAAGTACTGGGAACCTAGCAGCTACCTGGGGCCCAGTGCAGCTTTAAGCTGGTAGCTCCCGTGAGAAGACCAGGACTCTTCGGGCAGAACAGAGCTGGCCCTGAAATCTGTCGCACCTAAAGAAGGAAAGAGAGAAGCATTAACCTGTAGCTCCTACTGCCAGTGGTCTCATTTACCCCGAGAGCTTGCTTCTCTCACGTCTTTCCTCCAAGTGCCAGGCGGGCTCCTGTAAGCATCATGCTTTGAGCAGAGAGCAAGAGGCACAAAGCACGGCTGAAGCCTGTGCTCTCAGGTGACTTCCCCGTGAAGCTCTGGTAATGGCTGGAAAAGAAAGTGCCCTGAAGGACATGCTGCTGGGGGCTGGAGTAGCCAGTCAACTGCTCAGCCTAGTGCGCTCTAACTTCTCACAAACCAGCTCCCAGCTGTGGAATAAACAACGCTCACATCACTTCTCGCCCAGCCTTCAAAAGTCTGTGACCCATAGCTCACTGCCTCCCAAGTCGTGGTCAAAGCATTTAACGGACAAATCTAATATAATGCTAGCTGTCGTCAAGATTTGCTATCATCATTACTCCATCAAGAAGCCACGCAAGAACATGATACTGAATAGATGAAGTCACTGAATTTTGAGTAGGTCGGCTAATAAGGGCCCTAGGAAAAATTGGATAGTTAAGAACAAAGTTAACCCCTCTACCCTGTCATGTATCAGAATAAATTGCAGATAGAGTAAGGGGATATTTAAAAAGCATGAGAAGCCGTAGATGCATGAGTGGCCAGATTCAGGAATCTGGGGTCAGTGGCGCTCACAGCAGTGGGAGAAAACACAGGAAATGAATTTTATATTTGCTGCAATGTAAATTAAGTTTATTATACAAAAAAAGTTATACAGTAGTTACTGCAGTATGATGAAAGCTTTATTCTTTAACATACCAAGATATAAGCTCCTACAAACTGATCTACCAACTGGAAAATTAAAGACAAAATTCCATATAATCTAGAAATTATTTAGCCATCTTCATCTCTTTTTAAATTTGCAAATTAGAGCCATTAACTGCCATGAACTTATCCCTTGGCTGAAATTTCAGAAACTGTAAGTACTGTTGAGCCACTTCTGAGTGTAAAACATTTAATTTAAAAATGATGAACAACATATAAAATTACATAATTTTATGTACTATTAAATTATGATAAACTACTATGAATGCACATAGTGTATTATACAGCAGTCAGGTTTACTTTTTTTTTTAAGGAAACTGTTACAGCGTGGGTAAAACTTGTGTCATCGATCTTTGAAAAAGCCCATACTCTATCACAGTGATGTATGGTTAGACACTTGGATCAAGTCATAACCGTTTTTTTTTGGAAAAGTACACATCTGTCAGTTCTAGTGCCATAGTAGCTCCCCGACAAGTCATTGCACACAGAAGCCTGCATGAGGAGCAGGAGGTAGCACCCGTCCCTCCCGCGCATTACCAGCTCGTCACCCCTGAGCCACAGAGCTCACGGCGCAGGTCTGTGAACAGACACTCAGTGTTCATCCTGAGTGAGAGACGCAATGACTTAACATGCAACGTATTACAATCAATGTCTTACAAAGAGGGCAGAAATTAAACCAAAGTATTTTTACAGAATGTACAAGAGGCTGTAAAAACTGCCTTGACTTAGGCTCCCCACCCCCACCCCGTGTCCGGTAAGCCTAGATGTCCTTGGGCATGATGGTGACTCTCTTGGCGTGGATGGCACACAGATTGGCATCTCCAAACAGCCACGTATGCTTCCCTAGCCTCCTGAAGCGCACCAATGGCCGCCGGTTTTGAAATCCTGGGCAATCTCCCTCGCCAGCCTCCGGAGAGGCAGCTTCCTGATGAGCAGCTCAGTCTAATTATGGTAATGACAAATCTCTCTTAGAACCACTGTCCCTGGCCTGTAGCTGTGAGGTTTCTTTACCCCACCGGTAGAGGGCGTGCTTTTCCCGGCTGCCTTGGTGGCCAGCTGTTTGCGGCCCACAAACTTCTAGTGATCTGCTTGGTTCGGACCAAAGCTGATGTCTGAGGCCTTGGCTGGGACCACGCCACTGTTAGCACTCAAACAGGAGCTGCAGTTACCGTGCAGAACGGGAAAATGCTCCTCCAATGAACGACCAAACCACTCTGCTATGGGAAACATTTTAATCTTTGTCAGCCTCGAGGATGGGAAACGGTGTCTCCTGGGGATTTTAAGCTGAGTTTCCATCTACTTGTTTGTCTTAGTTTTCTTTCTGTTGCTGTGATGAAGCACCATGACCAAGCCAACATATAGAAGAAGCACTGGGGTCTTGGTTACAGCAGGCTAAGTCCGTGGTTATAATGGCAGCAGGCAAGCGTGGAACGGGAGCAGTCGCTGCTGCTCACATCTGACCGAGACCCGACTTGGCATGGGCTTCGAAACCTTAAAGCCTACCCCTTCCTCACACACCTTCCTCAGCATGCCACATTGACTCCAAGGCCACACCTCATAATCCTTCCTAAACAGTTCCACAGATTGGAGGCCAAGTATTCAAATGTATGCGACCATGTGGGTCGTTCTCACTTACACTGGCACATTCACTGAAGCTGAATAACTTTCTCAAAACTTTAGACTTATTACAGGACTTAGCCTGTTACTTAATGTATAAATTGCAAATGCTTTTCATGGTTTATAATCTCTTTGTGGTATTCAAGTGCATAATTTTTGTTTCTTTGTAGTCTGAGTGTCACATACACACACTTCCCTAGCTTACAGCATAGCTATTATTTTTATGATTCCCCAGTTCTAGGGTAGATGCCTTCTTGAAAGCCTGTGTGGACAGTGAATTTGGTCCTGCTATGCTCCTCTGAGCTCTCTGGGTTTCTGTCTTTTTCCCATGGGTGAGGTTTTTCTGGCAATCAGTGCCTCCCAACCACATTTAATAAACCGTAATAATAAATGCTGAATACATTCATCAACACAGTTTTACAATACAAAGGAAAGATGAAAAACAACCACAGGCTGACCTTGGGCCACCTTTGCTTTGATTTCGGTTATGATGGAGACAGCAAACGAGCTGTCTGTCTCTTTGTGATCTTGGGTAGTTCTAGCCTCTTTGCAATGCTGAGGCCCCATGCCTCTTCTTTTATTGAACTTTCTTTGACTTAATTTTTGTGTGATTGCTTTTGAGATGGGGGTTGTAGGTATCAAAGGCTACGCTCACACTTCATGTCCCCACCTTACCTTCCCAGTTCTCATATTACAGGCATGTGCCACCGCAACAAAAAAAGGCTGGGAAGGTCTCTGAAATAACCCTGAACACACCTGGACTGGAAAGGCAGGACCCTTCCAGCCCCATGCGTCCATTTAACCAGGGAAATGGAAGCAGATGAGTTTAGATTCCCCAGGGGGATGTTGGCTCCCCGCTGTTGTGGCTTCTCTGCTGTCTGGGACTTGAGAAGCCCAAGGAAGAACTTTCCAGTGACCCCCAACTTCCTGTGGTTCCCCCCAGTGGTCTACAAGTGGAAACTGCTAAATTGACCTAAGGGAATGAAACCTCTCATTTGAATTCATTTGAGGTAACATGCCTCTGAGCCCTCAGCCTGTCATTCCCCCCACTGTTCTGGTTAAGTTTCGATAGTTAATATCCTTAGTTAGCCCATCCCTTTATATAAAAACCCCAAGTTTAAGCCTGAGCCATTCTTTTCTTATTTAGATGTTCTGTTAGGTCACAGCTGACTACTCGGCCTCACGTCTTTCCCTCGTCTCCAGTGGACAGTGTCCTGGAAGGATTTTTTCTCCAAGTGTACAAGCACAGCACCTTGAGGGGAGTTTCTGCAGTTTGACACAGTTGCTTTGTCTAATCAAAATGCCTGTGATACTTAGAACTTCTGAACGACACCTAAGCAACACCTGGCTTCAACTGTCCTCTCCACCCAGTCAAACCTTAACTTCTCTACAGCCACTCCGATTTCCTCTCCCTCCTCGGCTGGTACTGCCTGCACCCAAGTCTTTCTGAACCTTTCAAGGCTGCAGCAGCAGCTGCCTCATCTCTGTTTGCAGTGACCCCCCCTTTTCTCTCCTGGCAGGGCACTGCCCGGTTCAGGTTGCTGTTTGTTCAGCCCTTTAAATCTCTGCAGGAGATGCTCCCTGAGTCCTGCCTTCAGGGACTAATCCTGAAACCTTTCCTCTGGCTATCAGGCTCTTACCAATCCGGACCTGTCTTCTAACCTGGACCTTTCACTTTCTCAATTGATTAATCACCCCACACTTCTCACTTCCTCTTCTGAGAAGCCTCATCTCCCTTTTAATTCTTGTGCACCTAACCCAAGTGGAAATGCCATTGCCTCTTCTCTCTCTCTAGTCATGTCCTTTCCAGCTTCTAAATAGTCTTTCTCAGTCCCAGCCTTTGGGATCCCTCCTTTTCCAGATTTTCCGGGTTCCTTGGCTTCTTCCTCTGGCTTATTCCTGAGTCTTGGCTATGTTCCAAGTTGTACTGAGCACCTGTGTACCTAATTTGATCTTCCTAACAACCCTAGAGACAAGGGTTCCCATCTCAGCCTAGAATGAGAAGCCTGGGGCAGGGAAGATGCCTTCGTTGTAAAGTGCTTGCTCTGTAGTCACAAGGACCTGAGTTAACATGGGTTAGTGCCCAAGTTAAAAGCCAAGATGTATGTGGCTACATCCACCTGTAACCCCAGTCCTGGAGGCAGAGGCAGGCAGACCCCATGGGTGTGGTGGCTCATGGGAAACATGAAACAGTGAGCTCTGAGTTTAGTGAGAGACCCAGTCTCAAAAAAATAAGCTGGTGAACAACTGAAGACATTCCCACATCAACCTCTGGTCTCCACATGTGCTCATGAGAAAGCATGCCCACTCTCCTACACACACACACACACACACACACACACACACACACACACACGAGAGCCTAATGTTCAAAGAGGATACCCACCCAGAGTTGCATCTGTTTGGTGATGACACTAGGAGGCAAATGCAGGCAGCCAGACTTCAGAAGCTGTGTTCCCAACGGCCAGGCTAACCTGCTGCTTTTCCTCCTAGGAGACTGTGTGGTTGCTCCTGCGGTTCTTCCCCAGCTTAACTGTGGGCTGTGGAGGCAGGCAGCATCTCCACTGCCTGTGTGCAGCTTTGCATTGCCTTCCCAAAGTTCAGCACTTAGGGAAGTGTTCGAATGTGCTGCATTTGAGCAGGCCACATGTCTGTCTGTCTTGCATTTCTTCAGAATGTTAATCCTGAGATTTGTGAGAGAAAAACCAGTTCTACAATTCTGAGTCAGATTTTTGAAGCAAGCTTTCATTAAATGCTCACCAGGATGGACTCTGGTCATGTCCACTCCAGGATTCCAGGGTCTCAAAAATGCAAAACCCACAATTCATTGCATTTTCCATCAGGTCCAATCAGGGGTAAGCATACATTCTGATGAATTTTCTACCCGTGTTCCTCCTGTCCACATGTGACCACATCTGCTCAGCCAGTGCAGGTGGTTCAGACAAGCTTGTTTAGGGGAGTAAAAAGCATGTGGCTTGCCATTTCCCAAGGACTACAACTCCCAGCATTCCAGGGAGTTTGTTCTTGGGCACGTGGGGCTTACAGGGTGACATTGACTTTTTTTTATTTATTTTATTAATTACACTTTATTCATTTTGTATCCTCCCCATAAGCCCCTTCCTCCTCCCCTCCCGATCCCACCCTCCCTCCCCTTTCTGCATGCATGCCACTCCCCAAGTCCACTGATAGGGGAGGTTCTCCTCTCCTTTCTGATCTTAGTCTATCAGTTCTCGTCAAAAGTGGCTGCATTGTCCTCTTCTGTGGCCTGGTAAGGCTGCTCCCCCCTCAGGGGGAGGTGTTCAAAGAGCAGGCCAATCAGATTATGTCAGAGGCAGTCCCTCTTCCCATTACTATGTAACCTACTTGGACACTGAACTGCCATGGGCTACATCTGTGCAGGGGTTCTAGGTTATCGACATTGACTCTTAAAAGAACCTGAAACTATGGTCTAACATGTCGTCATAAGTATTCAAAGATCATTTGTGGAGTAGGCAACTAAATGAACATGTGAGCCACAGTTGGAAAACTATACCATCCTGTCAGCACAACCCTTCTCAGGTTCTCTTTTGCGTAATTTGCGTATCTGGCTCTGGTGAGGACATCTCAAAGCTGCCTGAGGGCTACTTGTCCCAGTGACTAACCAGAGCCAACCTTCCAACTCATGCCAGATGCAGTTGGCTTTAGGATCCTGTAGTGCATAACTTTTCCTAATCCTCCATCCTCTGAGCCACTGCAACAGAGGTAGCTGTGTGCTGTGTTGCTCCCGCTGCTATGAATTTCTGTTCCCCACCTACAGGGAGAGCCTTTCAAGAGCGAGGGCAAACATCTTACACAGGAAGTCCGTACTCCCAGACCCCTGCATACCATCCTGCTCAATAAATACTTGCTGCTGATGGTGATGTGTGTACATGTCTTTACCCTATTGGTGACTGGGGCTGGGGAGCATCTACGAAGCCATGCAAATGGATGTGCTTGATGCTGTTGTAGCTGTTCCATTTGTCAAATAGACACTATTGGGAAATAGGTTTTATAACCTCCAGGTGACCTCGTGAGAGACCTGTAGCCCATGATAGCCTGTGGAGTATTGATTCTGCCTCCCACCATTTCCACCCACAAACCAGGAGACAGAGGGATTAATTACTGTGTATTGCAAAGTTGTTTATCCTGCCAGTTCTTTATCTGTGGCCAGATGCTGAAATGAACATCCTGCCTGGCCAGCCAGGAGGGTTGGCTGGCTCTTCTAGGGCCAAGACTTTCCTCACGATGTTCTAAACCCCAGAGCTTGAGAGAGAAGCTCTGCGAAGAGCAGTGGAGAGCACAGAGAGGGAAAGATGCTGGCCAAAGGCACTGTAGCCACCAGACATGGCAGTGTTCTTTGGCGGCCCTAAGATGTCAAAGACTGTGGTCGTGAGCCTGTGAAAATGGCTCAGTGCATAAAATTTTAGCCGTATGAATTCATACCCCAGCACTCATATGAAAAGCCGGACATGGGGCACACACCTGCAGTCCCAGCACTGGGAGGTGGAGAAGGAGAATTCCAGGGCTTGCCTGGCCAGCCAGTCTAGCCGAAACAGTGAACACCAGGCTCCGTGAGAGACACTGTCTCAAAAAGAAAGGTAGGACGCGATGGAGGAGACACCTGGAGTTGACCTCCAACCTCTACATGTTTATGTACAGGTAAGGATGTGCATAATCAGATGTTAACAGAGGAGCCATAGTTATGCTAAGAAATAAAGGAGGTCTCAACAGAGAGCTATAGAATTTAAGCAGGTTACAACACTATATATGTGTGTGTGTATATATATATATATATATATATACACATATATATGTGTGTGTGTGCGTGTGTATATGTATATATACATATGTGTATATACATATACATACATATATATATACACATGCACACACAGTTTTAAGATATATATACACACACATGGTGGGGAGGGGTCTCCGGAGAGTTTGTGGCCATTCAAAACAATCCGTAGACCACCATCTCTATGCCACTTCCCCCAAATATTTCTTCCTTACACACGGAATTTTAGATTCTTTGGAATGTGTACCTGTAGAGGCATTTTAATTCAGAACGTGGTTGTTCTGGCAAGTGATCACATTCAAAGATCTTCTAGGTTTGTGTGATCTGGCTTGAATACAATCCAATTAATCTAAGAGACAGAGGCAGGCAGATCTGAGTTCAACGCCAGCCTGGAATAGAGCAAGTTTCAAGTAAAGCAAAGCTTCGGTCCAGGTATGTTGGTACATGCCTTTAATCCCAGACAATGAAGGTAAAGTTAGTTTGTAGAAGGAAGCTCCCATGTTTGAAAGTGATGCCTAATTGAGTGGCAGGAAAGGTGTTGAATCAGAGAAAGATTTGATAGAACAGGATACACCCAACTCTTATGAGATGAGAGAAGAAAGGGAGCTACTTAAGGGGTACTGCAGAGGAAGAGAGGAGGCAGTTTTGCTGGGACAGTGCTAGAGAGGCTGCAGAGAGAGAACTCGGGTGAAGACTGAAAGCCAGAGAATGAGCCAGATGATTAGGTTGCTGCAGCTAGTTTGAGACCAAGCAGAGCAATTCAGAGGCTGAGAGAAAAGTTAGATTAAGTCGGCTAGAGGAGGAGTTTGAGCCAGAACAGCTGAGTTGAGCCAGCCAGCCCAAAGCTCAAAAAGAACAAAAAAGGTTGAGCTTATTAAGCGGTAAGTCTCAGAGGCTGAAAACATTCTAGGCTGAGGTTGGATTGCATGGAGGCTGGAAGCTTCCAGGACTAGGCCTAGGTTAGCAGACAGAGGCAGTGAGCCTCAGAGGCAACAACTGAACAGAAGAATAAAAGTTCCTTTTACTTTTATCGTTTGACAAATACCTCCCACATTTGGCATGGACATTGCTGCTGTGGTTGCTTATATTCTCATCTCTTGTTCTTAATCATCTCCAGTGTGTATGTCTGTTCATCCAATGAATGTTCATTTAACCCAGGAGGCAGCGGGAGTCTTAATTTGTGCGGGTGCAATGGTGGGAATGGGGAGGTAGACGGAAGTTACAGACCCAAGGGCCATGGCCTAGGGGAGAGGTGTCACATAAATGGATCTCAGAAGGTCGGGGGAGGTGGTGTGGCGGGGGTTGGAAATGGGGCTGTCCTGTCCTGAGTGTGCGTAGGGGAGGTGTGGCCTGAGCTGGGTCTCACAAAGATAGTGAGGGTTGCTGGGTCAAAACCGCAAGGCAGGACAGAGGACACGAGATTGGACGGCTCGGCAGAACCTGTGACGTGTAAAACTCCATAGCAGCTGGGACAAGCCTGGCATGTTCTTTTCAGGATTCTCTGAGAGGTGTGCAGAGAGCCTGTGAGCCTTCCCTGGGCCTGCACTGAAGTTGTGAAATGCAGACACCCACAACTCGTAATACTCTGTCTTCCAGCCTCCCCCTTAACATGCCACACTCCATTCCATTTTCCTGATTCATCTTGGTCTTTTTCCTCCCCAAATCCATCCTTCAAAGGATGTGGTCCTCTCTTTTGCCCCCCCTTCTCCCTGTCCTCTGTGTCTGGTAGCCACTCATTGGTCCCCAGGCAGCGAGTCATAGCGAGTCACCCTTCCCATCCACACCTCAGTCAGGAGTGAGTTCCTGTTCGTAACCTACCTCTGCTCCATCTGAAGTACTGCTCCCAGAAGGGGGGGGGGGGTCCAGTTTCCTGTCAGCCAAGAAAAGTGCAACGTGAGATATTCAAAGTCAGGAACATCCAATTCCTAGGGTGTCATTACCAGAGGCCTCTAGAGCTGTAAGAAAAAGCTGTTTCTGATCCACAGAGCTCCACAGAGGTAGAGTTCTTTGATCTCAGTATGCTCCATCCTGACAAAATGCCTGGTGAGATTGGCTAGGCCATTCAGGAGAAATTAAAGGGGTGGGGGAGCTGAGAAGGGCTTTTGAACAGGTTAGAAGTTTCAGAACGTTCTGGTTGAAGATGTGTAAGCCGCTAAGCAGTCCAAGTCCTGACACATTAGTGTTCAAAAGGACATGAGCAGGCTGCCCGTGCATGTTTGCTGACTTTATAGAGGCTGGGCCATTAATATCTTCTTACTAAAAAAACCACAAGTAGGACCTAGAAGAAGAAAGAAACCCATGAGAATGTTACCAGAATAAAGTAGAAACTGTGGGAAATGGCTCAGTTGGAGGGCGCTAGGCATGCAGGAGTCCCTGGGTTCTGTCCCTTCACCATGTAAATCAGTTGGTAGTACATGTCTGTCATCCTGGCACTTGGCAGCTGGAGGGAAGAGGATCCCAAGTTCAAGGTCACCATTGAGGACAAAGCAAGTTTGAGGCCAGCCAAGGCTACATGAGACCCTGTTGTCTCAAAAGCAAACAAACAAACAAACAAACAAAAAACCAAAGCAAAACAAAACAGAAGAAATACACATGTAAAAACAAAAGAATAAACACGAAAGGGAAAACAAATATGGCTTTTTTCCATGTTCAGATGAACTGAAACTACCTGGACGACGCCGGGCGTCTCCACCACAGACCTCAGAGGAGGGTCTAACTCTGTAGTGTGTTCTACCTGGTTAGTGAGACCTGGTTAGCTGTAGGCTAACTGTAGGTTAGCTGTACGATCTCTCAAGGAGCGAGTCTGTAAACAGAACCAAGAGTCAGTCTAGAGCCATAGCCCTTTCCAGTCTGAGAGGCAAAGTATCTAACGGCACCTTTGAATCCCCTGCCTGCCCTTCAAGGAAGGGTTCATGAAAACTGGCCAGTTTAATATGATTAAAAAAAAATGTTCTGAACTCTCTAGAAACTCAGTTTTACTTTGTTTAGCTCCATCCTTCTTCATGGAGGAATGTCTAAGTCAGTGAAAATCTAACCTAAAATAACATTTGCGGCAAGGAGGGGTGAGGACAGTGGGCAGAAGGTGAGAAGGGGCGAGGAGATGGGTATGCATTATGGGTGTGCTGAAATTGTCTTACACATGTAATTAATGAAAAGAGAATTGCACAAACACTTTTCTCACGTGGAAAGCAACTCTGGGCCTCTGGTCAGCCTCACAGTTAGGCTCAAGAAGAACTGAGTGTGCCCAGGAAGAAAGTTCAAAGGCTTCGCTTTCTTTGTTCTTTTAAATATTTTATTTGGAGTTTGTTCTTACATTAAGATCACCCACAGTAAGAAAAACAGGCCATTTGAGAGAGGGGGGAAAAAAAAGAAAGAGCTGTATACCAGTGTGTTCTTGTATCTGTTATAGTTTCATATTTTTATTATCCTTTCTTTAAAAATACTTCTGTTGGCAGGTTTATGGCTGCTTTTTGTTTTATTTTTCTGTACTGTTTCTGTAACAGCACAAACTGCTTTTATGATACAATTATCTGAAGAGGAAGAAAACAGACTTTTGATGCCAGTGGAATTTTTTTTTCTTGCTTTTAGACTAAAATGATTAAGCAAATCAGTGTTATTAAGATTGAGATGCCAAAGAAAATGTTTCCTGATAGTCTGACTGGGTGCTGGGTTTCCGCTTGGCTCTTTGATCTCGTTCATAGGACATAGCCTGTTTTCATGGGTAAAATTACAGATATTCCGGAGTTTCACATTCACTTTTTCCATTCTAGTCCACAGAATAAGGAGGCTCTGGGTCATGCATGTCATTGGCCTTTTTTTGCGTGTGGAAAACAACAGGAACCAGTAGAAACCAGGCAAAGCCCGACCTCCCACAGTGTTACAAGGCTCTGCGTTAATTGAGTTGTTTTTTATTTATGTATTTATTTATTCTCTGTATCTCGTGTGTGTGTGTGTGTGTGTGTGTGTGTGTGTGTGTGTGTGTACACTTGCACACCTGCCACAGCATGTGTGTGGTGGTCAGAGAGCAGTTTGTGGGAGTTGGTTCTCCTTCCTGTCACTGCAGTTCCAGGAATCAGACTCGGGTCGTCAGACTTATTGGCAAGCGCCTTTGCTCGCCGAGCCATCTTGTTCACCCCTCACTGAGTTCTTTCTAACGCATCAACTTCCCTCATGACAGATTAAACAGTGAGGCTGCCTGCGGGCGGCAGCATCTATGAGGCGTGAGTATGAGGACATTAAGTAGGAGGAAGGGCACTCCAGGTGCCGTGTAGACCCAACAGGGCATGGCAGCTGCTCATGTCTAGTCATTTTCCTGGTGGTTATTGGCTGAGTAACTTCAGGCTGGATACTCCTGAACCAGGAGCCAGGATTCAAACCCTGACCTTCATGGAGAGGTCATCCCATGAGCTGAAACATAGGAAACACGTGGACAAATGCTATATACCGTGTCTGGTTGGGGGGGGGGGGGGATAATAAAAATTAAAGTATAAAATAAGAAGCTGTGCATATAATATAGCAAGACCCAAGGGGCTGCTGTTTTAAATTGAGGTCCACAGAGCTCTCCCAAAAGTTCAGGGGATAAATTCCAGAGTATATGAACCCCAACAGAAAACAATCCATCAGACTTTTAAAATTTTTTTTAATTTTTTATTGTATGTGTGTTGGTGCTTTGTCTCCATATATGTCTGTGTGAGAGTGTTAGATCCCCTGGAACTGGAGTTACAGAGAGTTGTAAGCTGCCATGTGGGTGCTGGGAATTGAACCCAGATCCTCTGGAAGAGCAGCAAGGGCTCTTAACTGCTGAGCCATGTCTCCAGCCCTTTACCTGGGATCTTCTAAAGTCTGGAGTGTAGACAGCAAGCTAGAGGAGCATCACCTGTGCCTGCAGTATCCCTGTGCCTGGAGCTCTGGGTGTCACTCACCCTAGCAACACTCACGGAAAAATCGTGGCAGTTACTAAAGGCACTGAGAAATCTTCTTACTCAAGACATGAAGCCAGCACGTGCACTCCTTATCATAGATCGTTCTGATTTAGGGGGTGATTCAGTATCTTTCGTATCTTTTGTAATTCTCTGTGCTTTCCTCCCATACACTTAAGCTCTTGATCTAAGAAGTCAGTTCTGAGGCTACACCAAACTGCCCAGAGGCGGCAGTACCTGCAGGCTTCCCCTGCCTCTTCTCAGAATATGTGAGACCCGTGCTCTAGCATGACATGGAGCACAATGAATAGGGTTTTTTGTTGTTGTTTGTTTGTTTTTATAGTTCCACCAAGGGCATTCTCTAGAGAAACTGGTATGTTATCATTGCAGGTGTGGTTATAAAGAATACCATAGCTAGCAGCTGTGTCCCTGTCACCTTATGCCCATGGGCCATCTTCAAAAGGCAGAGATTAGCTTGGTATCCTGACAAATATGGTTCTGACCTCCTAGAGGTTGCCCGCGCCCTCCTGGAGCTCAGGAGACCACGCTCTGAGGATCGCTGTGATAAAGTTGAGTGGCAAGTATAGAAATTCCTCAAGGCCCTTAAGCCACGGAGGGAAGAGGGAATGATGTCCGCATAAACATTTTTCTACTCTGGGTGTAGTGTAGTGGCCAACTCTGAAATGGAAGTTTTAGCTATGCTTCTTTAGGAAAACAATTTTAAATCTTAGTAAGAAACGGGCTTTTTTTTCAATAAATGGCCCAAATGCAGCCCAGCGCTGGAATGCACCATACTGTGTAAACATGAAGTACACTCTGTGCAGTAGATGTGCGGCAACAGTCTGCTCAAGACACGCGTCCCAGGCTCCATTGATAGCGCACAGGCTAACAGCAGTGGCTATTCCACGGACCCAGGCTTGATTCTGAGGACCCACATGCTGGCTCACAACTGTCTGTAAGTCCAGTTCCACAGGGTCCGATACCCTCTCCTGGCCTCCATAGGCAGCATGAATTCCTGTGTGCACATGGTATATATACATAAACTTAGGCGCACACACATACACTTAAATGAATAAGTAACTTTAAACAAACAAAAGCTAAAGAATTGGTTCTTGCGAGTCCCCTCCCCACCCCCCCATGGCTCTGTGATAGCACAGAGCATGAAAGGAAGATCCATCAGGTATGTTCTCCTCTGGTGTGTCTTATAGCTGTGTCTAAACGGCACACAGAGCTGTAGCCGTGGACCTGACCTCTCTCTCAGTAGTAAGCTCTCACATATTTAAATATTAAATAAAATATTTGCTTTTCTTTGCCTTTGCTTCTCAGTTTTCGAGGATCTAGACCAGTGGTTCCCAACCTTCCTGATGCTGCGACTCTAACACAGCTCCGCATGTTGTAGAGGCCCCAACCATAAAATCATTTTGCTATCATAACTGTAAGTTTGCTACTGTTAGGAATTGTAATATTAATATCTGCTCTGCTTGATATCTGAAATTGTGACCCACGGGTTGAAAAACACTGCTTTAGAGGAAATATCTAAGAAACCGTTAATAGTTCTTCCGTTTAAGAGATAGTTTTTTGGTGTCTTGGGGTTTCTATTGATTCACTGAAACACCATGACCAAGAAGCAAGTTGGGGAAGAAAGGGTTTATTCAGCTTATAGTTCCTTATCACTATTCATCAGCAAAGGAAGTCAGGGCAGGAACTCAAAGCAGGACAGGAACCTGGAGGCAGGAGCCGATGCAGAGGCCTTTAAAAGCGCGCTGCTTTCTGGCCTGCTCCCCATGGCTTGCTCAGCCTGCTTTCTTTAGAAGCCAGAACCACTAGACCAGCCGTGGCTTCACCCACAATGGATTGGGCCCTCCCACATCAATCACTGATTAAGAAAATGCCTCACAGGCTTGTTATAGCCCAGTCTTATAGAGGCATTTTCCCAATTGAGGCTTCTTCTCTCTGATAACTCTAGCTTGTGTCAAGTTGACATAAAACTCACCAGGACAGCCGGACATGGTGGCACACACCTTCAATCCCAACGCCCAGGGAGGCAGAAGCAGATGAATCACTGTGAGTTCAAGGCCAGCCAGGTCTACAAACCAAGTCCAGGACAGCCAAGGCTACACAGATAAAGCCAGTCTCACAACAACATCAACAACAAAAAAAACAAACAAAATTATCCAGGAGAGTTGAGTATCTAGAAATTACCATAGCCACATGATTTTTATTTGTAGAGCTTTGGCCTATTAATGGTCAGTTAATCTAAAATGGAAAGTAACATTTATCAAAAAAATAAAAGAAAAAAGTCATAAACAAAAAAGTTTGTACAAAATCTCTAAAAGAAACAGATGTGGATTTATTTTGGCTTACAAATGTATGTGGCCTTAAAAAGTAACTGCATAGGATAAAATAAGAGAGGGCATGCGGTGAGCCCGGCACACATCCCACACAGCGAGGGAGTAAAGGGGCTGGTTTGTAGGTATCCCCCCTCACATCAGATCCAGCCCTGTTTCATCCTAGAGCAGAGAGAACCCTGGGAGTGGGGCTAGTGATGCTATCAGAAACAAGGTCTCTAAGCCAAAGGTTTTCAACTCGTAGATCACAACAAATATCCAGCAGAGCAGATGTTTACATCAGGATTCATAGCAGTAACAAAATTACAGTTCTGAAGTGGAAACTAAATAATTGTATGGTTGGGAGCCACCACAGCATGAGGGACTCTGTACTGAAGGGTTGCATCATTGGTAAAGCTGAGAACCACTGCTCAAAGCAGATGCAGGGCAGGACTGTGAAGGTGGAAGAGGTTTACAAATGTTTCCTCCAACTGGGAAACAACCAAGAAAGTTTAAGTAGAAATACAGTGGCTGAGGCTATAGGCAGTGTTTGCTTAGCACATACGAGTGTCTTAGATCTCTGATACAAGAAAGGAAGAGAGCAGAAGGAGAGGAGGACAAAGAGTAGGAGGAGAGGATGATGAGGATAAGGACAAGGAAGAGGACAAGGACAAAGGGAATGAGGACGAGGAGGAGAAGGACGAGAAGGAAGGGGAGGAGGAGGAAGAACAGAGAAGCAGTCCATGAATGAGCAAATGAACCAGGGCATGGGTTGCAAGAATAATTATAGCTAAGGGTGACTGTCCTCAGTATTTTCCCCTGAGAGTTCTTATTTGCTTTTAAGTGTAAGTTATAGAAATTGTTAAGTGTTCACAGAATATGTAGATGAAGTTCCATCACATAGACAATTCTTAGTTATTCATGATGCTAAAAAAAAAAAGAAATTCCCAGTTAATTTAAAGTGATGATTATATTTGCTTTCAACATTTCTTCATTAATCTCAACTTGGGTCTGTAATGACCTTCTGAGTTGAGAGTTTGTGGCCTTAAAAATACCCACAAGCATGCGGTTTATATTCTCGATGACCAGAGGCTGAAAGTGCAGCTTCTGTGGTTTGTTTTGGAATCTTCAGGCCAAAACTATTAGATTATTGGATGTGAAAGAGAGAAAAAGGACTTGTGGACTTCTTCAGCTGGGAAGACAGCATCATCAAATTTCCATGACGCTAAGACACTTTCGGTAGCTTTCAGAAACTTGTAGGGCCCAAAGGGGACAGAAATAACTTTTATGGTATAAAACCCTTCAAGAGCACACTTGACTCTCTAGAAATTCCAGCCATTCTTACAGTTGGTAACTTTCCTGCTGGGAGGATCTGTTTGAGCCTGCGTGTTCTGGTCAGTTCTCTCTCCAGGAAACACTGCCTACCCCAGGAGCTTCTTTTAACAAGTGAAATGATGGGAGGTGAAAGATGAGTTTCTTTCCACTTTGTAATTGAACTGCAGTTGTCCTAACATTTGCAAGCCCTTTTGCCTTCTGGTATTTGAGAGAGAGAAAGCAGTCCAGGGCTAAAGTGCTGCTTCTTTGTGAGTGTGTGTATACAGGTATGCTCGCTCATCCGTGTGTGTGATTCTTCATGTGTTTATCAGGTGTCTTCTGTCACTCTCCTTGGTTTTTTGAGACAGGATCTCTTGTTGAACCTGGGGCTGTCTGTTTTTACTGGCTGGACGGTGAGCCCCTGGGACCTGGCTGTCTCTGCCCATCCCCAGCTAGGACTGGCGTTCTAGACATGTGGCATAGCATCTGGCTTTTTACGTGAGTGCTGAGGACCCAAACCAGGTCCTTACATAGTAGGTACTCTTCCATGGAGCCATCTCCAGCCCCTTAAAATGTGTTTGCATGTTGTTGTTTTTCTCTCAATGGGAAATTTCCATCTAATCATAGAGCCCATGGGATCCAGGGCAGTCCATTCATGCGATTAGTCTGTGACCCCTTTATAAAGACACACCACAGTGGATTGTGCCCATTTCTATGTGACTAGGTAAAGAGATAGGAATGTAGGACTCAATAAACCCAACTTCCTGTTTATTTTAAAGGTTTTATCATCATGAAAATATAAATCAGAATTAGAAGAGCTAGCCCTCTGGACACTGCATTTCCAAGTGTAATCACTACTCCCTCTACAGACAGACGCAGCCTCCAGCCCCGTGCTGCTCAGAATCCCTAGGATGACAGAGCCCAGAGCCTGGCAGGGGCCTGGGGAGGACGAGGGAGGGTCACAGCAAGCCACTGGTAGAGATTCAGCCATTTGGCTCTTTCTGGGCTTCCCTGGACTAGAGTCGCAGACAACCAAGGTGCAGACCCTGTGATTATTCCCCAAATGGAGCCCACATCTGAAACCCGCCTCTTCCGGTGGGGAGTGGGTTATGGACGAGTACGTGGCCTTTCAGTTGTGGAAATATCTACCAAAGATGCACCTTCACCTGTACTGTCGTTGAAGTAAATTACTTTTTTTTGGCTTTAAAGCGTATTGTAGTTGTATTCTGGACTTTACTTTGCTGCTGAATTTTTCATGATGTTGTTTATTGAAAAGCAGTTCCATCATCTAAAAGCTTTTATGAGATGTCCATATTCCCATGGTGATTTCCTAAGCGTAGCTCAATTCAAATAAAAATTTCATCATCTCCAAAGACTACTTCGATAAAGTACTTATCTTTCACTGGCTGTGTGTTTTAATGCGGAGAGAAGCAGTGTCTAGAAATTTAGACTCTATAATGGACTACTTAGAACAAAATTGATAATTTTTTTTTTATTCCTGGCATGCCTCAAATAATTGAAGCTTTTTACAACATGGTGGAAATGACTTGAAGCAGAGTCATCACTCTGTGATGTAAGTGTCCATAGCACCTGTAGAAAGAATGCCAGAATCACACTGGTGTGTAAGTATACATATGATATAGAAATATATATGATATATATGACATAGAAAGGGAACATCATCCCATTTCAATCAGCGTGTGTGAGACTGTAGCATAGACTTGGCATATTACCAAGATTCTTTCCTCGGGCTTTCAGGTTGTGCTCCACAGACCTCAGGTCACCTGTGCCTCTGCTGAGCACGACTCCCTCAGCAGACCTCACTGAAGCAGGGAGCAGGATGGCCCATGCATGCCCTCCGCAGTACGGTGACTTTTCACTCCCTCAGCCCCCAAACGTATCATAACAATAAGCAGAGTGTCAAAGAGGAAGCCCAAAGGCATAAAGACTAAGGCTGCCTCCAGGCATGGAACCATAGCAGCATGGTGAGCAGTGGTGAAGCCACTTTACTCTGCTGAAAAACCAGGAATGGGTTTATGGGTAAAGGATAGAGGGACTGATGCCAAGGTGAAGGCCAGACCAAGCCCTGGTGAGGACTGGCCTCTCAAGAAACGAAGCAGAAGGCTTCACACCAGATGCCTGGAGCTGTTGCCTTAAGAAGCCGAGAGTTCAGGAGATAAAGAGAACGTTTCAGACTTGCAGCTGGGAAGTGGCATGCTTGCTTCTTCCGGACAGGTCAATGGTTGACAGGCCTCCTCTTTGTTCCCATAGGCTGAGGAGTATTAATGCTTGGCTCTGGACTCAGGGCTCAGAGGTCCAGAAGTAGTAGCGTGAAACCACTAAGGAAGAATGGAGGAGTTCCACCAGAAAGATGAGCAGAACCAGGGGAGAATCTCCCACTTAGAACAGCCACAGACCGCACATTCTACACCAGATGAGAAATCGACACTAGGAAGGAACCTAGGCCTTACACGGCTAGGCTGTATCCCCAGCCCCTCTTTAACCTTATATTTGTGACAAGTTCTCACTAAATTACCCGGGCTGACCGTCAACTTACTCCATAGCCCAGCAAGCTTTGAACTTGGAACCTGCCTCACCCTTCCGCACGCTGAAATTACAGGCCTTTGCCACCAGACCCAGCTTAGACGTCTTTTTTCTCAGTATTCTTTCAACTAGCTCCTAAATTCAGTCCTTCCGTTTTATGGCCCTGTAAAATTTATGCCCTGCATGTTTTTGCCAGGACATTGCTTGTCTGAGGAAGGTCCTTCAATAGCCCACTTGGTTCAGAGTATCTGATGGTTTTATAAGTCAACTCCCACTGGGGCTGACCTGTTTAAAGACATTCTTTGTGTTAATGTCTGAGACAGATGGAGAAGGAAAGGGATTATTAGCCAAAAACACTATAATTATGAGGATTAGTGACTGCTAATGTATTCCACTTTACCTTTGAAAATGTTTGTCCAAAGCTGGGTTGGGCCCAGTGGGTTTAGAATCTGTAGACACTGATTTGCGTAATAAAACAACCACACTGGCTGGCAGACATTGACTGCCTGGCTGCCTTTCCTGCCCTGTAGCCTGGAGCAGCTCTAGGGTCTGGGCGGCGTGCCTTCCAGAAGGTTCCGAGGGCTCAGGTAGGAAAACCAGCAGCACCCCACCTGCGGGCGGTGTGCCTAAGGGCCAGATTGGGGTCTCTAGCTTTCTATAGACTCAAAGGGCCTCCATTCGTTCCCCGGAGATAATGACAACTGAAATGATCGAAGAATTAATACACTTCACTGGCAATAATGGCATTATAGGTTAAAATCATAATCACTTGAAAGTTTTACTTTTGAACTTTTATTTGTTTATCATTATTATTTGTATGTGTGATGTAGTGTGTGTGTGCACGCACGTGCGTGTGAATATGAAAGAGACAGGGAGGAGGGTGTGGGTGTGCCTGTGGAGCACCTTCTGGAGTTGGTTCTTTCCACCTTTCATAGGTTCTAAGGAGGTGAACGCAGATTGTCTGGCAGCACAAGTGACTTTGTGTGCTAAGCCATCTCACTGGGCCAGTTTCTTTTCAACAAAGATACCGTGGTTTTGAGGATTTTTTCAATAGTGCAGTAGTGCTATGTGTGTGCACATATGCACATTTGTGTGTGTGTGTGTGTGTGTGTGTGTGAGTGTGTGTGTGAGTGTGTGTGTGTGTGTGTATGTGTGTGTGTGTGTGTGATATGAACGTTTATATGCTGGGTAAGGACACCAGTGTGTGTGCTTGTACAGGTTAGAGGTCAGCATCAGGTGTCGTCCTGATCGCTCTGAGCCACTGGCTCTCACTGGATCTGGAGCTCACTGGCTGATAAACTAGCTGGCCATCACATACCCAGGATCCCTTGTCTCTGCCTCCCAACACCAAGAGCGCATACCACGATACCGCCATACCTACCTTTTTACGTGGCTCTTGGGATCCGAGCTCAGTTCCTCAGACTTACACAGCAAGCATTTTGCCTTAGCCCATGGTGCTGTGTGTTTTGAAATATGTTTTGGCACTAAGGAAATGGATACTCATTGTTTTGGGTCCATGAAAGTGCTACAGTAGCTCGTGGCACGACTGTAGATACAAGAAAGCTACTCTTGACCTTGAGATGAGTTAGGCGATGCCCCTTTCTTGAGAGGTTAGGTGGGAATAATGGGACTCTCAAAGGTCCTTCTTAGGACTACCTGCCACTGATTTGTTTATCTCTGTTATGACCTTCAAGCCTCAGGAGGAAGAATCAATCTGCCCGGCAGGAATTCTGTTCCCGGTGATGACTAACGCGGTACATAACTGGTGTTTCTTAGGCATTTTGGAGAGCAGTTAGGTTGCCCACCCAAGGTTTCGTTTATGTTTGGCACAAGAAGGTTTTTCTTGACTGGGGCTGGGCTAGGAGGGTGTGTGGAAGACTGAGAGTGCACCAGCTCCTCACTGGTTTGTGCCCTTAAGAATTTCATGTCCTTTTCTAATGTACAAGAGCCCAGTCACTGGCTGTGGCTATGTCCTCTATTCCTGTGTCGCCTCGCTCCAGAGCGTCTGCCTCAGCATGCTTCCCCGCTTCTCTGAGAAGGGAACCAAGCCTGGAGCTGGGGTCTTGCTGGTCAGGGGCTGTGCTGTGCGGCTGATGAACTCACTGATTTAGTGAGGAGATTTTCCTGTTGATTTGACATAGGCATGAGAGAAAAGGATTGTCTCCCAAAGCAAGAACGTATGTTTTTTTAAAAAAGCATATTTAATATTTATAGACATTTTAACATGTAAAAACCTTGTGGTATGATTTGAATCAAAATGTGTTACACTGTATTAAAGTAATAGAAAGTTAAAATCAATTTGGGAGGGGGTTTAAAATTTGGGGATTGAGACCAGTTACTTTTCTGTTGCGGTGGTGAGACACGAGGGCCAAGAGCAGCTTATGGAAGGAAGGTTATTGGGTTCTGGTTCCACAGGGAGAGGAATCCAGCGTGGCAGGGTGGTGCGCCAGTGAGCAGCAGGCAGGGTGGCAGGAACAGGAAGTGAGAACTCTCCTCTTGAAACGCAAAACAGCATGGAGAGGGCAACCTGATGTGGCAGGAGTCTTTGACTCTCAGAACCCACCCCACGACTGCCTTCCTCCAGCAACGCCATAACTCCTAATCCCCCTAAACAGCGCTACCAGCTGAGGACCAAGTGTTAAAGCCCCTGAGGCCAGGGTGGGTGGGGCATTCTCTTCTAAACCACAGCAGAGATTGTTGTTGTTCGGCCTTCTGAGACAGGGTCTTACTTCTCACAGGCTGGCCTAAGACTCAGCAACGCTCCTGCCTCGGCCCCCCGAGGGCTAAGAGTCTGGCATGTTCCACCATCATCCTTTTGAGTTGTCTTTTGTATTGCTTCATTGCAAGTGTTCTGGGATTGCTGTTTGTTTGTTTTTCAGCTGCAATATTAGTAATTGCAGGGAGGTGGGGAAACTGGCCCCATTGACTCATTTTTAGGAATTGTTGTTGTTGTTGTTGTTTTAGGCTTTGTTTTCCTGTTTTTGAAGGCAGAGTTTCTCTGTGTGGTCCTGGATGTCCTGGACTCACTCTCTAGGCCAGGCTGGCATCAAACTTAGAGCTCTACCTGCCTGTGCCTCCTGAGTGATAGCATTAAAGGTGTGTGCCACCGTGACCCGGCGACTCACTTTTAGATTGCAAATATAAGTGGACCACGATAACTAATCATTTTCCAAGCTCCCATTTAAGATGATAATAAGGAAGTTCAAATGATCAGACCTGACAAGGACAGTAATAGAAGGATGAAACCCTGGAACAAGTATCATAGAATGAGAGTGGCTCGCTGATAATTGATTGTTATAGTTGGATCTTACGTCCCTCAAAAGTTCACGTGTTGACCGGGCTTCTTCCCCAGCTCTTGGCTGGGACTTCTGGGAAACAGCAAAAGATGGCGTCTAGTTGGTGAATATAGGTCATCAAGCGTGTGTCATTGAAGGGTATTTGGGACCCTAGTTCATTTGTTCCTCCCCGCCCTCGCCCATCTTCGCTTTCTGGCTGCCGAGACATAAGCAGCTTGCTCTTCCACACCTTTGTACTATGATGCTCCACCGCACTGCAGCTCCCTAGCATTGATCTGAAATCTCACCGTGTCGACGAACAGAATCAAAGTTTCTTTCTGTTACTTGATTATCTCAGGTATTTTGTTACAATGACAGGAAACTGGCCTATACACTGATTAAGTGGGCCTCCAAAGCCCCCGCCCTGAGTGCGTTTAGAAGAGAGAATAGGGTCAGCCTGAGCCCGGAGCGGACTGACTTCCTGCCCTGACTCCTTAGTGTTAGATTCTGATGTAGGAGTATAAGCCGATAAGCCTTTTCCTCCCCACATTGCTTTTAATCAGACGGTTCATCAGAGCAACAAACGCAAACCAGGATTTAAGCCCAGTGTGCACTAGCTCACGGCAAGTGGGAATCTTGGTCATAGTAAACACAGGGTGACGCCGTGTTTACCCAGAACAGTGTCTATCTGCATCCCACCATGTAGCGAGGGCCTCAGAGGTGGTGTAAAGGACAACACAGACGCCAGAGTAGATACCACAGGCGTCAGCTCCCATCACCCCAGTGGGCACTCGTGGCAGAGGAGAACGCTGCTTCCTAACGTGACACTTCTAAAGGGCTGAGTGCCAGCCGACTCCCAAGGACGCTCTCCATCTCTTTGGAAGGAATGTGTCCCCTGGGGCTCTGGCCAGACCTGAGCAAGGAATGGGGAGTGAGGATCTGGCCACCTGCCCCCTGACGTCCATCAGTCCTCACCAAGAAGCCTTGGTTGACCCTTCCAGTTCCGGGTCAATTTTTTATACAAGGTTTGAAGAAAAGCTTATGAGGCAGTATTTTCAATGCCCGTTAGCTTAGGTCACGATCACATCCATTCCTCTCGTCTGAATTGACCAACCATCAAATCTGTGCTCTGGCTGCCGCTGCCCACCTGTGGGTCTCGCTGGTGAATGGGCTCAGTAGTATCTTCCTGTCTCACTCTGACACGGTTGTTAGAGCCAGCACGTGAATCGCCCATCTGTGAGTCCTTCACAGCTCAACTCTCCTCTAAAGCCTGTGATTCTAGAGTGGGAGATCCACTTCCAGTCTCTTTTAAATCCATATTGGAAAGTTATTTTGTTTTGTTTTGTTTTGAATCTATGTTGTCTTGTGGCTAGGAAGTAAGTTGAGCTGAAACTCAAAATCTCTGCAGGGGAAGAACAGGGATGGGGATGGGGAATTTTGCCCGCTTTTGCTTAATATTAATAGTTTATTTCCAACCAATTGTGGTTTTCACAAAACACAACTTGCACATTTATATTTCCATATTTTTCTTCCTGTTTTCTCTGAGTTAACAGAAGTCATTAAAACTGTGTATAACTTACATAGAACCAAAGAAAAAGGAACTCAAGTGCTAAAATCCCAGTACGATGGCATAACATGAAGAGATGAGCAGCGGATAAATGAAGGGCAAACATGCATCCTAATCTGACTTGAGGGTCTGGGAGCCAAATGCCGTTCCCACCTTATAGATGAGGAGCTTGAGACCGGGAGACATAGCTCTTTGCCAGGGATCCCGCTGCAGTGAGGCCTGCTAACATTGGTGCCTTCCCAAAACACTCTTCCCTGAGAGGTGAAAGTGTAGATATGGAAAATGCTGAACAAAAGCCCTTATTTACATGTAATTTTTGAATAGAAGAATCACCACCTTTTCTAGTTCCTTGGCATACAGAACCTGGATTAGGGAACGGGCACATCCGTCCATCAGTAGCCCCATGTCCCACGGACGAGGAAACTGAAGCTCGGGGCCATCAACATTTTGCAAAGGGTACTCAGCTAATTGCAGAACTGAGACTGCAACTCAGATTTTCTTTTAACCAAAACCTATAAGCAACAAAATATATAGTCCATTTGTGGGGGTTGGGGTTTGTTGGGTTCTAAACTAAATGTTTATTCAATTCACTGAGGATAAATTCAGGTGGGTAAGGTTTCATAGGGTTGGGTGTGGAAGGAGTTGTCGCTTATCCTCAGTGCCCACTTTGAAGGGCTTTTCTCTAATGGTGTGAAGTCATGAGTGAAGTGGAGTCCTGTGTCTGAGACTGGGTTGTAAAAACTTGCTAGCCTCAGGCACGGGAGGACTTCACAGAGCAGCACAAGTCGAGGTCCAGGGAACGAGTCAAGTCACCCGCAGGCACCACTGTAGCTCTGCCCTCTTACCCTAGAAGCACTATATGCACAGGGAGAGAATAAAAGAAGAACACTAACTCCCCACCCCCACCCTGTGCCGAAAACAGAACAGATGCTGGGAAGAGCGTGGGGAAGAGGGGCCTCCACAGTGCCAATGGGAACCCACCGGGCGGCCGCTGCCTGAGGCCGTGAGGAGGTTCCTCAGGAGGCTAAAGTCAGCCCTGCCGCACCACACAGCCGCACCGCGTGCGGTGACACTCAGGGCTGCTGGAGGCCGCGTCATACCCAGTACTCACTCGGTGCACACCGTGTTTACTGCTGTGCATCATGAACCGAGAGATGCAGCCTTGAAGTAGCTTAGAGGCCCAGAGACAGAGACACGAGTCAAGAAAATGTGGTATGATGAATGTGTACACATGCATGCATGAATATTCGTACGTACATATGCACACACACATGGACACACACAGTAGGATTTTATTCAGCCATCAAGAAGAATTAAGTAAGGTCATTTGCCAGAAAATTGATGCAACCAGAGATCATCAGGTTAGCGGAAATAAGCTCAGGGAGATTAAAGTTACGTGATGCTTTATCTCATATGGGGAATCTAGATTTAAATATGTGTGTGTTTATGTATGTGGCATGTTCATGTACAGGATATGAAAGTCGAAGGCTAAGGAGTCAGAAGAGAGGCTTCTAAAGGGAGCAGAAACAGGACAGTGTAGCGGGGGAAGAAAGACAAAGTAGAGCAGGTTTTTCCTTCACAGGCAGAATCTCGAGTTAACGTGTGCGTGTTGGGAGGGGAGAAGCTGAAGAGGGACTCTGTGAGGAGCAGTTAACCAGAAAGGGGTGGAGGGCAGAGGAGGGAAGAAGAGGGCAAACGGGAGCACAATGCATGGCATGTGTGTGGAAATCTCTCAGAACAAAACCCACTTTACACACCAAGCAAATAAAACCTAATAGAATAAAATGAAACAATTCTACATAAATCATCAAAATTAAAAGGAAAGGTAGGAGAGATGGCTCAGCAGTTGGAAGCACTGGCTGCTATTCCAGAGGACCTGGGTTCGCTTCCCTCATCCACACGACAGCTCACAGCCATCCGTAACTCCAGTTCTAAGTCGGGAATCCAGCTGCCTCTTCCGCCTCTGTGGGCACCAGACCTGCAAGTGGTGCACAAGCGTGTGGGCGGGCAAAGCACTCCTGTGCAGGCGTGTGTGCCCGCAAAGCACTCGTGTGCATAAAATAAGATAAAGTTGAAAAATTAAAGGAATGAAAAAAGATGAGATTGTGAGGTCATTTAAAAATATGTGAGTGCTATGAGACACCACACACACACACACACACACACACACACAGAGAGAGAGAGAGAGAGAGAGAGAGAGAGATCATAATAAATCTTCCACCAAATATGAAATCAGTAGCTATGGGCAGACTGCTGTCCCCAGGAACCTAGAGGCCCCTTAAGAGCAAGACACCTCACAGAGATTGCCTGGAGGTGAAGATGTCCGTCAGGCCTCAGCTGGTTCAGTGGTCAGGAAACAATTCCCGGAGGCTTTGTTTCTGAGCGTCCCTGTCTGTGGCCCTGAGCAGTCTGACCTTGACCTGCGGCCGGAGACATCTTTTATTTACTTCTTCCTACAGAGCCTCCTCAGAGAGGCTGTAATGAGCGCTGTTCATCAGCCTAATGGACTCAAATGGAACCTGTGAGGTCCCCCAGGATGTTCCTTGGTCTAAGAAAAGAAACCCAGCCAACTGCCCTTTCTGAACTAGAGGTGAATGGCTTCCCACGGTGGACATTGCAGGGTTGCTGTGGAGTCCTGTAGGGACGTGGCCTTCTGAAACTCCATATCCCACCAGCCCCCACCCCAAGCCCCATCCCTTTCACCAAGCTGCCAGCTCCCTCTTGCTCCAGCAGGGGCTGGTTGTAAGCCCATCCACTCAGTTTGCACCCCACCCTTGGCCATTGCAAACCCCAGCAGTGCTAAGGAGGCCATGTCTAGCCTCATGTAAGAGAAAACCCCTCAAGAATCATACTGCTGCCTTGGAAAGGGATAGTGTGCTCAAGCTCCCGAGCTTAGAGACTGCAGCTCCTCCGAAGTTTAGAGACTCCTCATGAGACCATCACAGAGATTTCATAGCTGTTTAGCAGATGTATGCCTACAGATATAGGGTTGGCCACAGTGCAGGTGACTAGCTCAAAATCCATCAAGAATTAAATCTTACTGGATTAATTCCATAAATATTAAATACCTGTACACCTGTGGGCTGGCAGATAGCCGCGGGAGCCACTGTGAAACACAAAAATCAGACTTTTCTTGCCATACATTTGACCCAATGAAATGTTCCAGCCTTCAGAAGATGAGGGATGCTGGGTATTCCGCTAAGGAAGCAGGCCAGGACCTACCCAGGCTGTGCAAGCACCTGTCCCGTTCACCCCGCTACTGAGACGCAAAGGAAATTTTTTCTTGGGAAGCCTGTGAATTCTCTCTGTGAGTTTCTGCTGAAACGTGTTAATATTTTCTTTTTTTTAATTGTATGGTATTCTGCAAAGCCCTGCCAAGACCACAAGGCTTTTCACTGCTGTGTCTTCTCTCCTAGGACATCAACGAGTGCATCCTGGAAAACTACCCTGAGTGCTCCAACCCCAGGTTATTCTACATCATTCCGTATTTCTGCGGTCAGCACCCTAGATGCAGGTAAGCACACAGCCGTCCCGGGCAAGCGCCCGCTGGCCCCCGCCCCACTGGCCGCCACACGGACACAGGAACCCTTGCAGAAATTTAGTTCTTGATTACAATAGCCCTTCAGGAATATCAGCTGCCGTCAGTGTCGCCTGAGGAGTGTGAGGCTTGGTGACACAGGCAACAGGTGATTACCGTCATGTAACACCCACTGAGCCCATTCATCTGCCTCAAACACAGCTGTCACCACCACCCAGCACCGCAGTGGAGAGCAGAGTCAGGGAGCCAGCTGGCTCCTCCACGGTGATTGTGTGGGACTCACCATCACCTCTGCTCTTGGCAAGTTACAGCGGGTCCAACACTCTGGAAACATGCACTCAGATTTGATGGTATCTCAGAGATACCGGCCATTGAAGGGGGTTCTCAACCTGTGGGTCGCGGCCCCTCCCCCCTTTACATCACAGCTCATCACATAACATAGTGTGTGTTTTGCGACCTTTTCAATTTCTATTAACACTCATAGCAGTAGCAAAATTACAGTTATAAAGTAGCAATGAAAACTTCTATGGTTGGGGTCAGCACAGCATGAGGACCTGTATTCCAGGGTCGCCCATCTGGAAGGTTGAGAACCACAGCCATGGAGAGAGGGCATGTGTTCCAGTGATCAAGCCAGCCCGACTTGACCACTGAGCGTTCGTTACACAGAGGCTTACTTGGGGAGGCGGCATCCCCGGGCAGGCACAGGCATCCCTAGTTGCTTCCTTGGGTGGCACTGGAGGAGCTGTCGCTGAGGCCGGTGTATTGGTCTAAGCACATGTCTACAACCTAGAGAAGAAAAGGCGGCAACAACGAATCCCTCTCTGGTGGAACTAAAGCTTGTTTTCCTGAGGGACATTGACTAGAGCAGAGGGTCCTTGTCTTCCAGCCGTGGGGACACAGCTGATTCTAAACTGATACATTCTCAGCATTTTTCTTGCTTCTGTTTTCATTTCTGTGTAATGGTGAGTGTTATTTTGCTTAGATTACTGTAACACAGGCGTCTACTTATGGTGGAGATTCCAGGCATCGTCAACCATGCTGGGTTCAGGAAGTTCCCCCCCCCACCCCCGGCATTTACTCTGACCGTCAGCATCCCTGGGCAGTTAGTGTGTCAGTGCAGTGCTAAGAGGTCTGGGGGTCAGCTGCGCACTTGTTTATTATAAGGGAGGCATTTATTCCAAGGACTGTGATTCCAGCTCCCCAGCGTGGTCTCCATCTGTCTGTTCCCTGACCTTGGGCAGTGGGCTCGGGCGCCCTATCTCAGTTCACAAGATGACCCCCAGTCCTCCTCCATCCATATCACTTGGTTGAACCTTCACAGCTGTTCCCTGCAGCCAGTATATGGATTGCTGTTTGTTTGGTTTTTTTTTTTCAAGTGATCTTGGCTCATCCAGATTCCCCCAAATCTGACCTACAAAGAAATGTGATTCTTTCCCTTCTGTAACTCAAACAAACAAACAAACAAACAAATGCTAATGCTTTAAAAGACTAAGATGATTAGCAGGTACTATTGGACACTAGTTTTGATCACTACAAAAATATTGCCAGCTAACTTCATTAAATTAGTTCCACTTGGTCTATAAAAGAAAGCCATTGTGACCATCTGCTCAGGGACTAAGAGCCTGCATTGTCTTTCTTCAAGTACTCAGGCAGGCATACCCATTTCAAGGCCCTTGTGCACTTGTGGAGAATACCTAAGCTAGAGAGACCAGAAGGGGCTGTCTAGAACTGGCCACACCTAGACCTGGAAAGAACTCGGTTGGGACTACACAGTGATGGCGGGAGAACGGGAGAGAGCCACCTTGCATGGCTGCGTGTGGCACATCACGAGCTCTCTTGTCTGTCAAGGGAGCCTGGCGAGTGGGCGCTGGAGCGTGCCAAGCAGAACGTGAACGAGAACTTCCTGCTCGTGGGGATTCTGGAGGAGCTGGAGGACGCGCTGCTCTTACTGGAAAGGTTCTTACCTCACTACTTCAAGGGCGTGCTCAGCATCTACAAAGACCCCGGTGAGTCTGCTCCCCAGGAGGGTCGAGGGCAAGGCTTCCTAGTCTTGACAGGACTTGGGAGGTGAAATGATGTCATATCTTGTGTTTCCCTGAGCTTTCAAAGTCAGAGGAGAAGCAGAAGCTTTTGATTCCAAGCCTCAAGCCTTAGGGTGAAGCACAGACTCACCATGGCTGATGTCCCGATGGTTGTGTCCCTTTCCTTAAACTCAGAAGCTCACAACTCTCTCTCCCAGCTTACCCCATGCGTGCTGTTGGGATACAGAAAGGACGTGGATGCATGCATACCTGGAGCTCCTGGAGGCACACAGAGTGGGGGAAGGGCACCTTGAGATGAGGTGGCTCCGGCCTGCTGCCATTGGCAAAAGCACTCCAGCGTGGAAAATCATGGCAGTAGATTAGATAGGGAAGCAAAATGAAAATGCAATTAAGATTTTATTCTCACAAACCAGGGGCTCTCCAAATAGAAGCAAGAAATAGAACGTGGCAAAGAGATTGCGGGACAGCCCACCGTATCACTGTGAATATAATTACTTTCAGAAATCCATCATTTATTCTCCTTTCATTATTAATTAGCTTGAGAGAAAGACACTCTCTCCCCTGCCCTCCTTCATCTGCCGCTGCACAGCAAGCCTTGCATGCTCGTTCTCCTGCAAGTCTTTGTGCTGTTATGCTGGGATGGGAGAGGGCGAACGGCCTGATAGAAATAGCAAACAGAGGAAGCCTCCCAAAGACTGCCGGCAGTCACATGGAGACCTTGACACACATCTGCATCAAGGCCTGGGCAAACTTGTCTTTGCCTGGGGAGCACTTCCTCCTACACTGGGGCCCCGCCATTTGACAGGTGGCTTCCAGGCACTTACAAAGTCCCCCAGCTCTCTCTCTCTCTCTCTCTCCCTCCCTCTCTCTCTCTCTCACACACACACACACACACACACACACACACACAAACCTGCTATATCTGTGTGTAAGAATGTGCCAGAAAACCCAAGGGTGAGCTTTCTCATCAGGGAAATCGGTTCAGAAGAGCCAGAAGCGTAGTAAGTCTGGAGCAGCTGGGTTGGAACGAGAACTCCCTCTGCCCTTCCGACAGCAGCCATGAAGGAGTTTACGTAAATGGGAAGTGCCGGAACTCTGCCGGGCCTGACGATTGTTCAGTAACCCATGTGAGCCTTGCTCCTTGTGCAGGTCCAGAAAGGGCTTACCCTACATTAGAGCCTTTAAAAGAAGAGGTCAGCCATTTCTGTGTGGACCCTTTGTCTGTCTGTCTCTTCCTGTTTCTCCCTCTCCTTCCTCTCTCCGTGAGAGAGAAAGAGGGACAGAGAGGGACAGAAACAGAGTGACATGAAGGACTGACTGTTGGTGACACACACCCAAACATTAAGTGGAGGGATGCAGTCTTGCTAACCTAGATGAAGACGTTTGCCTCTCTGTTCTTAAACACACACTCTCACAGCAAGCATATCCCGAAGGACGCTTACCTAGCTGTGATTGTCTCCTGTTGACTTCTGTTTCCTCCATTTAAGTGAGTAACATCTCAGAGATGGTGGGCCTCGATCCCGTGATCTGTAAGCACATTGTTAAAATAGAAGAGATTTGTGAACACTGGGTTGCTCTTAGTTCTTTTACCTACAGCTACAGTTTTCCCCCCAGTAAATGAAAGCTGTTTCCTCTGTGAGTTTGGCAGTGACAACGTGGTAAATTGGGCCTCGGAAGGGATAAATGATATCTGGTCTTCTGGAGTAGCGGACGGAGGGCTCCCAGAAGCCCAGCGCAGCTGTTGCGAGGCCTTCCATGGTGCCGTGCGTCTGTTCTGCTCTTAGGGTGCATCTTGGCTACTCTAGCCCTGTCCAACAGCAAGGTGATAAAAAGAGTAATTTCTGTGCCCAGGACCCCTGCTTTTTGTCCTAAACTCAGTCACTGAGTAGAAATTGTGGCAATACGCTTATGACCCCAGTTTAGTTCTCTGCTGCTGTGAGGTGTGTACATGGCGAAAAGCACCTTGGACCAAGAGTTTGATAACATCGTGTCCTGTGGTTATTGTCTTCTGCTATTCCCTTATGACACTGAAGGGAAATCACGTGTCAATCACGAGTCTGCATGTCAATCGTCAATCTATGTGTCAATCATGAATATATCTATCAGTCATGAACCTATGTGTCAATCATGCATCCATGTATTAGTCTGTCCTAAAGGCCTCTGTGTCCCCAAGGCAGAGGTAAGGGGTGAGCAGAGACTTCTGACCAGCTCCTGTTGTATTTGGGCTTTTGAGAACACAAAGCGTCATGTTGTTCTGTCACTGTTGATAGCAGTGGGTTAAGCTCAGACTTAGCTGTTCACCCCAGACTACCGTGTTCTCATGAATGGCACTCTACAGGGATTTTAGGGCTCAGGGCCCAAGTCAATGAGAGAGCCCTTGCCTAGCATGCCCGTGGCCTGTGCTTACAGAAAATACGCGTTTAAACGTTTTAATCTGGCTAGGTCAGCAGGGTGCTTGCTACAAGCGTGAGGACTTGAGCTCAGATCTCCACGCTTTGTTAAAATAACCTATGATAGACAGCGCACGCTATCTGTAAAGTTTAAACATTCAGATAAAATACCTGTTTTATCAAAAGGCCAAACTCCTCAAATATTTTGGAAAAAAAAGCAATTTTGCTTGATGAAAATACATCCCGCATCAGAGAGGCAGAGACCAGCGTATGGCTAGAGCTCACGTCCCACCCAGGCCAGCTGACTCATGGAGCTGTAGGCCTGGTGAGAGACCCCGTCTCAGGGGCAGCAGCAAGGTGGTGGCTGACCGAGGAAGATCCCAGTGTTGACTCAAGACTCCACATGCACACACTCACACCTTCACACGCTCTCACACACATGCCGATGTGATCAGTACACACACACACACACACACACATCTTATAACCACATGGACTTAAAGAACAGAACAAAGAAAGAGGAAAGTGTAAGAACTGAGGATTCCGGGGGGCTGTGGCCATTGTGGATTGACCGACCACCTAGAAAACAGAATTAATCCAAACTTCAGTGGCTGTCTATTGTAGGTTCTCTGCCGTGTTACTGAAAAGGTGCCTGCTGAATTTGAGTCATCATTTCCCAGCAGTGACACTGAAGGCATCATACCAGTGACAACAGCACTGGGTTCTCAGTGACAAGAAATCTAGTAAAAATAGTTGCATCTGTTAACCGATGAGGTAGCGCTTACTTCCAGTTTGGAATAGTGTTTGTGTGAGATCTTTCAAACCATGACTGCTTGTTCTGACAGCTTGCCATTTAGTGAAGCTGGTACCCATCCTATGGTTTGACTGTGCCTTCCCTGTTCATTTATTGCAGAGGTTTGGTGTCATTGGACACATTTGTCTCTGGCCATTTGAAGAACGAGTCTTAAAATGTTTTTACTTATTGCTTAACCCCCGCTGCCTTCAGTATTTACTAACTTCTCTTTTTTGAATGAGCAACTGAAGCCAGCCCAAAGAAGTCCATAGGCACTGGGAGGCTGAGGGGAAGACTCCGGAACGGCTGGGCTGTGAATTTTAACGTTTCTGTGTCTCCTTTCCTTAACTCCCGAGGAGGTCAGCGCTAGAGCACTTGCCTACCCTGCTCAGAGCGCTGCATTTGACGTCCGGGTCTACCAAGACAAACCTGGCGTACTGTGAGCTAACGGAGTATTTCTTTGACCTGACCGTGTGAGCTAAAGTGTAGTGATGGTAAAAGCCAAAATAAAGTAGCAGGTTAATGAAGAAGAGAGAGCGCGTGACAACTGCGCGGCAGAAGCAGTGCTGGCCAGCCAGTAACCAAGTTAGCCTGTTCAATAGCGCCACCTAGCGGGCGGTCAGAACTGCACGGCCCAGTGAAACCCAGAACTTCCTCCCTCCAAGAGGGTAACTCTGATAACTCCCTTGTCCCATCCTTTTACCTGTGTTTAAAATGCTTTCCGTCACTAGCATTACTTTAGCATTCATCTACTTGCTTCCATTGCAAGTGTCGACTCCGGAGCATGGTGGGAAACTCACTAGGCATTTATGGAGGCCTTGAGAACACAGTTGCCAACTCTTAGAATAAATTCCAAACCATTGAGTAAATACTGCGCAAACTGAATTCATTTACGAGGGACTGTTTAAAAATACATGTATTCACAGGCTGTATAGACAATGGTAACCGAGTACAGATCAAACCCTGTGGCAGCTGGTTGGTTGGTTTGTTTAGCTTCCTCCGCCGCCCTTGGCCTTTGGCCGGTATGACAGTGTCTGAGAGTTAATCTGCGCTGCAGCATTCAGACCTGAGGGCGCTTGCAAGAAGAAATGGACGCCTGGGAGAAGAAACTTAAATAGTCCGCAGTGACTCCTAGTTCCTACCGGCCTAGCAACAAAAACGTTCAACGGAGTTAGAACAAATACCGACTGATGGCCGCTTGGCCTCTGGGGGGTCTTTTGAGAGAGAGCTCAATGGAGGTAGGAGGCTCTCCTAGCGTGCTCTCTGCCGTGGTTGCGCCCGGATGGCCCAAGCAGAGACCGTCTCACCCTGTCGTCTCTCCGGTCTGACTGAGCTCTAATGTCTCATGCAGCGTGCTTTCGAGCTCTTTATCCTACCTCTACCTAGCACAGTTATGACTTCCCATCCCTTCATTGTCCTGGATAGTCCATAGTGCCTAGCGTCTGGCGATGGGGACACCATCCCCACCTAGACTACAGGCTATGGATGGTTCACTCCCAGAATCCCTTCTTCCTGTGGCTGCTCATACTGGGGTGATCAAGAGAAAGATCTCTCCACTGGTGATTTCTGCTCCTCATTCTCCATGCCGTCTGTATCTGTCCAGGAGAGAATATACCAGAGTGATTAAAGGCTGTTGGGAGACAGTCTCATTTATGAACTGTATGGCTGTGGCAGGCTATGGCTCCCTAAGCCTCCACTTCCCCATCTGTGTAATGGGCATAAGTATATACCTCCTTTACAGGGCTGTTGAAAGACTTAACTGGCAAGATCCATAGGCCTTGACATAAAATGAATATTCAGTAATGAGCTATCATGAGGAAAACATAACCATGGGAAGCCATGACTTTAGAATTCTCTGTAGCCTCTACAGCCAGAAAAGGGGGGAAACAGGACAGAGGGGAGAGGGTAGGAGAGAGGAGATGAGGAGTCGGGTGAGAAAAGAGAATGGGCAAAAGTGAGGGGAGAAAAGGGGAAGGGACATCTTAGTTCGTCCATTAGAGCTGAGCTGTGTCTGTAGACACAGCTTGAAGTCACACCCCTTTTCTATTTCTGACTTAGAAAAAGGGGAGCCACTCTTTTCTAGCGAATTTCATGTTCCTGGAGGGAACATTAACTGGCCCTCGGAGGATAAAGAGCAGCAATCATCCAAGGCAGTAGGGGCATGCCTAAACTGTAGTCATGCCTGACTCCTTACCAGAATCGTCTGGGAGTTAGGACCTGGAAATGAAGCCCATCACTGAGATTTGATTTGAGGCCAGTTACCCTTAACTGGTGGCGTCTTGCACGCTGTCTGCTTTGTAGCAGATTATGCATGCCCAAATATTTATTTTATTTTTTTAAGTCTAAAGGGAGAATCTTAAGGTTTCCGTCTCGCAAAAGTTTGTTCTCCTCATCCAAGTATCCTCGGAACGTTATTAATGTACTGACAGCTTTTGTCCAGCAGGGAGCAGCATCTCTCCATTTTCTCCAGGAGGTAACCATGGTTTCCAGGGAAGAAAAACGGTGTGTGCAGAGGCTGGCCCTTAAAGTCTGAACACAAATATTCAAGTATGCTTTGCTAGGGGCCCGATTAGGGGGGTTGGATTTCAAACAACCCGAAATTTCATTGACTTTAGACATCTAAACTGCATGTTGTGGAGCCACTGGCATTAGAGGCCCACATGTAGGAGTTCACAATCCAATGTGTTAGCTGTGGTGTGTCTCTGTGATGTCTGGCACACGTGTGTAGACTGTTAGCTCAGAACATACATATCTTCAGTTGAAAGGAGCCAAGTTACACAGGTGCTGTCTGTATGCTCCTTTTCATTTCATACTTTCTATTGCTGTTGACCTAAAACAAACCTTAGAAAAATCCTGGAACTTTAAAATAGTGCAATAATAGCCAGAAGAAATTACAATAATATGTTTTCGGAAACCGGTGAAGTTGCTTATGTAATTATCATTGCTGATAATGTGATTCCTCTCTGCCCTTGGTTCATCTCCTGTCCATGTTCTCCAAATAATTTTCATCATTCCTGAGCTCAGATTCTAATAATTTTAGCACTGGATCGTGTGTGTCTGTGTCTGTATGTTTCTGTGTGTATGCCTGTGTGTATATCTGTCTGTGTGTCTATGTATATGTCTGTGTGTGTATGTGTGTATGTCTGTGTGTGTGTGTCTGTGTGTGCCTGTGTGTATGTCTGTCTGTGTGTCTATGTATATGTCTGTTTGTGTATGTGTGTATGTCTGTGTATATGCCTGTGTGTGTCTATGTGTGTGTGTGTATGTCTGTGTGTGTGTGTCTGTGTGTGTATATGCCTGTCTGTGTGAGTCTCTGTGTCTGTGTGTATCTGTGTGTATGCCTGTGTGTGTGTGTGTGTGTGTCTGTGTGTGCCTGTGTGTATGTCTGTCTGTGTGTCTATGTATACATCTGTGTGTGTCTATGTGTATGTCTGTCTGTGTGTCTGTGTTCTCTAATGTTGCTTGTTTTTTTGGAAATAGAAACTACCTTGACTAGTATTGTTTTAAACCTATTTTCATTTGCTTCTCAATTGTTCTTGCCTTAAAGAAGTGTCTTCCATCAGATGTCTCTCCAGTGACAGCAACAGAAAGGACTTAGCTTAAAACACTGATTTTCTAATGATAACTGTAAAAAACTAGCGTTGAACGCATTAAACATGCTTAGCTGTAGATTTAGAAGTGTGAGTTTTGCCAGAGAAAAAAATTAAAGGTACACAGAAGGCCATCCCAAACAAGCCGGGCGGGGTGTCGCACACCTGTAATCCCAGGACTCAGGGAGGCAGAGGCAGGTGGATCTCTGTTCAAGGCCAGCCTGCTCTACACAGCAAGTCCAGGACACCGGGGCTACACAGAGAAACCCTTCCTCAAGGAAAGAAGGAAGGAAGGAATGAAGGAAGGAAGAATGAGAGGGATACAGGGAGGGAGGAAGTGAGGAAGGAAGGAAGGAAGGAAGGAAGGAAGGAAGGAAGGAAGGAAGGAAGGAAAAAGAAAAATAATTTGAAAAATAAATAAGGAAAAGGGAAAAAAAATCTCAAATAGTCTGGAGCCACATGATTCCAGTAGGGGCATAAGTCTAGGGCCTTAAAGGATGTGTAGGAGTTTACCACATGGGTGTGGAAAGCTGCGTGTTAAACAAGACAGATCCTGTGAGTGAAAGCATGAAGGCTAGTGCAGCCTGCACCAGCACATGCCTGCTGACCCTGCCTCCCTGGGCTGAGCCCAGATCTCTCTCTAGCTTATCACCCTTCTGTTTGTACCAGTGTGCACGAGGCTACAGGCCCAACAGCCTCTACTCATCCTGTGGTGCTACATGGACAAGTCACCCACTCTGTCTCAGGACCAGTGGCCAAGCCACAGCTAGAGCCCATGGGCCACCTTGCCGCTTCCTGTGCTGACCAGGAAGGGGACAATTCCAGGTAGGTCCTAGGATTTTCCACCCAAAATTCTCTCTTGATGTGCTCCCAGCTCTGCTGCCTGGTCCTGTGCACCTTGCAGTAACTGCTGGGCTTAGCCCCTCATGCTCCGCTGCTGGCCCCATGCTCACTCACGGGGACAATCATCAGTTCCCCACCTGTCTTCAGTGGCCTCTCTCTCCAGGTGCTGACCTCTGAGAACCCTGGAATCCTCTTCTTGGACCACTTTTCTAGCACATCCTCCATCCCCTAGGCCTTTCTCTCTTCTGGGTCCCAACTTTCCATTATGGAGAACCCCAAATGCATACACCCCCATGTCTTCCTAATTTGCACAGTGTTCCCAGACCAGGTTGGCGGTGGCGTTTCCCGTTATGAGTCATTTCCTCTAATGAAAGCCATCGAATCGCATCTGGGGGGGTGGAGGAGATAGCAGCGCCCGGCACTCAGAGACCATCCTCTGCGTTAGAATGTAATTACTCCCACTCTCCGCAGTTTTCAGTCAGCCTGACAGTAATATGCTTTGAGCCACGTGAGATATGACTAAGGGATGGGGTTTACTCATCACACATTTCAAGTCTGGACTTTCCTGCTTATTTACAAAGCTGGCCCACGTCTAAAGCATGAGCCAAGTTTACAGACCTGACTCTGGAGGTGGGTGGCTGGTATTTACGAACCTTCCTACTCTTCCTGCCGTTCATGGCTACACCACAATGCCTCTGGCCACTCAGGCAAAGGACTTGGGGACTGTCTTCTGGCTCTGAGCTGTGGCTTTAAGCCCCACCCCACCCCCCTTCAAGGGCTTTGCTTAGAAAACACATCCAAGCTGGAGGAAGGTGAGGCAAAGGGCACATAGCCCAGATGAGGGGCGGCACAGCCCTCTAGCCCATTTTGTCTGGCTCAGCACCGCACAGCAGTGTTCTGTTCTTTCTAGCCAGATCTTTTTCAAGTTAGATATCATTTCTCAGTTTGTGTTTTTGTAGGCACTCAGAGTTTGTTTTGTTTTGTTTTGGCGGGGAGGGGGGTCAGGCTAAAATGCCCTAATTTGTCTAGTCTTAGACAGGGTGCCGAACTGTAAAAGGGTAGTGAAAGGCCAGAAGCTGGCGTTGCTGTCTGCTGTGTGGTGCCACGTGTCTAGCATATTCATCTCTACTCCACAAATCCACAGAGAAATCCAGCACGACCCCTGCTGACACGAAGTTCAGGAAGTTCCCTTCCACTGCCTTCCACAAGTCCGAGATGCTTCTGCTTGGCCGATCAGACATGGCTAGAAGTGTGTATCCGTGCACAGGTCCCTGGAGTTTTACCTTCTTATTTTAAACTATTCACTAAAGAGGCACCGCTTTAAGATTCAGCACTATCAAAAGATGTGCGCTAGGAGTCGGCCTTTGCTGTTCCAATCGGAAATACTCAGCTCTGCCGGCCTGCCACCCTCAGTGTGCTTACACGGGCCTTCTGACCACCATGCTGTTTCCTACTAGCATGCCCAGGCTGCCACATCATGAATGTTTACATGAGACGTTATTTAGTTCTTCTGTTACATCACCCTTTCCTCTGCTTCCTCCCCCACTCCCCTGACATGACAGGCATTTTGGCTTCGCAGCCCCGTCTACATCACTGCTGAGGTTCGCTGATGGCCCATGTAGCAAATCACAGTTGCTCACTAGTATGTCACAGTTGTGTTTGACTTCTAGCACCAGATAGTGTTTTTGTCTGGGATTAATTAATGCCTTCCTTTAAAAGAAAATAGCTAGATTTGTTTTTACTTATCAAATTTTGATATTGTATCAATATTATTTTAATATTATTTCAGTATTATCAGACGTTCCTTCTCCCTCCACGTGCTCCTTCTTCCCAACTCAGAATTCCTCACCTCTTGCTAAAGCTCAGGCTCGTTTCTCAGGAAGCTCCCACACAGCTCTGCTCAGTCACCTTCCATTGTGTTGATGTCAGATCCCCCGTCCCCCAGGTCCCATAGACCCTGTCCTTGACTTAGGATTTCATTCTATTTAAAGATGTTCCTGCGTTACTTCCTAATACAAAGGGCATGGGGTGGGGTTGGGGTGTCTTACTCCACACTTTGCTACTGTAACAGACTGGGTAAATTATGAAAGCTGCAGGTTTATTGAGTTTGTGGTTTTGCAGGGTTGGGAGGCCTAGGTAGCAAGGCCATCTCTGTTCAGAGACACCTTACTCCACTACAGCAAGGTAGAAAGGATCAGGTGGCAAGAGCCCAGGAAGTGGAGTATTCTGATTTGAATAAGAATGGCTGGCATTATGCAAGAAGGACCTGGGGGAGGTGTGGCCCTGTTGGAGGAAGTATATCACTAGGGGTGGGCTTTGAGCTTTCAAACACCCTTGTTAGGCCCAGCTCTCTCTCTCTCTCTCTCTCTCTCTTCCTTCCCCCTCTTCCTTTCCCCTTTCCCTCTTTTGCTCCCTCTCTCCCCCTTTCCCTCTCTCGCTCTCTCTGGTTCTCTGGCTCGCCTTCACTTTTCTGCCTCCAGATCAGTAGCTCTCGGCTACTTTCCCAGCACCATGCATGCTGCCATGCCCCCACCATGTTATGCCCGGTTCCTGAGACCCCAAAGACCACCAGGAATCAACTCTGTTGCAAATACCTGAGGGTTTATTGTATACATGCTCAAGCCCTGGACGCAAAATTTCCTGCGTAAGCAGGAAAGGAATGCGGCCCATGGTCTAGGGAAACAAGGTTTTTAAAGGGAAAAAAATGCAAGCAGGGAATTACGTGCCTTGGCATTACATGATTGGGTAAGGGAAATTGACTTTTGAAATGATTAGGCACCAAGACCACAAAAAGTTCTGGCCTGGCCATCTGGGCCAGTTTCCTAGCAACTGTATCTCTAGTGGGCAGGGAAAGAATGCAGTAAGGCTGGTTCTTCCCCCAAAGGCAGCTGGACATGTCTCTACCTGGCTGGCCTTCGTTCAGGCTTGTGCTTTAAACTCTTAGTTCTTTGGTCTCTCACATGATGAGAATAGATTAAACCTCTGTAACTGTAAGCCAGCCCCAATGAAATGCTTTCTTTCTCTTAGAGTTGCATTAGTCGGGTATCTCTTCACAATAGAACAGTAAATAAAACAGGAGGAAGGGGCCTGATGATACCCTCTGATTTTTAGGGATCCATCTGCCAAAGTCAGTTTTACCTTCTCTCTGAATAATGGCACCATCCTCCTGACATAATAATCAAGGCCTGCCTCCTGGTGGCAGGTACATTCCAGCATTCATCTTGGATGGACCATTTGAACCTTAGCAAATAGTTAGTTCCTGACAGTTCACAAATGTTTAAGAAGTCTGGTATTCTGCTGCCTCCCTCCATTACTGACCTGGCACCTGTGGATTTCTTCATAATTACATTCCACACACCATTACCTTTTCCTCCTTCCCCTCTCCAGCTCCATCTATCATTCCTTGTTTTGTTTCTTTAATGATTTTATCATGAGCATTTTCCCATCAGATATCCAGACCCCTAGGACACCTCTTTTCATGTGTAGTCTTTTCCCCTCTTGGTTTTCTATCTTTGACTTTTCCCCTCCTCTAAAATTTTTACTTTTTATACTCTAATTTTTCCAATGATGTCTTAAAGCTATTCCAATTAGGAAGGTCATCTTCAGATGCTTTTCTTTATCCCTGTGACATCCACTTCTCTGCTTGCCCGGGACTCCTTTTGGCAGTGTGGTTGGTCTGGGCATTCTTTCTTCAGGCTAGAAGCTTTCCTCTGGTGATGGAAATCTTTAGGCTTCTGGGTGTTGCAGCTTGACATCACTTAAAGTGCTATGCAATGGGAGTCTTACTGGGTCCTGACATACCTTTATGGAAGGTGATTGAGCACCCACGGGATGTTCACTAGGAACGTTCTGGTGACTGGCACAGATCTCATTTTCTCTTGAGCTTGTTGAGTTTTCCCACTAGAAAACCCTGCAAACATCTTTTTAGGGGGATGAGAGGTGAAGTGGGGAAGTGGAGCTCACATCTGGTTGTTGCTATGGGAACAGAACAGCAGGTTACCCTGAAGGCACTGTTGGATAGCTTATATTTTAACCTGCATCTCTCCTGGTTTCTTCTCTGTGTTAGCCAATCCACTGGAGCCTCAGCTGCTGCTTCCCAGTCAGGGAAGAATGTTCCCCTATGGCACAAGAGAAGCATTGTAAGACATATGGCCACACGCAGCCCAGGAGAGAATTTATTTTGTGGCCAGACTGCCCGCCTCATATCCAGCCCTGGTTCTGGGGACACCTGGTACTGTCGCTCCCTTGCCTTCAGGACTGCAGAAAGTGAGCTGGCATTCTCACGGGCATGTCAGAAGTGCCCCCTTGGCTCCGCCCACTGGACGCATGCTTCCTACTGCTCTTTATCTGCCAGAAATTGATGAAAATCTGTCTGACACAAACGTTCTTCTTCCAAGTCTCTGTCCTTGTGACTTTGCAACCTTTTACGAAATTAGAATTGCTTTCCTGCCATTTTAGCAACTCTTTCAACGATGAGGAAATAGAGGCATACAATCAAGTATCTGCATTTAGCTTTGGATATCTCAATTCTGGGTGGGAAGGTCCTAGCGCCAGGTTTGTGTTCGTAGATCCGACTTGATCTGGTATATACATTTCTCTCATGAAATGTCAGCCAGCCTAGCGTAGGAACAAACTGCCAGAGGCTTGCCATCAGCCTCAGTGCCTTGAAGTGGTAGCAAAATTTCAGGAACAAACAAGCCAGCGTGGTCCCATGCACTGGGAAGTCGTTAGCGGGGCCCATGCGCATTACTCGGGCTTCTCTGTGGCTTGGAGCTGGAATCCCCACGGGGCCCTGTTGGGAGCGCCTGGTCCCCAGGTGGCAGCTGCTGTTTTGGGAGGCTGTGGATCCTCTCGGTGGTGACAGCAGTGGCTCTTTAAAGCTTATGGCTGACCCCTCGTCTCAGTGTCTTGCTGGCCCACTATGGAGTGACAAGCCTCTACAACACGCGCCTGCCGTCATGAACACCTCGGTGCCTTCTATGTTACCACGGGCTGAAGCTCTCCGAGACTGTGAGCCCAGGTGAGCCTTCCCTCTCTCAGTATGTTTCTGTCGCGTGTTTTCTTCACAGCGATGTGTACGTACTCACACACAGACTCCAGACACCGTTTTAGATCGCTGGAAGACATGTTGGTGCCATGTTCAGGGTCTCTTTAAGGGAAGGCTCACAGGTTAAAGGTCAGCTGAGATCATGGCTACTTGAGAAATACCGTTCTAGTTGATCCTGATGAGAAAAGTGCCCTGTGCTGGCTGGTGTTCCTTTGGGAGAAATGTCTGTGTGACTGTCCATGGAAGTGGTGATGGCTTCCAAGCAAGAGAGCTGAGGCCCCGCCTGGCCAAACACTGTCAGTCAGCTAATGTACAGGGGATGGCGAAACCATCGAAGGGTCTGGCCTACAGCTGTTTGGGTAGCAGCTTGTCTAACCAATGTGTCATGACGAGTGCAGACAAAGGCCAGCCCTGAAACTCCAGCCACACCACGTCCAAGCCAGTTCGAGAAATCATATAACCACTGGAGGTTTTTCTCCTCTCTAAATACATTCCATATGAGCCCGGGTGTTGGGACTGCTGGACTGTTTTGTATTCGCTCAGAAAGCTAGTTTTAAAGGAAAATAAGTCAGTGGAGAAGCTGCTCAAAGAGAGCTCAGAGACACAGTGGGCGAGGAAGGAAGGTTTCCCTGACCAGGCCTGTTTCCCCACCACCACACACACACACCCTGGTGTGGTGGGAAAACAGTCACCTGTCCTGGAGTCACAGGAGGAAAGGCGTTCCCTAGCCATAGCTCAGCACTATGACCCAAAATGAAAACACCGAGTGTAGCCAGTTCACAAGCAGCCTGCCGCCAGCCAGTGTTGAGACAAGGGCAGAGACTGGGAATAAGACCACAGTTGTATTTTGTAACTTTTTTATATATATAGTTGGTTTTGTTTTGTTTTGTGTGTGTGGTATTCATCTGAGGTGATTTTTGTGAGGTGTGGGATGAGGGGATTCAGAGCTTATTTGAGAAACACTGACTAGCTTCACCTGCCGGCTCAGGAGTCCCTGCCCGGGATTCTTGCAAGCTTGAGTGTGTTGCTCCACAGCAGGGCTCAGACAGCAGAACTTGGGGAAGTGGATCCTCTCCTTCGGTCAGGTCGCTTCTGATCTAAACCGTCTAAACTGACTGCTAGAACTACATTGCTGCCTCAGCACACTGCCTCGGGCCGGCACTGGCTCATTTCCCTGCAGCTCTGTTCTGCAGTGCGAGGGGTTGCATTGGGTCCCCCTAACCATGGCGAAGCCCTCCGCTCTTCCACCAGCGAGCGCGGCCATTAGGAAATGAGATGTTTGTAGACGGGCTGTAGTTGTTAAGATGATCATACTGGGTCAGGGTAGACCCAAAGGGACACAGAAACCGAGAGACATGGAGAAGGTGGCTCCGTGCGAAATGTGAAAATGGGGGAGATTAGAATCACAGCTAAGCACGGCAAGGGTGGGCGGCAGCCTAGGAGCTAGGAGACAGGACAGAGCAGAGTCTTCCTTAGAGGGAGCAAGGCCATCGGGTACATGGATCCGGGACTTGGGGATTCCAGCACTAAGCCCCTGGGTAATGGTTATATCCCGGGGCGGCCACATGGCGGCAGCACTGAGGCCGGGCGCAGTTGCGGTGGCACCCCGGCACCCGTAAGGAAATCCTCAGCAGCGGCGGCTCTCCAGACAGGGGCCGCTGCAACCGAGGAGCAACCATAGGCCTTCCCTCCAGCACATGCCACATGTGTGGGCCCACGTGGGCACCACCAGCGGCCGGCCTTACCCTTCGATATGACCCTCGGCCGTCAGGGAGCCCTCTGACGACCCCACCACCACCCAGCTTGTCACAAAGTGAAAATCGTGTGTCTGTCCACCCCCACCCTGGAAGTCTCCGTTCCCACCGCAGCAGTCTGCGCCTGTGGCAGGCAAGCAGCCCGGCCCCTCCCCCGCACCGTCCACCCTGCTTTGCAGATGGTGATCCTGCAGAGTGCACACAGCATCGGCTTGTCCATCTAGAGGACAGTGAGCCCTGCTCCAGAGGAGTGAGCTCGCAGGCCGGGGGCGTGGCACAGCCAGGTGTCAGAGGAGTGAGCTCGCAGGCCGTGGCATGGCACAGCCAGGTGTCAGAGGAGTGAGCTCGCAGGCCGTGGCATGGCACAGCCAGGTGTGACAGCGGGCAGAAACAACCCGGAGGAAGCTGGGCTTGGCTGTCAGGCAGAACTGGCTCTGACGGGCCGAGGCTGGCGTCGTCTTAGAGCCAGAATACAGTGCTCACACTGCAAGTGGTGATGAAGTCTGTGTTTGTTCAGGATGGCTTTTGGCTCGGCCGCCATCTAGATTTTCACATTATGGCGCAGGGCATTGTTTACCTAAGTATCATGTGGCATGTGAGTGAGTTCGTTCCTGGCATCACCCTGGATGATTAGCTTACTTCTTCCGACTCAGGAGCAGCCCCAGCGGCCATCACCAAAGACCACACCACTCCCGAGCGTCGATAAGTAGATACCGAACCACACACGCCATTAGCCTTGATCTTAGCCAGTGTTATTCTGAACCTTGCTTTGGTTTGAAGGTAGGCCCCATCATATTGTTAAAATAGTTTCACGGCCTTTTAGTGCCTGGCATATGTCACTTGTGAAAATGTTTTTCCAAATGAAAATGTTAAATCCCAAATACATTTTTGGCTGACTGGTTGGTTTTAATGGTCCATAGTTTTTAAAAGGAAAAAAAAAAAAAAAAACCAACTGTAACTTAATTCCTCATAAAACGTAAATCAGATCTGTGAAGTTTCTGCTAAACAGTTCCCTCTGCTCAGCCTAAAGCCTCTACCAGTTCCTAGTCCTCCAGGAATAGCGAATTGTTTAACATGCTCTTCATGTTGTTCCATCTTGAAACTGAGGAATTGCCTTGTGAGTATCTGACGTCTGTGTTTGTGGCTGCGGTGATGGGATGGGGCCTACAGTTTCCATTCATTCTCGCCCCTTTCCTCCTCAGTATTAGTTCTGAAGCGCGGTACCCAAGCGATGTGAGCGTGCTCTGCCGACTTTCACATCTGCCGCCTCCCACCTTTCAACAAAGGTGTTGTGGGTCAGTGGGAAGGTTACACAGCCACCACACTCACAGGCCGAGCTTAATATCCAGTGCAGGCGGTGCCATCCATGTCTTGTTCAACCTTGGAATTTCTTGGCTGACTGGCAACTTCTGCATGCCTGTGGCTTCAGCTTAATACCAGCAGAGACAGGAATGTCAGGCCTCAAGAAGACAGAAACACATCTGGAGAGTTCCTTAAGAAAAGGTCCAAGTCACTTTCAAATTCATGTAATGATATACTCAGTAGTCTAATGCTTTGGGCACAAAGAGCCAAAACTCTTCCAATAACACAGACTTCTGTTGTCATGTTACTCTGAAGCAGAAAACCCTCGCAGAAAAATAAACAAACAAACAAAACAGAGCCCGCCCACGATTCACCCCAAAGAAAGAAGTCACTATGCCAACATCAAAGGCTCAGTGTTTTGTTCTAAAAACTGCAAAGTATCTGCCCTCATCCTGAGTTTGCATTGCCTCAATAAACAGTGTCTCAGCTGTGTGCCAAATTCTGGAGTTGGTGAGGACTTTTATTATTATTATGAATGTGACTCTCCTGGCACTGTTTTTACCATCCTGTGCTGTTTTCCTGTTCAGAGGGATTTAGAAGATCTGACACGGAGTCCCAGGACTGGACCTTTAGATAAACTGGCTCTGAGGACCACAGGCCAATGTGGGCGCGCATTAGTTATTGAGGGCTCAGAAGCCTATTTGAAGTTCGTTATTTCTTCTGAAATTGGTTTGTTTTGGAAAGTCCTCCCATTTTGTTTTCCCGTTTCTGTCGTTGGCTTTTGGTAAATTTCATTTCTTACTAAAGATGCAGTGATGCGGAGAACCAGGGAGGCGGTGCTCGTTGCTTCACAAACACAGGTTAGTGCACAGCAGGTTGTTTCTGAACGGATGACATCTCAAGAAGGGCAACAGCCGACCCCCGCCCAGAAGTACGTGTGGCTGCTGAGAGGAGCCTGGCCACACGGGCTTCTCCTCTGATTGGCTTGTAGAGTCTAGGAAGGGAGGAGGAAGTAGTACGAAAAGCCCCACAGCGTTTTCCTGCCCACAGCAGCAACCCCGGGGAGAAAGGAGTGGAGTTACTCCATCCTAGCTCTTCTTCTCTTTCTTTCCCTTTTGGAATTTCGTGTTTTCGTTTAAAGAGGTGCAGATTTCCCTTCAGCCCCACCCCACCCTTTTGCTGTCACCCTGGTCTGGAAGCTTAAAACCCTTTCAATCATACCTAAAAAGTCTCCTCAGAAGTCCGCTCGAGAACATCCTGGAAACTTTCCCAGCTCACCATAGAAAACACAGATGCCAGATTGCTGGATGCCAGGCATGTGGCTGTCAACACCTCTTATTTCCTCCAGGCTGCCATCAAGAATTATGTGATAGAGAATTGTTTCTCTCAAGCCCGTGCATAGCTTTAGTGTCCTTACAATACATGTGCCTGGAGTGCGTCTTCACAACACTATGGATCACGGAATCCTACGTGGGTTGGGGAGAGCAGAGTTCATAGGTGGTTAGGTCTACTCAAAGACCCCGCCAGGGTGGGAGCAAGCAGGTTATCTGTGGTTAGCATAGGCTGCCCCAGAACAGTCCATTAGTCAGTTTCTTATATTTCTGACAAAGGACCCGAGAAAACAACTTATGAGGCCCAGAAGCAGAAAGACACACATAGAATACACTCACTTATAATTAGAGATTATAACATAGGATAAACACACTAAAATCTATAGTCCTAATGAAGACCCTAGGGAAAAGGTGTAATCCTCATTCAGAAGTGTAAACGGGATGGACATAGGAAGTAGGAGAAGACAGGGAACAGGACAGAAGCCTACCACAGAGGGCCACTGAAAGACTCTACCCAGCAGGTATTGAAGCAGATGCTTAGACTCAGCCAAACTTTGGGCAGAGTGCAGGGTATCTTAGGGAAGAACAGGGAGATAGAAAGACCTGGAGGGGACAGGAGCTCCACAAGGAGACCAAGAGACCAAGAGAAAAAAAAAAAAAAAAAATCTGGCCCCAATGGAGTCTGCAGAGAATGATGAACCAGCCAAGAACCATGCATGGAGAAGACCTAGACCTCAGATGTAGCCCATGGGCAGCTCAGTCTCCGTGTGGGTTCCCTAGTAAGGGAGGAGGACCTCCCCTATCAGAGGACATTGGGAGGGAAGTAGGAGGTAGGGTAGGACCCGGTAGAGATAAGGGAGGGGGTTACAGCCAGGATACAAAGTGAATAAGTTGTAATAAATAATAATAATAAAGAAAAAAAATTTTAAAGGAGAAGAAGGAATTATCTTGGCTCGTGGTTTCCGAGAGCTTGGTTCAGCTGGCGTGGTTTTTTCCGAGCATTGGTGAAGAAGGACACTGTGGGGTCAGAGCTCCTGGAGCAGGAGGCTGCTCACTTCCTGGTGGCCAGGAATCGGGGGAGCATGGCTGTTTCTAACATGGAGTCCGAGGTCACCTGACGTTGACTGGCCCCATCCTGTGGCACCTTCCCATTTGCTCTTGTTTATTTTAAAAATAAACCAAGATATGTGTGTGCCCCATCTCAGATGCAGACCGAAGCCAGACCTAGTTTCCACACATCTGTGAAATGGGACAAGCGGGCCAGTGGTGCGCAGTGATACCTAAACTTACTCATATTTTACTGGTCATCGCTGAGGCCAAATTAGTGGTGACTTGGAGAATGTGTGGAGAATCGTCCTGTAATGATAGCCCCTGTCTCTTCACTGTCCTCCACCAAGGATTTTCCACACTACAGCACGGCTGTCAGTTAGAGAAACACACTTTCAGAAGCATTTATGGGACATTTTAAACATCCTGGTTTTCTGAAATCAAATATTTTGTGCTCTCACCCATTTTTTCGGGTAGCATGCTTTAAACTGCTTAGGATTTCTCCTTAATAGTTCTTGCCCTGGAGAGAAATTCAAGCTCCAAATTTCCACTTGCAGTGTAGGCACCAAACTTTGCTCGGAGAGTAACATCACCCACCACAGAAATGCGAACCGTGAGGAAATCCATATTCATGCAGAAAGGGAAAGAGGGTGGAAAAAAAAAAAGGCATTCTTCTCAAATTAGCATGTGCTTTCATTACTTAAAGTGATTCTCAGGGTTATCTGGAGAAACAAAAATTAGAGATGGCCAGTGATCTCTTTTTTCTTTTTCTTTTCTTTTTTTAATTGAGAAGAAATTTTCCCTAGAAGATTCCACAATGGAAAGCTCCTGTTTTAAAATAATGGAGGTGACACAGGCTCAGAGGATGAACAGAGAGGCAGACGGCTGGTGAAAGCAGTGTAGGGGCAGTGGAGAGCAACAAGCCAAATGAGTAAACAAAGGAAAAACACGTGCACTAATTGCTCGAGAAAAAAAGTCCTCTCATCTGATGCCATGAGCCTTAACAGATTCCAGACGGTACAGAGTTAGAAACATCTTAAAAATAAGAGTATTTTTAAAAAATAGACAAAAGTAGAAATGATGATTTTAGTGAGATGATGGGGTTTTGCTATGCATTTGTTAAGCAGAAAGGCAATAGAAAGGGAGCCAGCCAGCTAGGCCCCTGCTCAGATGTAGCCAATCTGCAGCTCAGTGTCCCTGTGGGTCCCCACGTAAGGGGAGCAGGGCTGTCTCTGTCATGAACTGGGTTCCCTGGTCTTTGATCACTTGCCCCTGGGGATACAGCCTTACCAGGCCACAGGGGAAGGGGATCCAAGCAGTCCTGAGGAGACTTGATAAGCTATGGGCAGATGGCAGAGGAGGAGAACTCCCCGCTTCAGTAGACTAGGGGAAGGGGATGGGGGAAGAGGGAGGGAGGGTGGGATTGGGGAAGTTAAAGGAGGGGGCTTCAATCAAGATATATAATGAATAAATTGAAAAAAATAAAGGGAGCCAACAAGATGCTTTGGTGGGTAATAACATTTGCAGCCAAGCCTGATGACCTAAGTTCAACCCCCGGTACTCACACAGGAAGTAGGAAAACAGGAACTGACTCCTACAAGTTGTCCTCAGACCTCCATAGGTTCCCCCTCCATTATACATACACGGGCACAGGAGATGCACACGCAACATGGATAAGACATAATTTCAAACACTAAGAACGAGCAGGAAAACACACCTTCAATAGAGTAACAAACAGATGGTGTAGCTCAGAACTTAAGCATGTTCAACTGTCTGGAAGTAGCGGCTACAGATGCAGCAGTGGTGCATGGCCTTGTGGATATCATATTATTGACATGTGAAGCCTTTGAGTGATAAAAGCACGAACAGATAAAAGTAGGGAAAAATTCAATACTTACTAATATATCGAATGTTAAGCGCAATTTCAGTGATGTTCTTTAGTCGGCTCCATTTTTGCTATAAAAATTACCCGGGATGACCAACTACTTCCAAGTAGAAAGGTTCGTCTGGGCTCAAGGCTTCAGGCCATGATCAGGTATCAGGCTGGGGCTGTCAGGTTGGGGGCTGCAGCACCTCATGGTGAGAGCCCTGCGGAGCCAAAGTAGGTCACCTCGGAGCAAGGAGATAAAGAGGAGAACAGGGTCCCATGGTCTCCTGAAGGGCGCACACCCACAGGCCTCCCTCCAAGCCTGTAAGTGGTCCTCAGCCTTCCTAAGGCTGTGCCCCTTTCACAGTTCCTCACGTTGTGGTGGACCCCACCATAAAGTTATCTTGTTGCCGCCCCACTGTGATTTTGCTGCTGTTCTGAACTGTAAATATCTGAGACTGGGTCATCTCACATGCAGTCTAAAAGCGCTCGACAGGAAGGGTGCCTGGAAACGCCCCTTCAGGCGCCCAGTACACAGCCTGGGGAACAAGGATGTATGCGCATGTATATTTATGAGATGTATATTAATGATAACTTATTGCTATCTTTATTGATTTAAGGTTTTTGAGATGCAGGGTCTCATATAGTCCCAGCTGGCCTCATTATGTCGCCAAACTGGTCCTGATCCTCCTGCCTCCCTGTCCCGAGTGCTGGAATTACAGGCATGAGACGCCATTCCTGGCTAAAAGTAATTTATTGCTGTATAATATGAGCCGTCAAAATGTCCACAGCTGGTGAGCTGATGGGAAAATCCTGAATCTTGATTGTGGCCCTGGTGGTAGATGATTATACAGCCATGAAATCTTATCAAATTGTATGTCTGTGATATTTTTATTGCACACATCTCTAATTCCTTAATCTGTTCAACTTCTTGAAGGTGAAAAAAATATCTGTATACTGTAAGCCATTCAAATCAGATAGATGATAGAGATAGGTAGACAGATGATAGATAGATGGATGGATAGACAGATGATAGATAGATGGATGGATAGATAGATAGATAGATAGATAGGTAGATAGATGGATGGATGGATAGAGGGAGGGAGAGATAGATAGATAGATGATAGATGGGTAGATAGATGGATGGATAGATAGAGGGAGAGATAGATAGATGGATAGATAGATAGATGATAGCTGGATGGATGGATATATGAATATATGATAGATGGATAGATAGATAAATGGATGGATGAGGCCAGGTGCACAGAAGCGACTGTAATGATGTTCTCATTATAGTTTTCAGTTGCAAGGCAAAAATAGATCTAACTATCTAACAAAAAGAGGATAGAAGCTGGAGAAAGGGCTCAGTAGCTAAGAATGCACCCTGCCCTTCTAGAGTCCACTCAGAGGGCTCATAACCCATAACTCCAGCTCCAAGGGATCCAACACCTTCTTTCCCCCCCCCCCCCCAGGACACATATACTCACACACACGTAGATAAGAGCAAATCTGTAAAATAAGAAAAGAGGGCAATGGTTAAGTAGATTTTGCTGCTGCAATGTGAAGCAGCTCACACAAGTAAACTAGTACAGCATGCTTTCAGAACCATGTGACATAGGTGGGCGCATGTCATGACATGAAGCAAGGGAAGAAAGGACACCAAACAGTACTAATAGGATGCTGCCATTGCATTTGGGAATGTATGAAAGCACGGGAAGGTGATAAATTTGAAATACCTCGAAATGCTTATCCTGTTAGTCATATAGTGCTTTGGGGTTACCAACAATTCTTAAAAAACCTTCCCACCTATTATAAACACATGGAATGTTAAATGCAAAGTGTGTTAGGTTCAGGAAAATGATGGAATTGCCAGTGAAAAATGACATGACAACAGAAAGAGAACGCCCTGGGACACTTGAGTATTGCTAAGACACACATTATGATGTCCCTTCCCTGACCCCGTAAGTCCCGACATGGTAGGCAGGGTGACCAGGAAGGACGGGTGAAGTGACTGGCATCTCAGTCATGTGGACACCGTCCTTTGGGTCTGCTTGTGGTTTGTCGTGTTGCCAGATCCTCTCTCTAGAGATTTCTAATGTTGCATCAACAAGTCTTCTTTGGACTCCACTCATCTGTCTGCCAAGTTCTTGTGAGTGGTCCTTCAGAAACCCACTGTGAGATGTGTGTGTCCGAGCGCAGACTCGAGTGCAAACACACACAGTACTTCCTGGCTGTTATAGAGGAGGTATAAAATGTAGATTTCAAGCCCTGAAATACTAACATTCTGTGTCTCTGCAATCACTCCAATAAGCTTGCCATGTTTATCTTGCTGTGAACACCAACCAGAAAGAGCAAGCCTAACGTCTGAAGGCTTCACCATTTGGGGCAACTGCACAGATACAGTGGATGGTTTCAGTGTATGGGAGAGCGCATAGATCTTTTCCATTAGTGCATAGCTGCCCTTAATTGGAGAACAGATTGCCTTAACTCTAGGGCAGCTAACGAGCTCACCTCCCAAGATTAAAATCCGGGGATCATGGTTTAGCCGAGCCAGATGTGAACACTGCAGCCATTTTCAGCGTGAGGGGCTGAGACCTAAGTATGCATCCTTTATTTGTTTTTAATTGAGTGATTACAGGTGGCACCTAATAAAGTCTCCGTGCCGTGACATCCAGAGGGCACTGATTTATTAGGCTTGGTAGGTGCGGACAGTCCGACTTCTGCCTGCATTCCATAGCACAATCCTGCAGGAATGCTGGAATGACATTTGCCTGTTTGCTGTCCCGATGACTGATGAGGCTCCTTGCTGAGATGACACCGGCATGCTTTGAGAGTGAACTTAGGCCTCGTTGCTTTCTTTCCATAAAGGATATTTTCAAGTGACAAAACCAAAAGCCATGAGCTTTTCTTTTGATAGTAATTTTGATGAGCTTTTCTTTAGGTAGCGGTTGTTAGCTATCATTATCATTATCGATACAGAATATAAGTAATGATTCCAAGTTTTTACATGATGAATGACTAATGCTACAGAAATGTTGGAAATCAAAAGATAAGCGAAAAATGGAGTGCTAAGGTGAACGGGAATGTGGCTGCCTGAACATGTCCTCCTGACTCTCCTCCACTCTAGTCATTGTGTTTAAAGGACCCACAAGCCTCAGTACCCAAGAAGCCAGGGCTGTGGCAACAGCTGGCCATGTGTTTTAGTTGGGTGGGGACAGCTAAGACAGAAGTTTTGGGCCCAGGGGAAAGATGATGGGATTTGGAGTTGATGGGAAGGGTGAGGTTAAAGGCCAGCCTTCATGTGTGATACGGATTCCACAAGCTGGGACTCGGCAAACAACAGGCTTTTCCTTTAATGGTCACTGAAGCCATATCGTCACAAGAAGTTGTAGGTCTTACAGAGCCATATTCATGGGGAAATAGTTATGCTCAAGGTTAAAGACTGGTAGAATAGCCAGTGTTCCCACTTCAGATTAGAAGAGATGTAGAAAATAGACACAGATTCGCCCAGTAAATAGTGAGCATTCTGGTTAAAAAAAAAGGGCAGACCAGCACAGAAAGCAAAAGGTTTTTGAGTGGTCCTGTCCTGCTTTTTCTAATACTAATTTTTGGGCATCTTTGGAACTTTTGACCGAAATTCCAATTTTGTCTGTATGTTTTTTAGTAGAGATATTATTGCCCAAATGGGACCAGGGAGATAAAAATATACAAAACTGCCAAGATGTATTGTTCACAATTGTAAAGAAAATACGACCAATTCTAGGTTGGGTTGTATCTGTAAGCATAGCTTCCTCTGAGACTTTTGTAGCTAATGGATACAAAGCTGAGAAAGTGCCACGAATGTTCATGAAAATGGTCTGGAGTGTGGTTCTTATCGCTGGACTGGCAGATCCTAAAATCTTTGAGAAGACTGCGTATGGCAGTGAGAAACTCCACAGAGTCAACAATATACTCAGTGTCAGTGAAACTTGAACTTGAGTTCTTTCTTGTTTTATTTGGGAACATTAGCATCTTTCTGGTTTGATGATAGACTACTGTTGTCTCAAGGGAACACTTGGAAACAGGATGATAACTCCCTCTGTTTTATACTGTCAACCTGGATAAAAAGAGGGTCTCCAACAAGTAGTGATATGTATTTGGGAGACGAGAACATTGCCATGGGAATATGTGTGTCATGATAAATGGGGAATATCTTCAAAGAGGCAAGGGACTTTTTTAAGCTTAAGTGAGGAGGATTACTTAAGGACTTTTGGACTTACAGTCCTTGGCCACAGGATCAACAGTGGTGGTGCTGGTCTGAGGTTGAACAGAGTTGCTGGACAGGTGTCCTCGGGGGAGTGTTTTTGTATGACGTTGCTAAGGCTTTTGTGCAGGATTGCCTTCTGTAGTCATACTGTACATGAGAAACCTTCCTTTGTAGCCTTGTAGACTAATGACTGTTATTTTTTGTTTCTGGTTAGAGTTGGTACAACCAACTCCGATTGTAGTTACGGCAGCTTTTACCCCTGTTGGGGACTTGTTCTCCAGGACCTCTTGTCAAACCCTGTGGTGTGTTTTATGTTTAGTCCTAATGGCCACCCGATGCTGTTGATTCTATGATTTTGTTCATCTTATAGATACAGGAACCGTCAGCTTGGAGAGGGCCCATGGCCTTTCCCTGTCAACTGAGCTGGCAGTTGGTAGAGGCAGCTCTTGCACAGGGGCCTGGGTGACTTCTAAAGTCCCTGTGTGCCCTTCACCTTCACTCCCTCCCCATGCAGAGTACAAAGCGGGGAGGTGAAGATCAGTGGGGAATGGCACTTCACTGAGAAGGAGGCGTTTAGGACACTTCAGTCTGCTAAATCCTTACAGAGTCAGTGTTTCTAGAAAGCATGGTTATGCTGACCCGGTGCTGTTCACTGACTCCGTGATGTTATTAGTCTGTTTCTCACAGTGCAAAGGCGCTAATGGTCAGGACTACCAAGGCCACTTGAAGAAGGTGCTTGCAAAGGCTCAGCCTCAACAACAGTGAAGCCGTTTGTTTCTGTCATGTCCGTGCCTTTGGCTTTTGTAAGGGTTTTTAATTCATCGAGGAATGGAATTTAAAACAGTAAACAGTCCAAGCAAAACTGTTTATTGTTCTAAAATAGCAAAGCTAGAATGGAGACCCTTTCTGTCTAGTTGCTGCAAATATCTGCTGGTGTCTCAAGGTTCCATAGAGCGTATGACTCACGTATAACAAACCAATGATTGATGAACAAACTTAAAATTCTTTTAGTATGCTAATCCTACTAGTTGTATAGATAAAAAATATTTTATGATGTGTTCACTATTCAATTTAAAATAAGTTGACATTCAATAACATTTATATTATATGCTAAAATACATAGTCTACCAAAAAGAAATATGATTACCCACTAGTAAAAATGGACTAAAATTGTAGTTGGGTCTTGTTAGGGTACTAACAAGAATTATTGGTTGTCAAATATTTTGTAAAGGCCTTTATTACTCATAAATGCCACTGAGTTGGTACTCTGTGAAGAGCAATTGAAAACACTCCACACTAACAGTGACTATCATATATTTCCCCTTAAAATTTTAGCATTCTTCCTATCTCCATGTTCATCTTTGTATAGATAGGCCAAGCTCATATGTCATCCAGTTTTAACATGACAGTTATGGAGATGGCTTATTTATCATCTGCGGCTGTAAAGTATAAACTTGAATCTCAACCTACTTCATCTGTGTTTATTTTACATTAGGAACAAGTAGTTACCATGTGTCTCTCCAGCCAGGAGATGAGCTAAGGAAGGGTGCTCTGTGGAACGTAAGCCTAACTCCCTCTTCAGAAAGACTTGTGTTGCAACCATTAACATGTGGAAAATGGGCTCTACACACCTCAAGGAAGCCAGGGGCATGCTGGTCTTAGCCCTCAGGATGTTCTCGTCGCCAAAGAGTCAACACTTGACGCTCTTCTCCAGGGCTGTTGTGAACAGTTGATCCTGTAGCCAAACACATTAACACATGGACTGAAATTCGGTGCCTGATTATGAACTCCAAGAATCATCCAGCATGGGCTTGATGCAGCAGGAGTTGTGGTTCCCATGGCCCTCTATTGCCTCTGACGAGGCCAGCAAAAACCCAAGAGTAGGAATGATTCTAGCTCCCGCCCCACGGTGCTTCCACCGGTGTCCGCTGCCGAGTTTCCTTTCCTAGACTAACAGAGTTTATCTCCTACTTGTCACCTTGTACAACAGAATTCTTAAACAATAGAAATAATCTCCTCCTGGTGCTGTGGACTTCGCAGGGGGGAAGGGAGAGAAGAAAAAAATAGAAGTTTCTTATGCACCGGGCATTTCTGCAAATGTTCAGAAAAGGAGGGATGGATTAAACCCAGTCAAAGAAGAGAATTCATTCCCCTCTAACTTGCCAAGAAGTCTGGCGTTTGTTTTATTGTCATGTGTAAGCTCCAAGATGTGATGACTGAATTAAGTCACACGGTATTTGATCCATTTGGGTAGAGATGGCATAGAAGTTTGCAGTGTGGACGTGCCCATTCCTGCTGTGGCAGCGCCATGTGCTCCTTGCTGAAGGAGGTCACACATGCTGCAGTCCTCCTGACTGTCTCATGAGCCTCCAGGAATGTGCACGCCTCGCATGGGGGGCCACAGGGGACTCAATAGAAAATGAGTGACTTCGTACCGTCTCGCAGAGAAACCATCCGTGCCGCTGAGAGGGCTCAGTGGGTAACGGCTCCTGCCTCCAAGCCTGCAAACCTAGGTTTGATCCCCAGGACCCCCATGGTAGACGAGAACCAACTCAGGCGAGTTGTTCTCTGGCCTCTAGGCAGAGAGGGGTTGGTGGCATGATAACTATTTTAAAACGTAACACATAATGGATTATTTTTCTGTTGTTCAAGGTGACAAGTAACTGATTTTATTTTATTTTATTTTATTTTTTTTAGTCTAAGGAAAGTGGACAGTGGGTACCAGAGGCCCGTGGGAAAGTCTTACGAAGCTTAGAATTGACTACATTGCTCCCTGGGTCAGAAATTGTTGGTAATTTTCTATTTTTTGATCAAAGAGTAAAACAGGAAGAAGGGACATTTGAAAATCAAGCCCATGTCTCCCACTATTTCTGTCTGAAAACTCACAGCGCTCATGGAAACTCAAGAGATGTAGTAAAGATGGTCAGGTCCACGGAGGTCTTTAAATCAATCACTCTGTGACAGGCTGTCAAGATACAAGGACACTGAAAACCACCAATCAAGTGCCGTGTCTGCGTATGGCTTTGCTAGAAGGTGGAGCAGTTAGAAGTGTTTTCTGATGTTTCTTTAACTGTGCATAACTTGGAAAAGAGGGCAGTGTCCCTCTGAACCAGTTTCCACTGTTATATCAAGATGAGATAAAAGTATGGTATGGACGCAATGCCAATTCACTTACTCAGTTTTAAGCAGTTAAGTTGTTGTTTTTAGAACATCATGAAATTTCATTTCATGCTCCAGTAAATCTGAAACGTAATGGCTTACAGCTTTTCCAGTTGAATTTTCTCCTTCAGACATCTTTGGTTTTCCAGCTTTTGAATACAGTCTGGAAGCCTGCCTTGAATGCCACCCAGATTATCGCTTTTCTCCTGGTCCATCCCCCACCTGTCTTTAAAGCCATTCTAAAGTGAACCAGACGTGATGGGGCCTAATGACAGCTACGTGCATTTTTTTATACAAATAATGCTTTTAAAAACAATTTTAAAAGTCAGCGCCTCTTTCATGGCTTCTTCCAATTCCACAGTATGCTCTCCCAGCATGCTGAGTTGTTTCTTAGTCAACCCTTTGTTCTGTGTTATCTAAGAAGGAGGCTGGGGTGGGGGTGTAAGCTCAGAGTACAGCAATTGGCCTCCCATGCACAAGGAGAGGAGGGGAGGAGTGGGGGAGAGGAAGGCCAGGGAGGAGGGAGAGAGGAAGGAGGTGGGAAAGAGGGAGAAGGAAAGGGAGGGTGAGAGCTTGCAGGAAGGCGCAAGGATGCACATATCGCCACGGTTTCAGGCTTACATTGCATCAGAAGTCTGTCCTGGCAGTCTGTCCTCTCTTTCACTAATGCCGTAGGCTTCTGCACTGTCTCTTAACTGTGGGCCTGAGGACCACTGATGGGCCTCCCGCACCTTCCCCTGCCGCCTTCATTTACCATGTACTTCAGAGCTTCGGCCCAACACATGTCACTGTTCCTCCCTCTTTGTTGGTTTGGTTTGGTTTTTCTGCATCAGAAGAATGAAAGTGCTGGATTTTTCCCATTACAATTTAGTTCCAGCTACAAATACATGTTTCTACTGCAACAAAAACTTTCAAAACTATATGGTAAAATTCTTAAATGTATTTTTCTTCCCAGATTGCTTTTGCTAGTTTGCTGTCTCTATAACATTTTTACAGTACATAAATGTTAATACCAAACAATAACACTCTCTTTTAACGCCTTGTGACTTTCCCTGCCACAGCTCCCTCAGATAGCCATTTGGCTGGCACTCTCAGACTTAGCTTAAATAAACAAATGGGCCTCCCGTGGACGGGAATTGAATCCTCATTGCGTTCTTTCTTAGGGCCTTGCTTAAGGCACAGTTTTGGATGTGCCTGTAAACACACGCCCTGTCTTCTAGCACAGGTAGTGCAGACCTTGTAGCTAATGGGGAAAGGAGACAGCAATAGGCCTGGGCCGTTACCTCCCTGCAGCCCCTGCTGCCACCCAGTGCTCAGAGCTGCCCAGATCAAGCGGGTCAGATTTGAAGGGAGCACACAGGCTGGGGGAGGACAGCATCCCGGAACTTCATTTCACGGTCGGGGCAGTTATGCTGAACACTTCTCATGAACTCCTTAGTCCTGAGCAGGAGGTTACCTATCTCCCTCACCTCACATGTTCAGCCTCCATGAACAGCTTCATCATTCACAGCCTTGAAGGGCTTATCAAAATCTCACCATGGTTAACATTCTAAAGAAAGCATCCCAAGTTAGTATCTCTTGGGACTCAAGGTTAAGTCACTCATCAAGACTGATGAGATTACAACAGACTCTGTTCTATTAAGAGTCCATTTTGAATTACCAATACGAAAAGAAAAGATGAGGAAATGCTCACATCTGAATTCTAATAATTGTACGGTACAAAGTGCCAGGAATTGCTTCTGCTTTGCGTGTTCTACAAGAAGCCCTATGTCACAAATTCCCTGCTGTCGTTCTTTTCATGTTCATAGTCAGCCAATAGAGGATGATCTGAGCATTTTGAACCTTTAGCAAGCTAAGTGATAGATTAACTTTATGCAATGGTAAAGCAAATGCCATACTGTTTGGGGAAATTATGCTATATAAGTTTTATGTAAGTGTCATAGAGATGGTGGAATTGAAGCCACTGGGAAGAAGAAAATGGGCCCCTGGGCATCTGAACACATGCTGATCTTAGGGAGACAAGGGCCCAGAGTCATGTGTCAACTAGTGTATCAACTTGTATTATTTAGAGATGCTGAAACAGAAAAAAGTACCCCATGAGTAGAAGTGGCATGTTTATATGTTATTCAGATGTCGTACCCTAAAAATGTGCTGCACATTAGGCCTGGAAGGCGGAGTGTGTGACTCCTGCCTGGAAGTTCTAGTCGTTGGAAGGCTTGAGGCTGGAGGATTTCTGCAAGTTCGGGAAAAGCCTGGATACAGAGTAAGATCCTGTCTTAAAGGGGTAGGTCGATGGACCGGGAACAATTGATGATTTAAAAAGCACGTGATTAGCTCAGTTTAAAATAGAACAAAACCAAATAAAATATGACCGGGTATTTTGTAAATCATAAGCATAAGTTAAAACAGTGAGAGGAAATGTGCTGCTATAGTAATAACTGTGACTTGATTAAAAGTCATTTTAGTGTCTTAATTGTTCTATAAGTTTTCCTAAAACTTGCCCGCCTATATCTGTTTACGTGGATATAGACATCATAAGTGCCTGTGGGATGAATATGTGAAGTTTTGGGTTAAGGGTTCACGCTATGAAACTGACAGCGTGCCCTGGGCTTTATGATTACTGCTTACAACCACAGGGGTAGCTTGATTGTTGGGGAAACTTACAGGCCACCGTACAACTTCCACCAGCAACATCCTGTGCTGTCCTCAGTGAGTCAGCCACCAGCCTGGCATCGGGGCGCGATCGCCACTGTGAACTTGAGCACGGTGAGGGAGAACTATAGCTCAAGGAGCTCGTGTGTGAGAGTGTGTGTGTGTGATACTGTATGTGTGTGCTGTGTGTGTGTGTGTGTGTGTGTGTGTGGTGTGTATGTATGTTGTGTGTAATGAGTGTGTATAGTGTGTGAAGTGTGTGTGTGGTGTGTGTGTTTGTAGTATGTTGTGTATATATATGGTGTATATGTGTGTGGGATGTGTCTATGGTGTGTGATGTGTGTGTGTGGTGTGTGTGTTTGTAGTATGTTGTGTGTATATATATGGTGTATATGTGCGTGGGATGTGTCTATGGTGTGTGTAGGGTAGCAGAGTCCTTCAAAGAAGCTATCAGCTTTCTGGCTGACCTGGAGTCCAGACTTGGGGAAACACCTGGTGGCAGTTCGTCCTCTGTCTCGCACACCTAGGTGGCAGGGAAAGCCGGCTCGGTGAGCCCGGCCAGGCGCTGGGGCAGCCCTGTGCGGACCTCCCGGCATGTGGTGGCACCAGGAGGAACCGGCGCTTTCTCCAGCCGCGGCCTGGTCCTCGGCTGCGTGTCATCAACGCTGCGGCTCCTCCAGCGCCTGCGCAGCAATGCAGGTGACTGCACCCCAGGTTACCCCTGACCCAGAGAGTCATATGACCCTACCCAGAAACCACATTTGCTCAGTACAAAGATCAAGCCCTGTGGTGCCTCCCCAGGCTCCTTCTGATTTTCGGTTAGAAGGAGTCTCACCAGGTCTCACCAGGTCCCCAGGAAGCAAGGATTCCCAAGTGGTTATGGGAAGGTTATTGTGCATCTGTTTTCCTGGTTATTATTTGCTCCTTCTGAGGGGTGAGTCTGTTTTCAGCTCCTACAGGTTTTTAGATTCTTTGCATTTGGGCTTAATCGGCACACCACGGGTGTTCTGAGTCCAGGCAAGTCTGGGCAACCGATTACCAACCAACACCATTGCCTGCCACAGCTGCTGTCCCTGCCACAGCCCCTACCACGGCCACTGAATCTGAGCAGTTTTAGCAGGTTCCAAGGTAACGGATGTGGCACTGAATCGCCCAAGTAGGAGTCACTCATTAAGCAGGCCTCCCTCATCTTTAACATCTATGGAGTTGAAATCCATACAGGCCACTGACCAGCTGGCCTCCATCCCAAAATAGGCAGCTCTCTGGTCTCCATGGGCTTCTGGGGACCATTCCACACTGGTGTCCTTGGACTCTCAGTGACCCCCTCCACACAAGCATTCTCCTCCTGGTTCTTTTTAGTGAGACCCTGCTTCTAACTATCAAAGGAGAGAGTGAGTGTTAAAAAGCCTTCATTTTCACTCATCAAAGGAGCCTAGCAGTTTGGGGGGAATGGAGAAAACCATGTAATTTTCACTTGGCTACACAGAGCAAAGGTTCTCTTGAAATTCAAAGTGATCTCAACTTAATTTTTAGTTATTTATACTTCTAGATCTGAAATGAAGACCAAAGAAAAATCCCTCTGTTTACTTTACCAACCTTAAGCGCAGAGACAGCCGTGAAGTGCCTTTCTCCCTTAATTGCCAAACCTCCAAGAAGCTGACATTAACATGCCATCAATCATGCGGGTGGCACATCAAAAGCTGCTCCGTCAGCCCCGCCCATCACTGTGAAGTCAAATGACACACATTCATTTCCGCTGCTCGCAGCTGCAGGCAGCCTGGCTGCCCTGAGGTTGTATTTCATGGGTCTGAACTGTGTGGCCACCCTGCATAATTCAGGAAATGAGTTTACTCTATCTGTGACATGCATCGTGTTCACAAGGTTGCTGTGGCGGCTCGGTGCAGAGCACTGCAGCCGTGGCTAGGCTTGCAGCCCTGGGGAGCATGCCCTGTGGCTCCCTGCAGGAGCCTGGTGCTGGTTCTGCCCCACACCTGTCACCTGAGACAGCATGCCTCTCTGTGCTGGATGTGATCTAACCTGGGAATAGTAAAATGCACACTTTTAAAAACAGGGTGCTTGCCAAAGTGGCAGGGCCTCTTGTCAGTCACTGGTCTGCTAGCCGGAAGCTAGAGAAACTCTCTTTTCATAGTGCTTGCCAGCAAGCACCCTGGGTACAATCTGACCTTGCTTGGGTTCTGACGAGGCTCATAGCCACTTCTTGCACATGACCTCTGCTGGAGCAGGTTCAAACAAGCCTGGTTCAGTGAGGGGGAGGCCCTCTGCTCAGTGTGGAGAATTCATTCTCACGTGGAGAAGGGGAGCCACAGAGCCTGTCCAGCATCAAGACACAGCTCCAGGCAGCTCCAGGTTGGGTCCCTTTGCATAGGCTTAGCCCCTCCAAGGCCATCAAGCCAGGCCTCTGTCCTCTGCTGCAGCTGGGTTTACACACTGCTTCCAGAGTGTTTATTCTGGCGCAGAGTCAAGGCAACAGCGTATCTCCATTATACAAGTTTGACAGATCAAGGGGGTGGCAGGGGAGGCGCCGAGGGGCAGGTTCTGCTTTCATTTTTTTTTTTTTTTTTTTTTTTTTTTACATCAAAGGAGCGTTTTAGAGTCCTGAAGCTTACGAAGCAGTCTAAGCATCATGTTCATGAAACAGAGGTGGACAGCGTTGAGGCTTTTGCGAAATGTCCAGCTCTGGGTCAGTAAGGCGAAATCCGTTCATAGCCTGCTGGAGCTGGGCACATCGGCTTGTTCCCACCCAGTCTTCCACACGGGCTGGGCTACTGGTGAGCGATATTTACTATCAGGTTTGAACATTGAGCGCCCAGTGTGGGTAGGGTGGCTCACTGGGAGGACCACGTGCTGATAGGCAGCTTCTGTGCCCTTTGCAGCAGCATGCAGTGGTAACATGATGCCCAGCCAGCATGAGGGTCTCAAAGGCCTGTGGGACTTGTCTGTGCCAGGCAGCCTGCCCCTGAAGCTCAGCTGTCTGAAGATGTTCCTAGCAGCCTGATGTGACATCTTCCACGGGAATTAGTCAAGTTGACCAAAAAGATCCCATTTAAATCATATCCGCACCAGCACATGGAGCAAATGGGTGTGATGTGAATCAATTATTACTTCTCTTTTTGCATGTGTATGTGGAATGCACGAGCACGGGGGTGTGCGCGTGTCCAATGTGCACACATGGAGAGAGGCAGAAGATGACATCAGGCGTCTTTCCCAGACACTCTCCATGTTATTTACTGAGTCAGGCTCTGTCACTGAACCCAGAGGGTGACAGTTCAACTAGTCAAGCCACCTGTGAGCCCTGTCTCAGCCTTGTGAGCGGTAACTCCCTGTCAGTGACAGGCAAACTGTCACTCCTGCCCAGCTTCTCATGTGAGTGCTGGAGATCTGGACTCCGGTCCTCACCCTTGTGCTGGAAGTGCTTTCTTGTGCCACCTCTTTAAAGAACGATTTTCCTATGCCGATGGAAAGAAACAACATGAAAAAGAATCAAAATGGGCAGCCAACCAAATCATTGAGCACCGCTGATCTAGCAAAATTAAGTCACACAGATGTCACTGTGACCAGCAGTGCTCAGAGCTCTGTTATTTATTGCTGCAGTTAAAATATGCCCAGCGCAAATTTATTAAGTGTCAGGTGGCAGAGGCACAGATACGTCTGCACAGGTATTTAAGTTGGCAAAACATCCTTGTTGTGGGATGGTTTAGTGCGTGTGTGGAAGGGAATAGTTATATTACATGGTTTTGTCAACAGAAGGACTAATAAGCGCAGACTCCACTCCCTGTCCTGAGCAGCCAAGCCTTCCCTATCAGCCTGTCTAGAAATCGATTTCTAGAAATGGAGGTTTGCTTGGGGAAGAACCTCAGGTGAGAAGGGAGTTTCTCAAGCAACGATTTATGTAACGTTAACACCCAAAGCCGTTTCAAATCAACAAACCCTTCTGGAGCGTTGTTCTATTCTAGGTGTGAAGATGGACACTGGGGAGCTAACACGGGGAAGACACAGTCTCTTTCATTCTGAAAACACTTTCAGCAGCTCCTTCTGGACTCTCCACAGCGCCGCCTCCTTCTCCCCTCCCCCGCCCGAGTTAGAACACTCAAGCCCTTCTTCTTGACCAATCCCCTTAATGCCAGAGTACACACTGGGCCAGGAGAAGTGGGTGGTTACAGATTTCCACTCAATTTGGAAATTAATAGCCTGTGATATAGCCAGAAAGTGCTAGACTGGAATCAGAAAGCCTCCTTTCCAGTCTCAGGCCTTCACATACTGGGCTTAGTGCCTTGAGCTAGTCTCTTGGGTCCTTGGTGCCTTGCTTGGTGAACTGGGCAAACTGGAGGATTCTGAGGTCGGCAAGCTATGGAAGACCCATCTTTATGCAAAGTCCTTATGACAAATCTACCAGTTCTGGCTTCCGACCATAGAAAGGCAGTGTTGATGCCAACTAAGAAGCAAACCAGAATGCCTACCTTCCCCTGCCTATGGCCACTAGCTCTGTGAGAGGGGAAAGTGTCCACTTAGCCTGGGGACCAGCTCCGCTTTCGCATGGAGACAGTTGAAACTTGCCTCAGCTTGTCAGCCTGAGACCCAGCTTCTGGCTTGTCTGCCTTCCAGCTCTGCAAGTCTGAACAGGGTACTGAGAACCATGCCTGTAAAGGTGATAAATGACCCTGTAGCACTGGGGCTGGGGGTTCATAGACTTGTGTGTGTGTGAGAGTGTGTGTGTGTACACATGTATATATCTCACAGAGCCTGGCATGGACCGAGCTGTCAGAATGTCCAGTGATGGTGGAGGTGACAATGTCCCATTCACTTTCTGCAGCTCCTGCACCTGGTACCAAACTGCATCTCAATAACTGTTTGTATCGAGGAGGAGGGAAGGTGGCAGTGGACACACTGGGAAGGCCCTTTGGGGCATTAACATAAAATACTTGCTTTCTGGGCTTATACAACCCAGACGTTCAAAGCCTTAAGGCAGGGGGATGGGAGAATTTCTGTGGCAAAGAGGCGGGTGACGTAAACTAGTGAGCTGCACTGAGGGTCGGAGCGTACCACCCCCGGGGCAGGCGTGCGCGGTCTGTGGCCTCTAAGCACAGCCAGAGGGTCACATTCCACATGAAACAGGCCAGGTCCTTATAACTGGGTCAAGTTCTAAACAAATACTGCATGGGCAAGCCACACGCTGCCAGGCTGACCCGGGCTCACATCGCCTCCCCCGCTCCTACCTTCATGGAAAGTGTCTGGACTCTGGCAAATGTGCTCAGGGAGCATGAGAGCCGGGCACCTCTGGAAGTCATGCAGGGTGCCCAGGGATGAGGGCCTCGCTCCTTAAATGCTCATACTCTGAAGTCCGGGACCGCCTGCAAGGACTCATGTGCTTCCCGAAGGATGCCATCAGCAGGTGTTGCTTTTTATTAATTTACCATTAAGGTGCATGTTGTATGTTTGTGGGTGTGGGTGCACGCATGGCCCCGTGCACCAGTGAAGCTCAGAGGACAGCTTTCGGGAGCTGCTGCTTCCCCCCAACCATGGGTCCAGGTCCTCAGGTTTGAAAGGCAAGCACTCTGGTCCACTGAGCCATCTCACTGACCAAGTGTGGATTTCTATTTATGGCTGAAATGATGACACTCGAAAAACCAACAACAGTAGCAACAACAAAAATACCAGATTTTGTGTATTGTTTGCAGTCAGGGAGAGAGAAAAACTACTTCCGCTTTTTATGCAAGTTGGTTTTGTTTAGAAAGAATATCTAGCGTTTTTTGCAAAAATGTGGAAGGCTTAGCACCAATTTTCCTGCAGGAAAATACATAACAGTGGTCTTGGGAATGTGCCTTTCAAGATTCTCTCTCAATAAGCTGGCAAGATGGCTCAGCAGGTAAAGGCACTTTCTGATGAGCCAGGACCTGAGTTTGTCCCCAGGACCCACACGGTGGACGGAGAGAACTCACTCCCGCAAGTTGTCCTCTGCCCTCTGTACAGCACACATACATAAGTAAAAATTCGCTACTGACTGAATAAGGCCAGCTGACCTCTGGTCTTTCCAAATGACGGTGGGCACTTACCACAGATCGGCCCATGGAAACGGGACCATTTGTGACCCAATGCTTACGGGTTAGGGAAAACCCAACAGCAAGGAGGACCCAGATTCAAATCATCTCTGCCACTCACCTCCTAGTCATGTGACCTTTCTTGCTGAATGACCTGTCGTCCTCATTTCATATCCCCACCTGAAAAAAAAGGTCATGTTATAAATATCTTGCAGAAGTATACAGCACAGAGATGCTCAGAGTAGAAAATCAAATACAATATCCATGGGCATAACCCTAACCCCTAAAAGGTGTCTCCAGCCAGCGTTGGTGGCTCTGAAGCTAAGCCTCAGGTGCCTGCAAATAATACTCATCCTCGTAGCTTCATTGACCTTACTATGCTTTGCAGCTCTGTAGGAGTAAAAGCTTGAAAAGATGTAATCATGGGTCAAAAAGAAGTAGGTAAAGCATTTGCCACAAAGTCTGACAACCTAAGTTCAATCCAAGGGACTCACAACATGGAAGAAGAGAATGGGCTCCCAGAAGTTGTCCTCTGACCTCCATACATTCGCCCTGGTACCTGTGCATGCTAAACTGACATAATTTTTAATGGAAAAAAGTTGTCATCTTATGATGTAAACCTCTGGTTTTATCTACACCGATACGAGGCCTGAAGGGTAGAGGGCTGGTTTGCTATCACCCAGGGACCCAGGTAAAGAAGGGACAGTTAGGACAGAATCCTGGGGACTGCTGGCATTTCAAAGAAAGACTGAGAGAGAGGAAGGTCGGAAAGAACGAGATGGAGGCAGTCAGAGAGGTAAGGAAAAGGCTGTGATGGGTGCCAATAGGAGGAGGGCTTCAAAAAGGGTCACAGCACAGAGTACCACCCAGAGAGGGCCAGCAGAGGGTCCACTGAGTGACCATCAAGCAACTAGAAATCATTTCAATGAAGTATTTTAAGAACAGAAAGCAGAAACTTAAGGTCCCAACACGTAGATGTTGAAAACCGGATCACAGAAAATTTCTGCAGCGCTTTAAGAAGTTGGGTGGGGGTGGTAAAGACAGAAAGGAAGGAGAGACGCGTGGAAACAAGACATGAAACACATGAAGAAACACAGTCAGGGCTGGAGGTGTAGCACAATAAACAGAGTGCTTGCCCAGCATTCACAAGGCCCAGGGTTCGAGCCCCAGCTCCTTAAAACCGGTGTGATGGTGCACTGCTATAATATCAGTGCTGGAGAGGCAGAGGCAGGAGGATTATATGTTTAAGGTCATTTCAGCTACAGCTAGCAAGTTCAAGGCCAGTCTAGGAACCAAAATCCTTGCTATATCCCCATCCCCGCACACAAAAAAAGTTTTGGTGTGTGTACGTATGGGGGACGGGGACAGGGAGAGAGAGAGATTAACAGAGAGAGTGACTGAAAGGAAAAATGAATGGAGAAAGAATTGGATGCTAATGTAAAACTGAAGTTTAAGTTAAGGGCTCAGATCCTTCTGTTGTAAATAAAATGGTGTTGGGCTATAGAGTGTTATTATTTGCCCTATGACTGTTGTGGTGGTGTCACTTAACCCACTATCACAGATAAGAAGGCAGACGCCTGTTAGATTTTATAACCGCCTTATTTACCTTAGGCGGGGCAGATTTTTCACCTATGCTGTCTCAACAGCCTCACCATCCATCTCCCAGCCCCCTTCCAATGCCCTCTGCCTTAACCATCTTTATCTGGACTCCCTTCCATCCATAATCTTTTAAAAACTTGCTCGTATTCTTCATCTGGATGTTTTCTCCATCCACACCACCCTCAGAGTCCGTCCTCCTCACCCATGTGGGTCCTTCTCCACCTAACCCATATGCTGACCTCCTTTCTCCTGTCTTCCTGCCCATCTGTCTCCCGTCCATTAAAGCCCGGGAACCTTAGCCACACCTACCCCATTCTGCCCTGCCGAGGTGTAGTCCATTTAATCAACCGATCAGGTATCATGTGTTAGGCAGGTTTATACAAGTACAGGTATATCCAGGTCTTGAGGGCCAGCATCAGAACCCCAGCGTCCTTCTGTACCAGCTGTCCTTGTCCACATGTTTCATGAGGCCCTTAGAGAAGGGACTACGAAGGAATAACAAAGACCAAGGAAATGGAAATACACTTAGGGGTCTCTTGCTACCCAAGAAAGGGTCTTTCTAAATTCTTGTAGCTACAAATGGGAAATTCTTTGCTTTCTCTGCCTGTTCTGAGGAGTTTGCTAACAGATAGACAGCACAGCCTAGTGACTGTTCTGAGTACAGTTTGGTCAGTCCAGTGGGGTAACCGTGGAAAGGCCCCTGGGGATCTTGCGCAGATTTCATTGCCTTACAAAACGTGGATACAATAAGGCAGTGCAAGGGCGTGAGCGCCCTCCCCAGAGTCCTGTGTCATACACCAGGCTCGCTCCACGGATACTATCTAAATGTTGCTAATTCCGCTGAAGCCTTTTGTTAGAGACTTGATGGAAAACAGTCCCAAATGGTTTCATACTTGGTACTAATTGTGGCTCTGCTATTTTAAGAGCAGGGTGATGCCTCTTTGCTGGCTGCCAGAAGGGTTAGCGCTGTCGACCTACCTCCTGCAGGAGCCACTGGGGTGGCACAGCACGCCTTTGTGTTACTTGTCTTTGGGATTTGAGGGGCTAATGAATGACACCCGCTTTGCCACACCTGAGTTCTAAGCTAACTGACAAATCACACTGGACACAGAGATGGCAGACCAGATGCCAGCTTTGCCAAATGGACCTGGGCAGGAAGATGGCGAGCTGTGTAGCAGGAAGTGATGTCCCGTCCTATAGGGTGTGCTGTCTGGAGACGGCTCCTGCACAGGGAGCAACTTCGTAGCTTCCTTCCCCAGGACACAAATATAAAACAGCAGTGGGAACAAGACACCAGGAGCACTGCCTGAGGCCCCTTCTGCAGACAGTTATCCCCCAAATGTTGTCTATTCTGCCTGCATTATCAATTTTCCTGGTTCTCACAAATATTTATCCAACGGCTACATACATGATTTTTGTAACATTCTTCAAATTCATGTTAGAACAGTTTGACTTAAATAATTTAACTAATAAATTAAATAATAACGTAGCCTGATGTGGTGATGCACACCTTTAATTTCAGCACTTAGTGAGGTGGGGAGCAGAGGCAGGTGAATCTCTGTGAGTTAGAGGTCAGGTTAGTCTATATAGTAAGTGCCATTATAGACACTGTCTCAAAAAAAAAAAAAAACCTTTCCTTTCTTCTTCCTTTTTTTCTCCTCCGTTTTCTTCTTCTTTCTCCCCCCCCCCTCTTATCGCAGAAGAACAACAGTATTTATGTCTTCATTTTCATTGTCTCACTGTGCTAACCTCCAACTCCAACAGGATGCTCCCTCCTAAACCTCTCAGGTGGCTGGACCTACCCCTTACCCGGTTAAAAAAGACAGAGAAGACCATAAACAAACACCTTAGTTAGGGTTTCTATTGCTGTGAAGAGACTGTGACCGAGGCAACTCTTCCAGTTTCAGAGGTTCATCCATTTGATCATCAGGCAGCAAATGTAGCAGTGTGCAGGCTGGTGCTGGAGAAGGACCTGAGAGCTCTGTCTCCTGATCCCACGGCTGTGCGCCATACTGGGCATAGCTTGAGCCGAGGAGACCTCAAAGCCTGCTCCCACAGTGACACACTTTCCCCAGCAAGCCACGCCTCCTAACAGGGCACTCCCTATGGGCCAAGCATGCAAACAATGAGTCTCTGGGGGGCGGGGGGGGGGCATTCTTTTCAAACTACCACAGCAAGTGAATTGTTTTTCTCTAGCGGAGAAATGAGCTATCTTACCATATCCCGTGGGGACGTTTTCTCTCTGATGGCTGTCCGATACCAGGCAGGCTCATGGACCGTTACTCCTGAGATGTGGCTTCGTGGATAGTTGCTCACGGGTTCCCTGGTTCTTTTCCAGAGCATAGGAAACTTGGCAACATGACTGTGACAGTGAAGAAGACTGTCCCCTCCCCTGAGGCCGTGCAGATTCTCTACCAGAGGATGCGATACGAGTATGAATTCTACCACTATGTCAGAGAGCAGTTTCACCTGCTCAAGCGAAAGCTCGGACTCAAGTCTCACACGAGCAGGCCTCCTCTGCGACCCCAGTTCTTCATCCCCACCCCTCTGGAGACGGAGGAGCCAATCGACGATGAGGAGCAAGACGATGAAAAGTGGCTAGAAGATATTTATAAGAGGTGATGCCAGCACCAGGTTGCCTCTGTGGCTTTATCCCCATTCCAGAAAGTTCTTTGGGGAAGAAAAATTCTGAAGGGACTTTCCTTAATGCTTGGGTGCATTAAAAAGAACAGAACATTCCCACATGTTGGGGTCATTGGGAGACGCCCGGTTTTGCGGGTTTTATTTGTTTAATTTTATTTTGTGTGTGTTTTTTTTTCCTTGTGTCCTTGAGTCTTTCCCAAATACTCTAGATGGCTTCAGCACGAAGCACCTTTTCATGAAAGAGCCTTCCCCATCCCCTACCCACCTCTTACACTAAGAGAAGAAGTATGTCTCCAAAAACTATTACACCCACGGTAAAGATATCCAAATTTGTATCGTGCAGTAGAAACAACCACTTCAGAGAGGAGGATCTAGGAGTATCTAGGAGTAGAAGGAAGACATAACACAAGAGGGAGGCTGGCACATTCTACCCACATGGGTAGAATTCTCCCTCTAGTCCATCTCAGGGGACACTGTCGCCAAGAGCAGAGTACTTAGCCTTGAAAGAACAGGACAGGTTCTGGCACCCAGCGTCCCAGCAGCTCTCCGGGAGCTTGTCAAGGTCAAAGGGCATGTGTAATAAGCTCCGTTGAGATGCTCCATTTCTTAGTATCGCTCTGCTTGGAAGGAGCAGAGCTGGGAAAACGTTGGCTTGTTATGTCCAGTGTTGGCAGATCGAAAGCGAGGGCCTGGTGGCCTCAGGAGAAGGCCATGGCCGTCTGAAACCTCTCGGTTCCCTGTGTTGTTGCACATGGAAGCGGCAGAAACTAGTTGACCCTTGGGCTTGACACGAATGGCAGGAATCCTGAGCTTGACCGCACACCAGCACAATCCCTGAGCACACTCGCAGCCAAATGGGGCTTTACAGCAGTATCAGTCATCACTTCCAGACCTGCAAGAGCCGCTGTGATTAGTGCGGAGGGTCCCAGCCTGCCCCAGCAGCAGAATCACTTTTTATAGAACCTGCTTGCTTTTAACAAGCGTTCCCAGGGACATCGTGACAGAGACATGGATGCCACAGTGCCTGGACAGGACGCCGCTTGGCCAGCTTCTGAGTAAGTTGGTGCCCCCGTGTGATCTCAGCAGACACTGGGCAAATTTTTTTAACACCAGATTATCCCTTCTACTTCTCCCCTGCCAACTCCCCATCATCCACGATGCTTCTCTTCCTTTGATTTTTAAATTGTGTCTATCTTTTTTTTTTTTTTTTTTAAAGAGAGAGTTCTGAAAAGTTTATATTCTCACTGATGGACATTGTGCAGCTGGCTGAGAAGCCAGAGCACAGTGGTAGCAGCAGGAAGGACATGGTGACAGCTCATGTCTGCCTTAGGTTCACTCCAGAGCCAGCCCTTGAAGAACACTAACGCAGTTAGAAGTGCTTAAAGCCAACAAGACCCTGACCACACGAGCTACGTGCATTCTGTACTTTGCAGAAACCATACAGTCTCTCTGGATTTTTTTTTTTTTTTTTTTTTTTTTGCTTCCTTCTCTAAAGCTGGACACTAGCCAAGGTCTAGAGCCAGTCATTTGAAAACTGTCCAGTACACACTGAAGCTGCTTTATCATGACATGCATTAAGAAGGCTCCCACCATGGTCATCCAGGGAAGGCAGGGACCACAGAGCATGAGGCCAGCACTAGCCACTCATGGGCCTCCTTTCTGCCTCAGGGAACTGAGACAGGAAGTGGACAAGAGAAGAGTTCACAGAGGGGGAGATCCCCTTTGTGCCATTTGGGACATCTGGGCCTTTCCATTAATGAGATGAAGAGCAGCAGGGCAAACAGCTACGGCCACTTTCTGCGTGGTACCTGTAAGTCACCCCTGAGACGTTACGCACAGAGAGGGACGGGTCGAAGCTCAGACACTGGGCAGTCCCAGTCTGAAGATAGTTGCACGGGCTGGGTTTTCTCTGCTCCTGTGAAAACATCGGGACAGCTGATCACTTCCTTCTGGAAGTGTGCATCCCTTGCTCTGTGTTCAGAGGCCTTTATTCTCACCCACGTCTCTGTCACCTCACAGGAGAAGGGGCTGGCCGATTACACGCCGGACCCGCTTGGTATCTTGTCCCAGCACACGGCCCCTAGACTCTAAAAGCCAAGGTACGTCATCAGCTCACTTGGGCCCTGACCCAACAGAGTTTGTACTTCATGAAATATATTGTACATTTTACATAGTTTAATTTAAAAAGAAAATACATTTTAAGCTAATTGGTCTTTGCCTTATTTATTATAACCTTTCAGCACATTCCGAGGTTTTAGTTACTCAGGACGGAGTTAATTAAAATGATTTTATTTTGGTCAGATGGTTGTTTTTTAAAAAGAAAAGTATTCTCATGACTCCTCAGCTGACTTTCCTTGAACGCTGTAAAAGTACCTGTAAGTCTGCTTTGTTTTGTTTTGTTTTTTTAAGAATTAAAAAAAAATTGTGTTTGGCATTGATGGAAATTCAAAAATATATATGAAACTAAGGCGATAGCTTAGCTAAAATAAAAACTATCTGTGTTTGAGGTGAAGTGCTCCTTAACTTATTCATTACCCATAGAAATAAATGAATATAAATCAGTGGACCTTTTTTCTGTTGTTTGATAGTTAGAAATTAAAGACTTCCCTCTTCCCTCAAGATGTGGCTTTTCAAGGTGTGTCTGAAAAAAAAAAATCTATCAACATTCATTCTTGTAACTATATTACCTTTCCCCCCCAAAAAACCAAATACCAACACACACCAAAACCAAAACCAACTGGCTCAAAACCTTGAGTAGCCATTCATGCAGTTAGTTCGTCTAGCCGTGCGTGTGAAACGCTAAAGATCTGGCTCCGCCTCTGTCTGACTGGCCCAGCTGCCGTGTCACACACTCACACTGTGAGCGGAGAGTTGCTTGCATTTCAGTTGCTGTAATGAAATACGAAAAGCAAAAAGGCAGCTGAAGGCAGAAAGGCTTCAGCGAGGCGTGTGGTGCAGGAGGGTAGTGTCCCCAGTGGTGTGGCACGCATAGCAACAGGCCAGCACGGTGGTCACGCTGGAAGCTTACATCACGTTTCATCAGAGGGAGAGGACCTGGGGGAGCAAGGCTGCACAACCTCTCCACAGGGACCAAGTGTCCAGATGCACACAGGGGAGGGACACACTTGTCACGTAAATCATGGCAAGTATCCACAATGTGTACCGTAATGCAGGAGAGGAAGGGCGTACCTCGTCTGAGCGAGCTGGCTGGAACCACAGACGCGCAGAGCCTCTACCTGGCCGGCGAGTGGTCTTCATGCCAGAAATGCCATCTGTACTAGATGGTTTTATGTGTCAGCTGGACACAGAGTCATCAGAGAGGAAAGGGCCTCCACTGAGAAATGATTCCATGAGATCTAGCACTAAGGCATTTTCTCAATTAGTGATCAGTGGGGGACGGCCCAGGCCATGGTGTGTGGTGCCATCCGGGGGCTGGTGTCCTGGGCTCTGTAAGAAAGCAGGCTGAGCACGCCATGGGGAGCAAGCCAGCGAGCAGCACCCTCCTTGGCCTCTGCATCAGCTCCTGCCTCCAGGCTCCTGCTCTGCCTAAGTTCCTGTCCTGACTTCCTGTGATGACGAGCAATGTGGAAGTATAAGCTAAGAAAACCGTCTCCTCCCCAACTTGCTTTTTGGTTTTGGCATTTTTGTCATAGCAATAGAAACCCTAGGAAATTTAAATGCTGCATGCAGAGAGAGAGAGAGAGAGAGAGAGAGAGAGAGAGAGGATGGGCAAAGACAGGGACCCGATGCTTTCTCTATGTTGATCACTACATTCCAGCTGCAAGTGACTGACTCTCGTGTTAAAAAAAAAAAAAATCAGAATCTGGGCATTCAGTGAAAGAAAAGTCTATTTTGGTAATAACACAATTTACCTAAGAAATCCAGGCATCTCCTTAGCAGCTGGTAACAGGGAGGGCTCTTCACTCTGGAATGTTTTCTTCTGTGACTCAGGCTATTGAATTTGACTGAATGAAATTTGAAACCCAGAGTATTAAAACAAACAACAACAAAACAATACTGCCAACATCTTCATCTTGGCTCTCCAGCCTCCATGCTGAGACCCTGGTAGGTGGTACTTTGCTGTGGAAGCTGAAGATGATTCCCTGGGCTCCGGCAACTTTTCTTGACTTTGAGAGGGGTGACAGGTGTTTGTCTTTTTTCTAAGATTCTTTTTCAGATCAGGGTGTCACTATGGAGGTTTAGTCATCTGGGAACTCAGCATGTAGACCATGCTGGCCTCAGATTCTGCCTCTCTCGTGCTGATATTAAAGGTGAATGCCACTATATCTCGTATGTTTTTCTTAATAGATCTGGTTTGAGCTTAAAGTAGGCTTTCTTGTATCAGGATTATCTGGGATTTCGCTTACTTTTTCCATAGCACATGTGAGGTTGTCAGAGGACGGCTTTGTGGGGTCACTTCTCCCCTTCCACCCTTACATGGGTGCCACGGGTCAAACTCAGGCCGTCAGGTTTGAACAGACAGTATCTACCCGTTAAACTATCCCAGTCCAGATCCACCCACCTGCTGCTTCTTGAGACACTATCTTTTGGTCTAGGTGTCACACGCCTGCCTTTGCCTCCTTTGTACTGAGACTGTAGGCACACCATCACGCCCAGGTTGGTGTTTTCTCTTGTTTTGTTTGCTTTGTTCCCAAATGGGTTCTGAGAATAAACTCAGGTCCCCATGCTTGCAGGCAAGCACCTAACTGATTGAGCCATCTCTCTAGCCCTTAATTACTGACCTAGAACCCAGAATAAAAATAAATGGCAGCCGACCAGCCACTCCTAGGACCACCTGCCACACTCGGGCATTATGGGCCCTGGCACACTCTGGGCTCTTCTGGAGTTGGGGCTGGCAACCCAGTTCCTTTCCTCCAATGAAGGCCTTGTTAGTTCTCAAACAGACCGTCCAGGACAGATACAAATACTCTGTTCTAGAATTTTCTCCTTATTTTAAAGGGTGAGGTTTAAAGAAAGGCTTTCTTATTTTTTTTTTCATTTAAGTGTTTGTGTGTGTGTGTGCCTGAAAAGGCTAGAGGTGTCTTTCTCTGTTCTCTACCTCATTTTCAGTTTTTAACCATATTTTTTAGAATTTATTTGGGGTGCATGTGTGTGGTCAGAGGACAACTTGCCGGAATGAGTTCTCTCTTTCTACCATGTGGGTTTGGAGTGAGGCTGTTGGCTTGGTGATCCATCTCACCCACCATCTCTCTCTATTTTCCAGGACAAGGTTCCTCTCCAACCTAGACCTCACTATTTCTACCACTAGCAGTTCTGGGAGTCCCTGGGGTGTTCTGATCTCTTCCTCGTGGCTTAGGTTATAGACATCAGCATCAGGCTTCTCACATGGGTGCTGCAGATCAAACTCAGTTCTCCATGCTTACACACGAGCACTCTCCACACTGAGCCACACCCCGCCCCTGTCCTTATTTGCAGTAAACAGATCCAAGCCCTGTTTGCCTATCACTCTTAAATGCAAAATGCAGACTCATGTCTATATGGAGTTTGGGAAAACCTACCTCAAAAAAAAAAAAAAAAAAAAAAAAAGACTCAAAATGCAGCTCACGAAACTAGTTGAAGCTGAGAGCAGACATGTCTCAGAAAGGCAAATCCAGAGGCTAACCAGGCGGGGAGCACTCGGGCCTCCTCATAGTTTCCCTCTGCAGAATTCCTTTCCGCCTAGGGCAGGCTTGGCTTGCTGCTCTCAAGGCTGCAACTGATTCCCAAGGAAGCCCCAGACTCACAGATGTTCCCGGGTCACAGAATCATGAGCTGACCGGTTGCGCCTTTTGGATTTCAACTTGTAAACATGGGGATTCCCTTAAAAAAAAAAAAAAGAAGAAGAAGAAGAAGAAGAAGAAGAAAAGAGGGAAATAAAAAGAAACAAAAGGAAGGGAAGAAAAATCGCTACGAAGGGGAAAACTCTGAGCTAAGTTTTTCCCTTCGGAATCTTGGCGGGCAAGGTTAGCGATCTTCAATCTGGCTCTCGCCAGACGCTGTATGTTTTGAGCAGGCGGGGAGCCGTCTGTCCATGACGTGGCTGCCAGAACAGTCATTGCTGACCTGTAGCACGCCTTTGATTGCAGTCCTGAGGAAAGGCAGCCACAGGATGGGTCCACCAGGCACAGCATGCTGGCTATGAGGTGGAGCCTGGAGCAGTTGCACAAAACCAGGACACAGACTGATGCACCAAAATCCAGAGTTCAAATCCTGCTAGGTCTGTCACCATGCACTGGAGTAAGTTGACATCCCGTGTTTAAGTCAGCCTAGCTAGAAGGTCCAGTGATCTGTAAGAGCTGCTTCTGCATGGAGTCTTTGCTGCCCTCCAGCCCCAAATGCTTAAAGAAGAAACACAGGTCTTCCTAGGCCAGTTAGCAGGGGCTGGAGACCACATTATTCCATGTAAGTCCAGGCCCCTGGGTGCCCAGTCCTTCATGTCCACACTGGTCAGCCTACAGAAGGCTTCTGAAGTGGGGCATGAGTCCACATGGCCAGCCTCACCGAAGCACCTTCCAGGCAGAGAGGAAACAAGGACTTTCCCTCCTGGCCGGCATCTGTTGTCCTAATCACTATGCTTTATCCAAGAAAAAAATACTGTCTAGATTTTTATTTTTTTACAAAGTTTTTGGGAGGACTTGACCTAGCTGTAAGTTCTAGGATTCACCTCTTATTTACAGCTTTTTATCGCATTTATTTATTTATTATGTGTATTTACTTACTGTATGTATGCATGTGTAAATGTGAGCATATGAGGTGTCATGTCTGGAAATCAAAGTACAACTCTCGGGATTCAGTTCTTTCCTCCTCCTAAGTAGGTCCTGAGACTCAAACTTAGGTCATCTAAGTGCCTTAACCCTCCGAGCCACCTTGCCTACCAAAATCATAAATTGTTTCCTCTTACTTCTTTATTTTAATATAATCTTTTATGTATTACAATTTATTCACTTTGTATCTTAGTTGTTTGACCCTCCCTTGTCCCCTCCCAATCCCACCCTCCCTCCCTCTTCTCCACCCATGCCCCTCCCCCAGTCCACTGATAAGGGAGGTCCTCCTCCCCTTCCATCTGACCCTAGCCTATCAGGTCTCATCAGGACTGGCTGCAATGTCTTCCTCTGTGGCCTGGTAAGGCTGTTCCCTCTTTAGGGGGAGGTAATCAAAGAGCCAGCCACTGAGTTCAAGTCAGACAGTCCCTGTTCCCTTACTAGAAAACTGACTTGAACACTGAGCTGCCATGGGCTACATCTGAGCAGGGGTTCTAGGTTATCTCCATGCATGGTCCTTGGTTGGAGTATCAGTCCTCTGAATTTTTTAAAGTACCTTGATATAGGATTTTGTTAATAACAACAATAATACTGGAAAAATCAACGTGAGTTCACAGAGGTTGCATACACAAAAAGGAGAGGGGTTGTTTTTGTTCCTATTTTCATGCTTTTAAGACAAAGTCATGCTTTGAACTCGTGTTTCCCGTCTGAGCCTCCTGAGTAATGACATTAGAGGCATGCAACACCATGTCTGCCTATCATAAGGAAAAGTTTTGATTTAAAAAAGTGAAAATCTGGCGGTATATGATCCTGTACTTCTGAAGCCCTGACTCTGATGCTTACAAGTCACATCACAGCTGCGGCAGAGAGGAGGAGGGGAAGAAGAAGAACAAGAAAACAAAGAAGAGGAAGCAAAAAGAAGACAAAGAATGAGAACAAGAAGATGACGGAAGAGGGAGGGAGGGAGGAAGGAAGGAGAGAAGGAAGGAAAGAAGGGAGGGAGGAAGGGAGAAAAGGAGAAAGGAAGGGAGGAGGGAGGAAGGGAGGGAGAAAGGAAGGAAGGGAGGGAGGGAGGGAGGGAGGGAGAAAGGGACTAAGTAGGGTCACTGTGGGCTCCTGCTGCCTTCAGTAGGGTAGTGAGAGAAAGCACTGGGTTGCTTTCAATGTGACAGCCTGTCCGCACCTCTGGGGCCGGTTTTCACACATAGAGGCAGCTGTGACCCTGACTACAAGCTTCCTCAGAGCCATCCTGTTTATCTCAGACCTAGGGTTTTTTTTTTTTTTTTTTTTTTTTTCTGTCCAGCACACTTTGCTGTCTGTTCTCAGGCTGAGATTGAAAGATACTGAAACTCTATTCCAGTATGTATCCCCAAAGGAAAATTAATGAGTCAAGTTTGGGAAATCAGCATGGAAAAGAACGTGTTAATTTGGGAAATACCACAGTGCTGTGCTGACACATGGTGGCATAGCATTAGAATCGTGTGGGCTGAGGCGTGTCACACTTTAAAAAATGCTTTGCCAAATCCCAAATACTTCAACATTACCTGATGTAGAAACCTTACCTGAGCAAGGTCCACCGACGTCCTGAGGGACTGATGTGCTAGAGATGCGCTATGAGAAGCTTCTCTTCGGCTGAGCCATGCGTTAGCTACTTTGTAACTGTGATGAAGCAGTTGCTCTCCTCTTGCTTCCTGAGGCTCCAAGTGTCCTGATGGAGGAACTGCATTTGCAGGTGAGAAGCGTTTTGATGCATACAACAAAGTTTTGCTCAGTCTCCTTACACAGTAGAAACTCTTTAAAAATCACATTAAATATTTGACATTCGTATATGTATATAATTGGATCCAATTCATCCCCCAATCTCTCCTCTATAATTCCTCCCCTATTCTACCTTCAATTTTCCCTCCGGGCCTCCTGATATGTTCTTTCTCTCTCTCTCTCTCTCTCTCTCTCCCTCCCCCTCCCCTTTCCTCTTTGTTTCCTCCTACTTCTTTCATACCTACTGAGTCTATTAGTTCTGCCTGCATGTGCATGGGTGTAGGATAATCTACAGGATCATCAGCACTCTTGTGGGGCCTGCACCCCTAAGGGATGGGTGGGGAGGATAGAGGAGGTGTATAGAAAATTATAATAGTAAAGACCTTTGAAATTGCCACATGGAAACCTACCAGAGTAGGAACTCTTCCAAAATTAAAGGCATGGTGGCATGTACCTTTAATCTCAGCACTGGGGAGGCAGAAATAGGTAGATCTCTGAGTCTGAGGCCAGCTGTTGTGCATAGAAAGTTCTAGGACTACACAGTGAGAGCTGGTCTCAAAAATAAATAAGTATAATTTTGATATTTGCTTACTATTTTTCTAGGATTTTCATTTCCAGTCAATTTACGATGCCCAGGCCTGTCAGTGTTCCATAGGAATTCAGAACATCTGTCTGCCTCTCCTCCCTGACGGTTGGTTAGTAAAAAGAAAGACAGGCAATGCTAAACTGGTCTCAAGCGGCTCTAGTCAAGTAGGGAGGGGAGGGCAGTGGGGCCCTGTGCGGGCACCTGTGTTGTTCAGTGCACTAGGGGGCGCTGGATCCACAACAATGAACTCCGGATTCCAAGCACTTTCCGGGCCTCGGGCTTCCCCGTGGGCGACTTCACTCTCCAGAGGCTCGTGGTCAGAAGGAAACACACACAGAGAAACAGCTTTGGTCAATAGATTATTCGAGTCTCTAAGCCGTGTGACTTGTCTTTGCTTTGTAGTTGTTTTTTCCCAGAAAACCTTTGTCTTGATGTGCAGTACAGCTACCTGTGTAGAAGCGTGTGTCATCGGCGCACGGCTACATGTATTTCCGTAAGCTGAATGCCATGTGTATGCAGCAGCGTTCCGTTCAAGAAAGCAGACACTGCCCGCAGCCACAGGCTTCCGCCATCGAGGGTCCGCACGTAGTGGGGCTGAATGCTGTGTCCCGGAGACCTAGCTATGCTCATTTATTAGTGCTACGATTTTAAACCTTCTATTTATTTAAAGCTAGTTTTTATCATACGGTGGACCCCCGCCACCGTTCCTGTCGCTACTCCACGTCGCTGACGTTGCTGCTGTTATCAATCGTAGTGTAACGGAAACATCTGATGTGTAGACCATTGAGCGTGCTGTATATTCACAATGTGATTGAGACTCTCACTTGCTCCTTGAGTGGTGGCTCCGCAGCTGCGTCCCAGGCTCCACCGCTACTGTGGCTATAAAGGTAAACAGTACAATGAAAAAACAAGTCAAGATCGCATGAGAACATAAAAAAGGCTGTGTTTGAACTAAAACCAGCTTCGGATAACTCTCTCTAACGTTTTCCTGAGGTGCGCCAAGGGGTTGTGTGCACAGTTGGTAAATGCGACATCCAAGGCCTGAAGGAGGAGACAGGTCTGCGGGGCCTGAGGGGCTGCGGTGGAGAGGCAGACGGGAAGCAGGAAGGTCGCTCTGCCCTTAGTGCGGGTCTGGGTTATCTCTGTCTGAAAACAGGAAAAAGGCTTCAGGAGCTCGGTAGCAGCCTGGAGGAAGGCAGAGTGGCCTGCTGGGGACAGTGGTTCTCCAACCCCTACCGCCACGGCCTTTTACCGCACTTCCTCCTGTGATGGTGGACCCCCGCCACCGTTCCTCTGCCGCTACTCCACGTCGCTGACGTTGCTACTGTTATCAATCGTAGTGTAACGGAAACATCTGACGTGTAGACCATTTGATATGTGATCCCCAAAGGGGTCGTGACCCACATAAGGAAGCTTGTGTGAATCTAAGTCCCCCCCCATCTTCTATTGTTTGTAAGAAACAAGATAAGCTTGTGCCTGACTGCTAAGGAATTGGGGAAAAATAGTTATTTTACCCCAAAGGCAATGAGGGTCCTCGAACATTTCAGAGCAGGAAAGTCACCCGCTGCCGCCACTTTCCCGTTGTCCGAGTTAATCAGTAGGTGATTGTCCTCCTTTTCAGCCCCTATTTCTTCTCAGGTTCTGTATCCTGCGAGGCTGGTTTCCAGGCGGCGTCCCCTTGGGTGCTTTGCCATTCCTCTCATCAGGGTTTGCCCAGGGGCTGTCACTCGGAAAATGAGACTATTTGGGTGAACTATGCCTCCATGTGGCCTAAGGACAAAGGAGTGCAAAGGCAAATTTGTCACTACGCTTGTGCCCTGTAGAGGTGAGGAAAGCCGGAAGCTGAAGCTGCTGCATGACTGGTTTCCGCCAGTGGGAAAGTGCTCCTTGCACACTTAACTTACTGAACCAGCTGGTGCGGACAGGTGGAGTGGCATTAACTCAGCATTTCCGGCTCGAGACTCAGTGTACAGGAAACACGTGACCGTGAGAGCACAGGCACACGCAGAGGACTCATCGTAGGGTGTGCGAAGTTGTTTATCGTGCCTCCTCCTCTATCCTTGTCTCATTGTCCTGGATAGGGGGCAGGGTGCCCAGCGGCCATCTTACCCCTGTGGCCGTAAGCAGCTAGAACTGGGGCCCAACTCCTCTCTATTCCACTCCTGAGGGCTGGCCACATCTAATATCTTCTATAGGCACCATGACGTGGGAGAGAAAAGCAGAGGAGTTTGAGTCTAATTTTCTCTACGCCAAATGAACAAAGTTTCTTTGTTTTGATTTTTTTCCCCTTTAACACATGTCTCTTCTGGCCATCTAATTTCTTTTTCTCTTTCACAAACCATTACTTGACTTCAGGCAAGCATGTCCAGACAGCAGTGCCCTGACTCACAACAAAGTGATTTATTTAATTGCTGTAGCAAAGAAAAAGGAAGGGTCAAAAGTTGGTCTTCCCGTGGGGCTGCAGACCCATTGGTGGAACTCACCTAAAGGCAAAGGTGTGGCTTTAGGATCTCAAACACGCTGTAACTAACTGCTCTTGGAGTAATGTCCTAAGAAAAGTAGGCATTAGACACATTTTACCACCCTCATGAACAGTCCATAACTTGTCCACTTTTCTCTTGCTGAAGCCATTAGTGTTATGTTGTTGTGCAAGCAATTCAACTGGCCTGCCCTGAGGGGCCTTTAGGGTCCTGGCAATGTCCTATGTCTTGACCTAGGCCAGGTACTCCAGATATGGAAACCCTCCTGTCACTTCCACCCATTCTCTCTCCCACTGTCTCTCTCTGTTTCTTTCCCCAAATAAATCTCTTCATATTTAGATCTGTTGAGTGTGTGACATTTTTACATTTATATCATAACAATTAGAAGGTATGAGGCTTCCAGAGTTATAAATGTATTAGTCAGTTAAACCCTGGATGTTAAACATCAGCCCTTGTCAGGGTCTTGATATACATTCATACAAATTTTCAATGTTTTGTGTCATATTGAAAGATGCTAAATTTTAAATAGTTCTAAATTATGTTTCAGAATTTGTAAGGGGAAAATACAACAGTTATATTAGAATGGATATCTTAATAACCTGGGGTAAAATTTTAGTTCATAATTGTTGTACAATTGTATAGCACCTTAACATGTTTGAAAATGTTGTCATGTATGTTCTATCAAATTCAGATGTAGTCAATTTTGTGGATTAGGAAACTAAGGTTCAGAGAGGCAGAAAGATTTATATTGTCACATGGTCCAAAGCTGTAGTATAATTAGTTCTCAAGGCCCCATTTTTAAAAATACCTTGTTGACCATCCTTTTGTCTGAATTATGCTGCCAAATGCACAGGAAATTGTCTTCATTCTTCTCTAGTCATGGGATATGACTTCAGAGTTCACTAGTGAGCTGTTGGAAGTGCAGCATTTGAACTCTTGGCCTGAGAGCTCTGTGAAACAGCAAGACAGCCCGAGGGAGGCTTGAGGGTTCAGTCCTTAGCCCTGCCACAGAACAAAACGTAGAAACATAAACTCTTTATTTGGGTATTTGGGTTGGTTTTTTGTTGTTGTTGTTGTTGTTTTCCAAAGTCAGTTGCAGAAAATATCCTTCCTGGACTAATGTTTCACCTGGTGTGATCTTTCCCACATTCTCCCTATAACTTTAGCACAATTCTAAGTCTGGAGGAAGTAAAGGAAAAACCAGCAGTGTGCCTGATCAAGACAAAAAGGTCACTGAGTAGAATAAGAAAACAGGTTCCCTCTCCCAGGCCCTTGCAGACTGATGTGAAATGCTTGAGGCCAGGATGTTGGGTGGAGAAGAGGGAAAAAAATATCAGGTCCAACCTCTATCCCACTTACCTCCTCCCATCCACTGACATTCAGCTGTTGCTCAGTTTGTTGTGCGGTTCCAGACACCTCATCCTGGTGATGGTCAGGCAAGATAAGAATGCAGTTGTCTGTGTCAGGGTTGTTGCTGGCTAATCCAGGCTTCTAGCTGTTTCTCTGACTGGTCAGAGAGCACTGACCTAAGCAGCAGGCCTATGAGGGCAAAGGCAAGGCCAGGCCACTGCCTTCCTTCACATAGAGCCTTAGATCCTTAGACTGCACAAATGCTCAGGGAATGTGGGTCCATGTGCTACAAACTCATAAAAATAAATAAAATAGCTCCGAGAAAGATGCTCTTAAGATTGTAATGAAAGATAGAGTTCTTTCATTGGCCTGTATTTGCCTGCCAGAAGTGAAGAGCTTCTAAAGAGACACTTGTTTCTCTCAATCAGACTGTTGAAACAATGGTCTCCAAAGAAGCAGCCATTTCCCTCAGTGATCCCATACAGGAAGAAGGAAAAGACCCTAGCCAACTTGGGAGCTCTTCTGCCTAAGAGATTCCACATAGCTCACACAATTTGTCAGACCCCCTTGCAGGACTGAAGGCCCTGCCTGGGCAGTGTGGGTGTGTATATCCCTTGTCAGGTCCGAAGGAAACCCTAAAAGACAGTCCATCCAGAAATAAGCTCAAACTGGACCAGAGCCCTTCTGGTGGTTAGATGAATGCCAGATTTCCTCAGAAACTGTGTTCCCATCTGCCAAAAGGAATCATTTCCCTTCCCTCTGGCAGAAGGACAAATGGTTTACCTGTGGTCGCATATCAAAGCCCAAGCTGGCCTCTAGGTTTCTGCAGTTTCACCAGTACGACGTGTTACACATGTCAAAGTCCACACTAGCATCCCAGCCCTTCTCACCTCCCAAGGCTTGTTTGTACTCCCTAAATTGGCGGAATTTTACCCCTGCCCCTGCTATTTTCATTATGTTCTCTTTATTCTCTGTTTTCTGCTATTTTCTCTCTCGCAGACAGCTCTGGTCTTGTCTAGAATGCTGGCCATGTTCTGTCTACTCCTTTCTGTCTCTGCTCTACAGTCCTCCAGATGCCTCTGGGTAATCCTTCCTCTCATGCACAGTAAAACCCTTCCCCTTAACCATTACCATAGAGCCGTCATATCGGCGTTGTCTGTCTGCCTCAATATGTCCTGACTTTCTAAAGGCTGATCTCACTTCAGACAGACCCAAGGGCCTTGCTACACCTCATTGTCTCTCTTCCCAATGGGACCATATTGAATACATCTTCTTTCTCCTGCTTGCCATTTGTAATTTTGCCCTTTAGAGGATGGGTAGCTGGACCTAAGTTCAGGCATAGGCTGTGACGCCCAGTAACAGCCTCAAATGCATTCCTATGTTCCAGTGCAGTCACAGAATTTGTTTATATCACACAAGTGAACACTAATCAGGAGAGTTAGAAATGAAAGGGGATTTAAACAGAGGCAGAAAGGAAAAGATTCCAAAAGGGGGAAAAAAAGGAAATCTTGGAGATTAAACACACAAACACACAGACACAGATACACACACACACACACACACACACACATTGAAGAATAAACACTAATAAGATCTATTTGTGTTAGATATGGCCGAGAAGAGATAAAGCTAGAGCTTTGAAGATGGGCTCAGCAGTTGATAGTGTTCAGATCCCAGAACTTACATAAAAAGCCCAGACCGGATGCATTTATGCTTTTAACCCAGTGCTGTTGGGGTAGAGACAGGGCAGTTGTTGGGGTTTCTTGGTCCTCAGCCTGGTTTCAGTGGGAAGATGTGACTCAAGGAAATGATGCATATACCACACACACACACACACACACACACACACACACACACCACAAATCTCAATTAAAACTCTGTAAATAATTGGCATAAGGTCATGACTTCAAGAGAGTGTGAGAGATGTCACTTCCAAAGGAAAATCAAATTCCCCAAACTCCAAAAGGCAGTCTGTGCAGCCAGAAATGAGTCCAACCCGAACCACAGTAGGATTTCTGGTGGACAGATAAAAGCCAGAATTCCTCGGGAGCTTATGAAACTTATTCCCATCTACCAAAAGGAGTCGTTGCCTTACCTCTGCATAAGGAATTTGTGGCTACCTCTGACGCCTGTGAGCACATCAAGGCCCACGCTGCCCTCCAGGCTCCTGCAGCATCACAAGGACCTGTTACACATTTCTAAATCCACACCAGTTAGCATCCTAGCCCTTCTCACCTCCTCCCCTATTTAAAGCCCATCCAGTTCCAGGTTCACGGGCTTTCTCCCAGATGCTGGTGCTCCTTACAACCCTGCTCCTCTCACCGTTCTCAATATCCCCCTCCACCTCCCATCTATAATAACCATCAGTCACACCACAGCGCAGTCCTGCCGTCATTTACACAAAGGGACATGGCAGGCATTAGAGGGTCAGAAGAAAGGCAGAAATGATGTAGATACATTGCTCATGGATGGAGTTCTCAAAGAAAGTAAAAAAATAATAATTAAAAAGTGACATAAAGACTGGGAAATGGCTCACTGACTACCCCCATTGGCTGCTCTACAGGATCAGGCTTTGAATCCCAGCACCTACAACCATCCACAACCATCCAAAATTCCAGTTCCAGGGGATCTGACTCTCTCTTTCCAGTCTCTGCAGGCACCAAGCACATACTTGGTACACAGAAGGAAATGTAGACAAAGCACCCACTCACATAAAATAACATTTAAGCAGCTTCATTATTCTCATGTTCAATATGGATCTAGGTAGGATGAATTGGATGGATGGCAGTTTTTCACTTGGATTAATTATATTTCAACTAAAAGGATCGTTACTAAGAGAATCACTTGAACTCACTTGACAGAGAGAGAGAGAGAGAGAGAGAGAGAAAGCCAAGTGTAGTGGTGCACCTTTGTAATCCCACTGCAGAAGTCACAGGCCAGTGAGAAACTCTCAAAAACAAGATGGCACTTGAAGAATGACAGCTAATGTTGTCTTTGTGCCTTCACAGACAGACAGAAAGAGACAGACATTCTGGAGTCTCACTATTTCAAGTATTCCTAGAATAATTAAGTCCCAGCAGTCATGACCACACTGGCATTGAAGAACCCAAGCTGACTGCAGCTTCTTTTGTAGAGTATCGATCATTTGCCAAGGTTTTGGCAAAGCCCGAATACCTTCCGTTGCCCCATGGATACAGGGATTACTTTCTAGTGTGCTGACTTAAGAAAAAAAATAAATACATACATATCCTTCACAGCCTTGTAAATGTGTTATCCTGCACATCACATTCGTAAGTGAGAGAAGTGATTGTGATGTTTACGGTCATAACCTCAGTTTGAACAATCCTGGTATTGTCTATTTCTTCCTGGAGCCAAGATGAGTTCTGACTCCTTGACAGACAGGATGATCTGAAGGTCTGAGCCAGTCCTCTGTACTTGTCTGTTTTTCTGTTCTTCCCTCAACCCTCCCCAAGGCCAGACACGCACACACAGACAGTTACGACCTTTGGAGTCAGGAACTACTGGTGATTTCATGTATTTCAAAACTAGGGTTATACTTTATTCTTAAATTTTCTTAACCATGTACTCCATGTGCTAGAAATTGAACTCTGACTAGTTCAGACTGAAAAAGGAAAATCGTTAGAAAAGCAGAAAGCATCTACAAAATCATGAAGTCAAAAGTCAGAAAAGACTCCCACTCAGCTAGACTCAGAGGCAGCCACAGCCAGGAACTCAAAAGCCATGTGCTTTTCCTTATGTCCTGTAGGCAAGCAGAAACATTCCCCATTACCCCAAGTGCTCTTACTTTGTCCTTGCTAGTCATGTTCATGCAAATCTTAGGAAAAGACACTGGTGGACTGGTGATTTAGCTGGAGCCAGGACCGCACATCTGAGACCATCAGAAGGCCAGGAAGAAAATGTACACAAACCACATGATCCTAGGGGCCAGTTAGGAATCCGTACCCAGCAAGCCCTTGGCATCTGCTCAGGTGTCTTTTGGGATTTGCTTTTTGTAGCTCTTTCCCTGTTTTGAAGATCTGTCATAAGTGCAACTACTTCAGTGAGAATAAACTAGAGAAAAATATAATCAAACTGAAAAAAAATCACAAAATTCATAGAAAATTTAAACCATCTACAGTTTTACTGACATCGCACAGCACCCACATTTTAGTGTATATCTTTCGTTTTTTTCTACCTACATATATCCTTTCCTTGAGGAAATTATTGAGGTTTGAGTAAATATGCTTCTACATATTTAAAAATATATGCTTAATATCACTTTGTACTTACAGATCCTGTTAGCTTGGGGGATTTTATGCACATCCGAATATACATGGACTTCTTGAATTTACGTTCCAAATCCTTTAGGTACAAGCATATGGCATGATTTCTCCTTGGTAGGGATTCACATCATCACCAAACTCTCAAAAAGGTCTCTCTGTTAGCAGAGAAAAAGGGGCAAGAGCTTTGCCACTCTGGCTTTAGAGCACGCTCACACAGATTCACTGGTCCCAAACATTAATATGCTCAACAACTCTCAAGCGATGATACAGGCAAACCATAACCTGTGAGTGCATGACTCTAAACCACAATTGTTCAGGCCAGACCTTACACTCACGCTGGTGCCAGCCTCAGCCAAGCACTCTTAGCCTCTCGGGATGACTAACTCCCATGGACCTGTTAAAAGGCCTGTTTTAATGCCGTGTGGAGGCTGACCCTTGGAGGTGGCTGCTAGGTGGAGGAGGAAAGCACTGAGACATGCAGAAAAGCTTAGAAGAGGGAAAGCTAGAGGTGGGCAGCTGACTCGGAAGTGGATGGTGACTGAGGCCTCCTTAGAGCTGACCAGACCAGTCTGGCCTAAAGCTGCTCCCTGCTTCAAACACCTGGATCCCCAGGCACTGGCAGAGCTCGGGACAGTGACTTCCAGGCAAAGTCACTCAACATAATCCAATCCCAAGCGAGGGTTTTGGTTTTCATGACTAGTTAACAGTTTCTGCTATAGAAATTGAATATCAGTTACTGAAGTCATCCTTCCTGGCCAATAGTCAGTCCACCATTGTTCGGCCTCAGAGTCCTCCTTGAGTCCACTCTGGCTGAATCATTTGGTAGTAACCAACTTTCCTTTTCACTTTGTGTGTAACTTAGCTTGCTCCTCTCAGGCTCATAGACGTCACATTCCCTGTCCTCCCGGCACACGCTCAATCTTAACTACTATTTCCCAGTCCTCCCGGCACACGCTCAATCTTAACTACTATTTCCCAGTCCCATTTCAGCACTCCACTGGAAGCTTTTCACTCCACACAGAGAACGTGGACATGCGTCGCACTGGCCTCAGATCTGCCCTCTGGCTCGTCCAGGAGCCAGGCTGACTGCTGACACCTCCACCTAACAACTTCAGGGCACTCTCCATCAGCACTCCTCACCTCCTGTGTGTTTTTCTGCCTCTTAAGATGCTTCCACTCATTCTGACCCACTCTGCTTTACCAAGCTGCTCATGATCTCAGAAATGAAGAGTTCCATCTCTTAATCCTAACAGTCACTGAACGGGTCTCGGGTTTAAAGACACCTTCTGGCCCTTGTTTGTTCCCATTTACTGTGCATGAAAAACACAGTGCTCACAGCAAAGGGAGCGAGAATATAGCTTATTTGAAGCCACATGTGACTGAACGTAACCTGGGAAGAAGATTCAGGTTGCCCTGGACAACATGCACCAACACGAAAGCAGTTATGGGAAGTTCTGCTTCAGTTACAGAAGAAAAGAAAGTCATAAATCAAGGTGTTTTTTTCAAACACATCGGTGGGTACATCCAGCAACCAGCAAGTTATAGTGTAGTGGGAAAAATCTTTTATAGGTTTTAGCTGTTGTCTGGTGATATTCTGAGCTTGGGGTTTGGTGAAAATAGTGGTAAGTAAGCCACTACAGTCCAAAGCGTTGGCCTGATAGCTGAAACGATGTTGGCTTCATACTCAAAGGCAACATATGGATGTTAAAGAAACTTTGGGCAGAGCACAGGGAGTCTTAAGGAAGAAGGGCAGATAGAAGGACACAGAGGTCGACAGAAGCCCCACAAGGAGACCAACAAAGCTAAAAAAAAAAAAAAAATCTGAGCCCAGGGGTCCTGCAGAGACTGATGCACCAACCAAGGACCATGCATGGAGAGGACCTAGACCCTAGACCCCCTGCTCAGATGTAGCCCATAGGCAGCTCAGTGTCCCTGTGGGTTCCCACGTAAGGGGAGCAGGGCTGTTTCTGTCATGAACTGGGTTCCCTGCTCTTTGATCACTTCCCCCTGGGGATTCAGCCTTGCCAGGCCACAGAGGAAGGAGACCCAGGCAGTCCTGATGAGACCTGATAAGCTATGGGCAGATGGCAGAGGAGGAGAACTCCCCTCTTTAGTAGGCTAGGGGAAGGGGATGGGGGAAAAGAGGGTGGAAAGGTGGGACAGGGAGGAGTTGAGGGAGGGGCTTCAATCGAGATATATAATAAATAAATTATAAAATAAAGAAACTGAAGATAGCCCATGATAATTTGGCTGTAGCTTTGCAGTGTTCTGTGTAATCAGTCGGCCTTGTACAACCTCTAACATAGGTGAGGCTTATTTTTTTTGTTTTTTCTGAAAAATTCAGTTCACAACACATTGATGAGTAGAAAATGTGTATTTGTTGAATAGGTGCTTTGGTACTTAGAACGCAGTTAGACCAAGCAATTAAAATCCTCCAGCACAGATGACCAGGAATTGTGAAGGCCCATGTCATACTCTAACTCTACCTAACTCCATCTTGATTCTGAAACTCTCTTCAGCGACAGTTTTTCATTTTCTAGAGTGTACAATTTCAACAACTTCCCTTTGGGTTGTTAAAAGTCACTCTGAAATCCTCTTGGAAAAGAGCTTTGAGTTTTTTCAAAGAAAGTAGCCCTGTGTCAAATAAGAGCATGTTGCTGGAAATAGCTTTTGGTTCCAGTAAGTATATAACGAACAAACCTGCCTTCAATGCCTGAATTAAGCAATTATTCTGTGTGGTACGTAGGTCTTTAGTAATCCAAACTTGCTTGGAAAGATAGTTGCAAGAGTTAAATTTTTGTATTTATTATTGTCTTTTGATATACTATTGATGTCTCACAAAACAGCTTTTCATAACAATTTTCAGGGATTGTTGGTATGCCGTACATATAGTAATAATAAATAAAGTACAATAAACGTATCTTGTGTTTGAGTGATCACATGTGAGTGCACACGTATGTAAGTGTACATGTGTGTGATTGCGTATGCATGGGGAAGTCAGGAACTGAAGTCAGGTGTCTTCTTTCTCACTCTGTACCTGATACACTGAACAAGAACTCAGTTTGGCTGCTGTGACTGACTAGCTCGCTCTGACGATCCTGCTGTCTCCTGAGTGTCGGGGCTTCAGGCAGACCTCCTCACTCACCCTCATTTACACAGACACAGGGCTTTGGGACCTGAACGCCAGCCCTCAGGCTCGCTGGGGGTGTGGGCCATCTTCCCAGCTCTCACTTAGAATTTTTAATTCAGGAATCTGACAATACGATCAGAGCGTCCACACGACTTTCATGCTTTTGCTGGAGTGAGAGGTCCCGTTCTCCTCCCCCTTTTGGAGACTGGGAGAAATAAACAGCCGTGACGGGATGTTGTGGCATCCACAGTAACAAGAGGAGCCTACCTAGGGCTGTGCAGGCTCCTGCCGAGTCCGCAGCGGTAGCTCGCAGTCTCGGGCACCCTTTCTGCACCGTATGTGCCTCCCTTCAAGGGAAACCCAACCCCTACAGCAGGGGTTCAGTTACTGCCACCCAGTGTCTTTGATTGGTTTGGGGAGCCCATCTTTTTCTAGTTAGTGAACATGGATACAAGGAGGAAAACGAGTGACAAGGAAGCCCAGGCTGGCCAGAAGTGACGGTCTAACTCACTAAGGGAAATGGCGCCTTTCAGAAGCGCTCTAACACTTGCATGGGGAAAAGCAAAACCAGGAGATGTTCTCCTCAGAGAGAAAAGAAGGACAAGAGGAGGTGCCAGTCTTGACTTGGAAACCAAAGAACCTTAAATTCTTAATCCAGTACTTTGTTTTGTCTTCGGGGAAAACCCAGTCAGATGGTGTTTTGAACTCTCACGGCAAGTTAGCTATGAGAAGAACGCATGCTCCAAGGTGCAGAAAAGAGACGTGACAGGACCCGGGAGGAGGCTCGGGCAGGGAGTGAAGCCTTAGGGTGGGAGTTCAGCTCCCAAGGCCTTGTAAAATGCCAGGCATGGGGCTGGAGAGCTGGGCCGGCTCACTGATACCCGGGCCACACGGGTGCAGCTCACAACTGCCTCCAACTCCGGCTCCTTCTGCAGCGCGTACTGACACATGTACACAGAACTTTAAAGTTAAAAAACAGCTAAGAAATAAACCAGCTTACATGCCTATATACAGAAAATATATATAAAGTAAATGTGCTACACACATATAATGGAATTTTATCCAGAAATAAAGAACAATGAAATTATAATATTTACATGAAGATGGATAGAACTGGAGATTGTCATGTTAAGCAAAAAAGTAAAATCTGAAATCAGAAAAAAAAAAAAACAGCAAATCTTTGTAAAAGCCAGGAGTATGCAGGGGGCAGAGGGCAGTAAAGAAACTGCCAACATAGCAGCTCTGTGCTCCAGTGAAGGGGAAGGTTTTTATTATAACAGTGAGAGAGAGAGAGAGTCCGGAGCAGAGAGGAAAAGTGGACTGACTGTGGCCAGCAGGCTGGGCAAGAGGGGAGACACGGGGATGGAGAGCAGAGAAAGCGTAGTGGGACCAGCAGGGCCCTGAACAGTGAGAATAGCTGGGCCACATGCAGGGAGGGCGCTGGGGAAGGGAAGGCCGGACTGGTGTGGGGGTTTGAGATGTTTGACCAGCACTCGTGAGCAGGGCCTGAGGGAGCCTGGGGCCAGCCAGACCTTGATGTGCTGGCAGGCCGCACAGGGACACAGCAACTGCAGAGTCCCACGTCTCTTCTGCCAGAGGGAAGGGAAATGACTCCTCCCGGTAGACAGGAGCCGGTGTCACGGGGAGCTGAGGAATGCTGGCTTTTACCAGACCACCAGAATCCTTCTACAATCCAGGCCAAGCTCATTTCTGGATATTTGCATTGACATTTGGGGTCTGGGGACGTGAGTTTCCTTTCCCCCTGACACGGGGCACTGTGGCTTGTGGTTACAGTCTCAGGGTGGGGGCAGTGGCAGGGATATCTCCTCGCCTCTCGCTGGCCATCAGCCCCGTCAGCCCCTCACCAGCCCCAGGCCAACGAGCAGCCTGCCCCGGAAAGAAATGAAAAGCAGGGATTAAGGTGCTCACAGCCATGCCCACAAGCTGAGCCTGGTTCTCAGAGCCACGGGAACCGACTCCCAAAGCTGGCCTCTGACCTCACAAGCACATGGCACAGGATGGGCACGGTAATAACAGATAGAATCTCAACTCGAGCATGTGGCCAGAACTAGAGGAACAATAGTGTGATCCTTCGGCCTCTGCACGCTGACAATACACACACACATCACACACAGCACACTCACACTCACACCACACACAGCACACTCACACACACTGACACCACGTATCACACATGCACCACATGCCACACACACACACACACACACACACACACACACCATATGCCACATACGCTCCACATGCCATACACACACAGCACATACACACCACATAACACAGACACACACACCACATGTCACACACACACAGCACACATACACACCACATAACACAGACACAGCACACACACCACATAACACACAGACACAATACACACACAGCATACACACACACAGCATACACACACCACATACCACAATACGTACTACACATACACATACCATATTACACACACACCACACACACGCAACACATAACACACAGACACAGCACACACACACAGCACACTCACACCACGTACCACACACACACACACACACACACACACACACACACACGTCACAATCCTCCAGGAACATTTTATTTCAATACCTTAAACGTCCAAAAAGAAAAGACGGTGAAGCGGGGAAAGCGCGCACCAAGGCAGTCTTCCGCTGAGAGCACGAAGCGGGTCGGTCCCCTCCATCAGGTGTGCCCTGCTCTGCACTGCACGGGATGGTTTACCGGGCCGAGAGGGTGGTAAAGGTCGGTGAGGGACCTAAGGGAGGCACAGGGCTCCCGGGCGGACGGTGCGGTGCGAAGCTGCAGACGGAGAGCGAGGGAGCGCGGTTCACAGCTGCAGGGCCCGGGCTGTGTGCAATCCCCCTCTTAGGGGGCCGCCAGACACCGTTTGCGTGGCTTCACGTGGATTTAGGGGGCCTGAGGCGCTCAGCTGAGTGCGCCGTACTCCCCCAAACTAGGAGAGATGTGTTTGGGCTTCACCATCGGGGAAAAAAAAATCACCACAGATAAAGTTAATACAAGTGATTGCAGAGGAACCCTAACCATCCAGCATGTCCTTTGGATCGAGCATGAGCTCAACCTGGGCGCTCGGCACTCCCTGGCAGAGGTGAGGAAGAAGCGTGCTCGCTCCCGTTAGCCGGGGACACCCTCACTCCAAAGCCCCTGCCAGCCTCAGCTGACTGCTCCCTTCAGCCTGAGGGGAAATGCACCAGGCTGGGAGGTCGACGTCAGAATTCCGACATGTGCCTTAGTTTGGGCTTTATTACCATGAAGCGGCACCGTGACCACAGCCACTCTTAGAAGACATTTAATTGGAGCTGGCTCTAGCTTCAGAGGTTTAGTCCACTGCCATCATGGCGGGACACATGGCAGCCGCAAGCAGACATGGTGTGGAGAAGGGGCCATTGTGATACATTCATTTTAAAAAGCTTAATACATAGTATCGCTCTTTCGGCCCTACTCAAGGAAAAAGAGGATTAAGAGAGAGAAGGAAGAGGAGGAGGGAGGAGGAGGAAGGTGAGAGAACCACCAGCTCTCATTTTCACGATTTTGAAAAAGAACGAACCATTTAATACCCGCAAGCTCAGCATAATCCCTCAAGATGAGAAGAGATGAGTTCACACCTGTGGGCAAAGTCCCTCGTTTTTATTTTCTCTAAGGCAGGCATTAACGAACCACTGCCTGGCACAGTAAAGAATTAGAGCTTTATGGAAACACGGGTTTTAATACCAGCTCCACTACCTTTTATCTGTGACAGGTTCCTTCAAGTCCCGAAGACTTGGTGCCTTTGTGAGGTTTCCTTGAAGGGTAACCAGCCAGAGAAAACAATCCAGGTGCATGGGGCTTAGGGAGCATGCACTGTTTCGTTGTGGGCCTCCCATTCTGCTCCCCTTTCTCAGGTCCAAGGTCTTGCTGGGGGTGGGCTGAAGATACTGACGACAGAGGGAAGACCATTTCAACACTCCTACCCCCAACAAAGAGGCTGCCCCTCTTTTGAATCACAGACACCCCCACCCCCCACCCCCCACCCCCCGGTGTAGTGTCTTGGGATCTGGTCTTCTTCCAGCTAAGGAGTCTCACGCAAGCCTGGTTTTACCCAACTAAAGACACAAGAGCCAGGTTAAGTGGGAGCGGGCCTCGGGGTCCTGCCCATCCTGGAATCCTCTAGGGATATCTCTGGAACCTCCAGGAAACTGCCAGGGAAGCTGTCGTTTTGATTTAAAATAAAATTGATTTGTTTGTTGGTCAGAAAGACAGATGGAGTAAGTGTTGCCAAAAGAACGTGAGGATTTGGCCACAACTGGCTCTTATGTCCTGGATTGGATGGCACCTGCAGGTATCAGGCAGCAGCGAGGAACTAGGAGCAGAAAGATGTTCCTCAGAAGAGAGTGGTGGGGACAAGAGGACATGCCTCTCTACACCTCTTATGACCTTTTTAGTTAAGATTTATGTCAGAGCGCACCGTGCGACTGTAAAATGTAGAATCAGGCTCCATCGCACTCCTGCCTGCCTCCCTCCTGCAGGCAGATGATGTACAGCTCTTCCAGGCGAGGCCCAGACTCTGACGCTCAGCTAGAGACAGAATGATTTACTCTCCTCCGGAGACCTTCGGAAACACCACTCCAAATGTCAGTTTACTCGGGATTAGATCTGAAGCCTGGATCTACCTCACTGGAAAAGAAAGTGGATCCCTGAGAACCAAGGGTCTCCTCCGGGTCCCTTTTAAGAAGTGGCCTGGACTGTCAGCAAACTTAGACTCTGTGGATTTACTGTTCGTGTATCTATGCCTCAGTTTGCCACTGGAAATTACAACTACTTCTCTTTTCTCTCTGACAAGAGCAAATGTGTAAGTCTGAAAAGCTCACAGCTCGTGTACAATGTAGCCGAGTTTAACTGCAGTGCTTTTAACGGGATTTCAGTGGTTTCGTTTTTTGTCTTTGCTTTGAAGACAGGGTGTCGTTCTGTGTCCCTGGCTGGACTCACTCTGTAGCGCAGCCTGGCATCACACAGAGCTCTGCCTGCTCTGGCTCCTGGGTGCTGGGATTACAGGTGTGTGCCAGCGTGGCCAGCAGTTCATTCTTTCTTTAAAGGTCTAAAAGTTAAATTTAAAAAGTAAATGAAATAAAGCCCTTGTCGAGATCTTTGGGAACTCACTGAGCCCTTGGCGTTCAGCTTTGACATCCCCAGAAATCTTAGAGGTTCTCTGGCCCTGGGAAAATCAGGCATCCCAGGCTCCAGCCTCCCCGGAAATCCAGTTCAAGCCTGCAGGACCTCCCAGCCCTTGGGTGTAGAGAGGCATGTCCTCTTGTCCCCACCACTCTCTTCTGAGGAACATCTTTCTGCTCCTAGTTCCTCGCTGCTGCCTGATACCTGCAGGTGCCATCCAATCCAGGCAGGACTTCCCAGGAACTTGTTTTTCCCAACCAAAAACAGATGCCTTCTTAAGGAGCACTTAGGTGACAGCTGTAAAGGTGATTCCACCCAGGTATTGTCACCAACTGTGATTCGGGCAAGGCAGTGAATCTCCAATGTGCCCTCTGCACATGCTGGGGGCGGCGGTATCGCCGGGCAGCCTGTCAGGGTTCTGAGCACAGAGGCCATGGCGCCGCGTCCAAACCAGCCAGCTGTGCTTTCACCCAGGTCTCCAGGAGAGCCTGATGCAGCGGAGCTGCAAGGATGGCTGAACCTTCACAGGACGAGCAGTGTGTTGACCTGCCTACCGCATGCGGCCCTGGCAGACAGCCAAAGCCTTGGGATGGGATGGAGAAATCAATACACAACAACAACAAAAAGTTCTGCCCATACGGTTTGAAAAAAGCGACTAGAAACACCCATAAACCTGGAGTTCTAGAGTGACTCAATGTGCACAGGTTTAGCCTGTATTTCTATCGATGCTGAAGAGGAAATAGAGACTGCAGACCAAGCAGCGTGCAGAGGAGCGGCGCTGGCCTGGGGCCCAGTTCTCAGGCCTCCAGGTGCTGTGGGCTTCCCCGCCCCACACCCACTCTTGGTGGAGGGTGATTAATGAGTACACTTCGTGATTTAGGCCTGCAGTTTGCAGGGCTCAGAGGGAGAACTCCGTGTGGGCTGGAGAAGTAGAGGACTTGTGCTAGGCCCCTTTACAAAATAAGAACAAACTGAAAAAGCAGAGATTTATGGATTTTTTTCCCCTCTCTCCTTTTCTATTTTGGTAACATTCCATAACGTGAGGGGGAGAAGGTGGGTAGCGAGTTCTTTAGATAGCGAACACAGATTATATTTGCCTGAAGATGGAAGCCAGATCTCAGCAGCCAAACCAGGGTTAGAGGGGTACCCTATGTCTCATGTGAAATTAGGACCTGGTGAGTTCTTGTGCCTCTCCGTGAGTGGCCCCAGCAGGTACCTAGTCCTATCTGGCCTACGTATGTTCTCCAAATGAGAGAGATAGTGTCTGCCTTGTGCTTCACCATGCTCTGCTCTTGGCTTTCTTGGGCTTACCTATAGAGACAGATAGAAGCTTGCTCACTGGTCCTAGCAGCCGCAGCAGCAGCATCTGTGTGCTCTGCTTGCTCATTTGCATTAGAGCTTCTCCCCGCCCACACTGTGTGTCACCATCGGCCAAAGGCCCTTTATGTACTCATATCCTTGAACTTGGACTGGTGTGGATGAAGAGAGTAGGAGGTGTGAAAAAACCAAGTGAAACCTTGACAGTTTTCCTTCAAAAAAAGTGCCCTGGAGCCCAGTGGGGAAGGCAGAAGAGAAGAATGACTAACCCGCATCAGTGTAGGCTCCACACACCACAGCTCTCCTGAGGCCCCGGCAGCAAAGGCTCGCGCACTACAAAACTGATTATGTTAGACACGGAAGGAAGACAGGAAAGAAAAGGACTGTGGAGCACTTTGAGATCATGAGGGCGGCCCAGTTACACATGAGTTAAAAGTTGTCCTTCAACAGTCTTAGACCTGGGTAGGCTCTGAGACACCCACCTGTTAGTAAGTGGCTTTGTCAGAATTTTAGTTAAACCTAAGACAAAATACAGTATGATCAGCTACTGAAGTGATAAGATGATCCAGTCAGCAAAAGCAAAGGTTGGCTGAATGGGCCGGGCTGGCTTGGCTGGAATCTCAGTAGGTTTTCTCAGAAACGTCCTCAGAGATTTATGGAGAGAGAAGGGCGCTGGGTGAAATGTGAAGGTTCTAATTGAAATGCGAACTCAATAACTAAATAGCAGAGCTTCCACGGAGACTAAAAGTCACATTAAAATTTTCCATGTCTTGCACAAAATAAGTCCAATTATAATCACACAGCAAGTCATGACCTGTGTGCCGTGTGACTTCATCAAATACAGTGTAGGGGGTGGGGACACGTGTGTAAAGGTCACTGGGCATTTAATGACTGGAAACCTAGGGCCTTGATGGCCAAGCAGCAATGCCCTGCAGTTGGAGGACTGCATCTAATTCTCTCGTTTGACCTTGTGAACGTCAGCTCACTCATCCTTTTCCTGTGCTTTTTAAGCAGCTCCTGGAAAGAGGTCAACATCCAGGCTGTGAGTGCCTTGGGGCCCTGACTCAAGTAATCCGAGACAAACACTGACATGACCCAGAACCCAGGGAGCCCCGTTCTCAGCGTGAAAACGATCAGAGCGATTTCTTTCTTCTCATGGAGTAATAGAAAACTCACTCAGTGGGCAAGTATTTTGTCCATGTGTGTTAAAATATATGTAATTTTTATTGTGAGTTTCAAATAACATAACAGAAAGACACTCCAGCTAAGACCCTGAGTATTCTTTTGGATTTCATCTGTCAGGTCTGGTTGCTAAGAGATTTTAGTTTGTTAAGAGATTAAACAATAATTTGACAAGAACTGAATTAGACAAACACCCCCATTGGCTGAAGAATAATTGGAGTCAATGAAGGCAAATAGACCCAGATATTACCAATGTATGGAAGAATAGTCGCTGATAAAGAAGAGGAAACCACACAAGAAAGATGCTCTAACTTAGATTGATCTCATACGTCACTGGGAATTATTTGAATTTTAAGCCAAGACAAGAAATAACAAGGGGCTGGAGAGATGGCTCAGAGGTTGAGAGCACTGTCTGCTCTTCCAGAGGTCCTGAGTTCAATTCCCAGCAACCACATGGTGGCTCACAACCATCTATAATGAGATCTGGCGCCCTCTTCTGATGTGAAAGCATACATGCAGATATTGTACGCATAATAAATAAATAATTTTAAAAAAAAAGAAATAACAAAAAGTTGATTTGAAACTTAATGCACCAGCTTGGAGCAAGGATCAGTGACCACACACCCGGAATTGGTGCTTTGCCTGATAAAGGATTCTACCAAGCAGAGATGGCGTCATCCTCTTTGGTAGACACTGTCGGACACAACTCAAAAGCATCAAGACTGGTACCTGAGTAGAAAGGAGATTTCTAATGCTGAGCGGATTAAAGCATGTTGGGATAGAACTGTGTGATTTTTTTTTTCCATCAATGCAAAACCCCAGGTGCTCTTTATGTGAAGAGAAACGCCCAGAGCACATCCTGCTCTCTGGTTGGCGCGGACAACGACTGAGTGAAAGACCCTCTAGGGTCATGCTTCTCCTATTTTCTCTTTACTACCATGTCAACCTTCACTAGCCCATGCACAGCATGGAAAATGAGAGACAGACAGACCAGATCCTCAAGCTCTAAGTACATAGAAGGTGGGGACTGAGCACAGCACAGCGAAAGTTCTGATGAGGTCATAGGGTTTCTGGCGGTGTATATTCAGCTATCTGCCGTTTGACTTAGGGTCTCAATTATCCTGTATCTATCTCCCTCTTCAGTGTGAGGACCCAAGGGGTTACAGACTCAAAAGGATGGAGAATAGAAGCCTCCTGTTAATCAGCCTTCTGGTAATTAGCTGTTTGTCTGTCCCTACAGGCATGGACTCGGCTCTGTGAAGACGACCCTAGTGTGTCTCCGTATCTGGTTGCCCCAACTGCCTAAGAGTTTACAGTAACATACAGCTTAACCCTGTGTGAAAAAAGAGTGTAGATTCTTGCAACAGAATGGTAGGGCCTTTTCCTCCATTTTCCCCAGTGCTAACCAATGCCTCACACTAGGAGGCATTTTAAAAAGTATATTAACTGAACGCATGCATACAGAAAATCTACAGAGCAATTCACACAAAACATTTTCTATGTTTTGTGTGACTATGATTTCACCTTTATTTACTTTCATGATAGGAAAATTCATATACTGAAAGAAGCCTAACCTTAAGTGTTAACAGTTTTTTGGTTATATGTGGTAGATGCTTACAAATGAGGATTCTTAAATGTTTTTTATCTAAAATTGATAATAACGAGTATTTTGCAACAGTGGTTCGGTGAGAGAACCCCCACCCCCGTGGCAAGGGTGATGTTATCTTGACTCACGTTCCTGAGGAAGAAGCAGTATTGTGATTCAGACCCAAGCATTCTACTTTAATCACTACTCACTAAACAGCTTAAGTTCAAGAGGCATGGAATGTCAAAATAAGGCATCTTACTAAATTCAGTTCTTGTTTCTGTGCATGCTGTGGATACTGTTCTTCGCTGATCAGTCTCCTGTGGGTGAGTTTATTCATGGTCTCTACTTATCTTTTGCCATTTTTATCCTCTTCTATTCAGTCTCCTAATTTCTGCCCACCCTGCTCCCTTCTAGATCTACTTAGTAGACCACAAAGGAAGAGCACAGAGTGGCCGTGGACCTGAGTATTAGGGACTGCCTCAAGCACAGAGTGGCCTTGGACCCGAGTATTAGGGACTGCCTCAGGTTGACGGACATGGGGAAGCCCAGCCTGTTATGGGGAGCACCATGCTTTCGGCAGAGGATCCTGAGTTTCCTCTCTGCTCCTGAGTGTGGATATGATGTGTTCTGCTGCTTTATGTTCCTGACACTGTGACTTGCCCACAGGATGGACTGTAACCTGGAACTGTGGGCTAAAATAAGCCCTCTCTCCCTTAAGTTGCTTTCTTTTAGAATGTATTGCAGCTACTGAAATTGAATTAAAACAGGAAGGAAAGTGGTGTTGGCAGGAAAGGGTGGGCACATTCTTCCCAGAAGATTTGCCCAGGGCCACTAGGCTGCTCCCGGCTTGCCAATCTCAAAATGAATTTAGTAGTAATGGCATTTTCAAATCGGTCTCCAAAGAAGGAAACACTGACTCCCATGTCAAATATGTCTCCCATTAAGAGTTAGACAGTTGACTGAGGGCTGAGAGTCAGCTCAGAAGCCTGGCCTGAGTATCAGAAGATGCCGTGATGAACATAAGACAAGAGACTGGTGAGGAGAGCCCTGCTCGGTCCCAGCTGCCTGGGCACACCATGCTGTGATGCACGAGTACACCTGTACACAATAAATAACCGTAAACTCCTTAAAATCCAGACCCCAGGCCACTGAGATGGCTCTATGATGGCCACCTTCTACTAAGCCTGACCCCCTAAGTTCATCCCTGGAACCCACATGGTCGAAGGACAGAACCACATTCTGAAAGCTGTCCAGGGCCTTCCATATGCACCCTGTGGTGTGTACACACACACACACACACACACACAATTTTAATTAACCTTTTTGTTGTTGTTGTTTTTCAAGAGAGGGTTTTTCTGTGTAGCCTTGGCTAACTATTCATCCTGTAGACCAGGTTGGCCTTGAACTCTTCTTTTGCCCAAAGAAGGAGGATCTTTCCCTAGAGGAAATTCAGAAGAAATTAGAAGCGGCAGAAGAAAGACACACGCAAGTCTCAGGAAGCAGGTCTTGAAGCAGCTTGCTGAAAAGGAAGTGCTCCAGAAAGCTATCGAGGAGAACAGCTTCAGCAAAATGGCATAGAAACTGAGCCACAAAATGGAGGCTAACGAAGAGAACCGGGGGAGCCAATGGCTGCCAAGCTGAAGCATTTGTGAGAAACTGACAAGCACACTGAAGAGGTTCAAAAGAACAGAGAATACAAAGATCCTGCAGATGAGATGGAGGCTGGCTAATTTGTTCTGAGAATTGATTTGTCTTCGCACTCCTTCTTATAGCCAACCAATGACTGTTCTGGCCAGTGCCATTACCTTTTCCTTCCTGACAAATATTCCAGGTTTTGATGTGGACTGTATAGGGAGATCCAGACCATGAGATGTTTCTGGGACTCGGGGGAGAGACGGAAAGTGTCTTACTCCTTTATAAGGTGGTGGTCTTTCTACGGAGCTGTTTTCTTGTCTTTCCCACATAGCACGCTCCGTGTGCTGGGTTAACCGCTCGTGCTGTATTGACTGGAAAATGGTCATGAGGAGTAGGTAGTGACTTCTCCCAACCTGTTAGATGCTGAGTATCTGGTTGCCTTGCCATCCCAATCCTGTCCCAACCTCACCAGATGCTACTGTACTCACATGGTGAGTAAACTGCACAGTGCTAGTTAAACAAAAATCCAAACAAACAAACAAAACAGTAAGAGTTAGACAGTTTGAGCTGCTTAGGAGACAAAACTCTCTGTAGGCAGAGGCTAGATAGTGGGGAGGGAGGGCCCAGTGCTTACGTTGGAGATCAAAGTATGATCTTTTTATTGAATTATCAAGCTTCACTGCATCCCCCTCAGCCAGTGTGAGTCCATAGCCAACGGATCTTCTTCTGCATTTTATAATTTGACAGTAAATTGTGTCTAAATGATGGAAAACCATGTGCCCAAAGCAACCTTAATGCTTAGAGAAGAATGAACATGAGCAAGGGCCTAACTGGCTTTTATACAAGCATCAGAAATCCATCTTAGGTTCTTTAGTAAATGTTCTGTGACTATAGCAAAATGCTGGAAGCTAGGTGCTGTAATATGGCTTTTTCTTCAAGCATATCTGTGATTGTTCTATCATGACTTTGGACCATGTGGTCAAGACAACAAAATAAGCAGAGCACTGCAAAAATGAACATCTCTGTGGTGGTAAGAATGGAGCTGTTGACATACTGTAGTAGAAGGATTATGGGGGACATCATGGTACCCTCACCCAAGACCCCAGCCATTAGTCTTTCCTTCTCTGGAGGGCGGGGTATACAGGAGGGATCTTGGCGATGCTAGCTATACAGGAAGTACAAGGTTATCTTAAAATGGGGAAGAGGCAGCTTTCCATGATCTTACCTTCCAGGCTGAGGTGGGACTCTGCAGTGATGCAACCATGTAGGGATCATCCACGATGCCGTAAAGAGCCCCTCACCTTTGCCCTGTAAGTTAGCCCAATAAATGACCTGCTTCATCAGGTTGCACTTGGGTGAAGTCTTTAGTCTATCTGGGATAAACAGACCCTTGTTTACATCTTGATAGCATAAGTTAATGCAATACCCAGAAATTTGCAAGGAATAGAGGTGTGTTAGTTCACAGACCTTCGAAGTCCAGAGTGGGGTGCCTGCAGGGGGTTCTTGACGCATTGCCATGTGGCCACACTACAACATGGAGAGATGGTACAAGCCTGCCTTATCTCTGACTCCCATAAGAAAGACTCCCCCAAACCATTAGCCCCTGAATGGATTAATCCACCATAAAGACTGAGCTGTAATAACCCAGCCATCTACAGGCCTCTTAACACTGAGCAAGAGCAAAGCAGAAGAGAAAACAACAGCATGCCTGGAAAGGACATTGAAACAGTTCCGAACCCCTTCAGGACTGAGGGTTATTGGATCGTCAGGGCCTCACGGTCATGATCGGTCCTCCAGGTGGGATGGAGAGCACTGGACAGAAACAGTGCAGTACATGAACGTTTAAACAGAGCAGGGCATTAGAGGGAAGGTCAGACTTTCCTTCAGAGACTTTTGCGACATAGAAATAAGAGAGACAAAGAGAGCTAGAGAGAGAGAGAGCACTGTCCTGAGAGGGAGAGCCAGCGAGGGCCCATAAAGCAGCCCCTTTAAAGAGCAGCCTTCAGTGAAATCTCCCAAGCAGATCCACAAGGCATTATGAATCAGTTCCTGGAACAAGGGAGAAACCAGACTTCTTACAATCATGTAAGGAGAATGGGACGCTCTTCATCACAGAGTTTATTTCAACACTGGTGCATGATTAAGAACATAGAGATGATGGTTAGGGCTATAAATCAGGGGATGTTGTTAGGCTCAGACAGCTTCTGCGTGTGTGTGTGTGCGTGTGTGTGCATGTGTGCCACTGACAGCAGTGCCCGCAAAGGCCGGAAGATGTGGAGTTACAGGCTGTTGGTTGTGAAACACCTGACTTTGAACATTGACACTGGGAGCCAAATTTGGGTCTTCTGGAAGAGTAAGCTTGCTCTTAACCACTGAGCCATCTCTCCAGCCCAGCATGACAGCGTCTTAACTCCCTGCCCCAGAGAGAGCTGCATAGAGACATGGACCTGAGTCAGGATGCGGGGTCTGGCCGAAAGGTAGAGGCAGCCACTGTTCTAACAAGCAGAACGCTCCCAGGACAGTGAAGCCAACATGCTGGAAAATGTGTCAGGACACACCCTGGAGCACCCACCTTAAATTCAAGAAAGGCAGAGAAGACCACAGCAGCCTACCGAGAGAGTTGTGTAGGGACGCGCCCTGAGTCAGGATGTGCGGTCTGGCCTAAAGGTACACAGTACAGCCCTCTTTAAAAACGATCATCTGCAATCAGCTCTCTGGCTCCTGGAAGGGTCGACTCTGGAGAAAACAATCCTGTGGCAATCTCAGCTGTGAGGGCTGTTCCCTGCACCTCCCTGGCAAATCAGAATCAGCGGTAACCCCAGTCCCAGGGGATCCAGAGCCTCCTTTTGACCTCTTTGGGTGCCGGGCACTCTCATGGTGCACAGACACACATGCAAGCAAACACTCCCACAATAACAAGCCTGAAACATGATTGGCTTGCCTGCTCTGAAGCAGAGCTTGGGCCAAGCTGGGCCTATCTGGGGAGACTCGAGTAACTAAAAACCATGTGCAATTGGTTTTGAATGATAACATACTGGGGTGTTTGCAAATACCTCACAGACCTTTAGCTGCTGGGAACTGGCCACCATGGCTCTTTAATAGATCCAATTGCAAGTAAAAATTGCTCTAAGAAAATGCAGCTGTCTGTCGTCCAAAACCATGGCAACCAGCCTTCCCTGCAAACAATGAGCCAGCCTCCAGCCAAGACAGCAAGATCCTCATTTCTCATGATTTTCTTCCCAAAGAGAAAATGCTTTTAAAATGCACAAAAGAGCAAGGAGCCTACTGAATTGGCAGTGATTTTTGCTCTCCCTTCGTAAACATCTGTGTGAAGGAGGAGGAGGCAGGAAAAGATCTCTGTGGTTTGGGGAGACAAGATGGCCTCAGGACCAGTTAACCCTCAGCAGGCAAAGCTGCTTGAACCTGCAGAAAGAGGGAGAGTGTTTCTGTGTTTTCGTGGCTAAGGTATGTTTTCTTTTTCAGCTAAAGCCTTGTTCCAGGGTGAAGGCAAATATGTTCGTTCCTGAGTGCACCCCGTGGAAACCACAGCGCTCCTCAGAGTGGCTCTAGTCAGCACATAGTTTCCCAGTTAGAAACCACCCTCCCCAGCCCTCACTCTCCAACCCAGATAGCCTGCAGTCTGCTTTCAGACAGAGCATCTCGACAAGAACAATAGTCAATAGAAATAAGAGTTTTTAATGCTCACCAAAGTGCAAGTCATGCTAACACGACACCCCACAAGACCTTATGTTTACCAAAGCAGCTGAGCCAGCAGAACTGAGAGGCAGCTGAGGCCTGGTGCCGCTGGAGGCTTTCCACGCTGGTCCTGGCATCACCCTTCACTGAGGCAGGCCCCCCGCAGTGTCTGCATTCACCAGGACAGCTCTGTTCACTAAGGGCAGCTGACTGATACACTCAGCCACATCTGTGCAGCCCAGGAGGGCAGGGCCTCCTCCTGAGGATTTCCCAGCTACCCCGGAGTGAGGCAGGCAGGCAGCCTACTCTGTATTCCCGAAGGGTCCTGGATGTTGTCTGTCTTGGCGTATGTCTCACACCCCAGAATCACTACTTGACTGTGAGTTTTGTTCTGGTGATTGCTGGACATCTGAGCCTTAGATCTGTGTCTAATATTCAGCCAGAGCTCGAGAGACACTGCCTGAGAGTTGTGGTGAGGATGATGTCCACACAGACCCAGGATTACCATGAAGTAAGAGAATTTAATCTTTGCTGGTAGAGTATCAGTGAAAGAAGTTTCTAAGTAAAGAAGACAGCACAGAGACCAACTTCTGAACGTCCATCAGTCTCCCTTCCATGCATCCAGCCTACCTTGCCCTTAGTCTGTAACCTTGATTGCTCCAGAGTTCCAGAAGAATATGATCAAATCTGTATGTTCCTAATCAGAGGAAGGTTGTGTGTACCACAAATGTGTGCAGGCATGCAGTTCCTGCACACACACACGCCCCACAGATATTCCTGAACTTGGGGTACAATTACAGCCTGATAAACTCCCCAGCACTTTTAAATACTATAAAGTAAAATTGCATCTGCTCCGGTTAACCACCTGAACATCATAGCTTAGCTTAAAAAGTTCCCACCATTCTCACATTAGCCTGAATGCAGCAAAACTATTTAACACAGGGCTGTTTCATAGTAAAGTGTTGACTGTTCATGGACAGCTACGTCAACGAAAGTGTGTGGGGGGGGTGTACTGGCACACTTCTCTATTTCCCTAAAATGGAAACTTTTTTAAAAAAGTCATTAGGTTGAAAATAAAAATAAAACCATGAACACACCATAAAGTCATCATGAGCTGGAGAATGTCTCACATGCCACATGTGTCTGGTGTCAAGCAAGGGTTCCCGAAGGCTTGAGGGCACCACAGGAGCACACTGAGACCAGGCTAAGGACTCTGTTCTGTTTCCATTTCATACCTTTCCCACATCTATTTTAGACTTCTACCTCCCTGAGGCCAAAAGGAGATCTGAGTCTCTGTAACTAGAGGTGACTACAGTGTTTGTACGTAGTGGGAGTCGAGAAAATAAAAACCACGTACAAGCCGAGAACGTGATGAGGTGAGAGGCAACGAGAGCTGCCTGCGGCGTCGCTCCGCGGGCCTCTGCGCCCTCCGCGCCCTCCGCGCCCTCCGCGCCCTCCGCGCCCTCCGCGCCCTCCGCGCCCTCCGCGCCCTCCGCGCCCTCCGCGCCCTCCGCGCCCTCCGCGCCCTCCGCGCCCTCCGCGCCCTCCGCGCCCTCCGCGGGCCTCCGCGCCCTCCGCGCCCTCCGCGCCCTCCGCGGGCCTCTGCGCTCTCCGCGCCCTCCGCGGGCCCCCGCGCCCTCCGCGGGCCCCCGCGCCCTCCGAGGGCCTCCACGATTTCTTGGCCTCTTTTTTCCCCTTGTCCCCGGGAAGGGGAGTGTGTCTACCGTGGTCATTCAGGAATGAGGGGTGTTCCTCATGCCCACACCTGCAACAGACCAGTGTGGCCTCCGTAGATTGTTTTCTGCCAGGGCGAGGGTTGTCTGAATACATATACCATATCTTGATTGCCATCTCATTACATGTTACTGTCCGTGGTTGGCAAAGGAGAAGACAATCATTCCAAGTCTCGTGGGGCCTCTGATTGTGCCATGAGCTATCCCTCTGTGAAAAGGCCCTTATAATTCTGTAGGCTTAGGTGCTGACTCTGTATTTCATAACATGGCAGAGAAATTCTGTTCAGCATCACACGTGCACTGAAGTTTTCCCAGAATGCAGCTGTCCTCCACATGAGAGTGTACTGTGTTTGACTTGGAGCTTCACCAAGAGTTGTTCGCCTTTTGAAAAATCACAATGCCAATGTCTGTACCTCTGCAGGGACCTGAGGCACCAGGAAGCCCAGCTGCACCGGGCTGCATGTGAGAGCTATTATATTCCAGGCATTCTGTGCAGACTCGGCTCTGACTAATTCATCACGCCTCCGAGGGTGGCGGGGCCCGGGCACTCACACGTGTAAATGCAACCCTTTAAACTGGCTTCTTAAGGTTTCTTCTATACATTGCTGTACAAGAACAACCTATTGCATTTTTCCAAAAAAAATAGATATTTAGTTTGAAGCAATGCTGTAAAATGTATGCTGCCCCAAGGAGCTGTGAAGTATGGCACTGTCATCCACATGCTGAGTTCCTATGCTAAGTGCAACAGTAGAAAGTGAGAATCAAATATGAAATAATATGCATAAGACTCTGGACTCTTATAAAATAACTTCCCAGTTCAAACTAGAGACCTAACAGGCTGAGCCACCATGCCGTGTTTTAGTAATAGAACAAAAAGAACTGTTACAGGCTAAAGAGTACACAAAACAACAACAACAAACCCACCCACCGCTAACCCTGTCTTAATCGCATTCACTGTGCTCTGGTGAAGGTGGAAAACAAGCCTAGCACCACAACCTCGTATAGAAACAGTGACGCTGAGGCCACATCACGGCGAGCGGAGCCTTTGAATGCACTTTTAGCACCGCGCAGTGAGTGGGCCCTAAACTGGTGATGCTGTGTTATCGCCTGCCCAGGACACTCCACTCTCTCCCAGCCACTCCTACTCTAATTACTAGTGACACTTCTCTCCTTCCTCCAAAGCGGGCCAGAATACGGAACAATGTATACACGGCTCCTCTACTAACTCTTTTTAAAATTCCAGACTGCAAGTTCCCACTCAGGCCCAGTCACCCAACCTTAGGATTAAAGGATGAAAAACTGAAAGATGGAGATGCTGCGGAGCTGAGAGTTTGGAACAGAAGAGGGTTAAGCAGGAGAAAGAGACTAGGCAATTTGCAATCAAATAATGGAGCAGGGGTAACATGCTGGGAAGAACAAATTCCCAGATGCCATTCTTCCAGGTACACGCCTTCCTGGCTGCAAGGGCTGCTGGGAAGAAAATTTCATAACAACCCTATGAATGGGTGGCTTGTTCGCCTCTGAGAAGGCTTACAGCTGGACACCAGTGGTCTAAATTGCAGTCCTGTTTCTCAGGCAGCCTTCCAGGGCTGCCAAGTGTTACCAGCCCTTTCACAGAGCGGTGGGTTTAAAGGTGAGTTTAGACCATTTTCAGATCCCTCTCGGCAGCAGACAGACGGAATGAGGGCTGGTTACTATGGTGCAGTTGTTTTTCATTCCTGGTCCAGTTGCAGCCCGGCCTGTACTCAGGGCTGGGAGCTCCACAGCAGACTGGCGAGCTTTACTCTCTGCCTAAAGCTATGTTCTGTGAACTATAAAGAAAAAAACGTAAGAACCAGGAGCCAGGTTATTGTAAATATAATGGAAAAGTATTGACTAGGACCTTATGGGATTAGGCAAGCCCGTGCAGGGCTTTGCTTGGTGTCGACTTTGACCCGGGAGAAATAAGGGAGGGAGGGTTGTTCACTGCATGCTCAGGGAACTTTACTCAGTGCATCAAAGCCTGGGAGAAGTAGCTGGCTGGAATGGAGCGCAACTGAAACCCCAGCTCTTGGGGTGCACTGTGAGTGTCATCCAGCAAGACCCTGTCTCAACAATAAAACCAGTTGGGGGAAGGGAGTCTGTAGGCAGAGGCTCTGGGTTCAATCCCCAGCAGCATAAAAAAAGGAAATAAGGAAGACTGCAAGGTTCCGCCATATGTCAGCTGTGCTCAACTTGATGAGTAGAGTGTTCCTTTCAGAGATTAACCATTACTAATTTGGTAAGGGCTGCCATTTCCCTTCTTCCCCTCAGAGGCAGGAAGTGAGGAGCGTGTGAAAGAACAGCTATTATAAAACACAGGTCTGGGGTTATATACCTCAGGGGCCTTCTGTCCAGCCCTGATTACAAAACACCAGTGAGAACAAATAGCAATTACAGAGAGTCACCATGAACAGGGAGGTCAGAAAGCTTTCCACAGCAGTTGTTTGCCAGCCTGAAGTACTCAAGCAGAGCCTTTCTGTGCCCCAGAAATGTGTGTTAGGATCAATCCGACAAGTTTTTATAGACCAAGAACTGCTCTCGGGACTTGAAAATAGAATTTTAAACACGGCAGCTTCCTAACCCCAGGGCTTCTTAGAATATGGGGGAAGAAAATGAGGAGATGGTGTAAGGGTGCTCATTGTACAAGCGTGGACCCTGAGTTCAAATCCTCAGCTTCCACATAAAAAGTTGGACATGGCTATGCATGGTTGTAGCCCCAGAACTAGGGGCAGAGGTAGTAGGACTCTCCAAAAGCTCTTTGGTCTCCCAGCCTAGCTAAAACAGCAAACTCTAGTTTAGTGAGAGAGCCTGTCTTAAGGCAATGAGGTAGACAGTGATAGAAGGCCCCGATGTTTTCCCATGGTCTCTGCAAGGGCTGTGAGTGTTCATTCCCACACATTCACCCATATCCAGAACAAAAATACAACACACACACAAATACAGGGGATGCTGAACAGTATCACCATTAGCTCACGGGGAGATCACCAGAGCACGAACACCGATGGTCTAGCCCTTATTCGTTAGCACATTCTTGTGACAATCTAGCGGAGAGAGGATGGCTGCTGTCTTTTGATGGATAGAAAACCCAAGCCTCAGAATATTTAAGTGATGGCCAAGGTCCCAGGATGCCCAGCAGAGGGGGTGAATGCGGCAGGTGGGTGTAGTTTTCCCCTTGCTTTGGAAGGCTCAGTGCCAGGAAGGCCAATGGAACCCTTCTGACTACTGTGGCAGAAAAAACGAAGAGGCATCACTTCTTTCAAAGTACTGAGTTCTATTGTTAGGAAAGCAGCAAGTCTAGGTGTCATCAAGTTGGGGTGATAATTCAGGCAAGTTCAAGTCATTATCAAGCGTCTGGTTTGTCCAAAGTGTTAATTCATTTGGAGGAATAAAACTGCCTGTAATTCACAGTGATTGTGGGTCCTTTCCCCCTCAGACACCAAAACACTTAACAGATGAGCTCAGAATGTCCCCAAAGCTCTCTCACCCTCCCCCAAATACAGTTGCCTCCATTCTACCCGGTGCTCATTCCTGCCACTCCGGCCTCTCGGGGTGGAATGTTTTTTGTTTTTTGTTTTTTGTTTTTTGTTTTTTTCCCTCTGATTTTTGGGCTTTATTTACTTGCTTGGGTCAATTAGGATTTCCCTGATCCCTCTGGATAGCCTGGCTCCATCCAAACTCCATTAGATAAAGCTGCTTTGGAGCCAACCTGTGCCTTGCCGGCTGCACGGCGTTTGCCAATGGCTCAGTATCTAAATCTTGGGCTTGCTCTGCATGGCAAAGCCTGACTATCCGTTTGGTCTCTGGTTCTCCTGATAGCGCAGAGGTGCTCTGACATGAGAACATGGCATTGCTCAGAGCTTACGATGCTCAGGCTGCCTTGGACACACTTTCCCTTCGAAGCCCCTTAAGCTCCCAGGAAGTCTCATTTGGCTTAGTTTGATAAGGACACGGGGTTCAGAAAAGGTAAATAAAAAAGTTATACAACAGACTCCACTTCACCATGAGCTACATATTCCAAGACCCCAGATGGAAGACTGAAACTTTGGATAGCACTGAGCCCTACTTAAAGGCGCTTTTCATATATATAAATTGTGTGTGTGTGTGTGTGTGTGTGTGTGTGTGTGTGTGTGTGGTGTTGTGTGACAAAATTTACAATCTAGGCAAAGTAAGAGAACAACAGTAAAAGAATTGAACAGTTACAATAATATAATAAAATTGACAGCCTCACCACATTTTGAGACCATTACTACTAAATTAAAGGTCACTGGAACACAAGTCTTGCTGTGCCGCAGCAGTCCAGTTGACCTCTGACATGGCTACCAAGTGACCATCTTAGTGGATGGGCAGGTGTCTTCCACTTCATGGTTACGTTGAAGAAATGGACAGTTTACTTACAGCGATAGAGCAGGGCAGCCCAACATTTTGGAACTATGTACAACTTAAAATATAATTTTTTGTTTGTTTCTGGAACTTTCTACCCAGGATTTTTAGACTGTGGTTGACTTCAGGCAACTGAAATTGAACTGAATGAAATCACATCTGGCATTGAGAGTGAGAGCAGGTTAGAGTTTGAATTAGGGCAGGAGGGTTGGGGGAGGGTGTGGCAAAACCAAATAAAGGTCTGGTCAGTTTCAAGCCCTACAGTCATTCTAGTTACCCTGTTGCTCTGAAACTGTTCCAAAATCTCTAAATACACCAGTGGAACAGGGATGTGGAGGGCTGAAACAGAAGCCCATCGACTGATTTCACAGAACCCGGGCTTAGGCCAGGACACCAAAGGCTGGCTGCTGCCCAGTGGGTTTCCTCAAGCCTGTTAGTGTCCTAGGCAAGGGCCACTGGTGACCACACCACAGCTGCAGCTCCCTAGAGGACTAGAGTCCATCATGGCAGCTAATGGGGTCTCTTGGCAGACGGATGTCCACTCTGGGGAAAATGACACACTAAGTTTAGGCAGATACACTGTAAAGTGTGGAGACATTCTGCTCTTAGCAGGAATCATCTCTGCTTCAGACTCTTGCCACAGCTGTTCCGAGTTCATCAAAACTTATAATAGATAGGTGAGAGTTTTTTCTTTCTAAAAAGTGGCAAAAGCATCTGGTGATTGAGTGAGAATGGCTGATGCGCTCATCTGTTTGAATATTTGGTCCCCAGTTGGTGGAGCTGCTTGGGCAACAAGATTAGGAAGTGGACGTTGATGTAGGAAGTACGTCACTGGGCCAGCTCTGAGGTCTGAGTTAGCGGCCTTTGCTTCCTGCTTGTGGACTGAGAAGTTGAGTTTTCAGCTGAAGCTCCAGTGTCCTGCCTGCCTGCCTACCTACCTGCCTGCCATGATGTGGACAGATGGCTATCCCTCTAGAACTATGAGCCCAAATATAAACCCTCCTTTTGTAAGTTGCCTTGGTAATAGAGTTTTATCACAGCAATAGGAGAGTAATTAAGACAGCATGAACACAGAAATGAAATAGCGTATTCACCAGAGGAAGAACATGGCTCTGTTTTTTGCAAATGGTACTGAGGCAGAAAGGTCTGTTAGGCTTCCCCCAAGCTCATCTTAGCAGAGATCCTAATGCGGATTTAGTGTTGTGTCTAAGAAGTGGGGTGAAGACCTCCTTGTCCAACAAGAGTACCATTCTCTTCCGGGAGAATCTTACAAGCATTTGCGTTACGGCTTTGGGCAATGTCTTGGATCCCCACGATAGCACTACAGGGGTCTTTGCCATTTCCCTGCCAGGGCTGTTCAGATGCCCAGCTCCTTCATGTTCTCTGAGGTACCCATTCTGTCATTCTGCCCCAGGCCTCTTTGGTATGCGTGTTGGTCCAAAAGGGGAGTAACTGTTTATTATACCATGACTATTTATGAAAAATATTTAATATAGGTAATTGTAGAAAAGGGGGTGTAGTGAAGGTTCAGTGCTCAGAGCCCTGGAGAAGAATGCAATTCACACTCTTCAAGAAGAGTTGGGGGAGAGTCGTGCTACTGAGCCTGAGGCATGTAGGGTGACAAGCCCAGAAAATATGGTCGCTTTCTGTTTAGCAATTTAACTTTGTAGGAAACAAGGTGGCCTGGTGAAGACCACTGTTGGCTCTGTGAAGCCTGAGTAACCAGATTATTGTTAGAGTGGTAAGTAAAGCACATGACAAAGGAAAACTGTCTGGTTCAAGTCACTGCTAGGCATTTTATATTTTGGCAACAAAGATGTTTTGTTTTGACTTGTGACATCTCACCAAAACTCTAAGTCCACTTTTTGCATCTATAACAAAATACTCATAGCTAGGTACTTTATAAAGAAAAGTTCATTTAGCCTACAGTTTTAAAGGTTAAAAGTAAAGGTGACTCTATCAGCTTAGTTTTGATTGTTTGTTTTGAGATAGGGTCTTTTATAGCCCAGGCTAGACTACAACTCCTATTTAACTGAGACTGGCCTTGAACGCTGATCCTGTTGCTTCCACCTCCTGAGTGCTGAGTTTGCAGACATGGATCTCCACACCTGGCTCTGTGTGCTCAGCTCTGGACAGGTGGCATCACAATACAGAGAAATCATATGGTGAAACTGCAATCCAGAAAGAGGTAGAGGCAAGCTTTCCCTTTTTATAGCAACTTATTCTTGGGAAAAGTAACCAGAATTCCAAAAAGAACTACATTAACCCCTCCTGAGGGCAATTTCCCCAAAGACCACTTATCTCCCCCTGAGCTACCTCCTAAAGATTCTGCCACCTCTAAATTTGCCACTGCAGGGACCCAGTTCCCAGAACAAAATACTTTCAGGGTTAGACTCCAACCATAGCAACCACAACAAGGCTGAAGACAGAACTATTTTGTTTTGACTGACTCCCACCATATTGTCCCTCACATCTAAAGCAAACTGTTAATAGTTCATTTTTAAGTAGGAATTCTTTTTCAAAATTGTACCTTCAATTAATTTCATGATAAAATTAGATATTGTAGATCTGTGATAGGCATGACCCAAGTCCATAGAACCAATGTTAAAAAGAAGTGGCCCACACTTACTCATAGATGTTTATCAACTTTACCTTCGTTGGAAGTTTTTGTATGAATGAGCAGCTACACCTCTTTACGTGCATAGAGGCTTTTACACATAGATCTGCCCAAGTGTGGGGCCAAGGAGCCATGACCGGGAAGGGCAGGCCTGGAGCAAGAGTGGGGTCGAGATGTGTCCAAGGCTCGGGAATCTCATGCTAAGATCAGCAAGAGTAGGACCCCTTCTCCCCCTGCCCCAGCCTGTGTCCCCCACCTTTGCCCCACCAGAGGAGGTCACATAACCAGAAGCCAGATTAAACTTCCTCTTCCCCCTATAAGGTACCGTCCAGCCACACCTGGAATTCCTCCCTACACAAACAGCATGCCCAGCACCCTGGGCCCAGCCAATGATGTACAATCACCCTGAAAGCCCCTACTCACCCCTTAAAGGTTTAAGGAGTGCCAATTCACTGAAGCCTGTCTCCGGAGAGTTGGCTCTAACCAGGCTCCCACCCTGCCTGAGGTCTCCACTCCCCCGGGAGTTTTTGCCTTTCTTTGCACTCAGGAGCCACTGAGACTGTAACCTGTCACAATCAGCTACAAGCAGGAAAGTGAGCCCGAACAATACCAAAGAACAAATTAAAGACTGTTCGCAGCAGATTTTTTCATAATAGCCTCAAGCTGAAAACAACCCACGTGTCTGTCAATAAAAGAATGGGTAAGTGACTTGTGCTGTCTGCACGTGACAGGATGCTCATTGGTAATAAAAGCAGCATGTGCCAGTATTGTTGATAGCACCGCTAAATCTCCCAGATTTTATGCTGTGTACCAGAAGCCAGACACAGAAGACTCATGTGATGCTTTCTTATATATAAACTCAGTAACAGAGGTCTAGAGTCATTATTACCTCCAGGCAGAGAGGCAAGGATTGGTTGGAGAGATAAAAAGGTATATATGGAAATCTGGAAGTGCAACGGCTTTGTCTAGGTTAAAAGTTCATGTTCTCTTGAGTGAGGTATCCCAGAAGCAGAAAGACACACAGGGTATATACTCACTCATAAGTTAGGCAAGGTCAGGGTCCCCAGGGAAGGCAGCAGGGACCACACCATAGTAAAATCTGTACACCTAAAGAAACTAATCAAGAAGGAAGACCCTGGGTAAGATGCTCAGTCCCCATTCAGAAAGGCAAAGAGGATAGAAGAAGAAGGAGAAAACAGGGAACAGGACAGGAGTCTACCACAGAGGGCCTCTGGGAGCCTCTACCCTGCAGGGTATCAAAGTAGATGCTCAGACTTATGGCCAACTTTTGGGCAGATTGCAGGGAATCTAATGAAAGAAATGGGAAATAGTAAGACCTGGAGAGGACAGAAGCTCCACAAGGAGAGCAACAGAACCAAAAACTCTGGGCATAGTGGTCTTTTCTGAGACTAATACTCCAACCAAGGACCATTCATGGAGATAACCTAGAACCCATGCACAGATGTAGCCCATGGCAGCTCAGTGTTCAAGTCAGTTTTCTAGTAAGGGGAACAGAGACTGTCTCTGACATTAACTGATTGGCCTGCTCTTTGATCACTTCCCCTGAGGGGAGAGCAGCCTTACCAGGCCACAGAGGAAGACAATGCAGCCAATCCTGATGAGACCTAATAGACTCGGATCAGAAAGAAGAGAAGGAGTACTTCCCCTATCAGTGTACTTGGGGAGGGGTATGTGTGAAGAAGGGGGAAGGAAAGGTGGGATTGGGAGGGGTGGAGGGAGGGAGCTACAGGGGGGATACAAAGTGAATAAAGTGTAATTAATAAAAATTAAAATAAAAGTATTTTAGAAGCTCATGTTCAAAAGCGAACACTCTTTAGATGGGTTTAAGCACTTCATAGTATATCTCAGTGTAAGAATATGTCCAACATACGAACAGTGTCTAGGAAAGTCTCCCTAAGAGAAAAACAAAACCAAACACAAAAACAAAGCAGGTGAGTTAGGCAAGGTCATTGTCCCCAGGGAAGGCAGCAGGGACCACACATTCCACCAGGATAATTCGGAAAAACTACAGAGAACTCATGGAACACCCTCTCCCGGCCTGGCTCATCCTGAAGTCTCCACAAAGGCTCAGTCTCCCCTCGTTCCTTTCCCTTTTATTGTACCCATTTGAGGAGTATTACAGGCCAGATTGTGCCACCCTGAACCTCGTATCTCAACCCAAGACCTATGGCAGGCCATGTAAAGACACTAGAAGGAGGTGGCCATCTCTAAGCCAAGGAGAGAGGCTTCGGTAGAAACAGTCTGGCGCTCTTCACATTTGCCAACATGTTATTCTGCGACTTACAGTCTCCACGATTATGGAAAATGACTTCTCGTTGCTCAAGAGCCGTCTGCAGCACTGCGTGATGATAGCCCCCGCAACGAATGTAGGCTCTTCTGGTTGAAGCCATCATAGTCCAACTCTTGATTCTTGACATCTGTGCCTGCTCTTCCTAGGTACCCTGACCTTGATCCTTAGTCTGTGTCCACCGCACAGTTCCCAAAGGTATCTGACGTTCTGGACTCAGGCCACACTCCCAAAGCAAACCACACCAGATAAATATGGGAAGCCCAAGTAAGGCCTACTTTCTGAAAGTGGAAAATAGGAAGGGTAGGAGGCCCAGTTTAACAAATCCACAGTATCGCAAGTAATATTACAGCTTCACCCTTTCCTCCAAAGGGTGTCATTGTTCTGACTAATTTGGAGACTTGTAAAAAAAAAAAAAAAAAAAAAAAAGGAAGAAAGAAGTAGGCAATTGGATCAGCAAGTGTCATTGCACATTAACATGTCTGTTAAGATTACCCAGAGAGGTAGAGGGCAGAGCAAATCGAGCAGAGACACAAACAATGGCAGTGGGGGTTGCACTGGACCTTTGACACTTGTATCTAGGATGCAGAACTAAAGAAACAAGCCATGGAAAATGCACAGGCATAGGTAATTTCTATTAAAAAAAATCCTTCTGTCGGTAGCCTTGGAGGCCAAGAAAAGAGCAGTCTAGCAAAACTGATTGTTTACACAGTAATTCTTCCATTCCAGTAAAACACCACAGCCCTGCCTACCAAAAAAGATTTCCACCTTCCCTGATTATAACACCCAGCCTCTCTCTCTTCCCACCCCCACCCCAATCCCACACCCAGGCAATGGCAGGCACAACTAAGCAGGAGCTGGACTTCCTGGGCTACAGTAGTCCATGGGACAGCAGCAGCACGCACATTCTTTCCAAGTCCCTACAGAACGTAGAGCGAGGTAGATTGTCTCCTAGGACACACACACCAAAACAAAAGCAAAACTTGATGAACCTAAAAGAACTCAAACCAAACAGAGAACTTTCTAGCAAACTAGAAATCAATAATATAGGTAAGAAGAAAATCTCAAGACACTTGATAATTATATCATATTATAATTTTTATCTGTCTCTGGTATTTTTCTGCTTTGAGTCTATTTTATTTGACAATCATCCAGATACTAATATGTTCCTTTAATTATAATTTTCATGATAGTATTGTTCTTTTTATTTCCAAACCACCTATATCTTTATAGTGAAATGTGTTTTCTGTACAAGGCATATGGTTAAGTCATATTTTTAAACTCATTCTTTCACTTTGGTATTTTAATTGGTACATTTAGACCATATAAAGGTATTGAAAGATTTTCATCCAATAATAGGAACAAGAGAACAATGCCCAAACAACTATTCAAATTCAGCGGGTACTACCCCATAAGCAATGCAATAAGACAAGAAAGGAGAAGAGAAGAGAAAAGGAAAAGGATGGACAAAACAATGATTGAAAAGGAAGAAACAAAGTCATCTCTGCAGATGGTACAAGTACCCACATTAGAAATTCCACAAAGAATGTCTTGAGAACTCTTAGAGCTACCCAAAATTTGGCTATGAGTCTCGGCATCTGCTTTAATACCCTGCTGTACAGGAGCTCCACAGGAGAGCGACAGAACCAAAATATCTGGGTGCACGGGTCTTTTCTGAGACTGATACTCCAACCAAGGACCATTCATGGAGATAACCTAGGACCCTTGCACAGATGTAGCCCATGGCAGCTCAGTGTTCAAGTCAGTTCCATAGTAAGGGGAACAGTTCTGACATGAACTCAGTGGCTGGCTCTTTAATCACCTCTCCCTGAGGGGGGAGCAGCCTTACCAGGCCACAGAAGATGACAATGCAGCCAGTCCTGACGAGACCTGATAAGCTAGGGTCAGAGGGAATAGAAGGAGGACCTCCCCTATCAATGGACTAGGGGAGGGGCATGGGAGGAGAAGAGGGAGGGAGGACAGGATGGGGAGGGGATGAGGGAGGGACTACAGCTGGGATACAAAGTGAATAAACTATAATAAATTTAAAAATAAATTTTTAAAAAATCTAAAAAAAAAAAACCTCTTAGAGCTAACAAGTGAGTTCAACAAGGTCACAAGCATAGGTTTACATAATTTAGCCAATTATATCTTTATGCATCATCAATGAACATACATTAACTAAAATTAAAGAGTTAATACAAATTAAACCACTGTGAGGTAGCAGTTCACACTTGTTTGAATGGCAATTATCAGAGACAGCAAAATAACTAATATTGATGATGGTGCAAAGAAAAAGGAGCCTTGTGTACTGTCACTGGGAACGTAGACTAGTGTAGCAATTGTTAAAAATGCAATAGCAGTTCCTAACAGAGTTAAAAATAGAACTGCCAAGTGACCCAGAAGTCCCTCTTCTATGTTATACTCAAGAAATTAGTTCACTATATATATATATATATATATATATATATATACACACATATATCCTATCCCAGAAAATAGATGATAGACAGAAGATGATGATGATAGATAGATAATTATAGATAGAGAGATACTGGATGGATGGATAGATTAGATAGATAGATAGATAGATAGATAGATAGATAGATAGATAGATAGATAATGGATAAATTGTAGATAGATGATAGCTAACAAAGGATGATAGACGATGATAGAGGATATACAGACAAATATGCTACTTACAGTGACAGAAATGAAGCACTTAGACCTGAGTCTAGTGCAGCAGGCACAGGCTGAGCGGCACCATCATGAGAAGAGCAACAAAGAGGATCTAAACTCGGGAGGAAACGAATATTCTAGTTTGGAAGACTCACCGAGAAGATGGACTAATTCTGTCTGAATTGATAAATAGGCTTGATGCAGTTTCTAACATCTAGGAGAAAAGTTTCTAGATGTAGACAAAATATTTTTCTGAAACCTGTGTGAAGAGGAAGGGACTAGAATAGCCTAAAATATGAACGGAGGGAGCTGGAGAGGTGATTTGGTGGTTAAGAGCACTTTGATAATCTTCCTGAGGAGCCAAGTTCTGTTCCCAGTACCCACATAGTGCTCACAACCATTGCTAACTCCAGTTCCCGTGGACCCTCTGATCTCTGCAGGCACCAAGCACTTGTGGGTGCACATACATGCATGCATACATACATACATACACATACAGGCAAAACACATGCATAAAATAAAATTTAAAAAACTAAAAAAAATTGATTTACTATACATAAAATAAAAATTTAAAAAACTAAATAAAGTGGGTAGATTTACAATCTAATTTTGAGACTAATAATGAAATAAGTAAAAGTATGTGTTTCTTATGTAAGTGAGGATGATTGAATTGCTGACCCTTCTGCCTCCTCCTCCTCCTGGGGTCACGGGGTGCACCACCACGGACATTAATGCGGTGTTGGGGATCAAGCCCCAACGTGTCATGTGTGCAAGTACTCTATCATCTAAGCACACTCCTTGATGATATGTTCCTTATGAAACTAGTGTTGTGGAACAGTAACCAGGGCCACCGTATCGGCAGCCATCAGTGAGGAGGGCAGAGACATCAGGGGCAGCGTCACACAAACCTGCCACACTGGATTGACGATCGTGAGCTCCTACTCTGTCAACAAGAACAACCGGGTGTCCTTGGGCAACGGAAAAGGACCAAGCCCTAGCCAGTCTCCCTGCCTCCTGACACACAGACTAGGACATATGGCTGGAATGCTCCTGCCAAAACAAAGACAAAACAAAACAAAAACACCAACAATAAAAAATTTCCGAGAGCAAGAAAATCACTTTGTCCCCTAGGATTGGAGGATTCCTCTCTCCCTTTGGGACCGCATCATGCTGCCAATGCGTAATGCTAATAACTCTAAAGCGTGATGCTAATAACTCTGAAGGTTAGCTTGTTTCAGCACCTTCCCTTTGAATTACAACATACCAACATCTTTTTAATATTTATCAAGCAGGCAGGAGGGGTGACGGGGACTCATGTTGAGATGGGGAAAGCCTCCTGGAATCTAACACAGGGTGCGTTTTTCTTCTGTGAGTGATGGAAGGAGTCCGTCTTTACATCTTTACCCTGCTTCTGGTTTCACCACCTGCCCCAGAAAGCCCATTAGCAGGTATTCTCAGGATATCTTCATTTCTTCCAGCTCAGAGGACTGGGAACACGAAGGGCAGTTTTTGTAGGGTGGGCATCAAAACCCCGGGAAGAGCAGGAGGTTTGGAGTTATTGACCAGTAACAGAACCCGAGCTGGCTTCTGGGATGCTGGCGACAGCGTGCAATGAGAAAATACTAGGCAGAGCAGAGGTCTAAGAGAACCAACAAAACAACACGAGGGAAAAGGGCGTTGGATCCCCTGGGACCGGTTACAGACGTTGCTCCTACCAAACAGACTCCAGAAATTTAAACTGGGTCCTCTGCAAGAGCATCAGGTGCTCTTAACCACGGACCCATCACTCCGGCCCCCTAACCTGAATTTCATGATGGTTTCCCAGACAGTGCTATCATGTTAAACTTTAGAGGAGAGGAAGGAAAACAATCCCAGGGACCTTGGGAGGCAGGCTGTGGCAATCCTCTGTTCACTGAAAACTCCTTTGAAGCCGCCTGTCTGTGAAAGGCTCCACAGCGCACTTATTGTTGTTTCATACAAACAAACAACACCGTGCGTGTCACTGCAATCAAGCATTCCGGCTTTCCAGAGCTGACCCAACCCAACTCACGTCTCTGAGCTAAAATGTGGTATCTGCTGTGGCTGAAGGTTCTGAGCCCCCAAAACAAGCCTGGATCCACGCTGCCCCTGCTGCTTGCGAACGGATGGCCTTGGGCAAGCTCTTGGTCTTCCTGCACCTCTGTTTCCTGCCTTAGACAGTGGAGCTAGCAGCCACAGCTACTTCAGGGCACCCGTGGAGTTAACTCCCATCAAACCCTTGGTCTAAACGGTCACAAAGTGTCGGTTTTGAATAGAATGACTTCCTCTCTGAGTTCCACACCCCATCAGTCTCACTTAAAAAGAAGTGGGTGACACAGAGATTTAAAAACAAAACAAAACTGAAAAATCATCCCTACAAGACGGTGCACTTAGAGGTTTCATGAGATATTTATATTTTGACAAGAACTTCATAGATTATATGTCTATTGCGCACACTGTGAAAAGATATTCCAGAATTCACTCTGAAATTGAACCCGTCTTTGTGTTTTTACCAAGCTGGGAAAGTTTCATGCTCTAGAAAACACTGAGCAATACAATGAGACTATTCGCTTTGGGCCCAGAAGTCCTGGATATTCACCCTGTCTGTGACAGTAACTGTCCGCAGGTTAGTACACGGCTAGACAGCGCATTCCAGCCCAGGCGTGTTGTGTCCACACGGCTGTGGGAGCGGCATGGGGTTTACGTATGGACCTTCTGAGCAGGCTCTTAGTTGAAATGTGGCACCTCAGGAACCTACTCACCCAAGTTAAACACAGGGTTAGTCACACATGCAGCAGTGACACGGAACAGGTGCCATCTTGGTACCCCCAGCTTCTCTGAAATGCAAGACCCGACCAAACCCCAGCAGGGGGTCCCGGAGCAGTGCTGCTGTGGCTGCTCCTCAGAGCTACACTCTCTGAGAGTTTTCACTCTGTGTAAGGAGCTGTGGTCAACGGAGCCTGTGTTCACTGAGGAACAGCACACACAGCATTTAGCTTAGATATGAGAAAGACCATGGTGATTATTCAACAGTCAGGGGTCCAGCTCCGTGGGGAAAGTGGAATAGCCATCTCTGGCTGTCTGGCTTAAAATCCTAACACACGAGGAGGACGGGGAGGAGGAAGAGGAGAAGAACGAGGAGGAGGAGATGGCTCTGCTTGAATCATCAATGACCTCCACTCCAGCTCCTGGTTTTCTGAAATACTGTTGGAGAATGAAAGGGCCTTGCAAACTAAAATATGGACCACATTCTCCCATAATCTCAGTTAATGTTTTTTTCCTATTAAAACATAAACACCACCAAGTGGTCCCATACACCAGGAGTTACTGCCAGATTCCATCGCCAGAATCAGATAACCTCTTACACCCCGACCTGTGCTTCGTTCTGGGAAGGAGGGGCTCATGAGTTCAGAGAATAAGGCCTGGATTCTTTCTGGGTACAACCCAAGTTGACCGAGACCAGAAGAAAAGGCAAGTGGGCGGGTCAGAGAGCATGAAGACAGAACAGGTCTACACAGCATTCATCGTCTTTCCTTTTCTTTCTGTCATAGTGTGTATTAATTATGCAAAGTAAAATGAGTTCATTATGACATCCCCACCATGCATATAATGAGTTTTGGTTATATTACCTCTTTATTGCTCTTTTCCTCCTGCTCTCTCTCCCTTCTCCCCTTCCTAATCTCTAAAAGTCTTTTTTTTTTTTAATTAAACTGGAAATGAAAATTTCATCCCCTTTTTTGTCTTTCCCTTCTCTTTTACATATGAGACTTATCTTTGACTGGCCTATTTTGCTTAACAGGGTAATCTCCAATTTTACAATATTCCTGCAAGTGACACAATTTTGTTCTTTCTGGCTGAACTAGTACCCTTTTGTGTCTACAACACATTCCCCTTAACTCGTCTGTTGATGGCCCCTGAGCTGATTCTGTGAGTGTGCGATTGTGACTGGTGGGTGACAAGCCAGACTGTGCTGCCTATCCAGGCAACCCTTGCCACCACCGCCGAACTCTGCCTTTCCTCACTCATCTGTGTTTGGCTCTGAGGTCTGGACTCAGTGTAGACACTACAAGAGTCCTTCTAGATTTATTGTGCTCAGATCTTGTGATGCAGCTATGATCTGACTAGTCACAATCCGATCTTAATCTCAAAGGGGAGTTCTGACATGCTTAGGGACAGCACGGAACCTCAGGAACCACCACAAGGGAAGTGCTTCCTGGAGGGAAATGGACTGTGCTGCACACAGAGACCTGACAATAGCTGACGGGGAAGAAGCCAGGACAATATCACAAGTCTTTTTTTCTGTGTTACCACATTTAATCCATACATAGGCTGTTCTCAGCCAAGCTGAGAGGGGCTGTCACAGGAGGCAAGGACTTTCAAAATCAGCGGGAGAGGACACTTACTCTCTTCCTGTGAGCTGCAAGTAATTTGATCCCTTCTTTCTTGAGCATTTCCCTGGGTCATCACTTCTTTTCTAGTGAGTTTACAAGGGAAGACAGGGTAATCAGGACCAGGAGAGCCAAAAGCACCCAGGAGAGATTGGCGGTCCAGGTCGACTTATGCCTGTGCCCTCAGGCACACAGAGAAGGGACTACTAATCCTTTTTCTTGTTCTAGAAGTTGCAAGGCCCAGAGGCCCTCAAGTCTTGCAGCCACTCTTCTGTCCCATGAGCACCACCCTCTTCTGGCACGTCACAAGGTCTCAAGCATCTTTGCTAATGCAGTGTCCTAGTGCTTGTCTAGGAGTGTCCAAGCTGTGGTCTACGCGCAGCCCAGGACAGCTACGAATGCAGCTGAAGACCACAGCATAAAAGTACTTACAGCACCACGAAGTTTGTTGGCTTGTTTTGAGCTTGATTTGCAGGCTCTGCATCACAGCCTCTGTAGATGACAGTGTAGTCTGGAGAAGCTAAAAGGTTTGGCATCCTTTCTGGCAAGTTGCTAAGATGAAGCATTTTTGTTTTTCACTAAAGAAAATTGTCTCCCCGCCTCCACCCCGTCCTTCATTCTTTCCCATATAACCTGCTTTTTGTGAAGGTGGACAAGACCTGTTTCTACCTCAGGAGTAACAAGCCATCACAGCGGGACTGCCCGGTCAGGTAATCTCAGGTGACAATGATGCATCACTCCAGCTCTGCTGGAGTGCCACATCTGAAATGCCCACGCATCTCCGAGAATCCTCAAAGCACCCCCTTCCTTGTCTGACTCAGTCAGTGGTAGAGTTGTGAAGAATCTGCTAGAACGAAGGACAGAGGAGGATGCCTTGGCCTGAGGAGCTGAGAACTGGATCAGTTGGTAAACCCTGGGGCTTTCTGGCCAGCAGGACTTGCCGAGTTGGTGAGTTCAACCCAGCAAGTGATGGAGAAAGACAATATCAACCTTTGGCGTCCACATGCATGCTTATATGTATGAGCACACACACACACCCACAGAGACACAGAGAGAGAAACAGACAGACAGGAGAAGAACGAAGAGGAGGAGATGGCTCTGCTTGAATCATCAATGACCTCCACTCCAGCTCCTGGTTTTCTGAAATACTATTGGAGAATGAAAGGGCCCTGCAAACTAAAATATGGACCACATTCTCCCATAATCTCAGTTAATGTTTCAACTGAAGTATTCAACTTCAAGTAATATCTTCATTTTAGAAAAGAAGTCTTGGCTTCAAGTAATATCTAATGCTAGTCTCTGTCTGAGGTGGAGTCTATGGACCATCTGGGAAAGCTTTCCAAGTCTGACTCCAGTTCTCAAACCAGCCTGGAGACTTTGTCCCCAGCCACAGGCAACTGTCTGGAACCCTCCTCCAGGAAACCCTCTCAGCTTTCAAGCTTTCCAAGTCTGACTCCTGTTCCCAAACCAGCCACAGGCAGACTGTCTGAAACCCTCCTCCAGGAAACCCTCTCAGCTCTCAAGCAGAAAGTCCCCTCTCATGAGACACTTGGCACCATGGAACTGCACTCTGCCTCCCAGCTGCATCCACTCTCTTCTCACTTCCCCAACACAAAGAAAGCAAGAACCGGAGAGCTAAGAGAGGCCAGCCAGGATGCGAAATGACTTGCAGAAGCTTACAAAAGTAAGGGAGATGTAATGCTAGACACAGAAGAGGAAGTGTTTCCTGAGACAAGAGTCCAAAGGAAGAGTAAGGGAGGCAGGAAAATGTCAGCATGACCCGGAGGACAGAGCAGGGCTGTGTGTCCTCCAGAAACCCGAGTGGGCTGTTGTGGATGATACAGCTTCTCAGGGGATGTGTTCATTCCTGGGCTTCACTGCTTCCCTGTGGGTGTCTGGCTATGTGGTCAGACTGAGGTAGACTTTTGATATCCTGCAAATTGTCTGGTGACCTCTCCATGCTACTGCAGGTGACTGGATTCTAGCACTCCTTCACACATGAATTCCAGAATGGTAACAAAAGAGCTTTCCTGGCAGAGAGTTTTTTTGTTTTGTTTTTAACAATTGGGACACGGTTTTAAGAAGAGCTCAGGAAGAAAAGATGAGTGGGAAGAGAGCCGTGGCGGGGACTCTGGCAAGATGCTTGAACTGAGAAAAAGCAAAGAGCCTACAGGAAAGTCAACAAGGATGAGGATGGAAGGCGGATAGTGAGGTCAGAAGAGCAGCTAAGCATGAAGACTAGGTTTTCATTTGCTTCTCCTTCTTTAGGTCCCATTTGATGGAGGAGAATTTGGTGACTGAGATGATCAGATACTAAGATTTTAGCACTTAAATAGAGCCCAGCATCTCACGATCATCATGGCCTAACACAGTCCACTCACTCTCCCATGATAAATTAGAAAAGCAGGGATTTCTGGCAGAATCAGAGGCACTGTGGTGCCAGCCAGCACCCACATCTACTGGAAAGTCGGACTTAAAATTTTTAAGAAGATCTTGAAAGACCCTCTCAAGGACATAAAATCCCCTTGTACCATTTCTGACACTTGGGTAGGTTTCTATTTTGAAGTCCTGGATTTTGAGATAAGTAAACATTCCTTTCAAGGATGGTCTGGCTATGCATCAGGCAACCTTCAGAGGGTTTTTGGTTCATCCAAAGCAGAAAACCACCAAAGAGGGTCTTGCTTAATGGTGTGGTAGAGCAGGGAGCCTGGAGACTCTCAAAAAAAGGCCAAATCTCTGAAGTTTACACAGGGTGCTTTTCATGGCCTGTGTATACACAAAGATTGACCAAAGACATTGAATTTCCCACTCTTAATTTCTTAACCTATCTAAAACAAAACATTAACAGAAAAAGAAAACTGTATAAATGAAATCCCTTTAGGCCAGTCCACTAAAGAGCGCTTAATAGCTCCGTACTGACAAACTGATGATCATTAAATGATAAGAAAAAGGCCTCAGAGAGAAGAGGGAGTTAAGGGAAGATTCTAGATAAAGAGCCATATTTTCTACAAACAAGTGTGCAAACAAAACACAGTAGGCAAAAGGTACTGCGGAAACAGAGAAGAAAACGAAACAATGGCTTTATTGATTTAAGACATGTGGGTTTCATTAGGGAAAAGCTGAATGCATTAAAATAGGTTGTGATATCTGAATGGAGGCAAGGAGCAAACTTAGGTCATGGGACTCCGCGGACAAAAGGCAGGATAAATCTTTATTAGGTAATTGGACTGGGAGGTAGGAGGAGGAAAGTAACCCTTTTCTCCCCGTCCTCTCCACCCCCACCGGGATAGTTTCTCTGCCTTCAGAGGTAAATCAGCTGACAAGGAAAGGCAAATGCATAGCTGCCCAAGCAGCCCTGGGCCAGAAACACACTGATGCGGAAATAAATAATAAAGAGATCAAAGCAATGAGTGTACGGCTTCTCCACGCAAAGGTTCTGCAGCACCCAAAAGTAATAAAGTAGCAATAATAATTTCTTTTCACGTTGGTGGGCATTTTCCCCTAGGAACTCATAACTCATGGTAACATATAGGAAGTGGCAGGCCCCTGGGAGCCTGAGGCAGGAGGATTAGAAGTTTGAACCCAGAACAGGATAAATAGTGAATATGGAGCTATCCTGGGCTACACAGTGAGATGGAGGGATGCAGGAATTGAATCTAAATAAAGTATGAAAAGGTTTATAAAAGATACATCCCAAATGCCTATGGACAGGTTCTATGTCTGCAATATTACAAACATGGCTAGTTTTTTGCCAGATTCTTCCAAGAAGGATGAGTGAATCAGGTCCTATGCAAAGAATGAAAAGTGAAACTTGAGTTAGAGGGATGGCTCAGTGGCTAAGAGCACTGGGTGCTCTTTCAGAGGGGCCAGGTTTGAGTCCCAGCACACACACAGTGGCTCACAACTGTCTGTCCCTCCCATTCCTGGGATCAGTGCTCTATCCTGACCTCAATGAGCCCCGAACATGTGCATATATATAAAACGTCCAAAAACATGGAAAGACACAGTTGGAGATAAAGCAACGTCTCCCAGCAGCACAGCTGCCCAGAGGTTGAGATGTGAGGATGTGAAACGGAAGTGAGCACTCCAGAAGAAAAGGAAGGCCTCTAATTTCACATATTTATGGAAGGTCTTTCTCCACTATCAAACCAAAACATGATCGCCTATCTTAGGAAAGCCCATTTCACAGATTCTGAGAAACCAAAACCATCATCTTGAGTACAGATTTTGCCGACAAAACTTTCCCTGTCCTCACAGGAGCCACCTCCCTTCCATCTTCTCAGTCAGAAGTCGCTCAGCTTTGCGGAAAGAAATGCTCTTGCTCCCTCTGACGCCTCCACCCTGGGGCTTGGGTGTCCTGTGTTGTCCTGTCATTGCTAGTAAGATTTACACTGTGTCTTCGTGCAGTCACAGGCCAGCCTCCCTCCACCACCTCTTCATGAATGTGGCCTGTAATGGGCTTTGAGATATTCTGAAAGCAAAGAGCCTGCTGCACTGTGCTGGAGAAGAATGGGAAGAGAGATTCTTTTGAGTCTAGGCTTGGGCTTAACAGTTTCTCTGCTGCAGGCTGAGCCCTCCCCCCTGCCCTAAGTCAGAACCAGCTAGCTCTCTTCTTCCAGGAGCATTTTGGTGATAATTCAATTGCTTTCATTTTCCAGTGGCTGTTTTAGGCTTTCTCTTCTTTTGCGTAACTGATCAGATTTCTCTCTTATCTTCAATTATTTTTGTGCTGTGATCGGCAGTTTAGAGTCTCCTGTCTTAAAAGATCCTCACCAGTGTTACCCACAACACACTGACTGCCGCCCCCTGCAACACACGCATGCACACACGCATGCACACACGCACACACGCACGCACGCACACGCACACGCATGCATGCGTTTTAGCAGGACATGCACAGCGTGCGCTCTAAAGAGCCAAGCCCAGCTTCCTCTTTTGTTCAGGGTCCTTTGTTTTCAAGTTTTACAAACCTTCTGACTTCCAAGGCAGTTAACCTGCTGATGAAGTTCCTAGACTCTGGCCCCCAGAGCAAGAAAGGGGAACGTACAGAAATTCCCGGAATTTAGTAAGAGGGGAAATATTTCATGACCTTTGTTTTTAAAAGCAGGTTTTCAGGGGTACTAGAAAATTCCCCTACAGTCGTTTCATTAGAGAGAAAACAGTACAAATTAGGTATGAAAACAGGAAACGGTGAAAGAGTGGCCAGTGTTTGATCATCTCAAGAGCAGGGAAATTTGTCTGAGGCAAACAGTTCTCAGAAAGAGTGCAAGTTTCTTGAAGGTGAGTGTTGGGATGGTTTTGACACCCCCGAGTGAGGGCCAGACTGCAGTCCAAACTCTGGAGGGCTGGGAGAGCCACAGCAGGTCAGAGGACAGGCTTAGAACTGAGAAAAGATGAACTGTTCCCAGCATGGGGACAACTTGATGGTTAGAGTGGTGGGAACTAAAAATTAAAATAAGATAGAACGAAATGCTGGATAATGACAGCATGCAGGTAGACCAAGAGGACACTGGGCATAAAGCAAACAGGCTGGACTGGATTCTTCAAAAAGATAGAATTTGACTAAATTTGACTTGCTAGTTAAAAATGCATGCTAATGTTTCTAGAGGAACACTGAAAAACTAAAAAGGGAGCCTATAAATTCCGAACTAGTGGGAGGAGAACCAAAAAGTACGGAAACTTATATGCCATTACACTGGTTGTTTTACATTTTTGAACTCAGCATCCAGTTTCATAGGCTAATCTGGGAAAACAACACAATCAACCCAAGGAAAGGAAAAAAGTGAAAATAAAAAGAGCAGAAAATTTGAAGCTAATTAAAACAAACAGTACAAAGAGGATCAAGATGTACAAAACTATATCTTTATATAAACGAATAAAGAGAAAAATATATTGCAAAAGAGATTGAAAAACGGGACAAAAGGTAGAAATAACAAATATTAAATCTAAAAAAGAAAATCACTTATGTAGAAGTCCATACATACTAAAAGTAAGCTGATTTAAAAGACCGTTCTTGAGATTTTAAGTGAAGTGATAGTTTTCTTAAAAAAAAAAAAAAAAAAAAAAAGGAAATGAACAAAAGATGTTTCAGGCAATAATGGCAAAATAGGAATGAATTGTTAACTGTTAATAAATTATATGCACATGTATTTTTAATATTTATTTATTTAATGTATATGAGTGCTCCATTTTCATGCACACCAGAAGAGGTAATCAGATTTCAGATAGTTGTGAGCCATTATGTAATTGCTGTGGTTTGAACTCAGGACCTCTGAAAGAGCAGCAGTGCTCTTAACCACTGAGCCACCCCTCCAGACCCCAACTGTTAATAAACTCGAATTTTAAAACCTTCCCACAATAAGCTTGAGTGGCCTTGAGGGACACTCTCCTCACACTGAGGGAAGAATTGCCTCTGTCTTAACTATACTCTCCAGCAAGCAGGCAAACAGCAAATGCTATCTCAACTTATTTTACCAAATTATACTTGTTTTTATCTAAATTTTTAAGTGCATAAAAATAGAAGCAAAACCAAGTGTTGATAAACTGAATCCTATCTCCCATAATCCCCTGTGATACAGTATATCATAATTAAATTTTATTCCTATGAGGATGCAATCCTAGGATTAGTTAGAAGTCAGAAAGTCTATTCACACATCTGAAATAACACACAGAGGGTAGGGCATGGTCATCTTAGCAGATTCAGAAAAAGCATCCAGTGACATTCAAGACATTACAATAGGACTTAATCTGATGAAAGGTATTAATTAAAAAAATAGCAACAGGGCTGGGGAGATGGCCCAGTGGGTAAAAACATTAGCTGCGTGAGTATGCAAGCAGTGTTCAGACCCCCAGAGCCACAGAAAGCTGCCTGCAGTGGCATGAATCTGTAGGCACAGCTCCTGTGGACAGAGATACAGGGGTCCCAGGTGACTGCCAACCTGCTAGCCTGAGAAATCAGTAAGAAGCCCTGTCTCACACAGGTGAAAGGCAAGGTTGTCCCCTGACCTCCACATGTGTGTCCTGGCATAGGCATGCCCACCCCAAAAGCACACATGAGTCTAAGGAAAAAAAAACTAAATAAACTGAGGAATATGCCAACTTCATAGGTCAGAAAGCTCAATTCTGCAAGGATATCAGTTCCTATGTAACAGATTCATAGATTAAGTTTATTACAAATTATTTTTCTTGGAAATTGGTGCACTGGTTCTAAAACTCATATGAAAGGGCAAAGTTGTTACAACATTCTTGAAAAAGGCAAAAAAGTTAAGGGACTTTCCCTGTTGTACCAATGCTTCACATGATGCTTCAGCAATTAAGATATTCCTAGCACTGGGGAGGAACAGATGAAGAATTGTGGGCTTTCTGGCCAGCCAGTTAATCCAAATTAGAGAGTTCCTGGGTAAAGAGAGACTCTGTCTCAAAAAATAGTGTAGAGAAGAATTGAGTAAACCCACCATCTGGCTTCCGCGCGCGCACGCACGCACGCACACAGACGCACACACGCACGCACACACACGCACACGCACACGCGCACACACACACACACACCCCTACACAAACGTGCACACATATCACACATACACACAACACTGCACACATACAAAGATTCACTAAAGAACAAAAATCATGTGCCATAAGTGGGACAATACCAGCCACACGCAAAACTTTAGGATGATAAACAAAGTTTAGGATGATAAAAATATTAAGAATGTCTATGAGTCCATAATGTGCATATATAAACATCTTCCTATGTGCTACTAGAAATAATGTATAACCCAATGAGGAAAATGAAAAAAGTATAAAACAAAAACAAAGGAAGAAAGCTGAATAGCAATAAAGATTAAAAGATGTTCAACTCATTTGTAATCAGAGAAATGCGAACGAAGGTGGTATATGATTTTAGAGCCATGCTCCTGGCAGACACTGCAGTTCTGGCAGTGTCCAGTACCTATAATGCCTGCTTCAGTCTGATGAAACCGAGGTCTACAAGCCCCTGGACATGGCCTGCTAAGTTGACCCATCAATTCTGCCCAGCAAACTGCTTTCACAGGTAACCAGAAAATAATCAGTGGAGAGATTGAAAACAGCCTGAATTTCCATCTATAATGAAGTACATACATGATGCTTAGGATATGAAATAGGTGAACCTCAATAAAATTGAAGAATGGTAAGTCACTGATACACACTTTTGAGCAGTCCTCAGGGAGTGAGATTTTTTTTTAAATGAAGGGCAAGTTAGACAAGGAAGGAAATGGACAGAAGCAAAGAGCAGCGCACCTCAGAGAATAGCGCTCCCCTCCTCAGAGAATAGCGCTCCCCTCCTCTAGAGCGTGTCCTGACTTTTGGGCACATGGTTTTGTACATGCAGAGGTCATAGAATTTCCTCTGCAGTTTGTACCCACCTCTCACTTTGTTTGGGACTGGGTCTCTTTTGTTTCCTTGCTGTGTACTCCAGGATAGCTGGCCTTGCAGCTTCTAGTATTCTTCATCTGCCTCCCACCTCACCACAAGCTCTGGAATTACAGCTGTGTGCCACTGGGCCCAGATTTCTGCAGATTCTGGGTGTTGAACTCAGGTCTTCCTTCTCGCTCTTGAGTCATCTTCCCAGAGCTCTGGATGCCTGTTTATGAAGTGTGAGTTGTTCTGTTCAATTGAATTGTCTTCTGGAAACAGCTGAAAGAGAAAAATAGTCTCAAATGAAAATAAAAGCAGTAAAACACCCAAGAAATAAAGATATTTACCACAAAACCCTCTTTAGAAAGTCAGGATGGGGATGGGGGGAGGTAAATCCAAAGTTGAATCTACCCTCCACTGTATCCTCTCAAGGGAATGGGCAAAGATGAACACAGGTATGCTTCCACAGGAAGAGCAGAAAGAGCATGTTCAGCTGGACAGTGGAGAAAGATTTTTAAAAGTTAATATCAGAGCTAGGCTTTCCCCCATGGTTTTTCTTTAGGTCCTTGAGACCAAAAGGTGTGCTGGGAACATGATTGTGCTTTTAAAGTCCTGATAGTCTTTGTGTCTAGAAAGGCATTACACAAAAATTGGAATTGTTATCCAATCATGAACACTATAAACTAAGAAATCAACTTTGCAAACCTTTCTGTTTCTTTGCATTTGTTTAGAAATACAGGAATTACCTACGTGTAAGAGGTGTCATTTTCATGCTCTGTGATAATACTTAAATTAACTCATAAAAGACTAAATTCTCAGCTAAATAATAATTTTTCCTTAGACATTTATGCTGCAATTATACTCTTAACATACCTGAACTTGTCAAATATTTTTAAGGCCTGCCAGGGATAGTCAATGCATTGACAAAGGTCATCACCCCTAATGTTGACTCAACTAATAAGACTTTAAAATACAGTAGGATCAATTGTTTTAATGTAATGTAGCTTAGAGACGGATAAAGCATATCCTAATGCAGTGTAAGATCAGCACTTACTGCGCTCTCGCAAGCTTACGGATATACACCGTATGGAGCAATGTGATATTGCAATCACTTTTACACTCCGCTTGGCACACTCGGCCACTGACGATCCGCAGAGTGTCGCTGGCTGACCACACCATCCAGGTAGAGTCCGTTTGGGGTGGCTGCCGTTCGACGTGCCACGTCTGGGAGCGATGTGAGTCTCGGGCCAGCCAGCGGAGCCCTGGGTTAACCCTGGGCTCTGTCTGCTTACCCATCAAACACTGAAGCACTTTACTAACATTTTTTTCTGCACACCCACACCCCCATTCCTGCTCCACCCAGATTGCAACACTTTTATGTCTTTTGGTTCACGAAATCCCATACTCCATAACAATTAGCCTCATCTGTTTTATCATTTCTATAATCATCTACGCACAAAGGGCTCACCCAAGATGGTGAATTAATGATGTGAAACATAAAGTCAGAAAGGTACTGGGCACTTGGCTGGGAGATAATAAAGAAAAAAATTATTCTTTGACTATGAAGTATTGAAAATAAAAAGAGCTTGCAAACATCTTGAAGCTATGAAGGAGAGAGTTCCCAACTGTTTCTGACAACTGGGGCTTGTAAATAAAAAGCACTTCCATGCTTTAGCCTCAGCCTAAGATGGGTGAAATGCCATTGCTACTGTCTACCTAACTAGATTTGGCAGCTGGGAACAGTTGTTGTCACCTGTAACAGCAATAGCCTGAGTGCAGGAGCTCATTGTTGCAACCTGCCAGTTGCATAAGGTCTCTAAGTTGAATCTGAAGATTTCGTGTGTAGGGCCACAAATATCCCACAGGGTCCACAAACAAATTCCCACATGCAGCTATGGCACTGGCTCGCTAGGGAGCCAGCTGTGACAGGGGCTAAAGAAGCCGGACTCCTCATGCTGAGGAACTGCATTAAGTTTATTTAATACAATTAAATTAAATTATCAAAATGATCTTTGTTGCTACTTTATAACTGTAATTTGTCACCATTAGGAATGGTGATGCAAACACCTGACGTGTAGGGTGTCTAATAAACAACCCCCGTGAAAGGGGTGTTTGGCCCTTAGAGGGCTTGCTACCCCCAGGTTGAAAATCACTGCTCTAGGATTCAGAATTTGAGAAATGGTTCTTTTAACTTCTCTTAGCTCTTGAGGTCTCTGGCCAAGATGCGGCCTGTGGCAAGTTTTGAGGAAAAAAAATAGTTTAAAAACAAGGGCTGGAATTCACACTCCTTGCTGACTACTTGTGATGGAGGTGAGGGAATTAAAGAGAAGTCAGAGTTAAATGACAAAGTCCCATCCATTGCCAAGACAGTAAATAAGGGACCGTCAGGAGGATGGACTGTACATGGGAGAAAGATAAAACTTTCCTTTTTAAAAATTACCTTCTTCAAGTATTTCAACATGCCTTCCCAAAACAGCATGCCCACATGTTGGGAAGAAAATTTCTTACTTTACTTGTTCACTCATTCTATTTTTTTTAAACAGATTTCAGACTGGCTCTGAACTTGATACATCACCAAAGACAGCCTTCAAGTCCTGATCTTCTGCTCCCGTGTTCCATGTGCCGGATCACAGCATCCGTCCCACCAGTGCCCAGCAGAGAGGGACCTGAGCTGCAGCGCCACTGGTAGCATATTTCCTCCCATTAATTTTTCTGCTACTATAAACTTTATAGCCCTGAGATTACCAAAACAATGAAGTTGTTTACTAGTTGCTTAAATTATTCAACTTGATTTTGACTTTTGAGAAATAGTTTCATTAGGACTTAATAATTAACCTTTAGAGTGTTTGTTTTCCTAGGAATGCCTGAGGCTGTTCATAATGGGAACAGATCAAATGCAGTGACAAGCCCTTTGGGAAATGGCCAGCTCAGGGTCTACACTGACAATAAAGCCATTGAGAAGTCATGCATTTAATCAACAAGTCTTTCTAGGAATGCAGAAGCAGCGTGATGCCTGCTAAGTCCCCTTAAAGGCAACATTGATACATCTGTCCAACCTTTTGACACTATAATACCACATTGTCATCTACAACATTCACACTCAACTGCACAATCAAGTTACCCATCCCTCTTCCTACCGCCAAATCTTATACCATCTTAAGTAAATTTATGATTTTATGTTGGGCCACATTCATAGCTATCCTTGGCTATATAATGAATATGTTTACCATGATTCTGTCATTAATAAACTACCCTCTTTGTACTCCTTGCCATCACATTTTATTTCAGTTTCTTCAGGAGAAAGCAAAGCTGTCAACAATTCTCTGCTTTCCTTGAGTCTACATCCTAGACAGGGGAGAGAGAAATCAGTGAGGAAATACAGTGTTAGACATGGCAAAACACTGTGGTGAGATTGGAAAGAAGAGCAGTAAGAAACTGAGGTGAAGACAAGGAATAAGACAGGAGCCTACCCAAACAAGGACCATGCATGGAAATAACCTAGACCCCCTGCACAGATGTAGCCCATGGCAGCTCAGGGTCCAAGTGGGTTCCCTAGTAAGGGGAACAGGGACTGGCTCTGACATGAACTCAGTGGCTGGTTCTTTGATGACCTCCACCTGAGGAAGGAGCCTTACCAGTCCACAGAGGAAGACAATGCAGCCAGTCCTGATGAGACCTGATAGGCTAGGGTCAGGTGGAAGGGAAAGGGGCATGGGAGGAGATGAGGGAGCGATTAGGAGGGGATAAGGGAGGGGGCTACAGCTGGGATACAAAGTGAATAAATTGTAATAAATAAAACAATTTTAAAAAGAAGAAAGAAGAAAAGAAGCTGAGTTGGTACTCAGAGTTGGGAGGGAAGGGCAAAACTTAATGAGGGAAGGGACACCGCATGGATTTTGAGGTCAACTGCAAGCTCGGAAGCAGAATTCTTAGAGGTTTCTTTCTTTCTTTTTTTCTTTCCTTCCTTTCTCAGGTCTAGGGACCCAACCTAGGGCCTTGCTCTGGCTAGGTGAGCACTCTATCCCTGAGATAATCCCCAACCCCTCCCACTGTGTCCAGTGAACACCAAGGAGACTGTGGATAGGAGAAGAGAGAGTTATGGGCAGAAGAGTAAACTAGAAGAATGAATCAAAGAAGAATAAACTAGAAGGTCAGAAAGGCCAATTCATGCAAGGCTTGATGCAAAGACCTTGGTTTTCATGCTAAGTGACATGGGAGCGTGTTCTTGGTCCATTTCTGTTGCCATCACAGAGGCCACCAAGAGATTTTGATCAAGGGGGAGCTATGACCAGATTAATATTTTGTAGTATCTTTGGTTAAAGTAGATCAGAGTAGCAGAAGAAACAAGCTAGGAAGATATGATGGTAACACAGGCAAAGGATGGCACAGAGCAGTCACCATGAAGGTGACACGAAATGCAAAAGACTCCACATGTTTCTGAAAATAGATCGGATGGATCTATGTTGACAAATGGTTATGGGAAAGAAGGGGAAAAAATAAGAGAAAAAAAATTACTCCATAGATTTTGGTCTAGGCAACTGGACAGATGAGCTACTGACTAAAATGGGAATTTTGCTGGAGGAAAAGGTTTTATTAAATTGACCAATATTGCTGTCTTATAGGCTCAAAACATTAGAATAGTGGTGATTTTTTATATGGTACAAGCTGACATAAATTTATGTTGTAGATACAGGAAAAGACCCTAGGTCTATTTCTAACTGAAAAAGGGAAACTAGAGATTAGAAGGGGGGAAAGGGTATGTAAATTTGAGAAAACTGTTCTATTTAGGAAAACATGGGAGCATTTGTGATCCTCTGAGACTCAGAATTTGGACGTATGCCTTAGTGCACTCAATACCTTAAGAAAAGGCCGTTTGGACCCTAGGGAATGCAGAATTGCCTATTCATTGAAGGCCTTTTGTTAAGTCCAACATTGCTCATTCCTTGTTCAAGGACTATGAAATCCTCTAACTTATAAAAAGAGTTCCTTATGTCCTACTGAGCATCACACCAGTAGCTAGGATCATGTCTTCCATCTCAGTGGGGAGTTCTGAGCCTTTTAGGCCAAGAAAGGGTCTCTGCGCTATGGGAACAGAATCTGGCCTACCCATGCTGGCAGGAGTTGGGAGAGTATGCCTGACTGGATCCTCAAGTGGTGAGTCAAGGGAGGACCATGAACTTGGACAGGGAGGAAGGTCTGTTGACATGGAAGCACTTCTTGGTTTTCAGAGTTCAATGCCTTCGTAAAGGTCATGGAAGACGGTGCTAATACACTTCCGGGATGCTTCTGGCCATTTGGAAATATGAGTGGTACGACAGGAATGGGAGAAAAGCTGGAGCTGTCATGGCAAAGGTGAGGAAGTCAGAGGCTCACAGAAGTAAGAGAGTGAAAATGTTCACACACATGGCAGTCAGTCTGTTTAGTGAAATGGAGAGAAAGAGGCTGGTGGAATGGAGTAGCTGCAACTCTTGGCATAAACAAACAGGGGGCCTAGTGGGAAGAGACTGTGGTAATGAGCCATGGAACCTGCCTGGCATAGAGGTCCTACAAGGGACAAGGATTATGGCCTCCAGCACAGATGAGTAGTTTATAAGAACATTGCTTGAGCTGGACCACAAAGTCTATTGTGGCTGGATGATTGGGGAACAATGGGCAGATACTCAAAAATACATGATCCTATATCCAGTTCCTAGGCCTGAGCCAGTCCAGAATGGACCCATTGACTGGAGACAAGACAGAGTCTTGGGGGAGAAGGGTCCTATGTCACTATGGCAGGACATTGCGCTGAATTTCCCCAGGGCTTTTATAGGTGGCTACATGGTGGGAAAAGTAAATACTCGAACATTTTAAGCAATTCTCATTTCAGCCCCCCAAATACCTGCTACTACAGGAATATACCATTGTACCCAACTTATTTAGACATCTTAGGATCTGTTTACACAGGCTCTGGGGTTAACATTTATTACCAGTGCTCAGAATATTATGTTGGGCCCTTACTAGCACAGAGGCCTGGAAGCCAGGTCAGAGGACATCCTGACACAGATGCAGCTCATAGTACATTGCTGGGCCTTAGACTTAGTGGTCATTTCCTGGGTCCCAAAGTAGATCATTGAAAAGGAACGCTTGGAGGTTGGCAGAACACTTCCATTGATTATTTGGGATGAACAGAAAGAAAAACTACATTCCAAAGAAAGCAAGCTGATGTCTCTGCCAGTGCCTATACCCCAACCCCATACAGTGTCTAAACAGTGTGATAGCTGAGGGAAAGGGAAGACATGAGCGTCTTTATTTTTATTGCTGTGGAAAAAACACCATGCCCTAGGCAAACTATAAAAGAAAACATTTGATTTTGTGGTTCACAGTTCCAGAGGGGAAATCCCATTACCATTATGGTCGGAGGCATGGCAGCAGGCAGGTGGACACGGCACTGGAGCAGTGGGTGGGAGATTATATTTGATCCAGAAACATGAGGCAGAGAGAGGAAGAGGGGAAGAGGGGAAGGGGGGAAGGGAGAGGGGGAGAGAGAGAGAGGGTGGAAAAGGTAGAGGGAGATGGGAAGAGGGAGAGGGAGAGAGAGGATGAGGGTAGAGAGGGAGAGGAGAGAGGGAGAGGGAGAGATAGGGAGAAAGGGAGAGAGAGCGAGAGAGAGCTAACTGGAAATGGCATGGGCTTTTGAAACCTCAAAGCCTTCTGCCCCCATGACACACCTCCTAATCTTTCCCAAACAGTTCTACCAACTGGGTACCAAGTATATACGAGCCTATGGGGGGCGTTATTATTCAAATCACAGAGAGAAGGTGTGGAAAGTCAGAGACAAGGAGTTCTCAGGAAGAGGCACGTGGGAGTGTACTCAGAAGGTAGGAGACCTGTTGCTATGATACTCCAGAACATCTACAACTGACGGCTGACTGAACAACAAAGAGATAACATTTCAGTCAGAGGTCTGACAACAGCCAGCCCTGTCGCCATCCTCCCCAGTACTCATGACCATCCATGGAAGGTCCACTCCAAGTAATATGGCCTCCCACAAGTAAAACTGCCGATTATTGCCACAGGCAGACCGTTAGAGCAAGGCCAACACTGAGTTCCAAGTTTGGCACCGTCTGTCCATGATATCCATTTGCTGACAAGTTGACTACATCTAACTATCTCTACCAAGGAAGGAGAACCTCATCCTGACTGAAAGAAGATTCTTCATTCAAGCATAAGTTTTCTGCCAAGTCTCACCCAGACCAGTCTGTAAGCTCCTGCAGGGCCATCTGATTGTTGTGAGATTTCAATTAGACGAGGGTTTTTCTGTACAGCTAAAGAGATGCAACAGTAGGTGTAAGGCTGTGGGACTCACTGGTCCTATATGTCATCCAGAACTTTCCAGCCTGATGACGTTGTCAAAGCAGCAGTTAAAGGGTACAGCCAAGACCTTCTGCAAGGACGGGACGCCATTCTACCACTGCAATATACCTCTCAAGCCTGGAGCTCATGCACTGCGCTGAGCGCCAGTGCAGCCATAGCTCCAGGACGCGAGAACTGGAGGTAGAAACAGACATGATGCTGGAACTCCTGCTTCATAAACCAGAGGATCCTATCCCTAAAACTCTAGGCTCTGGGGTTTGGGGGTCCTGGTTTCCAGAACAATCATGTTTCTACTGGGCATCTCAGAAAGAAACTTATTAAATTTCAAATCATGGCTGGCACTCAATTATATCAACCTCATGCCCTGAGAACAGCAGACAGGGAAAAGGCCATCATCTTGGATGGTAAGTTTACTCCTATGGATAAACTGACCCAAAACACCCAAATGTTACAATTTACGATGAAGGAATAATTACAGTATACAGATGCCATAGCAGTGCATTTCTTTATGCTTCCCTGCCCAGCTATTTAGATGGTAAATGAACACAGCAGCCACAGCCTGAAGAGAACCTCGGAGTGATGGGCTAAGACTCCTCAAGACTCAAGTCTGGTCACCTCTCCAGAGAAGTCACCGATACCAGGACAGTTTTGAGCTGTGGAGGCAGTAACTTACAAACAGCAGCAAGAAAGACAATGTAAGTTGACGCCTCAGAGCCAGCTGTGAGGGGTAGGGGGGCGGCGTGGAGCTATAGTTTTCCAATCACCTGCTTTTTGTGACTTTATCAAAGAATTGAGCCCAAACAGAATTCCAGAAAGCCCTTCTCAGTTGGAATGAACTCCCCATGTTAGATTCAGGAAGTGCAAGCAATGGCTACAGTAAATACTTCGATACTCGGGCTGTGTCCTCCTCGAGGCCAGAGACATTCATTAATTCTTCAGCTTTCAGATCTATTGGGCTTCCTTGGAGAAGCCCCCATTTAAAGGACGCTCCTTGCCAAGGCTTTCCTCGTCTCTGCAAGCCACCGTCCATCCGATGACTAGCAAGTGATGTGTGAGATGGGCACCACTCCCTTTGAGTTGGTGCCAGATAACGCTGGCCAGTCATGCAACTCAGAAGTTTCCATTTCGGAAGAATGTGAAGAAGTAGGAGGAACAGCTCCCACCTACAACACCAACTGCCCCTTAGGTCTTTTCTCCAATAAATCACGCCATCCTATCATTGTTGATGACGTCACTAAAAATGTAGTTACCTCCCCGTCTGCACAGGATCCGTGCCAAGACCTCCAGGAATTCTTGAAACTGGAGAGAGCCAAGCCCTACATATCATCACCCTCATTTGCTCACGAAGACAATTACTGAGTGAAAAAAAAATGGTGAGTCATATATACAGTGTGGATATGATGGACAAAATGACATGTCATGTTCTAGACAGGAAGGAACAGGATTTTCTAACCGTTCCGGCTTTGCTCTTTCAAGCTTAAGAATTGTCTGGGGATGGAGCCCCATTGGCAGCGTGCATACGCAAAGCACTGGGTTCAATCCTCAGCCAGCACCGTACAAAGCAGGGGTCAGCTCGGGCTACACAAGACCCCTTCCCACAAAAGAAAAACATGAACACTTAAGAATTAGTTCTGGAATACTGGTTAGCTAAAACAAAACCCACTGAAAGCACTGTCAAGAGAGGACTACTGTAAAAGTAAAACACAGTGACACACAGTTTCCTTCCGTAGTCCCACACAGGCAGGATCTTAGTGCCAACGCACGGGGCTGGTGTCCTTCAGAATCTTCCCTTTCTCTTCCTTACCACACACATGCTCTGTACACATGGTGGCCTCCTCGGGAAAGAAGAGTAACTGAGTAATCATTTCACCCTCGGTTATGTAATAAGTATTTTTCTCTCATACCCAACTTGAAAGCACTCCAAGCCAGTGCAGTTTTTCACCACCCTTTACCACCAGGGGGGTGGGAACAGTTAATATTACTGTTTGAAATACAGGGAAGCCAGGTTTTCTTGGTTACTTTTGTTATATAAGCCAAAAAGACCAATCAGCTCCTTTTTGAGAATCTTCCAAAACAATAGGAGATATCTGGGTTTTTTGTTTTGGGTGTTTTAAAATCTCAGCTGACTCAGTTGGTGGGAACAAATGCATAAGTCGGCATGTGGTCTGACGATGTGACCCGTCCATAGGAGGGAAACACTCCAGAGCCTTCCCAAATGAGGCGCATTCAACAGTCACAGGCTTTTCTTTTAATTCCCTCTTGTTTTTTTAATTGTACTGAGCGCTGCTGAGATGATTCAGTGGGTAAAGGCGCTCTTGCTGGGCAAGCCTGGTGACCCGGCCTTAATCCCCGGGACCCGTGAAGAGGCAGGAGGAGAGAAGCAACTTCACTCAGTTGTCGTCTGGCTTGCGGCTATGCCCTGTGTACACAGCTGCCACCGTCAATAATAGTCATCGTAATTGTAATAATTGTTTTTGAAAACTGTAAAAGAAAAGATATATTGACCAGCTCCCAGCCATAAAAACTAAAGAGATTCAACATGGTGTGGAGACCAGTTACTACTCATTCTGTTGTTCCTGCAGGATAGTTTGCTCATGAGAGAGAGAAACTCATACAATACGTGTGCATGAAAGGGAGCTTACTGAAGAGAGCCTCTCACAAAGCTTGAAATTCACACATTGGAAATCCAAATTCAGTGGCCGCTAAATGCTTGGTCACTCCTCTTCCCTCTTTACCTTTCCCAGGTCATACCAATAGTCTTTCATCCCTCCTTCAATTCCTACCTTTACCTCTGGCTTTCTTTCCTTCTCCGTAGCAGGCTGTCAGCTCACCCCTCAGTCCCAGGAAAGCTGCTGCAGTCCAGCCATCCAGCTGAAAACACTTCCATCCAATATGTACTTCTTTACCTCCCAAGTCAACTCTTTTCTTTTCCAGTGCTGAGGACTGAGCCCAGGGCTGTACATGCTGGGTTAACACTCTACCACTGAGCCACACGCCCAGTCCTCGAGGTGTATTTTTGGGGTTTCTATCTGAGTATTTGTCAGCATTTAGTCTGACCAATGTGATCTGTCCATGAGAGGAAACTCTAGATAGAGGAGTTCAGGTGGAATTTTATGTCTTTGAGCTCTCTGTCACAACTGTCACACAGCCTTGCTCTGAAGCAAGGCCTTCGAAGGTACCTAGGAGAATGAGGGTGTCCCAAAATGTGTTCAGTCAGTACTTTTGAACCTCTTAACAAATTCTGCCCACTCCCCTCTGGCAGGTAAAAGCGTACCTGTGCATCCCAATTCATTTTATACGTCGATTCCCAACAGACAGAAGCAAATAATCCAAAGCTTCCAATGGATGGTATTTATTTCTGGAAAAAAAAAAAGGCATGGAAGAGATTATTAATGCAGTATTTTTCCAAACATTAACAGGAACATCATTTATTTTTTAAAACCAACAATCTGTTGCTTTAAATCATATGGCTGGGCATGGTAGTACAGGCATTATCACACCTGCAATGCCAGTTGCTCAGGAAGCTGAAGGAAAAGGACTGAAGCCAGTTTGTTTTATAGCTTAGTGAGTTCCAGGGTAGCCAGGACTACATCATGAGACAGGAAAAAGAGGAGGAAAGAGAAGGGGGGTGGGGTGGGTGATGAAACTCCATGACAAGAAGCAAGTCGGGGAGGAAAGGATCTATTCAGTTTATGTTTGTACATCTCAGTTCACCCTCGCAGGAAGTCAGGGTAGAAACTCAAGCATGGCAGGAACCTGGAGGCAGAAGCCGATGCAGAGGCCACAGTGGTTTGCCACTTACTGGCTTGCTCATTACGGCTTGTTCAGCCTGCTTTCCTATAGCTCGGGGAGGCACCACTTATGATTGGCTGAGCCCTCCCTTATCAATCTCTAATTAAGAAAAAAATGTCTTATAGGCTTGCCTACAGCCGGATCTTTTGGGGGCCCTTTCTTAACTGATATTCCTTCCTTTCAGATGACTTTAGCTTGTATTGAGTTGACATAAAATTATCAGCACAGGAGGAGAAGAGAGGAGGAAAGAGAAGGCGAGGAGAGCACAGGAAGGCGTGGGGGTAGAGAAGAGGGTGAGAAAGAATTAGAACTGCTAGGAGGAGAGAAAAGAAAAGAGAGCTCTGAGCTGGGGTGTAATTCAGTTGATGGAGTTTGACCTAAGAATTCCACTTGTGAGGATGCACAAAATTAAATTATAAAAAAAAAAAACAGGGCATAAAATATTACCTAGAAATACTTTCACTATAGTCAGGCATAACTAGGAAAAGATTACACATTCAACAGTAGAAATCCCAATGATAACTTTATGTTCCATACATATGATCAGTGATCAAGCAACCTCTAAAAAATGACCTTTCAACAAGCCCGAACATAACATGAGAAAGGGAAAAGCCAGTATAGGAAATGACATGCACATTCCAATAGTATCTTAGAGTATTTGCCTATAATGCAGTTAAATTACAAGGGAAGAAAATACATCAAACTTTTAGCAGTGCTTATTTCTGAATAGTGATGATATGGGTAATTTTTGTTTTCTTCTTAACAGTTAATTTCTCCATGTAGTCAAAGATTGCTATATGTTTTAATTAAAAAATATATTCAAAATACATATTATAATAACCCTCTTGATATTCTCTGGTTAAGTTTCCGCTCCCCCACCTCACAGCCTTAGGTCCAGTGAGATGATCACAGAGGAGAGGAGAGAGAGAAGATGGCCGAACAATGACAAAACATGACCCAAACTAACACTTATTTATTTTTCAGTTCCCATTTTGTTGTTCTAGGAAGGGCCTCACAGAAGCCAGTAGTTTCCCTGGAACTGTCTGTCATCTGACTGGAGATGATTTTCCTACCTGTGTGTTTATATGTGTATGCATGCATCTGTGTTTGGAGTAGTGCCGTCAAGCACATTGGAAAGGCAGAAGGCACATTATGGAGGCCCTGGGGATCCGGGCTTGGCAACACGCCTTTGCCCCCTGAGCCATCTCCCCGGCTTTAACAGTAGATACTCCTTATTCCTACACATGGACCTGACTCAGCACACATGATGGTCACTTGTTTGATGCCCGTTCCTACCTCCTTTGATGCTCAGAAGAACTTGTGAAAAAGATCTATCTTTTCTCCTTTTTAAACGAATAGTTAAATTTATTATTATAGTATGTCAGCAAGCAAGCAGAGACTAAAAATATAGTTCCATTTCAAATAAAATATTTGGTATTTTGGCTGGCTGCAACACTTATTTGGCCATCATTTCTTGGTTAAAATTCCCTGAGGTTTGTTTGTCTGGCTTATTGGGTTCTTTCTTTTAAGCATATCAGCATTTTTTTTCTCAGCTTCAAGCTATTCTCATCTTAGTGTGTAGCAAGTTAGTAAGGAAGGCTGAGGCTCAGGACTTCAGTCCACTAAAAATATAATTAGTGAAAAGTCAAGGCACTGACATTGCCCTGTCCCGAAGGACCAAAGATCATGGTGATGAACTCAGACTCACATATTTATGAGGTCCAATGGTCCAGGTGTCCAAAGTGACAAACTCAGCCACACTGGGCTCCAGATGTCCCACAGGCACTGCCGAGGGAGTTTCCATTAAGAGCACTTGGAATTGTGGGTTTTAGAAACAAAACTTTTTAATTTGTTTTGAGACAGGATCTCACGTATCCCTGGCTGCCCTTGAATACCCTTTGTAGATAATGATGGCTTTGAACTCCTGATCCTACTGTCCCTACCTCCCAAGTGTTACAATTACCAAGTGTGGGCACCCAGGCCCATTTTACCAGGTACTGGGGTTGGAACCTAGGCTCCTGTGAGTGTTAGGTAGGCCCTCTACCAAATGAGCTACATCACCAACTAAACAAAACAACACAAAATGTTCTGTTTAAGGCAATGCCCTTCTAGATCCCATGCTTATTCTATTGCTAGAGACATATTATTGAGGGTCTGTGGAGTCCTGGCTTGGAATTGCTCTCACATACAGTTGTGAAGTACATCAGAAAATCAATCTCTTCAATTCTGATCACATATGAATGAGATTAAAAAGATTTCTCAACTTATTTACAAGGCTGGGCTCCAGATGCCTTCTGCATTTTCTAAATAGCAGATCCTCTCAGAAAACTAATGTTTGCCACCAATAAATCCTTCAAAAACCACATGTCTTAGGCTAAGACAGGAATTCCAATAAGGGAATTCCAAAAGGGATTGGGATCAAGGCATGATCACGGGAATAAGGAGTCGGTGCTTCAGCCCGAGCTCTCTGGGTGAGGCATTTCATCAGCACAATCTCACAGCTTAGAAACAACCCTAGCATTCGGGTTTCAACAAGCATCAAATGGGGCCACCATGCTTACAAAGCTCCCGCTGCAAAAACCAGTCCCAAGAGACCAAGCGTCATGAAGTAACCTAAAAGGCTACATTGGAAGGATGTTGGTTAGCATAGTCGCAATCAGAATGGCTTAAGGCTGTGGCTCTCAGCCTTCTTAATGCTGCGACCCTTAATACAGTTCCTCACGTGGTGATGACCCCAGCCATAAAATTATTTTTGTTGCTACTCCGTTACTGTAATTTTGCTACTGTTATGAGTCATATTGAAATTATTTGATGTGTAGGATATCTAACATCCAGCCCCACTGAAAGGGTAAGAGGTGCCGTGACCCACAGGTGGAGAGCCACTGCTTTGAGTCATGGCTAGTGCTGTGTGTCTTTATCCCAGCCTAGAAGGGTGAAATGAGAGGCTGCCTAAGCTACACAGCCAGCATCGAGCCAGCTTATGATGAAGGGGAACCTTGTCTCAAAGGAAATGGAGTGGGTGAATGGATAGCAAGGGAGTACATTGGCGTTTAGCAAAATTCAAGTGGCCAGAAAACCCCTTAGGCTCTATTTACACTGGAGCACGCAGTTGCCTGCTCCTCTCCCAGTGCTCATTACAAAATAAGAACTGAAGCTTAGAGCAGTGACAGTCGATGTATGTTTGCTAACAGCAGGAGCGGCAGCAGCAAGCATCTCACACAGGGTCCATACTTCCGGAAAAGAGGTCAAATAGCTCAGGCAGGGCACTGACAGTCCCTGTGGCTTCTGAAAACACTGATACGAAAACACTGGCCAGGGCTGTGCCACACATGAAGACGTACATTCTGGCCAGACTCCTTCAGTGGCAGGCAATTCTTCCAAGGTACCTAAAGCATGGGGTCTTCCTGGACTACAGAAAGGATGCACACCCCAAGTCCCAGCCTACAATCAATTCTGGAAGCTCATTTCTCCACCTCCACCTCCAAATCTACATGCTGAAAGTCATATAAACTTAGCAGTGTCCTTGTCTGGGGAATAAATTTTGTGCATGAGACAACAGTAGTTCAATGGGAAAAAATCTACAAATGATTTTGAACTTCTGATCCTCCTGTCTTTACTTCATAAACCCTGGGATTATAGATCTGTGTCTTCATGTCTAGTATTTGTGTACTGGGGATGAAACACAGGGTTTCACGTGTCCTGAGCAAGCACTCTACCAACAAAGCTCAGCCTTCAGTAGGTCATGGAACTGTATGATCAGATCATGAGCAGACTTCAGGCACTGGCTTATGCATTTATTCCTCAGCCAACATGTAATGCTTACTGTACACAGTCATTATGTTTGGCCTTGAAAGTATGAAGATGAAAAATCTTATCTCAGCCCTGAAAGAAAGTCTAGTTTATTGGCAGAGATGAATAGAAAAATGTAAACAGGATGTGATACGCACATTAGTAAGAACATGGAGAAAGCCCTTTGGAAGCACAGAGGAGTTAACACATAATAATCTATTCTCGAAAGACAGAGCTTGGGGCTGAAGAGATGGCTCGCTAGTTAAGAGCACTGGCTCCTCTTCCAAAGGAACAAAGTTTGATTTCTAGAACCCACATCAGCAACTTACAACCGCCTGAAACTCCAGTTCCATAGCCAACACCTTCTTCTGCTCTGTGAGCTCCTGCATGCGTGTACCTTCTGCACAGAAGCTCACACAGGCACACATGCATGTATAAATACAAAACAAGGAAATCCTAAGCAGCAGCCGAGAACCGGATGTGAAGCGGACAAGTTGTGCTGACCCTGGCGCACTCACTCAGTTTCTTCCTTCCGGTAGTTGTCTGAGGGCTTTCTGCACACAACCATCTTGCTGAAAAATGCTGTGCAACGCCAGACCTTCATGCCTATTTGACCACCAAGCAAATTCTCCTTGATGGCTTTGGAAGAAGAGTGGCTACTGTGGTGAAGGGAGGGCAAAGCAGCACTCAGGAAGCAAGACATTTCATTCGAACATAACATAAGTCAAATCTGGAAATGGGGCTGTGGAGCTGCTGTTCCGAAGCTCTCTTGAGCTTTCAAATTCTGCTGCCAAGTCCTTCCTTGCTTCCAGACCTCAGGAAGATGGCCTCAACGGGTCTGCCTCTTCCAAACCCACGCTTCTAGTTGCTTTCATCCTGCGGTTTTGCAGCCTGTTTCAAGAATGCAATGCAAAATTATGATTTCATGGAATATTATGCAATTCTAATAGGAGGCCAGTAAAATTATCAATTTTCATCAATTACCAAGTCATGTAGGTGACCAACCAGTGGCTGCAGAATGAGTGGCTCATTCTGTGGTTGCTTTTGTGTTTTTGTTTGGTGGTGGTGGCGGTGGTGGTGTGTGTGTTTGTGTTATTTTGAAGCATTTTGTTTTGTTTTGTTTTGTTAAGAAAGGGTGTTATGATACGACTCAAACTTACTATTCAAGACCTCAAGCTTTTGAAAGCTCTGCAAGTGTCATCATGCCTGGTTTATACAGTGCAAAGGCTTGATACCAGGGCTTTATGCATGCCACTGGACTTCCCCAGCCACGTTCTACAGTTTTAATGTTTGTCTCTGCTACAAAAATAAATAAATAAATAGATAAATAAATAAATAAATAAATAGATAAATAAATAAATAATAATGGCCCTTTGGAGGGCCATTGTGTTGTGAGCCTCCGCTCACAGGGAAGAACGGCAAGTAAGCATGTAAACAAGGCTTGCTCCCTTCAACACGGAGCCACAGCACCCCTCTCCTCAGAGGACGCGGCAATCATCTTGGAAGCAGAGCAAGCCTCACCAGACACACATCCTGACAAACAGTTTGGTCTTGTATTTCCCAGTCCCCAGAGCTATGAGAAGTGAATTTCTGTCTTTTATAAATTACACAATGTCAAGTATTTTGTTATAGCAGCATGAAATTGGTTAAGACAGCCCAGAAAAGTAAAAACAAGTGGAATGGCCACAGAGCGAACATGGACTTCTTCGTGACCTCTGAGGGTTTTTTGTTGTTTTGTTTTGTTTTATTCTTGGGACAGAATAAAAAACAGAGTCATGACTGAGACATGGAACTCACTACTGCATCTCTTAAGCGAACGCCCCACCCCCAAAGATGACCCTGGTCAGGCTGGGCTCAAGGCTCTATTTGCAGACACCCTAACCCACTATGGGAATTTATCTGGAATATTTATTTCATTTTATTTTATCCTCTTTCTGTCTTTCTTTTTCTTTCTATTGTTTTTATTCTTTTCTCCCCTCCCTCCACTCCTCCAGCCCCTCCCCCACCTCACCTCTCCACTGGGTTCCCTCCTCCTCCATTTTCCTTCAGAGCAGAGCAGGCCTCTCAGGGATATCAACCAAACATAGTGTAACAAGCCACGATAAGACTACGTAATTCTCACATCAAGAATGGATGAGGCCACTCAGCAGGAGAAAAGGGTCCCAAAGCAGGCTAAAGCGTAAGAGCCAGCCTCTGCTCACACTGTGAGGAGTCCCACAAGAACGCCAACCCACCGAGATGTTATATATGCAGAGCACCTAGGTCAGACCTTTGCAGGCTCCACGATCGTCACTGCACTCTTTGTGAGCCCCTATGAGCCCTGCTTAGCTGATCCTGTGAGCCATGTTTTCGTGGTGGATCTGGGGAATTTTAATTTCTTTCTATCTTAGATAAAATTAATTAAGAAGGCTGCAGTGAATTTAAGTACTCAGATGACATAGGATAGGAATACAGAAAATGCATTTTATTTTATTAAAATACAATATTATTTAGAAAACAAAGTATTGCGTTATTTCAGAGATTCTAAAACTTTTGGTACTCGGCTTTGGGGTATCTTTATGATTTGTGTGTATGTGTATTATACCTATATTGCATAAGTAGAACATTTTAATTATGAAACTAATACATGTTTCTAATAGATTGAAATAGTATTAAGTAGTGAAAACAATACATATTTTCATCCAGGAAAAGAGAAGTTTTTAGTGTACGTTCATTCCTAACACCACTAAAATGAAGAAGTTATTGAATCCTGATATGTAGATAAGGAACCAGATGCAGATTGGAGAACTAACTTGACCAAGGCCATACCAGGAGTTTAGGAGTAGAGAAAGCCTCAGCAATTAACTCTGCATTGCCTCTGGAAGGCAACAAAGACAAATTAAAAGAGAGATGCTAGTCTAGGAGAAAGAGCTTCAGCTAGCTGCAGTATGTAAGATAGACTACTCCAAATCCCTCCCCTCCAAACCAGTAAACATACAAACAAAATCCACAGATGAGCCAACAAGTGCCATGAGCAGAGGACTCAGAGAAAAGCAAATGCCAATAACCAACTCATATCTGAACAAGTGCTCTGTCTGCTTATTGATAAAATTGTGAAAACTTTTGAAAAGATAAGCTTTTTGGAGCCTCCCAGCGTGTCTGCTGGATGAAGCAAGAGACCCCGGAGTGGAGACGCCCTTGGTGGCTAGGCACACACATTGACCGCTCTTCTTTCTTCTTCCAGGCTAGTGCAGGAGGCTCAGCCAGCCTCCAGGCCCCTTCATAGCTGAGTAGGTCCTGATTCTCCATCCTAACTCTTTGCAACCTGATGTGATTTTTTTTTTTTATTTCTTTTGAACTTGGAAAGTTAATACTTCTGTTTCTCCTGTGTCCTAGCCATATGCTGCTCTCCATCATGGTTCTATATGCATCTGTCCCTCAAGGGTGGAGGTGAGTCTTAGTCATCGAGAATTCTCTGTAGTACTAGTGTAACATTTTGTACATAACAGGAGCCCAATAAATCTTTATGGAGTTGAAGTTAGTGGAAGTGTGGTATGCTGAGCTCCCAGTGAACAGTCAAAGAAAACACAGGAGCTTTGAAAACAAAGAAAAATGAGAGAGAAGAAAGGGCCAAGTTAGGCAGATCAGCAATTTCTAAAGTATTCTCTGCAGAGCACAGATCCCATAAAATACTACCTGAAGAAAGGTCCTGGCTCAAGTAATTTTGTAGAGCACCACTCAATGTGCTCCTACCCTCTCAGCTCTGTGGGGGATCGTAAGCAGTTGGTGCTCTGGAAAGACTTGTTCTGGCCTGCAAAAGTCAGTTGTTAAAATTTTGAAGAATTTTGTGAACTCACTGCTATACACACTCATTATTAAGTATTAAATTACATAAACTTACATTGACTTCCGTTAGAAACAAATGTGAGACTTATCGAAAATAGCTAATTACTAAATTTCGCTCTTGTGTGCTGCAGTAGTTCAGATCCGAGGTGTCCCCCAAAGGCCTGTGCACACCACTGAGGACAGCTGTGAATGTAGCCTAACAAAAAAACACAAACTGACTTAAAACACCATGGGGATTTACACGGTAGCTTTGGGTGACTTGGTTTCTTGGTTCTCAAGTGTAAACTTTGAGGCTGACATTGTCAAAAGGTTAGACGTTCCTGGCCTGTGTGGTGAAGGCCTGGAGTCTCGCACAGTGCCAGTGGGGTGACAGAGAACCCTTAAGAAGTAGAGCCTAGAGAGAGGTTTGCAGTCACTGAAGACACGGCCTCAAAGAGGACAGTAGGGCCTACTTTCCTCTTCCTCTCCCTCCTCCTCTTTCTGTTATTCTTAGCCATGAGGTGAACAAACTTTCTCCCTGACAAACTCCAAAAGCAATGAAACCCCTCAACCACAAACTAAAAGCTCCAAAAAACTGTGATTCAAAAATACACTTTTCCTGTGGCTAGGTTGACAGTGTCAGGCATTTTGTTACAGTAGCAGGCAGCTAACTCGTGTCTGCTCTTGAAGTTCCATCTAGTGTCCTCACCGTCCCCGTGCGCATGTGCTGGGTCACGGTGTGCTGCTGGGATCTGCCCCTCTGGTGACCGTCAGCGCCATGCTGCCGGCTAGAAGCCATCCACAGTGGCAGTGTTCACACCGCAGAAATCAGCAGATCCTGCAAAGCAGAGTTTTTCTCCAGATAACTGGTTATTTGGCATTTACAACACACTGTTGAAAAACTCCCAACAACACAACATCAAACACCTGGTTAACCATCCAAGTCCGTATTCTAAACTTCATTTGATCACAGAAAACATCATCTGCCTCTATATGTAGCGATGGCCTCAAATTCACAACTCTTCTATGCTTGCCCCTGGAGCACTGATGAAATCATTTTAATGACCAACATCCACCTCTATCTTGAGACATAAACTTTTGGAAAGACTGTCAAATTGCTAAGGCCTTTCCTGTTTTGTTTTGTTTTGTTTCCGTGTGTGTGTGTGTGTGCGTGTGTGCGTGTATGCTATATGTGTTTATGTGTGTTTGTGTATGTGTGTGTGGTGTATGTATGTACTGTGTGTTGTGTGTATGTTTGTGTTTGTGTGTGTTGTGTGTATGGTGTGTTTGTGTGTGTTGTGTGTTTGGTGTGTTTGTGTGTGTGTTGTGTTTGGTGTGTGTGTGTTTGTGTGTGTGTATGGTGTGCATGTATGTGTTTCTGTGTGTGTGTAGGCAAGCCTGATATCTGGAGTCTTCCCCAGCACTCTTATTCACGGAGCATGCGCTCTCAATTAAACTCGAAGCCGGATGGTGCAGCTCCTCCGGTTAGTCAGTGTGCTTAGGAAACCCAGTGTCCCTGCCTTCCCAACACTGGAATGACTGGTGAGTCACCGGGCACACCTGGCCTCTGTGTGAGTTCTGAGACTCCAGTCTTCATGCTGCCGTGGTGACAAGAGCTCTAACCACAGAGCCTTCCCTAGCAAATCATCACACACAAGCTTGGCACATCTCACTCGAAGCTTTTCAAGTTATGGGGACACAAAGGTCATCACCCTTTAACACAGTGGCTCTCAACCTGTGGGCTGTGACTCCCAAGGGGGTCAAATGAGCCTTTCCCTAGGGTGGAAAACAAAACCATTCAGAAGAGTAGAAAATTACAGTTACAAAGTAGTAACAAAAATTATTATATGGTTGGGGGATGAATTTTATTAAACTGCAGCATTAGGAAGATTGAGAACCACTGTCTTAACAAAAATCTTTGTAAAAAATATTTATTTCTATTTTATATGTATGAATGTTTAGCCTGAATGTGCCGCACGCATGCAGTGTCCATGGAGGCAAGAAGAGGGCATCAGATCCCCTAGGACTGTTACAGGCACCTTGTGGGTGCTGGGAATTGAACCCCTGGTTATTTGGAAGAGCAGCTAGTGCTTTTACCTGCTGAACCATCTTTTCAGGCTCCAGTCTTCCTTTGGAAACAGTTAAGATCATTGAAAATGATTTCTGCTCCCTCAGAACTGCTTGCTGACATGTTCACGATTCCTCATTCCACACAACAGTGCTAAAGGCAGACTACGACCAGGCTATCACGTCCACTTACGGTGCATCCCTGGGTAAGGAAATCAATGCCTCGAATTCTCACCTTCACCACCTGTAACATGAGGTCTACTACAGGGTATGTGAGAAAGCTGACGTTTATGCATGAGGGATGACTTGCCCAGTCATGCAATTGATACATACGAAAGATCTTATGTGCGTATTTCTCTCTGAACATAGTGTGACAAAAATGGCTCGTAAAAATATCCTTTCCCAAGCAGTCACCAAAGTTCAGCAGTCACCTCTCAAGGGCCCACAGCAAATGGATGAAGCTTGGTGAGGTAACCTGACTGTGCTGCCTGGTGACAGCTTAGATGTGACTGTTAAGATGCCTTCAGCTTCATGAAACTGCAGCCATGTTTCCAAAAAGATCAAACCAAAACCAATAGGCGGCAGGCGGACAGTAAGTGTGAAGGCAGCTGGGTGGTCCCACGACAGCTGTGGTTTGTAGGAGGGTGTTTTCAAGAAAAGCCCGTTATCGTTTTTGCAGGCAGTCATGGTTCAGAGTCGGCAGGCAGTTAGACTCAAGCCACAGAAAGGTGATTTTTATCTCTCAGATCCACTTTGGAATAATATTTTCATAAACTTGGACATTTTCAGTTTTGCTAAAGGTTTGGAAATGTTATCCTTTCTCTTAGAGGGTCACAGGAAGGAGAGAAGGGGAACAGAGGAGAGGAGAGAGAAGGAAAAGGAAGGAGGGAAAGGGAGGAAAGAGGCTACGGGAGGAGAGAGGAGAGGGTAAGCAGAGACAAGGAGAGGCGAGGGGAGAGGAGAGACAGAATGAGGGAATCTTCTCCCCCTTCCTCTCCCTCCCCCTTTCTCTCTCTCTCTCTCCTTCTCTGTCTCACTCTTTCTTCCTCTCTCCTCCTCCCCCCTCTCCCCTTTCTTCCCTCCATAGGCTGTCAGAAAGCCTGGCATGTACACCCTGCTTTCACTAACCCTCACCCAGTGACTGGCATTCTCAGCTGAGAGCCTTTCACAGGGCCTCTTGTCATTTTGCCCTGCGACAGCCATCTTGTGGATGCTTGACAGGAACAGAACAGGCACTGAGGGGACAATGCAGGCAACAGCCACAGTTTTGCAGTTTTGGTTCGAAAGCCTGCCCTGGGCTAGGTGTCCTGCTGAGGAACCAGGATGCTTCCCGTGTCAGGGAGACACTCCCAACCTGGGTGGACACGTGTCCCTGTTGTCCCTGATGAGTGCACCACAGCATATGGGCTGCGGGCATCTAGAGACGGCTAGTCCCCAAAGGAAGCTTGCTCTCTCTAGTAGAACAGTACTGAGAGATGATGGGAACTGAAAGAGGTGGAGCCTGGCCGGGCTGATGGAAAGCGAATAGACCACATGGGCCATGCCGCAGAACGAAGCCATGGTTAGGTCTCCCAGAACTGGCCTAGTAGCTGTGAAAGCAAGCTGGTGCAAAGCCTGTGATCAGCTCTCTACCTATCCCGTCTGCGGCTGTCACTTGACACTGTCACGTGTTCCACACTAGACGCCATCTGCCACATTGGTGTGGTGCCAGCAGGTCCTCGCCAGATACTGAGAAGATGCATCTACCCAATCTCAAACTTTCAGTCTCTGAAACTATAAACTAACTCAACCACTTTTCCTCATGGAGTCCCCAGTCTCAAGTATTCTGTTAAAGCAGCACAAAATGGACCAAAGTTGACTAGATGTCAGCTCAGATTGTAGTCCTACTCAGAAGTTAAAACTTTGCTAGCAGCAGATTCTCCAGTTTCCTGACTTTACCCTTGTGTGAGCCACTGTGGAAAAGGCAGAGCAGAGCTGCGCAATGACTAGCGATGCCTTGCTAAAGAATGAGAAAGGATGCTAACGCTTACCTCCCACCCGTTTATTTACTGGGCACTGTGCTCAGTGCTTTCACAACCACTGTCTTCTCTAGCCCTCAAATAATCTCACTTGACTCATAGCGTATCAAATACAGTGAATATAAATACTTAAATCAGAGCTGGCTATATTGATCACACTCGTTGCAGAGATCCACTTATCTTATATACCCAGCCCAAAGTCACATGACTAATACTGACAGAGCCAGAGCTCATGAGTGGGTTTCCATGGCTCCCCACAGGCTCTTTCTACTGTAACAGACACCACCACGGGTGAGCATGGGCTCCAAGACCACATGGCCTAGATCCAAACCCCACATTCATCTAGCTGTGAGACCACGGTCAAGCTCCTTGACACAGGCTGACTAATCTCAAACCTACTTTCTAATTTCACAGAGTCTGTACTTCCGGTCCAAGCATGGGACGACTGAGAGAGCAGATTTTCAGGGTCCACTTCAGCCTTAAGTCATTGCAGAGGCTACATACGTCACGTACATTTTCGCCCGCTAGCTACACCTTCATTTTCAGTTTAGTTTCCTCTAGCTGATTTGTGGGTGGAAGGGCATCTTCAGTGGAATGCACAAGGAGATTCTGGAGGTAAGGGACGTAGAATGATGGCTGCCTGCCTCTAGTAGGGTCCCGGCTCACGGGCGGCCATTATTTAGGAGTGGTATGGCCAACAGATCATGAGATCTGAAAACTCATTCTTAAGAGGTCTGGGCTCCCAGGAGGTATAGCATCCGATGCCCCAGGGAAGCACCAGGATCAGTCAAGAGGTAGATGGAGAGGAAGGTGCTGCAAACAGAAGCCGGTATGGTAGTTTCTGTGGCAAGGAGCTGACAAAGCAGGGAGTGAGTAGTCTGAGTCAGTGCCTCTCCCTGGCTTTCTGAGCCCTTTGACCTGGGTGATTAGAAAAGTTGGATAATGACGCCAAGCTGACAGCCTGATAAGAGAGGTTGCTGGAATGTGGGCTCTGGGCTGGTTGCTTTGGAATGGGAAAGCAGGCTCCCAGAAGAGGAATTCCCTAGCTTTAGGAATTAGCTGGCCCTGGGAGAAGCAGACCTGCCAGCAACAGCCAGGTCAAAGTAGCAGAACACAGCCAATGAAAGATACAATTACCATTTGAAGCACAGAACGTTAGCCTGGTGGGAGAGGAGCGGGGGGAGGGGAACAGAGTGTCCATGGGCAAAGCCATCACAGAGACAGTCATCTCTCTTCCCTCATCACCCCATCTCTATTGAGAGCCTGTGATCACTGATGCTTCTACACCCAATCCCCTTTCCTCTCCATCTACCTCTTGACTGATCCTGGTGCTTCCCTGGGGCATCGGATGCTATACCTCCTGGGAGCCCAGACCTCTTAAGAATGAGTTTTCAAATCTCATGATCTGTTGGCCATACCACTCCTAAATAATGGCCGCCCGTGAGCCGGGACCCTACTAGAGGCAGGCAGCCATCATCCTCTGTGGCTTGTCTCTCCCTACTTCTTCTCCCACACACGCTGGGCTGTTGCGCCTTGGGCTCCTTGGGCTGAGCCCTCTTTCCCAGAAGCGGCAGTTCTGCCACACGCAATCCTTTCAATCATATCCATTCAGTCCTTCCAGCATATACACACAGGCCTTTTACAGCACCCCTGAGAGCAGCAGAGACATACACAGATGCACAATGGGTGTATTGAGCCGTGAAGAATGAGCTTCTGGGTCTGTGCTCACATTTCAGTGAGCTGGTAACTCTTGGTGATCTTGTGCCCTCCTAAAATGCCAGGGTCAGGGCAGAGTGCTGAACCTAACCAGCCCGAGCTTTTGGGAAAAACTGCCGAAATGCCTTCTGGGTTTTAAATCCCTACGGAATCATCTCTATTCCGTCCTACCATGGGCAGAAGTTTCTGGAGACATCAAAAGGGCAGTTACAACTCCCTCAGAAGCGCCATTTGCAGGCTCGCTTTCTGTAGCTCTTTAATTGTCTCTCATTTGCAAGATGACCAAGGACAGTGGATGCCAAGCAAGCTTCAGGGACTTGGGGATCTGTGTGAGATCTGCCTGCTAGAAGCCAGTAATGCACGCATGAGGAAGGAATATCCATACTCCATCCCCACTGACCCTTCAGAAGCAAACAGAAGGCCTTCGATGCAGAATGCCGCCATCTTTAACTGAAGTTCTGTTTCGGGGACTGGGAAGGCCAGAATAAAGGTGTATAATTATGTGACTGTTTTCCCATCTCCTTTCATGTGAGATGCTCAAGCCACTTTGAGCAGAAAGGAGTATTTTAAATTAAATATATATTAAAAATATATATTAAAATAGATATATAATTATTATTAAATATATTAATATCTAATCTATTAACTATATCTATATCTATATCTATCTATATATAAAGTCCTACTGGAAAAATTACACAAGAATCAGTCTTTAAAATCTTGTTTTTAAAATAGTTTTTATCTTAGTGTAGCTGTGTGCAATACTGTATATGAAGTTTTCCAATAAAGTGTGTATTTGAATCCTCCTGCTGTAAATGAGCTCAGATTTCAAAGCTCAGGCTGCAAAGAGCAGACTTTTATTCCTTCTTTTCTGTTTTTCAGAGTGTTTGTACAACGTGACAGATAAGTGCCTAAGCTTTATATGACATGCCTAACTGATACATCCCGAGTGCATCAGTTTTTTCTCTCTGCTTTCTCCTACCTGGGAATACCGCCTCCCTTCCCCTGCCAGCTACTCACTTCCTGGCTAGCTCCGACTTCCCTGACCATCGTGGACTAAAGCAGCAGCCTCGCCTTTTCAATGCAGACCAGTGACTCTTGTTGAAGATTACTGTAAAATGGAGCTCCTTTAAAACCTCACTTAGAAGCTGGGCATGGTGGTATACTCCTGTGGTCCCAGCAGTTAAGAGGTAGAGTCAGGAGGCTTGGGAGTTCAAGGCCAGGCTCAAGACCAATCTTGGCTACACTGAGACCTGGTCTCAAAAATTAACTAATAATTAATAAGCTAATAGATACTATTAACACTACATGTTATGGCTCCCCTTCCTTTTCAACTTTATTTTCCATCCTTTCAGTTACTCATGGTCAGTTACAGATTGAAAATACTAAATGGGAAATCCCAGAAATAACTAATGTGCTTTAACCTGCATAACCTGCTATTTTAAGCAGTGTAATGAAATTCCATAGCCCCATTTAGTCCTGCCCAGGACATGAGTCATCTCTTTGCCATGTGTATATGCTTTGTCTTGGCCCCTAACCTGCCTGCTTATTGCTGTTACTTGGTAGCCATCTTGGTCATCAGAGCAATGAATGAGTCATGACAGTCTTATGTTCAAGCGACCCTTATGTAGGTACCTCACTGTTCATCACAAAGTCTCAGCCATTCGCCTCCTCTTCTCGTCATGTAGGCCTTTCATCATTTTACAGCCCCACAAGGTAAGTGAGTGCCCCACAGGATACTGTGAGCAGCCTCCTTCAGGTAACCTTTGCCACAACTGATATTACATTTATTACTGGTTAGTATTATCAATCTATTGTTGTGCCTAATTTATGATTAAAATTGCCTTATTGGTCTATATGTATAGGGAAAAAACCTACGGTCTGTAGAGATGTTATGGTTTGGATATGAAGTATTCAGAAGACTCGTGTGTGGAAGTCTCAATGCACGATGTCGGAATGCAACCGAACCATCAGAGTTCTGTCCTCATCACAGATCAGTCCAGCCATTGGTGCATAATTTGATGGCATACTGAAGCGGGACAAGACTTTAGCCATGGGGCTACTTAGAGAAAGCCGATGGCCAGGAGAGCATTCATGTCTTGTCTGCTTCCTGGCTTCAGTGAGGTAAGTGACTTGTTCAGCTACATCCTGCCATGGGGTTCCATGCCACCATCAGCCAGACACAACCCAGCCAGCCATTGTATTGATGCCTCTGAAACTGTGACCCAAAATATTAGTTCTTTCTCTTTAATTGTCTCTCTTAAATATCTGCTACAAGGTCAAAATGTGTGGCTGATACAGAGAGTTTGCTACTATCTCACGCAGTTTCACTGGGATCTTAGAATCTACTTTGCCCCCATAAAAAGGGGAACGACTATAATTTCCCCTAATCTTATCTCCCAACTATGTAATGAATTCTGAGAAGGTAAATACTTTTGTTTCTATTTTCTATTTCTCTCAGAAAGCTGAGCAGAGCTAGTCTGGGAAGTGATACAACGGCTGTAGGATCTTGGTGTTGCCCTTCCAATCCTCACTGTCATTATTATTCTGAGCGTGGGGTGGTGAGATGGCTCAGTGGGTGAGGACACTTGCCATCAAGCCTGACAGCCCGAGTTTGATCCCTAGGGCCACTGACTCCCTCAGGCTGTCCTCTGACCTCCACGTGCCTGCTGTGGCATGCACACGCATACCTCCACCCCATAAATCATTTGATCAACCAATAAATAAATAAAGTAATTTAAAAGTTAAGTACCCTATACTTTACTCGTTCCTAGTAATCTGAAATTATTGATTCTGGTTTCTTTTTGGAGGCACAGGGGTGGGGGTGGGGGAGGACTGGGAATAGGTGTGAACTGTGTTCATTTCTTTAAAATGAACAGATTAAAAATTCCTCCCCATCAACAAGTTAAACATGTCTACATCTAGATGGTGTAGCTGTGTCATATTACCTCTCAGAGATGTAACTTGAAATTCCATGTCTGATCCAATTGTAAACAAGCTTTCCGGTGTAGCAAGAGCTACAGAAGCAATTGTGATCCAAGGGAGGTGAGCGAGATGCCAAATTACCTCTGGCCGTTTCAGATGCAGAAACGTGAGCAGGTTCTGCTGACTTTGCCAACTTAAAATACACCAGGGAGACTCGCTCTGTGAGAGGGTGAAAAGAGGGTTTTGACCCATTGCCAAGAGCAGCCCTGGGCGGTACTCACAACCTCAGACACAAGCAGAGAGGTTTCCTTTATGCCCGAGGAGGGCCTGCTGCATCTCTGGGTTGGAACAGACTCAGCGAAGATCTGTGAGCCAGTGTGGGCTGCCCCTTGTTACCAGGAAGCAGCTTAAAAGTGAGTAAACAAGAATGCACAAACCCACCGATGTCCTGGCTTCCTGGAGTGGAGACGGAGCTGATGGCACTGTTAGGCTCTCCCCTTCCACAAAGGCATCCATCCTGAATCTTCTGAGGCACAGCATACCCCTCCTTGCCCACCGGCTTGGCTGAGGCCCCTATAGCTGCAGCCGCTGCCCATAGAATGCTGAGCTCCTCTGAGTTTTACCAGGTCTGATGGGAGCTACGGCCCAGAACGCAGAGGGTGGCCTCAGGGCATCCCCAGTCCTGAAGCTAAGCTTCAGATGCTCCCGTTTGAACAGAGAAGGTGGTCTAGTTAGAGAGCCTCCTATTAAAATGTACCACACTCACCCCCCCACACACACACACACAAACCCTAGTCATTTCCCAAAGGCCCTATTATTTTTATTTTCACACGAGGGCTTATGGGTTTTGAGGAGAGCCAGACACACAGCCCAAATCAGCATGCAAACTAAGAAATGTGACCAAAATATGTCAATATATAGTCCCTGAAAAGTCTCAAGGCAGAACCTGTCCAGCCAGAAGCAAGCTGACAGTGACTCCAGGGGGTGGGGTCCAGAGGGGACTGGGAACTGAAGAGTAGGGACAGGAAGCCACTTTTTCTCTGGGGCAGAAAGAAAGTTGCGCTCAGAGTCAGGCTGAAGTCTGTCCTCAGCGGGCATGGATGTGCACATGCATCCCGCTGAGATCCTCTGACCTCAGGGATCCTCTCTGTTCCGCCCACCTCAACGCGTGAGGACCAGGCTCACCCGGCTTCCGGCCCCAGATGCTGACGGCTTGTTGTGAACGTGCTTTCTTGCCGCAAGCTTCCTGCTCTGGACTGAGCTCTGTCTACATGTGGATACTTTGTCCCTAGCTCGATGTACTACCTGACATCAGTGGAACCTTCATAGGGTGGGGTCTTCTCACAGTGACTTAGGCCTCTGCCCTCAAAAGCTATTGCGGGACCTTGGTCCTTTCCTCTTTTTCTTTTCTCACTGCTTGATTAGTAATAAGGTGATCAATTTCACTTCATGCTATAATACCCTTGCTATAATGTGCTACCATACCACAGGCCTGACTATAGATGGAAACTTCCAAAACAAGTCTTCACTCAGTGAAAATTAATTCTCTTAGCCATTTTGCCAAGGGGATGGAAAGGAGATTGACACACTTCCCTTCCTGCATTCACCTTACTCGTGACTAACTCAATAGTCACGGGGACCAGGTACCACCTCAAATGTACCCTAGGCTAAGCAAGCTGAGTGTGGTTCTCTGGAGAAAGGCAGATATGGGCTGAACTGAGATCCTTAAAACAGCATGTTGTGAGGCTAAGCCTTGGAGTCTATGAGTGTGACCTTGTTTGGAAATAGAGAGCCTTCAGATGTAATTAAAATACATGTTAGGACGAGGGCAGCCTGGAAAGAGCATTACCAGCATCTATGTAAGAGGGGAGACACAGGTAAACAGAGAGAGAATATCATGGGAAGACAGGAAGAGAAGAAGCACAAGCCAAGGACCATCAAGGGCTGCAAGCAGAGAGCAGAAGCTAAGAAAAAGGCCTAGAGCAGCTTCTCTTCCTTCTGAGTAGGATTGTCCCACTGACACCGCCTGACTTCTGGCCTGGAAGGATAAACTTCTGGGTTTTTAGCCCCTGGTTTTGGTTACATGTTACAAGAGCATGACCATGGGCACGTTTGGTGCTGTCAGAGAGCAGTCAGAAGAAGCTTGCCTTCGCCCAGAGGGAGCAGGCCGAGAGCAGGGCTAGAGCCAGGGGCTTTATGTGAAAGGCTTTGTGAAGGCGCTGAGGATGTGGGCAGGAGGAGAAAGGAGAGTCGGTCCCAGGCAACATCTCTCCCTGAGGCATGGAAGCCCCTGGCCCCTCTAGTATCCATCTGGTAGACATACTGCCTCAGCTACTTCTGCTGTTGTGATCAAATACCATGATGTAAAACAACTGGGGAAGAGAGTTTACTTTGTCCTGTATTCTGGAGGGAGAGTTTGTAATAGGGGGTGTGGGGTGGCTGAGGGGTGGCATGGAGTGTGGCACAGGCAGCCAGAGCAGAAAGCTGAGTGATCACATCTGCAAGCGCAGGCAGAAAATGGAGAAAACAAATGATGTGGGGCCAGGCTATGAGCTCTGAAGACCCTCCCTTAGCCACGTGCTTCCTCTGGAAAGGCTCCACCTCCTAAAGGTTCCACAGCCTCCCCAAACAGCACCAGCAACCAGGGACCAAGCATTCAGACACACGAGCCTATGGGGGCATTTCTCAATCAAACCATCACACAAGCTGTAATCAAAGAAACACAAGGAAGAGAGGGAAAGGGGGAGGACAAAGAAAAAAAGAATGAAAAGGGCTTTGCTCCAAAAATAGCAAAACAATGCTCATGGTCCACTCAGTCGGTAAAAATTTCATAAGCATCGATGTGATGTGTTTTGCTAAGGCACACAGAGAACACAGGGTGAGCAGGACATGGCTCTTTCTGTTAAGCAAGTACCGGAAGCTGGAGAAGATGGTTAGGTTGACCTAACACTGCTTTGCAGTAGGAGATACATGAGTATTATACTTGCAGCTAGAAGGGACTCTAACCCTAACTGTCACTACTGGAGTATAAGAGAAGAGATAAACTGAGTCCGAACAGAGCTATGAAGCTGGACATCGTACCATGGCAAGTGAGGAAACCTGACTTGTCTACGGAACCGAAGACAGACGGAAGACAGCCAACACAATAGCCTAGAGCCTGCCGGAAGCAACCAAGCCTCCGTTTCCATCTCTCCACTTCTGCCAAGCTCCCACCTTGCTGGAATAATCCAGCTCTGAGCACCTGTCACCTAGGTGATGATCTCTTCCACAAAGTCCCTTATTCTGAAGTGCGCAGACTGTTAATTTTTGTGCCTTGTCATTCCACCATTCAGTGGAGAGGAATGCATCCTGCTTTGTGGCGCTCTCTCCAGGCACTTCAACAGTTTTTATCTCACTGCTGTCTGCAATTTCGTCCTTATCACACTGGGAAGAAATGGAAATTCTGGCAGAGATTTGAATTCATTTTGATATGTGTTCCCATGTAAGAGCTTTCAACACGAAAGGCTTGAGACCACTCTGAAAAAGTATTTCAGAAATAAGTCTACCTTTTGGATGTCTCTGAATTGGTTTTGAAATTTTATATTATGAAAGTGTCTTTTCTATAACAGAAAGGATAGGTTTATGACTTTCTATCTGTGTGTTTACCAGCTCTCAGGGCAGGGGCATGTCCAGCAGGGCAGGGCATTTCCAGCAGGGCCCGACCGAAGGTTTGAGAACAGGCCTTGCTCTCAATTACAGCACACACTGACACTTGTGTTTTCCTTGTGTTCAGTGACGTGTGTCAGTAAATTACAGTGCCTAAGTTCAATTAAACAGACTCTGTCAAAGCAGGCTTCTAAAACTCAGGACAATGACTCATGCAGAACAAAGTCAACAGCAAAGGAAAAGAGCCCCTGCACATGTTATTTAAATTCTTCCTAGACTACAGAACTACTCCACAGCAAAAAGGCTTCCTGCTTTTTGTCTTTTTAATATTATTTAATGCTAATATAAACAATATTCCTACTGCAATATATTCATCCACCTAATTTAGAGAATGTCCTGCTAAGGGATTGAAAGAGTTGATAACAGCTCTCTTCTGCTGCTCTAACAGTTCCACAAGGTGACACAAAGGTCCCACTGCTCAGGTCGGAGAGTTTCAAATCAGCATATTGATGGGGTTGTGGGTTTTTGGGAGCGGTTCTGGAAAGATGCTTTTTCTGGCTTCTAGTAACTGCTGACCATCTGTGCCCTGTGGCCTTGTCGTCTGTCTCAGAGGCAGCAACACGGCATCTCCAAGTCAGACTCTGACTGGGACCCCCGACCCTGCCCTCAGCGTCCCTGGTTTCTACCCCCTACCTCCTCTGTATGTATCACACTGGGGCACCCTGATCATCCAGGATGAGCTCCAGTCTCAAACCCTGAATTTAATCTGCCACCAGAACTCTCACTTATATGCACCATCATGCACTCACAGATGCCTGGGGTTACTGCCTAGACATCTTCCAGATGCATTATTTAACCATCAAGGATTGCAAATTTTTTAAATTATTTTATTAATATAGATATCTTGTTTCATGTATGTCTATAAACATGTGTGTGACTGGCACCCACAGAGGCCAGAGGAGGGTGCTGTGTCCTCTGAAAGTGGAGTTACAGATGGTTGTTAAGTTATCATATGTGGGCTGGGAATTGAACCTATGACTTCTGAAAGGGCAGCTAGCCAAGAGCAGTGAAGCCACGGCTTTCACTGCTGAGCCATCTCCCCCGCTCCATTTTGAGGTGTGTTTGAATAGTTCATATGGATGCGTGTAACTGTGCCTCTCTCTTCTGCGACTGAAGAAGTAGAGTTGCCTCTGAGTTAAGGAGATAGTAACGTGAAAACCAGGAGTGGCTGCACAGTGCCAGGCACCCCAGTGCTGGGAGAAGAACAGAGCAGGAAGCCAGGGTCACTCTCAGCTGCATAGCACGCTTGAGGCCAGCCAGGCTTCCATGAAAGCCCCGTGACAACACGTGCCCACTCCCTGCTTGCCCTCCTCGTCTCTCTCCTTAGTGTCCTGGAAGAAGACACACTAACCTAATAGCCCTGTTGACTAAACTCCAACCAGTCACTTTCGCAGCTAGTTACTGAGCCGACAAACAGCGCGGCTCAGCAAGCCCGCTTTGCTCCGTGCTCCGCCCTCTCCTCACACAGGATCCTGCAGAATGCTGGCTGAAGCCTAGGAACAGTCAACAGTGCCTTGACTCGGGAGCCTGTACTGCAGTCCTCAGTCACAGAACAAAGCTCCAATTCAGAGAAGAAAAAAAATCGGCCCCTTTGGTTGTTTGACTTTCACGTAGGCAAAACAAGCATTTGACTGATGGGCTCTTTCATTTTTCACAGTTATTTTAGCTCCTTCGAACTACAAGCTAAGTGTGCCATTTATATAAATACACAGTAGTCTATTTACAAGGTTATCGAATGCCTTAATTCATCTGCGAACTCAACATTCACCACGCCCAACACTCATATTTACCTGCGGCATGCCGAAGTCGCCACTCCCCATCCCACCCCCACCCCACCCCCGCCTCCTGTTTTTCCCTTTGGCCTTGGGTAGAGTTCCCCATCCAACCAGGTCAGGACATTTGTTTTTATTTTTTAACTCAACAAATATTCCCTGAATGCCTATTATGTGCTAAGAACTGAAAGGGATCCAAAGATTAAAAAAAAAAGTCACGGTGTGTATTTGAGGTATATTTAACAGTCTAGGAAGAGCATGTAAAAGTTCTCAGGCAGAACGGGTGAACTTTACAAAAAGCATTATGGAGTAAAGAGGGGAGGGAGTCATTCAAGTAGCCTGCTATCAGGGCCAGTGGAAGGGGCCCTCATGCAAGAACTTTCTCAGTCTCTCTGTCTCTCTGTCTCTCTATCTCTCTGTCTCTCTCTCTGTCTCTCTGTCTCTCTGTCTCTCTGTCTTTCTGTGTGTGTGTGTGTGTGTGTGTGTGTGTGTGTGTGTGTGTGTGTGTGTTTCTTTTACAGAAATGGTTTTTGATCAAGTTTTTTGTTTTGGGGGGATCTTTTCATTTGTTTATTTTTTTCTGAGCTGCAAAAGGCAAATTTGCATTAGTGTCCCAAGTACCTTTCCCTCTTCCAGATTTCATTTTCTTGAGAAGTTATCGAACACATACAACTAAAATCTCTTAGTATGAGGGAAGTCCCAGGATCATGCCACCATTAAGGTTAAAGAGTGAGCTAGGGCTAGAGATCCCGGCTGAGCTCCAGCACTCAGTGGCTAGAGGGTGAGGTGGACAGGACAGAGATGGCATGCTCAACAGAGGCTGGAGGCCTCCACCCATAGCTTCCTCACACAGAGATCACCCTAGAACAGTGGTTCTCAGTTTGGGGGTCACAACCCCTTTTGGGGCAGCAAACGAACCTTTCACAGGAATTTCCTAAGACCATGGGAAGACACAGGTATTTACATCATGATTCATAGTAGATGCAAAATTACAGTTATGCAGTAGCAACAACAACAACAACAAAATCTTATGGTTGGAGATCACCACCACATAAGGAACTGTATTAAAGGGTCACAGCATCAGGAAGGTTGAGAGCCACTGAGCTCGGATCATTTGGCTGAAGATGTGTGTGTAGCTTTAAAATAATCTGCACCCGTGGAGTCATCCAGTCCTGGCATATCTAGATGAAAAAGAACTCCCTAGAAGCGTTGCCCACAGGTGGGCATTTTCAACATGATGCCAGAGACATAAAATGAGTCATGCTATAACATAGTACCACAGACTCGGCAGGTTATAAAGAAGTGCATTTGTCTCAGTCTGGTAAACTGTGAGGGCTCTGTTCGGCGAGTCCTTCCCACTGAGACATCCTCAGAATTCTCACCTACTCGAATCACAGCGGCAGTGAAGCCTCATTTTGGAGGCCATAGTCTGAAAACTAGGGTTGCCTTAACAGACTCATTCGATTTTCCAATTCTTGACCTACGTACAGGTCAAGAAGTAGTCCTGAGTACTTAGTGCTGAGAAGACCTCCAGGATACTTAAGTGTAAAAGTCAGGAGAAAGTAAATAGAAAAAGAAATATAATCATCATTTTAGAAGAAAAAAAAATAGCTCCAGTGAATCCCTGGAGAGGCAAAGCAAAAGACAAGTGATTCTATTTGCACCCCAGGATGGTTGCATGAGAATTCACACTTGGTTGCTAGAAAGCTGAAGGACAAGAACAGCAATAACTACTGAGATTATTGTCACTGCTAACCGCAGGTCTCAGAATCAGGAAGGAGAGAGCCCATCAAAGAGCAGCAAGTCAGCGTGAGGAGATGAGGCACATAGGAAGAAAGAAAGAGTAGCAGGAGCTGTAAAACCCAGGGCCACCAGGGAAAGACCTTCTTCCTAGGGTTTTCAGTTCTGTTCTTTTCTCACCATAAAAATGGTCTGAAAGTGCTGCTGGGTCAGAACCAGAGGTTCCTTGAGTACCTGGTCTATAGGCAGATTTTCATCTTAAAGTCCTCGTACTAGAACAGTCATTCTTAGGGTGTGTCCTCTCCTCTTCAGTTTACTAAGGGACTGAGCTACCAAAGCGTACTAGCAATGTACTGCATACAGGAGAGCTAATCTTCATTATTAACTTCATTGGAGCCCACTTTGCTATGTCTGTGAGGACGCTTCCAGAAAGGTTTAACTGAGGGAGACCCACACGAAACTGGTGCCGAGAGCCTATACCCAACAAAGAGAGAGAAAAAATAACATTCCTCTCTCTTCGCTTCCTGACTGGATGCAACGTGGCTGACCACCTGCCTCAGGATCCCCCCAGGAATCACAGCAGACCCTTCCCCTGTTAAGCTGTTTCATGACAGGTGGCAGAGATGAGAAAATTACTTAATACAGCACATTTGACTATTGCTTAGAGCATTCATTTTCAGTGTTCTCACCACCAAAACGTAAGTATGTGAGATACTGTGCCTCATGTAGTTTGAGTTGGGCATTCTACAATGCATCCAAATGCCAAAGCCATCATGTTGTATACTATAAATGCATACAATTTATACATGTGTACAAATAAATAAGTCAATCCCTCAATAGCAAAATTTCACACTAAATATTAAAAGTTTCATAGGAACTGCCGTAAATAAAAAAAATTATGAACAGTAAATTTATATTATACTTAACAAAACCCAGGCTGAATCACAATAATGCCTTCTTAAAGTTCAAAAAGATACTTTGCATGAAATGTCATCTTTTTCAGCTAAAATATATGGCAGTGCCAGCATGGTCATAAAGAAAGTAGAAACACAATTCTACGATATTTGTTTTCTCAGTACTTCCCCTTGATTGTGTTTTTACAGTGTGGGACGATGTCCTGACCTTACCTATACTAAAATTTCTTCCTTCAGCTACTCACCAGGTTAACTTTGCCAGACTCTCGTTAGGCAGAAACCTGGATGTGACTCCAACAGTATTTTCTTCGGTTTCATGGAGTCTTCCATCTTGTATTTTATTGTTGAGGGTCAGTGACATCTGGGCATCAGCAGGAGACAAGCCACAGAAGGCTGTGACACAGGGAACTGAGTCATATACCAGCGGTTGTCTGGCTAAGTATTCATCTCCCAAGTGGTTAGATCATTAGTGAATACTTTCAAGCTTTGAGGAGTTCTGTTTGCCTGTGATGTTGGCTTCCCTATACATTTTGAAACCTCATAACTATAGGAATTCTTATAAAGAATTTAAGTGTAACAAGGACCACCACCCCTGAACAAATCTGAAATTCATATTGTCTCAAAAACCAAGTTTCTCCTTTCAGAGGCCCTCTGTGATAGGCTCTTGTCCTATTCCCTATTTTCTTCCTCTTTAGATGTCCGTCCCATTTGCCCTTCTGAGTGAGGATTGATCATCTTACCCAGGGTCCTCCTTCTTGCTTAGCTTCCTTAGGTGTACAGATTTTAGTATGTTTATCCTACAATATATGTCTAACATCCACTTATAAGTGAGCATATACCATGTGTGTCTTTCTGCTTCTGGGATACCTCACTCAGGATGATCTTTTCTAGTTTCATCCATTTGCCTGCAGATTTCATGATTTTTTTTTTGTTTTGTTTTGTTTTGGTTGCTGAGTGGTACTTCATTGTGTAAATGTACCACAATTTCTGTATCCATTTCTCCATTGAGGAACATCTGGGTTGTTTCCAGATTCTTGCTATTATGAACAAAGCTGTCATGAACATAAAAAAAAAAAAAGCTAAGTCACCCTCTTGTAAAAGCTGGACCAGGGTTATATGTCTGAAGCCATACCTCACCCTTATTTGTGAAAAAATGCATCGCGGTTCTGAGTATACTAGGACCAATCTTCCATTCCAGCCAGAAAGCAACTCAGTTACCTACACCCTAAACCAAAATCATTAACTCTACAATGAATGAATGATGTTGCTGATTATAAAATTCCTTCTAGCCCTAGCAATTCTTGGCAAAGAGTCTACATCATGATCATTTAGAAACAGCTCTTAGTGGACCATTCCAAGGGCTCTAAGACAGAAACTCTGAGGCTTGAGGAGGAAGTCCAACAGGCTCCTTCCAAACCCATGCAACCCTGACTATAATCACCACAGCTTTAGAGTATTAGCCTCATTAAAGAAATATGAACCAGCCCAACCCTTACCCATCTGATATCAGGTCAAAAATTACCACAAATGCAAATAAGAAGGAAAATATATAATCATATCTGTAAAAATAACTGGCCTATAAGAAGCTACAAAAATGACAAAAATGGAATTAGCAGTAAAGGAATTTAAAACTACTAATTAAAAAAAATCTCTGTTGATTATGGTCACAAGAAAGAAAAGCATAGATGAAGAAAAGATGTTATGGAAAATAATAAATGGACCGTGCATGGAGAGTAGCTATCAGACTGATAGGCATCTCTGTCTTCATGTGGGTTCCCTAGTAAGGGGAGCAGGAGTCATCTCTGACATGGACTCTGTTGCCCGCTCTTCAATCACTTCTTCTGGCAGGGCGGCCTAGCCAGGCCACAGAGGAAGAGGATGCAGGCAGTCCTGAGGAGACTTGATAGGCTAGGGTCAGATAGAAGGGCAGGAGGGCTCTCACTTTCTGAGGACCAGGGGTGAGGAATACGGGGGAGCAAGGAGGGAGGGTGGGACAAGGAGAGAGAGAGGGCTACAATTGAGATATTGTGGAAAACCACTTGTCTGGCAGGCTGCTTTATTATTGAGTGCTCAGCGAAAAACATGTTTTCACCCTGGCCTTCACCTGGAGTCAGGGATAGGCAGGATGTTTTGCCAAGTTCACTTCCTTTTGTTTGTGTGAGGATCACCCAGACAGGTGTTTGAGGCAAACAAGTTTGACTTCTTGATGAACTTCATTGTCTCAAGGTGCTTTGCTCTGATTACAAAAAGAAACTGTGGAATAAACCGGGAGCCTAGTTTCTACTGGAAGCCCTCTCGAACAGATCCCATGTGTAGTGTCTTGTTTGGTTCTTTGGTTTTGGTTTTGGTTTTTTTCTTTCATTCAATCCTCATTCCCCACTCAAGGACTGTTCAACTCTGTCAGCAGGCTCTGGCAGGATATAAAGTGAATAAATTTTAAAAATAAATTAAAATTAAAATTAAAAAATGAATGGAGGCTGGACATGATGGTTCATGCCTTTAATCCCAGCACTTGGGAGGGAGAGGCAAGCAGATCTCTATGAGTTCAAGGCCAGCCTGGTCTACAGAGTGGGTTCCAGGACAGTCAAGGCTACACACAGAGAGAGCCTGTCTTGAAAAAACAAAAACAAATAAATAAATGGAAACCCCCAAAGTTCTATCAGAAGTGAAAACAAAATAGAACAAAAAGGATTTTAAAAAACCATATGTTCTAGTTTCTTTTCTATTGCTGTGCTCAAACACTCTGACCAAAAGCAGCTTGAAGAAGTTTATTCGTCTCACACTTTCAGGTCATAAACTCTCACTGAGGGAAGTTAGGGCAGGAACCATGGAAGAACACTGCTTGCTCACCCTAAGTCACCCGTGTGGCTGGCTTTCCTGTATAGTCCAGGTGACTAGAGGTGGTGCTGCCCACAGTGGGCCCTTCTGTACCAACAGTCAAGACAGTCCTCCACAGACACACCCCAGGCCAATCCGACCTCGTCAGTTCCTCTACAGAAACTTTCCTCTCAAATGGCTCTAGACCAGTGGTTCCCACCTTCCTAATGCTATGATGCTTTGATACAGTCCCTCGTGTTGTGGTGACCCCCACAACCATTACATTATTTTTGTTGCTACTTCACAACTGTAATTTTGCTACTGTTAAGAATAGTAATATAAATATCTGTGTTTTCCGATGGTCTTGGGCAACCCGTGTGAAAGGGTCATTTGACTCCCAAAGCAATTGAGAACTGGTACTCTAGAGTGTGTTGAGTTGACAATTAAAGCTCACTAGGACTCAGTGCCAAGAAAGGGTCATTAAACTTGAACAGAGCAACAGCGATCTGATGATATATCAGTAAACAGGTCCAAACAAACAAAAACAGGATAGAAACAGGGTGAAAAACTGGTTGAAGAAAAAAAGAATAAAAAATTCTAAATCTAATGGAAAGAGTGAGCCACAGATCCCAGAGATGTGTAGTGCGGAGTACAGGGGACAGGGAAGTACAGCAACATCGCCGTAATCGAACTGTTTCCAGCCAGGGTGAGGAGCACGCCTTCAAAGCAGCTGGCGAAAGAAAAATTCCTGTAGAGGAACAGGAATCAAAATGACAGCAATGTTCACCTAAGAAACAATATAAGCCACGAGAAAATAGAGCTACAGCAAGAAAAATCTACCTTCTGGAGTTTTATATCCAGAAGGAATGTCTTTCAAAAACTGAAAGTGGTCTCACTGAGAAATCTTAAACAAGTTGCTCTCTCCTGGCATAGAGACAGTGGTTTTCACCTCTAGTCCTGGTACTTGGGAGGTAGAGCCGAAGAGTTGGAATCCAAGGTCATCTGAAAGTATGAGTCAGTTTGAGGCTAGTCTGGGTTACTTGAGACTGTGTCACAAATAGAAAGAAAGAAAGAAAGAAAGAAAGAAAGAAAGAAAGAAAGAAAGAAAGAAAGAAAGAAAGAAAAAGAAAGATAGTTAGTTCTTCAGTTAGAAGCTGGGAGGGCACCAGAAAGAAGTTTGTGTGAGTACAATGTTTCCTCACTGTCAATATTTTTAGAAAACAAGCCTTCCAAGCAAAAAATAAGAACAATGGTGCCAGAGAAGTGGGGCTAAATTAGCCCTAAGCAAAGGCTGCTGTGGGCTGCTGTAATAAGCTCAAAGGAAGTGTTTAAAAGGTAAAATGAATCACAAGTAACTTAACTGTTTGCCTGGAAAAACCTCAGCATTCATAAAAGGAAGAAATAAAACCAGTGCTCAACAACATAAAATTCATGTTCTGCTTTACGAAGCTTATAAAGAGCGGAGAGAAGGTGGCCTACAGGAAAGGAGCTGCAGATATAGGAGCACCATAGACAATGGAGTCTGTAAAGGAAAGTCTTAAGATTTAATGTCACAAGATTAAGATTTTGGAGCCTGTGAGATGGCTCAGCGGGTATTTGCCAACAATGAACCTGAGTTGGATCCCCAAAAGCCAAGTGGTAGAAAGAGAGGACTGAAACTCTACCTTGACTTTCCACAGGGTTGCTGCGGCATGGGAATCCCCCAGAGGAGAGGATTTGGGGAAAGGACCATATAATTGTTCCTCTTTACTCTAGCAATGATCACATGACTGCATGCATTACCTTATCACAGTATACACTTAAGGTGAATTAACCTTCATTTTAGCAAACATTATATGATATTTAGCTTTTATTAAGTCATCAGATTATACTGTATACACATTATGCCTCAATAAAATATTTTAATGCATTCTGCCTATCAAAACACCATGAAATGCATAATACATAAGCCCATGTGTATGACAGTTTTCAGCCCAACTTCTAGCTACCAAAAGCTTTTCACGGTATGTCTTGTCTTCCTCTCCACTGTGATGAGTGTTCAAGACCTGAATGAGTGATCGAACGAATATTCATATAAGAGGACAGTAAAGCCAAGCGAAAATAGATGCAGTGACGCTTGCTTAACCCATTCCTCTATTCAGATGTTTGGAAGTCACTGTTATTATAATCTAACCTAATTATACTATACTATAATGCAATTATAATGTAACTGATATTATAATCTAACCTTTGCACAACAAGTACTTATTTCCTGCAAATATGCCCCCATATAGCATTTATGTGAATTTATACTTAGAATACTTATAAACATGTCACCTTGTAAACATGATTAAACCTTATGCCACGTGACACCCTAAGGCCTGCCCTGCACCGGCTCGTGTCTGTAAAGACCAGTGTCTGAGTGCCTTTTACAGGAATGGTGCTCTGGACACATCATTTCCCACGTGACCGGGAAGGAAAGAGTCACAAGAGCTGCTTTTCCAGGCAGAGTTAGAGGAGGGCATTGCAGTTACACCAGGGCATGCTGACAACGTCTAACTGCATCAAATCTTATCTAAAAGCAGCAAATCCCCTCACCCAGAGGCCAGAGAGTGGGGCCTGTCCAGCTGCCTGCCAGGGCTCAAGCCTTTCCTCCCCTAAAGGCTTCATTTCAGAACTCAGATGATAAAGTACTCGCAGTCCTTGGGAATTTTAGTAAAAATAACACCCTTCTTGCAAAGCTAGGAGAAACTATACTATGCAACTACAAACTTCCTGGAGACCCACATAGTAATCACACTATCTGTGGCCATAGCCGTTACCAGAGGGCAGGATTCATCAGGTTAATGAATTTAGCCTCTGGCACAGTTCATTCTGAGTTATTGAAAACAGCCCTGGCCAGGTGCCCGATTCCTGGGAAAATCTTAAATTTTATCAGCATCACATGCAGGGTAACGGAATGGCAGCTGGACGTGTGATTTAATGGAAGCAACATGAATGCAAAGAGTTGAGTCCTCTTAGAAGATATGGTGAACATTTTTTTTAAGGAGAAATTTTAAGCTGGTAAAAGAAATTGTAGTTTTAAAAATGTATAGCGTACCCTGGAAATGGAAATGAAAATGCCTGAGATAGAGGTACTCAAATCTGGGTCTTTGCCATCCAGGCTTTGCACCCTTGCAAGGTCAGAGACTGTGGCAGACCACTCTAGATCTGTCAGGCCACAGCCTGGATCTGGAGGCTAGAGCAAAGATTTGTTCTGTGGTCTTAGAACTTGGACCTGGACTCCTCAAAGCCTGTGTCTTCTAAAGAAAGGAGCCTGGTTGGGCTCCTGTGCGTGTGTGTGTGTGTGTGTGTGTGTGTGTGTGTGTGTGTGTGTTTCCTTGGTAGTTTTGTCTCACTTCAGTTATCTCACAGAAGGACCTGAAGAACATGCATGAAATTTTCATGAAGAACATGCATAATGTACATTAAGAGGCCTTGGAATCCATGCACACAAGTCTTCATGGCAACTCTCTAGGGTAGAGCTTGCTGTCACGGTGACGACGACAAGAGCCAAAAACAAAAGGCTAAATCCTGGCAAATACACGTTGAGAGCCTCACTAGATAGTCCAGGTGTTACCTTGCAATCGGCCAGTTGTGTTGCTGACGGCTGCGTGCATATCAGGGCGAGGACACACTCTCAGTTGGCGCCTCGTACAGCCATGTTAATGCAACTCAAGTGTGGTTCTGCACCACTGCCATCTACCCAACTGGGGCAAGGCAGTGGCTTTTCAGGCATTGCTCATGCCAAAGAGACTAGAGAGCCAGGATCCCATGGCATGGCTGTGGAAACAGAGTCAGATTCTTTGTTCCAAATCTGAAATGGGCTCAAGGCAAAGATGCTAAATCATGGACACAAGGCAATCCTGTGTAAGCATAAAGTTATTGTGTACTTCAAATGCTGTTTTCTGTACCCTCCTCCCCATATCTGGTTACAATCCTTTTTCTGAGAATCTCCTCTCTCAATGTTGAGTAAACACTGCTCTCCAATTGTTCCCTGGTATGCAAATAAAGCAGCTTACAGCCAATCGCTAAGCAGGGAAGAGAATAGGGCTGGACTTCCTGCCACCCAGGGGAGGAGGAGTTAAGAGGAGAAAAGGGAATTACATGGTGGGCAGATGACCTGGAGGAAAGAAGCGCAGGCTCAGCAAGGAAAGCTACGAAGTGCAAGTATTGCTGGGATATGCGCTGGGAGCCAGCCAAATTAGCCTAGAGAGTTAAAAATAGAGTAATAACTGCTCATTTGTTTTTGTGTGTGTGATGCTTACTATTAAATAAATATAAAATTGTCTCAATTATTTGTGTGATAGCCTGGTTAAGAGAAACTGAGAAACAACCATAGTCTTATAAAAATAACCTTAACACTCCTGGATAATAGAGACTCGCATCACTCCAATAAATGAGTTTCATACTTCCAGAGTGGTCCTGACAGAACATATTCATGGCATGCCTGTCTCTTCCGGCCCCAAACAAGACATAACAGTGACAATACAGCCTCTCCTTAGAAAAGCTGTCCGGCCAGAAAGACAAGAATGGCAGTTACCAAACCAGGGCTACGGCCCCATGTACCATAGTTCCTATCTAAATTCTACAGCCCCAAGAATAAGTGTCAGAACAGGATGCAGAAATGCTTGCAGATGTCTTGGGCCTTCAAGGTAAATAACTAAATTAGCAGAGAGGCAAACGTCCAGGGGAGTAGAAATAGCATTCATAGTGAAATATAAAAACGGAAACAGTGTTGGACACAAAAAAATGACAAAAATCAAATCGTAGGGTAAAGGGAAGAGATTCAAATGAAATTTCAGTTTGATAGTGGCCAGAGTCTTTCAAACATCTCCACACCATCTCCAAGAAGACAACACAGAGGATAGTAAGGAAGCCCACGGGACACCCTCCCCTGCCTCACTTCACTCCCTCTGAATATGCTTTTCCCCTTGCCCCTTCCCTTCAAGCATTTTTAATCCAAAATATTCCTTGTTCTACATATTCAGGTTCCACGTGAGCCTTTATTTTAGAATGAGTTAACAAAACCTGTATACATTATAGGGACCTTATCAATGAACACAAACAAGAAGAATTATAAAAGCCACAGTTATTTTTTTTAAATCCAAATATTTGCAGAACAATAGAGTTAATTCATGACTATTATGCAGAAAATAAAGTCAGTGTCCCATGATTGTCTCATTTTGCAGTTTCTCCTTTCCAGGTGATGTTATAGAAAGACGCAATCTAGGTGGTGCCCAGCAGGCTTAAATTAAGATAAACTGAGGGTAGCACAAAGGAGGTTGAGTTCACAGGGGAGAGTCTAAGAGAAAAGAGAACTTTACAAAGGAGTCCAAAGTTCTGAGAAGGGCCCCTCTGAGGATGCTGTAGAGAAACCTTCCTAGCTGTGTATGAGAAAACTACTGTGAGAAAAAGCAACCCCAAGGATCATGGAGGCCACCAAACAAATTCACAATCTGTATAATCCACAGGCATTGGGTAGAAAAATCAAAGGGCCGCATTTTGTGGTGGCACAAAAATAGTCCTATAGTCTGTCTAATAATTGTTGAGATAAGATTGAAAAGGCCGTTCTTTGCAGGTGATTTAACTGCACGCAAGAGAAGAGCTCGATATTATTTAGAGTTTGTAACGTGCATGCCTAGTGTGCACAGAGCCCCGAGTCAAATCCACAATAGCACTGAAACCGGTGATGTACGTCTGCAATCCTGCACCCAGGGTTGGATGGATCGACCACGAGGGAGGATCCAAAGTTCAAGGTAATTCTCAGTCCCACAGTGTGTTTGAGGCCATCCTGGGATGCAGGAGACCCTATCTCAAACAGAAGAGGAGGATGAGGATGAGGACAAGGAAGAGGATGAGGAGGTGGAAGAAGAGGAGGAGGAAGAAACAAAAATAATAGCATTATGACAGCAATGCTGGCCCCACAGGTCCCGCAGTGCAACCAATCACGAGCCTGTCAGGCCCCAATTAAGTCTCTTCTGTCACATGCAGAAAGCTACATTAACCTGCATTTAAAATCAGCACATTTTCTCGTGGGGAATTCATAAGGAAGAGAGGTGTTCTAAACTTCTGGATATGAGCTGTGTTAAGCAGCAGCCCCTCCCATGAAGTTTTCCCACTGAAAAGGTTGCGCTTTAATCAAATGTCTAGGAAATGTGAGGAATGAATGCTACATTATGATATCACCATGATGAGACTGGCCGAATCTAGAAAGTGATAAATTCTATAGGACAAATGACTTGGTTTCTTCAGTAAATGTCATGAATGGCCTGAGGAAGTGGGACTAGCTTAACAGAAACTTGAGCAATAGATCAACTAGTGTATTTGGGGGATCCTGATTCAAAACACTATTGAGGCAGAATTTAAGTACTAATAAGACCACATAAGAACTATGTAAGATAAAAGGAATTATGTCTCTTATCCCTGAGAACTCAGTCTCCAGCACCCAACATGGGTATTTCTCCAAACAAGAGGATGGGGGTGCTGAAGGACAAAAAGAATTCCATGTGGTTAGGAAGTGTTAATGAGAAATCATGCCAGCCTGTGTTCAAATGGCAAGGAAGGATTTATTCAAGACTGCTGCAGAAGGGGGAGAAAGTTTGATCTCCACTCTAGACACCTCTGGGAGAAGTGGGCATTTATAGCCAACAAGCAGGAAGAATGAATGGATGGAAAATTACCAAAAAGACATTTGTTAGGTATCAAGGCTTGATAAGAGGAGAGCAAGGCTTAGGGGGTTCTCTGCAAACTGACTAACCATGACTCTCTCCTACAGCTGGGCTTAGCTGACCAAGGTCAGACTTGGGGCCAGGCCTAGTCTAGAAAAATAAAGTCTGCTCTCTTGGTCCAGGAAAGCAGGTTCCTTGACAGACATAGAAAAACTCTAAGGATGCAAGGATTACAGTAAAGAGGTTAGAGATAGAAGGGAAATTTCATAGAGAGTGACTGGTTAATGGGAGTAGCCAAATGGACATCCAGAGAAGCCAATCACCAGGCCAAACCAATGAGAACCTAGGAGTGTGCCTCGCTTGGGATGGAGCCAGAGCTGAGAATTGGATTGTGATTCTAATTCAAAGCAAAGGACTGCTTCGCCCATTTTTCCCTCTACTTCATGTGTCCCTGACTAACAAGATGTCCGGTTGGTAGGCATCAATTTTTCCTATCATTGCATTTCCTGACTTCTTCCAACACCCTTCCCCTAAAAGGTCTGCTAGTTGTCCAAAACAGATATCTATGCAATCTTAAGCAGGTTTCTGAGTCAGAGACACAAAAAATGAGGGACTGCAATTTCCAATCTACACTAGATAAACTAAACCCGAAGTCTCCAGTCTATGGAACTGCCTGATCTATATCTACAGACAAGAAACAAGTAGATTGGTAGATTCCATCTGTGTTGACTCCACTCTTCCTGAACTCTTGTTACTTTGGATCGTTTCATCACTGGCCAATCCTCCTGCAAGACTAGCCAATCAAAACAAGTCTTTTTGAGTCTTATTGAGTGCCTTTATCCACATGGGTTAAGCCCTGGCAAACCATCTACTATGAATGGAAATAAGCTACTGAACAAAAAAATGGCAGCTTGGGATCTTTATTTTCCATCGAACCACTTTGTCAATGAAGATGACTTCAGGGTTATACTGAAAACATCACAATTTCTAAGTTCATTTAAATGAACTTTTATCTATCAGCAACACTTAGCTTTCAGAAAAAAAAAAATCTTATTGAAAAACAAACCAGGGAAGAACACGAAGCCACAAGTTTCTTGGTTGATGTTTTTGTTTTTATACAAGGCCTCGCTCCCAACCCAGCAGATAAAGAACTGGTTCAAATGATTCTTTCCATGCTCTTGATACCCTTGTTTCCAGAGCTGAGCAGAGAGGCTCCAAAGAAATGAAATCCCCTTCTTCCCACTATTCTGTTGTCTTTCAAAACAGCGGGACTGCCAAGATCAGCCCTGAAAGAGCTTCCTTTGAAGTGTTCCCTGTGTTTCTCCTACAGCTGGAGCAAAACAACCACCTATGCTGTGCACCCAGGCCTCAGGGGGACAGCCTGGAGCCTAGGCCACCGTGTTCAATGGCACTATAAGGACAGGGAGCTGCTGCCACTGGGGGTCATATCCAGGAACTTGAGAATGTAGGGCTGTCACAACACAAACTGGCAAAGTGACATGGGGTGAGAGATAATACAAATATCACTCCAAGGGACCTGGGATCATGGGCTGTATTCAGAGTACATATGTGTCAGAAGAATGGAGTCTTTTCTGTTTTTGAGACTTGGGCATTTCTGTACTTGAGGCCAAGGATTAATTTCTATCAAGTTTAGCATGGATTTCCCTCCAGGCTGTGTGAGGTGCCCTTATACATTATACATGAAAACTGTCTTCATTATAAACATAACAGAAAATGTTTCAGAGCACAGTTAGGGGTAAAAAGGCTCTCCCAAATCAACCTGAAGACAGGGTGGAGACAAATGGAGACCAGCCAAATAAGAAATGCAAAGCTGTGTGTTCAGAGCTGGGGGCACGGGAACCCACCACCATCATTTACAGCTTGACAGACTTGAAGATAATAACTGGATAGGCAATTTTTGCTGGGGAAACAGCAAGTTTTCTGATGTGCCTGATTAATTGGGGTCTGTTTAACTCTGGGCATTGAAGCTGGCCTAACTAGACAGCCATATCATCTAAGCTTGGGTAGGGGTACATATTTGGCTTTCTTTAATTGGATTTAAATTGGAGCAGAAATGAAGATCAGGGAAATTTCTTCTTATTAATCAAGCCTTGACCATTTGGAGCTGATACTTAAAGGGTTATGGCTTAGTTCCTAGGTTGTTTCCAGAGATAGCAGGCTGGCTTTCCTGTGAGTCTGAAATATAGCAGGATGGCTTCCTGCGAGTCTGACCTATAGCGAGCTGGCTTCCTGGGCTGTTTTGCTATAGATAAAGGGGTTAGCTTCCAGGGCAGGCTGTGGGTCAGAGCTCTATTTTCCTATATGACAGAATTCCTGCTGCTTGTGTATCACTACTGAGTGCCCTGGAACAGAAGATCTGCAGGTAAGAAAAGCCATCTATGAAGCAAGGCAAATTTCCATGCAAATAGGTCTGAACAGGATTTCACGAGTATGAGTTTCCTATGCTTTTTTGCTGTCATGAGGGTGTGGTTTGCTTGGCCTCATGACTTCTGGATCTATGTTCTCTTATGCTTGGCACAGGAGGAACCCAGTAGCCTTCTGACAGGGAAAGAAGATGTCTTCTTAAGCCCACCTCCCTACTCCTGGGCACTCCAGTCTCTAAGTACTGTCTTAGAGCAAAGTTGGTTTGAATGGAATAGAGAAATGGACAATTTCATTTAGATCAAAATACCTTCATGGACCCATACATGACTTGAGAATCTGATTTTGGATGTCAGTTCTTAGTCAGACTGCTCCAGCGACCATAACAAAATGCAGCAGGCTCACTGGCTTAAACAATGTTCTTGAAGTTTGGAAGATGGATGTTAAGCTGCTAGACAATTCCATTTTAACCTGAAACCTCTTCTGTAAGTTTGTAGTGAGATACCCTCCTGCTGTGTGCTCAAGAGCCTTGTGTTTGTGGAGGCTGTGGTTGTCTTCCTAGAAGTGCAATGATCCTATTGGTCCAGGTGCCCACTGGTTCCTGATTAATCAAGTCTTGGAGGTGTGGCTTAGCTCCTAGCTTGTTTCCAGAGATAGCAGGCTGATTGATCCTTATGGCTCTTTGTTCAAATACAGTCACATTTGGCAGAGACACAAATATTTGGTTCATAATCTTACCTAAGGCTCTGGTTGCTCACCTAAAACTCCCACTTAGAAAATGGGTAGTCACCAAACTACCCAACTCTAAATTTTTTAAATTAACTTATTGAGAATTTCATAGAGCAGTTTTTGGTCATATTCTCCTGCCCTCCCTCACCCCGCCATATCCATGCCACCTCTCTATCCACCCAACCTGTGTCCTCATCTTCTAAAATCCAGCAAGTTCAGTTGCTGCCCCGCTGCCCCCGCTGCCCCCGCTGCCCCGCTGCCCCGCTGCCCAGCTGCCCCGCTGCCCAGCTGCCCAGCTGCCCCGCTGCCGTCAGTAGCAGCCGACTGTGGTGTGCCCGTCAGCGGCCACACCATTAAAGAAAAGGGCTTCTTCCTCTCCAGCAGCTGTCGGTTGCCAATAGCTCCTCGGCTATGGCTAATATTTTGTGTCCACCTCCCCTCTCCACGTTGAAATCTGGTCCGACTTGAGTTTCTCAGGTCTCGTAACACTGTCACAAACACTGTGAGTTCATATGTGCAACTACCCTGTTGTGTCCGAAAATTCTGTTTCTTTGTAGTCACTTACTGCTTCTAGCTCTTAGCTTTTCTGCTGCCTCTTCTGCAATTATCCTGCACACTGGAAGGAAAGGGGTATGATATATGTCTCCGGTAGGGATGAGCATTCCATGGCCTCTTATTCTCCACATCTTGACCAAGTGTGGGCTCTGTGTTAATCACACAGTCCTCTGATGAGGGCTGAAGGACAAGCTAATCCATGGATAGAATCAAAAGCCATTAGAGGTTGGCTTAATCCTGTCCTTTAACACAGTAACAGTAGGTTCTCTCCTAGGGCCTGTGACCTGTCTGCATAAGGTTTCTGTCCCTCAACCAGCAACAGGTATGGATTTGATGTTGTGATGTTGGCTTCAAGCCGTTCAGAAAGCGGCTGGTTTTCCTAGGGCATTCATGCCGCTGCAGCAGCACTGAGCACAGCGCACGAAGCTGGTCGTTACGATAGCTCTTAGCGTCCCCAGCAGGGTAATACTGATGGTTATTTTCCTCCTCTAGGACACAGCACCTTCAAGCATTATGGTAGCTAGCAAGTATGGATAAAGCTTGGTCAACACCAGCTTGATTCGCCGTGTTTTATGACTCAAGCATATGGTATCTGAAGCATTGAAGTTCTGGAGCTCTTGATAGTACACAAGTCTCTACACTACTATGAAAGTTATACCTTTTTTAAAATATTTGCTGTGCTCAGTTTCTTTAAAGTGGATGTCTGATGGTGGAGCCTCCCAAAGAGATCTGCTTCTAAACCGTTACATAGAATTCAGAAAATAAGTTTCTTAAATGGATTAACACAATGATCCCAAAAGTCAGGGGAAAATAGATATATTTGATCATATAAATTGTTAAAAAGTAAATAACTTCATGTTATCCTCCAAGAACCTCAGTAGTACAGAAAATAATCCCAAAAATCAACATGAAACTAAAAAGCAAAGTGAATAGTGACCTATTACAGAATGAAAGAAAATCTTTGCTAACTATACTTCAGGCAGGAGAAGAGAGATCTAGAATATGTAAGAAACAACAAAAATCAAATATTCCCTCACACAAAAATCTCCCAGTCAACAATGGAGTAATGAACTGAATAGATAGTTCTTTAAAAGGGAAACACAAATAACAGTAAATATTGGAAAAAAACATTCAACATCATTAGTCATCAGGAGAACACAACATTAAAATTACTCCGAGACTCTACCTTACCCTGGTCAAACATCTAACATCAAGGAAACACATGATAACAAATGTGATGAGGATGTGGGCAAACAGCAACCCTTAGCCATTGCTCGTGGGAACGTCATCTGGCACAGATATGGAAATCAGCATGGAGCTTCCTCAAAATACTAAAAACAGAACCTTACCACTCCTGCATATTTAAGCAAAAGACTGTGTGTCCAAGCACAGATATTGCACCACCGCTACTAATAGCTTTAAAAGTATAGAGTCCGGCTATATATACACCAGAGGAATATACATAGAAAATGTAACATATATGCCCACACACATATGTACACACACCTAAGGTGACATTAGAACATCCAACAAGTCCCTATGAATTGATTAGAAACAGAGACAATGACTACAGGCAGACATGTCTTCATAGTCAACAAATCTTTTAAAAAGAGACTCAGGGAAATGAAAATGCAAACATCCTAATAACCTGTTTTTACTCAGTAGACGAGGGAAACTTGAAAAGAAACACAGCACCCCACATCAGCAAAGCAGGAAGATAAGTTCACTTATATATAGCTGTCTAGAAAGGGAGTCACTTTTTTTGAAAAATTATCTTTCAATAGCTTCGGAAACGTAAGCACATGAATGTTTTGACTAGTTATGCAGCATCTGAAACTCAGGCCTGGAAGAAAAGCACAGGACACAAGGCTGAGGATGTTTATTGAAATAGGATGTTCATTGTGACATTGTTGAATTATGAGAGGAAATGACAGCAATCCATCACTTGGGGGAATGACTGGCCAAGTCTAACATGGACACACCGTGAAATATCATATAAACATTAAAATAATGAGGTAGACAGTGTTCTCACCATAAGGGTTAGGAAAGTTCTTAGCCCTGATTGCATTTTGTCTCATTAAACTGGGTCCCATGGCCATGCTCGGCTGCAAAGGAGGCCTGGGAAAGAAATATTTGTCTAGTAGAGTAAGACAAGAACAAAATGTGATTTGGGACAGGGTGCTAGTGTCCTGCCTTTTCCCACAGGAACTATGTTTTGTTTTTTTGTTTTTTGGCTCCAAGCTATTCTTGAGAGAATGATTAAGGAAGCTTTAAGTGAGGTGCCGCAAACATCTTGTCAAGGAAGGCTATGCGGGATATGGGAGGGAAATTGAGTCTAAGTTCAGTTAGGGAACCTAGCTGAGTCCCAGCACCCCTCACACTGCAGCACAGATGACTGGCACAGCATGTACTCTAGACTCGGGATGCTGCCAGGAGACAGCGCACCTCCAGTAAGCAGACAGGCTGCCCCACACTCCAGCTAGAACCAGGAAGTGGGAGTGGAGGCAGCTCTAAGAACACACAGGAAGCCGAGCTTCGGCTCACCCTGGGAGTCCGGAAGTGGGCTCAGCAGATGGAACCAGTTCTCTGTTTAAGGGTTTCCTGAGGCCAAGTTTGCTAAGAGTTCTTATTTGCAAAGTATTACAGGCTCTAAGGTGCAGGCACTGCAGAAGCCAGGCAGTTATTGCCTTTGCTGCGAAACAACGCAAGTAAAGATTACAACTTCAAATAAAATCAAGCAAATTTTGGCAGTTTAAAGGAGCAGGATTATCCCACAAACCCAATACAGGCTGCACAAGCCAGCCAGGAAATAGACGAATGTGAACCGCACCATCTGGGGCACAGTATAAAAAGCCTGGCTGAGGAATACTTGGAGCAATCCCCTGCTTTCTCCTTCTCCCACCAAAGGAGCAGGTGTGCATGGAAGACACCAGCATGAACTTTGGTAAGATGGGCTTCCAAGGAAACATTTATTACTGTGGAGGTAGGAAAGAAAAGCCACTTAAAACAGATACAAGCACGATGACTCTCTTCTTTGTTTGTTTGTTTTGTTCGTTTGTTTTTTGGGGTTGTTTTGCTTTGTTTTGTTTTGTTGCTTTTAGGTCTTCAAAACCACATACTTGACACCACACACCCATATAAGAACGCCATTCAAAATAATGATGTTATATTCTCCAAATCCTTGGGATTAGTCACTTGGAGGGAAGATCGTACATCAGAAGGCTGCTTTTGTTTTGTTTTCCTATCACACAACATTACCCAAGTAAGAGCTAAAGAGCTGGTCCTTTGCCCACGATAAGAAGATAGCTTTTAGAAAAGTTTTGTGGTTCCATGGCTACTTTAAACTTGGGTGGTCTAAAAACCAAATACCCAGTCATTTTATTACTACTTTTTCTCAGTGCTAGTGGGTCCCATCTCAGGCAATTTGTACGGACTTTGCTGCTGTTGCTCTGTGTTTGTTGTCGTTTACACGTTCTTAGAAGTTCTAGAAACACTTGGAGCTTAATTAACTGTGAGGGGATCGAGAGATGTTATCCAACATAAGGAGAGTTAAATAGCATTGCTCCTAAAAGCATAGGCAATGCCACAGGTTCAATCCATAATATAACAGCTAGGTTTTTGCTTATGCTTCATTTTTCTGAGACAGGATCTAGCATTATAGCCAGGGCTTGCCTGGAACTCACTACATCACCCAGGCTAGTCTCAAAGTTGCACCAATATTCCTGCCTCTGCTTTGCCAAAGCTAAGAAAGCAGGCACCAAAGAATAAACTTTTGTTTTCCTGAGACAGGGTTTTTCTGTGTAGCCCTGGCTGTCCTGGAATCACTCTGTAAACCAGACTGGTCTCTAACTCACAAAGATCCACCTACCTCTGCCTCCCGAGTACTGGGATTAAAGGCATGTGTCACCACTGCCCAGCCAAGAATAAACTCTTTTTTTTTTAACTTTTATAATTACACTTTATTCACTTTATATCCCCCATAAATCCCACCCTCCTCCCCTCCTAATCCCACCTTCCCTCCCCCTTCTTCACACATGCTCCTCCCCAAGTCCACTTGGGGTGAGGTCCCCCTCTCCTTCCTTCTGATCTTAGTTTATCAGATCTCATCAGCAGTGGCTGCATTGTCATCTTCTGTGGCCTGGTAAGGCTGCTCCCCCCTCAGGGGGAGGTGATCAAAGAGCAGGCCAATCAGTTTATGTCAGAGGCAGTCCCTATTCCCATTACTATGGAACCCACTTGGACACTGAACTGCCATGGGCTACATCTGTGCAGGGGTTCTAGGTTATTTCCATGCATGGTGCTTGGTTGGAATATCAGTCTCTGGATATTCCCTGTGTTCAAATTTTCTGGTTCTGTTGCTCTCCTTGAAAAGCAACAAACCAAGTAATCCAATTTAAAAAATGGGGAACAGAGCTAAACAGAGAATTCTCAATAGAAGAATATCGAATGACAGAGAAACACTTAAAGAAATGCTCAACCTCATTAGCCATCAGGGAAATGCAAAACGACCCTGAGATTTCACCTTACACTCATCAGAATGGCCAAGATCAAAAACTCAAGTGACAACACATGCTGGAGAGGTTGTGGAGAAAGGGGAACTCTCCTCCACTGCTGGTGGGAATGTAAACTTGTACAACCACTCTGGAAAGCAATCTGGCACTTTCTCAGACAAATAGGAATAGCACTTCCTCAAGATCCAGCCATACTACTCCTAGGCATATATCCAAAAGAGGCTCAAGTACACAATAAGGACATTTGCTCAACCATGTTTGTAGCAACTTTATTTGTAATAGCCAGAAGCTGGTAACAACCCAGATGCCCCTCAACTGAAGAATGGATACAGAAATTGTGGTACATCTACACAATGGAATATTACTCAGAAATGAAAAATAAGGAAATTATGAAATTTGCAGGTAAATGGTGGGAACTGGAAAGGATCATCCTGAGTGAGCTGTCTCAGAAGCAGAAAGACACACGGTATATACTCACTCATATAGACATATAATATAGGATAAACCTATAATATAGGATAAACCTACTAAAATCTGTACATCTAAAGAAACTAATCAAGAGGGAGGATCCTGACTAAAATGCTTAAACCCATCCTGAAAGGCAAAGAGAATGGACATCAGAAGAAGAAGAAAACAAGAAACAAATTAGGAGGAGCCTGACACAGAGGGCCTCTGAAAGGCTCTGCCCTGCAGACTATCAAAGCAGATGATGAGACTTATGGCCAACTGTTGGGCAAAATGCATGGAATCTTATGAGAGAAGAGGGAAATAATAAGATCTGGAGAAGAATAAACTCTTAAGAAGCCCATTGGCTGCTCAGTTTCCAAGTGGGTTCCCTACTAAGGGGAACAGGGATCGTCTCTGACAGGAACTCAATGGCTGGCTCTTTGATCATCTCCCCCTGAGGAGGGAGCAGCCTTAACTGAAAAACAATGCACCCAGTCCTGCTAGACTAGGGTGGGACAGAAGGGGAGGATGTCCTCTCCTATCCGGGGTATAGGGAAAAGGCATAGGGGTAGAAGAGGGAGGGTGGGAAGAACTGGGAGGAGACAAAGGAGGGGTCTGCGGTGGGAATACAAAGTGAATAAACTGTGATAAATTAAGTATATAAATTAAATTTTAAAAAAAGTAAGCCAGGTATCATTGTGGATGAGGGAGATATATTTATAGTTAAACCTAAGTGTTTTGGTTAGCTTGACAAGTTAGATGAACTGATAAAGAGGAAGTTAAACATTATGCCCTCAATAAACAAAATATGGTTATTTCCTAGGTTTATATCTGTGGGGCTTGGTATTCTGGGCCTGGAAGACCCGTTGCTGGGCAGGAGGAGCAGGGCTGCTGAAAGCAGAGCTGGGCACAAGGATGCAGTGTAAGGCTGGCAGGTCATCCGCACTGTTGACTTGTGCTGCCTCAGAATGCCACTTAAGTGAGACAAAAGAAAATAAGCGCATGACAGCAGTGAGGGCAGCGGGCCAGGTACTTGGAAGGATTTCAGACAGCAAGAAAATAGGATCGTATTGGGGTAAAATCTTTTTTTTTAAATAGACTCTTGTTATTCTCCAATACAGCTTTATCCTAACTTACTGCATCGTCAGTGGCTCCATACATGTGAAGACACAAAAGATTAGGAGAGTGGCATGCCCTTTGAGGAAAACAAGGTTTACCCCATAAGCATCGTCATTCACCTCTCCCCATTTCTGTCTTTCAGTATTGACCCTTACCACTCACATTTTCCAGACTACTTGCCAAAGTGGAAGCCAATAGAAGGCACTGGAGAAAGGCTGGCAGATGGGAGGAAGGAAAAAGCCAGGCTCTGCTCCTCTTACTCTTCTGCGCAGTGTCTCCAGCGGTAGCTACGTATACTGGGATTTCAGCCCCACTGGGATACTGGTTCTAGCTGGGAGGGCTTATTTTGGAGTGCCAGCCTTTAGCTTCTGGAGCCAAGGCCATGAATGGCTGTAAATACACACTGTCCTACCTCTCCTCTGCATCTTAACTCACATTGCTTCATCATGCTGTTTGCTCTGTCAGCATTTCCAAAGCCCTTGTAATTAACTCCCTTAATTGCAGTCCCTTCACTGCACACCTGGCATAAATTCTGGTTTCCTGATGAAACTCTTGACTGATAGAAGCCTAAAGAGACGCCAAGGCCTGTGCTAACAACTGAAAAACAGGAGTGAGCCAAGGACCATTAACAGGCAAACACCGTCCCTGTTCCCTTCCCAGCAATGACGGAGAGAAGAGCTGTGGGAAAAGTAGTTGCCATGGCACAGAGTCCTTCACCTCTCTTAGCAGAAAGCAGAGAGCAACACCCAAAACTGTGAATGAACAAAGAGAGGCCAAAGCATACTTCCAACACAATACAAGTAGCTATTAGGTGAATTAAAAGCACCTATAAATAAAAGTAGTTACCACATTGAACTCAGACTTGGGGTAGTGGGATTGACTTCTTTGTTTCTGTGTGTGTCTGTGTGTGTTCATGCTATTTGACTTTTGTAAATCTGTGTGCCTTTTACTTCTTGAATTTTTAGGCAAAAATTTTAAAGATTTGACTGGGTCTTTGTAGAGTGAAGAAACAGGTCTTGGTTTTTAGTTTCTGACTGGGCAAGACAGGGGAAGTACAGAACCAATGAGTAAGGAGAGTTAGAAAGTAGACACATTAATAAAAGAGCTAATGACATTACCCATTATTCAAATGACTGTGTAATGAAGTAGTTGTGGGTGGGGAAATCATCACAGAGTGCTTGTCCAGGGAGAGGGGAAGACGCCTCTTCCTTGGTGTGGACGCTTGTGAGCACATTTGATCTAGATTTTTTAAGTCCTCATTGCCGTGCATGGAGGCAGCCTGTCAAACCTATGCGTGGATGAAGACAGAGATTAGATGTGGCTCTGTGTGTTTGTGTATGAACCGGAAGACGGGTAAGGGGGTCGCTCCTATAGTGGCTTCTCCCAAACAAATAGCTTCTTAATCCCTGCTTCTCTTCAGCGTAGTCAAAACAGTGTCTGTCTGTTGAACTGGATGCGTGAAAGGGGCTGAAGATAATCCTAGACAGAGCCACTCCTTCCAGCCCTCGTCATCTCCAGCTGTGAGTACAGGGAGCAAGCTGAAAGGAGGCCTGAGAAAGACAGGAGTCCTGGAGACATAGCTCCAGGTTCAAGGTGTGGCTCTGAGTCTGCATGTCTATTTGTAGTAGGTTATAGGAGGATATTATCCAGAAAGAGGATCCAAAATACCCCAATATCATTTCCACATTGCCCTGCACTTCCAAGAGCCACACAGACAGATGGAAGTCTGAGAAGAGAAAGAAACATCAAGATAGGGAAAAAACAGAGAGGACCTTCTGAGCAGCATTATTAGCCGAAATAATTTGACTCGTCTGTTGTCTAGTTTGAAAATAACAATAAATGACTTAATGGTGAAACCCTATTGCTGAAGACACACTTTGGTTACAGGACCAGAAACATCCTTCATGCTAGCTAACCTTTGCTATGTAGACTACTTGGCAAGAAATGACCATATGTGTACTAGTGGCACAGGTGTTATGGCAGTAATCAGTCATTTTTCCAGTTGTATTTAAGTCCTATTCCACAGGAGTAATACATGTTTGATACTATAAAGCTGGCAAAAGACCCATAGTCGGGAAGCTCACAGGCCCCAGGGATGAACCTACCGCTAGCATTCTGCTGAAGAGACATCACACCAAACTGGTCTCTATGTTCATACCTCTATATTCAAATACTAGAAAAACAGACATCATCAGAGAAGCTCTTTTATGCGGTGGACAGTGATTACCACAGAAACTCAAAACTGTCCACAGTACATGTCAGCAGAGTACCCAGCCGCAAATAGGACATCTACATCATCTCCTCCCTTTCGGCTCAAGAACCATCTTGGAAGGCAGGAGGAAAGATGGTAAGAGCCAGAGGTCAGGGAGGGCTGGCACAAAATAATGTCTTCTAGATGTGACACGGCTGCAGCACTCATGAACTCAGCAGCTGTGCTTGCCTGCACACGGCCTGCACAAGGTCAAGCTGGTCAGCGTCTCGCATGGAGGAAGAACACACTCACAAGCCTCTACCCATAGCTGAGGAGCCGGGGAAGGAAGACTCAGTTTTCTTTAAGACTGTGGCCCCTGGTGAATCAACCATACTCCAGGGGACAGCCTCACCTGTGGGGACAGGGGCAGCATAAATTGGACCTAGTGGGCCATTTAAAAAAAAAAAAAAGGAACACAAAGTTGAGGGGAGATGAGGATCTAAGATGAGTTATGGGGAATAACGGGGAATGAATAGGATAAAAATAAATCATATTAATTCTCAAGGAAAGAAAGTATTATATTTAAAGATTATAATGCCTAGAAATCTCAATAGCTTTACATGATAAAAGTGGGTTTTGTTTTCTTGAGTATGTGCTTGATATGGATTAGGTGGCTCCCTTCTGTTTTGAATGTAGGCCGACTGGAGCACACAGCCTCCATCGAGAGGGGAGAGAGCTGGGAACTGTGGTAGGATCTACGTGGCAGGTCTGAAAATAGCTTGTTCTGCTATTTCCCATCGGAGTCCGAGCCTGTCCCTTGCCATGAGAACTGGGAAATGAAGAGAGAATCACCATTGAGTCAGCACAGAGCACCTTTGCCACACCTTTTTTTTTAAATTCGTTTCTCTAGGTGCTTTATTTTAATTGCTGCTGCTGAATATGTGTGCTTATGTCTTGGGATTGAATTTGTCCAGACAGGAGATAGATAATAATCAAGGTTTAAAACCAAATCAAACCAGTAGTGGGCAGACCTTCTTTAGGGGCATCTCAGTATGATTATTCTAGCAATGAGTTAAAAGTTGCTGCGTGTTTACCATGGACAAAGACAGAGCTGCCTTTGTGTCCTCAGCCGCAGCGCTGGAAGCTGCCAGCATTTGAGCCTATTTGTTTTATTGAGAAGAGCGATTGTTGGCTGGAGCACGAGGGCTCCCCATTACTCTTTCTGGAAAAAAAGCAATGGGAACTTTAGTTTCCCTCTGGATGACTACCAAAAACTATCAAAAGAAGCAAGAGTTCACAGCTCTCTCTAAAGGGCATCAGAATACTGAACAGTCCTCCCAGACCACAGCCGTGTCTGTAGACAGGTCCAATGCTGAGCACTTTTGTATCTCGTGGAAGCGATTCAGCGTGTAAGCGGGAAAACACCTGATGCCTGACCTGGAAGCTGTGTGGAACAAAAGGCTGGTGGCAAGGAGCTGACGACCGTGAGCAACTTCCCTCTCGGGGCTAGGTCTGTGTCTGGGTAGAAAGAATTACATCTCTGTGCTTCCGTTAACTCAAGGTCAACCCCCACCTCAGAGAGCAGAGAGGGTTTTCTTTGAAGGAAATTTTGAGGTCAGGATGAGCTAGAGATGAAGCTGAACACATGATACTCTTTTTCTGGAAAAAGACAATGAGATCTTGAGCTTTCTTCTGGATGGTGCCAACAGGTATCAAAAGGAGCGGAAGTTTCTCGTCTCTCTCTGCAGGGCCCTTAGAGGCATCTCAAAGTTCAGTGTTAGAAGTTGCTGTGCTTCAATTCACGTCGAGTCTTAAGTCTGCCGTGTGCTTTCCTTCCGTCACAGTAGCAGATCTGTCCTCTAATTCACCGGGAAAACGGCAATGGTGAGAAATCTCTCTACTCTGCCTGAAAGGTTTTGAGATGTGTGCTCTCCAATGCCTGTCCTATTGGTCCTTCTACCCAGCACTGTCTGGCTTCTATCTTCCTACTGCCATGGGAGCAACTTCAGTAACCTCTGTCACCAAAGCTCATGCACTGAGCCCTTGTAAACCCTTGCCCCATTAACCGCTGCTCAGCATTGGCCGATCCGCAGCATTGAGCACTGCTTTCAGCCTTTGTTTTGCTTTCTACTCTACTGGGGTTTGTTTCCTACAATTTCTAGCTCTGATACCATGTCTCTTAAGCGTCTGCTTCTTCCATGCTGCCATCCATCTTCCAGATGGATACACTGAACAAGGCTTTCTTCAAAGAATAATTCTTTAAGGGTGATGCTAAATCCCATCAACTCTACAGCCTGAAAATGGGCTCCAGGATTGTCAGGAAAAAAGAAGACAGAATGAAATCAAATATGATCTTGATGGCGTACGCTCTGTATCTCACTTAATGGTCCCAACATGTAACCAGGCTAAAAGCTGAGTCATCACGAACTCCTCACCACCACAGCCAAAAATGTCCAACATACACTCAAATATCCCTTAATATTTTTGAATGTGTTTCCTCCTCTTCCACATGGTCAGCAACTAAGTTATGGCCTTCAGGATCTCTCCACTGAACTGTGGTAATACTCCTCACTGTTCACCCTGATTCCAGCCACACTTACCCCCAACTTCTCCTGCATTTTGCTTCCAGGATAATATTTGAAAATATTAATTCAGGTCAGTTCAGTAGTTTCCAGTCAGTTCCATACATGGCCTCCTGCGTGCTAGCTCTTGCCTGCTTTTCTTTGTATGTGTGATGCCTGTCAAACTATCAGCATAGAGTTTCCCGGAGCATTGACTATCAAACTTCCAGTCAATAGCCTAAATCTTACAGCTCAGGTCCACTGTATATCATAGTTCACCTTTTCCATCATTGATCTAGTACATAAAGGCACATTGATCTAAGCACCCAGCAGCCATCTCAAACTTGATGTGTTTTCAAACTAGAAAAACCTGCTCTTCTCTGGTTTTCTCCATCTCAATGCTCAGGCCAACAATGTAAGACACAAACATGAGCCCAAGTCCTTTTGACACGCTCAAGTTCTCTCTCACCTCCACCCTCAACATGTAGCTCAAAGCAACCTGCTTCCTGCCATCACGTGGCTCCCTCTACAATTCCAAAAGCCATTCCAGGACACACCACTCACCAGATCTTTCAGCACTCAGCCTTGCCCCTTAGGACCAATGCTTCTCATACACCTAATATTCTTTGATGAACACGAGTCAGATCTTGTCCATCACTGTTTAACATTATAGTAGTTTCTTTGAAAATTACAGAAAAGTCCAGTTTTAAAACCTTCTGTGACTCAGCCATGACCTTACCCTTCCTTGATCTCTGTACCTGTGTCTCTCATCCACTGTCCTCTGGCCACACTGGACTTCTCTCTGTAGTCTAGACGCACCAGCCTTTCCAACCTCCGCTCCTTCATGGTGGTTGCTCTCACTCCATGGGTCACCATTCTCAAATGCTGCTCCTTCCTGACCTTAGGTCCCAGCCTTGCTATCACTTATTGATAAAAGCCTTTCTGATTACCATACCTAGACTACCTCTGCCATAACACCCTGTTTGAGTGTGTAATGGGACTCATCATTACCTGACTTGTTCACTAGCTGATTTTTTAAATTATTCATTTTTATTGTAAGTATGAACGTTTTGCCTGTGTGTGTGTGTGCACTCTATACATGCCTTGTCCGAGAAAAGACTAGACAAGGGCATACGATTCCCTGCGACTAGAGTTCCAGATGGTTATGAGCCACACGTGAGTGCTGGGAACCAAATTCTAAGCTGTACAGGGTATATTGCTGCATGTGGTGGTGGAATTCAAATCCAAGTTATTTAACAATAGGTACAGCATAGACTCTAGCCCATCAGAACTGACACCTCTATGAGAACCTAGAAGTGGTGACTGGATATAGTATTCTTATAGCCATCTTAGCCATCTGCTCAATAGAGAGTAACTCTCAATAAAGGCCAGTTGGGTTCATAAATGGGTGTATCAAGTCATTCTTGCTTAATTTCATTATTCTGTCAGGAACCTAAATCTGTATTACTAACCCACACAGAGTCTAGGCAGCTTTATTCCCTCTGTGTTAGCTACCAGATCTACTTCCATAGGCTAATTCTCCTGGAAGACTGATTATTGTTCTTTATAATTTTATGATGTAGCTCAGCTTGGCCTTAAAGCTGCCTCATCCCTGAATGCTAGAATTATAGGTATACATCACCATGTCTGGCTACTCTTATCAATTTTAATTGCAGTAATGGTTCTGGAATTTGGGTAGAGTCTTCTTTGCCTCTGGAATCCTTGACCAAGTCTATCCTGAAACATCTATATCTATCTACAGCTGGTTCATCATGGGAGAGGTAGACAAATCAATTTCCAATTGCCAGGCTCAAGTTCAGATATTATTACATCCAATCGTCAAGTCCTAAGCCAGTTATTTAACTTCTATTCCTTCTATAAACAGACATACAATATAAATATGGCTGTGAATGCCCCCAAATAGTATAGGTCAGAGCATCCAGCCAATCACACCTAGGCCAAAGATCAGTGAGCACCAGTTTCACTTTGCTTTCCGCCACCCTTTAGAGGTCCTATGAAGATGGAATGAAATAACATACCTGCACTGCTCAGTAAATCATAGGCATTGATCAGAGAACTGATGTTACTTCTAAAACTAAGCTGTCCTTGACTCGAGAATACAGTTTGCTTTCCAGGGATCATACAGAGACTGTGTGGTGGTTAATCCTCACTGCCAACTTGATTGCATTTAAAGACACCTAGGAGATTAGTGAAGCACACCTGTGAGGGTGTACTGTGACGGTGCTTCTAGAAACAATTAGTGGAGCTCAAAACCCAATCAAAGATTTAATCTCTTGATGGGTCAAAGTCTGAATCAACTATTGAGAGGTGGCAGAGCTGTCGGTTGGTGGGTGGAGTCTGGATGGAGAAGTAGGTCCCTTGGAGTAGGCCGTTGAAAGGGACATCTGGTCTACCCCTTCCCATTCTGCTCTGCCACCACCACCATCACCATGGCCTTCTTTCTGGTGCACTGAAACTCTGATAATAATAAATAATAATAATAAAAATAATAATAAATCTTTCTGCTTTTGCATTTATCTCTCAGCAATTTGTAAAAGTAATGTAAAACTAACTGATATAAGCTGAAAAGACACAGTAGGACCCATTGTGGAAAGGCCAGTGCTTCAACCTAGGAGGCCCATGCAAAGCAAAAGTCAGCAGCATTTGAGGAGCACTGTTTCTGTATTACACAAGCCTGCAAAAAGCTAAAAGGTAGACCTACCGGATACCTACAGAGAGATTTGCTGCTGGGTTCAATATTTCCACAACAGCATGAACACTTTGTCCTTTATTTCTTCTCCCAAACCAAGATATCTCTACTTATATGAGAACAAAGTTTATGCAGATTTTGATCTCCACTGACTAAGGTTTTCTCATCTTCCAACTCATCCAGGACCTTTCTATTTCTGTCTTCTGCCTTCATCCTTCACAGGACTACCCCACATACAGGTGTAGAGCACACCTAAGCAGCCTGTGGAACTGGGCTCTCATCATGTTCATATAGAGGCACAGAACAGCCCCAATCAGCTTATATATACCACAGTCACGCCTCCTTTAGGAGCTCTGCTAGTTACAGGCAACGATTTTGTTCAAAAAAGCTGGGGTGCTCAGGGAAGCACTGATGGAGTCTTTGCATCCACCACTTAGCTGGGACAGTCCTCATCACATCAAAGTTTTCAGACCAACACTATATAATGGCTTCTTCTGCTTTAACTGGCCATTCTTACTAACTGGGTGCCAGAGCTGTTATACTGATAATTGAAGTCTCTGGTGCCCTCTGAGTTCACTGTTTTGGAACAAATCCCTTTCCCACAGCCTTTGGCTAGTTAGACTTCTTTGGAGAACTGGATGAGAATGGAGTCAGTGTCTCCATTCAAACCTATCTTCTGTTTACATGCCCTGTAAAGTAAAAAAGAGAGAGAGAGAGAGAGAGAGAGACTGAATTTCTTCAAGTCAGAGTTTCTTAATAGCTAAAGAAAGGAGGAGGAAGAGGCAGAAGAGGAGGGAGAAAAGGAAGAGAAGGGAGAGGAGGAGCAAGGGGAGGAGGACAGGGAGGCGGGGTAGGGGGAAGAGGATGGGGTGAGGAGGACGGGAACAGCTATATCAAAGGGTTTTCCAAGGAACTGTGGTAGTGTGCAGCACAAGCCTGTAAAGTGCTCAGCACAATACCAAGTATACTGCTAATCGGAGACTAGCTGACTGTTTAGCTCAGGATAGGCGAACTAGAGCCGACATGATGAATGTAGTCACACGCTTTCGTTTACATATCCTCAGTGGCTACTCTCGTTACAGTTGCTGAGCTGTAGACATTACTGCAACGTAGGCAGCATGTGACCTTCTATGGGAAAAGCTGGACAACCTTTGGTTTAGTTTAGCCTGTTTTGTCTTCTCCATGTCAGCACCAAGAGAGGCCTCCACTGGGGATAGAAGCTGCTAATGCTTTTCCAGCATTTCTTTCCCCATCGCTGCCAACTCTCTTATAATCTTAGCCAGCTTAAAATGGAGAGTGTAGTTCCCAGATGCCCTTGCTAGTAGAAGTGGCCATCTGACTGAATCCTGGCCAGTGGGATGCAACTGAAACTTCTATGCATCGCACCCTTAAGGGATTTCCCTGCCCTCCTTCCTGAAGCCTAAAATGTTAAGTGCAGTGACAGAAAAGGGAAATGGAAAAGGTATTTTCCTCTTAGAACATGGTGTGGCCTTGAAAATGAGGTTTCATTTAGCAGAACTGTGTGAGAAGCTGAAGAAGCTTCATCTTTGGTCCTCAAGGCTGCATACGACGCGTTGTCTGCTAGGACAGACATTATGTTAAGCTGTTTACTTGGACTTCTCTACTCAAATGATAAAACACTAAATAAACCAAGTGAGATGGGCTGGGAAGCTGGTCCTGGCCTTGTTGGCCTCTGCTTGACACTCCTAGAAAAACTCTTTGTGGGAAATTTGGCCTCTGGATACATTGGCTTGGGCAACATGGAACCATTTATTCTTACAGAAGGCCAACATAACATTGCACATGTTTTATATTTACTAAGGAAAAAAAATACAAGTACTCACTCAAAAAGAGAAAAAAAAATTTCTTAAAATGCTTATTCAGGAAAAAAGATCAAAGTAGATTAACTAGTAAATAGGAAGACGAATAAACTAAGAACAGTATTAAGTTGGAAGACGTGTTCAAGTCTTAAGCTGGGCTCCCAGAGGGACTGCCTCCTTAGACATCAGCTCTAAGCGGGAAGAACGAAGGCAGGAAAGGAAGGGTGGCATAGTCTCCCCAGGTGAGGAGACAGAGCTGGGAGACGATAACTCATTTTGCTGCTGGGCAGACCTTAGCCCCATCTGGTCCAGCTCTCTCTCCATGTGCTGTCGATGAAGATGGACCCAGGACAGAGTTTAATCCTCCACAGCAAATCAAGAATAGGAGTCAGGAGACAGCCACTGTGTCTGTAAAGCGGGTCTAGGATCTTGAGCTCTGAGTCTGTTTGGTGAACTTCTCCATGGAGAGATCTGGGGAACGTACTGTAATGAGCAAAGAATGGAAAGCAGGGCTTTTTAGAATACCATTAAAATCCCTGACTGCGGAGAAAGAGACCGCTAAGGTCTTGCCAGCAAAACCCAGATTCAGAACAGAGAGAGAGTGTCCAGGAAACTTGTGAACTTTCTTTCTCGTCCACAGATCTTTCCCTTTTGAATCTTCCTTCATTATCACTTACTCAGTTGCTAGTTACTTGTGTCTGGGGATTATTGGGTGGGGGAACCAGCAAATAGCCAGAAGGTCAAAAGGACCACACAGAACACTTTCTAGACTCCAAACCACCAGAAGCCAAAGATTCAGAGACTTCACTGTTATAAAGGCCTTTCATCCAAGTGAGGCAAGCCGAACTTACCATCACCACACACAAGCTCGTGTTTGACCAGCTTGTTGGCATCCACTTGTGTGACAAGTTCTAGGTCAACTTTGCAAGTACACCATGCCACACTCTACAAACTCTATGCATTATTCTCTTGTGTTATAGATAAAGAAATTGAGGTAACCATTTAGATACTGAATGGCTTGCCCAGGTTTTGCAGCTAGCAAAGAAAGCTTGCTGGGATTCCAGTTGAGTTTGAGACCTATTCTTTTCTTTTAATTCTACTGGCCATTAGTTCAAGAAGAATGAGATGTAACTAGTCAGTAAATACATTTGTCACACTGAGACACTTAGGTGATTTTTTTTTTTTAATGTTTTAGGGAGAAGGGCTTTATAACTTGAATTTTTCACCTTCTTCCTTCTGTTTAAAACCAAATCAGGGCAGATCTTTGCCTCTTCCTCCTTTCCTCCATATCCAACCTCCAGTCTCAACTCCAGCTCTAGAGTGGGCCACATGCCATGACCTCTCCTCCCCTCCTTGTCCTCAACTCTAGTGGATCACATGGATCTTTCTCTCTAAACACCCTTTCCCAAACTCATTTCTTTATCCAAGCCCCAAGATCCAGCAGGCATTCCCTGGGAACCTACCAACCAAGCCTACCAGAGAAGCAAATAGGCCAAGTAAATAGGTAAGCAAGCTTCAGATATTTCCTTTTCTTCCTCCCCGCTAAATCCAATGCCCTAGTTTCAGCCTCAGCCCTGTAGCAGACTACCTATGGTAGCCTCTCCTCACTGTACTCCTCATTCCCAAAGTTCTAAGCAAATTCTGATGGTGCACCCTGCCTTCCTTCCTCTGCAGACCTCCTTAGCCCCCACCAGCCATCACTCCTAAGTATCAGCTCCAAACACCTGGAGCACATTTTACCCAGGACCCCCAGTGGACACACCTAGCAGAATACCAGAAAAAAATCTCTACAAAGCAATAAGTAATCAGCACATCCTTCTACAAACCAGCAAAACACACACTCAGCAAAGACAAGACCAAATACCAGTACCTAGAACTGCCATCATTGTAAAGCCAGATACAGAAGTTCAAGCTCAAAAACAGTCATCAACAGCCAGGACATTATGTCTCCACTAGAGCCCAGCAACCTTACCATGGGAGGCCCCAGAATTGCAACACAGCTGAAGCACAAGAAAAAGACCTTAAGACAGCCTTTATGAATGTAATAGAGGTCCTTAAAAAGGAAATTAATAAAGCTCTTAAAGAAATCTATGAACACACAAACCAACAGTAGGAGAAAGTGAATAAATAAAACAGTTCAAGACCTGAAAATGAAAATAGAATCAGTAAAGAAAATCTAAACTGAGGAAAATCAGGAAATGAAAAATTCAAGAACTCAAACAGGAACCACAGAGGCAAACTTCATTAACAGAATGCAAGAGATAGAAGAGAGAATCTCGGGCTTTAAAAACACGATAGAAGAAATGGATGCATCAAAGAAAACATTAAATCTGAAAGCTTCCCAACACAAACTATCTAGGAAATATGGGATACTGTGAAAGGACCAAATCTAAGAATGATAGGAGCTAAGGACAAGAAACGTAGGTACAGATAATATTTTCAACAAAATCATAGAAGAAAAATTTTCTAACTAAAGAAGAAGACACTGATCAAAGTACAAAAAGCAAACAAAACACCAAATAGACTGGACCAAAAAAGAAAGTCCTTGAGGCACATAGTAATAAAGAAATATCTAAATTAAGTACAATCTTGATGTCGTTAAATACAAACTGGTTCATTGTAATTACTTTTACCTTGTCACCTTATAGCATAAAATACTGTCATTTTAAATTTACTTTGTTTCCTAGAATGAAACAGATAAAATTATTGTCCTGAACTCACTATAAACTAAGAGATAGCTGGAAAATGTGTAGTCAGGTAAGTCCCAGTTCAAAAGACATATGTTCTTGTAACTTTTGGACCCTGTTAACCTTTAGGCCTTGTCAACCTTTGTCACTCTGAACTCACTATGAACTAATGTAATGGATACATAGATAAGAAATGTTTAGTTTTAAAACATATAATCTGTTGTATTTTAGAATTCATCTGTTTCTGTGATTAATTGCCTTTTTGACTATGAGGTAATTCCTTTTCTGAGAGCTTTGCCTCAGAAGGATAAAAGTTGTGACCAGACAATAGGCATTGGTTGAAGCCCACTGGAATTTGCTTCATCCATGAGTTGTAAATATGTACATAGATATATGTTTGCATGTAAATATGTCCATCTGTCTGTTTTTTGTACATGTTACATGAGTGTATGTCAATTGTCTGTACAAAGAAACTCCTTTTGTATTGTCCATTGAATATGTGTATAAATATGTACAAGTCTATATATATGATTGTTTTTCTGTATGCACATATGGGCTGATACTATGGAACCAGCAGCCTGAATTTGCTGCAGTTTTTGTAGAGCAGATGCTAGCTGAAATCAGCATCATTGTCATATGTAAGCCTGTAGGAATTTGTTAAAATTGAAGTTAGAGTTTTTAACTTCCTCCACCTTTTCCTCTTGAATGCTATGTGTGTGAGTGCTCCATTTTTTTAATTTGTTATTTTTTTGTTTTCCTGTAGATTCACTAATAAGTTAACAGACTCAGGGCTTTGCCCTCAGCAGGCACACTTCAGCCTAGTGGAGATCTCTGCAAAGAGGCCCATCTCCAGATCAAAGAGCCTCCTTTTACAACCCGTGGCCCTGGCTACAGGAAAAAAAATAGTGGTCAGTTTAAGTTTTCCTCCTTAATCTAGAAAAGATCATTCTGAGTAAAGTATCCCAGAAGGAGAAAGACCAACATGGTATATACTCGCTTATATAGACCTACAAGATATAATAAACATAATGAAGTCTATACACCTAAAGGAGATAAACAAGAAAGCAGACACAAGGTAAGATGATCAATCCTCATTTAGAAAGACAAATGAGATGTGCATTGGACATATGACAGGACTCTACCGCAGAAGGCATCTGAAATACCCTACCAAGCAGCATTTCAAAACAGATGCTAAGACTCATAACCAAACCCTTGGCAGAAGGGGAGTTAGTATGACAGGGAAAGGATAGGAGCCCCACAAGGACCAAATCTATCTGGGCACAGGGGTTTTTTTCTGAAACTGTTTCTCCAACCAAGGACCATGTATGGATATAACCTAGAACCTTTACTTGGACAAAGCTCGTGGTAGCTCAATAACCAATTGGTTTCCCATAGTAAGGGTTACAGGGACTATCTCTGACAGGAACTCAATGGCAGGCTCTTTGACCTCCCCACCCCCCAAGGGAGGAGCAGTCCTGCTAGGCCACAGAGGAGGACTTCCGCAGCCAGCCCTGAAGATACCTGATATAACAGGGCCAGATGAAAGGGGAGGAGGTCCTCCCCAACCCGTGGACTTGGAAAGAGGCAGGGAGAAGCTGAGGAAGGGTGGGATTGGGAGGGAATAAGGGAGCCGGATACAGCTGGGATACAGAGTTAATAAAATGTAACTAATAATAATAAACAATAAAAAAAAGAAAAAAATGTTTTCCTCCTTAGCAGCAGTGTAGCCAGTCCCTAGTCCTAGAGAGGAATCCTGGGCTCCCTCCCCCATTTCTTCTTCTTTCAATCATCTGTCATCGTCCTCTGACCCATCAGCTTGGTGACCCAAGAGATAAAGGGAACACTGGATTTTGCATCCCATCCCAGATTCTACCCTGGATCTTGCCAAAAGCGGAGAGATATTGGCAGTTACCCTAATACCCAAACCATGTGAAGACCCAAGAAAGAAAGAAAATTACAGATCCATTTTCCTTATAAACATAGATGCAAAAGATTTTCAACAAATACTCGCAAACCTAGTCAAGAACTCATCAAAAAGGTCAACCACCACGATCAAGGAGGCTTCATCCCAGAGATGCAGGGATTCAATATACAAAAATCAATAAATAAAATCCACCATAAAAACAAAAAGAGAAAAACAACACGGTCATCTCATTAGGCCTTTGACAAACTAAGGCCCCTTAATGATAAAAGTCCTGAAGAAACTAGGGATGCAAGGAACACACCTAAACATAATAAAAGCAGTTTATAGCAAACCCATAGCTAGCATCAAGTTAAACAGAGAGAAACTCAAAGCAATTTCACTAAAATCAGGAACTATTCATCATTTCCTATAAGACCCACATCTCAACACTGTTCCTCCAGGGCTTTCCTCAACACTGTTTCCAGTACACGGGCTTTAGGGGACACACTTCAACCACAGCGACGATCTTACACTATGAGCACATACGGACACGTGATTCTGTCGCATCAAGCCAGTCATAGAGAAATTCAGTCATTTCAATCTTTCAAATGTTGGTACATCTCATTACATAAGATTCTTCCCAAATTACATGTTTGGTAATACCATTAAAAAATCTTGTCATAAAAGTTCTGGAGTTTACGGATGCCGTCAAGGCCCTAGTAGAAGATTCAACTCCTGAAACATCCTATTTTCACTTGGAAACACAGTTTTATCAGTGGCAATAAATACTGTAGGTTTACTTTCCCTGAAATGCCAATCTCATTTTGTTCATTTTGGGGAAAAATATCTGCCATGTGTCCAGGTGACAGTTCACCTGTTATTCATTGTCCAAATAATATGGTATTTCTGAAAAATCAACCATCTGAGCTAAAAACTCAGCAACAGCTCGCTGCCTGCCCAAGCCTACTTTGCTGTCTGCGCAGAGCTGTTTCACACACCTGCTGTCAATTTTGCTCAAATGTCAAAAAAAATCTATAACTGAGGATCAAGATCCCTGAAATTATTTTTAATGTTTCCCAGGCACACACTGAAGTAATACTGCCATATTTCAAAAGCAAGCAGATGACAGAGAACACAGTGACTCTTAACACAGTTTGTGCCACTGTCTTGACTTGTCCATAACACTGTCAGTGACATCACTACTATTGACAGCAACTTAGTAACAAAAGCAAGAAGTGTCTCCCTGTTGTTTATTGTAAGATCATCTTGACCTCATGACCCCCCCTCCTTCCAGGATGGCAAGTGTCCCAAGACTCACCTCTGCAGCCAACCCAGAGAGAGATAGGCTAGACTTTCTGGCCTTGACCCTCTCAGAACAGAATAATGATGTAGTTGAAGCTTTTAATTCTATTAGACAGATCTCTGTATTTGCCCTAAGACAAGGTTATTTGCTTATCAAGCCTAAGCAGGATAGGATAGTACCAGAAGCCGGCCGTGGAATGAAGACAGGAGAGAAGCGACTTTATTCTGAGTCCAGGTCTCACCTCAGAAAGGCTGATATTCCATTCCATTCCTCATTCCTATTCTCATTACTAACCAGAGCAAAGTTGCCCATCTCTTCTTGACCACATGACTGTCTATGTGATGATTAACTACATTTGCCAACCTGACGGGGCTGAGGGAGCGAGCTGATAAAACATTACTTCTGTGTGCCTGGGAGAGCAATTCCAGGAGAGGTTAAGGTATGCATCAACAGGAAGGGAGAGCTCTTCCCCCAGCAGAGTACCATAAGTCAAGCTGTTCAAAGTCCAAAGATAAGAGAAGGGAAGGGAAGAGTGAACCCCCCCTTCGGAGCTAGAACACCCATCTTCTCTGCCCATAGATATCTACACTCCTGGCTTCAGGCTTGAGGGTTGAACTACAACTGCCCTATTGGTTTTTCTGGGTCGTCAGCTTGCAGACTATGGGATTCTTTCATTTCTATAATCACATGAGCCAATCCTTCATAATCTCTCTCTCTCTCTCTCTCTCTCTCTCTCTCTCTCTCTCTCTCTCTCTCGTGTGTTTCTGTATGTATGTGTATGTTTGTCCTGTTAGTCCCGAACACCCTATTTCTAGAACACCCTAACTCACACAGTAGATAACGGTTACTCCACTTGAAAGGAACATATCCATGGAACCATATATATATATTTTTTTTTTCTTCCTACAATCCAGGGTATCTGTCAGGCTTTTATCTCTGTGATCAAAGTGCCTGACTTAAACAACTTGAGGAAGGAAAGATTTGTTCTGGCTCTTAGGTTCAAAGGGTTCAGTTCAAAGCTGCTGAGTCCCATGCTTGTGGGCAGAACATCACTGGGACAGGAGAATGTGACAGTTCTTCACCTCATGATAAACAGGGAGCTTGAAGAGAAAGATGGGAGGATATAGTCCCAAGGACACGCTCTAGTGGATTGCTTCTTCCACCGAGGCTCCACCTCCTAAAGATTCCTCCCCTCCCCCAAGTCAACGTTACTGTGGACCAAACATTCAACACAAGCACCTGTGAGCACTTCATGTGCAAATCATAATACCTAGTCACAAACAACACAATATTCCTTCTCTCTTTCTCAATAATTATAGTTCAGGACCACCTGCCTGGGGAGAATAGTGCTCTCAGTGGGCAGGGTCATCTTACACCAGTTAACAATGAAGACAACTCCCTCACAAAGAGGTCCAGTCTGATCTGGATGAGTCCTCTCGTGGCCCTTTCCTCCAAGGACTCTAGGCTGTGTGAAGATACCAGTTAGAGCTAACCAGAACAACCACTTGATGGGGAGGAACAAAAAAAAAAAATTAAACAGTATTACCACTTAAGAAAGTGATTTAAGTGATGTTTTCAAAACCCATACCTAGTTTCAAACATCAAGGCCATACTCTAGATGCATCAGTAACTGATGCTGAATGCAAATATCCTTTCAATTGATCTGAGATGACACATCCCCTTTAGGAAAAGAGAGGAAAGGAGCACCTTCCAGATGGTCATATTCTCACTTAAGTGAATGCTGAAATTAGGTACCACGTTGTTTGGCTCCTAGTAAGCTGTTTGCAGCCAAATACATAGAGTGCACCCAGCCAAAGCCCAACCTCTTCAGACATGGGAAGCAGGAAAAAAACTTTTACAGTGGCATGTTGAACCCATCCCCAAAGTTAAACATACCTAGACAGTTCTCTATGCGGCACGACAGCTGACCTCGGAAGAAAATGATGTTGATGGCAGCTCATGAGCTGGGAAAGGTGATAATGAACAAGATGTAATCATGCATATTTCTGGCACTCACTTTGGACGGTACAAGGAGCTAATTGCATTTAAGTATTATCTTACAATATGGTGACCTACTTAGTCATTTTGGAAGATAGCCCAAAGTCTCCCTTTTGTGGAAAAGACCTACTTACTTTTTTTTTGAGCAAAGATTCATTAATTTTTTTCCCTCTCTGAAAGTTCAAAACCCATTTTGCTGGATCAAGTTAAATTGCACGAATTTTTCCCATAAATTTTCCCATCTGGACTGTCAAAGGCTGACAAGTGTATCAGCGGCTCCTGGGCTGAACTCTGAAATGATGGATCCTGTTTTCCTTTCGCTGCAGGTAATCCCCGGTTTAGGGTAACTTACACAGCTCTTACTGTGGGTCGTGCTCACATTACAGGAAAGGAATATTCACCCTGTCAGAGGCTGGTGTCAGTCCAGGGACACATGCCAGCCAACAGTGCCACAAAAAGGCTACAAGAACAAAAGAGCAACAGGAAGAGACCAGCCCTCGAGTGGCAGGCTAAGAACACGCTCGGCCTTGCCTGTTAAATCGTGGACAGGTTGATTCAGAGTGTGGCCTGAATACCTTTCTGTGGGAGTTAGGCAGATTCTTGACAAAGGAAGAGGAGACCTGACAAGGAAATTAGATCTTTTCTCCTATGGACATACTTTCTTCCAATGTGCCAGTGTGATTAACAGCGCATGTTGTCCTGGCAATTTTTCAGTTCTGTGTATGTATATACAGGATGGAGTCAATTGGTCTCTTTCTGGAATTTGTGTGCTTCAGCTAAAATGGATTCAGCAATTCACTATGTATGTTGTCATCAAGCAGAAGAAGAGATAAAGGCCAGTTAGAGGGTTAGTTTGCCGAGCAATGGGAATGGTAAAGTTGTAATTATTCCAAAAATAGGCAGCAGGGACACAAATCTTGCTGTTGGAAAAATAAAAAAATGCCAACATTTGCTTACTTCCAGGCCGTCAATAGCCACCTGTATTCTAAAACTTGACCATAACTTAATTTCTACATTGGAGAACCGGAAGAGTAAAGACTATGGATGCATCAATGAGAAGAAGACATGGGATTCAATACCGAAGGGACATTTTTCAAAAGTTTCCAGATTTCCACAGAAATGCAGAGTTGTTTTTTGTCAGTAATTTATTTAATTTCATTTTATGTGCATTAGTGTGGAGGTGTCAGATCCCTTGGAATTGGCGTTACAGACAGCTGAGAGCTGCCATGTGGGTTCTGGGAATTGAACCTGGGTCCTTTGGAAGAGCAGACAGTGCTCTGAACCACTGAGCCATCTCTCCAGCCCTCCAAATGTAGAGTTTTTTTATGTGACCCAAAGGAGACCAGGAAGAACAGAAACTAGAGCAAGTATATTGCAGTCAGCAGGAGGACTCTGGCAAAGCGGGTGACAGGCTCCTTGGGGGGCTCTCTCGGGGCTTCTGTATGTCTTGTAGACTAATCTCCCTGTTGAGATACTAATGGAAATTTTGTCTCCCAGCTGACAACAGGAGAGAAATTTAAATCTGATGGACTGTAAAAAAACCCTGTCTTGTATGAAATCAGCATGCAGCACTGAAATTGGGTTATTCTCCCACTGACATTTATTATGAAAGTGTGTTCTGTTGTGGGGTAGTCCTGGTGTTTAAAAATTGAGGGAAACAAGATGATAACAGGTCAAATATTCACAAAACACAAGCAGAATTGGAAAAGTTCAATATTACCAGCTAAGAACCCAAGATCAAAATATTTAGTGTACGGGAAGGAAAAGCAGGGGCAGGCAAAGGCCTGGGGAGTTGTTAAATTGAAAAAGCCCTGCATTGCCCTGAAGCCTTTCCTTTGAGAAGCCCCGAAGCTGGAATGGGAGAGCAAGCTGCCAAAAAGCACAAAAGTCGCTGAAAGTGCAAAACAGCGACCAGAATGCACAGGGTTCTAATTAAATTGGGCTGTGGATCAACAAGATGGTTCAGCCTGGAAAGGTACTCGAGCCAAACCGGATGACCTGAGTTTGATCCCAAGACCTATAAGGTAAAAGGAAAGAAGAAGTTGTCCTCTGACCTACACATGCGCGCGCGCGCGCACACACACACACACACACACAGAAAAGGATCACACTACTAACCAGGCAAGATGGAGAGTCTCATTCTGGGTCATATGGGAGCCCAGCTTTAGAGGTAGGCCTCATGTTTGAATACATGAGTGAATGAGGAAGAGAGTGAGTGTGGAAGTACATACACCTGTGTGTGTGTGACCACCTGTAGGAACAGGTATGAAAATATGGGAGTGTATGGGTAGGAGGTACCCAGGCCTGAGCCTTGTAGTAGCTGCTGTAATCATCCTGAAGCCCACCCTCAGCTCAGTCCCTGCTTCCGCAGATTAGCGAACTTCCATCTGATAACTGGTTCTCAGGACTCCACAAGAATATTTGCTTCCTTCCCCAGGTAAAGGTCATTTCATCCTACTTGAACTTTCTGCAGAAAGCAGAGATCGAGGTAAACAGGCAACTCTTTAGATCCTTCTAATCTCACCACAGTACAATGTCTGCTCATTTAACACCATGCTTTTAAACGTGTAAAAAAAAATAAATTAAGTGTAAAAATAACAGAGGACACTTGTGTTTTTCTAATAGCAATGTTTGTATCAGAGTAATTCTTTAGTCACTGGGTTCCAAGAAGCTACTGTTTCGAATAACAAGAGACTACCAGGCAGTACCAGACACTCCCAAGTCCAAATTTATATAGCATACAAATTAGCAGCATTTAAAACTCAGTGTTGGAGAAATGGAACAATAGAATGATGAATAGACATCATCAAAGGTATTTACTTAATTGTTAAAGGTTTCACTGCTTTTCAAACAAGTTTACTGCAAATTCTATCTCGAGGATTTCACACTCAGCTGAAAAGGGAGAAAGGGCAGAGTATAGACATTCCCTTCTCCCCAAGGAACATGGATATTATAAAACACAAGACTCACTTTATATAAACATCCTCTGGTAGTGGGATCAGAGACTCTTCTTACTATGTTATCTCAGCAACAAAAAGTAGAACTGATAAGCAAATTCCTATATATTTTTAACAGGCTCCGAGAGGATTATGGACAGCAGTTACGGTATTGATCCATTTCTTCCAGGATCCTTTTTCAGTTACATTCCTTTCTTTGCTCCAGAAAACTTGGAGCACCCTAACTCTGCAGCATACCGTGTTCTGTGTATATAAAGAGCCCAACTGGCTCATGAGGAGTCTGGACCCTTGCCCCGGCTGTGAGCAGCCTGAGAAACCAAAACACTTGATACAGGCTTCCAGAAAAGCATCCTGTTACCTCCAACTCGCAGACACGGCACATTCCCGCGATGCCAGGCCGCTGGTAAGGGCCGGAGAGGAGCAGAGGCACTTCAGGGCATTCCTTCAAGGGGCTGGTTTCTTACATGATGTCACTGGAGGTGAGGCCAGCATGCAACAGGCCTTTCCCCTTTCATGAAGCTCCAACTGTCCTCAATTACAGCTGCCAGGCCTTTTCCCGATGCTGGGGCAAACACAGCCACTCTTTATAAAAGCCAAGACTACCTGCTAACGCAAAATGTTTTTGTTTTTGTTATTGTTGTTGTTATTGTTGTGTGTGTGTGATTTAAAGCAATCAATGGTATGGCAGACAATGTCTGGAAAGCTCTTATTACTGGGTGTGGGTACATGAAGGTTTTTGAATTATCTTCCTCACTTTGTATGAGGAACTAATGTGTTTAAAATTCTTCGGGGATACTTGGAAGAGGAAGCTTCATGTCCCTGGAGGGAGACTGCACAGAGCATCCGTGGCAGCCTCAGCTGTAGGGATAAAGAAGCCGATCTATATCTGCTGAGTGGAACACTGCAAGCCCTCCCTGATCAGATCAACACCATTGAGCCCAGACTCAGATAAAACAGCTGCAAAAATAGAAGTGGCCCAGCCTTGAAATCCAAGGAAAATAATTGGAAATTTAAAAACAAAGTCTCTGAAACAGATCCATTTGTTCTTTATTCCTAATAACAGCTTTTCATTTGAATTATGCATCATCATGAACATTTGAATTACAAATGTATGAATTATTCATTATCTGCCATGTGACTAAGTAGTTTGTTGAAAGCCAGTGCTAAGCTGGCCTGGGCTCTGGGTGGGCGTCGGGAACCTCAAGAGGCTGGTTGCCCTTCAGACTGCCAGTGTGTAGAAGAGGCAGGGACCTCCTCACACCAAGAGACGTCCTGGTGTCTCCTGGCTCCCCAGCCTGGATCAGCTGCTACCCGCTGGCACCACCTACATCTTAAAGCAGCTGGAGACAGAGTTCTACGTGATAAGCCTGTTACTTTTGCAGAGTAAGCAGGAACACCTAATGGCTCAGCCCCTAATGATCCAGGGACCAGGCTCTGACCAGCCATAGCAGTGAGGACTGGCAAAGCAGGCGAAAAAATAATTAAAAGAGCCTTTGTCAAAGCTCCTTCTAAGTCAGCCTTTTTAATGTGCTCCATTTAAGAGTCCCTGAGTGCCCATTCAATTGCAGTGGCCTCAAACAATGATGGAAACCCCTGGGATAACCATGGCCAATTAGTGAAACAGAAGAGTGTGTGTGTGTGTGTGTGTGTGTGTGTGTGTGTGTGCGTGTGTGTGTGTGTGTGTGTGTGTGAGAGAGACACATGCTGGCAACAATGTGAAGCTTTTGTTATACTTGACCACAGCAGATCCCTTTCCCCTGACACCTTCCTTTGCTGAATGAGGCAGTCATCCCTAAAGGAAAAGGCGGGGGCGGGGCTCTGTGAGCTACATCCGTGCAACAGGTTTTGTTCCATGAGAGAAACTGAAGCCCATACAGGGTTGGCAGGGCACGGAGGGCAAGCCTGACTGTGTGGGTAGAAGCAGAGATTTGGGAATTTGGTGGAAGCTATAGATACACAGACCTGCTTGGAGGACCCTTTTGTCCCTCCCCAGGTTGGGAAGACTCTGGCCTCAATGCCTGCCAGTTCTAATCCCAAATTTCATACTTAAAAGGGACCTATAATGTCAGTACCTTATACACTTATTTTTTCCCCAAAGCATTGAGCAAGAGTGCTATTGGGTTGGTTTATTTGTTCTTTTAGTGGTCTAGTTACTTGAACTCAAGTTTTAAATCTCTTCAATTCTAGTTACAGTTGTTCAAAACACTGGCTAGTTATAAGATCTGAAAATACCTCTCCAATAAGTGGGTAAGAAGTTAGAATAACCAAAACACACACACACGGTTCCAAGTTCAGTTGAATGCCCAAAGCTTCAAGTTTGGCTAAATAAACTTTGTGTAATGAAATCCCAGCTTCCTTCTTTGCTCTTCCAGGCCAAATATATCCTGGATAAGACTGATGAAATTAATTAAACTTAGCAAGAGACTTATAGTCAGCTGTGTTAGTTAAGATTACCTGTTAATATGAAACAAAAGGAACCAGAGAGCTAGCTTGGTCGATAAGTAATGCCTTTTGAGCAGAAGGACTTGAGTTAGAGATCCAGATCCCATGTAAGGAAGCCAAAGGGAGGCTTATGTGTAATCCAGCACAGGGCAAGCAAAGGCAAGAGGATCCCTGGGGTTCGCTGGCCAGCCAGTCTTGCCTAACTGGAGAGCCCCAGTTCCCAGTGAGGGACTCTTAAAGGAGTGATGTTCCAGCATTCCTGAGGATAACACACGTACAGGCACGCATGTGCTTGCACATGACAAAAGCACACAACCCCCCAAAATTCATTAACGCTGCAGTTCTACCTCCATGAAGAGTCAGTGTTTCCCCGAATCTTCTACCCCCGTGTGTAGCATGTGCCCATCTGAATGCCTGTCACGGCTGGGCGACTGGCAGTTCCCTCCCCAGAAGCTATGAAACTTGGCTGCCCCCACTTTACAAGCACTGGCCCAAAGGAACTCCTGAGGCCTCACAAGTCTGAGAGCTGGACTTTCTGTCCCTGCCTCTAAGTCTCTGGCTCCCTTGATCGTCAGGGGGCTTGACGCTGGGCCTTAAAAGGACTGGGGAGCTGGTTTATAGTTCAATTTAGATTATCAATAGACGTTTGGTAGATTAAGTGCCTGGAGCAGGGGCTGCAGCCTTTAAAACGAAAAGTATCAACTTCCCTCGCTGGAGATTGGAGCATCTATGTGCTGGTTGGCGCCACTTCCTGAATGATAAGCTAATCAATTGTTCTCGACAGCCGCAATCCATACAGCACTGGAAACTCAGCAAGCTGAATGCGTTCTACAGCTCTTAGCCCTGCAAGGCTCTGAGGATGAGCCGTCATGAACAGAAGGTCTATTTTTGTCCTGCCTCGCTGTTAACACACTGGCATTCACAAGGAAGGTCGGGGAGTTACACTGAATGTTTGGGTACCGTCAAATGGATCCTCAGCATTTTGGAAGAACTGAAATCAGGCTACTCCCTGGACGCTTGGTGCACTCACAGCAAAGAACTGCAGAAGGACATCAGAGAAGCTCACTCGCTGGGCATGCCAGCCCGCTTTCAAGTGATAGTCACAGAAGGAAAACCGTCTTCAAGAAGTAGAAGGCAGATCTCTTGACCTTCAGGATGCTTAGACTGTATCACAGGTGGCCACGTTAACCTTGAGGTTTTAGCAAGCCAACTCATGTGCTTCCGAACTTTTACATTAGTGTCTGAGGAACATTAAGAAGTGAAAATGAACTGTGGACAATGACTCCCTTTTCCTGTGCTTGGAAAGGGCAGTGCAGACGATGGTTAGCGACCACATGCCTTTTGAACTCAACAGTAACCGCTTGAATGCCAAAGACTTTAGAAAATGCTAGAAAAGTTGATTAAGAAAAGAGGCCCGCATATACAGTTAAATGCACATGGAATTAGATGCTTGGCTGCATTACATAAACTGTCTACAAAGGTATAAGTCATTCATATATTTATTTTCATTTTCCTTCAAGTTAATTTTCAACTTAATTTGGGAATAATATTTGAAGCAAACTTAATATGTCTTAAATATCTTTCCTCTACAATAATGACAGCCTGAAGAAAGCACTCACTACAATACTGAATGGAAAAGTGAAATAAAAGAAGGACATGCTAAAGTGTGGAGAAGATTTTTATTGTAGATGTAAGGGGGAAGCAAGCAGAGAGAAGAGGAGGCCAGTCTGGGCATGGCTGGCAGACTAAGTAGGACCACAAGAGAAGAGAGAAGGAGGGAGGTGAGAGAGGAGCCGCAGACCAAGAGAGGCAGCCTGGGACAAGAAACCAAGAGACGGGCTTAGCAAAAGTGGCTGTTATGGGCTAGGGGAGGGGAAGCAGAAGCCTCTCCCTAGGAGGGAGAGGTTTAGGGGAGGAGGTGGGGTTAGAAGTGCTGGGAGGAGCCACAGGTACTGAGTGACACTTGTTCCAGGTTTCTTGGAGACCTAACAAATACATAATAAACACATACATCTAACTTCCCCTGGAAGAGAAAGAATTGAAGTAAGCTAAGTTGAAACTCCTGTGTTACAGCTATGTGTGAAAACTCTGTCTTGGAAAGTTGACAAGTGGAAGGAAATTGAGATGGTACCTCTGGTCAGGTATCTCAGGGAGGGAAGGGCACTCACACCTCTTCTTCTAATTAGAGTTTCTTAGCTTTTGGAACACTGACCAACCGGTCTGTACAAAGAGGAGAGGAGCAGAGCGGGAGATTCTGAACCAGGGCTCTGCATACTGTTATCCTGGAGAGAACAATAGCAGCTGGGCTGGGGACACACATTGGATCAGATTAGGAGGAGCAGACAGAGAGACTGAAGGGAGGCCGAGCAAAAAGCATGCTGGGAGAAAAATGATGAAGGAAGAGTGTTCTGGGCATGGGCCACACAAGGTTGACATTATAGGTCCATTAGCCCACACACAGATCTGGAAGCCTGGGAACACAATACTGTGAGACAAGGAGGACTCTCCCAAGAGTCATGGAGACTGAGAATAAGGTCCAAGAGAGGTACAACAAGCTGAGGGCAGCTCTTGATCAAACAGGAAGTTGTGGATAGGAAGAACAAAATTTATGTACCAAGTACCATGTGCCCTGTCTGCTGTTATTTCCTTTAGAGTTACATTTTACAGCTGGGGAAACTAAGGCTAAGAGAAGCAGTTTTTCCAAAGACCCCACAGTCGCTAGCCACAGGGATCCAAACCATTACTTTTAACTCTCCACGCTGAATTGCCTGGAGAAGTGACTTCAGAATAGAACAAATCCCAGAGTCCATGCCTGGTCTTCTGTCTCCTGTGGATGTTGCTACTAACATTCCCAGCGAACATCCCAGCGGGTGCTGCCTCCTTCTACCCCAGTACACAGAGCTGGGAGGCAGCATCACACCTCCTGAGCCACACAGTATGCCTCCCTAGCATCATACTCCAAGCCAGAACAACCAGCTCCTTAGGGAAGTCCACTACACTGAGGGTAAGGGGGAGCTTGTAAGTAGGAAGAGGAAGAGAAAAAATAGCCAATAAAGTAGTAAATGACAGCAGCCTGCTCTTACCCCAATGTCCAAATGGCAACACATAAATGTCACGGTAGAGCCACACGTCTCTCTCCTCCATTGCATGAGGAGCCTCAGAACACGCAGACTAGAATTCTGCCCTGCACAACCAACGTGAAACCACAGCCTAACACAAATCCTACATAATCACACCATATGACATTCTTCAACTGAAAATTCTCTCCTGGGGACTTTTTTCAGTTGATCAGTGCTGGTTTCTCTTGTACTAGCATGACTTGGTCATTTTGTAGATTTTTTTTCTAGGATTGCTAAAGATTGCATTTTTAATGTCCCTCCACGGGTTCAGGTTTAGATGGCTTGGACCCAGCTGGTGGCTCTATGGAGAGGTGGGAAAACCCTCAAGAGGTGCCATGTAGGGGAAGAAAGTTGGATCATTCAACGTCTGTCCTTAAAAAAAAAAAAAGGTTTAACCCTGACCCTCCTTCCTCTTCTGCCACCTGGATACTGCAATGGTTTGCTCAACTTCCACAACCGAGTGTTGCTTCACCAAGGGAGCAAACGCAACAGAGCAGCCAATTACAGATGTTCACATTTGCTCCTTCAGGTTGGCCATCTCAGGCACGTGTGTCACGCTACTGACAGCCTAACCAACAGAAGACCCCAAACTGACCTTAATCCGCACTGAATGACCCATTACAAGCTTTCCATAATGGGAACATCACTTTTCATCACCATGTTCTTGCAATTATCCCAAAAGGCAAAAGCCAAGGTGTGGTTAAGTTTGACTTCTCAATTATATAGACTTATATAACTCATCTTTTGACCATTTAAAACTTTGAATGTTTGTCATTTTTACATGCATCTTTATGAAAACCCAACAGTCCTCACTCTGGTTTATGAATATTTTCTCTGGTTTATAAATATATTCTCTTTTAGAATCATCTCATTTGTCATTTATGTTTTTAATTCTGTCTTAAACAAGATACCCGTTTTTGAGCAAGATACCTGTGATTCCCCAACAGCTCCTAGCATGAAGGCTTTAAATAACATTTTTGAGATGTAATCAAAACTCACAAAAGCAAACTGATAAAACCTTGGCTTTCTCTGATGACATCTGTGGACTTAAAAAGAAATAAAGGGGACTCTTTCCATTTGGGGATTTTAAAAACCAAAATACTAAAACCGAAGGTCTCTAGACTTCACTCCTTTAAGAGCTTTCAGAAGGAGACGCGTAAGCTGATGAGGGTAGACAGACAGACGGAGCCGGCTCTGGTCAATGGGAAGCAAACCAGGTCTCGGCTTACTGTGGCCGCTTCTACCCGACATGACTTTTACTGTTGACTTTTACATATTCCGGGTTTCCCTGCAGTTTTGTCTGGGGGAAACGATGCCTGTATGACATTTCTTAAAAAGACTTTTAAAAATCATTTTGCAGTTGCTCGTTCCACCTGTCACATAAGCACCTGCATGGCAGGTCACTGTCTCACCTGTCATTGGGTGATTTTTAAAAGATGTGACAAACTACTCGGATTGAAAAATGTCAAAAATATTAATTGCTTTTGCCTAAGTACCGATTGAGGGCAGAAGGAACAACACCTAATAGGAATAAATGCTAATTGCTACGTGAAGATTTTCCGACAGTTGCTAAGGGGCCAGAGGTAGCTCAGTAGTTAGGAGCACTGTCTGCTTTTGGAGAGCACCCAGGTTCAATTCCATGGGGAACATACTTAGGGCAAAACATACATGCGGGCAAAACAACCAGACGCATAACATCTTAAAATATGTTTTTTTTAATTTACAAAAATACATCACAGGATGGGTGACTTGACATCAGCAGTTCTCTGGAAAACCAATCCAGGCGGTGCATTGTTAATCCTAAGGCCAGCTTCTGAAGTGCCACTGCGTGTCACTCAATCTGAGTCAAGAGTGTAACTTACACTCACTAGAAGTGGAAGCAAGTTCTGTCTGCAGTTGTATAAATAGTGTTAGACGAAGGCCAGGAGACATCTGACCAGAGCCTGAGGCAGTCAAAGCACCAGGAGTTCAGTCCCACACAGTAACAGGAACCTTGATGAGCTGGGCTCTAAGCCAAAGGAAACAAGACTGGGATGGCTCCGTAAACCACAGTAGTGAGCAGGTGTCAAAGGAAATGACATTCAGCTAAGGAAGAGAAATCTTAGGAGGAGCGTGATAGAAGTCTCTAAAATCTTCCCTGCTTATGTTGAAAGGGGATCAGATGTACTTTGTGTAACGGCAGAGTGAACTTAGATCTTCGGGGTAAATGTGGAGGTGGCAAATGGTATCAATTAGCACCCTTTCTAACGACCAGAAATTATCGGCCGGCTTAAGCATCTCTCCTCACTGCTCAGGAGCCAGACTGAAGACCAGACGTTCTTGGTATCAGGGGTTCCTTTGCGTCTTGCCTGCCACTGCCTTTAGAATCAAAGACCTGCATTAGGTCACTGATTCTGTGTTGCGCTGCTCAAGGTCCAGGTCAGGAGCATGAGTTCTAACTGCCATGCACAGTCACATGCTTAACTGTCCCAAGGAGTGAGAGAAAGATTCAGGCAGGAGGGTATCCACAACAAGGCACCCGTCCAGACTTACTTGACTGACTAGGGACACTTCACAGAAAGCATATGATCTCTTGAGAGAAAGTCGTGGTTATTTTAGAAAGGGGTTAAGAATAGGCTGAACTCCGGGAGTTCTGTGGAAGAGTGGGAAGAAAGATAGAGGGAGCCAGAAAGGTCAAGAACTCCACAAGAAGACCTACAGAGTCAATTAACCTAGGCCCATGGGGTTCACAGAGACAAAACCACCAACCGAAGAGCCTGCATGGGCCGGACTCTAGACCCCTGCACATATGTAGCAGATAAGCAGCATCGTCATCATGCAGGCGCCCTAACAACGAAAGTGGGGGCTGACTCTGACTCTATTGCCTGACACTGGGACCCTAGCTGGGCTGCCTTGTCAGGCCTCAGTGAGAGAGGCTGAGCTTAGTCCTGCTGTGCCCTGAGGTGCCAGGTTGGCAGGCATGGCAGCTGCTGAGGGTGCTTACTGACATGCCTGCCAACCTGAGTTTAGTCTCTAGGACCCACATGGTGAAAAAAGGGAACCGATTTATGTAAGCTGTCATCTGACCTCCATACGTATGCTGTGGCATACACGGGTGCATGAGCCACCCCCACACACACACACATAGTAATTTTTTTCAAATCACCACGTATTTGCCTGCACAAAACCTGTATAAGACCAAGCTAGGCAACATCCTGCTCCTGAGCCTCCATCCTTAACTAAGGAGCTGCTTAGAGTTGATGGGCTCTGAAGGGGAGCCTGTTTTCTTTAAGGGTATGGCCCTGGCAGAAAGATGGCACTCCAGCCGATGGCCCCACACCAAAGAGTGTAACTCAGTAGATTTTCGTTTTTAAAGAGGACACAAAGTTGGAAGGATTGGAGACTTACGGATGAATCTGGGATGAGTTTGGAGACAGAGTCGGGGGGGGGCTGTGGAAATGATCAAAATACATTGTATAAAATTCTCAAAGAATTAGTGGAAATTTTATATTTTTCTAAACTATTATCACATCTGAGTTCTTTTCTATTTGCTCCATGCCTTACACTGGTGGAAACAGCCAGAATAAAGAGAAATGATGCTAATTATATTGGAAAGTTCTTTCTTTCTTTCTTTCTTTTTAAGAAACCTTTCAAGTATTAGGAATGTCTAACTTGTAGTTTCAGGCAGTATAAAAAATATCTTCAAAAAAATGGAAAGGGACTTGGTTAAAGAAAATTAATGGTTGGAGTTATCTAACAACACTGCAAATGTTGGCGTCCTTCTGCTACTGCTGTTTTCTTTGGAATGGGTCCAGTTTTCCCCTTGCATAAGAGGAGATGAGAATTGTTTGAAGCCATTAACAACACCAATAGGAGGGACATTTGAATTAATAACCCGGAGGCCAGTCAGCCAGGAGCAATTTGGAGCATAATCTTTTCCTTTGACTTTTGTCGTAAGACTGAGATTTTGCTGTATTATGCTTGATCCGGCATGCCGTTGCAGGGCCAAATAATTTATCTCCCCAACTCCCTTTGTTTTTTAAATTGACCTCAGTTAAACGTTTTAATTTACTTACACTGAGATCCCTCCTGTGGGCTGTGTTGGGTGCTATGAGGTGAGAGTTCTTAATAGAACGAATTTCTTGGAATGTGAATAAAAAGATGTATGGCAGCATATGAAAGTGCTCTTAATACCAAGGAAACAGTGAGATAGAGACATGGCTTTCCTTTTGCTTCCTGTAAGTTTTACATGAACATTTTCTTCTACTCTATGCTACTTACCTCCAAGTGGACATTAGCCCAACCACCGTTAGTGAGGTCCTTGTGTAACATCTTGAAGATTTGGAGTGGCTTCTTTGTGCTCCATCGTTAGTTTCCTCATGAGGAGCTGTGTCTGCCCAGCTCTCCTGCCCTCTGTCCCCAGAGCGCGCTTCTTGATGACCAACGGTGTTCTGACAAGCTAAGGAACTGCCAGTGCAGACTCTGACCCATTCTCCGCTAGAGCAGCCCTGTGCTTCTCTTCACACATACTACAAAGGCTTCTGTTTGAACAAAGGCCCTGACTGCCGCTACAGAATCTACCTCAAGGCCTGCTGCTCCGTACTTCTGGCTCTCACACTTAACAACCGACCTCTTCACACTGCAGAGTGCCTCGGCGACGCAGACACCAGTGGCCTCGGAGATGAGCGAGCAGTGATGCTCATTCCAATGGCTGTGCTTCTACCTAGCAAGGTCTGTGGCCCAGTGATCTAACAAGGATGAAGATGAACAACCATGTGGCTCTCCAGTGAAACCTGGGGATCTCTCAGACCAGCCAGACCCTCTAAAAGTTTCCGCTTCTTGTCTCTCACATCTGGATCTCTGCTCTACTACTTTCTACATTCCTTTTTTTCTCCTCAGGGAGTTGACACACATGTGCTGTGCTTCATGTCCGTCTGGAATCCCAATCCTCCCTCCATCTTCACAAGACACAATGGTCTTCAAACTTAATGCATGTAAGACTCACCAGCCTGACCCATTCTAGTGACAAAATGATAAACAATGACAATGGCTGCTCAGAGGTCTCCCAGAGTGACAGAACATCGGGGCTTCCCACCCCTTCGAGGGAAGCTATCATTCACAACAATATCTTGAAATTCCCACCAACCCCTTATTATCTGAGTAATTCTCATTCCAAGAAGAGGTCCTGAGTGACAAGACCTGCACTCTGGGGGATGTCCCAGTCCCGCTTCCTCGTATGAGTCAGGTGACCTTTTCTCTGTTCCCCAGGCTATCCCAAATAGCCAGGTCTCCTGCTCCAATGAGGCTTCTTTGTTTACCCGTGTAGACTGTGGCACCTTACATGGCCCAGCAGAAATATTCTGTTACTTCTTTAAAAGCCACACCCTGACCAAAGAAGAGACGAAAGGAGAATCAAATCGTAGGCATAAAACTCCCAATCATCATATGCAGATGTTCAACAGAGAAAACAACAGCAGAGGAAGCATCTCCTAACGCTGAGGAGGAACTATGTTAACCAGCTGTGGGACGCCAGCACCTCACCAACCAATACCCATCGAGGAGCACTTCTCCAGCCCTGACTCCAACGCCTCTCAGGAAGGATCGCCACCAACATGCTATGCATTTGTGTTTCAAGTGAGGCTGGTATGCCTGCTACCAAAACCTCTGTCACACCTCATGGGCAAGTGCACACTAATCCCTTGCCTGGAGTTGCCACAACCACAGCTTGCCAGGATTATGTGGTGTGGTCACCAGGACCAGGAAATAAAGGCTATTTGATGGGTAGTCCATGGCTCCACCCACAACCTTGTGGTCATAAAGTCCAGATCTGTAGCACTCTCGGCATGTGAAGGTACTGCCACAGCTCTAAACTCTGGCTAGAATACCAGAGGCAAATGTTTCAATATGGTGGCAGCACAGTCACTTCTATTTAGTGAGTCTAGGTAACTGCCAGAAAACTCAGTTTGTACTTTGTGAAGCTGCTTCTACAAATGGCTCTATTTCGTTCCTATGTTTGTTTGTTTCTAATGGTGTTGACAAAGAGCGGGTGACCTCCTGAACTTGCTACTCCTCAAGGCCTAGAGTTAGAAAGTGTGAGTCCTCGCTGACTACCCGAGTTCCTCTCATGTGCCAGAAACTGAACTGGTCTCTAGAACACAGTGTTGAACACTGAAGAAGCTTCTGTCTTCACAGAGCTGCCAGTCTGGGGGACAGTATCTCCAATAGGTAGGGACCAGGTTTGTCCTCACAGGGGTAGGGCCATTTTGTTTGAGCCCTCAGCCACCAGGCTAGAAACAGATCTTGAACGGAGAGCTTCTGGGGTCCCAGTGTGAATAAAGTCAGGCAAAGCAAAATGCTTTGCAAAGTGCTGTGAAACTATAGGATAGCATCATCATTATGTACATAAAATTACAGCAGTCATGTCACAGCCCCAATAACTTCATATGCAGAACCATTATCTGCATTTTCCTACTTGTTTCACTGACTTTTTATTTTGCCTTTACTATGGTATAATTTTTATATCACATAATAAATAACTTCAACCATTGAGTTTTTTCACTACTTTTTGACTAATGTGAAGTCAAATGAGAATTTTTTTAACTGATATAAATACTTAGGACAAAAAATTTAGTCCGCATATATGATGAAGACTTGGATACATAGATTTTATTCATTCATTCATTCATTCATTCATTCATTCTTCTCTTATCTGTTACATTCCAACTGCAGTTTCCTCTCCCTCCACAAACCCCAGTCATCCTCCCCTATCTATCCCCAGCCTCATGCACCTCTTTTCTGCCTGTAGTCCACTCCTCCTCTGCTTCCCTTCAGAAATGAGCAGGCCCCTGAGGGGTATCAGCCAATCACACCATACCAGCCACAAACCCTCATGTAAAAGCTTGACTAGACAACCCAGGAGGAGAAGAGGGTCCTAAAAGGAAGCAGAGACACCCCCACCCCTGCTGTTGGGAGTCCCACAAGAACACGGAGCTACACAACCACCTTTATAAGTTCTTACTTCGAGGCATCATTATTAAATAAGGCCTCTGTTGAGGTAATTAAGATTAAATTCAACCACGAGGGTGAGTAAGGCCTTAATGCAGTAATAGAGCTAGTGCCCTTATAGGAGACTCTCAAGAACTCCCCTCCATCTACAGGAACACAAAAAGAGGTCAAATGAAAGAACAGTGGGAAAGTGTCTTCCTGTAAGCCAAGAAGGGGGACCTCTGAACTTTGCCAGCACCTTGAATTTGACTTCCCCAGCTGCGAGCTCCATGAACAAAGCTTTTGTGAGCTGCCACCCATACTAGGATGGACTTTTTGGTGACACAGCTGCTTTTGGGTTACTCCATGAGTAACCCCTCACCCATGCTCCTGTGAGAGACTCCAGTAAACTCATTGGCTCACCAAGCTAGGCTCTAGTGGGAGTCTATGATCTGCCATCAGTGACCTATTTAGAGTGAATAGATGTTTGTTCATATCTTTGCAAGAAATATCATGAAACACAAATGGTGCCTAATTGGGGACTGACAAGACTAAAGATGAATCAGTGAGAAGTTACATGGTCCCTGTGATAAGTGATGAGACATTCAGACTGATCTCCCCATATGTGTGGCATGATGTACCTCTTTGCTGCCCCAAGGGTTGCATACTCCCTATGATGGACAATAAGACATGCAACCACAACTGAGCGGTCTGAGGGGAAAACATCCCTGGGGAGAATCCTGAGGTGACTGTCTTCCTTCATATGGTATGAGGTGGCATCTATTCAAGATGAACACATCAAAGATACCATCTACCATGACCAAGCAGGCTTCATCCCTGCTATGCAGGGATGGTTCAATATATGGAAATCCATCAATGTGATCAGCCATATAAACAAACTGAAGGAGAAAAAAAAAAACATGATCATCTCCTTGGATGCTGAAAAAAGCATTTGATAAAATCCAACATTCATTTATGATTAAAGTCCTGGAGAGATCAGAGATATAAGCCTATAGCCAACATCAAACTAAACGGAGAGAACCTAAAATCAATCCCATTGAAATCAGAGACAAGGCAAGGCTGCCCATTCTCTGTATCTCATCAACATTGTTCTTGAAGTCCTTGCTAGAGCAATAAGACAAATAAAGGTGATCAAGGGGATTCAGTTTGGAAAGGAAGAAGTCAAAGTATCATTATTTGCAGATGATACGATAGTATACCTGAGTGACCACAAAAATTCTACCAGGAAACTCCTACAGCTGATAAATACCTTCAGCAAAGTGGCTGGATACAAAATTAACTAAAAACAAACAAACAAACAAACAGTAGCCCTCCTATATACAGAAGATAAATGGGCTGAGAAAGGTATTAGGGAAACAACACCCTTCACAATAGCCACAAATGACATAAAGTACCTTGATGTAACTCTAACCAAGCAAGTCAAAGACTTGTATGAAAAAAACTTCCAGTCTCTGAAGAAAGAAATAGATGAAAATATCAGAAGATGGAAAGATCTCCCATGCTCATGGCTTGGCGGGATTAACATAGTAAAAATGTCCATTTTACCAACAGCAATCTACAGATTCAATGCCATTCCCATCAAATTACCAACACAATTCCTTACAGACCTGGAAATAACAATTCTCAACTTCAATCTGTTGTATCAACTCATTGTAAACACCCTTTTCTAAGATGTCTGGAGGTTTCAGTCTTAGAGGAAACCTCTGTAGGAATATCTTCTTCCCTTCTCCTTGGCAGGGTCGGCCTTCTCTGCTCAGCCTGGCTCAAGCCCAGAGAGAGCAGGGCCACGCTTTAGCCTGCGTTGCCTCCCCTGGGACCAGCTTCCAGGCTCTGGGCCAGCGCTGTTGGTCTTACCCTTTCACAAGCCTTACCCAGGTACCCAGCTGCTTCAAGAGCCTTGGGCTGGGTGAACAAACCCCACCCCTGTTATCTTTCCTTCGGGGGAAAAATGTACGCTGTGTACCCTGAGGTGAAAAGTTCCCACCTCTAGGACAGACATCATCTTTTTCACCTGTGCTGTCTTATCATTTATGTCTTCTTTGAACCATTTTTTTTTTCTGGCTTTGAAGGATTTTAGAAGCCCGCTAGCCTAACATTAGCCCTCTGTTAATGTTTTTCTCTAGGAACTCTGGCTTGACATATTTACCTCAGAGTGACTTAGAGAGATCCCTCTGTTGGTCTTGTCCTCCTCTCCCACCTCTGATGCTTCGTTGCTTTATGAGCCTGATTTACATGTCAGCCTAAATCATTCAGATCTGCTGGAGCCTCTCTTCCTATTATGGGGCTCAGAAGAGCCACTGAAGCCCTCGCTTAATCAATCAGGTTATGCAGCCTTTGTCTTAAGGAGGGATGGGCAGTTATAGCAGTTAGTTTCCCAGGACAGATTGATCACCGGGGTTCTCATGGCCCTTAGACTCACAAATCAGGCCACAAAAGACTCTTTTCACTCCTTGTTTAAGAGTTTTCCCAGCAGACTATGGTGGAGGTAGGCAGATCAGGAGTTCAAAGCCAGCCTCTGCTACAGGGGACTGTCACACATATACACACATACACATATACACACACACACACACACACACATACACACACACACACAAGCCAATAGAAATAGTTCAGATGCAGAATATTCCCAATTATCATAGTTTCCTCTACTGGTCCATTATTTAGACCCCTGTCTGTATATCTGTATATCATATTGTGGATTTCTCCTTTTTCTTTATTAATGCTTGGACCTGAGCTATCATCTATCACTTCTAAGCTTATTTTCTCCCTTTTCACTGGCCTATTTCTCCCCATGGATTTTAAGTTTTTGGCCCGACAAAGGCCTGTTTATATGACTCTAACTTCTATTCATCCTGCCAGTTTGAAGGAAAGCCAAACCAACACCTCCATCTCATCTTTTCCTTTCCCACCTCTTCTGCCAACCAGAGATTAATGAGGAGGATATCACCTACTTGTCGTTTTCCTATTATAATTTCCCCTTAAATGGACAAGTTCTTTCTGGATAAAAGACCACACCTACTCCAACAAGGCCATTCCTAACAGTGCCACTCCCCATGGGCCAAGCACTCAAACACAGGGGTCTATGGAGTCATTCCTATCCAAACCCACACACCAGCGACATACATTTTGTGGTGGTTTTTATAAGCATAGTCTCCTGAATGGGCCACAGGAAGGGTTGGGCAAGATGCATGTTTCATTTGAAACATGCCCTTGTTCTGACTAATGTGTATTCTCACCCACCAAGGGCTGCTCTTGGCCCTTACATGGACCTAAAGACCTCATATTCTCCATTGTCTTCCCCAGGCTCTTTAATGACCCTTGCCACAAAACTTAAGAGACCAATCTAAGTAATAGGAACATCACTGCTTATTATCTCTCTTCTACCTGGCCTTAAACGTGTTTGGATTTAAGCCATATCTTTGTTGTATTGGTTTTGTAGAGCCAACATCCATTTTTATCACATTTGATTCATTTTCACCTGAGCAATAATATAACATGACAATACACCCTCACACTGCACCCTTAAGGCAAATAAAATAAATAAATAAAAATAAAAAACCTCAAGTAATCACCCTGGGCCACATCAATACATAGTAATGTTAAAATGTAAATTAAAGCCTGTTAGCACTTGGAAATCTAAATAAACTTTTCTTCTATTTATTTTTGATGCATAGTATTGCAAAGTACATAAAGCATGTTTGAGTAGAACTGAGCCCTAAAGAGGCATTTCCCCTGCAACTGAACTGCCAAGGAAAAATGGAGCATATTCCAAGATGTATGTTTGAGAATGCCAGTGTGAGACAAAAAAACACAATTCTTTGCCCTCAAACCTCAAAGCTTCCAAATCCACAGGCACCTCCTGGTGCTAGGCTCTTTCACAGTAGAGAAAAGGAAATAACACAAGTTGGTAGAAAACCTGAGTTCAATCCTCCAGAACAGCACGTTTTGAAAAAGGAAGGTGTACGTATTACCTAAGCACTGGGGTGGCAGAGCCAGGCCACGCTACGGCTCTCTAGCTAGCCAGCCTAATTGGCAACTCCCAGGATAGGGGGTGAACTTGTCTCAGAACAAGGTGAGAGTGCAAGATGACTCAGCAGGCAGTGGTAGTCCCTGAAAGCCTGGAAACCTGAGTTAGATCCTTGGATCCTACAAGGAAGAGAATCCACTCCCTGGAACTGCCCTCTGACCTCCAACATGCATGCTATAGCATGTGCACAACCGCACTCATACACACAAGCAGTAATAAACTGATAAAAATCCTAAGATATGGTGAACATCACCTGGGGAACGAGAGACACCCAAGCTTGATGTCTCATGTCTGCACACATACACATGTTCCTACACATGGATACACAGGAGGAAGAGGGATGGGGGAGGAGAGGAAGGGTATGACCCTTTCTCCTCTTCTATCTCTGTCTTTGTTAGGGTTTCCATTGCTGTGAAGAAATGCCGTTACCAAGGCAACTCTGATAAAGGAAACCATTTAATTGGGGCTGGCTCACAGTTTCAGAGGTTTATCGCCATGGCGGGAAACATGGCGGTATACAGGCAGGCACGGTGCTGGAAAAGGAGCCGGGAGTTTTAGATCTTGATCCTCAGGCAGCAGCAGGAGACTGTGTGTCACGCTGGCTGTGGCTTGAGCATAGAAGACCTCAAAGCCTGCCTCCGCAGTAACACACTTCCTCCAACAAGGCCACACCCTCTACTAGTGACACTCGCTATAGCCAAGCATTCAGACACACACGGGAGGCGTACCTACTCAAACCACCACAATCTCCTAGCCAAGATTTGATGCCAAGGAGGTCATCAGATCTACATGGTGCCCAGCCCTAGACAAACCACTGAAGGATAGGGGTTATCCACCCATCTTCTAGACTAAAGAATTAGCAATTTCTAGAGAATTAGAAAACTGGTGTTTTCTTTACCAGTGCACAGTAAATGCTGGCCACGGGAACCCAGTCCTTTCATTATTCTGCTCTAAATTAACATTCCCACACTTAGTCTGTTAGCTTCTGTCCATAGGCTCAGTATTTAAAAGGAGGAAAAGCTGACTATGCCTGGTATGGGGCCAGTATCTGAAATACTTGTGTGCTGACTTGTAATATGAATCTCCTTACAGAAATCTGTCCCTGTACAAAATTTTTGTCTATCCAAAAATTTTGCATCATGACAAGCCAAAGGGCTGCTAGCACTGCCCGCTGCCTTTCCTGATTTAGGTAAATAGATCTTCCCTGGCCAACACACTCTCCAGACGTGAATGTTATTTCATTAAGATATATAGTGACATAAAAATATTTATACTGTCAATATATTTTGTGCAGCTTGAAATTCTAAGGCAGGTCTCCAAGTAATCTCATTTTCACAGACCAATTAGGCCAGTCAGATTTAATGACAAATGCTGGAGGAGGAATCATGTTTATAGTGTATGTAGGTTGTGCGCTAAGGCACGGAAATGGGTTCATACAAACCCTATCCCTCCCCAACAGCCTGCAAAACAGAAGACCTTTCACGTGAGCCTTTTCCTTATGTGTGCTGCTGCTGCCGCCGCTGCAACTTCAAACAAGACACAAATGGGCTCTGCTTCTGCATGGACTCATCTTCAGCTTTTTGATTGCCAACATATTATCCCATTAGAGTAGAGGGCTGGCTTTGAAGCTGACTCTCCTTAGCAGGGCCCCTTTAACTAGTTCCTTTCAAGTATCTCACCTGGCTTATACTAGTTTCCACAGCAATGTGCCATCAAAGGGCAGGAGCCCTTTGAAAGGAAAGCAACTTGACATGTGGCCCTGGATAGAGGTGACCGATGGATGGCTCTTCCTTAGGGCATCTCTGCCCTTTTCTGGAAACACCTCTTGAAATTCTGGTTGCTGTACTCAGGACAGGGACAGGCTTCTTGGGGGAACATGGCACCACACTTCATGACCACATTCTCTCATCTTGGCAGAATGGAAAAAGATTGTTTGCCCATACTGACACTGCCAGCAGATGAGTAAGAGGGCCTGGAAAGCACATGGATCAAGAAACACGACCGATCTAAGGAAAGCTTAAAGACATAACAATAAGATGAAGGAACTAGGCATGGCAGAATGTCAACACAAATGCTGAGGCTCCCTCCCCACCCCAGTATATTTGGGACTCGACTAAAGAGAAAAGAATCTTAGGGATGATTTAGTCACCCAGCCGTCCTGTCATCTACCCATTTAATATCCATTGTGCTTACACGCAGACAGTATGCTGAATACCAGCAACACAGCAGAAGGACACTTGATTCCTGACCTCAGGTTGCTCATGGCTCAAGAGGAGGAGAGAAGAGAGGATTAAATGAAGGTAATCCTGCAATGGGAGGGATCCATTATGCCTGCTTCAGACAAAGAGCAATAGACAGTCAGCGAGTTCTGGGAATTCAGGAGGGGATGTCCTAGGCAGGGGTGGTGACAGAACGGAACCTGAGATGATGAGGGACTGCAAGACGATGGTGATATTGGCAGGCTCTGTTGCCACAGACACTGCAGCAGTGTGGAGCGCTCTTCAGTCCTCCCAAAGAGTCATGGCGGGAGAGTTTTGCTTTCTTCTCACCCCACGTAACTTTAAAACGTAGTTGCATAAAAACTGTCAACGCATTTCCTTTTCCTTTCTTTGTTCTGTATCTAACCAAAAGTGATTATTTAACTGTGTGTGCATGTGTGCAAGCATGTGCTCCACACGTGTGTACATTTGTGTGGAGACCAGAGGTCAACCTCAGGCATCACTCCTCAGCAGCCACCCACCTGTTCTGTGAGACAGGGCCTCCCACTAGGACCAGGGGCTTGGTGTGCAGCCTAGGCTGTCTCTATCTACCTCCCCCAAACCTGGATTACAACCCTGTGCCTCCACACCGGGCTCCTTAGGTGGGTGGCGGGGCTAGAACTCAGATCCTAATTTTGCACAGCAAGCAATTCACCAGCTGAGCTCTTTCCTTAGCCTTGAGACATGAAACATTAATCACCCGAGTCATAATCTGGAGAGAGGGCTCAGCAGTTGTGTGCACACGCTGCCCTTGCAGAAGACCTAATCGGTTCCCAGCACGCATGTCAGGTGGCTCACGACTGCCTGTCACTCAAGCTCGAGGGGATCTAATGCCCCTCTATGACCTTGGTAGGTGCTTGCACTCAAAGGCGTGTGCATGCATGGGAGCATGTGTGAGCGCTCGCGTGCACACACACACACACACACACACAAATTCACATAATTTAAAAAACTAAATCTATTTTTAAAATCAAACTTTAAGGTGCAAGGTAATCCATAAACACCTATCCAAATAAAACAGTAATATATAAAATAATTAACTGTTTAAACAGAAAACTGCATCAAATTACTTCTCTTCTTACATCTCTCTTCTTGGTCTCTTCGGGCAGTTCTGCTACCACTGTCTATGGTTACATAATTGGACACTGCTTTACGTGAGCAAAATTAAGGTGTTTTCCACAGCTTGCTTTGCTCTCTTAGAAATATCTCATAGACAACACTCTAACTCCTTCCATTCAGGGTCAATACCTTACTTGCTTTGCTCTCTTAGAAATATCTCACAGACAGCACTCTAACTCCTTCCATTCAGAGTCAGTACCGTCAATGCTGAGGGATACCATAATCCCCGTGATGATTAAACTTCATTGTCAGCCTTGACCACATTTAGAATCACCCGGGAGCTGAGGGATGCACACCTCTGGATATGTCCCTGAGGAAGTTTCCAGGAGGGATTACCTGGGGTGGGAGGCCCATGAGTGGCACTATCCCATAGCCTTCAGGACTGGACAAAAGGAAGAAGTAGAAAGCCGGAAGAGCCTCAGCATCTTCCCCACTTCTCTCTCTTGGTTGGTCATGAAGCAAGCGGCTCTCACTACATTCTGCCATGAGTCAAAACAAGCGTGGACTGCAACCATGGTCTACCATAAATCCTTTCTCCTTTGAGATAATTATGCCAGGAACTGTGTCTCAGCAATGAGAAGAGCAGGTAAACACAAAGGGTTTCCGGTTCTGTGCCCCCCCCAGGCAATGGCAATACAGCTATCTCTGCTTATCCCCCCTCTGCCTGTCCTTTAGACTTCAGAAATTACACAGTGATCTTTTATATGAACTCCCTACTCCTGACTTTTAAAGAAGGCTTCCTAAAACCTGCTCCTCAAAGCCAATGACCAAGTCCAAAGTTTCTGTTGTGTTCCAGTGTCTGCTTCTGACAGGCCAGTGTTTCTCGGGTGGGGGGCATTTCACCATTGATGGCTAATGTAAGGATCGTGTTCATGGATGTCTTCTTTAGCCTACTTCACTGGCACCACTGAGGCAAAACTCTGTGTGTGTGTGTGCGCACGCGCGTGTTGGTTGCCGGGGGTAGGCGGGTATAGATTTTTACATTTATTTGTGGCGTGCTCATGGATGTGTGTGCATACCATGGCAAGCATGTGGAAGTCAGAGAAGCCTCACAAATCTGTGAGGATTGCTTCTCTCTTTCCACCATGCAGATCCAGGACTAAAATTGTCAGGTTTAACAGCAAGCGTCGTTACCCACAGAGACATCCCGCCAGCCAGCAAAGGCTTTTTCTAAAAGCACTGATGAAGACATCCCATGTTACCTCCTGCTTGACTGTGATATTTTAAAATTAAGGTTAAGTGTCCAAACAGTCCAAGTCCACAGCGGGTGCTCCTAGGCCTGTAAGTGGTAATAGTTATAGGTGACCAAGCAAAGGAAGCCCAGGGCTGTTGGCCTGGACGGATGGCCAGTCCTTGACTTCCTTTCTCCAGCAGCTGTACCTTTACCGTTTCTGAATGTCTGGTGGGTGAGCAAGATTAAAACCACAGAAAGTGCAGTGTCTCTGCCCTCTGCCCTCCTCAGTGCCCTGCCACGGGGTCAGCTTCTGTTTCCCGTTTTCCTGAATGGCAGTTGTCCTTTCCTGGGCACGGGAAGATGCCCGTGTCCTCAACCCCTGGGCTCTCTAGTGCCCCAAACATGCACTTTTGATCTAGCTGAATCGGACTGTAAGTATCTATCTACGCTTGTTGATTGTTTCTTCCTCCCCTGCGCATTCTGGGTATCGCAGTGCATTCTGGGTATCTGCGTCTCTTCAGCGATTCTTAAGCCTACCAAGCTCCTTACTCATCTTCATCTTGGTCACATGCTCCTCTTACAAGTTTTGAGACCTCCCTTCAGACGTAAGCTTATCAGAGAGCTGTTTGGGGAAGGAAAGCTTACTCTCAATCAAACTTGCTGAACTTGGGGAGTCACAGTTCCAGTGCAGAGGTCACCAGGCCACAACGAGGCTTTCTCTTCTCAAATCCTGAGCCCCGAATCCTGTCTGCCTTTCCCTGTATTTTAAGTCAGCATCCCAAGTATTTAGAGTTCATAAAACCGTGTGTCTGAGTTTCCCTCGCCAGCTATCACACACGCTCTCCCAAGGTGCCCATAAGGAGCACTGCGCTCACACAAATTCCTCCTCGCTCATTAAAATTTACAGAAGGTTGCAGTTTCCCTGGTTCCTTCTGTGACCCCTGAGAGACGAAGGCTGTCAGTGAGCTAGGTCAGGAATTTTCTGGAGACCTGCTGTAAAAGATATGAGACATCCTGAGGAGAGTCGGCAGGACCAGCTCGACGCAGCTGGGCTTGAGCTATGCATCTGTACTGTGAGTGGGTGTCTCCACCATCTCTGTCCTATTATCTTCAGGCATCTGATAACCCCTTTCCACTCTGCCTTGCCCACCCACCTCCACACACAAAGGGAGAAAGTCATTTTAATTGTTTGTTTGTTTTAAGAATGGGAGCACATGTTTAGTCCCTCTCTCTGAAATATACACTATAAGATATTTGTACAGAGAAGAGTCACGATTTCTGCTTGGCTGCTTCAGGAAGACGTTGGTGTACAGCTAACATGAAGAGGAGGGTGAAGGGTGAGCTCTCAAGCAAAGGTCAGAAAGGACACTGCAGGCAGAGGTGGCATAGTCAACGAGCAAGGGTGAGACAGCACAGTATGGGAGGCAGGGGAGGGAGGGCCTTTCCTGCGCCCTTCAGATGCAGAAGGGGAAAGAGTAGGCCCCCAGGACACTTATTAGGAATGTTGAGGGAAGATGGGTGGAGCCAGATTTTAAGGAACATTTTGCGGCATTCTGAGGAACCTAAATATTTGTTTGTAGCCAGTGAGAACTCACCAGACTTTCTTAAATCAAGAAAATGGCATAATTACATCTTGTAAGACTGTACAACATAGGTTTCGGGAAGACATTTGTGAAGAAATGGCATATTCCTTCACGTTTCTAATCAGGACAGTGTTTCCAATCAGTTTTGGCTTTTCCCTTCTTTTGTAGTACTTTTGCTTGTCTTGATTGTTCGCAGTTCCCCCACTAGTGACAGCTGATCTTCAGGGACTCCTTCAAAGTAGATAAGAGTCACAGCTCTGGATGTGTCTGTGTGGGTGTTTCCAGAGAGAAGCCACTGAGGAAGAAAAGACCCACTATGCTTCTGAGTGGCATCTTTCTGTGGGCGGGGCATGGATGGAACAAAAGAAGAAAAAAGAAAGCCACATGGATGCCAGCACCCTCTGTGCTCTTCTTCCTGGCCTCACGAATCTGCTGCCACAGCCAGGATCCAGTCCTGCCCCTAAGCCTTCTTCAGAATGATGGATTAGACCTTCAAACTGCAAGCCAAAGCAAATCCTCCCTTAAACCACTTCTTGTCAAGATTTTGGTCTCAGCAACAAGGAAAGTAGCCAAGGCTCCACACTACACTGAAAAAAACTCTCTTACCATCAATAATAAGGGTCTGCTACATTGCCACAGAGGTCCTGGGGCTCAGCTTTTGTTTCTGACTCTCCTGAATAACCTCTTCTGCTCATACAATAATATCCAACGCCACCCACTCTCCAGTTCCTGACAGTTTTCCTGACACTCGGATTTCTCCTCCTATTTCCACGCTAATCCCACTGGTTGCAGGTGCCGCCGTGAATGGATTCCTTCCTGGATGCAGGTGCCGCCGGGAATGGATTCCCTCCTGAGCTGCCTCTTCCTGAATGGATTCCCTCCTGGATGCAGGTGCCGCCGTGAATGGATTCCCTCCTGAGTTGCCTCTTCCTGGTGGCTCTTTTGCTGGTCTTCCTGTCCCTTCCTCAATGCCACATGACTAACAGATTCCCGTGTATTGGTCAGATCTCCCCACACACTACAGGACACCAGTTTCTGCTTGGTTTGCTGGTGGTGTGCACCCTATCCCTGTGTCCTCCAAGCCCCTCTGTGCAGGGCTTGAGAGGCGAGTGTCCAGTGAAGCAGAAGGTGGCTTTTACCCCACAAGACTCAGAATGAGTCGCAGTTGGGCAAGTGATTTACGGCTCCAGCATTTCACGCTCAAGCAAGGGTTCTCACTTTAAATGAAACAGTGAGAAAATTTGGGCTCCAGTGATACTCCACTCTCGCTTTGCTTGAAAATCAACCCAGGTCTAATTCTGCAGCAGCCATGGATGCAGGGCGGTTCCACACACCAGTCTGGGAACTTCGAAGTCTTTCTTGCCGCCAACACCCTCAGTCCTGGGATTAGCACATCACTCACCAGAGGAGACAAGAGAACGGTCTCCCAACATGAATGCATGCTCTTGAGAGCCTAAGCCAATGTCATTTATAAAAAGTTAAGCACCCATGGCGTAGTTTGTGGCTGCTCCAGAAAGACTTTCATTCGACTTTGTCAAAACAAGCACTGGATTAACGAATCTAAAAGCATTATGAAACTCAGCCTCGATATTATAAAAACAGTCAGACTACTTTACGAATTCCAATTTTCCTGGAAATTGTAGCTGTTCTTCAGCTAACTGTTGAATGAAACTCAGTTTTCTTTTCTTATTTTTTTTTCTTCTTTTTTCTGAAAACATCTCAAGGAAGCTTAATTCATGATGGTATTTGCTTGAGATTGTTCCTATTAAATTTCATGGAGACTTCCAGGACAACCAGATACTTGAACTACAGATGTAAGAGGACACAAACAGCAAACTCAGAACAAAATCATCCTCTCTGCTTCTCCTAAGCATGAGTATGACCATCTTCAGAAGAGGACATGGAGTTGGGCAGCCATAGTGGACTAATTCTGTCTTTAAAAAAAAAATGTCCTTTGCTCATGATGAAATTTTCTGCATTAGTTTTGATCTAGGGGATTCCCTTATGGAATGGAGAGATGGCTCGGCAAGCTGCGCTTTGGCATGCAAGCAAGAGGACTCAAGTTCAAATCCTGAGGAGTTATGTAAATCTGGATGCAGCTGTGCACATCTGTAATTCCAGTTCTCCTATTGTGAGATGGAGGTGGAGATGGAAGACTCCCAAGAGAGCCAGCTTGGCTTCAGTGTCAACAGACAAAGAGAGACCCTGTCTCTTTCAGAGGACAACTTCTGCTTTCCATCCTCACCTTCAACGAGCATGCAGAGGCATGTGCATGTCCACATTTATGCATGTACACATATCATACAATCATACACGATGGCTTAACTTCTGAACTAGTTCATCAGTATTCATCTTGCTTGAATACCTGGACATTCCTTAACTTAGACGCTTGTGCTTGCTCCCCTCACTCCTACCTTAGCACTACTGCATCTCTGCCATTTCAGAGTTTCACAGCTGCGCAGACAGAATCTGTTTCCCCTCACCTGTACTGTAAAGTTTGCCTTGTAGCTTGCTTGGGCCAATAGGTGAGAGAGAAAAAATAGTGCTGTTTCACTCCCAAGATTATCCTTTGGTTGGATTACACTTTCACTTCCTCCAAGACTGTCACTGTGACCATGAGAAGTGGCCTTTGGTCCCAGGAAGAGAAGCTGTATGAACAACAGGATAAAAACATGGAACAGAAGCCGTGGTGGCGCACGCCTTTAATCCCAGCAACCAGAGGCAGAGGCAGGTGGAGCTCCGTTACAGAGAAACCCTGTCTAGAAAAACAAAACAAAACAAGAAAAGAACAGACATATCCCAATGGAGCTTTATCTAGCCAAGGCACAGATAGTGAGCTCAGGCCATGCTGTCGTTAGGATTTTGCGGTTGCTTGATACTTAGAAATGTATCACACATATCAACAACTGTTTCCTTTTGGCTGGGCTAGTGTGAATTAAGCATGGTAATCCCATTCCTGTTCACCCTGTCAGTAGCGGGCTGAGGAGCAGGAATGTCTGGTCCCATCGGGACTTCTAGACAAAAAGATTTGATGGAAACTTCAAGATGAAGTACTCCTTTATCTTTGGAGCTCTGCCAAATCCTCTCTCATTCTTTCTTGCTTCTTTGTGACCAGGAAAGCACTAAGCTTTGATGATCAATAGCAGCTGCCCAAAGGTCTCCAGGGTGGCTAGCCTGAGAACACAAGCAGTCCGAGGCAGCGTGCAAAGCTGTGACAACCATGAGAAAGTGAGATAGAATTTTCAGTCTGTGAATAGCAGCCTTTAGATTTTTCACTAACACAATTTACTGTGCATCTTGACCAGGCTGAGCTGGTTTCCATTTCTTGTATTCAAAAGCATTCTCAGCAGCTAACCTGGAACATAGGAGCATTTTGAACTCAGGTCAGGACTCTTCATATGCTTTCAGGTACGTGGGTGAGCCTCTCAGTCACATAAAGGTCATGGTCATTACCAAAAGTTCCACAGTGTTTTCTCCTGGCCTCCCCTACACAGGATGGTTTCCTGTATCCTTCAAGACTCATTTTTCCATGGAATACTCACACTTTTATGAATAACTTCTTTCTCCCCCTACCCCATGATATTCCTAATTCAGTATGAACAAAAGAAGGAATTATTGTCATCAATTAAAGCATTTTCAAATGGTAGAACAATACATATCCAATAAAAGTAACTTATCAATTCAGCAATTACTTATTCAATGGCTACTTTAGTCTGGGTGCTGCACTGTAGAAGAGCACTTGATGAAAAGACGCCAAGTGTAAACCAGGGAAGACTCAATCTTCAGAGCACTGTTATGGTGTCTGGGTCAGAGCCAGTCCTCAGGAGAACTTTGAACTTTAGATTTTGAAGTTGATACTAGATGCATAGAGACTGCATATGTGTGTTGATCCTGTTGATTCAGAAAGCCTTGTTTCCTTGGTGCCCTTGGCCCTCGGGCTCTTACATTGTTGAAATAGAACTAATCTATTTTTCATATAAGAACATGAAGTTTTTGAGTTTAGGGACAGGCAGTTATGGACTTGCACTGTGCCCGCAGTGTTGAAATCCTAATCCCTAGTCAATCGGTATTTGGAGAGGGACTTTAGGAGCTGCTGAGGTTAAGTGAAGTCATGAGGATGAGGCCCATCATGAGATTAGTGCCCTTAGGAGAAGAGAAAGAGACACTAGCACCTACTGCGTGGTTCTCAGCAGAAACCAGATTGGCCTCGGCCTTGACCTTGGACTTCCCAGCCTTCAAAGGTGTGAGAAATAAGTTTTGGGTTTTTTGGCTCTTTTATTTTTTTTTAAGGTGATTGCAGAATACTCAGATTTGTGAGGACGGTGTACATAAATAGTCATACATAAGAGAAAGAGGGTGCGGTTTTAACGGAGGCTGTCTCTGGTGTGAAAATGTACAACTTGTGTCTCAGTGCTTCTCCACATTTATCACATCTCACCATGCCCGTCCCTCTGTAAACAAGAAAAATACATAAGAGGATGCAGATACCTTTATTAAGTCTAATTTATCTTGCAACGTTTATATTCTAGAACCACTAGATAATTCAATTATGAGATGTCTTTCTTCTTTTAGTGGCCCCTGGCTTTCGCATATCTATGCAAAGTTACTGTGTAATGGAGCAAAAAACAAAGAGACAAAGGAAAAGGAAAGCTTTTTTTGTTTGTTTGTTTTGTTTTGTTTTAAGAACCAGAAAACCATCTTTATATTTAGAATCTCTTCTCTTCATGTCAGATCTGAAATTTGGAAAAGGACTCTAACTCTTTCTCTAGACTGTGCTTATTTTTGATCCCTATTTAAAAAAAAAATCTGGGTACACTTCGAAGAAAAGCAAAGGGGAAAAGAAAAGGAGAAAAACGGAATAGCATGAGGCCCTTTGTGTGGCTGTTAGAGAACCCGTGTGACTAAGGCCCTCCGCCCCAGTGTGCAGGGAGTCCCCAGCTGTCCCCTTAACTCTCTGACCAGCCTCTCTATAAAAACCCACATTGAGCTGCAAGACACCCACAAATGCTGAGGGAAAAAAAAAATGAGTGTTTTAAAAGAAAAGTGAAAGGAAAAGAAACATTGTGACAATATTCAAACAAGGACACTGATTGCTCTCCAAACGGCCTATGGTGCTTTTGCTCAAAGAGCTGGTCCATAATTCCAGCAAGAATGTTTGAGGGGGTTCAGAGGAACAAAACTCAATCTGAAACAGAAGGCTGAAATATCACACTTAACTATGGAAATCAGTCTTTGTATAATTGTTAGCGCAAACTATCACTTTAGATCTCACTCTTTCATAGCTAGCATTGTGTTTGGCTCTCATATAGTACTGAAGACAAATTCTTTTATTCTCTACACACAAAAAAAGCAGTGACCCGTGCAGATGGGACTAAACACAAGCCTAACTTCTATATCATTGGGGATATTTTCTAATTAAATAAGCTATATTAATTACGTTAATGAGACATAGAAAATACTTCATGTCCCTCATTTTTAATATGTTTATTGAACTAGAAAAAATTTGATTGCACTAGGGAAAAGTTTTACACAGGAAAGACATCCAGTGTACTTCCCACAACCCAAGGATATTCCCCCAAACCCGTGGAGAATCCAAAAATATAACATGATTGACACACACTTGATCTTAATAAGGAACAGACATCTTTAGAAAATTATAGCTTTATATTAAATTTTTCATTACTCTTTCCTTTACTTGAAATTTACCTCCATGTTACTGAAGAATGGTATCCTAGGAAATTTTTTTTTTTAAGAATCTCAAATATCAGAGACTTTGAGGTCAAAAACTCTTAAAGGTAGCAATTTTTCTCTCCTTTGAATCAAGTCAGTATAAATTAATTTGGACCATAGTTTTCAAGAAAAGCAATCTGATTCCAAATGTTTCGTGTGTAAAATGAAGAAGAAATAGAGTAGAGCTGGAAACCACATGGCCATCTAAAATTTTTCCTGCTAAGAAAATTGCCACAGTCCAAGCGGTTTGCAGCTGAAAACAAGTTGGGCTGGGCTCATTAAAGACCAGAGCCTCCCCTCAGCAGACACTGCCTGTGACTGTGAGGCTGCCTGCTGGACAACAGCCAGGAAGACGCCATGGTGAGTGAAAAGTGCCTCCTGAAGGTTCTGTGCTCAGAGAACCCACTAGGAGGACCCACTGTTTGTGAATTTTTACATTTCTACCAATAACATTTGCATCAAAGCCTACCTCTCCCTAGGTGAGGGTACTCTGCAGTCAGCTGTATACAAACTCATCCTAAACTTTGCCTGCCAAATGAAATTAGCAAAAACCTCTAAAATGGTCTTGGAGACGAATGACCTCTTCATGGGGGTCACCTAAGACCATCAGAAAACACAGATATTTATATTATGGTTCAAAACAGTAGCAAAATTACAGTTATGAGGCAACAACAAAAATATTTTATGGTTGGGGGTCACCACAGCACAAGGAACTCTATTAAAGGGTCACGGTATTAGGAAGGCTGAGACCCGCTGCTCCAGAGACTAGGATCCGTATTTCTTTCATGTGACTCTACTCCTTCCCCACTGAGAATTCACAGCAAATGGACGAAAGGCAAGAGATATTTGGCCCACTGGACCTTCAAGAAACTTCCAGGCTGGGTCAGTCAGTGTGATCCATGAACCTCCAACCTCAGAATTTCATCGTTAAGACTGACAAAATGCCTGAAGGAATCAACTTCCAGGGGCAAAAAGTTAGGGTTGGCCTATGGCTTCAGCAGTTCTATTCTGTCGTGTAATAAAATACTAACTAACCAAAACCAGCTTAGAGGAGGAATGCATTTATTTCTGCTCACAAGTCACAGTCCACCGTTAAGGGAAGTCAAGGCAGGAGCACAAGCAGGAACTGGAAGCAGAAACCACGGAGGAACGATGCTTCTGGCGTGCTCTCAAGCCAGTGCTTACCTAGCTTTTTCTACAGCCCAGCACCGCCTGCCCAGGTGCCTCTCAGGATGGGCTGGGCTCTCCCACATCAATTCAATCAAGACAGTCCCCCTCAGACGTGCATGGAGGCCAACCTGATCTTTAATCCCTCAGCTGGGACTCCCCTCTCAGGTGACTCCAGCCTGCCTCAAGGTTGGCAGTTAAAGAGCTAACTAGGACAACAATTATGCTAGTCACGTCAATAGCGTGGTTGTTGATAATGGAGACCCAGGCACTCACTCCTTCTCAGTTGGAATTTCTGCATTTTAGCAGCTCTTTGATATTTAGGTAGGAGTGATCCCACAGCTACCAGAGGAACAAGGACCACCTGAGCAGGGGCAGGGCAAGGTGATTCTGACAGAGGGAAAGAGATGCAAACAGATGGATCCATGTCAATAAGTGAGTTCCAAGCACAAGAAACTCTACCAAAGAAAAGTTTGGACAGTCCATCTGAGCACCTCCCCCAGCTCATACTGCTCTGCTCTGCTCACGAGACCAGTCCAGGCAGCACTGGGCACCAGACAGCCATGTCTGTCATGATGAGCTTGCCCTGCCTCGTACTGGGGCTGCCCCTCGCCCACCTCTACGTGCAATAGTACCACACACTGTATCTGTATACAGTGACTGAAAGCAGAGTGTCTGAACACCAGCGGTACAAGGGGCTCTCCAGGGAAAACACACCTCTGGCTTATAAAAAGCACTTGCCAATTGCTGCAGTGTAAATTCTCCCACTGTGGCTACATTTATACCACTGAAATGAGCTCACTAAATATGAATGTATGAAAATATAGGCACACAATGGCTCTCACAGGCTACTGAGAGCCAGCTCTAGCATACAACTATCTACATACATACGTACATATACATACACACACACACACACACACCACACACCACACCACACATTTCCCACACAAATACACACAGTACCCTTGTACAACTTATCGTTCTTACATGCCCACACATAGGAAAAGCAAGTGCCCTTCCTGTCTAAAGCTGAACATGTAACCGTTCTTCACCAACTGCGCATTAGTTCGGAAGTATGATCCTTTAAATAAAGGGCGCTGTTTTCTCCACAATTAAGTCAAGTTTTGCAACAGAAGATGTCAATCACAGTTAACCTAACTTGTTTTTCATCTGACAAAAATTGCTATGTGCTTATGCATGGAATATGCAGATTAATCACACACACCCAAAAGGTGTTGATGGCCTAATTTTCTGAACATGAATACATCATGTCACATGGTAAAGAGGAATTAAGATCCCATGGGAAAGCAAGGCTGCTAACATCAGACTCTTAGGGGTTGTCTGACTGTGTGGGTGGGACCACTGTTGTCACAAAAGGTCCTTAGAAGCAGAGGGGAAGATGGAAGAGTCAGTAACCAAGTGATGTGACTTACGGGCCATTGCCAATTTTCAAGATGTAGTAAAGGCCCTGGACAAGTGTAAAGACAGGCAGGAGACACGAGAGAATGGAAAAACAGACTGTCCCTACAACACCACAAAGAAACACACCACACGGACACACTGGTTTTAGCCGAGTGAGATCTATTTTGGACTCTGTCCTCCAGAACTGTAGAATAACAGGCTTGTCAACTTTTACGTTTGCCACCATTTTTTACAGCAGCAATTGGATACAGTTTGTTTTCAGGAAGGTAGCAAAGCAAAACAAGAAAAAATGTATAACCAAAAAGCCATAAACAGCCCTAGAAGTGTCAATCCCGTTTGCCTACAATGCAGACAGGAAAGCCTAGCCATGAGGCTCACTATACACACACGCACGCACATGCACACACACGCACGTGCACACACACACACCCTCGAGCGGGAGGTAGATGTGCTAATCCTAAGGAAGCATGTCCACCTCCCCAAGGAATCTATTAGACTTTAGGAGACTTAAGCCTGCCATTCTATCTCAAGTTTTGCCGTAACATCTTAGCTCTGCCTTACCTCATCTGAATGCCTTAAGACAAGATGCCAGTGAGAAGGTGGCAGGGACAGCAGTAGTCAGAGGTGGCACTTGGCACGGCCCCACCCAAGCAGAACAGGATATTCAGAAATCTCCAGAATTAGACAGCCTGTCCTACAGGTGCTTATTAATAAAAGGGTGTGGATGGCCTTGACATATAAGATACGTTGTCGCATAAAGTCTATCATTTTCTGCCTTTGAAACTTCTCCCCGGTGGTAGGAGACCCGTTAGTGAAACTTGTATATTTTACAGACGAAGAAAGAGGAGGCTGGCAGCCGATCACCCTTTCTGCTCATCATTATCAAAACCAAGCCTTCAATCTGATTCCTTTTCTCAAGACCTTCTTTTTCCTCTACAGCCCATGACCTAGATTCTGTGAAAGAGGAGACTTAAGTCTATATTAAAGAGTCAAAAAAAAAAAAAAAAAAAAAAAAAAAAACAGATCCTGACAGTTTTGAAAAGCCATGAGAATTTTATAGGATTGTGAAAGATAGGGCGAGACTCCAGTCGCCTTGGCCTCACATCCTGTGATGGTTTGAATATGTTCTCTAAAACTTCATATGTGTGATAGACACTCGGTTTCCCCTTGCAGTAGCACGGCCACGTGGGGGCTCTGGAGGGTCAGTGGAGCGGTCAGTCCATCGGTGCTTCTGTGGGTCTGTGGGTCCGTGGGTCCAAGCTGACTAGGGCAGCTTTATCATCAAAGCGCTCTCTCTGGCCAGCTTGCTCTGCCATGTCATGTGATCTCAACCACCCTGCAGAGAGGAGGATCCCGAGTACCCTCAGCCTCCAGCACCATGCACTAAACAAATATATAATCTTCACAATTACCCAACAATTTGCTATAGCAACATGAGAACACGCCTACCTCCTTCTCAGCCTTCCCCAAGAAAAAATATGAAGGAGGCTTTCAAGTGAGACCATAGAACCGGCTACATTTGCTCTGATGAGGCAACACTGGGTCATAAAATAGCTCACCGGGTTGTTTTCTAACATGCTTCCATTTTCCCATCGAGAGACAGGAACTGACCAGGGACCACTTCTTCAGGACAGGCTCCAGGGTCACCCTGTCTTGCCTGAGTGTACTAGATACACTATAACTAACTTGTTAGGCGAGCACTGCCTGAGCCACCTCAGAACAGCCTCTGTCTCACTGACAGGCATAAGCTCCAGGACCTACTCTTACCCTGTTTCTTCAGATGTTTCATGTTTGTCTCTTAACCAGTGAAGGATGTAAAGGGGAAAGTTGCCATTATCCGTTACCTAAACTAAGGCACACGAGTCATAAATGTGCCGCCTGCCTTGACTTAAAGCCTGTCCACTCCTTCGTTCCCTTATTATTATTCTAAATTCCAGGCCAAAGTCCAAGAGAGTACCTGACTGCCAAAAGCTAAAAGCAGAGTCAAGGGTCCTGAAACCAGGTGACCTGGAAAGGACCAGTCACTGCGTTTACTTCCTTGCTTAACCCCTTGTGTAAAACTATGACTGGTCAATGCAACAGCCCACCCTGCTCCCCCTTGCTTTGTGTTCCCACATTGTACCATCTCCCTTCTGGGATGCTGCTCAGATCCTGAACTGGCCACCTCCTTGCACTGGAAGAAAATAAAGCTTGCATTTTAAGCTTCTGTCTCTGAAGTGAGTTTTCTCTGCTTCAACCCTGAACCCAACAGATACACACAGAAATAAATTTTTAAAATAAAATTTTAAAACACAAAAGCAAAACAAACAAAAAAACACAACGTAAATGATGCCTGAATTCAACACCCAAGCTTCACACACACACACATATATATACACTCACATGCATACATACACACATACACCCTCACAAAGAGACATACATACCACTCCGACATACATTCACACACACACACACACACACTCACATACATATACATATCAAAAATTTTTTCAAGTAAAACTTTTTTTTTTTTTTGCTATTTTCCTTGTGTTTATTTTTTTTCCTTACCTCTCAGAAGGAGGTATGTTGTACAAACTTTCTCTTTGGAAAACCACAAAAAAAAGAAAAACATGACTCGTGCCTGCACACTCGTGGAGTGATACTTCGACAAATACTGTGTTGACTGAAAGAGGCCAGGCTCAAAAGAGTGCATATGCAAAAATAAAAATAAAGGGTGCATATGCTATTTCCATGCAAATGACAATCAAGAACAAGCAAAAATTATCTATGGTGGCAGATGTCAGAACAATCAGAGCCTGGGAAGTGGGTCAGGAGGTGGAGTGATGTTAAATGGGCCGAAAGGAGGCCCAGAGGTCTCTGGGAAACAGAAATACACTCTCTGGATCTGCAGAGCAGCTGCACGGTTACCGGGCAGAGCACACACCTTCCCTGTGCCCAAGACTTGTTGGCTACTTCCCTGTATGTTAGTCCTCGCTTAAAATGTTTCCCAAATGTAAAGCATAATGCCAAAGCGACTCGGAAAGGACGGACGATGCATTCCTATTTGTTGTAATTATGAAACAGGTAAAAGATAGACCTGTAGAGACTGTAACATACTTGCTTTGAGAAAGTTGAAAACCTGGCATTTGACTTAGCTATGGGGTTTTACGTTTCTAGTGCTGAGGACCACTCACAGCCTTGGCTGCAGGCAAGACCTGTCCCACGCTACCCTCCAAACCTTCATGACTAGGGCTCCAGACTTAGATTCTCCTGCTAATCTAAAAGCTCAATGGCCCTTCCTCATTTACTTTCCCCGAAAGGGAAAGGCAAGGTAAGACTAAGTCTCTTAAAAGACTGACCGTATTTTGATCCTCCCACATTTTTATTTACAGAAATTCAAAACCTTACCAGGCATGGAGGCCCAGGCCTTTAATTCCAGCATTCTGGAAGCAGAGGCAGGAGTATCTCTGTGAGTTTAAGGCCAGCCTGGACCACATATCAAGTTCTAGGCCAGTGAAATTAAGGAGTGATATGCTCTCTTGATACTAACAAATAGAAAATCAAAATCTGTGCTAACATTCGAAATTTTCCAGTGTCCTCTTTGCTGTGTAAATATATCCTACAGCTCTTCCATATAAAGGAGAAGTGAAAAAGCCCACAAAAACACTCTGGGAAATTGATTGTGACATGTGAAACATTTTTTTTATTGTCTTGTTGAAGACTTTAAAAAAGAGGATATAAACTACGTCTTTACTGGTACTGGGGCGGATTGAGGCACAATGCTTTCATTTTTAAAGACAAAAGGGCTACTTTTAAAAGCATGTGTTTTTCATAGCATACTTTATACCAACAATTCTAGGGTTTCTATTAAACAGAAAAACAAATTTCAAGTCTGGCAACCACAAAGATGAACAGAAGCAGTTTCCCTGAGCAACCACAAAGGTGAACAGAAGCAGCTTCCCTGAGCGAAGCCAGACTGCGAGCAGGGGCACGGTGGTGGGGGAGTGCCACAGTGCGGCAACAGCGTCGCCCAAGCCTGAGCTGCACTTAAGACAGCTGGCGCGTGTCTGCGCGTGTCTGACTGCCGATGAAGAAGAGAAAGGAGAGGCTGGGTCTCCTCCAGGAACAGCTGAGCTAACCTGACCCAGCGGAGACCCAGGGGCTTCAGCTGTAAGGACCACATGGGCCAAGCCCAGCCCTCCTTGGGCGCACAATCCCAGCTGTTTTATCTGAGACTAGGAGGGAAATGTCCCCACCCAACAGAAGCTCCAGATCCCAACTGCACAGACCCCAGTTCAAGAGAGGACTCTTGTCTCTAAGCAGCTGGGACTTGGTTTGTCAATGGCCATTAAATGTAATATTGGTTGAACTTCAGCAACAGTCTCTATTCCTTGAAAAATGTCCTCTTTGCCAGGCAATTGTGAACTAAAATCACCAAGCCTGAAACCTGCATTTTAAGCAGGAAGTTTCATATGTTATAAGCAAAGATTATTATTGGACTTAGGACGATGGCCTCACTCATATGGGAAACATAAAAACCAGCAATGACAAGATCTGCTTTTCTGCATAAAAATACTAGATGCCTGAGTTGTCACCCGGCTAACTAAATTCTGGGCTGATGGACAAGTCCTTGAGAAGACAGTAACCCTTAGCTGAATAAAACTCTTTGCCATTCAGGAAAACCAGCCAGACACCAAGAAGAAGCAAGTCTAGGGTACAAAGAGATGGCTCAGGGCATAAGAACATGTACTACACAAATGTAAAGATCTCAGTTCAAATCCCTAGCACCCACTAATAAAAAGCTGGGCAGGGCATTGCATGCACCTATTATCCAAGTGTGTGCATGTATGTATGTGTGTGTGAGACTCAGTGAAGGAGAGACTCAGAATCTCCGTGGTGAATGGAGACTCAGAATGTCTGTGGCTTGCTGGCTCCCAGTCCAGCTCCAGGTTCACTCACAAACCCCTTCTCAAAAGAACAAGCGGGGACGTGATAGAGTGGGACGCCAGTATCCTTCTCACCTGGTCTCCGCATGCACACATACACACACACATACAGATGTACACACATACATAGACACATATACACAGATAATACACATACATATACACACATACACACATATATACATGTAGCAAATCCAACTTAAATCCAACCCATCATCTTCATCCTCCCACAACCAGCCTGTCCCATAATTAATTACATTTCACACTTAAATGTCTCTCGAGCCATATTTTAAAAATTGAATGTTCTTTTGTGGAGAAGAGCTCAACAGATCACACTTTAATAATGTCTTTCTCTCCTGAACTCAGGAAAAGAAGGAGCGCTAAGGAGGTCTGGTAACAATGCCTCCTTTTCCGAGCTATTAAATAGCGTGGCTTGTTAGCAACAGTGACTCACTTTATGGTTCCTACACAAAAACAGTTCTCATTAGAGATATATCAGTAGTTATCCACACCAAAACAAAAAATGTTCTACCTAAATTTAACAAATTCCCATTACCATGCAGACACAGAAACCTCAATTTGATTTGGCAGCCAGCTCTGCACAAAATGTTACGGTAGTATGTACTGTTTGCATGCCAAGTTCCACCAGCCACCACCCCGAAGGAATTTCCAGAACCGACAATGTGTAGAAGAGGTGAGTTGGGAAAACTGGCAAAGGCTTCAGAGAGGAAGTACCACATCAGGCAACTGGAAGTGGCTGCTTGGATGTCATCAGGTAGAGATGGACAGAGCACTCTAGATGAAAGGCATGGACACATTTCTCCAGTGGTTACAAAACAGTTTTCCTCTTCTACCCTACAAACACAGAGTAACTTAATAGGGCTCTTAGTTTCTATAACCCGAGAGCTCAATCTCCCTGAAAGAAATTGCTAATAAGTATGCTGGGTCAGGCCAGCTGCTGGCACCCAAGAGTCACCCAAGCACTGCAAGGCAGGCATGCCATCCTCCCAGAAGGACACCTCCTGCAGGCTGTTGGTCGGCAGCCATTCTGGGGCAGCAGATCTCTTCCCCGCTTCGGAAACTGGAGAGTCTGGCAGTGTTGCCCTCTACTTTCCAGGGCATCCTCCCAGCCTGCCTGCTGCCAGCTTCAACAGAGGCTGCGGGGAGTGAGTTCCAGGGTACACTGAAAAGATGCCCACATGCCAGCTTGCCAGGAGGATCAGAACGCAAAGGCATTCTGGAGGACTCACTGGCCAAAGGATCCTGCAGAATCAAGGTGGAATGGCCAAGGCCGCTGACCTCCATGTCAGGCCTGAAAACCCAGAAATTCCCTGATCTCACAACTGAGGCAGAACTCAAATGTGTCCCTGTTTGTTGCTGGGACAGACTCTATCTTAAAGGAGAAATACCTTCTCTTTCCTACTCTCCAAGGTACAAGCATGCAAGAACCTCAACAGAGGTGCTATTTGGAAATCTCCGAAATCAAATTCAGCAAGAGCTTAGACCTTGAATGACTAATAAGTGGCTATTTGTGCCTCCTATAAGGAGTAAGCCCTTCTCAGGGCCCTTGGTAAAGAGCTATAACCATGTCATGGAGTTCTTAACCACACGCCAGTGCTATGCCTAACAAAGACAAGAGAACGAGGGGCACCAAGGCCCCTGCAGGGACCCCAACATGAATAATATTAGCTTCAGGGACATTCCCTGACATAAAAGCAAGGCAGAAAACAGCCAGGGACAAGGGACTGTCAAGTATAAAGGGCCTGACTTCAGAGAAGAACGTTAGTGACTAAGGAGCAAATGTGGGCCCCAGGAAAGAGATGGGCCAAAGTTGAAGAGTTAGGCAAGCCCACTTTGTTCCTTTAGGTCATTTTTGCTCACACGTTTTTCATTCCTGCTGGCTGGAGTCACTTGGGAATTTAGGACATATTGGTGTTCAGAGTTGTAGCACTTCTAAATCTGATCTAGACAAACGCTGAGTTGGGATGGGGGGGGCAGTTGGGAATTGAGTGTTGACTCGTTTGAAATGATGCTGGAAAATGCACTTTAAATGACAAGGGTTCAGAAGCCTTTTTTTTTTTTTTAAGGCACAGCAGTTTCCAAGGTTTACAATTTTGTGGGTCTCTAATGGCGAAGACCCTACAGAGCAAAGCCAGCTTTGCCAGCGCTCTCTTTTACAACGGCTTTGGAATTTGGTTGAGGGTAAAGCTATTTCCATAACGTAAGTCTATACCTCAGCTCCCCTCCAACATCTGAGCACCGCTGCTAACTCGAGGACCGCTTCTCTCTTATTTTGCTGTGGCCTTTCTCAGCTTCCCACAGCTGGGATAGTGTTTCATAGCCACAGGAATGGAAATAATAACCAATAGCTCACTTTCCTCTTCTGCGGTTTGTGTTTGTGTTTTTCCTCCTGCTTCTTCAAGCCTTCTCAGCCCCTCTAGCTCCCCTCCGACCACTCACCCCTTCAAATGCTGTCCTACCCAGCTTCATTACTGAAAGGAAAGAAAACACGAATAAAGGGAATATAACAAGGAATGTGTTGCAGAGCTCTGAACTTGGACTCACGAGGCTGAGATTCAACACTCACTCCCCAAGCCACACGCGAAAGCCTACAATAGCTCCCTGATGCCTATATAAGGTAGCCTGGAATCCCAAGTTGTCCACAATCTGAAACTGACCCACACAGTCACCCACAGCAGGCCCCACATAAATTCTCTTCTCTGGCCAACTGGGAGGTTGCCTTGAAGCAAGGCATCCTTGCTCCCACTTCCCTGAGAGTCTTGCTTGACTGCAGTGCAGCCCGTGTCTGTCCCTTTGAGGTACTAGTGGTCTAAAGCCAGTCTCTGAGTATTGCCATGAGTTACCATACTAAGTATCAGAAACAATGTCATGACCCCTTGTTTAAAGCAATGCATGTTATGTGGTATCTGCTTTCAGATGATGTCATTTTACAAGTTAAGTTCAGAAATAGGTACAGCAATCAGTCTTTGGTGTTCATTAAATATAAAAGAAGGCAATGTAAATATGAAGGGTACTTGAGATAGATATACAGACAGATAGTTAGACAGACAAACTGGTTTGTATGAAAGCTAGAAAAAGAATTCTCAAGGAACCCATATTGCCTGTATGTCTATTCCTCTGTCCGGCTAAGAGGGAATCGAGTCATTCTAATCTACTTTGTAGACTGTTCCCTCGGGGACATGAACATTGCACTGTCATGGCTCTGTCACCTTGCTGAGAAGACTGTCCACTCTTTCTTTTTGTGCAACCTGAAGATCCTTTCATCTTGACTGCTTTCTTCAGTCAGCTAGACCACAGAGTGAGAGAGGGTACCAGGAGCATGGCTAGCCCACGCCCATGTCCTCAGAGTAGGGATGTCCCAGGATTGCACTTTATACTCCTCTGTTGTAAGCCAGTTTTGCCTGAGCTCCTTGCCGAGAACCTGACCAACCAGGCACACTGGCCAAACTGAATTTACAAAGCCAATATAGCTAAAAGTCAAAACACACATGTGATTCTTGTAACTAGTACCTCCCAAATAAGCTTCATATGGAGGGCCACCCCACAGCCCTCGGGGTCTCCTCTGCTCTCCCCATAACCTTGACTCAAGCTCACTTTCACCAGCGAAGACATGGTTGGGAAAGAGAACCCTCACCAGTTATCTTGACAGAACTGGGAGGCTTGGGGAAGAACACCAAGACCCTGCCGTTCAGCAGGGTCAAAATCATGTCAAAAATCACCCTGCAATGGAAACCAGCGGGTCCTGAGAGAAGAAGAGGGTCAAACTGCCAGGGGTGAAAGATGAAAGAAACCTCCGATGGAGGTGAGCACCTCAGTAAGACAGTCCCTGTCATGGAGAGAACAATGGCTGCTTAAACCTTTGGGGAGGTAGGCGCTTTGGTGGAGAGTGGACCTCACTGGCCAGCGCCAGGGTGCTTGGGATGCCTCATTTGCATAAGAAGGAATTCTGAGTGTTGCTGGGAGCAAGGACTGGCAGGCCCTGGGCAGGAGGGCAGTCCTACTTCTACACATCCCTGGCTTGGGATTTCACTCCGGTAGGCTGCCCCTCCTCCTTCCCACTCCCTGCCCCTCGCTCCCCTAACCCCACCCCACCCTCCTCCCGGGGCTCTCCAGCCCAACAGGTTCCACGACCGTGAATATGCCAAGAAATTCTACCCGCCCACACACACACACAGCTCAAGACTGGGAAACAAAGGAAAGGAGTTAGATATTATTAAACTTTAGAAGACTGACAAGAAGAGGATCCCTACAAACCTGGAAATTTGGTCAGCAAAGGAAGCGGAGCTGTAGCTGACGTGGGTATTTCTGAAGGAATTTGATGATGCAGCTCTGTAAGGCATCCAACATAGACTTCACGCGTCCCACCTTCCTTTCCCTGCCGTCCAGACTCTTTCTGGTGCCCTCTATGGTTTTCTGCGTTCCTGCCCGGATGTGACTTGGAGCTGAGACACTGACCGGCGCCATGTTGTGATGTTTAGATGTTTCCTTAGTGTTTTTCTCATCCACTTCTGCATTAACTCTACGAAGGCAGGGGTTCTGCTTATGTCACTAATGTCAAAACACTCTCCTCACAGGGTTTTGTCCTAAAAATAGATATGACACCTGGTTACTTCTACTTGATAAGAAATAGGAAGGTAATTTCTCTTTTGTGTATTATTATTATTATTATTATTATTAAAAAATAACTGCCTATTGCCCTGTTTCAGTTTGGCAGGATAGTGTATGTTTGAATTCTTGGTTCTCAACTCTGGACTATTTGGGGAGGTATGAAAACTTTAAGAGACAGAACCTAGGTAGAGAAAGTAGGTCAGTAGAGGCTGGCCTTGGAAGGTTACAGCTGCCCTCACCATCTCTCAGCATGTTTTCTGTCTGCTTACCATATTCCCCCACTACTTTGATACTTTGATGCTCCATCTCACAATGGTACCAGAAACACGAAACGGACTGAGCCTTTTAAAGCCAGAAGCCCAAATGCATTTTTTCCCCAATCTTAAGTTGCTTGTGTCTGGTACCTTGTTGTAAGGAGTTTAAGTAACTAGCATAAACCTGCACGATTGTTCTTCAAAGAACTTCAAGAATCTTGTCCCTTCAGAGTCCTTCAAGGAAATGGGCTCTGGAGTATGGCTGAGTTCATATTCAGCCCACACAGCCTTACACGTCTCTTAAGCTGTGAGCCCACCATGTTCTCCTACAAAGGGTGATGCATCATTATCTTTCCCAGATCATTGGTTCACCAAGTCCTGACTGTACTCCATGTTTTTACTGTCCTCAAAGGCAGTGCTTTCCATGCTGTCTCTGCTCCTACTCTTGGCTTCTGCCCTGGTTCTCCTAAGCTTAGAGGCTGTAAGACCCCCCTGGCTGCTTCTCACTAAGGAGTGCTTCTATAGCACCTGAGAGCCAGGGGAGAGGCTGCAGTATGGCAAGAAGAAGAAAATGTTGGGTGCTTCTCCTCCAGAAAGAATCTCCTGGTGGGAAGATAATTGTGGGGAGAGAATCAACCACAATAATTTTTAAGGAAGAAAAGAAGAAAAGGAAGGAAGGAAGGAGGGAAGGAGACAGATCTTCCTTCTGCATTTAAAATAAAATACATTGTACATGCAACTTCTTTTTTTGGTTTTGTTTGTTCCAGACAAGGTTTCTCTGTGTAGCCTTGCCTGTCCTAGAAGTCATGATGCAGACCAGGCTGGCCGCAAACTCAGAGATCCGCCTGCCTCTGCCTCCCGAGTGCTGGGATTAAAAGCATGCGTTACCACATGTAGCTTCTTACGTCAAGTTATCCATATTTTCTAACCTCTATAGAATGAGTATGTACCAGGCATGTGGTAAAACTTTAAGAACACAGTATTAGTGGCTGTTTCCAATTGTTACAATTACAGAATAAGTGAAATTTTTCCATCTAAGCATCATTTTCAGCGTGACCTCGTAGACGAAGCACGCTTCTAGGAGCTTGCAGCCTCCGTGCCCTTATCAAACACTCACTGTAAAGCCCTGGTGATGCCTTTAACCTCTTCAGTTTTAGATTCCCATACAAGAAAAAAAAAAAAAAGGATGCTCAAGAATATTCAGTTATGCTGGGTGCTGAATTCAAGGCCAGCCTAGTCTACGTAGTGAGATCCAGAACAACCAGGGCTACCTAACAGAGGTACCCTGTCTCATTGACTGGCTATAAAAATACAGCATTTTGTTTAAGATAAACAAATTTGAGGCATAGTATCTTAATATACACTATTTTCATTAGTCTTTTGCTATGTAAAGAAAATGATTTATTCTTTGTATGTATCAAAAACATCTAAATTTCAATAGTCCTCAGCCCTGAAAGTTAGGCCTTGCTTCAGATGACATGGAAAAAAGAAGATATTCTTGGTGTATAATCACAGTGGATAATATGCATATAATATATAACATGTTACATGCCAGCTCAAGAGCTTCATTAAGCACATACTCCAGAGAAAGCTAACCCGCCATTAAGAGCACTGGCTGCTCTTTCAGAGGGCCCAGATTTAACTCCCAGAACTGACATAGTGACTCACAACCATCTACCATCTCAGTCCCAGGGGACTCAAAGCCTCTGTGAGCACATCATGCACACGTGTGATGCACAGACAAGCAAAACGCGTGTACACATTAAATCAAGTGAGTAATTCTGTAAAAGCTCGCTGTGTTATTCTGTTTTCCATTTGACAGTAAGATACCGTTTATGTCACAGATATTAATCTTTCCAGTGTAGAGTTCAAGTTCCGACAGGCATGGTGTTCTGTAACCACAACATCAATGGAATAAATAAAATCCAGTCAATACAGCCGCTCCATTCACCCTAATCGAATCCTTTCTGCTCCTTTCCTTTCTCCCCAGTCCCAGCCCCACTGATCAAGCCTTATCTCGCCTTTGCAAGATTATCCTGCCATTTCATAAAAGAAAATCTCGCAGCATGTAGCCCTTGACCGCTTTCACGGAGAATGGCGTATTGAGGATTTTGTGATGCCGGCCCATCTGTCAGTAATCGGTTCCTTTTACTGCCGAGTGTAGGATTACGCTGTGTAAATGTATCACATTTTGTTTATCTGTTACCCAGGTGAGAGGCATTTGGTTTGTGTCCAGTCTGAAATGATTACGAATAAAGCTGCTATCAACATCCACACACAGTATCCTGTATGTACATGGGTGTCCATTTCACGTGAGTGAAGCCCAGGAGAGCACTCCTGGGTCACAAGTGTATATACATTTTACTTAGCAAGAAGCTGCTGCAGTGTCTTCTGAAGGGCTGTGCCTTGGCACTCACAGCAGGAGGTGAAAGTCTCAAGTGCACCCTGCCCAGGGCAAGGGTTGTGAAGGCACCCTGTATTCACGTGAAAGATTCTATAAGAAGCATTTGATGGTTTTGTGGTTTTGATCTGAAATCCCCAGGTTAGTGATGTTAAACCTCTTTTTCATGATTTCTCTGCCAACTGTATCTCTCTTTAATAAACTGGCAATTTAATAATTTGCTCACTGAGTTTGGGGAGCAGTTTATTCTATATACAAATTCTTTGTCTCATATGTATGTGTCTCATATGTATGTGTGTCTCTCATATGTATGTGTGTCTCTCATATGTATGTGTGTCTCATATGTGTGTGTGTGTGTAATATATTTACTATGTCCCAGACTATGACTTTTCTCCTCGTTCTCTTTATCATATTATTCTTTTTCAGTTGAAAAAAGTGTAGTCTTGAGCAGACATGGGGTAAGATGATCAATCCTCGTGTAGAAAGACAGATGGGATGTGCATTGAACGTATGACAGGAGTCTACTGAGCGCATCTGAAAGACTCTAACTAGCAGTGTTTTCAAAGCAAAGACTCATGACCAAACCTTTGGCAGAGTACAGGGAATCATAAGAAAGAAGGGGAGTTAGTCTGATGGGGAAAGGATAGGAGCTCCACAAGGACCAAATATATCTGGGCACAGGGTCTTTTCTGAGACTGACATTCAACCAAGGACCATGTATGGATATAACCTAGAACCTCCACTCAGATGTAGCCTGTGGTAGCTCAGTAACCAATTGGTTTCCCAAAGTGAGGGGAACAGGGACTATTTCTAACAGGAACTCGATGACTGGCTCTTTGGTCTCCCCACCCCCGAAGGGAGGAGCAGTCCTGTTAGGCCACAGAGGAGGGCTTTGCAGCCAGTCCTGAAGATACCTGATAAAACAGGATCAGATGAATGGGGAGGAGGTCCCCCTATCAGTGGACTTGGAAAGGGGCACGGTGGAGATGAGGGAGGGAGGGAGGGACTGGGAGGGAATGAGGGATCGGGACACGGCTGGGATACAGAGTTAATAAAATGTAACTGATAAAAAAAGAAAAAAAGTGTAGTCATAGTGACTATAGTTAAAGCAATACACTGTATACTTGAAAACTGTTACCAGAAGAGCTTTAGAACGTTCTTATCACAAACATAACTCATACACAGATAAGGGTGGGAGAAAATATGTTAATTAGGCAGGCTACTATACACACATGCAGGAACTCATAAAGTGCATTCCATAAAAATGCACTTTACCTACTAACTACATATATTTATTTGAGTAAAAATATTTATTTGAATGTTTATTCAAACAAATACATATTATATTCGAATATATTATAATAATATATATTATATTCATATAAATGTATATATTTTAAATACAGCCTGGGGTCCAGACTGTAGCCACTGACCGCAGAGCCGGAGAGGACATCTCCAATGCATGTACGCCATTTTCCAGCAGTGCCTCTCAGTTTCTTTCCCTTCTGGATCCAGAGGAACCTTGTGGCACTGAAAGACTGCATGCAGCTTCTGCACGGGAGAGCGCTCCAACAGGTGGGTGTGTGCGAACAGGGCAGAGGACAATGGGTGGCATAGTATCAAGTGGAAGGCATTATTAAAAATATCGACATCATCATGGTTTTACAGAAATAGAGTGACGGGCAGGGGGTCTGTTTAAGGACGTGAAGGCCGTCGTTGCTGTGCCGGCATGGGCACTACTTAGCCTCGCTTAGTCGTGGAGAGCCACCTGTAACCCAGCTCCCCATCATCAGGTCATCCGAGGTTACAGGTTCTTTCTGTCCTGTGGCTCTCTCTTCCCCATGTGCTTGGTAAAGGTAATTCACTGTCACTTTATTTGCATTTCTACCCAAGGAGAAGAGAAATGAAGCACAAGGCATTTCCTTCCGTGGCTATGACCTGGTAGTCACTGATGTCCTTTGGGCTGGATCTTAATCACTTACCCACAGCCAAACCTAGGGAGGTTTTAGCTGGGCAGCTGCATGCTCTGCTTAAGACTATCACTGCTTGTAACCCCAGCACTCAGAGAGGCAGAGGGAGGCGGATCTTTGTGAGTTCAAGGCTAGCCTGGTCTACAAAGAGAATCGAGGACAGCCAAGACTACACAGAGAAACCCTGTTGGGGGGTGGGGGGACTAAATCACTGCCAGACAATGGCAATCCATCATGGATGGGAAACAGGAGTTTTTCCAGCTCTTCCAGATGTGAGGGCATGCACCTACAATTCCAGCACTCAAAATGTTGAGGCAGGAGGATCTCAAGTTCCAAACCAGATCACCTTGGTTATAACTCACGAAAGACAGAAAAAAATTCCAGTTATCTCTTGCAAACTACAAAAGGCTTTCCCATGCTTGCTTCTGAGGTTAAAATGAGATTTGCCCTTGCTTAGAAAAGCAAAAACTGAGAAAGACAAAACGCTGCTATTGGCCTGGAATCTGAAGGAGGCTGCACTTACTTTGTCAGGCACAGCCATAAAACTGATAGCATACAAGCTCAATCCCACCCCAAAATCCCCAAAGACTGAGTTAGTGGAGAGAGAAGAAAAGGAGGCCACTGAATAACTGCCCTTGTGAGGAACATGATTTTTTTTTTTTTTTTTTCAGTAAAAGACAGTCCCTTCCTATCCTAGAAGGGAAAGAGGCAAAGGTCTTCTCATAGCTGAATGAGTAAGGCTCAAGAAAAGCTCTCCTAAAACTCGGAATGCTGTTTCTTGCCCAGAACAGTTCCCTCCCAGATGCCCAGGATAAACAATTCTGGTTTGGGTTGAGAGGAGGAGTTTCTTGAATGCCTCAGTTTCCAATTGCTGCCATCAGAAATGAGCACAAACGGTGTGGCTTTCGGCAATGCACACTTTACCGTTACTGTACTGGAGGTCACGAGGCTCATTAAACTAAAACCAAGGTGTTGACAGGATTACATTCCTTCTGCAGGCTCCAGGGAAGAATCAGTTTCTGGGCTTTTCTGACTTCTAGAGGCTTCCTGCCCTCCTTGGCTCATGGCTCCAGAAACTGCATCATTCCCACTGCTGCTGTTTCTCTGACTCTGTCCTTTCCCACCTCCTGCTTAGGAGGAGCCTTGTGATTAAAACAAGCTCCTTAAGCTGCCCAGGATCATGGTCCCATTGAAATAGTCACCTCCACAAAAAAAAAAAAATATATATATATATATATATATATATATATATATATATATATATATATTTGCCATGTAAGTAGCATGTTCACAGGCTTGTATCGACTAAGGGAAGTGTAATTCTACATTCTACATCAGGGCATGGGGCTTCCAGGCCCTGACACCAGAAATCTAGTCACCCTCTTCCCAGATCTTGGGAACACATGAAAATGCCTTTGACCATCGCCATTTTGCTCTACAGTAGAGGGCTAAGAACCCTGTAATATACCGGACAGCTCCTCATAACAAAGGGGCAAAGCACAAAACGACAAGAGAGCCTCAGTTAGACAGTCAGGGTCACAGGTTACCAAAGGCAGAAAGGACATCCTTAGGTGGTGAATGGAGGCTTGCTCTTCACTGCCCTGCACTGCAGAAACAGAAATGGATGCGTGGGGTGAGAGACACGAGTTTCTATTCTTGACATGGAAAGACACTTGCATTTCCTGTAAGTTGAGTGGCTCTTGGGGGGCGGGTGCTGAGAGGAAGTAGATTTTTCAGGCATCCCAGTCTAAGGATGTGCCAGGCACAAGATGGCATCAAATAGCGGGGCAGATTTCTGGGTGTGGGAGAAAGGTGCTGAGGAGTCTGGAAGAGGTGGAGCCAATGCCACACCTTCCAGAAAGGGAAAGTGCAGTGTGGAGGCATCATGTGATCTCCTAAGAGCGCATGCTCATGTCCACTGGACAATCAGCCTTGAGACACCTGCCACAGAAAGGGCAGCCTCAGCCACAGGCCATGGCAAAGGAAGCGGCATGGATGCAGGGTTGGTATTGGGTCCCCTTCCTGACTCTTTGTCTTTAATTCCTCAGACTTGAACACAGAAAGGGAGCTGAAGGGCAGGACATGTGCCATTTATGCTCAGTATCTGTCAAGCCAGAAAGCCTGCCTGCCATGGATGGAAAAGCCTTCAATGTGCTGTGAGATTATGGTTTAAACTGAACTCACTTCAACAAAGTGACTGAAAAGTCAGAGGATTGGCCCAAGATGCCTAAGGATCTGCAGCTAATCTGGCAGAGCTAGAGTGTGCAGAGATTCGTTCAAAACAGCGCTTGAAGAAAATACAGCCTTGTTCTCCTACCTCACCAAATTAAGTCTTCAAAAATACAATCATTCCATTGTCTGAAGTCACTGGGAATATACAAAGACCTCAGAGCAAAAAGTGTGGCAGTCTGGCACGTGGACCCAGACCCAGTGGCTTCCATGGGATGAGATGGTGCATTAGGATTTCTATGAATAAGTGTCCCTGTCTTCAGTCACCTGAGGTAGTTGGGACATCAGGTACCCGGTTAAAAGACCCCAATGCCAAATTGTGTCAATGTGACCCGTAGAGTTGGCTTTCAGCAGTCTGTCCAGCCTCAAAGTAGGAATGTTTCCTTATTCTCACAATTCTACCTGAAAGCAGCTGGTTCGTGCATTCATATTAGCTTGACTTTGGGTTAGTTGGGTTTTAGTTGGGTTTCTTAGTTGGGTTTCCACTGTTGTGATAAAACCTGTGACCAAAAGCAAGTGGAGGAAGAATGGGTTTCCTTCAGTTCACAGTTTCAGGTCACTGCCCACCACTGAGGGAAATCTGGGCAGGAACCTGAAGTGAGAAACCAAGGCAGAAGCCATGAAGGATACAGCTTGTTCCTCATGCCTAGCTCAACCTGCAACATTTTGTTTTGTTTTTCTTTTTTTCTCTGTGTAGCCTTGGCTTCCTGGACTCACTTTGTAGACCAGGCTGGCCTCGAACTTACAGAGATCCACCTGCTTCTCCTTCCCGAGTGCTGGGATCACAGGCATTTGCCATGGCTTTCAGCCTGCAACTCTTTATACAACTTTAGAGTGCCAGCGCCCATAGGGGCTCTCCCACATCAATCAATTGCAAAGCACACGCTACAGTGCTGGCCACAGGCCTGGCAGGGGTATTCTCTCAGATCTCAGAGGACACTTGTTCATCTCCCACAGAAACATACCAAGAATACTTTGAGTCCCTCTGTCTAACCATTATATTTTCTCTCTGTGATATGTAAAATCTCTTATTTATAATTCTACACCTGTTATTCTATCTACCATCCCACCCAACACATTTTTGTGACTTTTATAATAAATGTGCCCATTGCATAAGAGAAAAAAATTAAAATTCTTCATCCATGAGATTTCCCAAATGTTGAAATGCAACAGCTTCCACACTCTCATGACACTGGGATGAAATTTTATATTTAAAATGTAAGAAATTGCATAATCATTATACTACAAGCTAAAAGTTGTAGAATGGAAAATACATAAATGAATTGTATAGCATACCTGTGTGCAAAAAAAAAAAAAAAAAAGTGCCCGTGAGGGATGAGGAGTTAGACAGGTCCCCAGTAGGTAAACAGAAAGGGAGAGGGGCCAGGACGGGGCAATAAAGATGGCTGCCTTCTTCCTTACCCTCGAGACCTGAGACAAAAGCCTGGAAGTGTAAAGCAAAGGCTTTGTGGGGTTTTCTTTCACCCATGGGCCTCTGCTTATGGACTGGCCCAACAAGTTCAAGGCCAGAGCCACACATGATTAAACAACAGCTGTGACCAGTCAGCCACCCTGTCTTTCTTCAAATTGACACACCCTAACTTAGGGAAGGGAGACCCTACAAAGTCTTTGAAACTGAATGCACTCAAGATTTTTCCTGACTTTCAGTTATTTAACTAGCAAAGTATACGAATCTGACCAAGATCCCTGCATAGCAACAACTACACACGTGATACTTCGTGTGACTGTTGGCAGTGGGAAAGGGTGCAGTGCAGGAGGAACTCTGCCCCTCCCCTTGAAAGGAATCAAAGAAGAGTTTTCTCAAAAGCGTACACCGTGAGATGTACGCTTCAGTCCCCTGAAGAAAGGCTTCTGTTCATCCGGATAGGGGGGTCAAGGTCAAACAAGCCATAAACCAACTGATAGACCTGTAAGAAGTGGCAACACACTCCCTTCCCTCTGGCTTAAGACTCCTCTATCTAAGCAGAGGGAAGAATAGAGAAAGGAGGTATAGAGAAAGAAAGGATATAAGAAAAGAAAAAAGATGAACGCCTGATGGAAGAAAAAATGAGAAGAGTAGAAGTGAAGAAATTATGGCTGCCTGGAGTCCATCTACATGCTCCACACAGGGAGCCCCAGTCGTCCTACTAGAAGCCGAGTTCAAGCAAAGCCCTCCCGTTTCCCATTTCCCATTTCTAGTCACACTACTAAAGTCTGGCTTTGCTCCTATCAAGAGCTTCCACTTGAACCTCTCCTAACAAGGTCTCCCACACCCTATTTCCTATTGGCTGCTTTCAGCCTGCCTGGCCTCTCTGGGTTCTTCACCGTGGGTCCCCTCCCACAATTGTCAATAGTACCTTTAGCTGGTAGTTTTTCACCATGTGGGGACAAGTTTCTGCTCTCAAGTTCATGTATCCATGTCTGATATAGATTTTGGTTGTGTTGCTGGGAATGGAGCAGGTAGGAATGTCATCTAGTGAGCAGAGATCTGGAGCAACAGAGAGCATCCAACCACAGAATCCCACCTCCTACAAAATGTCAGTTGTTCCAAAGCTGAGAGACGGCCATGCTGTGCATCCCAAAGGTCGCTGTAGAGAAGGCTTGATCCCTCTCGGGGGACTGTTTCGAGGCAGAGTCTGGTGGAAGGTGACTGGGTGAGTGGGAGGGTCGGGGGAAATGCTCCCTGAAATATTAATGTAATTATCGTGAGAGCAGGTTGCCGAAAGCCCATCTCGGACACTTGGCCCTTCTGAGTGCACCTGTTTCTCCTTCCATTCCTTTGCCAAATTCTGATGGAGCCTGGAGGCTCGTCCCCAGAGGAAGAGGAGATGACGCCACCCACCCTCAGATATCCAGTCTCCAAAAGCCTGTGCTAAACAAACCTCTCATCTTTAAAAGGATCTAGATGCCTCGTTAGATACTTGAGGTTATAAGCTAGATACGACGTTATAGTAACATAAAGCAGACTGAACCCTGAAGACTGGAACTGGGGAGTGGGGCTGTTTCCACAACTTTCCCTGAAAATATTGAAGTGGATTTAGAAGTAGGTAAGGCTGCATGAAAGTAAAATGCAATTTAGTTTTATTCTTTTTTAAAGATCTGTTTACTTTTATTTTATGTGCATTTTCGTTTTGCCTGTATGTATGTCTATGAAGGTGCCAGATACCCTGGAATTAGAGTTATAAGCAGCAGTTGTGAGCAGTTTTGTGAGGGCTGGGAATTGAACCCAGGTCCTTAGGAAGATCAGTCAGTGCTCTTAACCACTGAGCCACTCCCCCAGCCCTGCAAAAGCCTGGCATGCTGAAAACAAGGCATTAGGGACTGGTCTCAGAATGAAAACCCCTCTGAAGGGATTAATCTTGGTATCCTGGAACCTTACCTAAGTCTTTAATTTTTTATTACATTTTTACTCACTCCTGTGTGCATGTTCCACATCACACAGAGAGCAGAGCACAACCTGCAAACATGGGCTCTCTCCTTCCACCATGTGGGGACCAGGGATCAAACTCAGGCTGTCAGGCTTAGCAGCAAGCACCACTGAGCCATCTCACCAGCTCCCTACTCCATTCTGAAGAGAATGGGTTAATATCAAGTGAAACTATCTCATGTACATAAAAGTGTCCAGTGTTGCATTATGAAAACAAAACCTTGAGACTCGGATACATAACAGAGGATTGGCTGAATAACCTCTGTCTCACCTGCTGTGTATAGAGCCCTTTCTGTGAGAAAATGCTTGGGAGTCAGGCATGGCACAAACCTGTAATGCCAGCACTTGGGAGGGAGGGGCGGAGTTTGAAGTGAAAAAGTCTCAACTACATAAAACTCTGTCAGAAGGAAAAGAAAGAAGAAAGTTTAGTTAAAATGATAATTTAAAATCCAATCAAATGTTTTTACACATTGTTTAACTTCAGCTGTGGCTCACAGCCATCTCTCAGTCCAGCCCCAGAAAATCTAATGCCCTCTTCTGACCTCCAAAAGCACCAGGCATGCATGTGGTGTGTGTTACACATACATGCAGGCAAGACACTCATACATATGAAACGGAATGAAGGAATCTAAATGAAAACAAATTTTAAGCACAAGTTTAGAATGAGTGACTGAGGCAATTAAAGTAATTCTAAGGCCGGGGTTGAAGAACAAGGCAAGTTTAAACAATGCCAGAAAGCATTTCTAGAATATTTGCCCGTTTTGAAAAAAAAAAGAATAAAGGAAGCTGCATACATTTTTAATAGAGGCAGAATCAATCATTAAGCTAATTTTGAAATTGCCCTGAACTGTGCTGCCACTGATGTTCCAATAAGTAAATTAAGAAGCATAAAGGCTATGTATTAAGAAATCCAGCAAATTTTTGATTTGGAAACAAAAACACCTCTAAAGTTTCTGCAAACCAACAATGACCTTATTCAAAAGTCAAGTCTTTTCATACGACCTCTTTCCTTAACATTCTTAATCTTAATTAAATCCCTTGTTTTTCTTTAATTAAAAAACTCACATAACCCAAGCTAATTATGAAGGTTTCATTTTTTTTCTCAATTTACAAAGCTTGAATTAATTTTTTGATGAAGTGAATAAATTGGTTTTTCCAGGTAGACATGGTGACATTGCCTCTGACTAAAATGTTGACAGGCTGAGTGGGTCCAACTGAGCTATGCTGCTCTTAAAAATAACAGCATTGATTCCAGAAACTGCCTTCCCAGGCCAGGCATCCTAATGACAGGCCTTTGGCTAGGGGTTCAAATGATGGCAATAATAGACCACTAAAGAATTTCAGATTTCTCTTTTTTAGTTTAGAATTGTCTCACTGAGGATGAGGTGACCTGAATTGTATTCTTCTTTGCGATAGAATATAAACATCTCTATATAAAGATACCATCTCGTTCAGGATGATTAGCGAGCTGCGTCTTTATTTCTAGATAGAGGGCTGGAAACAGCAAGTTAGTCGTGTGTGTGCATACATGTGTACGCAGTTTCACGTGAGGCCAGAGGTTAAGGCCCAACATCTTCATCTATTTATCTCCACTTTATTTTTGAGGCATGACCTCTCACTGAACCTGGACTAACTGGCCAACAAACTACACAGCCTCCACCCTGCACATCTCCAGTGCTGGGATTCCACTATGCCTCCTTTTTCCCGGGTCCAGGGGTCCAAACCCAGGTCCTGATGCTGGTGCGGCGAGCACCTCACCGAGTGAGCTGCCTTCCCCAAAGTCCCTCTCTCCGCCTTTTCTTCTTGACTATTCCCAGTGAGTTGCATTAGTGGACTTCTCCTGGGCATTGCCTGCTATTGTTTGTTTGCTCTGGCTTTCTGGCTTTTAAATAAAAGCGGCCTCAGATGCAGCTTCCTTTGGATCTTTGTACATTCCAATAACACTTTCCACTGGAATGTTGAAATACATGGCTGAAGCTCTGCATGCCCCAGGTATGCTCAGCCTGGGTAGAGAAGTACACATACATGCCTTTCCAAATAATCCTAAGTTAGCATTCACGTCAATGCCATAATATTATCATTGCCTGAATAATAGATTAACATGTAGAGAGAAATTTCTTTCCAAATGTCGTCAGATCATCTACAGAGCACATAGCTTAATATCCCTTATCTTAGACAGCATGGAGCAGCGCAGATGTGCTCATCCCACCAGACCACAATACCCTAAATACTGCACAACCACGGTTGATCCAATAAAATGGTTTGTTGTTGTTTCGGTGGCAGAGACAAGACAGTATCAAACATGAGCTAGCAAAGTTAGTTCCCTTGGGAAAAACTAACAAAAAAAAATATATAGTTGTGTGTGATGAGCTGTAAATCCTGATCATCTCTATGTAAGCCCAGCTTCTGGCTTGAGTCACCGCCTTTACTCTCTTAAGTCTCCGAGTTTCTGGGGCTGGCTCGGCATCCCCTGGCTGAATCCCAGCCGGTTATCTGCTCAAAGTCCTAGCATCCTGCTGTCCACCTAGCAGCAATTTCAGAGGCCTCAGGGAAAGCTCCAGCCTTCTCCTGAGGCGGGCAGGTAGCTGCCTCTTCCTGTCTTTGTGTGATCATGCCTCTCTGTGTTTATGTTCAAATTTCCTCACTTTTGAATTTACGATGATTTATCTGGTCGTGCACGCATACACCATGGCACACGCGTGGAGGTCAGAGGACAGTTTCAAGAGAGAGTTCTCCCCTTTCTCCATAAGGATCCCGGGGACCAAACACAGGTTGGCCCACCTGTGAGCAAGCGCCCTTCCCACTGGGGCCTCTTCACAGCCCCCTTTAGCTTACATGGACAACAGTCATGTCAGATTAGGACTCATCCTCACAACTTAACTCCTTAAAGCAGCTAATTTCCATTTCCTGTTGAGATCTTGAGTCCACTGGGAGATGGGCCTCTGAGAACAGGGAGTGATCTTGATTAGGTTTACTAAGTTTAGGAAGGCGACCCAACGTGCGTCCAAGTCACTCCCTGGGCTGGGACTGAAGATTGTACATGAAAGGGGAAGTGAACACAGACACCACTCTGCCTCCTGATTGTACACACGATGTGGCTATCACGTTCCTGCCTTGTCTTCCCCGCTGTGATGGATTGTACCCTTGAGCCAAAATAAACCCAGACCAAGGTCATCTGACTGTTAAATAGTTGACAGAGCCCAGAATTACACCCTATTCCTGGCTCAACCAGGACTATAACAAAAAGCTATATTCTTTTTAATGTTTTATTAGCATATGTTAATTATACACAACTATGGATTTCATTATGATATTTACATACGTATATGATGCATTTTGATTATCTCTTTTCATTTGCAAAATGCCAAACTGAGTGAATTTTCAAGAATAGAATGATGAGCCTCTAGATCCCACAAGCAGATTTAGAGATATCCACTCAGTTCTCGTGTTGTTTTCTCACTGAGTCACTCCCAGCCCTTCTCCTTCTCCCCCCTTCCCCTCCAGCTCTCCAGTCTACTACACCCTAACACCAAAAGCAAGTGAGTTCTTACCTCCACCCGTATCACACCAGTAACTACTGCTAGAACAGCACCAGCAAATCTAGAATCAACTTTAATTCCTCAGTGTCCCATAAAGCCTTTGCGGCTATGATCTTAATTCATTTTTACTCAGGAGCCAATCAAGGATTATGTATATTGTTTAGTTTTCATGTCGATGGCTTTTTGTTTTTATTTTTATTTATTTTCATTTCATTTTTTTTTTCTTCCTTCCTTGCTTCCTTGCCTGGTCTGCTGTGCTGGAGATCAAATCCAGGAACTGATTAGCTAGGCAAGCATTCCACCTAAGCCCAGACCTCTTATTTTTATTTTATTTTACCTTGTTTTTATTGTGTGTGTGTGTGTGTGTGAACACACCAGTCTGATGTGTTTGAGTTTATACGTGTGTGGTTTGAGTGTTTGGGAGTGTGGGCATGTGCGCACACACAGAGGTAGAGGACAACTTCAGGGCTCGGTTCTTGCTCTCCTCTGTTTGAGGCCCCTCGTTTGCTGCTGTGCGACTTTCCAGGAGAACCCTGCAGAGGAGCCTCCGTGACACACGTTACCATGTCCAGCTTTACACGGGTTCTGCGGATCCAAACTCACCCCCCTTCCTGTTTACACGAGTGATTAGCCCCCGTAGCCATCTCCATAGCCATCTCCCCAGCCTCTGACTTTTTTTAAAAAAAGAGACGTTTAAAAAATATTTGGATAAGATGAATTCAGACAAATAACGATTTGAGCAAAAAATACTAACTTTTTACTTTATACTCTATTGTGCGGTTTGATAATATTTTTAATGACTAATACATTGTACACAATTTTTAAGCCAAGAAATATCTGAATGAAGGGACATATTTAATAGCATTTATGACATTTATGAAATATTAATACTTCTACTCTATATTTTTCTTACTATATTGCATGTTTCCTATTTATTAAGTGATTTGACTTGTATGATAACATGTTGAATTATGAAAATATTAGAAATAATTATTTTATATTTCAGAATGTGATTGTCAATTTATCCTGCTTTACCCTGAAAAGGCCATCAAATAACTGTATGAAAAAGCCATTGATAAATGAAAGGGGAAAGTAATCAATCACATTGAGGGGGGATCCAAGATGGCGGCGCCGAGAGGACACTGTGTTGGATGAACAGGACACTGTGCACAGCGACCAACAGACTGAACTCTGGGCCCTAAAACACTGGCAACTGTGTTTCCCAGGTGTGAGGAAAGCCCACGGTGCGGGAAGCAGTCGATTCTATTCTCAGGTTACACAGCTAAACCCTAGAAGAGTTCTCACTCCTCCAGGCACTCAGACGTCAGCCCAGAATCACACGCCTGAGTGCTCTGATCACCATCCCAGACTGAACTGTGGGCCCCAAAGCACCAGAGACTGGGTTTCCCTGTTGAGAGCAAACCCCACGGTGAAGAAAACATCAGTTCCGACCTCAGGGCACCCAACTGATCCCACCACCATCATCACCACCAACACCATGAAAAGTTCCCGTAGAAGTTCCCAGGTTCCTGCAGGCACCAGTTGCCAGCGTGGAGCCATTTGCCTGCACCTGCTGCTTGCTCTACTCACCATCCCAGATTGAACTGTGAACCCCAAAATAATACAGACTTGGTCTCCCTGTTAGGAGAAAATCCAATGTTGGGGGAAACATCAGGTCCGACCTCAGGACACCCAGCTAATCCCCGAAAAAGTCCCTGGGTTCCTGCAGGCTCCTAGCCTCCTGCTGCACAGGAGCGCTGCGCTCACCTGCCACTCATTACTGCTTGGGTACTGGGACACAGAGCACCAACCTCAGACCTACAGAAGCCTGGGATACGTGAGATCGACCCCTGGACACTACTCCAAGGTACAACCTGTCTCCCTAGCTAGACTGACCAAACCATGGGGCTCCCTGGCTCTTCAAGAGGGCTGCACCCAGCAAGCACAGTATAAGAGCAGCCACCGCCCACTAAATTCAGAGTAAGAAACCCAGCGGCAGGGCAGCTGTCTCCAGGACTTCTGCTGGTGAGAGGAGAGCCCCCACTGATTACCAAGGACCACAGTTACCAAACAGGTCCAAACACCTGACGTTGAGCTGTGGCAATTCCTGAGAAGCACCGGCCATTCGGTGACCATACCCAAAAAGCTGAGGCCGCCTTCTTCAGGAACAACCATCTTCCTGCCAAGGCGACTCTCCCACCCCAGGATTCCAGCACGCACCAGAAACTAACAGCCAATACCCAAGACAGCCAGGTGGGTTGAGGTCAGCATAAAAGTACAACAGCAAAAGGCAAAGCAATATGGCATCTCCAGATCCCAGTTATCCAGGGACAAGTAGCCCTGGACACCATATCATAAGTGAAATCCAAGAAGATGACCTTACATCTATGCTTATGAAGAGGATAATGGAGGAAACAAATTAAATGCATAAAGAAATAGAGGAAAATAAAGACAAACAGATTATGGCCATCTGTAAAGAAATACAGGAAGATGCAGCCAAAAAGTTTGTGGACTTCAGAGAGGAAATTATTAAATCACTGAAAGAAATAAAGGAAACAGAGGTATGTCCAAACAAACAGGTGAAGGAATTGAAGGAAAAGCAGGAAAATATAGACAGGTGAAGGAAATCAACAAAATGATTCAAGATCTGAAGATAGAACTGGAAATATTAAAGAAAACACAAACAGGAAATCATGGAGAGGAAGAACTTAGGGAAGAAAACAGGAACTACAGAGGTAAGCATAACCAACAGAATACCAGAGATAGAAGAAAGAATCTCAAGTGTGGAAGATACAATGGAAGAAACTGATGTATCCATCAAAGAAAATGTTAAATCTAAAAAATTCCTGACACAAACCATCCAAGAAACCCAAAACAGCATGAAAAAAGACAATCACTTTGGAAATCAATCTGGTGCTTTCTCAGAAAATTAGGAATAGTGCTTCCTCAAAGTCCAGCTATACCACTCCTAGTCATATATCCAAAAGATGCTCAAGTATGCAACAAGGACATTTGCTCAACCATGTTTATAGCAGCTTTATTTGTAATAGCCAAAATCTGGAAATAACCCAGATGTCCCTCAACTGAGGAATGGATACAGAAATTGTGCTATATTTACACAACGGAATACTACTCAGCAATTAAAAACAAGGAAATCATGAAATTTGCAGCAAATGGTGGAACTAGAAAAGATCATCCTGAGTGAGGTATCCCAGAAGCAGAAAGACACACATGGTATATCTACTTACAAGTGGATATTAAACATAAAATATAGGATAAACATACTAAAATCTGTGTACCTAAAGAAGCTAAGCAAAGAGGAGGACCAGGGGTAAGATGCCCAATCCTCATTCAGAAAGGCAAGCAGGATGGACATCAGAAGAAGGAGAAAACAGGGAACAGGACAGGAGGCTACCACAAAAGGCCTCTGAAAGACTCCACCCAACAGGATATGAATGCAGAGATAGGCTCATAGCCAAACTTTGGGCAGAGTGCAGGGAATCTTATGAAAGAAAGGGGAGATAGAAAGACCTGGAAGGGACTGGAGCTCCACAAGGAGAGCAACAGAACCAAAAAATCTGGTCCCAGGAGTCTTTTCTGAGACTGATACTCCAACCAAGGACCGACCAAGGACCATTCATGGAGATAACCTAGAACCTTGGCACAGATGAAGCTCATGGCAGAGCAGTCTCCAAGTGGGTTCCCTAGTAATGGGAACAGGGACTTTTTCTGACATGAACTGATTGTCCTGCTCTTTGATCACCTATGCATGAGGGGGAGCAGCCTTACCAGGCCACAGTGGAGGACAATGCAGCCAGTGCTGATGAGACCTGATAGACTAGGGTCAGATGGAAGGGGAGGAAGACCTCCCTATCAGTGGACTGGGGAAGGGGCATAGGAGAAGAGGGAGGGAGGGTGAGATTGGGAAGAGATAAGAGAGGAGTCTACAGCTGGGATACAAAGTGAATAAACTGTAATAACAAAAAATAAATTAAAAAGAATCACATTGAAACAAATAAATGAACATGTTCTCATACTATATTGTGAAAAAATAAATAAAACCTGAAGCCAAAATGAATACATGAAGCTGAAGAGGAAGCAGTAGGAAATAAATCTGATCAAAACACATTGTATAAATGTATGAAATTCTCAAATAAAAATATATCAAAAAACTTCACAATAAAATTGGATAGGATATTAATAAACCTCTCAGTAGTAAATAATACAAAAAGAAAGCCCTGAATCTGGGGACTGAACAATGAAAACAATGCTTATTAACTCATGGGCTTAGGAATGGAAAATCCACGATTGGACGGCTCTATTGCTCAGCCTCCTGAGGTCCTCAGGTGGCATTGTGGCAGGGCACATACAAGTGGACAGTAGAGCAGAGGCGCAAGCTGGAGAACCTGTTATCACAGCCTGCTGTGGTGGGCACTGACTGGCCTCTGTCAAAACTGCATTAACAGCACTGACAGCAGCTGCCACAACCACCTCAGCCCCACCTCCCAAATATTCCATACCTCAGTACTGCCACACGGAGGGCCAGCACCCACCCAGGCACATGTGACCGCCGAGGGACGAACCACGTGCAAACATGCCAAGAATTGTGTTCATAGTTAGTCTGATAGTTTGTAATAAGGTGTGTTGTGTTCTAGGCTTCTCTGAAGTGTGCTGTGCCTTAGTAATACATTTTCTTTAAGGTAAAATGAGCAATTTTAAATCAAGAATGTACTACATACCAGGCATGGTGGCATGGGCCTTTAATCCTAGCATTTGGGAGGCAGAGGCAGGTGGCTTTCTATGAGTTCACACTGGTCTACACATTAAGACCCTGCCTCAGAGAAAAACAACACAAAAAACAGCAATGACAAAAGAATCTACCACTAATTACATGTGAGGTCTCAAGTCAGTCACCTATGCTCTCGGATTTCACTGTGACTTTGCAAGAGTTCCCTGTTTAAGAAATAGTTAAAAGGCTGAAGATGTTTTACAAAGTCTAGGCCAAATAAAAATGTTCAGTTTTCTTTTTTTTTTATTACTTATTTTTTATTTTCTATGCTTTGGTGTTTTGCCTGTATGTATGTCTGTGTGATGTCATCCAATACCCCTGGAACTGAAGTTGCAGTTTTGAGCTGCCATGGGGTGCTGGGAATTGAATGTGGATCCTCTGGAAGAGCAGCCAGTGCTCTGCTGAACCCTCTCTCAGCCCCTCCTCCCACTTTTCTTATTTTAGCAGGAAATTCCATAAACTGACATTTTCTCCCACCTGGTAAAATTTAAGAAATGTTTAGATAATCCCAGCTTGAGGGGTTAATTCCATAGCTGAACTATATTCCTCCCACCTAAGCTGCTTTTGAATTTAAAAAAGAGGAGTGTGGAGGCCTTTGCTGCATTGCTATCAATCATAACTTCCCCAATTAAAACATCTCTCATGCCAAATGATAGGGTTTATTTTTATTCCTCAACTGTATACTTGTTAATATTTTTATGTGTTTCATATTTAGCAGAAAATGAAAAGCATTGCAGTGGGAGAGAAAACTATGTCAAAAATCCGATTTCAGCGGAAACATTTCATCTGAGAGTCTAGCACCGGTTTGAAATATTTGATGTTGGTCGAGAGACTCTATTGGTCAGCTCCAGCTTGTGAACTCACAGCAGAAACACAGCACACCTAAAATTCAAGATAATTCTGCTGTATCCTGCTCCCAGGTAGCTGTACTGGATAAAAGCTAAAGCTCTGACCGAACACAGAAGGTTTTTCTATTTTTGGAGAAGCTTCAAATGTACAGATAAATAAATAGAAACCCAGATCTTGTTAAGAGCAGAAACACAGTTAACTGTGGCTAGACATGCTTCTAGTGGGCCCAGGTAAGAGTCCATCATGAAATGCCTATCTATTATTAATAGTTAATGCTGCTGGAGTTTAAGCTCAGACAATGGATATTGTGATTCTAGGACTAAAATGCCCTATTTCCCTGGTACAAAAGAAAAAGCAGCCGATCAGACAAGCATGTTCAGTTTGTAGGTCTTGATTTTACACTTGAGTCTACCAATAACCCTGGCCTTGAGCAAAACACTTCAGTCTCTATGAAGAAGTAAGGGAAATTTAATAAAAAAGCCCTTAAAATCTCCCCCAGATGTGACACCCGATGGTTCTGTGAGTTGATTTGAAATTCAACACAACCCTCTAAGTGGATCATTGGGATCACCCTTTCACTCAATCTTCCGACCCATGTCAATCCTTGAGGCTGGCTTAGTTCAGCGCACACCCATTCCTGGCCTAACTGAAGCTTCATCTCTGACAGAGTGGGGGCTCTTGACATCACTGTCAGCAGCCACAGAACTTCACCAGTAGCAAATCTCGGGCACTTTGGGCAAATCGCCACAGAAGCTATGGAAAAAAAAAATCAGCACTTCTGAATTTTAGCTTCAAAGTATATCTGAGCTCTTTTCCACTGGGAACTAGACAAAGGGAGCTCCTACAAGGATAGGACAAGATGGGAAGGCCAAATGGATGGATGGATGGATATTCAACTATGAAACTTCCTTAAAGTAGAGGCCAATGGAAACTTAATATAAGAATGATGGGATAATTTCTGTACTTGACATTATTCTTTTATCAAGAAATAATGGTCACTCTGAAGTATAAGAACCCGACTCTGTCAACTCTAAATCAAGGAACCCTGGTCCACATGTTTTGAGGGCAGATCTCACTGTGCAGCCCTGCCTTGCCTGGAACTCTGTGTTGCTGGTCTCAGACTCACAGCGCTTCTCCTGCTTCCCGAGTGCTGCAGTCCACATTTTAAAGCTCTTTTCACTCATTAGTTTCACCTATATGTATTCGTCAGGTCTCTCTAGAGTAACAGAGCTTATAGGATGAATCTCTCCAAATATAGAGAGAGGGGATTAGAATGACTCAGAGGCTGCAGTCTGTCTAATCCAGCAATGGCTGGGCTGTGAATGGAAAGTCCAAGAATCCAGTAGTTGCTCAGTACCAAAGCTGGAGTCTCAGCTGGTCTTCAGTCTACCCTGGAATCTTGAAGAATTAGGCTCTAAGGCCAGTGAAGGAATGGACTTGATAGCAAGGAGAGGGCAAGCAGGCACAGCAAAAGCTTTCATCTTCTATGTCCTTATTTAGGCTTCCAGCAGAAGGTGTGGCCCAAATTGGAGGTGGGTTTTCCCAGCTCAGATTATCTGGATTAATGGTGAGCCTTCTTGACTCAAGATCTAGATTTAAGGACTGTCTTTTCCCAGCTCAAAAGGTCTGAGTTAGAGGTATGTCTTCCTACCTCGAAGATCCGGATCCTACCTCTAAGTAGATCCTCCTGCTCCAGACTCAGCAAACCCCTGACAGGTGTGCCTCCATTAGCACACCTGTGTTTTACCTAAGCCAGATGTGATCGTGTTGACAATCAGAAATCGCCACCATGTGAAAATCATTCGTTACCTGAAGACTAGACCTTCAGTAAAATGTTCCCAACATTTCATCTTCCTTCAGGAACACGTAGAGAGTACTGTGTATCCAAGGGTAACAAGCACTATTAACTAAACAGGTCACATGTTTTGAAGTATTTTAACGGTTTTGAAATAAGGTACAGATTCAGTTGTCACTAAGGCACCAGGTAGAGGAAGAGACGTTATCATCAAGGATTAAGGCAGACTTTCCCACTTTACCCCTTTATTTGCTCATTTAAAACAAAATGGCCCATTTGTCAATACTTTTACCTAGAGGGTATAAAATCAGCTTAATTTTAGAAACAAGAGAAATTATTTTAGAATAAATGAAGTCCTAATACTAGCTCTCGTGTCAGTGAAGGAACCACCAGCAGGAACAGCAACAGAATAGAGAGTGAAAGCCAAGTGAATAAAAGCTAAACCGTTTCCCTTTGTCGTGCCCTTTTATCTAGGGTGCCATCAGAAGGTGCTGCCCTCCTTTAGGATAGGCCTCCCCACATTGACTAAGACATTCAATGTAATCTTCCAGAAATATGCCCACATGCCAAGCTGGTGCAGACAGCCTCTCGCTGAGGCTCTTTCAAGTCAACGATTAAAACTGGCTCTCACAGTACATATTACTGTACAGTAAGAACAGCAATGTCTGCAAGCTGCAAATTTGCTTCAGCCCGTGGCACACTATTTGTACACTCTTCTGCTTTTTAGTGAACTCTTCTACATATGTTTATTCATTTATTCACTGAAATACTTGTTAGGTCTTTATGGACAGGAACTGGTGCCAGGGACTATGGTAGAGGCAAAGGTCAACACGTACTGATGTTGCCAAAGACATGGGATCTAAACAGAGACGAGGGACTCCAATTTAACATTCTGAAAGTCACAAAGCAAGCACTTCAAAAGATGAAAAGAAAGTACTTGAAAGGAGGAGATGGGAAAGCGGTTGTCGGCATGGCGTTAGTCTGATTCCTGTGGCTGTCATGAAGTACCATGGCCAAAAGCAACTGGGGGGGGGTCTATCTGGCTTACACCATCACTGAGGGAAGCCAAGGCAGGGGCTAATGAAGAAACGATGGGGAAATGCTGATCACTGGCTTCCCCAGCCATATTTCTTAACCCAGAAGCAGCTGCCACCCAGCTGCCACCATCCACAGCAGGCCGGGTGCTCTCATATCCACCACTGATCAAGAAAATGCTCTCACAGACATGCATGCATGATGGGAGGAACTCAGCAGGTGAGGTTCTCTCTTCTAGATAACTCTGGTTTGTGTCAGGTCAACAAAAACAACCCAGCACATGTCACACCACAGCCAAACACTGAAGACGTCGGGTTTCACTGGTGCTGGTGCTACTGGTTTTATTTTCGTTGTTCTCCTTTTTGAGCTTAGGATCCTAGTTTGGAAGGGCTTAGGAGTTTGTGCTTCAATGTGTTTGGCTATCATATGTCATGCATTATTATATAGCAAATGTATATCATATGTCAGGGTTAGGTAACTCTCTCCAGGGCTCTTTCTGTTACTATTTTTCTACCCACAAACTTTCACCTGATGGTGGTCTTCGCCCTACAGGTTCTGAATTGAGCCAAGGAAGTGTTAGCTAAGGTTTTTAAACTTGTTTTTCTGACCACCTAATACTATTTCCTGAAAAGAAAGATTTCATTCTCTTTAAGGATGTTTTGGGAGTGATTGTATCTCCCTTTTCACTGATGGGCACAGTAGATTTTTCCAGATAACCAAATTTCCCACAGGTTTTTCCTGTTCTTCCAGTAACAAGGGCCTTTCCACTCAATCTGAAAGAGTCCGTGTTCACTGGATCAGCTGTTTCTGGAGATTCAGAAGTCGGTTATGCCCAGGCTCACACAAATCATAGAACATGTCACACTCTGAGAGGTAAGAAAAGTAGTGGCAGGAAAAACAACAAATGGACAGGCCTTGACACTCTGCCTTCACTGACAAGCTGGTCGATGTTGCAAATGTGTAACGTACGTGCAATCTGCACAGGTGTGCACCATGACTACCCCACGATCTCTTTATTTCCGAAGGGACTAGAGTCCCTTGTTTAACATGCTTTAGCACTGGACGTGGCAAATCTGAAAACATCGCTTGGAAACATGTAAATAACGGTTTCTGGAAATAGGGTGTCTTGGGCTACTGAGATGGTTCCACAGGCAAGGCCATTTGCATCCATGTCTGACAACATGAGTTTGATTCCTCGGGCCCACTTGGCGGAAGGAGATGTCTGCAAATTGCATTCTGACCTCTACAGGCACGCAGTGGCACATATACACACAAAGATAGACAATAGACAGACAGACAGACAGTTAGGATTTCCATTGCTGTGAAGAGACACTATGACCAGACCAACTCTTACAAAGGACAACACTTAACTGGGGTGGCTTACAGTTTCAGAGGTTCAGTCCATTATTGTCATGGTGGGAAGTGTGGCAGTGTCCAGGCAGACATGGTGCTGGATGAGCCGAGAGGAGACCGGCTGTGTTTCACACTGGCTGTAGCTTGAGCATTTAAGACCTCAAAAAGCCCCACCTCCACAGTGACACACTTCCTCTAACAAGGCCACACCTACTCCAACAAGGCCACACCTCCTAATAGTGCCACTCCCTATGGCCAAGAATTCACACACCTGAATCTATGGGGCGATACCTATTCAAATGACCATAGATAGATAGATACATAGATACATAGATGATAGATAGATAGACGATAGATAGATAGATAGATAGATAGATAGATAGATAGATAGATACATAGATACATAGATAGATACATAGATAGATACATAGATACATAGATATATAGATAAATAGATAGATAGGCGGGCAGACAGATATAGATAGATAGCTGATAGGTAGATAGATAGATAGATAGATAGATAGATAGATAGATAGATAGATAGATACATACATACATACATACATACATACATAGATACATAGATAGATACCTAGATACATAGATAGATACATAGATACATAGATAGATACATATAGATAGATAGGCCAGCAGGCAGACAGACAGACAGACAGACAGACAGATAGAATAAAAATAGGAGACCTTCCTGTTCAAATATCTTTCTGAAATGTTGATTTTAAGTGCAACTGACTTGGGTTGAGAGTCTTCACTTACATAACCATCTATGAAAATCTACTACATGAACTCATAATGCAACTTGGCTCATGACAGCCTGAAATTTCAAATATTGCCATAAGTTGTCACCATGAATATGTTCCCTTTTCGGAGGGCCCTATCCAAACTCACAAGACTGCTGGGATTCAGGAGCCACTAAATGCTTAAAATCCCCTCTAATCATTTCCTTATCTCAAACCTCTTGCCTGTTCTTCAGAGGAAAATGTTAGAAATCAAAACCCCTGAGGTTATCCTGTGGGAAGAAAAGTAGTTCAAAGCAAACACAAAGCCATAGAACATAGAGTCCCTCGCTGGTGCTGACTCCAAACGAAACATAGACAAAACAGTTATTCATAAATCTGAGGTAACATCCTTTTAAACTTTATTTAAAGAAATGCTATAGTAGCTGAAACCGGAGTCTACAAGTATTTCTATAACATGTCATTTTTCCTCAGTTCAGATACATAGACTTATTATTATAAAATTCTTCAGAATTCATAAACTTTTCCATGTTACAATACCAAACATTTCAACATTTAAAAAAAAAAGAAAGAAAAGAAGAGATGTTTAGAAAAGTTCGTGAATTTTTCTAGTAAGTAAACCAATAATTAGGTCTAGGCACACAGAAATTATCTAATGTCTTTCCTTAACCCTACCTCCAAGTACCACAGCAAAGATCGTCCTCATGTTTTTAAATTTACGTTGGAATTTTACTCTAAGAGAAATAAGGAGAAAGAGTGAGGAGTAGAGGTTACTCTACGGTTCTATAAACTTGGAACAAAACAGTCTTATTCAACACTCACTTCTGGGTTGGGCAGCATAGACAGAGACTGTAGGAGGGGACAGAGGAAATGACACTCTGAACACAAAAGCACACAATCCACCCTGCAAAGTTTACTATCTCCATTTTATTCTTTGTAAATGTTTTTGGGAATAAGAGCTCCTTTTTAATCCAAGTGTTTTAAAATATGGGCCATCACACACAGCAATTGTACCTTTGTTTAGCTTGGGGTCTGTATGAGATGGTAGATTCTTTGCAGTAACTCCACAGCCCCCAACGTCTGCCTCCACTCTGAGCCCCAACATCAGCAGAATAATTGTTAACCCTCTGTGGGTGGCTAGCATCGTGGACCACAGGATAGCTCTGTCTAAAATATGATAGACCTTCATTAGGCCCCTGAATACCACGGGGAGGGGGGAAGGGGGTTGAGTTGGTGGATTTTTCTGCCAATAACGGTTGTAGATCTTTGTTTGCAGATAGAACTAGTTCCAGCCAAGCAATGGAAGAAAGGGACCCTCTGAGACCCTACAGCCTGGTATATATAGAAATGTCTGCTGTCTGGGAACAGCAAATGGGTGGCAATCCCTCAGTTCTCTTCGATTCTCCCACCCAACCCCCTCCAAGGAGCAGACTCTGAAGCCAGCACTGCTCAAATTCCTGTCCTCTCTCCTGCCGGGGCTCCTTTCCCTCCAGCTCTTATTTAACCATCTTGGAAATGAGGTTAGTACTCTGTGATTGTCATTTTGTTCCAAATTCTCGGAATATTTTATGATTTCTAAAGGTTTCCCTACTGACATTGACAGGAAAAAATATGAATGTGCAAAAAAAAAAAGAGTCGTTTTTAAAAACTTCAGTTTCCCTGTTTTGGTTAAGCAAAGGCAGTAGGGTTGGAGGGGTGGAATAAGAAAGAACCTGTGGAGAGTTTTGTTTTGTTAATTTACCTATATACAATCCTACACACCCCTAAAAACTGAGAAAGGGCCACTAAAAAGGTATAAAAATAAAGATTACTCCCAAAGTGGCCATACCAAAAGACAATCTCTTTTATGTTTTAGAATCTGTTTTTAGACTTTTCCATGCATATTACCTTTCAAATACACAGTCATCTCCTTAAGGGAACCAGAGGGTGTCATTTTTAAAATTGTGAAATCTACCTAATTTCATCACTCATAATAGTAGTGCATCATCTTTTCATGCCAATGTGTATAGTTCCTTTTTAAACTACTGCATCATATTTTAGTATGTCAATGGACCTTAACTTAACTCATCACCTAAGACACACAATTTTCTTTCTTAATTTTTAACTATGATAAGAAATATAGAGGGTTATATCTTCAAATACATACCCACTTCTTTTCTTCTTCCTAGAAATAGATTATCTAGGTTAAACTGTTTGCATACTTGAAATTCCAATTCCTGTTGTTAAACTGCCATGCAGAAAGCTGATACCAATCACACTCCCACAGCAGGACATAAGACTATCCATGTCTTCGCTACGCCAGCACCAAGATTTGTCTTTACCATTAATAGGCAAACAAATTTCCTCCGATTTTGTTTCAGCAGAAGTGACTACTGCAGCTGAACTGGTTTTTCTGTATTTATTAGCCATTAGTAATGTTTTTATTTTTTAATTTTGCTTTGTTTTCAAAGCCCTCCAGCTGCTTAGGTGTTGTTCCAAATCTAAGAGTTGGGGGGAGGTAAATATTTTTTTAAATTCTTATTTACTTTTTTATCATGTGTGTGCGTATGTGTTTGATTGTTTAGATGTGCATGCTGGCGCCCTCAGAGGCCAGAGAAGGGTGCCAGCATCCCGGAGCTGGCGTTCTGCCTGCTTTGTGAGCCGCCGGTATGGGTGCCGGGAGCCAAACCCGGATCCACAGCAAGTACGATAAGCATTCTTAAACACTGACCCGTTTCTCCAGCTCTGTATTCTTTTCTTTTGGTTTCTTATTATCATGTGAAACTTTTCCTTATGGTTTCAATAACCTTTATGATTTCGGATTTAATTCAGTCTCTATTAAATATAATTTTCACCACAATGGAGGCAGCCTCTGGGATGATGCTGAGCCCAAGGAAGACAGTTGGAATATGTGTAGAAGACTGACCCTGCCATTGTACACGTTGTATTTCCCCAGTATGGTATGTATCTGTTAAACTTATGTTTTAAAGATTTACTTATGTATTACTTATACATTATTCTGCCTGCATGTGTGCCTGCACCTCAGAAGAGGGCATGGGATCTCATTATATATGGTTCTGAGCCACCATGTGGTTGCTGGGAATTGAGCTCAGGATCTTTTGAAGAACAGCCAATGCACTTAACCTCTGAGCCATCTCTTCAGCTGAACTTATTTTTAATTTATTATTAATAGTATTATTGTGAATGAGTGTGCATGAGATAGGAAGAGTGTGTAAGCAGGAGTCAGAGGACAACTGTTAGAAAATGGTCCTTTCCACCTTTACATGGATCTTGGAGATACCATCTTTACCTGCTGAGCCATCTTGCTGGCTATCACCTTATTCTTAAAGATACACACACACACACACAAACACACACACACACGTTCACACATGCAAATGCATAATGACCCATGCTTGTAATCTCAGTACTTGGGAAGCTGAGAAAAGAAGACTTGAAAGTTTGAGGTCAGCCTGGTCTACATACTGAGCACCAGGTCAGCTTAGTCTTACAGCGTGAGACCCTGTCTCACACACCAAAAGACACTAGCAACAACAAAATCCCCCCTTACAAAAGTTCTTAAATAACACATATTATCGATATGGTCCTTCTTGTGGCTCAGGTCGTACAGTTCCCATGTGAAGATTAGGAAGTTGCAGCGATATTCACGGCATTCTTCCCGGGCCCAGAACTGCTGTGACACTTCCACATGTCCATCATTTTGTGCTTCTAACAAAAGTTTCGTCTGATGGAGTTTGTCATTCCAATCCTAACCTAGCTCCAGTCTCAACATTATTCTTCCTTTCAGAGCCCTCTTCCCAGTGTAGCTTGGTGGTAGGATGTTTGCCTAATATGAACAAGTCCTTAGGTTCAAATCCCAACACCACCCCAACAACAACAAAAATTCAAAATACAGCAATAATCAAACCTGTCCTTTGCTCAGCTTAGTTGACTTTATTCATTTGCACTTATGGTACATTTGTTACCTTTCTATTGCTGTGATAAAACCCCATGACCAAAGCAACTTAGAGGGAGAAGGGTCTCTCTGGGTTACAGCGTCCTGGGCTGGGGTGTAGCTCACTCATGGTATGTTCTTCAGCATCTACTAGATCCTAGATTCTATCCATAGTACCTCACAAGGTTGTTGATGATAGTAGGGTTTTTGGTTGGTTGGTTGGTTGGTTGGCTTGGTTTGGTTTGGTTTGGTTTTTGAGCCACAATATAGCCCAGGCTAATCTCAAATTCTCCATCTCCCTGCCTGAGCTTCCCTAGGGCTGGGTTTAATGCACAATCCTGAAAGGAACAGAAAGCATATAATATTCACAAATAACAGAGCAATTGCTACCACTAATGTCGATAATTCAAAGCACTTCTATTTGAAACTAAAGAATTGGAGGTCAGGAAGTTGTCTTGCCAATTAAATGCAAGCACACACAGTTAACACTTGAGTCCTGCTTACAAGTAGGGGGCAATTATAACCTGGGATCCATTGTTTATACTGATAGAAACCATCACAAATGAAACCTTTCATGGAAATGGATAAGGCATATGGGGAAGAAAGACCAAGATCAAAAGACAAGTCCTTTTAATCTGTTTTCAAGTCTAGTCCTAGGGCAAAGGGTAGCTGATGAACAACAGGGACCACTGATTTTTATTCTCTGGGAGAAGTTCTAAAGTCATCCAGCACAACCTCTGGCACCTCTTTCCAGAGTGACATCACAAAACATAGGCACACTGTGCCCTGGTTGGTTTTGTTTGCTGGTTTGAGTTTTGCTTTGTTTTGGCAACTTGACACAAGGTAGAGTATATGGGGAGATGAAGCTTGAGAAAATGCCTCTGTAAGATTGTACTATACCCAAGGCTGTAGCCCAGTTTTTCTTCTTCAAGGATTGATGTTAGAGAGAATGCAGCTCACTGCAGTGGGTGCCACCTCCTGAGCAGGTAGTCCTGAGGTGGACAAGAGCGCAACATAGCCAATAAACTGCCAAAAAAAAAAAGCAAGCCAGTAAACTGCATTCCTCCATGGCCTCTACACAGAGTTCTTGCCTCCGGGTCTCTGCTCTGGGTCCCTGGCCTGACTTCCCTGGATAATGGACTCCAAGCTGTCACTTCTGTCACAGTTGCCTTTGGTCACAGTGCTCTATCACAGCAACAGAAATCCTGACCCAGGCAACGTGCACCCGTCTACCCTAGAGAGAGTTACGGCAGGGATGAGGGCTAGCTCTCTGTCTTCACGTCGCTTCCCATCCCTTTCCCAAGACTGGGGAAAAGATCTTGCTTGCATATATCTGACGAGATGGGGGCCCCAAAGATTTTTATCATCCCTCTTCTGCTAAGTTTAATTATCCTGTCACTATTCATACTCCCTCTTACTGAAATACAAAATAAATTAAGTAGATTCTCTAATCACATTTGTCTTTAAGGGTATAACTCAATAAACTTTTGCATACCTATAAACATAGATAGGTGGTCTGATGGAGGGATAGGGCGTGTCTGTACTCTGGTTGGCTTCTTCTTGACACTCTTTGATCCACACTCCTCATCCTGTTCCCCATGGAGGTGGCTACTGTGCTGATGGTGGTTTGAATGAGAGTGGCCCCCTAGCCCCATATACTTTCATGCTTAGCCTCTGGTTGATGAACGGTTTAGAAGCAATTAGGAGGTGTGGCCTTTTGGAGGAAATGTGTCACTAGAAGTGAACTTTGAGGTTTTAAAAGCTCACATTAGGCCTAGTCTCTCTCTCTCTCTCTCTCTCTCTCTCTCTCTCTCTCTCTCTCTCTCTCTCTCTCTCCCTGCTGATCAGGATGTAGCTCTCAGCTGCTTCTCCAGCACCAGGCCTGCCCACAGCCTCCACACTCTCTGTCATGATGCTGATGGACTAGCTAGCCCCCTGAAGCTGTAAGCAAACCCCCAATTAAATGATTTTTTTTTTAAATAAGAGTTGCCTTGGTCATGGTGTCTCTTCACAGCAAAAGAACGGCATTGAGGTCATGTTCTCCTTCGTGTCTGGCCTGCCCCTCCCCGCAGTCTCACAATGTCTGAATGCCATTTATTTTGTTGAATATTTTACTGGTTCACTCTTTTAAAATATGGAACAATTTAAGATATAATTTTTGTAGGATAAAAACCATCTTTTTAAGAGTATAAAGATAAAACATAACAAATATTTTAGGACGTTTTTATCATTAAAAAAAAAAAGAAAGTAGAAAGTCAGTACTAATGATAGTCACATTAGCTTTTTCTTCTTATCTAGCCCCGGCCACTGTTAATCCATGCGTGTGTGCGTGCGTGTGCTGACCTATTATGGACAATTCATGTAAACAGAGCCATGCAACATGTTTTTAAGATGTAATTTTTGTTTGTCATATTTTTCAATATGACTAACGTTTCAGTTAGCTGCGTCATTCAAATTAGTTTATGGTGCAATACGGGCTAGTACCCCATTTCTCCTTATTCTGAAATAATAGTGTACTGATGAGTGTGGCACATTTTATTATTCATCCATTAGTCGATGGGTACTTGGGTTGTTTCTGCTTCTTGTTATTATGAATAAAGATAGCACAAACAATTTTGTTCAAATTTTTATATGGCTGTATGGTATTATTTATCTTGATTATTAAAAGTTTTTAAAATTTTGATAATATTCAGCATGTCTGGTTTTCTTTTTAAGTTTGTATTTTTGATACTATAGCTAAGAAACTGTTGATAAGTCCAGGCAAGATTTATTTCTATGTTTTTATTTTTTACATTTTGGTCCATGACCCATTTCAAGTTAATTTTTGTATCTAGTATAAGGTAGAGTTTTAGATGCTTTTTTTTTACCCTTTTTTTTTTTTTTTTTTTTTTTGCATCTGAAAACCCAGTGCTCCCAGTATGACTCTTTGGGGAAAAAATGTTTTCTACTGCTTCCTTGAATTTTCTTGGCAATCTTTTTGAAAGATCAACTAATTATTAATAAAGGAATTAGTCAATTCTGTTTGCTTGCTAAGCAATATTTCATTGTATGGATATACCACAATTTCATCATTTTTCTCTTAGCAAATACTTGTGGCATTATCAATTTAGGGATATGAAAAATAAGGATGCTAGAGGCCAGGCATGGTGGCTACCCCTTAAATCCCAGTATTCAGGAGTCAAAGGCAGGTGGATCTCTGTGAGTTCAAGGCCAGCCTGGTCTACAAAGTGAGTCCAGGACAGCCAGGGCTGTTACACAAAGATATCCTGTTTTTAAAAACCAAAAATAAGAGATAGATAGATAGATAGATAGATAGATAGATAGATAGATAGATAGCGCTTTCTGTATAAGTCTACTGATAACCTGAGTTCAATCCCCATGCAAAAGTTAAAGAAATGACTATACAAAGTTATGTTCTGACCATACATGTGTTGTAGCTTGCATGCACACACACATACATGCACACAACTTTTGAAAAAGAATAAAAATATAGCTGGCAAAATGGTACAGCAGGTAAGGATGCTATGAGCCTTTCGGGTTTGCTGATATGAATATATGTGTTATGAATATTCATGCACGTGTTTTTAATAGACATGTGACAACCAGATTTATTAGAGTTTTCTGGATAAACAAAACCAAAATGTTGGGCTGTTCTGCATCTTTCATTGCTATTTTCATTTCTCTTGTAAGGAGTTATAGTGAGCATTTCTCTGGTATTTGTTGGCCAATGAAAAATCACCTCTGTAGAGTGCTTCTTCTGAAGTCTTTCTTAGGCAGCAACAGTGATGCGCATCTACAATCCCAGCATGTGAGAGTCACAGGGTCAGGAGTTTAAGGCTGGCCTTGGCTGCATAGCAAAGTCAAGGCCAAACTGAACTACCATAAGATCTTATCTCAAAAAGAAAGAAAGAAAGAAAAAAGAGAGAGAGAAAGAAAGAAAGAAAGAAAGAAAGAAAGAAAGAAAGAAAGAAAGAAAGAAAGAAAGAGAAAGAAAGAAAGAAAGAGAGGAAGGAGGAAGAAGAAAAACCTCCAATAACAACAACAGCCTTTCTCATTTTAAAATTTGATATGGTTGATTTTCTTATTGCTTCACAGAATTCTTTTTGCTGACTCTGGATACGAGTCCATTATCCAGATGTGTATATTGAAATATAGTCTCTCTCCCCAACCCACTCTCTTGATCATATCTTTTGATTGGTACAAACTTATTTAAAAACTTTCCCACTTAGGTCTGTGATCATCTTGAACTAATTAGTGTATATGGAGTGAGGTAGGAGTCAAATATCCTTTTTTTCCAGATGGGTAGCCAATTGCTCCAGCACCATTTGTTCAAAATATTATCCTTTCCTCGCTGAACTGTGGCAGGGACTTTGTTGTAAATCAAGCTCCCGAGTTCTATTTCTGGATTCTCTATTATATTCCTTTGGTATATCCATCTAGCCCTCTGCCAATACCACACTGTCTCAATTACTGGGCTTCATAATGAGCTTTGAAATTTTGTAGGGTAAGTCTTCCAGCTTTGTTCTTCAGAATCATCTTGTTATTCTAGGCCTGCACAGATATGTGTATAAATCTTAGCAATAGCTTTGTTTGCACATGCACATACAAACACACACATTTTGCAATTTTCTTCCTTTCTTAGATTTGTCTCCGAAAAAAATATGGCTCCCCTAAAAGTTAACCATTCTTTTTGTGCCTTTGATGTTGTTCCTATATACTTCTCTTGGATGATCAAGACTGATCATTTCATCTCCTTCCTCTCCCATCCCCATCCCCCACTACTCATCTCTGCCATCCCCAAACCAGAACCATTACAGGAACTACATTTCCTCTCATAGCCGCTTCTTTTCCTATGTTCCTAACTCATTTGGCCCAAGCCTTCAGGGGTCTCTTTGGCTTTTACCTCCCCATCTTTATTCTTCAAAAACTGTTTCATCATGAGAACCAGAGACTAGTCTGTAGTTCAGATATGATCCAGGGGAAGGGAAAGGGAAGTAGCTGGGAGAAGGGAGCTATATTAGTTAGTTTTCTTGTGTTATAACAAAATATTTGACAAAAGCCAGTTAAGGAAGGAGAAGGTTTTCAGTTCAAGCTTGAGTGTACAATCCATCACCCCAAGGAAGGCGTGGCTGGTCATGCTGCATCCAGGCAGGAAGCAGAGGGATGAATGGAGGTGTTCAGCTCACCCTCCCGTTTTGATTGTCTGAACCCCTAGGCCAGGAGATTGTGTCACCCACATCAAGGCAAGTCTTTCCGCTTCAGTTAAACCTCTCTGAAAATCCCATAGAGCTGCCCAGAGGTGTGTCTCATAGGTAAGTCCCATCAAGCTGCCAGTCAAGACTGACCATCACAAAAGGAAAGCCATTTGAGGAAACATTTCCCTCCTTTTTTCCCTTCCCTTTCTCCTTCTTTTTCTCCTTCTTCTCCTTCTCCTTCTCCTTCTTCTTCTTCTCTTCTATTTTCCTTCTCCTCCTCCTTGTACTCCTCTTCTTTTCTTCTCCTGCTCCTCCTTCTAGAGATTACCATTCCAGGTGCCTGGCATTACGAGAACCATCATCTTATTGCCTGAAAAATGATATGAAGGCTCAAAACAGCAGAGCAGAAATGGAAAGAACCCAGATGTTGACTGTATTATTGCACTTCAGAATTTTTCAGACTGATGTCTACTCTGTTTTGAAATCCTATGTCTGTGAGATATGAATTCCTATATTATTTAATAAGATGTTTTAGGTTAGATTGTCCTTTAACTCGGTATGGAACTGAGGATGGCTGTGCACCATTGTGTCTCATTACTTAAGCCATTTTAAAGCAAGATTTGCCAAATGCCATGGAAGACAATCTTAATAATAGGCCACACTATAGCAACTTCTCAGTGTCTCTCATTTGGGCTACTTCAGTGCCATACAATCTGTGGCTTCCTTGCTAATTCAATCAATGTCCTTGTTGGAGGGAGGTCAATGTCTTTAGAAGCTTTCCAGCAAACCCCAGGGAGCAGTCTCTCTCTGCCTTTCCAGTGCTGGGAATAGAGAGATATGTGCTGTATCGCCTTGATTTTATTGTGTGGGGTCTGGGGATCAGTCTTCATGTTTGTCCAGCAAGCACTTTACCAAACTGAGGTGTCTTGACAGCCATGAAGAGCATCCCTCTTAAAGAACCATTTATTTAACCATGTCTTTTCTCTTGTCTACATACAGGCCTCTCTCGCTGCCTGTGAACAGGCTGGGCTCGGCATGTGTGTTTTTATGCAGCCCTGCCTTCCCTTACATCTTTTACGGTAGAGATACACAGAATTGAGTGTCTCTCGCACCTCTCCTGCTTTGTTCAAGCTGTCACTGCCTGGGACCCCCTTGCTTCATCTCTGCCTGTCACATACAACCTTCCCCTTAAATCTTGCCCTGCTTCTCCTACTCCCACTCCCTGCAAAGCAATCTCTGCTCTCCTAAGCTTCTACGCTGACTCGCACCGTCCACCTTGTGCAGACACTGTTTATAAGCGTAAGCTCTTCCGCTACCGGTTCTGTTGAACAGCGTTTTCTGTGAAGATGCAACACGGGGTTCATTGCACACTTGAAACGTGTGCAACTGTGGTAGGGATTTTAACTTGATTTAAACAGTCACAGGCAGCCAGCGCTTACAGTAGGAAGAATCACAGAACTTCACTGAGATGGTCTTCAACGCCGAATGCGATTCCCTACAGTCATCACAGAGAACACCTGGCAGTCACAGACTGTTCTTATTTTCATCACAGTCTTGTGGCAAGAGATGACTAGTCACCAACCCATTAAACATAGAAAAGACATTTATCAAATACATAAAAGCATTCTAGCCATTTATGTTCCAAATCAAATAGATTGAAAACGTTAGAAGAAATACCTAGATGACCCACACTTCCAGTCTGTTAGTAGGAAGAAACTAAGAGGACCGATATTTATCCCGAGTTCACTGTCTGTCTCCTCTTGCTGAGATAAGGAAACCCCAGGAGTGTAAAGTTCTTCTATTTTTGTTCTGCTCTTGCTGTGCTAAGGACCAAGCCCAGAGCCTCACACAGTCACATGCCCTACCACTGAGCAATGAGTCTCCAGCCCAGACTGGTTTTTAAAAAGTATTTATTTTGTAACAATGTCAAACTTATCAAAAAACTTCGAGATCTTTTGGGCTTGAGAGATCTTGGGAACTGGAGGGATGTCAAACATTAAAGGCTAGGCTCACAACCAAACGTTCAAAACATTGCAAGACATTACAAATGGCCTAGATTCATGAACTTCAACTTTAAAATACCGGATGGGCAAAGATTTAAATTTCATCATCACTGTGTATGCATATGGCAGATGTGAATGTACACGCGCATACACAGAACATACACGCTTATTTTTTTTCTAGCTCACTTGGGGAAAGTTTTCTATTATATCCTTTTACCCCTTTTCATAGTTCAGTGTTTTTTTAAGAGTGTTATCACGCAGACCAGATTCAGGAAGGCCAAGGATAACACAATACTTACGTTCTATCTGTAGTCCGTACCCAGCCTCACCAGTTATCCCAGTAATACACTTTCTAACTTTTTCTCGTCCAGTAAGAGATCAACTTTGGAGTCCCGAGTTGCATGAGGAGGTCACAGTCTTTGTTCTCACCACATAGCTGATATTTTTAAAACAGGTTAGTTCTTTCATAGAATTTCCTGCACACAGCTCTGAGGCTTTAGTAGACAGAGGTCCAAGCTCCTCAAAGTTGCACACATCTTCTCTTTCTTCACTCGTTCTTAGATTGGACCTACTCACATCCATCACATTTAACTTTATATAGAAAATATTCTATTTCTATTAAAATGTGTACATGTATATTCCATAAAACAAATTTCTAACAGAAACTGTTTCTTAAAGTACCTAATTCTATTATTTCAAAAGTACATGTTGGCGTTATGCCTTAGTTTAAGAGAGGTAGATTATTTAATTGATTTGATTTATCTAAAAATCATTACTTGTTATACTAATATGGAAATAATTCCTCACTCAGGGAACTGCTGTGAAGTATTAGGGTTCAAAATCTCCTATTACTGTGAATTAATGAAAGCAGCATCTATTATGTAAATTATTTACTTCACACACAAATATTTTTTAAATATACACTTTTACTTTTCTTAATGTCATCTCCAACCGAGGGAAAATTTTAAAGTTTCAATGTTATAAATCATTAGCACTTCTGACTTCTGAAGAGCTGAAAGTTTTGGATTGAAACTTTTATTTCAATCCAACTATTTCAGATATTTCTTTTAAATGTGTGCGAAAAGGGAAGTGGTAGGGTTATATTTATGTTTTTTTAAATGAATTTTTAAAACAATCAAGATCCGCACCTATGGGGCTTATACTGAAAGCAGAGTAATAAAATAGTCCTTTGGGGTTTTCCTCGGGACTAAGAGTTTCTTCAAGGAAGAAACTGGCAGCGACATGCACACTCACGACAGGGTCAGAAAACTGCCATCTTTTTAATATACATATATAAACATTTTGCATTGCGAGGAGACATTTGAACGTCGAACATCTCCCCCGAGGGAAGAATCAAACACGTGCATCTTTAAGAAGATAACACTTGAAGTGTGCCCCGTCTCCCCCAAAGCTGAGGCGTCCTTGGCTCTGCCTCCAGGACTTCTAGGAACGCGCAATTAGAATCGAAACCGGCCCTGGCTCCCCCACCCCACCGCCGGCCGCGCGAGGGGAGCCCGGAGCCCGATCCAAGCTCCGCTCGGGCGGCTCCCGGGACGCGTCGCGCATCGCCCCGCCGTGCGTCCCGGGGCGCCGCCGGGCTCCGAGGGGGTGTGTCGGCCCGCAGGCCTCGCCGCCCGCCGCCCCGAGCGGGGCCGCCACCCGCTTCCGGCGCGGCGCGGGGTCGGAGCGCGGCTCGTTGCCCGCCCAGCAGCCCGGCCCGCGCGAGCGACCGTCGCCTCCGCCGCGGGGAGCGCGGCCGGCGGAGGCGGGGCGTGGACGGGGCGGCGGAGGGAGGCCCGGGCCGCGGCCGCCGCCTGAGATCTCGCGGTGTTTGGCGGCCGCCGCGCCGCCATATTGTGTGGCCGTATTTTGATGCGGACTGGGCTGGCGGAGCCGCGGCGAGGGCGAGCGAGAGCCGGGGGGGTGGGGGGAGGGCAGGCGAGCGGCCGGGGGGTGGGGGCGGAGGGCGGCAGGGCGGCCGAGCGAGCCGGAGCCGAGCAGCGGGCCGCGGCGACGCCGCCCGGGCCAGCGCTTTGATCCGCGGCGGGCGCCGGCGGCGGGGCGCCCCAGGCCGGCCCCCTCCCCTCCCCCTCAGCCGCGAGCGGCGGCGGCGGCCGAGGGACTTGGCGGCGGCGGCGGGGGCTGAGCGGGGAGGGCGGGCGGGCTGAGGCGTCCCCCCTGCCGGGTGGACTCGGCGCTGGCGGCGGCCGTGGTGGCGGAGGCGGCGACGACGGGGGAGACGGCTGCCCCGGTGGGAGAGGCGGCGGCGGCGGACGAGGAGGAGGGGGAGGCCGCGGCGGCGGCGAAGGGTAAGCGGACGGCGCCGCCGGGCCTCGGCGCCGGCCCCGGCCCGCGCCCCGCGCCCGCCGCGGCTCGGGGGCCGGCGGGGCCCGTGCGCGGGGCCCCGTGGAGGTGGGTGGGGGCGCCCGCGCCGCCCTCGCCCTCGCCGCCCCCGGTCCTGCCCGCGGCGGCGAGGCGCGGGGAGGCCCCCGAGTCCTGCAGGGCGGGTGGGGGCGGGGAGCGCAGGGCCTGGCCTGGGCTCCGGGGCGCCGGGGGAGGGGGACCGGGCCTGCCCGGCAGCCGGAGCCGGGGGAGCCGGGGTGGGCTGCCTTGCCCCCGGCCCGCCCCCGGGCCTGGGATCGGAGGTGGGAGGGAGGGCGCCAGACACCTTGGGGGCACCCGGTCTGGGTAACGCGGGCTTGGGACCCCCTTCCCCCGAGAGCTGAGGGAGAGCCAGGGAAGTGAAGTGTAGGGTAAAGAGGAAGCACATCGCTCCCTTTCCTTTCCGATTTTGCTTTTCTGCAGCCTTCCTCGGAACGGGGAGCACGCCCCGCGGTGACGAGGTGGCCCCTTTAGAGCTCCCCCCCCCCGGGCTCTTCTCCTCTGGACGTGAGGTTGTGGCTGAGAGCGGGAGGCGTTGCGAGGGTCTCTGGGCCTTGCTGACAGGTGACAGGTGGATCTGTCTGTGCTGTGGGACTGTGCCCGCAGAGTCGTAGACCAGCAGTTTCAGGGAGCATGTGAGTTTGTATTTACGTGTTTGGCCAAGTTTCATTCCATATATAGTATATTTGAGAAGCTGAGTTTCCATTCAAGTCAGCTTAATTGTTATGGAGGAATTCTTCAAATGTTTCTGATAAGAGGGGTTTCCAGGAGAGTGGAGGGGATTTGCAGCTCCAGGGCGCTGGTATTCTAGTGTCATGAAAATGGGGTTGCCCAAAGCACTGGAGGAGTTTATTCATTGGAAAGTTCTTGGACACTGACGCTGTATTCCAAGCAAAAGCCAGGCAGTATATGGTTTTGCATCCATTTTGTTAGTTCAAGGTAAATTAGTAAAGTGTCAAATTTTAGGGTCAGGTTGATTGACATTTTTTAAAAGGAATTAGTTTCTCTCTTAGCATATTCAAAAAAGCTGTTGCTCATGCAATTTCAGATTTCACCAAGAATTTCAGTGGGTACAGATTAGATTTTTCTTTTGGCTTTCAGTTACCACTGTTTAACCACACTCTTAGTAGAATAGCAGAGTTTTGACACCTTTTCAAAAATACCCTGATCTTTGTAAAGGCGAACCCATGATTTCTTTATAAACATGACAGTTGAAAACTTTTTTAAAAGCATAAGCATTTCTAATAAATGAAAAGTTCCTTTTTATCTTACTATGTGCGCTAGCTGCCTTCTCTAATTTGAATCCTTAGGAAAATTTTCAGATTCATGAGTTGAGAGCTGAGTTAGTCCAGGAAGGATTCTGTAGCTTTTAAAACGTATGTGGAATGAGTATGTTGAATGGTGGCACTCTCCGTGTATTAACAGGAAACAGAACAAAAATCCCAATGATTCAGAACTTCTGCTTGCCCCCTGCACCAGTTTGCAATAGAGAGTGCTTTATGTTCTCTGTCTTAAGGAATCAAACTGAAAGCTGAATATGTTAATTATTATGTTATCCAGTGAATATATGCCATCACTTCATTTTCCTTTTTGTTTCATGAAATAGCTTTTTCTGAGTTAGAAATGGTTTCCAAAGGACACTATGAAATAGCACTGTTAAAGACGTTCTCTGTGAGTTCTCATATAGAGCCTGCATTTGTGTAATTCATTAATAAGTGGATGAAATGATCAGAGATGCAAATAATGTGCTTCTTGAAAAGCAAATTTAAATCAACTGCATCTGACCTAATGGGCCACCTGTGTTAGATGTTGTGTGGAGAGAAGCCCTTGCCTTTCGTTAAGCTGTGTAGTTAAGACCTACCTCATGAAAAGAGGCAGCTTCTGCAGAGTAGGTGGGTGCCGCCTAGGTTAGACGATGGCGAGTGTTTTATACTCTGCAAAGGTGCTAACATGATTGCTGTTGTGTCTGGACGCTTCATTCTGCACCTGTGTAAGAAGTCCCAAAGAACCCTTCCAGAGCCCTGTACTATGTATCAGTGAACCGCCTTCATTCGGAGAGCTAGGTGTAAGGTCTAGAGATGGCTTGTTAGGAGTTGTGTGATAGAAAAGCTCTTGTAGGATGTTTCCTGAAACTGAAGTTATGCACACATACATACTCAGTAGATGCTTATTTTTATGACTATCAGGAAACTTCAGAAAAGAAGTTTTGCCTTACTGCCTTTTTTGAAGTCCCTGAAAATGTTTCTAATCTGTAAGGCTCGTAGGTTAAAGTTTTAGATTTCGTTATAGCCCTGCTTGTCCAGATTAACGTGCCCCGTTCGTGTGCTTTTTTGTTTTAGTTGACTTGTGCTATCTTTAATAACTCTTCAAAATCAGGTTATGCAGTGATAGAGACAGCGCAATACAGGAGCAGGGAGGAAGATGCTAACAGAGACTGGATGAACAGTTAGCAGTGGTGTGGAAGTGGAGGTGCAGATGCCCTCCAAGTACAGCAGAGTGACTGCGGGACTGCAGTGAGGACGTTTCTTTCGTTTGATAGCTCTCCCAAGCCGTGTGTGTCTTCATTTACCACTGTACTCACATAGTTAGAAATTTGGAGATACTGAAGCAAAGTGAAAATTAAATGTTTGCTCATATTATTGACCTTTGGTTTATACTCCCCAAGTATTTGCCAGTATTTTAATATTTTATGCCCTAATTATTCTGATCCTTTAAAAAAAAAAATAATCAAGAGCACACATACTCAGAAAGGCAAACCCCTTAAGGAAGTACTCTCAGAGTTGCTGGGTACTCCTCTGCATTTTCTTTGGTTAGTTCCTAAACTCATGATGCAAGGCCACCATTAAGGGGAAGGCTCTGTCTTTCATTTTCTAAGTGTTCCTAATCTCTCAAAACAGCCTGTTGATTGTAAGTGGTGCTGTACCTACTCTCAGCCGGCTAGATATTTTTTAAAGGAAATGGGAGGGGAGTTAGGTATTTCATTTAGATTCTCTTGACTCTTTGAGTGTTGCTAGCTGACAAGTTGATGTTTGAAGATTCTCTGGGATATTTTTAGGTTTTACCAGTTTTAAAGTACATTAATTCAAAACTGAATTTATGTAGCTCCTCACCTCCACCTTCTAGTGTATTTCAAATATTAGGCTTCACTGAATGTGACTATGTCATTGACCTCATTCAGTTTGTTTGTTTGTTTGTTTGTTTGTTTGAGTTGGTGTCTTGATTTGAGCTCTGGTCTCCTAATGTTGTGCTCCGTGTTTTTAATCATCAGTTCCAATTCAGAATTTAGTACTACAGGCATGGTGCCCTGGCTAGTAAAGAGAACGAACGGTGCTAATGATTGTTGCAGGTCCTACTGTGTACCAAGGGTTTTGTTTGTTTGTTTTTGTTTTTGCCTTGTTTTTGGTGTAGCCTAGGCTGGCCTCAAACTCACAGAGATCCTCCTGCCTCTGCCTCCCAGAATGCTGGGATTACAGCCTGGCTTGGTGTACCAAGTTTTCATTAAACACCACTAGTGGTGTCTGGGACGCCTCTACATCTTGGAGATGCAGTCTGAATAACAGATAAAATTGTCTGTTCTCATATAATTTACATGTTAGCGGTAGATGACATAATAAACAAGTAAAATGTGTGTGGGGAGGGGAAGAAACACTGGAGAAAGAAAACAGGCAAACTGAGCGATGGACATAGCTTGTTTGATCTGAGATCTGCAATGAGATCCAATGACATTTTTTTCTTAGACTAAGAATATCCTTTATAACTTGGAAACAAAATTATATTTGTGCTTCAGAATTACAAATTGTTACAGAGTTTCAGTTAGTAGGGATTTCCTATTGTTAGTACTTTAGAAAGCTACTTTGTGATTCAGTAGAAAATTCTGGAATTTACCACCCTTGTTTGAATCCTAGTTTTGGCCACCTACTTACTTTGCCCTTGATTTAGGGCCAGTTATGGTTTCTCAGCTTCTCTGAGCCTGTTTTCTCATCTGTAAAATAAATTGTCTACAGTTTCTGATATGAAGTGATGCACTTTATATGCAAGTTATGTGCAATAGGGTGTGGGTAAATTGTGCCGTGTTTGTTTGCTGCCTTTCTGGAACTCTGCAAAATGAAGATGGTTGTGTTGGTGACTGCAGCAAACGCTACCGGTACTGTGTAGACTTTGTAAATCCACATTTCAGGTGGCTACTTAAAGCAGCCTCGCCTGTAGAATGTTCATTAAGACTGTCTGCCGCTGGCGTGTTCTGGAGAGTTGAAAGACATAACACAGGGATACTGTTACAGCCTTCTTCTGAAGGAGCATTGTGGGTCCGTCAATTAGGTTGATAAACTGGATCTAAGCACTTTGGCAAATGGACAGCAAGTACTGTATAAAATTCCAGTTCATGCCGACACTTCCGACATAGAGCACAGTCCGTGCATGTGGCACATAGAAGATGTTCAGTATAATGCTGACCTGTCACTTTCTCTCCTTTACTGTATAAACTAGGGTATTTCAGAGACTTTATATTAAAGAAAATATTTACAAAGGTGAAATGTGCAACTTGTGAATGAGATTCTGAAGAAAAACAGAATAGCCATTCTTTATAACAGTGGGAAATGACTAAATTGAATTCCTCAGGCTAGACCATGTCTTCCCTCCTTGCTGCTTCTTCACGTGTAGTTCAGGGATGGCCCCTAGCTAGGACTTCAGCAGAGCGAATGCCGAATGGTCTGTAATGGTCGTCGTTTGTTCCACCGCTGCTATTTTTGTGGTTTTGAGATAGGGTCTCTCACTGTGTCGACCAGGCAGGCTTTGAACACACAAGAGATTTGCTTGCCTTTGCCACAAGTTAAAGGCGTGATCTGCCACGCCCTGCACCACCACTCTTGTCAGTAAATTGTGTTTGAAAGGTGACTCAAGTTGTTGAGTGTGAGTTTTGTTTTGAGCTAGAGGCTTGCCATGTGCCTCAGGTTGGCCTAGAGCTCACTGCAGCCCTTCTCCAGTGTTGTGATGAGATGTAAGCCTGGCTGAGCGGCTAGTCTTAGCATAGCCCAAATTGTTAGGTAACATCTTAGAACTGCCATGTTCTTAGTCTAGCAAAACTTTTGAGAAAGAATTCTAGAAATCAAAAGGGATGCATTATTTGCAGGTAGGCAGTTATTAACTGCTCCTTTGCTGTTGACATGAACAGGAAGTGAGGTGGTAGTACCTCCTCCTGCATGGAGAACCAACCCCATGCACGCTAAGAGTCTACCATTAGGGTAGCGCCCAGTCCTTTTTTTGTTTTTTTACTTTGGGACAATGTTCTGGCTGACCTCTTAACTTGTACTTCTGCTCCAGCCTTCATAGTAGGTGGAGTAAGAGGCATGTACTGCCACTCCCATGGGATATAGCAGCCTTTAAAGGCAACACCGAAAAATAATTTGTGCATAATTATATACCTTAACTAACTTAAAGGTCGTTTAATCTTTTTAAGGCCGTTTTGGTGGAACTGCTGATCTATGCTCATTCTGAACTAAATGACCCAGTCATTTACTTCCATTCCTGAGGGGAAAATATCCCAACGCCTTCTTTAACAGTAACCAGTCTTTGTATACTTAAATGTTCATGCTGGTCAGCTGTTTCCTATCCTCATGCAAGCTGTCCTCTACCCAATGAATAGTAGTCCTAGATTTCCTAAAATTTAAAGCTGTCTAGATCAAAGACCCTTGAGCCATTTACATAAAACATTTCATGAATTAAAAAATAGAAAAAGAAAAGAAAAAATCCACTGGCCAGAAAGAGAGCTGAGTAGAAAGTGGCAGTAGCCAAATCTGACAACCGGAGTGTGCTCCCATGGACCAGCATGGTAGAAGAGAACCTAACCCTACGTGATGTCTCTGGCTCCACAGACACTATGGCAGGGTCATGGGCTTGAGTGCACCAGCAGACACATCCTCCAGTATAAACACAAACAGCCCTCACAAAGCACGGACCCCACGCCGTCCAATCCTGGCACACTACAGTATTATTTGAGACACAATCAGAGTGCCCGTCGAGTGTCTGTGATACTGTCTGCTGGTGAGCTGTGGAGATGACGCAGTTCAAGGGGTGGCCAGGGCTCCGGATGAGGGCCAAGTAAAGTGACCAGCCACTGTTATATGCGCCTTCTTAAAGTGGCGCTCCTGTTTCACTTAAGGGGGAAAAATGGGACTGCATTGAGCCCTCCTAGTTGAAGTCCCTACAAACTAAATACTAATGTAGAGGCAGGAAGGTCCATGGAGGAGAGAAAGAAGGGAGGCAAGAATGTAAGGAAATAGGAGTTTTAGTAGAATTGTATGAATGCTAATTATTATCCAAAGGCATGAATTCGTTATAGAAGAATTTTTACTTCTTGGTTTGTTAACTGAGGTATTAAATAAGACTATAATTTTGAATGTTAGCATTTTACTCAAATTTATTCGCATTAATGAATTTTTTCATTTGACCTTTTATATATTAATGTTAACTTTATAGTGTTAGCAGAATTGAGCACATCATGTTGGCTTCCTGTCAGGTCAGGTGGTTCAAAGATCCTGCTGGCCATATCAGTGTAGACCTATGGCAACTCAGTAGGAAGATTTTTCCTTATTCATCAGTGAGAGAAAATACTTTCAAATACAAATGAAAATTTCATCTGAACAATTGGACCTTGCAGAACCAGTCAGGGAGTCTTTTAGGCACAAAAACCACCTAAGTCTAAATTCTTATGAACTGGGGTTACAGGTATAGAAAATTCACCTGGGGCTGGAGAAATGGCTTAGCCATTAAAGGCTAGGCTCACAATCAAAAATATAAGGAAAATCACCTGATTTAATTCTTCTCAGAAACTGGGGACAATGCTGCTTTTGAGTTGATCTTTTTTGTTACCTTGTCAGATTGTCAGTCTCTATCAGAGTAATTAAATGTTTTAATCTTAATGTACTGAAAATTTAATTTTAAAAATCTGGCTTTAAAAACCACCTGAGTCCAATTTCAAATGCCTTAGAGTTCGTAGACAGCCATTGTTTAACTGCCCTGTTATTAGTGGAACTCAGTTGCTGTCATCATTTAAATGTTTAAGAAGATTTTATTTATTTCTTTATGTGTTAGTGTATGTCTGTGGGGAGGGGCTACACATGAGTGAGTGGGGTGCTTTGGAGCTACAAAGAACCACTTAATGTGGGTGCTGGGAACCAAATCCATGTGCTCTTAATGGCTTGAACCATCTCTCCTTCCTCTCATTCATACTTTTAGCCAAGACTTCTCTTAGAAAATGAATATTCTAGTGCCTAATTTATGTAGTAATCTTAATTATATTTTCTGTATGTCTTGTGTTGCCTAGCACAGTATCTGCCTGGCACCCACTTGGTGTCAGTGAGTAGCACCAAAAAAATATAAAATGAGCTCTGTGCCTCAACTGTACACATACGGCCTCCTACTTGCTTTGATGTAACCTAGTCTTGAAGGGCTGGGCCACCTTTCTAGCACTGCTTCCTTAGTCTTGATGTTCTGTAGACTACTTGTGTCTTTGTTTTTACTCTATACTGACAATTACAGAGTAGGTTTCTCTTGGTGATTATCATAAGTAAACATAGTTATAGAGACATGGGCAGTACAGTTTTAATCAAAAAAAATTTTAAGAATATCTGTAATCCCAGTAGTAGGTAGAGATGTGAGGATATAGTAGTTGAAGGTCGTCCTTAGCTTCATGGTGATTTTGAGTCCTGCATGGAATATAATACTCTGTTTCAAGGAAAGAAAAAACAATCAGAACAGATTACATGTTCAGTTTAAAGCCACCGAGCACAGACATCTGTGTATGCAGAGGGTAACTGTTGGTGTTTGCTCAGGCTGCCATGTAGCATAGCTAGACTGGAATTAAGTCTATCCACTATCTTTCTAATGATTTCCCAAAAAGTGGAAAAGTAGATGCAAGTAGAAATGGAAACGGGGATTTCAAAAGAAAATCCCCACTTCCACATATGGTGATTCTGCCTTCTTACATATACAACTATGCCTGCACACTTAGAGATTTCCAAGCTGAAGTGCTTGGTTGGCCTGAGTGAGACATCCTCATTCTTTCATGAGATTTTCCGCTCATGAGCAGTGACACAGATTCAGAGGATGACTGTCATGTACCATTATTGAAGTTTTGAAAGTGGAACAAGAAGTACTTTTTGGGAAGATAACTGGTCCATGGGAAAATTGAGCTAGTGAGCTTGTAACTAAACCTAGGTGCTAATCAGTATTTCAGTGTTTAGAGTGCCGCATGATGAAAAGAGCCAAAAGAAACTCAAGCAAGTTTTATTTGCTTTGTGACACACCTATGCAAAGAAATCTTGGAGTTCTTCCATGGTGTCTCATTTCTACACTTTTTTTCCTCTTTATATATATAAATATATATATTTATATACATATGTGTGTGTGCGCGTGTGTGTGCGTGTGTGTGTGTGGTCTTATGATGTTGCCAATGATGGCTTGCAACTCCTTTTATAGCCCAGACTTTTACATTTACTTTACCATCTTCCTGCCTCTACCTGCTAATGCCGAGATTACAAGATAGTCTACACTTTGCTGTATATTCTTTTTTTTTTAATTTATTTTATGTATATGAATGTTCTATCTGCCTTTACACCTGCCAAAAGAGGGAATCGGTTCACATTATAGATGGTTGTGAGCCACCATGTGGTTACTGGGAACTGAACTCATGACCTTTGGAAGAGCAGTCGGTGCTTTTAACCACTGAGCCATCTCTCCAGCCCCCTGCTGTATATTCTTTATTGTTGAAACTAACTCAGTAATTTTGGATTCCTGCTGTGCATTAGGTACTTCCTAGGTGAAGGGGATGGACAGATTACTGAATTGTCATTCTTGTTCTAGAGGTGTGTGGAGAAGAGTGTGATATATTGTGACAAATGCTTTAACTGGGTTAAACAAAGCCTTTTAGGAATCGATTGGCGGGGATGCCTGATTCAGTAGACAGTAAAACAGCACAACTTAGGAAAAATTGCGCTTAATCTCAGAGTTGGAAAGACAAGGAATCGATGTACAGGTTGAGGGTAAAAATGTCATCTCGCACAGAAAGCAGTATGCCTAAAACATGGGGGTAGGAAGGTCTATAAATCATGTATAGTTCATGATATATTAAGCTCTAGTGGAGTTAGAAGTAGAAAGGAGGGAGAAGACAGCAGGAAGATAGTCTATAAAGAAGACTTTGACTTTGTCTTATTACTGATGGAACACAAGTACTTTATATTCCAAAAAGACTGGTTCAGTGGAAAGAATACTTCAGGTCAGAGCTGTATTAGACCTTTGCTGATTGAGATTGACAGGGATCAGAATTCAGGCCATGAAATCAAGGAGTGGGGTTGGTAATGGACTTGGGAAAACCGAATGTAAAGCAGAGGTAAGGATCATACATTCCTGGCCTGAGTTCCTTGTGAATCCTGACAGCATTCAACAGTACAGAACAGACCAAGGGAACAGTGAATTTTGGAAGTTGTTTGAGTTTTGTGTATTGGTTTTAGAACTCCTTTATAGGGGAAGAAAAGGCGTAATTTCTATGCACATGGAAGAAAATGGGGATTTTTATTTAGGCAGTATTTGAGTAGGTATTTAAATATGAAATGACGAAAGCCAAGTGTTTCCAAATACAGGAAGTAGCAAATGCAGAGACCTTTGCATGGAATCCTGTTTGCTATATTCCAGGAGCTAGAAGGCCAGTGCCTTAAGAACTTGAGTGAGGGAGTGGGAAAATAGGAAATGATATCTAAGTATGTACTTTCTATGTAAGGCTTTAGATTGTGTAAAGATTTTAGATTTTACTTAAGGTGAGCTAGGAAGCAAACAAGAATCTTAAAATAAAACTTAATTTGTATTTCCCTTATTTCTAGAACATAGTTTGTTAATTGATATTTGCATATATATCTTTCTATAACATCGTGTGTAGATTAAGGTAGTCATCATAGTTAGGCTGATGTCAAAGTAGAACTTTTTAATCATCACTAAAAAGCTCTTTTGTCTTGTTGCCTTATAGTCTAACCATTTCCTTCACTTAAACCCCTGGCAAACACCTATTTGTTCCCCAACAACACTATCATTTTATTACTGAGAGTTGCATAAATGGTTGTATGCATTATGTTACCTTTTGAGATTAGCTTTTTATTTTGGCTTTATCTAATGCCCTTGATCCATGCAAATTGTTGTATGACTCTATATTCATTCCTTGTTAATGCTGAGACACATACTGTTTTTAGGATGTTTTTTAAATAGTCATTAGTTTGAAGGACTTTGGGCTCTCAAATTTGACATAAAAATTAAGATGGGGGTTGTATGTTGGGTGTGCGTGTGAATGTGCCAAAGTAGGAAGTGGTGAGTGAGTCTGGTTCTCACTTCTGTGAAGGTTTCCAGGGTTTCCTCAGCATTCTCTGTTGTTGGACGGAAGTACCACTCTTTACAAAAGACATCTTGCCTATTTCACCAGAAAAAGGGAAAGGTTTGGTTCTTGAAAGGTAGCCAGGTTATGTGCAGTTACTTGGGTGAGCAAGTCAGGATCCTGCATGAGACGGTTTGAAGAAACAAATATTACTATTATTTTCACTAACAATAAATGAGAAGCGGCCATAAGGGTCCAGTGAAGTGTACCAAATGGTTGCTGTCAGTCACAACATGGCATAGAAAACCAGTGTTCTAGCGAGGCCTCAGAACTGTGGCCTGTCACTATGTGAAAGGAGTGAGGGCGTTCCCATGCATGTGGGAGGGCAAGCAGTGCGCTGAGTACCTGAAGAGAGATTGTGAGGCAGGAAGCAACGACCAGAGCTTCTAACAGTGACTGGGTAAAATACAGCCCAACTTCCAGCTTGATTTTTTTATAGCCCCACATTAGAACCCACAGTCCTTCAAATTAGTGTCTCATGAAACTGTGGTACATCCAACAACACTGTGGTTCTCAGTATTAACAAGGAATGAACTATCGATACATGTAACAATTTGGCTGGATCAAGGGCGTTAGAAAAGGCAGGAATCAGTGATTCTTCTTTGACCACTGTTTGATACAAGGTTTTCTCCAAGTCATGTGTGGCCTTTAGTTTCCAAAGATAAAGGGTAAAGATGGATGAATGGATGTATGGATGGATGGATGGATGGTTGGATGGTAAGTAGGTAGGTAAGTTAGTTGATCGATCGATTGATTATGAACTGTTTATACATGTTCTCTGTGAAATACATTATCAAAAGAAACAGCTAGACCTTTTCAAAGTTACTGTGCCATGTTTCATTGAACTTAGCAATATATAAGAAATTTTGTTTCTCTGTGTTCACCAGCACTTAGTAGTAGAGTCAGTTTTTTCATCTCAGCCAGTCTAATAGCTGACATCTCATCATAGCTTAATTTGTAGTTCCCTAATAGCTAGGTATGTAAAGATATATTCATGTGCTTCCTGATGTCTGTGTATCTTTGGTAGTGTGATGCCTGTATTCTAATTAGATTGTTCCCTTTTACCAAGTTTAGAGATTTCTTTATGCCATCTAGATCCAAGTCTCTTGTTTAGTGATTTGAAAATATTTTCTTCTAGCGTGTGACTTCTCTATCCTCTTAACTGTCTTTTACATAGAAGAATTTTTTTATTTTGATAAAAATAAAAGTTCAGCCATTATTTCTATTCACTTTACCTTTTTTATTTCTATTCACTTTTACCTTTCATGGATTGTACCATTCTTGCCAACCCTCAGAACTCATTTGCTCTCAAAGGTTTTTTCTCTTACAAATATTTTTTAAAAGCTTTAATTATGGCACATAGAGATGTATCATCTACTTTGATTTAGTTTTTGTAATAAAGTCTGATGATTAGATTGAGGGGTTTTGTTTGTTTGTTTGTTTTTTGGCATGTGAATAAATTGAATTGCTTTTGAAACATTGACAAAAATCACAGGGCTGGAACTGCAAGGGTCCATTTCCGGATCTCCTATTCTTTTGTTCTTTGGATCTGTCCTCCCACTAGTATCATACTATTTCAATCGCTAAGTTTCTCTAACAGTATTCTTTTTAAAATTGCTTTGGCTATTCTGTTTCCTTTTCATATTTGAAAAAAAAAATGAACCGTTGGGATTTTGGTAGGAATTATACTACGTTTGTAGGTCAGTCTTGGAGAAAATTTAATTTTTATTTTATTGACTTATTCCATGAACATTGTAGCTTTCTCCATTTATTTAGTTTTTTTATTTCTTTCTTCCACATTATGCAGTTTCTGGCATACAAATCACACACATTTTTGTTAGATTTACACTTAGGTTTTACAAGCAGTTGTAAGTGGCTATTTTAAATTTTTACTTTTAATTATTCATTATTAATATATATCAATATAGTTGATTTCTGTGGATAAACATTGTGTTCTGAGACTTTTGAAAACTGTTTTTAAGTTTGGTATGTGAGTTTTCAGTATTCTTGTGAGCACAGACTATTTTAATTCCTTTTTAGTTTGTATTTCTTTTCTTGCTTTATAGCTTGGGCTGGCAATTTTTCGGGTTTAGGATATGTTCAGTCTTTGATAGTGAAGGCTGTGTTTGCTGTGTGGTTTTGAAGGTGCTGTCTATCAGCTCCCTTTCTAGTTCTTGTTTGAGGATGGGTTCTTGGACAATGCTATATATTTTTATACATCAATAACTGATGATGTGGTCTTCTCTACACAGCTAACTTCCTTTTTAAAACATTCCGTCTACAGAGTATGAGTAGATTGTGATAGAACAAAGATGTAAGCAAAGAGGCTACTTTGAAAATGGTTGCAGTGATCCAGATGCGAGGTAGTAGTAGTTGGAGCCAGGGTTGTAACAGTACAGGGTGAGAAAAGGTCAGATTTTGGATGTGTTTCAAGCCCTGTGTGGGCAGGAATTGCTGAGGAATTATCTATGAGGCATGAAAGGGAATTCAAGAATGACCCCCAAGGGTTTTGGCCCAAGCAGTTGGAAGCATGGGGCTGCTGTTGACTGGGTTGGGAAGAGTAGGGAAAGGGCAAGTTTAGACTGGGCTGGGCAGTTAGGAGCTTGATTTGAGCACATTAGCTCTGAAATGCCTTCTAGACTTATAATTCGTAAGTTCAAGCAGACAGTTCATTCAATATTTAAAATGGAATTTAGGCAAGAAATTCAGGCTGGAAGTAAAACTTTGTCAGTTGAGGTAATATAGATAGATTTGTTAACAGCTGTAATTCCTTTCTGTTTGGTATTCTTAGTTTGGTAGCAAAGCAAAGAACTTTGTAAAAATGTTGATTGTTTCTGTTTATCAACATAGACAGTCGGCTATCTGATGTTATGGACACCAGAAGTTACACAGTTGGGAGATAATTTTGAAGATGGGTATTTTAAAGGTTACATTTCTCTTGAAGCATTCTTGTTTGGTGGATGAGCAGTAGTAATATTAGTCATCTAAGAGTTCTTCACCGTAATTCAGAGCTTTGTTCAAGCCTTTAGGGACTGAGGTAGCCCTGTAGATACGTTGACGAGCTTGGCAGTATTCAGCTCCCAGATGGCATTCTCTGACAGCATCTCTTGTATATAAAACTGTCCAGAGAAGCCATGAGAAACCAGCATATCAGTAGCTGGCAAGGAGAGATGCAGCTCAGAATCATCTGGTGAAGAGAAGGAATAATCCTCAGTCACAGACTTGAGGGACAATATACCTTCTGAGTTCCACTCAGATGTGCTTTACGCTTAACTTCTGGAAAATAGTTTTAAAAATACCATCAGTTTTTTTCCTGCTGAAACTGATCATTACCATTAGTGATATTTTCACATTAGTGATTTATATATTGCCAGCATTGCTTTATTTACTCCTTTTTGTAGAACTTACCAACTTGTATTATAATTATCTTGGGTTTTTTTTTTTTTTTCGGTATTTTGTTCTAATTTTTAAATATTTTTTTCTTTTGGAAAAAGAAGTTTATTGTGTTTCCTGCGAGGCTGCAGCAGGCATGGCAATAACACGTCCTGCCCCAGTGTACTTTTAGTAAGCTGTACAGTGCTTTAGCACGTGGGCTGCTGTTAAAATTTGTGAATGAACGTTGCATACAGCCCACCAAGGTTTAAAGCTAGTACAGTACTTGACTCTGAAAACAATTGCATTTAAGATTCCAGGTCATAGTTGGGCATCTTTTCTGTGTAAGGCCTTGATGCATTTAAATCCACAGCATTCTCCTGGAGAATGTACCATGATAACATCATCACCAGCCAAAGCCAGTGAGGTGTGTATTTTGCCGTCTACATTTTTCCCTAGTCGTAATGGGTTCTGCAGATTCACCTTCTCTTTGGTCCAGAACATTGTTAACTGGAGTACACATTGGGTAGGGTAGTCTGGGCTCTTTGAATACGTAGTGGCATGTCAGGAGATTTCTGTGATCTACTCTCTATCTAGCCCTTTTCTATGTAGTCCGTTTGCAGGCAGATGGCAGAAGTAGATATAGGCTAAATTTTCTTTGTTAGTTATTATACTTACAAAACATTTCCGTACACGTTTTTATTTAGTGCTTTACAAGACAATAACTGAGCTTTTATTGTTCTGGTCTACATTTAAGTAGCAGGAAAATAAGTAATTTTTAAGTCATATTTGTGCATGGATGCCCATGTGTGTAGAGACCAGAGGAGCCCCTCCCGTGATCCTTCTTCCTCAGGAGCCAATCTGCTGTGATTCTTTTTGATTTTGAGACAGGGTTTCTCTGTGTAGCCTTGGCTGTCCTGGAACTTGCTTTATAGACCTGGCTGGCCTCGAACTCACAAAGATCCGACTGCCTCTGCCTCCTGAATGCTGGGATTACAGGTGTGTGCCGTCGTGCCCAGCTTCTGCTGTGTTTCTTGAGACAAGATCTCTTACCGGCCTGAGGCTCACCAGTTCAGCTAGGCTGGCTACACATAAAGGGCAAGGGATCCACCTCTCTCTGCCTCCTAAGCCTGGGATTACAGAGTCCGGTCACCACACCTGGCTTTCTAAAACTTCAAACTTAGGTCCTTCCAAATGAGCTGTCTGGTGGTACTAAAGTGCTGTTATTTCCAGGTGCTTAGTGGGTATGTGGTGTGTGCTTTTGTACATATTTGAACACATACATACACAGGCAAGTACAGTTGTTCTATGGCAAACCAGTAGGATGTGTGTGATGCTCTCTGGCATGTGACACCAAGATAGGAATATTTAGTGGCCTGGTTCAAGTATGGCGACTGAGAGAAATGGCAATATCAGGCCATGTTTACTCCAATGATGTGAATGAGGCAATATGTGCTCAGCTGAACCATGTGCCTGTTTCACATGGTCATTTGCAGCACTGACCGTGCAGACACATTATAAGTCATTTGGCCCAATGCTTGACACTTGACGCTTATTGCTTTAAACCTTCTCTTTTTGTTTGGTGTTCTTGATACTTTGTGTAATTTCCCTTAGAATCTTATTCTATAGCCTGAGGTGGCCTTGGATTTTTCAGGTGTTGAAGTACAGGCATGAACCAATACAGTGAGCTTGATAGCAGATCATTTGTGATTTCTTGTAGCTAACTTGCTTGGCTTTATATATATATATATATATATATATATATATATATATATATATATCCCTTCTTACCTTTCCTCTTTTGCCTTCTCTAGGTCAGTACCCAAGGACTTCTATCCAAACTCTCAGTACCAGTCAACTGTAAAATTACTTGCTTCTCATAAGAAGGATATGGTATGATCCAGTTTATATTTTAGGCAGAGAGGAGGCCTGTGGCTGTTGTAAAATACAGTTTAGTAAAGCTATCAGTAGGACAGGCTTCACATAGGAGGTGGTTGTTAATTGGTTTTCAAGGTAATGGCTGAACCAGAGCATTAAGGTAGACATAGAGGGATGAATGCAAGAGACCTTGTTGGGAGTGAAACTTTACCATTGATTGTATTACGATAGAAAAGAGTCAGAGACAGGATTTTGAGATTCCTGGCTTCAGAGCCACACTACTTAAAATGGGTTGGAGGCAGTGGCTGAGTTTTGGTTGAGTTTTTTTGTTTAGGCTGGTAGCGGTATTGTCAGGATGCTGGTTAGTTGTTCCAGACCCACCCGTTCTCTCCCTCACTGTCTGAATTCCATCGCTGTTAGTCTAAGAGCTTCCCTTAGGAAAAAGTATGTTCTTTTTAGTCATAGCAAACAGGAGAGCTTGTTCTGTGTGGAGAGAAATTCCGTATTTCCTACCTTCATTCCTGTTCTTCTCTTGAGGTCTTCTGTGCCCTAGCTGAAGATTACTCAGAGGCTGTACCAGTGTGGCTACTGTCATCTCACCCCACCTCCCTGTAGATAGGTTAGTTTCTGTAGTTTATGGGAATAGGTGAAGCAGGTTGCCACACGTGTTGGAAGGAAACTGAAACTATATGCTAGTTTTGTAAATCAGTAAATAGGACATCATCTCATCAGTAGGTAAAATTACTTACATAACATAATAAAAACTTAATCCCCAAATCTGTATTTATAGATTTTATATGGAGATTTTTAAAGATCCACATATGTCATATGATTCTCTACCTTCTGAAATAGGAAACCTTTTATGCAGATGTACCTACCTTGCATATTAAACCTTTTTTTTTTTTTAGAAGACAGAACATTATTTGCCTCATAGCTTCAGAATGAATCAGAAACCTAGATTCTATCTAACCAAAGGCCGACAGCTGTGTAAGAAACGTGTAATTCATAGACTCTAGGTATGTGTTGTAAGTGCTTAGCAGACACTTTAAAATGAAGCATTTTGTTGCTACCTTTTAGGTATCCCTTCCCTAATTTGCTAACTTAAGTTAATTAATAACAAATTATGAAATTCCTTACTGCCCAGTAAATAAGTTTGTAGATTTTTCATGAGTAGTGATACCTAAGTTCTCATTGTGATGTTAAAATACCCATTGTAGCTGTTTAGTGAAGTTTTGTCCTTCTCACTATGTTTTCTGGTATTTGAAATTGCAAAACAAAAGCCTGATATTTGATACATTAAGAACATTTTACTAATTTTGTACAATTTATGTATCAATATTATATATAGGCAGTGTCCTCTATTTAAGCACATAGTCCATGTCAGCAAAAAAGTAGAACAATAAGAGAAAATGATGACTCACAGTGTTTATTGGTCCACAGGAGCATTAGTAATGCTCAGTATAGAGCCCATGAGGACTGAAGCAGGGAAAAGGGAGGTCAAACTAGAGTTGGCTTTGAAGAAGTACTTTTAGTAAGTGTCAGAGTGGAAAAAATATATTCGAAGCAAAACTGTTGGCCACTGAGAAAAGAAAGGGGGGTTGAGTGTATTTAAAAAAAAAAAAAACTGAATGGATTCCTAAGGATATAGGGACTGATGGAAAATAGAAGTAATAGATTTTTAAAAAACAGTAACAAATGCTGGTGAGGATGTGAGCAAAAGGAAACCCTTGTGCATACTGCTGATGGGAATGTAAGTTGGTCTAGCAACTATGAAAATCAATATGAAAGCCTCGCAAAAGTCTAAAAATAGGTCTACATATGACCCAGCCAAACCACTCCAGTATTTGCCCAGAGGCCTCTAAGCAAGTCCCGGAGGTCCAGCAGAGGAATGGATAAAGAAAGTGTGGAATATGCATGCCTGTGTTTTCAGCCTAACGATGGGAGTTACGTGGGGTTCAGGAAAATTGATATGTTACTGAGTCCAGCCAGTCTCAGAAAGACAAATACCATATATATTCTCATTCTCAGTTCCTAGATTTGATAAAACTACATTAAACCCTGTATTTAATGTGTGACATAAACGTGGGTGTGAAGCAGCGAAGGACCCTAAGGGGAAAAGGTGGAGGAGGGCAAGGTATGGCCTGTGCTCAGTGTTCACAGTGCACTTGTATGGCAGTGTCCTTCTGTAACGGGACCATGTATGACGAGTATGCTCAAAGGGTTGTTTTGTTTTTTGTTTTTTGTTCTTTAACTTAAAGTGGGTAAATTTCGGGCCAAGTGTATAGTGCAGTAGGTAGAGTGCTTAGTTAGCATGCCAGCGGCCCCCGGCTCAGCACAGCATCAGCCCTGCCTTAGTGCACACCTGTAGCTGCCGCTGGGGAGGTAGGAGCAGGGCCTCAGCTGCCCAGAGTGTGAGGCCGGGCTCTGCCTCTGTGTGTCGGTCTGTGTTTCGGGACAGAGCTCCTTTCTGTAGCCTTGGCTGTCCTGGACCGGCTTTGTAGACCAGGCTGGACTCAAACTCAAAGATCCGCCTGCCTCTGCCTCCCTCAGTGCTGGGATCTAAATTACATGAACCTAAAGATACCTGAGGATAGAATTTGAAGGAGAGTTGTGTGGGCAAGTGAAAAAGGGTTGAAATTTTTCTTGAGTTGTTAGGATTCTATGCAGCAGACCACAGTAGCATCGACAGTTTTTTGGTTTTGGGGTTTTGTTTGTTTTCTTTTTTTAAAAACCTGTTTTCACTCATTGACTGAACTCTCCCTATCTTAGCATCTGTCTACTAGTCTCAGCCTCTGATATAATCACTGTTCTCCATTCCAGTATTAAATATGAATATGTGTATTCATATTTGGACATGTCACACTGAACCTGGTAAATAAGTTAACATTTTCACAATAACCATATTTCAATAAAATTGGCTGTTTTTATAATCATGGGTGTTTTATGCATTCAAAACCACTCCAAGGGAATCTGTAGCTTTCTTGAGACTACCAAAGGGCCCTGACTGATCTACTAGCCCCAACCAGAAAAGGCGTGGGAATGGGCTTTTGTGGGAGCGGCCAGGAGGAAAGAACCTAGTGAGTAGTGTGTCTTAGTGTGTTGCTTCAGTGGCTGCACCGCTCGCTCATGGGAGCTCTTCAAGCTTATTGGCTCTCTCCACCGTAGACTGGGTGCAGAGAGCCATCTGCGTAAGCAGCTCTGGGAATTAAGACTTGCTAAGGTAACTGGCAACTTTGGTAGAGGCATGTGGCGGTGTGTCCATAAGTTAAAGGAAGACAATAGAAAGGGAAGGAGGGAGGCTTCTTCAGGGAAGTGTGGGAGGAGAGGGTCTGAACTCATAAAATGCAAATGGTAGTCTTAGTAAGAGACGTCCCTACAAAGAGTAGCCAGACCTTGGAGATTTTACCCTTAAAACTTCAGGCCTCAGTTAACTGCTTCACAGCATAGAGACAAAAAGGTAAGCTTTGACTTTTTTTTTTTTTTTTACAAAGCCAAACATACCATAATAGTAAAATGGAGTAAAAGACTACAAACCAGTCTCAGGAAACTTGGTGAAAAAAAATGCTTAATGAACTTATCAAATGGACTCCAACATTACATCACTAGAATAATACTGTAGATTAATTCATGTTAGTGGTGATCATGGGTGTGGATAGCTTTAGGGATATCAAAAAATGGAAGAGGAGAATTTCAACACGTATTTTAAAAGTTTTTAGTAAAACCAGAATAGAGAGAAATTTTGTAAGTTTTCACACCTTAGACCAGAAACCACCATTTTGTTACTAGAATGCTAAGATGCAAGAATTACCATTTCAGTGTTTAGTAAAATACTAAATTCCTATTAAAAAGTCACAAATCAGCCTGGGGGTGGTGATACAAGCCTTTAATCCCGGCACTTGGGAGACAGAGGCAGGTGGATCTCCTGAGTTGGAGGCCAGCCTAGTTTACAGAATGAGTTCCAGTATGGCCAGAGTTACACAGAGAAACCCTGTCCTGAAAAACAAAATAACAACAACAACAAAAAGTCACAAATCAAAGCCTGTGAAGATGTTGCCTGCGTAATAAATTGCGCAGCAGGCTGAACCAAAATGATAAGAAGTTTCGGACCAGCCTTGGCTGCATAATGAGACTGCCTCAGACCTCCCGCCGTTCTCCCTAACCCCAGCATTATTGTTACATAGCATTGTTGTGGCCATACTACACAGTAAATACAGTTAGACCACAAGAGACAAGTAAATAAAACCAGGTGTTTTTAAGACGCACTGTTACTTAACATTGTATGTATACATGGAAAAAAAGCCAAGGAAATAAATGAAATGGTACTGTGACTAATGAGATTTCAACATGATAGCTAGTTACAGAATTAAACATACATAAAACTGATTCATCTACCTCCTTGGTAGTCTTTAATGTGAAAGCCCTCTGAGAGTTAGTGACAGGGAATCTCTCCTGACCCTTTTTGTTTGGTTGGTTTTGTTTTTGTTTTCTGAAAAATATGCAAATAAAACCCTGTCTCTCCATTTTGAGTGGTATACTTCCATGTTAAGTTTTTAAAACTATTTTGAAGGAAGTAGTAGTATGAATACATTTTGAGTAGCTGTAAGGAAATGTTTTTTCTTAAATTCCTTGTGGCTTGTGACACTTGCTTATACTTGGTAAATGGCAGAGGAGTTGTAATCCGATCTTAGAACCATATTTGGTAAATAATAATTTTCTGTGGAACCCACTGTTCTATCAGTAAGAGGGAAATTATTGCCCATATGTAGTAGAAGGCTTTTCTTTGCCTTAACTGTATAAAGATTAAGTTATATGATGGACTTTATTAGGTTTGCTGTTTTAAATTCTGTATCCAGAGCTACGTTTTAATAAGACTGTGTTGGCATGCATATTTTCATGTTTACTGGAAGGGAGAAAAAATTACTCTTGTTTTCTACAAACTGTCTTTGTATCCTAAATGTAAATCATGAAATCTGTGTTTATCATCAGCTCTGAGAATTGAACTATCTCATGTATTCATTCTTGTAGTTATTCTAAAGCCAGTGTCAATAAATCAGTTACCTCTCTTAGAATGTGATGCAGTTTTATTACACCTAAAGCCTATTAAACATAGCTGTTAATTTAGTATTTATGAAGATGAAAGCTTATGTTTACCCACATTTTCAAAGCAGAAATAAAAGCAAACGGGAAAAGAATGTTTTTTTTTTCCTAGTGATGCAGAAGAATGTATTGGAAACCTGATACCCAGCAGGCTTTGGCTGTTTCGTGTACACAGTGACAGTGACGTTGTATAGCAGCCCGTACCATGAAGTGTAGCCAGCTGTCTGCCTTTTGGTAGAAAGGACACTTTGGGTGGGAAAATATTTTAATTCAAGGCCATATTGAAGTGAGATTTGAACCAAAGTCCCTGTCTTCCCCAGATTCTTTTCTCTACAACATGCCGTCATTAAACATGGAAAGCTTGTATTTTCCACAAAAGAAAAGAAAAAAGACTCTTGCTGTGTTTTTGTTGGATCTCATGTACTACAAATACAGAACATTTACCTGTTTGGCCCATCTGCCCTGTTTCACTGTTTCATCTTTGTCCCATCTCAGTCCTTACGTTTGATAGAACAGAGATTTCAGTTTACTATTGTGGGATTTGTTCCCTAGAGAAACTCCTAAAGGTGCCAGCCCCCTGAGAATCAAATGCAAGGACATCCACCAGCCCTCGGCCCTAGAAAGCTACCTAGTACAGCTTCGCCCACCTCCACCAGCCACAATTTGTCTAACTTCTGTAGTTGCCGCTTTGTTGTTGGCATGTGGCCTAAGAATGTTTTTAAACACGAGTCCGTTTTGGTGATAGTGGGTGAAGAAGCACATCTTAGGACCTGTTCTTTGCCGCCCCCTTTAAGCGTTACCAAGGGCTTTTGAAAATTGGAACTTGAGCCAGACGTGTGGCCTTTAATTCCAGCACTCAGGAAGCAGGGGTAGACCGATCTCTGAGTTTGAGGTCAGCCTGGTCTACAGAGTGAGTTCCCAGACAGCCAGGTCTACACAGAGAGACCCTGTCTCGAAAGACAAAAAAAAAAAAAAAAAAAATGCAACTTGAAATTCAGTTCATTGCCAGGTCAGAACATATCTAAAATATTTCCTAGGAAGCCTCTGACCTGGAGAAATAGGAGATCACGTAAAATAGGAAGTGCATAATTGAGAGAGTGGAGTAAGATAACCTGAAAATGAAGAATTTGTAATTTCACTTTTATTCCTTGCAGTAAGTCTTGCTGCTTGTCTGTTACAGTTGCACTGACCCCAGGCATAGACTGGTGTTAGGAACCATTGGCGATTTCATAGAGGCTCCTTTCCACTCCCCAGGATGGGGACTTGGGAGGCTTGGGCCGGTGAAGACTGTCTACTGAAGCAGATAGCTTCCCTTGGAAGCTCTGTTGAAGAAGCCTTTTCCTGCTCGAATGTTCTGTTAGCGGCTGTAGGGCTGCTCCTGCTTTCAGACCTCATACTGTCTGCTCACAGCTCTTATTCTCCCTACCTCTAGTTTACTGTAGTTTCTCTTCTGCTTTCAAGGCTCCAGACCCAGTTCCTCGACCTGCCCTGGAAAAGAAGTATCCAGTAGAGATGAGCTCACCGCAGTTACTTAATTAAACATTTGTAAGTTGCAAATGAGCCAACCAAGGACAGCTACAGTTTGAATTTTTCTATTTCCAGGTATGCAAAAGTTGGGGCACTCAAGCTTAGGCTGTGTGATCTGTGACAGCACCCAGTTCACACTCACAGCTCTCTTGCTTTCAGACAGGTTGGCATGATAACCTCCTAACAGCTAGTGACATGTGGCTAGCATTGACTTGAAGCTTAGCTTCTGCCTGAGTCTTTCTAGTTTGTTTGCTAGTCATGGCAAACTAATGCAAAAGCAGTTTAGGAAGTGACCTGAAGTGCTGTATGTAGTCAAGCTCTGCGGTTGTGCAGAAATCATACTCTGGTCTTCATTGAAGTAAGCGTTAAAACAACCATCTCCCAGGGTCCTGTGTGGGACAAATAATGCTGGGGAGGAAATGAGTGAGTCCTTAAACCAGTCTGTGTTTCTGATACATTGACATGAAAGTTAACACATTCTCCAGTCATTGAAGTGATAAGTTTTATTTATAGATAAAAATCAAATGCTGTACTTACATGGTATATTTACCTGAATTCAGTTGTGTTTCAGTTAAATTGCATATATGCAAACATTAATATATATTAGTTGCATGTATTAACTGCTTGATATATTAATATATATTAATTGCATATGTTAATTGCTTGAAAGAAGCTTAAGAAGAAAATGAAAAATTGGGATGACTCAAGAGTAACTGAAAAGGTAAAGGCTGGGGTTTCCTACTGTGAGAGATTTTAACCAAGAAAAGGTGCTCATAAATGGTTAGGGGGCTAAGCCAGTTGGGTTCAAAGATTTTAAAGACATTAATTATTTTCGCCTGTTTATATAGATTTGAAACAATCTATAAAACTATTAGTTACTGGGTAGATAGCCAGGTATATCTTTTGATTTTAATTTCATCTAGGCCAAAGATGACCCAAATTTGAACAAGGGAATTTTGTGTCCCAGCTGTGGTTTTAACCAGATGGTCCTAGTCTTCGGGCATGTTTTTGACTCCTTCCTTCTTGTTCCTTCTCTAGTGGTAATGCATAACGAGTTGCCATCAGGAGCATTAGTTAGCACTGAGTCATTGATAATATACCACATTACTTAGGGTATTTAAAGAACTATGGCTCAGTGATGTTGAATTAGAACTAGAAAAGGAGCAGCTATAATTACATGAGTGTTGTTACCCTCATGTAACTGAAGGGGAACTGAAGGGGAACTTAAAGAAGGAAATGTACATGAATACCAAGTCTTGCCATTTTAATAATGGTGATAATAATGGTAATATTAATAATGGTGAAATTATCTATGCTGTTGAACACAAATTGTGTATAAGACGCTGTGCCAGATACAGTGGGGTAGAAATGGATAAGCCATGCTTTCATGAGCTTACAGGCAAATACAGTGGGACCTCCATAACCTTGAATTCTGTACTAACCACAGATCAGAAACCAGTCAAGCCTGTGCAGGTTTCATACGTACTTTCATCATATACAGAGTCTTGAAGAACATTAGCTCCTGAGCAATATACTGACAATTATCTGCCTGGCATTTACACCGTATTTGGATATTAGAAGTAATGTAGGGTATGTATAGGGTATTTTCTTTTAAGTACCATTTTATAAGATACTCGAGCATCTGCTCATTCCAGTGTCTTAGGGCGGGGGTCCTGAACTAACCCTCTTTGGATATTGAGAGGCACATATAACGTGAGCTGTCACATAGAGATAGAAACCGAATGCCGGGAGTGCCGGAGAGAAGGTTATATTTCTACTGAGATTAAAAGATCAGATTTTAGCAGGAGTATTTTTAAGTTACGTGTGCTAAAAGCTAAAATCAGTAGTCCAGTGTGCTTAGAGAATAGTTGGGGTTTAGTGAGAGGTAGAGCTGTGCTGTCCATGTTTTCAAGTGTGAGGAGCAGAGAGTTGGACTTAGTAGGCAGTGGCAGTTCATTGAAAACTTCTTCCAACTCGGTATGTAGGTAGCTGCATCCTTTGGAAAGACTAGTGAAGGTTGAGTAAATGCAGTTGCTCTGTAATCCTCACTGAGGACTATTATGAGAAATAACTAAAATAATACCTATTAGCATCTGGTATAGGGTCCTGGTGCCTGGTAAATGCTGCCCCACTGTAATTGCACTGTACACTCAGAAGACAGTATCTTTTGTCTACCTTAGCGTATAATAGCTTTCCATAAAGGAGCTGTGTACAACGTACAAAAAAGTTTCTCACCCTAAGGCTAACTCAAGTTGAACTGTCTACTCAAACCCTCAAACCTAAGTAAGCTGTACTCAACTACCTATGAGTTTAATTGGTTAAAAGAAAGGTAGGGAGTAATAAGAGTTCTTTCAATAAGCACAAGTCCTGGAAGCTTCATTTGGAGTCAGGATAACCAGTTGGGACTCCATTTCCACTATTATTTGAAGACTTCATTAGGCTCACCTTCATATATTTTAGAAAGTTTCCATTGTACTAGTTTCCTCAAATGTCCCTCAGTTATAGCTGTTTCTCTCCACATTCTCTCCCCCTCCCCACTGATCCCTTCAGTCTAGCCCACATCCCCCTCTCCCAGTCAACTCATTAAATATGTTTTCTCATTTCGGGAAGATATCGTCTGTCCCCCTGGTCCTAGCCTTTCTGGGACTAGGGCTTGTAGCTTAGTTATCATTTCCTTAAGGCTGATGTCCACATGTAAGCAAACATACCATATTTATCTTTCAGGGTCTAGGTTACCTTACTCAATGTGGGTTTTTTCTAGTTCCGTTTGCCTGCAAATTTCCTGTTGTCACTTTTTCTTAACAACTGACTAACACTCCATTGTGTAAATTACCACGTTTCTTGATCCCTCTGTGTTGAGGAACATCTAAGTTATCCCCATCTTCTGGCTCGTGAGTAGAGAGCAGTGCACATTGTTGAGCAGGGGTCCTTTGTAGGGTGAGGTTTGTGTGTGTCCAAGAGTGGGGAACACACACTCTTAAAGAAGAGGAGGAACAAAGCTAGCAGCTGGGTATGGTGGCCCACACTGTGATCACAGCCCCAGAGGTTGAGACAGGATGGTCGTGAGTTTGACGTCAGCCTGGGTGACATGGAAAAACTCTTTATCTCCATAAATTAAAGCAAGCAAGAAAAAAAGATTACAAAATCAAAACTACATCTTTTTTAATTACCTTCAAAACCTTCCCTATGCACTTATTTTCTTAAAATCTCCTTAAAGTATTTTTACTTTTTACTTAAGTATTTTTTACTTTTTATACAAAGAGCTCCATAACATATATAATATGCATAGATTCTGCATTTTGATATTTTCCTTCAGTTTCTTGTGTATAGTAATTTGGATGTCTTACTCCACTAAGAAAAAGTCTCATGATTTTCCTTAATGTGGTTATGCAATAATGTATTTCTCCTTGAAGGTAATTGTTGTTTGGAGTGAAGGGGAGGGCACTGAGATGGCTCTGTAGTTAAAGATGGGCTTGTCACCAAACCTGATGACAGGCGTTTTGATCATGGAGTAAAGGAGAGTTGTCCTTTCTCGACATGTTATGAAATTAATATTTAACTTTTTTAATGTATCAAGTTAATTTACTTCTAATAAAGTTTTATGGTTATGCTGTAAGACCAAAACATGAGTTTTTCTAATATTCTGGTTTTCTTTTCTCCTCTTTTTACCTATAAATTAGAATTTGTTAACATGCTTAGTCCCTCTTTTCTTTTCAAGATAATATTTATGGTCAAGATAGATTATCTGAAAAAAATAAGTGAAAGGGGTGTACTGGAAAGTAATTTTGTTTCCATATTAAAATGCTGAAGTATTGGAAAAATAGTAAGATATGAAGTGGAAAATACACACAAGGTAGTCAATTATATAATGTGTTTGTCTCGGATTTATTGCACTTTCCTTAATCCATAGAAAATGGCAGCATCCACCACAAGCCCACAAAACGTCACTTTCCAAGTGTGGCTGGCTTGCACATTCCTTTAAGAAGAACTTGTAACTGATGAGACGGAAGAAGTGGCCAGCGTTTGTGCTCTTAAGGCCGTGCGTTAAGTGAAGAAATTGGCGAGGTTTCTTACTCTGGAACTTGCTTTGTAGACCAGGCTGTCCTCAAACTCCATCTGCTTGCCTCTGCCTCCCAAATAATGGGATTATAGGAAGGTTTCATTTTAAAAAGAGAGGACATAAATCATGGCCTCATTCACTGACTATGATGTATATTGCTTTTCTTTGGAAAGTTAATTATTCTGGGCTTGTAAAGTTTTCTGGTTTTGATAGTGCTTGCTCTCAAGTTAGACTATTATAGCTAACTTAAAATAGTTAGCTTTTGGATGACTGGTTTGATATATTTGTTGTCTTGACAGTTAACTGATTTTACAATGTGATTCCATATTACAAATTCTATAACAGAGTTATTGCTGAAGACTTTATAATCTTATTTTTACTTTTTTTTATTTGTTTGGCAGTTTTTGTTTGTTTTGTTTTGCTTTTTCTTGAGACAGGGTCTCTACATAGTCCTGGCTGTTCTAGAGCTCACTTCATAACCCACAATGGCCTCAAACTCAATTTGTTCGTCTCAATGCTAAGATTAAAAGCATGAACTACCATGCCTGGCAATTATTGTTTGTTTGTTTGTTTGTTTTTTCTTAAATGGTGATAGTATTTAATTTTTGGATTTATTGTTGTTGAATGGCTGTAATTTTTTATTTCTCTCATAGAAAAATATTAACATATTTTGAGATTATCTTGCTAAAATTACAACGTTATACTTCAAGAAATATAATTTTAATAATTTGTTAGAAAAATAGTGTTGATGGCCTGGGCATGGGTGGCTCACCCCTTAAATCCTAGCAACCTGGAGGCAGAGGCAGGTGGAATGAGTTGGAGGCCAGCCTGGTGTACATAGAGAATTCCAGGCCAGCTAGCATGACATAGTGACACCCTGTTTGGATAAGAAGAAAAAGAAGAAGAATGTTGGCTTTTTTTAAGGCTGATTAATGAATCAAATATCAAGTATTACCTAAATGACCTATAATGTGATACTTATATACTACATCAACAGTGTAAAAAGTATTTCAATAAAATATATGCTGAGATAATACAATTCTCTTTTTTAGGTGTCAGTTGGAAATCTAACTTCCTATAACTTTGAAAGGTGGTAACATCATCTAGCTATTCTGACTGCACATCACTCTTTTTATGGTAAAGACATTATTTCAGAATATCATGAAGTCTGATAATGTCAGCCAATCCACAGAAGCAACATGACTTAGAGTTAGTATTAAATGCCAACAGGGAGGGAGAAGCATCCTGCCTTCTCATTGGACACCCTGGAGAGGTTGCTGTTGTTTTATCAGCTGATAGGAGAATGTTGACATGTATCTAGTTCTGTTAAGATGTGATATACATGTTCCTAAAAATCACTGAGTTATAAAAGTAGCTTTCCCGAAAACAGCACAGAGCTGTTAAGAAAAAGATTAGAGATACAGCTCTCCAAAACTTGACTCAAATATTTTTTTAAAGCCAAGAACCTTTTTAAAAATATAGTACAGTTTTATTCATGTTAAAAATTCAAGAAAGGGCCAGGTGGTGGTAGCACATGCCTTTAATTCCAGCACTTGGGAGGCAGAGGCAGGCGAATCTCTGAGTTTGAGGCCAGCCTGGTCTACAGAGTGAGTTCTAGGACGGACAGGACTACGCAGAGAGACCCTGTGTGCCGGTGGGGGGGGGGGGGGGTGGCAAGAAATGTGTATAAATACTGTAATAGATATTGTACTTTGCCTTGAATAAGACCTGAAATTTGCCTGCAGAAGTGAGCTTTATGAAATAGTGAACTGAGAGTTCTGAAACCAAAGAAACTGTAACACAGGATGTGGCTGGCACAGTTCATAACGTGCAGAAACTAGGAAAGGTTGGAGCTGTGCTCTTGTGTTTTTTTGTACTGTGTTCAGCTTTTCTTAAACAGATTTTTTTTATTTACCTAGTGTAAATATTTACCGAGCTGAAATTGTAGCAAAATATACCTAATATTCAAACAGCGGTTTAATATTTCAGTTGTTAGAGCAAATTTGTCACTTCAAAATAGATGTTACAACCAAGCTGATTTATAGCTGAACGAAAGGAAAACCCTTGAACTTGAGAGGTTAGGTACTATTATGGTAGCCTTCAAAAGCTACGTATATTCTGATCCTTAGAGATTTACTGCAGAGTGTTGGGGAGCAGGGTTTGTCATGCAAATGCCGTGCCCAGAGAGGCAGTCCTCTTGAGCTAGGTGTTAGAAGCCATCCCAGCATGGGAACTGAACCCAGGTCCTCTGAATTAGCACTGTACATTTTTAACTACTAACGGTCTCTGTATCGCTACCATACAGCAGTGAACAAGATAGTGTCACCACTTTGAAACGGGAAACCCGGTGGTTTGTGTCAGTGTATCGTTAGCAGTCAGGGATTAGTTCTGAGAAGCAGGTGTTGATCGTTGGTAGTAGTCCAGTAGCACAGGTCGACTGCCATTTCCTAGCCTCTTGGATGCTCTACTTCTATAGAGTAGCTTCCCGGTATTCTCCCAGCTCAGCAGTCACGGTTTACAGAACTTCCCCAAAGTCAATTTTAGAACGTGTTAAAATAGACAAATAATCTCCTTCCTTCTTGTCCATAACAAAGGGAGAATCTTAATGCCATGCCGTTGAGAAGTGAAATTTATGTCTTTCTTTATATTATTGTTTGATATTTAACAGAAATGTATTTTTCTTTATCAAAATAATTAAATTTGTTGCATGGTGGTATATGCTGAAAATCCCAGCAGTGGGGTAGCAGACAGGTGGACCCCTGGGCCTTACTGGCCAGCCATTCTAGCCAGCTCTGTAAGTTCCAGGCTCGTGAAAGAATCTTGTCTTTTAAATGCTGTGTCTTACGGGACAGTATTTCCTTCAGGTGCCTCTACATTTACCAGTATATGGCAGAGTGATCCAGTGAACTTTGGAAGTTCTAGATTCTGTTCATCTTCTTTACTGCCTGGGGTTTGTGCTTCATATTAAAGTATTAAATCTCTAAGCAACATTTCTTGAACATATTACCACCAAAATCTTATAGCATTACTCAAAACATAAGTGGCACTGAGTTTTCAAATATGTTTTGTTTTGTTTTGTTTTGTTTTGTTTTGTTTTGAGACAGGCTTTCTCTGTGAAGCCCTGGCTGTCTGGAACTTGCTCTGTAGACCAGGTTGCCCTGGAAATCACAGAGATCACCTGTCTTTGCCTCCTGAGTGCTGAAGTTACGGGTGCGCGACGTCACACCTGGCTCGAATAGAGTTCTTACAATTGGAATTACTGAAGTTGTTCTTGTTCCTCCTCAGCTTGATCACAGTCCCCATCAGAGTCGTGAGAGAGGTGTCGTGAGAGGCTCATTCCTGCTAACAAGAGGTCGTGGTGGCTCTCCCGCTTTACAGCACTGATACCCAGCGTGTGTCTCAAAGAACTTAGTGTGGTTTTCTCAGTAGCAGAGCATCAGACTGCGCTGTGATTAGACCAGCTGCGCTTACCTTCTTTGATAAGCTTTATCGCTTGTCAAGGTGAGAGCAGTTAAAGAAACCAGCAGAAAAGATGATAGGCTGTGTCTGTGGGACGTGGAGAGTGCTGTGAGGAAGTGCTGGGAAATAGTCTCCAGAGGAGCTTCAAGATACAGCTTGATTTCTTTCCATCAGCTCCATAGTCCTCATCCTCTAGAGGTGCCTTATAATCCTCACAGAGGAAAAGTAGTATGTAGATGCGAGTTGTTTTTTGTTTTGTTTTTAAATGTTGGAAGAATGGTATGGGAAACTTTTTAAATGGGTGCCAATTGATAAGTGAATTCAAAAACTAAAACAAAGCAGCTTAATATCATTTAACTGTCTTCTGGCCTCCTTTGTTTCTAATAAATCATGCCCAGATGGGCATGTTAGCTCACTCCTGTAATACTAGAACTCAGAGAGCTAAGGCAGGAGGATTGCCCCAAGTTCAAAACCGCCTTGGGCTAGAGAGTGAGCCCTGTCTATAAATACGCTTTTCTGTTGGATATTGGGTTAAGTTTAAGGTTTCTTTCCTGGTTTATAGCAGTAAGGCCATATATGTTTTGTTTTGTTTTGTTTTTTGTTGTTGTTGTTGTTGTTGTTGTTGTTGTTTAAGTATAAATTTAAAAAGTATAAATATCTTTCACTAACTTGGGGGAAATTAGTCACAGTTCCATCAGGTTTATTTGCTTTTATCCACCTGCTTCTCTGTCCTGTTTTTCTGACCTCTAAATTCAAGGACATTAAAGCTGTTGGTGCTATCTGCTGGACCCTGAGGGTCTGAAACACCCTACTCCCACTCAGCACTCTCTCCATCTTCCAGATTGCTTTAAGTTCACTGGCTTCACTTCTCTTATTTCCTACTGTTGATAAGTCTGTCCAGGGGATTGTTTGTTTCAGATGTTTAGTTCTTAAATAGAAAAATGTTATGTGCAGTTTCATGTGTGTGAATACATAAATATATTCTGCTTATTCCTGAGAAGTCTGAGTATATTCACCCTTACACCAATGAGCTGCTTTCAAATCCATATTGCGATTCTGGGCTATATTTTGGGCTTGTTCTCCATTGGTTGTCTTTTTCTTAAGTATGGGTTAGTGTTTCCTGTTCCTGTTTGATTTTAATTGTTTGAATGTGATTAAGGACAGGAATGACTGTCTTAGAAATAGAAAATCTGGCTTTTTATGTTTCCCTCGGTGGGTAATGGTGCTTGGTTTGTTTTAGGGGACAGTTAATTTTAACCTTAGCCTGGCTGCTCTGAGTGTCTCTCTCATATATGTAGTTCAGAGATCAAACCAGTGCACAAAGAATACACAAGATTCGGCTTCTGGCTCGTGATCTCCTCTTTTTCCATGAACCACTCCGTCCTATCAGGAAGTAGGCATATTTGTGCGTTTGCAAAAGGTTCTCATTTGTGCCCTCACTGTCTAGAAAACCAGGCGAGTAGTAAGTGGCTGTTCATGCTTCAGTATTGGAATAAATCAGAATTTGTTTTCATTTTTCGTCTTTTTAATTAATGAAGGTGTTTCTCATTTAGATGTTTATTTGCCCGCCCTAATATTGTGTGTAAATTATTTTTTAAATCTAAATCATTGAAATGTGTTTTAGAAATTGTAATATGAAAGCAACTTTACAGTAAAACTTTCATCCAATGAATATTGCATCTTTTGTGAACCTAGGTTTGGTCTACTCCTGGCCTGGGAATACAATACTTAACTCCATAGTCCTCATCCTCTAGAGGTGTCTTATAATCCTCCCAGAGGAAAAGTAGTATGTAGATGCGAGTTGTTTTTTGTTTTGTTTTTAAATGTTGGAAGAATGGTATGGGAAACTTTTTAAATGGGTGCCATTTGATAAGTGAATATAAGGAAGTAAATGAGAGAGCCTTCGAGTATCTATGGGAGAAATGTTAAAGGCAAGAGTAGTAAGTCCAAAAGTCTTCAAAGAAAAACATGACTGGCTTCTTTTAGAGGATATACCAGAAGCCCATTAGCAGCTAAGGGAACAGGAATGTGTTAGAAATGAAATAAAGAGGATGGTAGTAACAAGAGGCCTCGTGTGCAGCTTTGAGGCAAAGGGGGCGGGCAGCTGCTTTGGTGAACTCTTCACAAAGATTGTTTATGGGGAAAGACAGAAGGTGTGAAAGGTGTGGGCACTGACACAAAGAATGGAGGTAGAAAAGTGACCGTTAAACTTACAGTAATAGCTAAAGTAGATTAAGGTGGCTCAGACAAAAGCAGTAGGGGTGAGAATAGTCAGACACAAGAGACTTTTGCAAATAAATACAGCATAATTCATGGTAGTAAAGATGGAACAAGAGAAGAAACACTTATGTACATGATACAACGGAAAACTGAAGTAGAAAAGACTCAAGGTTATTTTTGCATAGAAGAGGAGTTGAAAGCAAAGTATAAATAGATTGTAGCATTAAATTTACTAAAATACGGTTTTTCAGGTTCTTCTGTAGTTTATTTTGTTAGGTGCTAAGGCATATACCCTTTCATGTAATCATAAATTCACAGCAGTATTCGCTCTAAAATTGGTTCTCATTAATTTTTTTTTTCCTTTCTTTCACAGAAAATGCTTGGCCAGAAGAGATGAATACTAATTCCACTCAGGCCTAGAATTGCCTACTGAGATAGTCCTGAGCAGGCGACCTACGAATGGCCCAAGGAAGCCACCAAATTGATTTTCAGGTTTTACATGACCTGCGACAGAAATTCCCCGAAGTGCCTGAAGTTGTTGTGTCCAGGTGTATGTTACAGGTTAGTGCCCAGTGGTCTGGATTGACGAACAGAGCACTAATAGTTATCCGATGCTTTTTAGATTGGAGGAGGGGTCTTTGTTGGCATCACTGTGCTGTAATGGAAAGAAATGGTCTTTGGTATCTCATAATAATGTGGCCTCTGGCAAAATGCGGCTCTCAGTACCTGCCTGACTTACAGGCAGGAGAGCTAACATGCTAGCTTACATCATCTTGCTCCTTTTCCCCTTGTCCTCTTGTCAGATTTTTAAAATCTCAGATCTTTGTATAAAAATAGAAAAAAATAATTAAGGAGTCAGAAAACTTGTTCTTGTATTGATTTGGTACTCTGAACATTTGTCAAAACCCTGTTTGCACTTCAGTTTCTTCTCTCTGACATGAGGGATTTGTATGAACAGTGCATAAGTTCCAAATTGTAAAGAAAAAAATGTTGCTTTATATTTCTTAGTTTACTTTCTAGGTTTTCCAGTTAATCTGTCCAACTTTTACATTGTTCTTAGTATACAAAATTTTAGAAATCCGTAATTCTAAATATTTAGTGATAGTTGTAGCTCGCCATTTATTTAACCTGGAAATCTTTTTTATCAAAAAGTAATCTGGGGATCCTTCAAATTTTGACAGTATAACTTTTCAAATCAAGTAGAAGGGAGAAATTTGTAGGAAAATAAAGCTGTATGACGGTGTTCACAGTCATTGAAAATCTATAGGAAAATAATGTAGGTTCTTTAACAAATTTCTTGTTGTTAAAAGAACTATCTAGAACACTTACTTATAGCACAATGATTTTGTTTAATTTTGTTTTTTTGAGACCGTGTTTCCCTGTGTAGTACAGGCTGGCCTCAGAGTTAAAGATCTACTTGCCTCTGCCGCCTGAGTCCTGGGATTAAAGGCATGAGCCACCACTATCCCCTACTCAGTGATATTTTAAAATCAGCTAACTGGGAATAAAGTGTAAGGTCTTTTCTAGAACTGCTTAAGGTATTTTCAAAAGGTAAAGAAGATATCTTATGTATACTTCAGTATAATTTTGATGTATTGAGAAAATAAACCAAGTGTTAAAGAGGCAAAAGCACTGGGGGAAAATGCAACCATTTCTCACTTAAATGGTATGGACTATCATTTCCTACCAATAAAAGTTCTGGGGTCATTTTTATCACACTGTAGACATTTTAACATCATTCATTTCTCTCTGGCTCCTAGTCTTGCAGCTCTGAATTTGTTTCCTCTCATTTTGTCTACGTTGTATTGGTAGGTCTCTCGCTACTCACATCCATTAGCAGATGTTTGTTATTGCCTGTCTTCTAGCTGGCTGCCCTGTCAGAAGAATATTTATCTCCTTGCATCTGAAGTATAAGCAGAATGGTCTTCCCCAAATATTCTTTTCTCTTTACTTCTCTCTCTTTTTTTTTTTATCCTCCATTACTTAATCCCAACTCCTTTTGGAACCATGTGTTTCATGAAATTTCCCATGTAAATGAACCTTCACTCCTAGGACCAGCTAGTCTTGTTTCACTCGCTTTGGAACATGGCTCAGCTAACTCATTTCCTTCTCCAAGAACGCTAAGGTTTCTATGTTGGTTTTGTTTTGTTTTGTTTTGGAGAGGGTTGGCTGTTTGTCTGTCTGTTGTCTTCTCATCCAAGTTGTATATGCCCTGTGAACCGTCAAGGTGAACGTAACTCATTAATCCAGTTGTGTGTGTGTGTGTGTGTGTGTGTGTGTACACATTAATTCGTATAGGTGCCTATATATCTTCAAGTATGTTTACACATGTGTATGGGTAGACACCTGAAAGAAACCCCTAGTATTATTTTTTTTTCTGGAGCTTTACATGTTTTTTGAAACATGTAGAGTTTTTTAATACTTGTTCTAATGTACGTGTGTTTAGGGCTGACCAGGGCTCATCCCTAGAGAAGATTGCTTTTCCCTCTCAGCAGCCATTGATTGCCTATAGCTCCTCCTCTGGGAGTGGTGCCTCATGGAGCCTCCCCTGTCTGCACTGGCATATTAACTGGTATGATTGTACAGATCTTCTTTAGGCAGCCATACTGTTATGATTTCATAGCTGTCACTTCCCGTCATGCTATAAGACACTCTCACAGCAAGCATCCTAGTCCTCTGGCTCATAAAATCTTACCCCTCCTCCATGGAGTAGGGGTTGTGTTGTAGATATACTAGTTGATACTGGGTACCGCACAGCTGGTCATTCTCTGCGTCTTGACCGGTTGTAGATTTCCTTGATGGTCTCTGTTGCCAAAAGAAGTTGCTTTGATGAGAGGGGAGAGCTAACCATATGTGGCTTTTTAAAAATACTTAGAATTTAGCTGGGGTATTATAAACCTAGCTACCTCTCTTTGCCTGGAGAGGTCATGGGCCCTAGAAAACAGACTATTTCCATTTTCCAAAACTGCCTACCTGGTTGGTTCCAGGCTCCTGAGGGGGAAAAGCTCAGCTTTATTTGTCATTAAGTCTTCCACAGACTTGAAGATTGCTGCATATCTGGTTGAAAAATATAAGCACTAAAAATTAACTTACATAGTCTTTAGTTTAAAAGAATTTGTTTAACAATTGACTATATAAATACTGGCTTATTTTCTGAGTAGTTTGAGGAACTTTGCATTTTATCATTTCACTTTTAAAAGAAATTTAATTATGCCTTATATTGTTAAGTTGATTACTTTGTTAGTGTAAAAATTGTATTTTTAATTAGGCTGCATTTTTACTGTATTTGAATGACAATTCTTAGACAAGGATTTGATTTACATTTATCTGTTACTAATAAGCTTTCCATTATACTAATAATGAGAATTAATAACTCAATATATATGTAAAATAGTTCTCAAATCAAAAGATGTTAAGTCTGGAGATTATATTAGCATCACATGTTAATTGTATAGTACTGCTGTGGGAATGAAGTCTGTATTCACGGCTCGCAAGGAAGACTGACCTGTTCTTATTTTGTCTGTAGAACAATAACAACCTGGATGCCTGCTGTGCTGTTCTCTCTCAGGAGAGTACACGGTATCTTTATGGTGAAGGAGACCTGAACTTTTCAGATGAGTCTGGAATTTCTGGTCTACGCAATCACATGACTTCTCTCAACTTGGACTTGCAGTCACAGAATGTTTACCACCACGGAAGAGAAGGAAGCAGAGTAAATGGAAGTCGGACTCTGACACACAGCGTCAGTGATGGACAGCTTCAAGGTGGGCAGTCCAACAATGAACTGTTCCAGCAGGAGCCACAGACAGCACCAGCTCAAGTTCCTCACGGCTTCAGTGTGTTTGGAATGCCCAGCACATCTGGTGCTTCAAATTCAACACCACATCTTGGATTTCACCTAGGCAGCAAAGGGCCACCTAACCTCTCTCAGCAAACTCCCAGATTTAACCCTATTATGGTGACGTTAGCCCCAAACATACAGACTGGTCGGAGCACTCCTACGTCTCTGCACATACATGGTGTACCTCCGCCCGCACTTAACAGCCCACAGGGAAATTCTATCTATATCAGGCCTTATATTACAACTCCTAGTGGTACAGCTCGGCAGACACAACAGCATTCTGGCTGGGTATCTCAGTTTAATCCCATGAACCCTCAGCAAGCCTATCAACCTTCGCAGCCTGGTCCTTGGACTACCTACCCTGCGTCCAGTCCTTTGCCACATACCTCAGCCCAACAGCCCACTCAGCAGGGCCACCAGACCTCTCATGTCTACATGCCCATCAGCTCGCCGACTACCCCACAGCCACCAGCAGTCCACTCATCGGGTAGCGCTCAGTCTTCTGCCCAGTATAACATTCAGAACATTTCAACAGGACCTCGAAAAAACCAGATAGAAATCAAACTTGAACCCCCACAGAGAAACAGTTCTTCAAAATTACGTGCTTCTGGACCTCGAACTGCCAGCACGTCTTCAGTGGTCAACAGCCAGACCTTAAATAGAAATCAGCCCACTGTTTACATAGCTGCCAGTCCTCCAAGTACTGATGAGATGGTCTCCCGTAGTCAACCTAAGGTCTATATTTCAGCCAATGCCACCACAGGAGATGAGCAGGGCATGCGGAATCAACCTACACTCTTCATATCCACAAACTCTGGGCCATCTGCCACCTCCAGGAACATGTCTGGGCAAGTGAGCATGGGTCCTGCCTTTATCCATCACCACCCTCCCAAAAGCCGAGTGTTGGGGGGGAACTCTGCAGCGTCTCCTCGAGTGGTGGTCACTCAGCCCAACACGAAATATACTTTCAAAATTACAGTTTCTCCCAATAAGCCCCCGGCAGTCTCCCCAGGGGTAGTCTCCCCTACCTTTGAGCTTACGAACCTTCTGAATCACCCTGACCATTATGTAGAGACAGAGAATATGCAGCACCTCACGGACCCTGCTTTAGCACATGTGGATAGGATAAGTGAAGCTCGGAAACTGAGTATGGGATCTGATGATGCTGCCTACACACAAGGTAATGCTAATGTTAAAGGAGGGGTCATTTTCCTTGCTACGTTGACTGAACGTGTGATTTCACAGCAGAAATGGGCATCCACATGCCGTCTGTTCTGTCTGATCTGCCTTCTTACACTAAGTATTCTTCCGCTTGGCTGTATCCCTGACCCAACTTCTGTCTTTAAATGTCCCAAATAATAATTATTGTCATATTTGAAAGGAGTCATATAAATTTTAATTTTATGATCATATAATCTGGAATTTTGTAGTTAATAGATTTTCAGAATCAACTTTGGCTTGTTTTTAATTTTTTTATTTACTTTGTTTTATATGTATGAATAGTATTTTGCCTTACTGTATGTCTGTGCCATGTTCTTGCCTGGTGCCCACACAAGTCAGAAGAGGTCATCATCTCTCCTGGAACTGGAGTTAAGGATGGTTGTGAGCCACCTATGTAGGTGCTGGGAACTGAACCCAGGTCCACTGCAAGACCAACAAGTACTCCTAACCGCTGAGCCATCGCTCCAGACCTTTAATCCTTTCTGATACAGCAGCTTCATGACTAGGTTTCTTAGAAGAATCTGACTCTTTGGTCTTATTTAAACTGATAGTTGGTAAGTGAGTCTTTATCCAACCTAGGTTGTGGTATTTTCCTATCCCATAATCCTGCATAGAGATTTCACAACATCCAGGTGCCCAGGGCCAGCTTAACCTTACACAGTTGGCATCTTGGTGTAGTACGCTGATGCACGTGTGTACTGTAGAGGTCTAGGTGATTCTGTTTGTGCTACAAGTTACGGTAAAATTGATACTATCCCAATACCTATGACTGACTGGAACTTTTTCTTTACTTCAGCAGTGCCTGAGTTTCTATAGATTACCAGCTTTTCCACCGAAACTGAGTTCTTTCATCAGTCTTGTCCTCTCTCCTAGCAGAATGGCAGGCTTCCTGTAATGTAGAGCAGGGTTTTTATGAAGATAAAAGGTGGACATTATATTAAAGTTACTCCTATTTAACTTCAGTGAGAAAGCAAAGTGTTCCTTAAATATACTGTCTCCATATTTTCCCTGTTCTCTCTAGATCTACCGCAATCACATTTTCCCCAGTGCAGTCGCCAGGTGCAGTCAAAGTCTTGGTGACGGCGTTGTTACCCACTCAGTAGCCATCTTTGCGCCTTCACCTCCTTCCTCTGGAGATCAGCCCCTCTTCTCCATGAAACGGTGTCCCTGCTGCTTTTGTTCTGTGCAACCCTCCCTTGTCTTTCTAAGTCTCACCTCTTTGCCCTTCTACTTCTTTGGTCCTAGTGAGATCTGAGTCTCTTGGCTTACTTTTAATAAGATCCTTAACCTCTTTTCTGTCTGTTCTCTGATCTCATTTGGTCTCTTGATTTTTGTTACATACTTATTTCTTTCTTTAAATAAGGTAGTCCTAAGTAGACCAGCTCTGCCCAAGACAAAGTTTTCCTGCCTCAGTTCCCAAGTGCTGGGGTTATAGGCCTCTGCCACCATGCCCAGCTCTGCCCCTTGATTTTAAATAACATTGTATATACCCCTGACCCCCACATTGCTAACTCTAAGCCAGACCTCTTCCCTGAGTTCAAGGCACCTTATCTGTACAATCGCCCTGCATTGGAATATGTCGTGGGTTTCTCAAATTTAGTGAGTCTTAAAACAGCCTCTGACTTTCCCAGCAGTTTATTCCTCCCTTAGTCAGTTACTGGCAATTGAATTTTCTAACGATTAGAATAAACGTTGAAAACATCCTTGACTCCTTTATTTCATATTCACATCTTATTTGACAGAAAATCCTGTCCTCTATCTTTCCAAGTATATCCAAATCCTGTTTTCCCACCCACATGGCCCCTGCTTTCATCTAACCGCCGACACCTCTCAGATTAATATAATAGTAGCAGTATACTGGCCCTCACCCTTGCCTCCTTGTGGTCTACTTGCAGCCCCGCAGCCAGAGAGCTACTGTTCAAAACTACGTCCCGTCCTGTCACTGTGCAGTTCAGTAAAAGCTCTCAAAGCCTATGTGCGTGCCATTCCTTCTCATCTACTTTGGGGCTTTGTTTTTTTATGTTTTCAAAATTTAATTAGAGTATGAGTATGTGTGGTTGTATGTGTGTTTACGTTCTCACGTGTGCCGTGTGCATGCATGTGTGAGTAGGAATGCATGTGCTGATGCATTTGAGTGGAGGTTAGAGAACTCACTGGAACTCATTTTTCCCCTTTGACCTTTACATGCTTTGGGGGGGATCAGTCTCAGGTAAATCAAGTTATCAGTGTCCAGTGCTTTGCCCACTGAGCCACCTTGCTATTCCTGCTTTCTTCTTTCAGTCACTACTTTGCTTGCAGTGTCCGGCCCCTCTGGCCTCTGTCAGTTCCCCGTGGTGCCTTTGTACTTGCTGTCCTACTGTTTGGACTTTGCTGAGAGCCCACTGAGCTGTAAGCTACATCCCTCTTTCCTCCTGGTGGAGACTGGAGCGAGTAGCTGTTGAAAAGTAGAAGAGCTGTCTGTCCTCCCTCGGAGTGGCTGGCAGATGTCTTGATAGATGTGGAGGGGAAAACCACTCCTCATTCAAGCCCATTGGCATGGGGGGAAGAAAGAGACATACCGTGTGTCATGAAGCCAAGGCCCAGCAGACCAGAGCAGCCGCCAAAGGGTTCCTCGGCCTCCTCCCCAGCAACCTCTTAGGACTGATGTAGATGGCAAAATGTGTTTGCTGTTTAAAAACTTGCATAAAGTTGCATTTTAACTATACTTCAGTGTCTTGTCTCTAGTTACACTTGTAATTCTATCATCCCATTAATATTAATAGAAGCTTTGATTTTTGTTGAGCGAAAGCCTTGACTTTAAACCTAAAATAGAAATTGGTTTAAAAAAGTTGACAATAAGTTTATTGAGTTTTGTGTTTCTCATTCCTTGTCATTTTTCACCAGTACTTCCTTACACATCACAGCACTTTGAGATTTAATAATTCTAGTTGTGATACAAATTCAGTGATTTTTTTTTTCCAAAAGGAAACAGTTTAAATTAAGTTACAATGTTTAAATTGGTAGTTGGCTTAATTTTATGAAGTGCCTCCTGTAGAACTTTCATGTTACTATAATCACGTTATTAAATAATCATCTTGAAATCACAAATTGACATCAAACTGCTCATTTTGCTTGTTTGTTTGTTTTTGGTTTTTCAAGTGAGTGTCCTGTCAGCTCTTCCTGTTCTTTAGTTAAAACAGACTCTGTAGGTGGTGCAGAACTCTACCCGGAGTTAGCAGGCCACAGAGTCCAGCCCTGGCTGATGGGAGCTCCATCCTACAGCTGCCTTCTTGGGCGCCACGTCCCATCATTGGAGAACTCTGCTCAGCAAGCTCTCTTAAAACTGATTCCTTGCTGGGCAGTAGTGGCACACGCCTTTAATCCCAGCACTTAAGAGGCAGAGGCAGGTGGGTGCCGAGTCTGCAGAATGAGTTCCAGGACAGACAGGGCTACACAGAGAGACCTTGTCTCAAAAGCCAAACAGAAAAATAATATCTTAAAAGCATTATGACAGCAATATACAAATCATTTTAAAAGTCTGACAAAAAAAAGAATATGTCTCCACCTCTATTTAACTGTTAAATAACAATCTTTATTAACATTTTTATTTTTCCATAGAGTCATTCATATACAGATATACATTCATATTACTATATATATGCAGATATAAGCACATTTTTAGTACGTACTGTATTCATATGGATATTTGTAAACACCTGGGGTGGGGGCTAAATTGTCGCCTCTAACCTTATGTTGATAAATTGAACCTGTCAGGATTGCATCTGTACTGTAGAGATTCAGACTTTTTCTTTACGCACGACAGTATGACAACTATTGATGTAATCTTCACGTGATATTAGGTGTGATCACAAATAACCCAGAGCCCATTCAAATTATATCCAGGGTGTGCTTATGCAAATATTAACACTTTCTTCTTTTTCTTGTTGTTTTGTTTAGAAACAAGACCTTTCTTTATAATGCCCAAATAAGCATTGAATTTGTGTTCTCCCTGCCTCATACTCTATAAAATGTCATTCCAGATTAGCTGGTGGGCTCTGTTCTATGAGAAGAGAAATCATAGATGAACCGTGCCCCGAGCTTCTGTGGGGAGTTATTGGGGTAAAGCAGGTCCCAGAGTCACTCCCAGCCCTGAGTAGACTGCAGTTTATCCCATCATGTGACTGCCATCGTTAATGTGGCCGTCTTCTACGTGACGCTTCCTAGACCTCCTAGTCTGTGTGCTCCATTTTTGAGCGGCGAGCACTTGGACAGTGTGCACGAGAGCTTTCTTCCCCTTTCTGTCAAGTGCACAAATGATGGGAAAGAAAATGCTTCCTTGTTCTGTCACATAAAAATGTACTGTGTGGGTTTGTTTTTTATTTTAACTTGTCTATGAGGAAAGAAGATGATCTTCAGGAGGGACCCGCATTTCTTAGTTTGTTGAGCATGCCTGTTTTTAAGGGACTTGGTGTACTTTTTTCTATCTTGCAGTGACTTTCACTATGCTCACTTAATGTCTTAAATGCTTTACTTTCGTGTATTTAGATTTGCTGGTCTCTTCCCCTTCTAGTTTCTGGGGTTTGTATCATAATTAGAAAACCTTTCCCTGTTCATGATTTGGAAAAGCAGACAGCAAAAGTCTTGTGCTGTGTTTCTCTTCAGTGATGGTGACACTCCTTGAAACCACAGTGAACTGGCCTTATGACATTCCATCACAAACCTGAAGACTGCTGCCATGTCTCCTTAAAGTAGAGGTCTATGTAAGCTGTAAGCATCCTAGTCTCTGAGAAAGGTATCTATGCCTCGGTGCCGGAGAATTACATGCCGAGGCTTAGTTATGTACAAATAATGCCAACACATCACTGCCTAGCAGAGGCCCCACCAGCTGTGTTAAAAAGACTAGCTCATATTAATGCTAAGTGTAATGTTGGGGATGTACAGAGCTTCTGCATTATCTCAGTTTTCTTGTTGCGTTTGTTCTTTGAATTACAGGCTATACAGCAAGGTGTGATTTCAACTAGCCTTAAAAATGGCAAAACAGCTGAAAACAGGATGTTTTAGAAAGGTGCCATCTTTGAATCTTTTGTGATTCACTGACCAAATAAATGTCTAACAGTAATAGAACAGTGTATAAAACAGATACAGTCTCTGCTGCCAACCCAGTTGAATCCAGAAGAATTTAGATTTATTTTAAAGGCTGACATTGTTCTTTCTTCATTCTAACTTGAATAGGAATTAGTTATATACTTACTTTAGGCACATTAAATCATATAAATTTAAGACTTGAGAAATAAGTACCTACTACAATTAATGACAAAAATTATCCTTTTTTAACAATTCTAAAATCTTTATATTCGTCAATACCTGAAACATTTTACAATTTCTTTAGTAAGTGTATTGTCTAATAGTTTTGAGTGTTTCCGGAAGAATTAGTAATTATTTTAAAAGTGCCTAAAATTATTAAAAACTAACACTGTCTAGAACTTGAAGTGTCTTTAACAATTCTTAATAAAATCAAGCATTTGTGACCATCAGAAGCTGGGAGAAGTTGAGGCAAGGCAGCTCTCCCACAAGGCGCCTGTACTCCAGAAGCTGCGTTGGAAGGCGCTGGCAACCAGCCGCTCCAGTGTGCGGTTGTCGGAGCAGCAGCGGGCCAGCGTGCTCCAGCTGCTTTGTTCTGTAATGTAATTCTGACAGAAAGAGGACTTAAAAGCTGTTCATTCTGTTCTAAGTTGCCTACAGCATAGCAGCAGCTTATTAAGAGAGCGGAGGAGTAGAGTGTTTCTTTTATAAACAGTGTATATCTGAATTTTAAAAAACTGCCTTGTGGACTGGAGAGACTGTTCAGCAGTGCTGCTTTAGAGGACTCGGATTCAGTTACCAGCACCCACGTAGAAGCTCATTTGTAACTCCATTTCCAGGGAGTTCCACCCTCTTCTGAACTGTGCAGCCACGAGGAATGCTCATACATGTAGGCAAAACAGTCCTACAAATACATGTATTTAAAATCGCGTGTACTGTGGTCACTAGTAACAGTTCAGATTATTCTTGTCAGATTTTTGTTTTCTATGTCTTCTGTGACCTTTCTTGCGCGCTAGGTTTAAGCACGTGTTCTTTGTTTTTGTTGTTTTAATTTAGAAAGTAGGTATTTCATTTAGAAACTGTACCTTCATTCCTTTATTGTAATCCCTAAACACTTAACATGTTGGCATTTAAGAATGGGTTCCGTGTAGATTTAAGCATAGCCCTAATAGGGAAACACAAAAGAAGAGGGCCTTGGGCCCTTCTTTCCAAGTCTGCGGCATACTTTTTGGGTTTTGTACTTCCTGATTCCTTTTTTTTTTTTTTTTTTTTTAATTTTCTGGTATTTTAGTTTCACTTTGTTTTTATAACAATCTCTGCCATTCTCATACATCACTATAGTTGTCTTGTGTATTTTCGTTTTTATGCTCGGCTTTTTGTTAGTTTGTCTTTTATAGTCCATCCTTTACATTTAGTTTCTTCTTTAAAAAATGTATTTCAGAAAAAAAATAATTTTAATAGCTACCTGTGATTGATAAATTCTTTCAAACTTTGAAAGTATGCTTATTCATCTATACTCTTTGGTAGTTTAGGTAGGTGAACAAATTGTTCCATTCATTATCTTCTAGAATTATATTTTTATTTCTTCAGTTTGGGGACATCTTTAACGAGTATCCTTCAAATCTTTTCTCCACACTCTGTCTGCCCCTGAAATTTCTTTTTAAATGTATAGACAAACAACATTTAGCAAATGATTCAGTCTGAAAAAATGTGCCATGTAGCCAGTCCACTCCTCATGCAGTCACCATGGAGCGCCCAGATCGGTCTGGTGGCTGCTGCACCCGTAGGCCCTAGCACACGTACTAACTGTGTGTGGCAAGCCTGCACAGCACGCCACTGTCCTGGGCACTTCAGGTCATTGTGATACATTGGTAAGTATCTGTGTGTCCAAACATTTCTAAACATGGAAAGCAAGAGTACTGCAGGCTGGGTACCTTCTCACAGCAGCCTCTTCTTGGGTAACAGCATCCCAAGATGTCTTTCCAATCCAGTTCCTAAAAGACAAGGTTCCCATGTCCCAGGGCTGGCTCCCAGGGACAAATGGATTTTAACAGCTTAATAAACTTTCTCAGGTAACTCAGCATGTATGCAGCAAGATTCATTGCTTCTTTTAGAAATGCTGCTGAAGTTGTTTGACAAAATATAGCCTGGAAATGAGAAAATAAAGTGTTTGCTTTTCTAAGTGACAGTTTTTAATTTGCAGTTTGAACAGCTTGTTAATACTCACATAGTTGAAGTCAGTCATGTTACATACATCAAAATGTATTTATCCCTTTTCATATTCTCTTATAAAATGTCATAAAATTGTCATGTTAGAATGTCTCATGCGTAGACCAGTGTGTCACACTGGAGAAGAGAGACTTGTCATTTCCAAGAGTAAGATATGAACTGCCAAACAGCAAGTAGGTTAGTGTACTAAGCTAGAACCTTTTAAAAAGGAATGGACTGCTGTCTTAGCCATCATGTAGGTTTAATCCTCACCGTGAAAACTTTTTTAAGTGTGTAATATTTGCTTAAGTAATTAAAACAGTTTCCAGGTTAAGATTTTTTTTTTTTTTTAATTTAAGTACTTAACAATATTTTGTTTTAAAGTAGCTCTAGCATTCTAGCAGACTGTCCCAGAAATGCTTGTCTGCTTCGGGGTTAGCTGCTCGAGTGGGTGCGTCCTCATGCTTGTGTCCTGTTGCAGCTCTGCTGGTGCACCAGAAGGCCAGGATGGAACGGCTTCAAAGAGAGCTCGAGATGCAGAAGAAAAAGCTGGATAAACTCAAATCTGAGGTCAATGAGATGGAAAATAATCTAACTCGAAGGCGCCTGAAGAGATCAAATTCCATATCCCAAATACCTTCAGTAAGTCTTGTGTAGCCACTGTGGCCTCTGTGCTTGAACAGGAGAGCAGGCTGTCTGCCACAGTGTAAGGGTTGCTCTAGATTTCCGCAGATGCTCCTCATTCGTGTTTGTGTTTCTGTCCTTCCCTGCCCCTGCCAGACTCCATTCTTTCTTAACTAATGACCTGAGAATTCAATACAAACCTTTTTTACATGGAATTATTTTTCAGCTCGAAGAAATGCAGCAGCTGAGAAGTTGTAATAGGCAACTCCAGATTGACATTGACTGCTTAACCAAAGAGATTGATCTTTTTCAAGCCCGAGGTAAAGTCCAGTGCGCACTCAGCTCAATTGATTGACTTGATCTGCCATCTCTTTTCCTGTGGCTGAGAACAGGCTTACCAGGCATTGTCTCAGAGTGTTCGGCTTTGGAGGCAGATAGTGCAGAAGAATTGGCTTTTCAGCCTGTCTTCCCCCAATAAGTATGGAATTGGTTCAGAAAAGCAGACAGACTCGGTAGACTTTAGATCTGCTGCAGCCTTCTCCTCAGCCCTGTGGTAGGGAAAGCCGCGACTGTGCGTGTAGCTGCATGATCGAAGGTGTGGCTTCTGTGTATAGACTCGTTAACAGGGTTTATTATCAATATGGTTGTGTTCATGGAACCGCTCTCCTTTTGCCTTTCAAGAATTGTGTGTCCTCATCTCACTGGCACTGCCTTGATTGATTAAACAGAAAAGGACATAAAAGTATAGTTATATTCTAAGTGATAAGGCTTTATAACCAGCAGTAATTTCTTATTGTAGTATTTAGATTTAATTCAGTTCCATAGAAAACGTAACTAAAATTTATCACTGAAACCTAATTCTCAAGTTGGGGAAGTAATAGAAATATATCAAACTTAATAAGGAACAAAGGAAAGTTAACCAGGGAGTCTGGTCACATCTATGTGTGTAATCCAGCATCCATCAGACTGAAAGATGAAGGATTTTTCTTAAATTGATGTTAAAATGCCAGTTAGTTATCATCCTAGCTTGTCAAGTGGAACCAGGGCTCTGCTTCTAATTCTTTCTCACAAGCATCGACTTCACTTGTTCCCCGTTGGCCACTTGCCTTTATTGTGAGTAGTAGCTTATACCTAGATTTGGAGACAGGTTTTTGAAATCTTACATAGAATTTGAATTAAGAGGGTATAATTTAAAGCATTTCTTCTGTTTATTTTTAGAAAGAAATGCTTGCTTTAAAATAAATTAAGTATTTTTCAGCTTTAAATACTGATATATTTACTTTTTTATATATTTCAGGACCACATTTTAACCCCAGCGCTATTCATAACTTTTATGACAATATTGGATTTGTAGGTCCTGTGCCACCAAAACCCAAAGGTTAGTGCATCCATTAAGTGTGAAAATTGTTACATTTTGGAAAGCAAAATCTTAGGGAAAAAAATTTTTTCAACCTTCCACTTTAGAGATGCTTCCAACTTTGGCATTCTGGGTGAATTTCTTAGGAAGATGTTTGTTTATTTTTATTTAAATTCTGGGGCTTGGGGAGGATGTAAAGATGTAACGTATTTTAACTTTTTAAGAATAATGTTTGAGATCTTAGTACCCACTATGTACTCTCAAAACAGTTTGTGTTTAAAACAAAGTATAAAGGTTTATTTTCTTTAAATTTTTAAAGAATGATAAGGAAGGCACCTTAGAGAAATTCAGTTTTCTGAGAACATTGTTCTTTATAATTCTGAGTAATACATACTGAATTCCAGGTCAGTTTTAAAAAGTATCATCTGGTAACATTTTACAGCATTCACAGAATACTTGTGCACCAAGCTAAGACATGTTAAAATAAGTCTGTGGTGTAAGCCGGGCGTTAGACTATGTGTACAGATGAAATGGTAGGCATAAATCTGAGTTTCCAAAAGTAAAATATATAGGCATGTACATTTAGGTCACTCTGACACTCAATTATTAATCGAGCATAGTTTGCTTTTAACCCTAAGAGAAGTAAAATAAAGAATTTATAAATGAGGATACAATATTAAGAAAGCAAATTCTTACTAGAAGAACACAGAGTGTGGCCAGGTGGAGTTGGTGAGAGTGGACTCTGCATGTAATTGAAGTTGTCAGCCAACCTAAAGTAGGACGGTGTAACAGAAAAAAGCCCACAACCACAGACAAGGGAAAAATACTCTGAACAAATGCTTACACAAATATTCTAAAAGTCTTTCAGTGAAAAAAAACTCAGAAGAATCATCAAATGACAAGGGAAAACAGTCAGAAAAGCAAGAAGAACAAAAAACAGTAGGAGTGCTAGATTTCTCAGTAATGATTGCCTTCCATGGAAGTACAGTCAACTCTCCATCAGCTGATAGAGCAAGTAGGCTTTATCTACAAGACTCATTTTAGACATAAAGACACAAAAACTGAAGTCAAAATATACAAAAAGGTACTTTATTTAAGTGGTACTAATATAAGTCATGAGTGGCTATAATTAATCAAACAAATTATACTTTTTAAATCTATAAAGTTGCCCCCCAAAAAAGAATATGATTTTATGTGTATGAATGTATGTACATTTGGTAGCATGTACAGAATTGTCTTCCCATAAAGTGTGTCATAACAAGTTTAAGATCAAAACCATTTTAACCAAAATCTTTGAGCCATGGTTCTGTGAAACCAGAAAATAAGCAATACAGCCATTAATATTCACTGGGTCTTTGAGGAAAGGAATTTTCAAGGTGTCTGGAGAATGATCTGGGTATGTGATGCTTACTGGTAGGACACCTACCTAGCAAGGCCCAAGCCTAAGGTTTACTCCAAAACCCTGGTTCTTACACAAAAGTACCTGGAAAACAAACAAAACCAAACATACCAGAACCTGTGAGAGGCAACAAAAGCAAATGGTAAGTTTATAGAGAGAAAAACCTACATTAAAAAAGAAAGACCTCAATCTAACTGTATACCTCAGGGACCTAGAATAAGAAAGTAGGCCCAGAGTTAGTAGAAAAAAAGTAATAATGAAAATTAACATAAATCCAAGAGTTTAAAAACAATAGAAAATCATTAAAACATTTGAAAAGCTGAAATTACAAATCCTTAGCTAAACAGATTAAGGAGAAGGAAAATTCAGGTTAAAAACTGAAAGAGAAGTCATGACAACAGAAGCCTCAAAAATGAAAGAGTCATAGGGGACCAGTGTGAGCATGTGTGTGTCTACAAACTAGTAACTTGTAAGAAATAAACTCTGAGAAATCCTATCCATCTGCATCAAGCAGGTACACAAGCCTGCCAACAATAAGGACCTTGGGTCAATGGTACTGTCTCGTTGAAAAGTTCGGAGAATTAGATGGCTTTTTGAGTAAATTCTGTGAAACATTCAAAGAACTAAAACCTATTCTCTTTCCCAAAATTGAAAAGAAACACTTGCAATCCTGGGCAGACTTTATAAGTAATAGGAAGCTGTGGGCCCAGATCCCAGGGAACACAGGTGTGTAGGTTTTTTGCTGCAGTATATAACAACACCCTAGAAAGACCATTCCACATGACCAAGTGGAATCTACTGAGATACAAGACCTGCTCGAAGTGAACAGATTAGTCAGTGGAGTACAGCAAGAGGAAACAAAGTGAAAGAAGAAATTATGCCATCTGAATAGACATATAAAAAGAATTTGATGAAGATTAGTCTACTTATGATTAAAGCATAAAATACAAGATGCATTAGTGGGGAAGGTACTTCCTGTGAAACCTGGTGGCTTAGATTCAGTCACTGGAACCCGTACAGTAGAGGGAGAGACAACTGCATTTATCCTCTGAATTCTATACTTCTGCCCTGGAGTGCACGCACACACCCCGCACACAAGTAAGCATAACGAAAGCCAGCAAGTGAAAGGGAATTTCACATTAGCATCATAAAGGCCACTATCAAAACCACACATATGTCACAGCTGGGGAAACTGGAAGCTTTCCATCTGATACACGGTCCAAGACAGGAGTTCCCACTCTCTGCTTCTTTCAGCGCACTGCCCTGGCTGCACTGCCCTAGCCAGAGCAGCTTTAGAAGGAAGAAAAAGGCTTTCAAGTGAGCAAAGAGGAAACAGAATGCTGACGTGCTTATCTCAGCTGCAGTCTCACTGTTTTTATTGGTTCACTACAGTGAAGCATGTTCTGAAAATACTGTGTGGAATAGTTCAAAAATCAATAATACATAGACTTTTAGATAGCTTTCATTAGTGTTAGATCTGTTTTACCATGAATTGTTACTCAATTTTAATGTGCCTGATTTATAAATTAGTTTTATAGGTGTTTGTGTTCTAAGAAAAAACACAGCATGTACCAGGATCAGTATTTGCCATGGTTTCAAGCATTCACTATTAAAACTACTTAGTGAGTTCATCAATATAAAAATCAGTTACATTTCTTTATACAATTAATTATGCAAAAAGAAATTCATAATATCAAAGAAAAAGCAGTGTCATTCACAGTGACAAGACGTTAAAATAGGGATAAACGTCACCAAAGAGGCAGAAGAGTTTTATACCAAAAATTATAAACTGAAGAAGGAAATTAGAAACATTCATGTTCGTGGATTAGAGAATTTGTATTGTTCCGCAGCCTTTAGTACACGGGATAATCTATAGATTTTTATGTGCTTTGGTGTTTTGTCTGCGTGTGTCTGTGCGAGGGTTTAGGGTCACCTGGAACTGGAGTTACAGACAGGTGGGTGCTGGGAATTGAACCCTGTCCTTTGGCAGAGCAGCCAGTGCTCTTAACTGCTGGGCCGTGTCTCCAGCCCTGATCTACAGAGTATGCAGTCACTATCAAAATTCCAGTGTCATGCTTATAAGAAAATGTCCTAACATTCAGACGGGAAAGACTGTTAAGTAGCCAGAGCAATCTTGAGTGAGGATGAAGATACCACACTCCTTCAAAAGAGCTGGCACAGCTACAGTGACGAAAACGGTGCAGTCTTGGCATCAGACACAGACCAGTGGAGCAGAGCAGAAACACAGGCGCTTCAGTGCTCACCTTCCCTCACGATGGCTGTGTGAGCAAGGGGCGCTGGGGAAGCCGAGTCTCCATATGCTGAATTACGGGACTTGACCCTCCGTATACAAACATTAGCTCAGATGGAGCTGGCAGGAAGGTGCAATGGTGAAGGCCTTTGGTGCTAGCTGACCTAGATGTTCTCAGTCTAATCCTCAGGATCCACACAGTAGAAGGGAAGAACCGGCTCCTGCAGGCTTTCCTCTGACCTCTCCATGCATGCTGTGACACATGCATACTCTCACATGTACATACGCAGAATGCCTAAATGTAAACATTGTAATCAGCTAGGTTATAAGTTTAAGTACACGATGAAACTTGCTGGATGAAAACTTGTAGGCATTGTTCAGGGCTGGGCATGGTAGCTAAGGGGCTGTGTAGCAAAAGAACAGTGAGGAAGGCCCCTGCTGTTTAACCAGATTTGGGCTTCTCCTCTACCGTGTCTACTTTGTAAGTTATAACAGTGTGTGATGACTTTTGACCCTCTCCAGTTTTTCAGCATTTGTTATTGCCATAAATGTAAACAGAGGTTTGGAAATTAGTTGTTTACAAACAAGTGTCATGGCACACACATAGTCCCAACACCCATGGGATTAAGGCAGGGGGTTGCTGCAGTTTAAGGCCAGCCTGAGCTACATGGAGAGATAGAGCCTCAGAAAGGGATAGGGAACAGTTCTTTGTGTTTTGTGTTACTAAAGACTTGTTTTTTTCAGTAGATTAAAAAAATATGTTTAATGGAGACTTCCATTCCTAGTAAGAAAAATACATCTATAAGCACTACTTGAATGGGAAGCGAAACTCATGACTACACTCTCAGTATGTCATCCAGCAGGAACCCTTTTCACAGTCCGAAGTGACACTCGGGGTTGGTAACGAGTGGTTACCATTTCTGCTGCACGTTGGAAGTACGCGCTGTGCGCCACCTTGGGCTGCGGAAGTGTCTCTGTCCTGCCGCTCCTCAGAGAAGCGGCCCCATAACGGAGGTGGAGGCCCATGGCAGTTGAGCCAGTTGTTTTCCCTGCTCACCAGCCGCTTTCCCGCTACGTAGAGTCACCAGGCGTTTGGTAGACTGTGGGATTGTTTTGTCTTTTTAACTTCTTAAAAATCGTGTCTTGTCTTGTTTTCTCTTACTGCTTCCTTACAGATCAGAAGCCCACCACCAAAGCACCAAAGACTCACGACACAGAGGATGAGGAGGGGGCTCAGTGGAATTGCACTGCCTGTACTTTTTTGAATCACCCGGCCTTGATCCGCTGTGAACAGTGTGAGATGCCTCGGCATTTCTGAGCCAAAGGCCCGTCTCCTCTAAAGCCACATCCAGAGTTCAGACAAGTCGCCTGTCGTCGGGGAAGTGTTTCACTGCCACATAGGAGAGTCCAGCTGAAGGTGATGAGACGGTAGTGCGCTGCGCTCAGCGTCAGCCCTCGGCTAACGCTACCTCAGTCTAGAGTTGTGGACAGTGGAGACTCAGCGCACGAAGGCTCTGAGAGCCTGGACTGCCTAGCCGTGTGCGTGTATCGTGCCCCACGTGGACCATTCTCGCTCTGTCAGTGCCTAGGTGTTCCCAGCGCCTGTCCCCTCACGTCACTACTGATTTTGACAGGAGGGGTAGGATGACAGCTTTGTGTGTTTTTGAAGCTTTTGGTGAAACACTACACACACGAAGAGAAGGAACAAGGTTTAGCTACTTAAAACTCTGCTGCCGCATAGTGCCAGTGGATGCGGGAAACTTCACAATCTGTGGTACTTTTGACCTTGTCTTCTGTCTTCTCTGAAGACGTCTCTGTGAAGCCAGCATCTAGGGTCTGATGGTAAAAAGGAAAGCAGTATGCGCTGTCTGTACAATCCGCAGTGAGCTCCCCAAAGCCTTTCCTCCTGTACAGATCTCTCATGTCTGCTTTAAGTGACTTCTTCATTATTTTCTTATAGTTCTGTATGTATAGTGTAATAGACTTTTGTTAACTAATGTTCTTTTCCCTTTTAGTAAGCACGGTCATGTTTCCTTTTAAGCCTTACCTGAGAAAAGCAATGCCATAGATTTAAAAAAAAAAAAAAAAGCATTAATGAAATGAAACTGTGCACAAAATAACTTCCCTCTCCTCCTCCTGCTCTTTGTCCCCTCGGGTGCCAGTCCTCTGAGAAGACTTGCAGGTGCTGCTCGTGAGTTGCAGGAAGCCCTGCAGGCATGTCGGGAGGTCACGCTCTACACTGACTTCACAGTGGGTGACCAAACGTGGCCTTTGTCTTCTAGAGCAGCTTAAGCACAAGTGCCGAAACCCACTGACATCTTCCCCTCCCGTGCGGTGTCGCTCAGCACTTCATGGAGGCTCCCATTGGGAAAGTAGTTTCAGAAGCAGCCACAGCAGCAGGTCCAGCAGCCTTTTCCTCTTGGGAAGAAGTGCAGTTGCTGTACTGTCGGGACAGTCCATTTCTAAACCTGACTGGGTGACAGGACCGTGTGTTTATGAAACATAGTCATCTTTAGGACAACTGAAGAAAAGCTGGAAAAAGAAAGAAAAACAAGCAGACTTGAACACTGAAGCAACCTCAGACATCTCTTTATTTTGATGATATATTTTTGTAAGGAAAATAAATATTCATAAGATCAGGAATGTATATAACTAAATAAAATCAAGAAAAAATAACAGTATGCATTTAAAAAGAATTATGAAATTATCAGTGCTTGGAATGGGGCTAAGGGAAGTGCTGAAATATAGCAAAAAACAGGACATAATGTAGATTGTCCCGCTGTAAATGTCCACATGTGGCTATGTCTTAGATAAACGGGATTGTTACAGATGAGTGACCAGAAGGTCAGAGCCTTGGCTTCCAGGCTCTGTGTCCTGAGTGTGGAAGAGATGTGGCGATCATAGGTCACTTGACAGCAGACCCCAAAACTCGTACATTTGATGCATTTGTTTAGAAGCAGGCCTTGTTTTTCAGCTTCCTCTGCAGTTCTATGTGAAGATTGGTAAATCAGTTTTTACTTGTTTTATTAATAAAACGTAATTTGGATATCTTGAGTTGATGGTTTTGTGATTTAGCTGGGTAAACTATCTTTGTAACAGATAAGTTATTTATAAAAATTAAAAAACTTATATTCTAATGTGGATTTTGTGGCTTGTCTTTGAAGTTTGTGGGACAGTTTGTACCCAGCATAATGTTCATGGTTAACTGAGGTCAGGAGAAGGCAGCAGCCCTTCCTCTCTTGAATCTGCTCTCAGCTCTGGATTTATTGGTTCCTGCAGACTGGTTTCTTCTGAGTTGATTGGTTGGTTGGTTGCCTGGTTTCTTGTTGCAGGCTGAATCTCACTATGTAGACCAGGCTAGCATCAACTTTGCAATCTTCTCAGCTTCTCCAATCCTGTGATTGTACGCACACACCATGTCTGGTTGCCAGGCTGTTTTTTAACTGATGCAGGCAGCCAAATTTCAGCTGAGGAGGAAAGTGGATAGTGGCTTCTTTTCATGGTGCATTTTAGCTCATTTCTTTTAACTTTTAAGAATTTTCCCCCATTGTTCAAAACAAATGTGACTTCCTGGACCCTTTGGCCTAGGGAGTCCATTCATGTTCGCTAAGCCCCATGATGCGTTGTTACTGAGTTCTCTTGAACAGGACTCTCACAGTCACACTTCTTTCTGAGCTTGAAACAAGCAAGAGTTGTTTGCTGGTATCTGGTGTGGTCTGTGTGAAGGCCTACCTTGAGTCTTTCAGACTAGTAGGAGGGAGATGTTCTTTGCCAAAAATAGCCCTGGACAAAAATGATGGTCTGGAAACCAACTTTGGAAATTATTGAGAGAGTGTCACTCCTGAGCCCCTCGCAGAAGGACGTGCCACCGGCCTTAGAGTCTAACACTGCAGGGGCCAGGCGAGGGGGTCGGATAAACTGAACTGGGGGAACCTTAGCCAGCACTGGAGATGGCTCAGCAGGCCGAGCTCAGTGACCCCAGAACCTATGTGGTGGGAAGAGGTGACCGACTCACAGCACTTGTCTTCCAGCTTTACCCCCTCACCAGTGTGCAGACAAAGCTTCGGTGACCACGCCTAATACAATACAGGCCCATGCTGCAGGTCTTTGTAAGCAAAATAGGATTTTTTTTTTTCAAAAGTCACCATTTTTGCTTTATAGGGTTTTTATTTATCGTTTTATTAATTAGTTTATTCACTTTGTAGCCCCCGCCCTTGTCCCATCCCAACCCCACCCTCCCTCTCAACTCCCTCATGCCCCTCCCCCAGCCCTCTGATAGGGAGGTCCTCCTCCCCTTCCATCTGACCCTATTCTATCAGGTCTCACCAGGACTGGCTGCATTGTCTTTCTCTGTAGCCTGGTAAGGCTGCTCCCCCGTCAGGGGGAGGTGATCAAAGAGCCAGACACTGAGTTCATGTCAAAGACAGTCCCTGTTCCTATTACTCTGGAACCCACTTGGAGACTGCGCTGCCATGGGCTAATTCTAGGTTGTCTCTATTCTTGGTCCTTGATTGGAGTATCAGTCTCAGAAGAGATCCCTGAGCCTAGATTTTTTTTTTCTCTTCTCCTTGTGGAGCTTCTGTCCCCTCCAGATCTTTCTATCTCTCCCTTTCATAAGCTTCCCTGCACTCTGCTCAAAGTTTGGCTATGAGTCTCAGCCTCTGCTTTGATACCCTGGTGGGTAGAGTCTTTCAGAGGCCCTCTGTGGTAAGCTCCTGTCCTGTTTTCTGTTTTCTCCCTCTTCTGATGTCCATCCCATTTGCCTTTCTGAGTGAGGATTGGGCATCTTGCCCAGGGTCCTCCTTGATTAGCTTCCTTAGGTATACATACAGATTTTAGTATGACTATCCTATATTATATGTCTAATATCCACTTATAAGTAAGTACATACCATGTGTGTCTTTCTGCTTCTGGGATACCTCACTTAGAATGATCTTTTCTAGTTCCCACGATTTGCCTGCAGATTTCATGATTTCCTTGTTTTTAATTGCTGAGTAGTATTCCATTGTGTAAGTGTACCACAATTTCTGTATCCATTCCTCAACTGAGGCGCTTTCTCAGACAATTGGGAATAGCGCTTCCTCAAGATCCAGCTATACCACTCCTAGGGATATATCAAAAAAATGCTCAAGTACACAACAAGGACATTTGCTCAACCATGTTTGTAGCAGCTTTATTTGTAATAACCAGAAGCTGGAAACAACCTAGGTTTTATAGGTTTTTTTATCCGATGTCTTGCTACATGGTAGCCGAGGCTAGCCTTAAACTTGCCATCCCTTCGCCTCAGCCTCCCAAGTGCAAGAATTACAAGCTTGCGCACCGCCGCACCAACCGTTTCCTTTCTTTTTGAATTGTATGTAGTGGGTGTGGGTTTGTATTTGAGTAGAGCGCACAGAGGCCAGATGTATCGGGTCCCCAGTGTGAGCTCCCTCACGTGAGTGCTGGGAATCAAAAGATTTTCTCTGCAAGAACAGTATTTTAACTGCCGAGCCAGCTCGACAGCTCCTTGTTTCTCTAAGTGAGCAAACAGCTGGTCTATTGTATAAAATCAGTTTTGTATTGTTGAATCAAAATCATGCTTATAACTGTACTAGCATAGTCCAAAACTATTTTAGCTACTGAATCTAAACTGATAAACACCTTTCTTCTTTTTTGGGTTTACCAGACAGGGTTTCTCTGTGTGGCCTTGGCTGTCCTGCCCTCAAACTCACAGAGATCTGCCTGTGTCTGCCCCTGAGTGCTGGGATTACAGGCTCTGCACCGGGCTACCTGATAAAAGGACTTTATAAACATGAAAATTAACCGACATTACATGAGTTTTCCTTTCCTAGTACCATGCTAATGGGAAGATTTAATGAGTGATGAAAAGTTTCAGAGGTGAAGATGGCTGAATTATCCTTGAGAATACTATTTGTATCAGAGACCACTCCCAGACTAATGTCTGCTCACCATTAGCATAATTCCCTTTGTTATGTTACAAAATATACTCCTGTACACATGAACATGCTTTGGGCCCCAGTTTCTATTTCATTTATTATTCCTGAGTCTGTAATTACTGCTTTCCTATTGCTATGATAAAGCACCATGACCAAAAGCCACTTAAGGAAGAGGATTTGTTTTGGCTTGTAGTCCAGCATGGCGGCGGATGGCAGGCGTGCTGGCAGAAACAGAACAGCAAACAAAGTGGCACAAGAGCTTTAATCCCAAAACCCTCCTTCCACCCCAACTCCTCCAGCAAGGCTGCACACCCAGCCCTCCCCAGCCAGTGCCACCTGCCAGGAGCTATGAGTTCAAGTCCTGGAGGGAACACTTTTCATTCAGACTAGCACGGTGCATGCACAGGCACGCCGCGGCGTGTGTGGTAGGCAGAGGGCCCCTCGCTGGAGTTGCTTCCATGGTTTCTGAGAACGGAGCTCCTTCATCCCGTCACCCACTGAGCGTTTCACCAGTAACCCTGGCTCCAGCCTTCTACTCTGCTTTGTGTAAAGTTACATTTTAGATCCATTTTGGTTGAAGTCCCAGCAGTACTGCTGCCTTTTAATTATTGCTTCCACCTGAAAAACACGGGCAGCCAAGTCAAGTCTCATCCAGAAAACGGTATTTGGGGCCTGCAGAAATGGCTCAAGCAGTTAAGAGCACTGACTATTTTTCTAGAGGGCCCAGGTTCAATTCCCAGCACCGGCATGGCAGCTCACAACTGTCTATAACTCCAGTTTCTGAGGAGCCAACATCTTTACATGGATGCAAAACACCAATGCACATAAAAGAAAAAGAACAATTAAAAAAAAAAAAAAAAACAGCATTTCTAGCTGGGTATTTGTTAAGTTAGGTTTCCTTTCCTGTGTGAAGCTGGTTCACGGTGGGTAGGGTGGAGAGTCAAAAGCTGCATGCCAGGGCTGTGTGGCTGAGCGGACCCTTTCCCTTGCTAGGAGCTGTGTTGTCTTAAAATGGTCATGAATGCTTTTCAAGGCCTTTTTCTACACAGCATAATGACCAGGCGAGATGCTCTTTGTTTTATCTCCATGAATCAGATTTCGGTTTTCCATCATGGGGACCGAAGTCCCATCAATGTCTGAAGTGGGTTGCTTTGCAGAGATGTATGTTGAGGGTGGGGCTTGCACAAGGAGGCCAAAGGTCAAGTGAGACTCAAAGATCCAGCCACCTTGAACCAACATGGCAGAAGGAGAGACTGACTCTCCCCAGGACTCCTCTGACAACCAGAGGCACACTGTGCCACACATACCCCCTAGCACTGTGAGCACAAGTGCAGGCCCACCTAGCTGTGGGGGAGGGGAGGGGCTAACGTTGGGCCCTCACACTTACAGAGAAGCACTGTACCAGGAGCTGCCCTCCAGACCTTTACACAGATTGGTATGTTTGCTTGTTTTCTATGTCAAAGCCTGGCCTAAAGATCAAGTGTGGATTTCTGTTGCTTGCCCAGCTATCTGGAAAGAGTGTGTCTTGTGATGAAATATAAGAAATTATTTCTCCAGGGCAACAAATGCGATATTCAAAAGATAGTTAGGCTGGGGATTGCCCACGTGCACTTTCGAGCGGCCTAAAACAAATCCACTGAGCGCTCCTGGGCCTCTCGCTGCAGATTTCTTCATCCCCGTCCTCTTGCTACATAGTGGAGAACCATCACCACTTGCTGATCTTTGTTCCAGAATCGTATCTGTCCCCCATGGCTCAGTAAATACACACTAGGATCTTTCCCAGGGACTTTTTTAAAAAGAGAGAAACTGCTCACGTACAGGCAGGGAGAATCGTCACCTGCAGGCTGCTCAGGAGGCCTTCCTAGTCTCACGTGTTCACGTACAGGCAGGGAGAATCGTCACCTGCAGGCTGCTCAGGAGGCCTTCCTAGTCTCACGTGTTCACGTACAGGCAGGGAGAATCGTCACCTGCAGGCTGCTCAGGAGGCCTTCCCAGTCTCACGTGTTCACGTACAGGCAGGGAGAATCGTCACCTGCAGGCTGCTCAGGAGGCCTTCCTATTCTCACGTGTTCACGTACAGGCAGGGAGAATCGTCACCTGCAGGCTGCTCAGGAGGCCTTCCCAGTCTCACGTGTTCACGTACAGGCAGGGAGAATCGTCACCTGCAGGCTGCTCAGGAGGCCTTCCCAGTCTCACGTGCTCACGTACAGGCAGGGAGAATCGTCACCTGCAGGCTGCTCAGGAGGCCTTCCCAGTCTCACGTGTTCACGTACAGGCAGGGAGAATCGTCACCTGCAGGCTGCTCAGGAGGCCTTCCCAGTCTCACGTGCTCACGTACAGGCAGGGAGAATCGTCACCTGCAGGCTGCTCAGGAGGCCTTCCCAGTCTCACGTGTTCACGTACAGGCAGGGAGAATCGTCACCTGCAGGCTGCTCAGGAGGCCTTCCCAGTCTCACGTGTTCACGTACAGGCAGGGAGAATCGTCACCTGCAGGCTGCTCAGGAGGCCTTCCCAGTCTCACGTGTTCACGTACAGGCAGGGAGAATCGTCACCTGCAGGCTGCTCAGGAGGCCTTCCCAGTCTCACGTGTTCACGTACAGGCAGGGAGAATCGTCACCTGCAGGCTGCTCAGGAGGCCTTCCCAGTCTCACGTGCTCACGTACAGGCAGGGAGAATCGTCACCTGCAGGCTGCTCAGGAGGCCTTCCCAGTCTCACGTGTTCACGTACAGGCAGGGAGAATCGTCACCTGCAGGCTGCTCAGGAGGCCTTCCCAGTCTCACGTGCTCACGTACAGGCAGGGAGAATCGTCACCTGCAGGCTGCTCAGGAGGCCTTCCCAGTCTCACGTGTTCACGTACAGGCAGGGAGAATCGTCACCTGCAGGCTGCTCAGGAGGCCTTCCCAGTCTCACGTGCTCACGTACAGGCAGGGAGAATCGTCACCTGCAGGCTGCTCAGGAGGCCTTCCCAGTCTCACGTGTTCACGTACAGGCAGGGAGAATCGTCACCTGCAGGCTGCTCAGGCCTTCCCAGTCTCACGTGCTCACGGCGCCCACCTTGCCGCCTCTGCAGTGTCCACCGAAGCCTCTGGCATCTACTCTGATCTGACCTCTTCCCTAAGAGACCTTGCACACGCCACTGTACACCTTGTCCGTCCTGGGTGGCCTGACTCTCCAGGTCAGTTTCAGCTCTCAAGGACAGGGCCAAGATGGTGAAGACTTGGGCTACTGAGATGGCCCAATGGGTAGAGGCACCTGCTGCCGAGCCTGAGGTTGAACCCGATCCCTGGGACTAACATGGCAGAAGGAGAGACTGACTCTCCACAGGACTCCTCTGACAACCACAGGCACACTGTGCCACACATACCCCACACGTGAACATGCGTGCCAGTGCAGGCACACCATATAAAAGTGGGTTTTGTTTCTTAAAAAAAGGGGTGGGGCCCTCCTCATTTCACCTTCCCTCACAGCCCACAAGGGCTTTCTGTTTCATATTTCTTACTGCTCTGGTCTTCATTTACATGTGCTCTGGCAGTATACACACGTGCATGGTAAGAAGAGGTCAGCTCAGTCTTCACTCAGAAAGACAAACAGGATGGACAACGGAAGAGGGAGAAAACAGGGAACAGGACAGGAACCTACTGCAGAGGGCCTCTGAAAGGCTCTACCCTGCAGGGTATCAAAACATGTGCTGAGACTCTTAACCAAACTTTGGGCAGAGTACAGGGAATCTTATAAAAGAAGGGGGAGATAGAAAGACCTGGAGGGAACAGGAGCTCCACAAGGAGAGCAACAGATCCAAAAAATCTGGTAACAGGAGTCTTTTCTGAGACTGATATTCCAACCAAGAACCATGCATGGAGATAACTTAGAACCCCTGCACAGATGTAGCCCATGGCAGCTCAGTATCCAAGTGTGTTCCCTAGTAAGGGGAACAGGGAGTGTCTCTGACATGAACTCAATGGCTGGCTCTTTGATCACCTCCACCTGAGGGGGGAGCAGCCTTACCAGGCTGCAGAGAAAGACACTGGAGCAACTCCTGGTGAGACCTGATAGACTACGGTCAGATGAAAGGGGAGGAGGAGTTCCCCTATCTGTGGACTAGAGGAGGAGCATGGGAGGAGATGAGGGAGGGGGCTACAGCTGGGATACAAAGTGAATAAACTAATTAATAAAAATCAAAATTAAAAAAAATAAAAAAAAGGTCAGTTGAAGACATGGCCAGTGATAGGAGTGTTTGCCTGCCCTGCACACGCCACTAGATTTGTTCCCTGGCACTACGGGCTGGAGTAGGGGACACACAGATTGGTAATTATTGACGGTGATGATTCTTTTTTTGGTTTTTTGAGGCAGGGTTTCTCTGTGTAGCCCTGGCTGTCCTAGGACTCACTCTGTAGACCAAGCTAGCCTTGAACTCAGAAATCCACCTGCCTCTGCCTCCCGAGGGCTGGGATTAAAGGTGTGCACCTCCACTGCCTGACAACGGTGATGATTCCTAACCTGAAAGCTGAAAGTTTCTGCTAGTTACTCAGCCTCACCAGGGAGCACAGCCTTTTGGATCTTCATGTATTTTCCCTTGGTAGTAGTTGTATAGTGATAGGTTCCCAGGCTAGACCACCAATAGAATGCTGAACTAAGCAGAGTGCTCCTGGGATCCATTAATGCAACGATGATGTTACTAATAACGTGCCCTCCTGTACCACGAAGGCTGGAAAAAGTGCGTGCCTGCAGACATTCTAAAACACTCCAGAGTTGACATGTGAAACCAAGATCCCTGATTCTTGTTACATCTAACTGATTTTTTAATTGATTTTATTTCAAAGCTGAAAATTTGCCTTTTTGTGGATATGTGTTTGAGTGGCTTTTTGTATTTTTTGTACAATAAGGGTTGAGAGAGAGAATTGGAAAAGTAGGAACATGAGAGGATTTTTTTCCAAAGAAAACTGGTCAAGAAAAGAGGAAAGAGCCAGGCTTGATAGCTCACACCTGTAGTTCCAGCACCCAGGGAGGCAGTCACAGGCTGATCCTGTGAGGCCTGCCTGCACAAAGCCAGGCTACAGAGAAAGAGAAACCTTGTCAGAAAGAAAGAAAAAAAAGGAAGGAAGGGAGGAAGGGAGGGAAAGAGAGAGAGAGAAAGAAAGAGAGCAAGAGAGAAAGAAAAGAGAAAGGAAGGAAGAAAGAGAAAGGAAGAAAGAAAGAGAAAGGAAGGAAGAAAGACAAAGAAAGAAAGAAAGAAAGAAAGAAAGAAAGAAAGAAAGAAAGAAAGAAAGAAAGAAAGAAAGAAAGAGAAAGAAAGAAAGAAAGAAAGAAAGAAAGAAAGAAAAAAAGAAAGAAAGAAAGAAAGAAAGAAAGAAAGAAAGAAAGAAAGAAAGAAAGAAAGAAAGAAAGAAAGAGAAAGGAAAGGAAAGGAAAGGAAAAGAAAAGAAAAGAAAAGAAAAGAAAAGAAAAGAAAAGAAAAGAAAAGAAAAGAAAAAAGAAAAGAAAAGAAAAGAAAAGAAAAACCTGAATGCCAAGTGCATGATTGTCCTGTCTTCCTGTGTCCCAGGAAAAGCGGAAAGACAAGTTTTGGAGGAGAGCATGCGTGTGTATTTGTAAGCTGAGCCTGTTTAACCAAGACTCCATGTACTAGGTGACATGAAACAGGCCTACATCCTATTACAGGAGTTGGCTTGAAGTCCTAATTACTACCTTTGTGGTTTTAATAAGTCTTTCCCATGGCCTTGTGCTAAACTGCCAGAGCCGGCTCAGAGCAGAGCAGCACATGCGCCTTAGACCCTTGCTAATCCAGGCGGCCAGGCATTGCTGAGCCGAAGAGAGACATACATGCCTGGCATGTCTCTCACTGCAGGGAGAGTTAGTGAGTTCTGTCCCGGTGGAGGGGAGCCTGAATGTAAACGTCTCCGTTTCTAAGGCTCCCTTTGTCTAGCCCCTGTCGCAGCCCGCCTTCTCCCCGTCCCTGCTCAACAGTGAACTCACGGCACAGCGCGCTGCCTTCCTGTCTGTGTTCTGAAAGCCCAGCTGTACCTCTCTAGCCCAGGAACTGTGAGACCCGAGTTTTCGGGCAGAGCCTTAGTGTCACCTGCATTCAGCAGTCCTGAGTGGGATGTTTTATTACATAGTCCCTCATCGGCTGCTCTCTCTGTGCTAATGGGCATAATACTGAGAGCCTGAGAAAACTCCCTTTCATCCTCAAAGAACATAACTGAGGGGCAGCATTTTCCCTCTTTCTTCCCTGGACAAAGCAACTGTGTCTTTCCTAATGAATCTGTCTCCATTTCTAAGGGCCCAGCTGTCCCTACCGTGTCTTTTAAATTACTGGCCATCAAGGGTATTCTGGAGGGAAACGGGCTGCTGCTTGCTTTCTGGACTTCCATTGTATGGTTCTGAGTCCATGCTAGAGCACACAGGAGCTGTCCCCAGGTGCCATGGAATAGTCTGGGGCTGGGGCCCGCTGACTTCCAGTCCCACTCCCCAGACTCTGTCTTTTTCTGTTTCTGTTTTCTTCCTTCCTCTCTTTTCCCCTATCAGTGCATTTACTTCAAAGGCGCTGAATCATACTCCTAATGGATCAATTAAACATTTTCTTTTTGGTGTGAATATCCGCCCTGCAGGGTTCTTGTCCACAAACGAGCATGTGTTTTCTCTCTGCACCTGCGTTGCCCACAGGACCTGCGCAGAGGGACACTGCTGTTCTCATCTCACGTGCAGTGAGTGACAGGCTTGGGGTTGGTGCCGGAGAGCTCTGCGCCCGCATTCATTCTGGGGTTCCTCACCTGGTAGCTGTGTCCAGCCTGGGCCCGAGGGCCACATGAACCCCGGGATGATGGTGAATGCCAACCAACACAAAAATCATAAGCTTACTCAGAACACCAGGCGTTTCTTGCAACTCAGCCTTGTAGTTCTCAGGCGTGAACTTCGTAAATGACGTGTGAGGAGGCTGGTCAAATAAGCGGCCATGATCTCAGCTGCCTAGCTTGCTCGTGTGAACGCCAGACACAAGTGACCCTCACCGCACCCCGAAGCGACCACAGGGGCCTGGTCAGATCTCACCAGCAGACACGCTGGGCCCTGGCTGGAGCTGTGCTAGCTGTGTTAGGTGCTGACGTATGGGCCTCACAAATGCTACCTCATGTAATCCTCAGAACCCAAAGAGCAGGCGACGCACAGAGTTGAAGCAAGGAGGACTACAGTCCCACAACCTTACAGCACCTGGGCAAGATGCAGATCAGGCAGCTCCAGTCAGACTCTCAGCAACTGCTATGCACATACCTTCACTGTGCTCTGCAAGACAGGAAATGCCAGCTCAGACACAGACTTACGCAAATGCCAATGGCCGCTTTACTCATAGCAGGCAAAGACTGGAAATGGCCTGAATGTCCATCGGGAGGCAGGCAGGTAGGTTCTGGAACATCTGGGCACGGGGATGCAGCTCAGCATTACGAGGGCAGATGCTGACAGGGATGCTCATCCAGGGATGAGCCCCTAGCGTGTCACACTACAGGAAGGGAGTCGGCACAGGACGCCACCCTGTCTGCTGCCATCAGGAAGGGCAGGCACAGTCTTCAGTGACAGCAAGCAGAGGGCAGCTGGCTCACCACACAGGGAAACACGGACTTTGGGGGCGGTGGAAGTGGGTGAGATGCTCACAGTGGCCAGGCTACTGAGGAGAGCCCCTCTCTGACCCTCGAGGACCAGGGAGGAAAGGAACTGGCCTCTGTTCTGACAACAGGAAGTCAGTCGCCAGCACCCACACGTCAGAAGAGAACCGACCCTCTGACCTCACACACAGTGACATGCATCACCACCAGCACCAGACACAAAGCACTATTAAAAAAAAAATGTAAGCCTTGGGGTTGGAGAGATGGCTCTGAGGGTAAGAGCACTGGCTGCTCTTTGAAAGGACCCAGGTTCGATTCCCAGTGCCGTCCTGGCAGCTCACCACGGTCTCTAGTCCAACAGCCTCACACTGACATTCATACATTACACATGAGATAAAAATACAGAAATATTAAAAATGTAAACCTCAGGATGAGCGCTATACTATTGTATATCAACCATACAGTTGGCATGAGTACATTTTCTTGTTTATCAATTCCATTTCATCAGCTTTAACAAAGTGAACGAATTTCTCACAGTTTTAGAAAACTGGGAAACCCAGGGTCAAGATGACTAGCTGATCGGAACTGGATAAGGACCATTCCAGAATCATAGAATCTTCGTGCCTTTTCCTCGCAGGGAGGAAGTCAGGCCTCTCTTGGCCTCTTGTTTCACTCTCTGTTGAGACAGGTTGGCCTCCAAGTCACCATCTTCCTTAGTGTGCCAAGTGCTGGGATGTTTCTCCTGCCACACCTCTTACATGATCTTCTTCACTGGGCCCTTGTGACCCAAATACCCTGCAAAGGTCCCAAAGGAGACCTGGCGGTTAGATTTCAAAGCTTGATTTACAATAGAGACACAACATTAATCCATAATGGACAGAAATTTAGCTTTTAGCAAAAAGTGTTTACTATGAAGAACATACACCCAGAGAAAGGCACAGGGAGGAGTGGGGCTCAGAAGCAGACCAGTCACCAACCAAAGACCCCACAGGACTCAGCAAATAGAAGACAAGGCCCCATCTCATGGGCAACTGAAAAGGACAACCACCCTCCTGCCTAAGAATAGCCATGATCTTTCCTGCCACTAATGTCTTGTTATTATTTACTATTGACACAAGTGTGTCACAAGCACACAAACCAGTTCCTCCACTATTTCACCGCCTGTCGACATGAGCTGTACCCAGTTTCTGAAGCTGTCCATGTGAATGCTACAGCAAACACCCAGATCCTGTCTCCTGCTCTTTCGAATTGGAGAAGGAGCCTCACCGCACACTCCTACCCAGCCAGCCCTGGGTGTTCTCCTAACCCTAAGGACCTAAGGGATGTCAACCTCAGAGATGCTGTGCATCAGGCTTTCTCAAAGCTTGGATTTTGTGGTAGGCACATTCTCTTCCCAAGGCCATTCCTTACCTTTGGTTGTTCTGTTCCTCAGGTCCTACCACTAAAACACAAAAATTTGTCAATTCATCTATCGCTAAAATGTCACTGGCTATGCTCCCTAAATAACAGCATGGAGCCTGCCCAGAAAGTCTCAAACCAGGATCAGATGGTTCAGCTCACTGGTGTTAAACTCCCACTTAGAACTTTCATTGCAGATTTAGTCAGTTACAGTCTCTGGGGGTCCAGGGCTGTGACACTACACAGTCACCTCCTGGGCTTCGCCCTCTTGGCCCAGGGCTGGTGTTATGCCTATATCATGAGACTCATCCTCTCTGTATTGCCAGCTTTGAACACGGCATCATGATACAGTGGTGGCGCATGCTCTAATCCCCACTGGAGATAGAGAGGCAGGAAGAGGTCAAGGCCGTCCTCGGCTCCTTAAGGAGTCGGGGCCACGCTAGACTACATGAGCCCCTGTCTCAGAAAAGAAGCATAATATTGTTTTCATTCTGTCTTCAGTAGCATATGTTCAAATTCAGAGAACAAATAAAATTCCAAGTGTGTGCACCTTTAACTGAAAGAAGGAAAAACAGAAACCTCTCCCACACTTTTCAGGCTTCGTCTTTTGTGGTATGGAGGCCCTCATTCTCGTAGCTAAATGCTCAGGGCTCAGTCTTCGTCATCTTGGCTCTGGTCTTAGCTGGGTGCTGCTGCTGCTGTAGCTGAGGTAAGCTGGAAGGGGCATAAAGCAGGTCCAGAGTCAGGGCCTCAGCGCCCTGAGGGCTGGAAACTCTGCCCCAGAGCCTACGTCGGCTGCCTCTTATGCCCGCTTGCCGGATTGTATTTTGCTGCCTCCTTCTTTCTGTTTAAGTTGGATGGAGTCCTGAGCTGACGTCACTTCTTGTTTCCCTCTCTTCCACTCTGTTGGGGTGTCCTCTAACAAGGGGGAATACAGCACCTCAAAAACCCAATCACCTTCCACACTAAACTCAGCAATGGAGAGAAGTTGATGCCTGGGTTCTTCTGCAGACTTCCCACACACACCCTACACTGTCTTCAGACAGTGGCTTGATATGCGGCCTGGGCCCCGAACTGCTGACTAAACAGAACTGAAGTCAAGCAGGGAAAAATTCAAATACAGACAGTGTAATTACAAGGGAACATTTTTATGTTGAAAACATCGCTCAGCCGGAAAAACTGAAGAAGAAAAGGTTGAGCAAGCGCTTCTCCAGAATCATAGCCTTACAGGGTCGACATTGCCATGCTCCAAAAGAAACCAGCAGAGCAGAGGAATTCCACACTCTTCCGCAAATGTGTCTCAGCACATCAGTGGACTCTAGGAAAAGATTCCGTGGGGGAAGACCCACAGGCCTCCACTGTACACTCTAGGGAGGGAAGTGATCCGTGTCCTACCTGTCAGGGCCATGCCGGAAACCACAGTGAGAGCATCAAAACAGAGCGGCTCCGTGCACTGCACAGAGAATAAAGTCCTGGCTTCGATGGGCTCTCCAACCTCATGTCCACACCGACGCTCGCGAGCTTGAGTTAATGCCATCCTTGCTCGTCCTCACAAAGCAGTAATGAGAAAAATGTGTGGTGACCACAGCAGTCCAGAGTCACCTGGCAGGAGAGATCTTCCGGCCAGCCTCGGAGACAGCCAGGGAGACCAGGAGAGCCTTCACGGCTCGGGAGAGCCTTCACACTTGGGTCAAGGTCAAGCTGGCCCCAATCTGTAACCGCTTTCCACTCACGAATCTGGAAAGAGAAGTCAATATGCCCAGTATAACACATTTCCCTAAGTCTAACCTGATGACATAAGAAAAGCTGCTGTTTTTCAAAGTTTTGATAGACCCCACCCGGCAGAGTCCAAGCAGAAGAGGCATCTCTAGTGCACCCCAGCACTGGTCTGCACCCCTGCATCCAGAGAAAAGGCAGCAAGAGTTCTCCAGAGTGGACATGGAGGTGGCGCACAAGACAGACACCATGCTGTGGGTTTGATTTTTTTTTTCATTCGATATATCCTGATCATAGTTTCCCATATGCACAGGTCCTTCCTTCCTCCACATCCATCCAACTTCACACCTTCTTTCTCTGTCTCTTTAAAAAAACAAGCAAAGTGGAAAAAATAATAATGGAATTTTTTTAAAGCACAAAACACACACACACACACACACAAACAATACCCAGAAAAACACGAAATCAGAAGCCATAATAGACTAGCAGAAGACCAATAAAATTTTTTAAATGGCTAAACAAAGCAAGACGAGACCAAAAAGGTCTACAAGACAATACCATCCAGTTTGTCTGCTTTGGGCATCCAGTACTGTGTGTGTGCTCTGCCCTGAAGCGTGGTTTTGCACACCCCGTCAGGCTCCACTGGAGAGGATGAACTGTTCTTCTGCAAGCAGAGGTCAGCTGGAGACAGCTTCTTGGTTAGGGATGGGAGCGTTTATCCACGTCCGCTGTCAGCACTAAGGGTTCCCGTCTGGCTTGAACCTGTGTAGGCCCTCGGAGTATATCTGTGTAGCCTGGCTGTCCTGGCACTCTCCCTGGAGACCAGGTTGGCAGAGATGGCCTGCCTCTGCCTCCCGAGCGCTGCGGTTACAGGCGAGCACCGCCACCGCCTGGAGCCACGGTGTTTCTTAAGCTCCATAAACTGCCTTCCTGCACCACCACCTAAGAACTCCAGGTCCACCTGGCAGACAGCCTTGGACTTCAGCCAGTCAGAGCAGAACACTCTGCCCCTTTGTAAATTGTGTCTTTGGTTAAAATCTGCACCGAGCAGGAAAGGAGATGCCAGCCAGTTTGGAGCCACAGCAGTGGTTTTCAACATATTCTTAGCAACAGAGTTCTTTCTCCAAACAGACTTTAACCTTCAACGTATGCAGCAGCGGAGAAGTGGCTTGCTCGGGTCAGCATGAGTGGCCTAGAGTCCAGGCCCTTATCTCCTCCAGCCTCCTCCCCGCCCTCCGTGACAGGCTGGAGCACTGACTTCAGTCAGTCCTGCTGTTGGAGAGCTTGAGGCTACTTGCCAGTTTGAGGTCACTGCCAATTCTCTAAAGGGTTTTTTCCCCCTTTGGGTGATACCAGGCCCGTTCAGTCAAGACATTTGGAAATGGAGAGTGAGCGGCGGAGGGGGCTGGGGATTTGAAGGAGCCGGGAGGGCTCTTACGGAGGGGTTGTCAGGAAACATAGCGGACCAGCTTGGAGGATACCCCTGCTCCGGAAACCCATACACATCATTTTTAAATTAAATTTACAATTTTTTTCTTGCCTATGGAGTTGCTGGTGTGGTGATAATGGTAGTCGGGGTTTGGTTTTGATACGTTCTTGGTAATGCGAGCTGGGAAGGGAGACGCCTGGTAACAGCTAAGCTTGCTTGTTCCGAAGCAGTTTGGCAACAGCTTAGTCAGAGGCCATAAAATAAGTTACTTTGCTTATATCTAACAATTTATTTTGGGAGAATTCCAGAAAGTTTCAGGCCAAGATATTTTTATGTCTCTAAATATATTGGCCCAAAGAAGGAGAAATAGTGTGCAACAAATGAAGTAAATTTCTGTCTCTCCACTGGGAAGCCATAGTTCTAACCATATTGTACTTGCAGTATCTATAGGGTGAAGATATACTCATGATATTATTGCAAGAAAATGGAATTTTAAGATTATACCTGCATAATGACCTCAACCACACAGCAGAAAACAAAGCACCCACATCCCGAAACATGAGAAGAGAATGCATCAAATGTGGACAGTGTCTTTCTCTTGCTGCTTCCCTATAACATGTATCTCCTTCAGTAAGTTCATTTGACGTTTGTTTGTTTGTTTGTTTGTTTATTTATTTGTTGCACCCCACGGCGTGTGTGTGTGTGGAAGGGCAAACTTCAGGAGTTGGCTCTTTCCTTCTGCCATTTGAATCTTGAACCCAAGCCGTCCCGCTCGGAGGCACACACACTTACACATGAAGCCACCTTCTTGTTCGTAGTCTTTCTTGGATATTCACACACGTGCACTGTTTTTTTACTTTTTAAGACAAATGCGTGCCAGGACTTTTTCATCGAGGTGTAAATGTGCGATGTGTGTGGCTGTCGATGCACACACAGGGAGGGTGTGAGTTCTCCCAGGAAAGGGACAGGAAGTTCCCACCCAACACAGAAAGCCTGAGGTATCTTCTCCGAGTCAGGTTTTGTGTCATCACAGAACTTTCTTTCTGTTCCCTGGGAAGTCTGCAGTCTTGACTTCTTTATTGTATTTCCCAAGACAGAGATAACAAACCAGAGAGAGACTCACTAAGCCACCAGCAGTGAAGGACAGGAGAAACCCCAGCATCGTGGCTTGCAGCTCAGCAGGCAGCACACAGCTGGGCTTTGCAGGAACTTTCACTGCCATGAGTCACATGTGACTGTTGATGTACATGATTAATTAAAATTAAATAAAAATTAAAGTTGAGTTTATTAGTGGCACTAGCCGTGTGTGTCCATGGTGGAAACCAGGAGACAGGGTGGAGCCATCCCATCGCTGAGGAAACTCTGTTACCAATGGAGGAGCCAAACCAGCACATTCCAAAGATGGCTCCGCACTTCCAAGTGATGGGGTTGTGTCTGGTGGCACATGCCTGGAACCCAAGCACCAAGGGAGCTTAGGCAAGGGTCTGCTAGTTCAAAGCAATCTTGTCTCTATAGTAAGGCTAGCCAAGACTGCAGAGGGAGACCCTGTCTCAGAAGGAAAGAGAGAGAAAAGAGAGAAAGAGAGAAAGAGAGAGAGAGAGAGAGAAAGAAAGAAAGAAAGAAAGAAAGAGAGAGAGAGAGAGAGAGAGAGAGAAGGAAGGAAGGAAGGAAGGAAGGAAGGAAGGAAGGAAGGAAGGAAGGAAAGGAAGGAAGGAAGGAAGGAAGGAAGGAAGGAAGGAAGGAAGGAAGGAAAGAAGGAAGGACTCACCCGAAAGGATGAAAAAATGTAATTGTTTTAGTTTGCATTCTGTTACAGTAATAAGCACCACGACCCAAAAGCAACTTGGGTAAGGAACACGTTTATTCCTCTTTACAGTCCATCATCAAGAGAAGCCAGTCAGGAGCTGAAGCAGAGACCGTGAAGAGTGCTGCTCCCTCAGCCTGCTTTCTTACCCAGTCCAGGACCACCTGCCCATCTGATAAAGACAATTCCTCAGCTGAAATCGTTTTCCCCAACTATGCCAGGTTGACAGATTAGTCTCAGCAATGATGAACTGAGCCTGGGATCCAAGATTTAGTCAAACAGAAAAATCAGTGTTTGAACAATAGACAGTGGAAAGGTGAGAAGGAAAAAGAACACATTTATATGGTGATATGAACAACAATAGTAATAGAAAACTGCAAGGCGTCCAAGAATAATTGCATTAAAATATGTATCAAGGCCTGTAGAGAAAACTATAAATTAATATTAAGTGAGATAAGTGAAGCAATCATGGAAGATATTAAGATTCCATCCAACAACTTAATATTCTCTGGAGTTTTCTGTTTGCAATAGTTTGACCTTTAAGATATAAGATGAAAATATATTCAATTTGCCTTTCTAGTGATCCATGACATCCACGCTGTCACTATGCCTGACAGAAGGTAGATGTGGCTTTCCTGGTCCTGTGCAATCACCAGCTGCTCCCTCGTCGCTGGCCCTGGAGCCCGACGGACCCAAAAAGCAGGAAGTGTACGGCAGCTCCTCAGATCCGGCAAGTGTCGCACCCAGGTCAAGAGTCATGCTGCAACAGTGACACCTAGTGGTCAAGTGGGGACACAAGTGGTTTTGGAAAGGGGCTGGGGACCACCCCACCAAATGCTAAATGTCTGCTTGGTGGCCTGGGGACCTGTCGTCAGCATGGTGGGCTTCTTTCTCAGCAGTAGCGGACCTGCCCCACTGGAATTAAGGAGGAGTCTGCATGGGTGGGGCTCATCTTCCCCTTTTTCCGTTTCCGAGCAGGACGGCTGGCACTCTGGTCACGTTTATCCCAGCAAGAGAGAGCAAACTACAGCCCTGCACGAAGGGAATGAAATGCGCGTGGAGGTGATGCGGGGCGAATACCATGAAATGCGCGTGGAGGTGATGCGGGGCGAATACCATGAAATGCGCGTGGAGGTGATGCGGACCCCGCGAAGGAAGCTGCTTGCTGACATGTCCAGCCCGGAACCGCCTGCCTACGGATGGCGCTGTCCTCCGTGGACTGGACCCATCCCTCAGCATCAGGACAAGCCGGCCAGTCTGACTGGACCGAGTTCCTCACTTCAGACCCCCTCCCAGCTGGGCCTCCGAGGCTGGCTCAGGCTGACAGTAAAAACTAGCCAGGAGGGTCAGTAAATTCTCCTTTTTAAGAAAAGTGTTCTGGGGAGATGGCTTAGCAAGGCTAAAGCACAGGGGCCAGGAACTGAGTGCAGTAGCCCGGCTCCCACGTCAGCTCACAGCTGTGTAACTCCGGCTTCAAGGGCTCCAACACCCTCTTCTGGACTCCACGGGTGAGCACAGGTGCGACACGTAGATACACACAGGTTAACATTCACACACATAAAGTAAAAGTGAATAAAATATTTTAAAAATTAAGTAGGTTGAGAAAGGTAAAGGTGACTGGTTACCAAGCCCCCCACATCAGGAAAGGACAAAACTGATTCCTGCCGCCTTGTCTGGCCTCCGCGTGTGCAGCGAGCCTTGCTTGCTCACACACTTGTTTCGGGGAGGGGCTTTAAATGGCTCCACTCCCGAGGAAAAGCCAGATGTTAGCTCCGCTGTGTCTGAAGAGAGGCTGGAAGGAAAGCCAGGCTCCTGCCTGGTCCTTGTGTTAGAAGGAAAGGGTCGAGGCTCCGGGGTCCTGCTGGTGTCTCTTGCCATGGAGTGCAATGTGTTTCAGCAGAGCCAGAGACAGCTAGACTCGCAGCGAGCGTCAACCTCAGCGATGGTCTCTTGCGGCCTGTCTTCTGAATGCTAAGTTCTCTAGCACACTTATGGTAGTGCCTCATTTGCATTCCATCGGAAACTAAGACCATTGAGCTCCTTTCCAAACGCATACTGACCACCCACGGCGTTTTACCTTTTATTTTATTTATTATTGTGGGAGGGAACTGTATGCCGCACAATGCTTGTGGAGGCTGGAGGACAATTTTATGGAGTCAGTGTCTCCCTCCACCTTTCTGTGTGTTCCAGGTAAGGGGCTCAGGTCACCAGGCTTCCACGGCAAACATTTTCCCTGCTGAGCCATTCTACCAGCCTCATATCTTTTTTTAAAGCTTTTTTAATGTGTATGTGTGTGTGTGTGCTTGTGTGGGTTTGCATGCCACAGGGCATTAGATGCCCTGGAGTCTGAGTTCTAGGCAGTTGTGAGTCACGTGATGTGGGTGCTGGGAACTGAACCCAGGCGTCTCTCAGGAGAAGCTCTTAAGCGCTGCGCCATCGCCCTCCTCCGGGAACTTTAAGTAAAGCCATGTATCCATATGCTCATCGGTTTTATTAGTGACTGGTCTCCAGGTTCTCTGTGTACTCGGCAGCGGGTCGTCCTGCGTTCACAGCTTTGCCAGTGTTTTCCCCGTTCGCAGCTCGTTCTCCTCACGCCGCCTTTCAGAGGGCAAACCAGGCTCTCACGTTTGGCGCGCTAGATGACACTGTTGGTATCGTATTTTAAAATCGTTAACTTGAGGCCACATTTTACGCCTTTCTGGAGCCTTTTAAAATTTTTTTATTTTATTTTCATTAATTACAGGTTATTCACTTTGTATCCCAGTGGTAGCCCCTTCCCCACCCCTCCCAATCCCACCCGCCCTCTTCTTCTTCTGTGCCCCTCCCCCTTTCTTGAGCTTTTATGGCGTTAGGTTTCACACTTAGGCCTATGGTTCACTTTGATTGGATTTAATGGTGCTAAATTTTTAAAGATCCACAGTGAACTAGAGCAGGTGAGTCCCCGTTGACTCTGATACCAACATGTCTCCTGGGCTTTGACTTCTCCGTCCCCACACCAAGCTCAAGGAGACAGGGGAGGTGCCCGGGGTGGAAGAGGACGTCGGTCCTCCACCTGATCTCAGTAACAAGTAAGCCGTCAGAGCATCGTGGAGCTGCAGGTGGGAGGTTATTCTCCTCATGTCTGCCCTTACGTGATCACAGAGCCATCATTGCTGTGTCTGATTTTGCAAGGTACTAGCTGCTGTGAGGCAGTGGTTCTCAACCTGTGGGTGGTGACCCCTGGGCAAACTTCTATCTCCACGAAATATCTTCATTACGACTCACAACGGCAGCAAAATTACAGTCCTGAAGTATCAATGACGTAATGTTATGGTTGGGGTCACCACAACATGAGGAACTGTATTAAAGGGTCACAGCATCAGGAAGGTTGAGAACCCCTGGTCTAGAGGTGTGATGCCATGAGAAAAGCAAAAACAGAGTTAGCTTTTCTGTTTTACTGGGGGGGTGGCCTCTGGGAAAGTTGGTCGAGATGCTGCAGCCCTCGGCCCCATGAGGCGACAGCAGAGGAGAGCCAAGAGTGGCTGGCAGGCTTAGCAGACACCTCGAGGCCCGAGGTTTGCTAGGCTGAGCTCTCTGGACAATAAGCAATCATTTCTAACATCCTTTCTGGTAACTGAACGTCCTGGCTTGTGTCTCTGTAATGACCATTAAGGCCTCTGAGGTACAGCCCTGCAGAGAGAGCTCCCAGCCAGGCCTCCGGATGCTAACCCAGCCGTCTTCGGCGGGATTATGTGCTCCTGCTGCCATTTACGTTTAACTGGGTTTGGGTTTCTTTGTGTGTTTGTTTGTTTGTTTGTTCGTTTGTTTGTTCGTTTCTAGACAGGGTCTGGCTTTGTAACCTTGGCTGTCCTGGAACTCACAATGCAGACCAGGCTGGCCTCGAACTTACCTCCTCATGCCTCTGCCTCCCAAGTGCTGGAATTAAAGGTGTACGCCGCTATGCCTGACTCACATAACTGCTTTTAAAGGGAGAAAATGTTTATAGAATAGATACGGTTGACGGTTGACAAGCAGCTACTTATCTGTGCCTCGGTTTCCAACTCTGGAACCCACAGCGAGCCTCCCAGTTGTGACGGTGATGGTGAAGGGGTGGCTCTGAACGGGGGTGGGGTGAATGGCCACTGTGGTGTGCATTAGTTTTGCCCTCCCCTAGAAGGAGGCTTTGAGTGAATGATTTCCCGTGGCCCTGAATGAGCTCAGCACACAGCGGAAACCACAGGTGATAAATGTGTCCTGGCTAAATAAATAAAATGGGTGGAGTGTTTCTTTGGGAAGCCCCAAGGATCTGAGAGGCTCCCTCTGGGCCCCCTCCCTCGTGGCCTCCCTGGATGGGGTTCCCCTTGGAATCTTGGAATTTCTCGACATGTTCTAAGTACTAAATACCGAGTCACGGTCCCTTACAGGCCCATAGAAGGAATCCTGGACTTACTCAAGGCTCCCCTGGCCCCTGCTTCGAAAACCAGCCCAGCTTTCTCAGTTGTGCTCAGGGACTCTTGTAACGAAGCTAATGAATCCATCAGTATAAATGACAGTTACTAAAAGAAACATCCAGAAACATCTGCTCACGCCCAGCCAATCAGCAGTGGGTGCTAAAATGAGGGAAGATGCCTGAGTGTAGGCGCAGAGACCAGCAGCTCTGGGAGTCTCTTTGGGGGACTCTTAGCTGGGTCACACCCAGCTGAGCCCTACCCTGGTGTGGACTGATGTTGAGTCCAAAGAATTAGGTCTCTGGTGAGAGAAAAGTGGAACCTTTTGGCCCTGAAGCTCCTGGATACTCTGGTAAACAAGCAGAGGAAAACCTGCCAGGGCCCAGTACTGAGTACCACACCACTGTAAAAGACTGCGATTTGCAACAAACAGACCATGAAGAATTATCTTGAAAACTACTCCCTCCCCTACCCCCAATAGAACTTCGCTGGAGCTGTACCAACTCAAAAAGCACCGGGAGCAGGGAATGCCATCTTCCTCAAATACATCATGTACTACATTTCTTTTCTAGAGAATTTGCTTTTCAGCTTCACAATATACGGTCAACACTTGTACCATTAAACAATGTTATCCTAATGGTTTACCATGTTGCATTCACTGAATGAACTGTATTTTCACTAAATCTTCCATCCCTCAGAGTTTTCAATCACCTTTTCTCTCTGGTCACCACAGATTGCTTGTCATGAATTCCATTCTCTGAGTGAGTCTTCCAGGAGCTCAGTAGAAGGCGCCTTCTTGTCCTGCCTCCGGAAGTGAAGGGATGTGGTGTGACTAGTCAGAGCCAGCGTCACAAGGAACTTCAGAACTGTTCTTTCTGTAGCATCGCCTCCCTTGTCTTGACTGATCAAGCTGTTCGGGAAACTAGGGTAAAACAGAATCCACTCCCTTTTAAGGAAAGGGACTTCTCAGGAAAGTCAGGCCTAGCAACAAAGAAAAATCCAATAAAGAAGAGCAAATATTCAAAGCAAAGACAGAGCAGGTATGCTCTTGAAGCATTGTGAAAATGTGGAAATAGAAAGGGATCCAGAAAAGATAGCTTTGAAGGAGTGTGAAGAGGTTAAAGTGCTCCTTAGCCAAAGAAACAAAGATTATGGCTGAAGAAAGGGTTTCTAAAGGATGAAGACATGTGAGAAACAGGTCGGGGAGGGAAGAAATCAAAGAAGGTGAGAGAGAAGAGTCATGACCAAGCAAATCCTGGATCCCAGAGGACTCACAAACAAGTGGGTTTGCACAGTTAGAGAAAGCTGGATGTGGGGCTCATGCCTGTAATCCTAGCACTCAGGGAGGCAGAGGCAGGTGGATCTCTGTGAGTGCAAGGCCAGCCTGGTCGGAAAAGCAAGTCCAGGACAGCCAAGGCTACACAGAGAAACCCTGTCTCAGAAAAAATAAAAATTAAAAAAAAAAAAAAGACTTGGAGGAAATCAAAGATGAAGACAATGGCAGAGAGGAGAAGGGGAGCAAGGATGAAGCCTCTTTGTGAGAGAAGTCTTGTTCCCTCCCTATACTGCCTGGGCCTCGGAGAGAAGATGCTCTTTAGCTGCCCCTCTCAGAAATGGCCTACCTTTAGAGTTTGACATGACTTACCATAATCACACAAATACTATATTCAAGAGTCATTTTGACTGCAGGTAAAACCTGAATTATCATGAGTAAATGATCCTATTTCAGCAATCATATTCAATAGCCATGAGTGCAGACTACACTCTGACCAGTCAGGCAGTGTCAGCCAGTTGGTCCTGTCAGCATCCATCACTAACTCAGTGTCAGCCAGGAAGTCAGGATCAGCATCAGCCAGTCAGCGTCAGCCAGTCAGACAATCAATGTCAGTCACTCAGCATCAGCCAGACAATCAATGTCACTCAGTGTCAGCCAGTCAGACAATCAATGTCACTCAGTGTCAGCCAGTCAGACAATCAATGTCAGTCACTCAGTATCAGCCAGACAATCAATGTCAGTCAGTGTCAGCCAGTCACCTAATCAATGTCACTCAGTGTCAGCCAGTCAGACAATCAATGTCAGTCACTCAGTGTCCGCCAGTCAGATAACCAATGTCAGTCAGTGTCAGCCAGTCAGACAATCAATGTCAGTCACTCAGCATCAGCCAGTCAGACAATCAATGTCAGTCACTCAGCATCAGCCAGTGTTCGTCATTGCCTAGTCAGTCACTGCCTAGTCAGTGAATCAGAATAGTTTGTCTTCGTCTGTCAGTCAGTCACCGTGAGTGTCAGGCAGACAGTCTTTGTCGACCAGCCAATGAGGGAGGTAGTCACCGTTAGTGAATTAGTGTTGGGTTAGTCAGTATATTGGTGCCAGGTAGTGTTGGTGTCCACCTGTCTCTGTCAGTGATCCAGAGTGTCAGAAGATAGTCATTGGGGAGTGACTGGTGTTGGTCAGTTGTCAGTTCATGCTTGTCAGCGTCAGCCAGACTTAAGCATGGCATTCAGCAGGTTTCTGAGCCTAGCCCACTGTCTTCCTTCTGTTTTTCTCAGCGCCTTTTCTGTTTCTGAGAACTGGAGTGTGTATATCATTCCTCCATGAGGACAAGAAGCAGAGGGGAGTTTTGGTTTCTTTAAAAACTCGGTTATGTTTTGTAAGCCGGTTTTTGTTCTAATCCCAGGTATGAGATATGGGACTGCCTCAGTTTGTTCACAGCTGATAACTGCCTCGTGTGGCCCACAGAAGGGCGTGGTCCTTGCCAGCTGAAGTTAGTTTAATTCTGAGGACTCTGAAGGGTATAAATGCGAGAGTCCAGAGAGAACATTGGTGGCCAGGAGGAGATGAGTAAAGGCTTCGTGTGGTGGGCATTGCTAATACTTCGAGAATGCTTCAAAGAAGGAAGCAGCCTGCTTGTTTCCGCTGCTGCATTTGCTGTTTGCTGGTTCCCTGGACTCCTGGATGTCTGACGACTGAGATCGGTGTTGCCCCCAAAAGAACTCAATGCCCCTCCCCAGCTGGGAGAAGTAAAGAGGACTACATGCCCTGTCTCTTCTAACCTTCTTTCTCGCCTACCTAGGGCTGGGGGATTTGAAGGGAGGTAGAGGCTTTAGAAACCCCAAATAAAATAGCTTTTAAAACAGTGCCTGTAGAGAAGTGCCTCCAGAAACTCACAACAAATTAATTACCTGGTGGGGTCAGGTCATTGTCCCTCATTTCCGGCTGCTCCCCACACCCACCCCGACCCTCTCACACCTAGCTGCTTGAGATAATGAAAGTTTCCTGAGCCCTGGAGCTTCGCCTCAGATATCTCAAAGGAGACAGGTCTGCCTTCGATTCCAAAGACCCTCTTCCACAACCATATGGGGTTTTGGTGATGTTCTACCAAAGTGTTCATCTGTCTCATACCTCAACTGGCTCAGTGAGCAGGATGACACTCCAAGCTTTATAGCAACAGGCTTTTCTGTCTTCCCCCTCCTCCTGCACCTGTGTTGTCTGTGGAAGAGTAGACGTGAGGGTCCTCAGACAGGACGTGAAGTTGCTAGGAACATGCCAAGGCCTGGCCTCATGCCCAGGTTTAAGCATATTTATGGAGATATATTCTGTCTGTCTGCACAATGAGCCTTGTTATCTCTGAGGGATCTGCTCCCCTCCTTACAATGCCTGCCCACCCCATAGGTCTGTGGAGGAATTAAAACACAACTTACACCCACGTGCTGGCCAGAGGTGGACAGGAGATCAAGGTTGGTTGGTTCAGGGATGGTACATGACCCTATCATGTCAGGTCACTCAGAACTCTTTCCCGGGATTTTTCTCAAGGCCGCCCCTTGAGTCTTTAGCTGAAAGGACACTTGCTTGACCTGCTTACAGAATGTCTCTTATTGTCTAGGGAAAAGCTTAGATGGAGACAATAAGGAAAAACAAACAACCACAGCAGCAGATCCAAAAGAGGACAGAGAGACACCTGGCGACTCTGCAGCCCTGTGCTGCTTCCTTCTCTGGCCTCCTGCCATGCGGATTTGTGAGCCACGGCGGGGGCAGACAGCCAGAGAACCTGGCCTAAGGCAGGGTAACGGCTGCCATCTGGAAGCAGATGATTCCCTGTGCGCTTGCTCAAGTCCCTGACTTCTGCCCTCTAGTTCTCGAAATGAGGAGTGGGCGGAGACCTCCAGAGAGAGCGCCCTCATCCGCAGACCAGCATCTGCTCTGGGTGGTAAGTAAGAAGCCCACAGCTCTTCCCGCCTTTTATTGCTATAAGGTGTGTGTTTGTTTGTGGGGTGGGGGGGATGCGTGTGTTGGGAGCTCTTTCACTCAGTACTTTGCTGTGAGCTCACTCTGAGCATGTTCTCCTCATGCTTACCGTCTGTCTAGAGTTTCACAGAGGGCGTCCACATAGGACCCTGCCCTTGGAAGAACCCTGTGCATGGTTCAGTGCTCTGCTGTCGCCATCTTGAAATTCGAGTCGTTTAGAATGAGACCCGATGTTTCTGTTGTACAAACCTGGTGCTGGCGCCATGTTAGCCCCTGGTGGTGGGATTTGTGATACCAGTGAATCTCTCCAACTCCCTAAATCCTGTACCTTCCCTGTGCCTTAATGCTCCTTCCCCTCCCTAAGATCGCCTCTCCTTCTACCCCATAGGGGACTCTTCTCCCAGAGGCCTCAACCAAACTACCCACACCAGCCCACAGCTGGGCCACAGCAGTCCATCTGACTTTACATCAGCCCACAGCTGGGATTCTCTCAGAACAGTGCTAACATACACAGCTTTTCTTGCTTCTACTGCTCAACACTTAAATTCTGTGATTGGCCCCTGTGATTGGCCCAGGTGGGGCCTCTGTAGAAAGGGCAGTGTCGCCCTGTGCTGGGAGGCCCTGAGAACGCCCTCTGCTCTCGGCTTTAAAGGGGAAGCCAGACTCTGAAGACTCTCCGAGGATCTGGAATGCAGACTGTGTCTAGCAAACCGAGGCACAACCTGCTCATCACCTTGCGAAAGCAGGTGGTTGGACCAGGCGCGCCTGCTTCCGGGAAAGGGCGGGCTCTAGCCTCTCATCCATGCCCCCTAGGCAGGGAGAACACTGGTTGGCAACTGGCTGGCTAGAACTGGGCAGTAGCCCAGACTTCTCGCCCATCCTGTTAAATTTGAAAAAAATAATAAAATAAAAACAGTGGAGAGACGCTGACAAGAGAGAGAGGGACACACAGTTTGACAATAGAGTCCAGGTGTGGAAAAAGTGATTTATTTTTGGAGCCTGTTAACATCTCTCTAACTAGGATGTTTATGCTTTTCATCATGGTTTTGTGTCACAAAGACATACTAAGACTTCGGAAATTTTCCAAAGGTGATTACATTTGAGATGTGCTGTCCCATGCCTTTCCATTTTCCCCCTTCGCCTTCTTAATCACAGTAAACCAAATAAAATAGCTTTACAGCTTACTAAAACTCACACTTGTGCTCAGAGGAAGCAGTTTCAATGTTTCCAACGGTAAATTTGCAGTGCATTGATTCTCAGCAAGCAACAGAGCCCAGGAATCAAGCAGCGGCTCTAACAGTCTAGCTGTCTTGCGGAAAGGAGACACACACATGGAGAGGGAAAGTATCTGAAGGCTCTAGAGAGGGCAGACCCACTTCAGGACAGGGGACTCAGGGCGGAAAGCACCACTGTGAGAGCGGTGTCCACTTCCCAAAGGGGGTGGGGAGAGAGCTGCAAAAAGCCGTACTAAGAATGTGGTTTTAGAAGAAGCCATTATGACTGCCCTGGTGCCAATGAGTCAGTTCTACCATGAATGCCACACCAGCATTCCCCCTGAGGCATACCATTGCTGTTCCAACAATACACGCGGCCTCGTGGCCTTTTCCCAATGCACCTACCACACCAAAGGCGCTTGGAGGCTTTGGCAAACATTCTCCTGGCAGGGCCTTCATGAGCTCCCGACCAGTGAGTTACCAAGTCCCTCATGAACAAATGAGGTACAACCTTGGCAGGCTACCATTGGAAGCAGAACATGGGGTGCTGCCTGGAGATGCCGGAGTCCCCAAGAATGCTGGGTTATGCTCTGGCACCACCGTCTCATTACTTGTCCCTTGAAAATGAGCCTCTCCTCTCCGCAAACCCGGAACCAATGCTGTCTAGAAGGCGCAGGTAAGTAACAAGAAACCTCCAGAATCTACCTGCCGGCAGAGCCACCTGGAGGCTTGCGGTTGGTTGTTGTTTGTTTTGAGTTCGGTTTGGTTTTTTTGTTTGTTTGTTTGTTTGTTTGTTTGTTTTGAGGTGGTGGTGGGTAGATGGTAATCTTATCTCTGTAATGTGTGGTTTAAAAGATTTTGTAGGCACACCGCAAAGAAAGGCTGACTTAAAAAAAAGGCAGGCTAAGTCTTGAGGCCGTGCGTGCGTGCGTGCGTGCTTGTGTGCGTGTGTGTGTGTGTGTGTGTGTGTGTGTGTGTGTGTGATGTGTGTGTGTGTGTGGTGTGTGTGTGTGTGTGTGTGTGTGTGTGTTTGTGTGTGTGTGTGATGTCTGGGTAATATGACACGTTTGTAGATGCTGCTTATGACCAAATAGGACGTGCTCTGGACAGAGCCTTCCAAACACAGCAGAAATCACCCTGTCCACGCAGCAGCCCTGGCTCCAGGGCGCACCACCAAGATCCCCACTGGTACCCACCACCGAGGAGAATCGAAAGTCTCCCACTGACTTCCTTGGAAGAAAATGAGGTCCAACATGGGTGGATGTGAGATGATTCACGTCCAGGTTGGCAGCCATCTTGTATCCATCCCATCACCTTTCCAAGCTGCCAGTCAAGCCTGGGCCACCCCTTGCCGTGCTATGAACCTGTCCCTTAAGGATCCCCTAAAGGGGCGCCAGTCCTGTGGGATCTCTGCAGAAGGGTGAGCGCGGGATCCCAGGCCATCACGGGGTCCTCTTGGTCAGATGGGAAGCCGCTGCGGGGCGCAGGGCGTGCTCCGGCGCCATGGGCTGCGGTGCCCTCTGCCCACGCAGACTCGGCCCAGGCCGAGCGACTCGGATAACGGTAGGAGCCGGGCAAGAGGGCCCACGGGTCTTCCGGCGGTCTGCGCTGGGATGGCAGGTCACTGGGCGAGTCCCTGTGTCCCCCGGGCGGCTGGGCCTGCTGGCGGATGGATGGCTGGAGGCCGCCGTGGGGGAGAGGGCTGTGCGGCGCCGGGAGGCGCGGGGACGGGTGCGGCCAGGGCGCGCCGGCCGCGGGGCCGCTGCAGGTCAGCCGCGAGAAGCTGCCGCTCAGGCCGGCCAGGGCGCCGGGCTGCGGCGCGGGCGGGAGGCCGTGCGCCCCGGCGGGCGGGCGCGCTGCTGCGGGGCCGCTCCGGACACTCCCCGGCCGCGGCTCCTGGGCGCCACCGCCTGGCCAGGCCCGCGTCCGCGCGCGGAGCTCGTCGGCCACCGGCAGCTGCGCGTGGTGAGGCCTCTCCGGGTGGTAGAATCTGCACTTGACCCCGTAGGTGCACTTCTTGCCTGGAAGACGCAGGGCGGAGGGCGCGGGTGAGAGCTGGGGCGAGCCTTCCGCACCGGGACCAGGCCCCTCCCCAGGCCTCCGAGTCTGCTGTCTCCCACCACAGATGTAGCGGTCAACCCCCAGCTTCTGCCTCCCCGGGGACCCTATGAATAAGGCTGAGGTTGAGGACGGAGCCCGCCTTAGCGGTGCTGGTGCTACGAGATCATGCCTCAGTTTCCACTCATGGCCACATCCCACCGCACTAACCATTGCCTTCTCCCTATACCTGTTCTAACAGGGTTGAACAAACGACCAAATAACGGGCCATTTAAACCCGAGCACTCCAAAGAACCCCGACAATCTGGGCCAGCCTGAAAGGATAATTACGCTAATTCCAAGAAGATTTTGACTGTCACCCATGCCTTGATGAGCTTCTGTAAGCACAAAAGCCAGGAGCATTAAATAGCTTGACAAGGCGGGTGGGAAAAGAGCTAGTTAGGCAGTTAACCTGAGTGAAACCCTTAACTCGGAGCAGCCAGCATGGACAAGTCTGTGAGGCAGTGAGTGGAGGGGCACACAGCGGGGCCGCATAAGAACATAACGTGCCAGGGACATGATGTGAAGGAGCTGAAAACAAGAGCTGAGGGGCGCGTGGACTGTCCCCCGCCCTGAGTGTGGCTCTAGACCCAGCCCTCGGCTGGCAGTTCGTCATTAGGGCGGAGTCTGCTCGGCTGGAACCCCGGTTGCTGACCGCCAGGTTAGAGCTGCCCACCGTGCTGTCAGTTTCAAGACAGGACCCCCCAAACGTGGGTGCTACCCACCGTAGGGACAGTGCTGCCAGGACGGCTCTGGGGGCCTTGGCTTCTTGCTTAGGAAATTGCTCAGTGTTGGTCCCCGGCGGCCGAGGGGGTCGTCAGGAGGCATGAACCTGAAAAGCAACCATGGAGAGAATGGGGCTTACCTACACGGAGGCTCAGCAAAGGAGGCTCGAACCACCCGGAGAAGACCAGGTGGCACAGAACACGCCCACCGAGGAGGTGCCTGTACCCCGGCACAACCCTCCCTTCACACCAGCCTCTCCGGGGGTGGCGCTGGCCCGCAGGGTCAGAATCACGTCACAGCTGTCTCACAAATGCAGACTGCAGCTTTCACTGCCCCTGGTAGGCAGAACTGGATGGGTTTTTTGGGATTTGCTTTTTGTTTTATGGACTTTGTATGTTAAAAATTCCTGGGTGTTTCTCATGCAGAAAAAGAAAAGCACATTGCTAGGGCTCCTCATCTCTTTCCCATCACCCTCAAAAAAGCTTAAGAAAGTCTATGGAGTGGACAGACGGCTGGTAGGAGGCTTGAGAACTGGGTAAACCCCTTGGAGGCTTAGGTCTTCTGATGGTCAGTGCCAGCTGTCAACTTGATGAAAATCACCTGGGAGGCAGGGCCCTGGGCATGCATGTGAGAGAGAATCTCCGTTGGTTAAGTGGGAAGACACATCCAGTGTGGGCGGCACCATTCCCTAGAACTGGGATCTAGCTGGTATAAAAAGGACGAGGTGAACGGAGCCTAAGCAGAAGCAACGTAGCCAGAGGCCTGAGGTCCCCGCCACTGCGACCTTCTCTCCCGTGAGGGGCTATCATCCAAAACCACAAACCGAAAAGTCCCTTAACTTGTTTTTATCAGGGTATTTTAACGAGACCACGAAGCCTAGACAGGCCCCTCCCACACACTCACCTTAGGCCAGGCCTCTCATCTCTGGCAGTGTTGACAGTCTAAACACCAGCAGGTTAGTAGGTGAAGAAACAGCCCCACCTTTTGCAAACTCCGGGTGTGGAGGAACCTCTGAGCTTGGCACCAGCCCACCTCGTGCCTGCTCCTCCCTCCCCCCTCCCCCCAACCCCCCAACCCCCCCCCCCCCTGCATAGAGCCTCAACAGAGAAGGCAACATGTGTTCCATTATGCTCAGGGCACAAAGCAGAGGATAAAAATGCCTCAAAAGATCAGCATTAGTCCCTTATGCCTGTAATCCCACTCTTGGGAAAGCTGAGGCAGGAGGACCATGCATTCAGGCCAGCCTGAGTAACTCAGTGAGACCCTAATTCAAATAAAAATTTAAAAGAGAGTTTCCACTGTTGATATAGTGCTTGCCAAATACAGGCAAAGCTCTGAGTTCAGTACCACAAAAAAACAAAGTGCCTCTGAGAGATAAATAAAAACAAACAGAAACCTCTCCCTTTTGCTAAGATCCTGTGTTCCCAATCAATCCTTTTGTTTCCAGGAGCGCCTTCCAAGCCATACAAAAGTTCTAAGGAGTCAGATTCTAAATGGAAAGAAGGGCTGTCTTTGCCAGCTTTCTCCCAGGAGTCCAGTGGGTCCCACCCTGCAGAGAGCTGAGTGACCTCTGACCCAGTGAGGACTTCGGGGCTCAGCTCCAGCCACACAGCTGGCCTCTCTGTGGAGCTGGGACCTGACCAAGAATCTGGGGAGCCGCCCATTGCAGTTATTAAAAGTCCTCAAAGGCATTACCCCCCTCTCTCTTAGCAGCAAGAGCTGTGCCAAGAGGGCCCTGTGGACATGCCCAGGGCACTGAGGCGGGCACTCTCACTCACAGGGAGTCAGACTTCTGACCCACACCCACCCTCTTAGCAGGGGGCCAGGGCTCCTGGCTGTCACCAGGCCAGAGGCAACCATGACCCATCAGCCCTCGGTGAGGATTTCTGGAATCTAGTTTCCAGGCTTGCCAGATTCATCTCGACAAGCTTAGAATCTGGATATGGCTGTGAGGGTTACTGCAGAGCAGCTGCTGAAGCATTGGCGTTGGGGTTCAGGGGGACAGGAACAGGTGACATTGGTGAGGGAGGCATGTCCAGACCTGTCCCCGGGAATAACTTTGACCCCTTATAGGATACAATTCTCTCTAGTATTCACATCACTTCAGCAGGGCAAGGCCTCTGAGGAAACCACTGCATAGGGTCCAAAGCTTTAGCGAGCTCTGACCACTGTACCATACTACCTCTCTGACTTTGGGGGCAAGCTCTGTCTCTTACAGGCAAGCGGCCTGAGCAGGCCTGGGGCACCTCTTTCTCTCCGTTCATCCCCTCTTTGCCTGGCCCATGTCATTTGTTCATGCATCCATCCACTCCTGTGTCATTAGTTAGCATGCGTCTACTGTGTGCCCCGCGTGCTGGAAAGCTGGACAGGCAGGCTGGTCAGTAGAGAGCCTTCTGTCAAACCACCATAAGGCCAGTGAGAGGCTCCAGGGGAAGAGGCCATTGGTTTTTGCCTGGAAAGCAGCCGAAGGGCTGGGGTTGGAGCTCGGTAGGTAGGGAGGACACACAAAGCGCTGGGCTGTGGGGACCCTCAGCATGGCGTGAACTGGGCATGGTGGCCCATATCTGCCATGGCAACACTTGAAAGGTAAGGCAGGAGGAGATCCTTCACTGCCGGAGTTGAGGCTAGCCTGGGATGGGGAAGAGTGTCTCAATCAGTGTTTTGTTTTTTGTTTTTTAAGGACTTATTGGTACTGCTTTTAGCTCTGTGTAGGCATGCACGTCTGCGTGAGAGTTTGATTATGTGAGTGCATATGCCTTTGGAAGCCAGAGGTCTTGGCTCCCCTGGAGCTAGAGTTACAGACGGTTGGAGCTGGCTGATGTGGGTGCTGGGAACTGAACTCTGGAAGAGCAGCAAGCGCTCTTAACCACCAAGCCACCATCTTCCTATCCTCGGTGTTTCTAAAAAGACAAAGACCTGAGAGGGAAGACAATGAAGTTGAAATCCCCCCTTCATGATAACTTTTTAAGTTTTTGCTTTTCAGATTTATGTGTTATGTATGTGTTTTGCCTCGTGTGTGTGTGTGTGTGTGTGTGTGTGTGTGTGTGTGTGTGTGTGTGTAGCACACCCAGACCTGGTACCTACGGAAGCCAGAAGAGGGCGCCAGCTCCCCTAGAATGGCAGTTCCAGATGGTTGTGAGCCACCATGTTGGTCCTAGGAGCCAAACCTGGGTCCTCTGCAAGAGCAACGAGCGCTCTCAAGCACCGGGCCACCTCTCCAGCCCCACCCGGCCCCACGACTGCCAGGAGGCTCTTATCTGCACGGAAAGTTAAGTCTGCGGCGTGCTGAGCGCACTTTAGGTTCACCGCCGCCGGGCAGCTTTGCAGGGGGCGGTTCAGTCCGCCGCGAGGCCCGCAAGGCCACGGGCGAAGCGTGCTGTGAGAGCGTGCGGCCTTCGGGGAGGCCCCTCACCTGTCATTCACGAAGGAGAACATGAGCAGGCGCTGCTCGATGAACCACCTCCACTCCGGGTTCTCGCTCTGCAGGTCGCGGTAGCTGTCGTTGGAGACGATGACGCCATCCTTCTCGTAGGCCACCTTCACGATGTAGCGGTCGTCGTAGCAGACCACCCGCCTGCCGCTGACCTTGCGGGACGGGGTGAACACCAGCACGCCCTGCCGCTCCAGCTCCTCCAGCACGTGCTGCTCTGAGGCCGCAGGGGAGACGGCTCAGGGACGCCCCAGCCGGCCACCTCCACCCCGCTGCAGCCGGGGACCCCCCCCCCAGCCATCCACCTCCACTCCTGCTGCAGCCAGGGAACCCCCCGGCCAGCCACCTCCACCCCGCTGCAGCCGGGGACCCCCCCCCCCAGCCATCCACCTCCACTCCTGCTGCAGCCAGGGACCCCCCAACCGTCCACCTCCACCCCGCTGCAGCCAGGGGACCCCCCGGCCGGCCACCTCCACCCCTGCCGCAGCCAGGCCCGGACAGGGGCTTAGGGACTTATTTATTGCTGTTTAGACAGTTTCTCACTGTAGAGTCCAGACCGGCCCCGACTTGACAATCTCCCCCTCCTGCCTCCAGAGTGTAGGGATGGCTGGGTGCCACCAGCTCTCACCACTATCCAGCGCCTACAGTTCCAGTATCGGGAGGAAGAAGCAGGAGGAACAGGCATGCAAGGTCACATGAGACCCTGCCTCGAACAACACCGGAAGTGCTTGCAATAAAGCGGTGTGAACGCGAGAACGGGGTGCGTCATTTCTGGAAAGTCCCTGCTGCCCATCCCAGTCCAAAAGCCTCTCTTCCCTCAAGATAACCTGTTATAAAACAGTATTGACAGCCCCCCTGGCTGTTATTTTCACAGCTACACCCCTGAGGACCATTTTCAGCGCTGTTTTGCCTTGGACTTTACCCCTGAATAGTTCCTACCCAACTTACATACCGTTTCGTTGCCCAGTCACCATATGGTGACATGGTCTGGCCATGCCCACGTGTTTGGTACTGTCAGCAGGTGAGCCTCTGACAGACTTTCGGGGAACCACCCGGGGCAGAGCTCTTGTTTTCTGGCCTGCTCGGAATAACGTGGTCCCTTACTGGGTTTTATTTTGCATTTATTTCTGGTTATTAATGGGATTGACCATCTTTGCCTGTTTTCACTGCCCATTTACAGTTTTCTCCCATAAAAGGCGTATTCATAAAACAGGTCGTCTTTCTGGGGTTCCTCCCCTGCCTCATTAATTTGGAGGTGAACCCCATCCGCAGTAAATCGTAAGGTATGGGGCTGCTGTGCATGAAGCCTGGGCCAATCCTTCACTGCACAATGGGCCATGGTGGTCTGGGCCTGTCAGCCCAGCACCTGGTCTTCTCAGTCTGTTCCCTGGGTGAATTATGTTTATTGATTTATGTGCAGTGAACCATCCTCACATCTCTCAGATGAAGCCAGCTTGATCATGGTAGGTACTCTTTTTGATATGTTCACAGATTTGGTTTGCTAGTACAAAGAATCATTGAAGTGGAGAGTTGTTTCTTTTGTAAAAAAGACTGGCAAACCCTCAGCTATCCTAACCAAAAGAGATAGAGGATCCAAATTAATAAAATTAGAGATGAAAATGGAGATATTACAACAAACACTGAGGAAATTCAGAGAATCATAAGGATGTACCTTAAAAATCTATACTCCACCAAACTGAAAACCCCAAGAGAAATGGATTAATTTCTTGAGATACGTGACCTATCAAAATTAAATCAAGATCCAATAAGCAATTTAAGCATACCCATAAACCCTAATGAAGTGGAAGCAGTAAAATTCTCCCAACTAAAAAAAGCCCAGGGCCAGAACCTCAAAGGAAAATTAACACTAATACTCCTCAAATTATTCTGCAAAATAGAAACAGATGGAACATTGCTTAATTGTTTTTATGAGGCCACTGTTACCCCGAATACCAAAGCTACACAAAGACCCAGGGAACTGTGAACATTATGACCACAGATGCAAAAGTTATGAACGTAGATGCAAAGATTCTCAATAAAATACTAGCAAAGCAAATCTATGAACACATCAGAAAGATTATCAGCCACGATCAAGTTGGCCTAACCTGAGACATGTAAGGATGGTTCAATGTACATAAATCAATAAACGTGTTTCGTCACAGAAACAGACTGAGAGGTAACCACATGGTTATCTCATTAGGTGCACAAAGGCCTCTGACAAAATCCAACATCTCTTCGTGATAAAAGTCCTGGAGAATCTAGAGGTATAAGCTGCAAGCCTCAACATAATAAATATGATCTACAAGCCCACAGCCAGTAACAAGCTAAACAGAGAAATCAAAGCAGTAAATTCAGGTAAAAGACAAAGAGGCCCACTTTCTCCACACCTATTCAACACAGTCCTTGCAGCCTTAGCTAGAGCAATAAGACAACTGAAGGAGTTCAAGGGGATGCAAATAGGAAAGGAAGAAGTTAAAGTATCTTTATCTGCAGATGACATGATTATATACATAAGTGATCGTAAAAATTCCACCAGGAAACTTCTACAGCTGATAAACAAAGTAATAGGTTACAAAATTAACACACACACAAAAAAAATCATTAGTCTTCCGATATACAAATGACAGACAAATTTTTGAAAACCAGGGAAATGACACCTTTTATAAATAGCCTCAAAAAAAAAAAAAAAAAAAAAAGTCTTGGGGTAATTCTAACCAAACAAGTAAAAGACTTGTATAATAAAAACGTTAAGACATTTAAGAAAGAAACTGAAGAAGATGCCAGAAAATAAAAAGATCTCTCATGTTCACGGATCAGTTAATCTTATAAAGATGGGCATCCTGCCAAAAGCAATCTACAGATTAAGCACAATCCCATCAGCCAAAGGGCCCCATGGAAACACCCAAACATCACAGGCTATTGCCAAGGCCAATGGTTACTCTCCACAACTTGATGGTAAAGCTCTATCGAGGAAGACACAACTTGTTTAGGTTGGTGCCCAATGTAAGTATCCCCTCTACTAACTAGCTTTCATGATACTGGACAGTACTCTTACAAACCCTACACCCTACAGCAGTGACTGTCTGCAAACTACATGGACAAAACAGTGGCACAAGTGTCACAGGAGCAGCAAACATTGTCATCGGAATCAAGGCAAAGAGTCTGCAACTCGATAGGGCACAGGCCTACTGGGAAACTTTTTCCTGTTTTTCTGCTGGGGAAAATAGCAGTAAAATAACTCCTCCTGACATACTGCTGTGCTCATAGATCAGTTCCTCACTAAACCCACACAAGAGAATCTTGCAGTGGGTGTAAATGAGCAGAGACCCTCATCTGGACAATGTACACAACATTAGAAACTGTGTAGACTCTGTCCTAAGTAGGGATGTCTTTATCACACTCCTCTCCTTACGGCCCAATGATCTATGAAGAGGAGGCAGAAACATTCTAAGAGGAAAACCATGTTTTCTAGACACAACAGGACTGACGCACATATGAACTGTGGCAGCACGCACAAGTTCCCAGGTTCCCAGGTTCAAGACAGATGCTATCCCAGTCCTGAGGAGGTAAACTGGACACAGGGTCCCACACCTCACCAAGACCTTATCTACAAATGAGAGCTGCAGGGAAAGGAAATATCTCCCGTGGAGCCTCACTGAATAGTATGTCAATGACATTTCAGGGCAATCCTCATATCCAGGAGTGATTGACTAATGACAAAATAAACTCACTGGTATCTGTGGACTTTTTGTTTAATTTTGCTTTGTTTGGGCTTTTTTTTTTTTTTTTTTTTTTTTTTTTGTCTCATTGTTATTTTGCTCGTTTGTTTTTATTTTCATTTTTGTGTTTTTGTTGGGGATTCTTTCTTGTTTTTTGTTTATCTTTGCCTGTCTTTGGTTTTTGTTTGGTTTTGGTTTTGCTGTTTTTAAAAGAGAGAAAGACTGGTGGGGTAGGTAGGGAGGTGAGGAGAATCTGGGAGCATCTGGGGGAAGGGAAAATATGATTAAAATATATTTCATGAAAAATTTTTTCAATAAAAAAAGAAAAAAATCGGTCTGGGAACCAGGAAAAAAAACATGGTTCAGTGGCTAAGAGCGTGGGCTGTACTTGCAGAAGCCCAGAGTCAGTTCCGAGCACCCACGTTAGGGGTTACAACTATTAGTAACTCTAGTGCAAGTGATTCAACACCCTTTTAAGCTTCCAAAGGCACCCATGCTTAAGTGTGCACACACAGGCACGTGCGCACTCACACAAATACAACATGTATAGATTATGCAAGAATAAAACAAACTAAGCAAGGACTGTCTAGTGGAATGATTATCCGGCGTGTGCAAAGCCTTCGGCTTGATCCCCGGCAATGAAAGAAAACAAAAACAGTAACAATAATTTCTGAGTCTCAGTTTCCTCTTCTTCAAATAGAGACTGGAGAGGTGCTTGGCAAGAAGCAAATGTTATCTGACAGAGTGTCTCCTTCAGACCCTGCCTGTTGGGGGTGAAGTGTAGATCCAGTCTTCAGAGGGTTAAATGTTGTAACTACAATTGTTGTGTAGTACAAATCATTCACAATAAATGGTAAAGGATGTGCTTGTCTATAAGTTATAAACTGTTTATCTAGTCAACAGTTTCCATGGCATTTCTTCCCCAAGGAGCTGCTTCGAGCTGCAATGCTGAGTGTTCAGAGTTAGGGGTCTCAGGGACCTTTTGCTACAGGGAGACAGATCCTAAACCAGCGACTAAACAGGAAACAGACCACACGGTGGGTGACACGACCACAGAAGAGCGTGGCATACCTCGGATAGGGGTGTCAGATCGTGATGGCTCTTTCCTCCAAGATGGGACAAAAACTTTGATGTAGGTGTGTCCTCTGTCCCTGAACCAGTCCACAGCCAGACGAATTCCCCGGCAAGAGAAGGCTTCTTTATTTCCATGGCTACAATGGAAGAGTAAGAAATCTGAGGAGACACAAAAAGAGCCACCCTGGAAGTATCCTGGGTCACAGCCTTAAAACAGAGAGGGACCTGGACAAAAGGGAATCCTAAACACAATCCATCCATCTCCCAGACCATGGCCACTAACTAAAACCAAGCAGCTCTCGATAAGGGGGTAGGGCTGCTAAGGAGGGGAGACAGGGGGAGGAGAGATAATTGACCTTCCGCTCTCTAGCTGGAGTTAGTAAGAGCCAACATTGAAGGAAAAATCAACATGAAATAGACAAGATCATCCATGTGCAGAATCCCACCCCTTCTGAGAGATGATGGTATGAACTCTGCCAGAGCTCCTCAGCCCAAGCAAAGAAGCCAGGGCCTCCCAAATCCCACAGAAGACATCAATTTTGCAGGGGGAAAAAGGGGCTGTGTGAAAACATGCTGAATCTTGTAGGCCTCTTAAGAATCATCTTCCTAGCCAGGCATGGTGGCACACATCTTCACCTACCACGTAGGAGGCAGAAAAAAGTGGATCTCTGTGAATCCTGGGCCAGCCTGGTCTACATAGTGAGATCCAGGCCAGCCAGGGATACGAAGTGAGGCCCTGTCTCAAGAAAAGATATATCTCTCCCTTAAGCAGGGGATGATGGCACACACCTTTAAGCAGAGTATCTTAGGGAGGATCGAGACAGCTAGGACCAGAAAGATCCTGGAAACAGAAGGATCAAGAGTCTAACATCATCCTCGGCTATACATTTAGGCTAGCCTGGGCTAGACAAGACCTTGTTGTGGAAGAAAGGATGGAGGAAATTGTGTTCTTCCATTGTAGAGGAGTGGAGAGGTTTAACTGAAACAGAGATAAGAATACGCTGGACACCGTGTTTGGCTTGCAAAACTTAGCTGGCCCATCAAGGACAGTGAGCTGGACACGAGGCATGAGGTAGGACACCGAAGGAGTCATCAAACTAGAGTCAGTGGTCAGGCCTGAGCTGCTGCTGATGATGATTAAATGAGAACAGGAAGTGAATTTGGAGAACATTTAGAAGGTGTCAGAACTCAATTCTGAATGTGGAAGTGACAGAGTAACAGATACTTCCAGGTTCCATGCATAAATGCACTGAGGGCTGTGAGCTGACTTTGAGGGAAAAAACAATTCCTAAGTTTGGCTTTGGATTAGAGTGACTTGGAGAAAGTTCTGTACTGCTCAGTGGACATGGTGAGTAAAGAGGGAGAGGTCAGAGGAGAGATCCACACGGTAAAGGTTATAGGCCACCCTTGTTTAAGCAGGATGAAACCACAGCATTACTGTGAAACACAGAATTACTCAGCTGCCAGAGGGGGAGTTACAGGTCTTGGGCTGGGCCTGAAATGAGTCTGGGACGCAGTCACTGGTTTTAGGCAGGGGAAGGCATCATACAGAGAGACAGAATGGATCTTGCCAAGGGGTGAAGAGAAAAACAGCCAGGTGTGCTGCCATCTGCAAGCCAGGGAAAGAGGCAGCCATGTGCCGTCTGTGGGCCCCGTGAAACCTCAGGGCTTCATGTGGGCATGGTGCTGGAAACAGACGAGTGGCTGGATCTGGGACACAGCGTGGGGAAAATAAACAGGCCAAGCCATGGGTGTGACAGAGCCTGACCTCGGAGACAAGACCAGTTTTGGATTTTGCTCTCTTCTCCTCGACCTGTTTTCCCTCCGGCTGTTGACCAGGTGCCCTCACTGAGTCTTGCAGCAGCATTCCCTGTCCTCACACCACCCTCGCTCCTCTTCCCTCTCCTCTTATTCTCTACTGACTACTTGCTTCCTCTGGACAGCATCCGCTGACTTCCTAGACCCCATCCTACGGGCCCTTCCTAGCCCTTAAGAACACTCACCCCAGCCACACACGCGGATGCGCGCTTGTAACCTCAGCCTTCCAGCAGAACCGCCTAAAGTTGGAGGCCAGGGCTACTCACACAGCAAGACCTTGTCAGAACAGAAAAACAAAACAAACAACAACACACACAAGCGTTCCCGGGACACTCCGTGGGCCTAAGTAGCATGGCCCCTGATTATAGGTGAAGGCTTGGTAAAAACCTGCTGAGTAGGTTCACGATGGAGATGAGAGCAGCCTCATCACCAGCAGAGAGACAGACATCACAGGCAAAAGGGAGGGTTTCCTGGAAAGACCCTGATACAGCTCTACTCTGGGGACCAAGAGTACAGCGATGTGACCACAAGTCACCAAACAAGTACAAGGAACAGGGACAAGAACAGGTTTTGTTTGTTTGTTTTGTGTCTTTTCTTCTTTTCCTCTCTCTCTCTCTCTCTCTCTCTCTCTCTCTCTCTCTCTCTCTCGTAAGGCAGTAGTGTGCACACATGAGTCCCAGTGCTGGAAGAGGCAGGAGGCAGCTGCTCCATCTAGCTCTGGAGTTGACAGGTGAGCTGCCTGATGCGGGACCTGAACCAGGGTCCTCTAGAAGAGTAGCCAGTACTCTGAACTGCTGAGCCACCCCTCCAGCCCCTGAGACGGTTCTCAGAAGCAGCCAGATGACTCCGTTGAAGGCCACACTGAGTTCCCCTTACTGCACTTCCTGCTGTTTTCCTGGGACTGTGGGACAGACACAGGTTTACAGAAAGGAAGTCTGGGGACGAAGCTAGACTCCTAGCAGGTATAAGCGGTCTCTGGGAATCCCTTCAGCTTCAGCAGCCCTAAGGAGCCTGTCTGCCTAGGCTGACATTTGTCTCCTCAGCCACAGAGGCTGTGCCAGGAGGCTTGAGCAACAGTAGGGAGAAGATACCAGCCAGGCAAAGGAGGAGGAAGAAAACCGTTAGTCCCTTCCACCAGCCCACACAGGTTCAAAGAAGAAAGGAGGTCATGGGAAAGGTCATTCTCAGGGTCCTTCCTCCTTCTCCTAAGTCCTGGCAGGAGCTTGTAGAAACTCACCTCAAATCAGGCTGCCTGCTTTGAAAGTAGCCCAGAGTGGAACTGGAAACAACTCTCAGGCCTCTTGCAGGCCCTGGGGCTAATGGATGTCAGAGCTGTAGGGATGGACTTACAGGTCCCTGATGGAGGAGAATGTTGAAAGCCAGTGTAGTTCCCAAAAACGCCAAATGGCACTCCTGTACCAAAGCTTAGAAACTTTCTAAGAAGCGCTGGACCTCACTTGGGATCAGTACGGCCTCCAGAGCTGCAAAGGCCACACTGAAAAAGAGAGCAGTCTCCTGAATTGGGAGCCTCTGCCCCCAGGAAAGCAGTCTAACACCTATCAGACAGACCCCTCTGGTGACCCACGTGATCAGAAGAGGGAAAGGCCTCCTGGGATGATCCCGCAGTCTGGAGCTGAAACAGGGGAAGATTGCACCTGACCAGGAGTGCTGAAGAATGCATGCCTCTTCCTCCATCCTCCAATTCTTCCTTTATTTAAACCTGAAGTTTATATCAGCACCCTGAACTTGGGGACCCTGAACTCTGCTTTTCCATCCTTGTTTTTTGGTTGTTGTTGTTTTTGGGTTTTTGAGACAGGGCTTCTCTGTGTAACAGAGCCCTAGCTGTCCTGGACTTGCTTTGTACACCAGGCTGGCCTTGAACTCACGGAGATCCGCCTGCCTCTGCCTCCCAAGTGCTGGGCTGAAAGGCATGCAGCACCGCTCTTTCCTTGTCCCTTTAACTAGCATGTTGGAACAGGTGGCTTAGCTTTTGATGCTGCTGACGTCTCAGCTCTTGCCCTAGACTCCTTGTTAGAATCCCAGTTCGTCACGACACTCTTGCAAATAGAACACCATAAAAGCCAAGAACTCCTGTCCCAACTATCACAGGGTGTCTCAGTGACCCCAGGGGTTACTGGGAAAGGAGTCAGGGCAGGGATGGAAGCGCAGTTATCCGGAAGGCTAGAGCAGGAGGGAACACCACACAGGTAGAGACAAAGGCCAGGTCAACCCCTCCCCTTCCTTAAAAATGATGAAAGCTCTGTCCAGCATGGGAAATATGAGAGTTCTGTGAAGGACAGACACCCACACACACTCCCTCCCTCCGGCACACACAGCTCCTGAATACAGCCATCTAGCCCCAGTCCATGCTCAAGTAAAATGGTCACCACCACAATTATTCTGAAAAATCTGTAATTGCTTTGTCTCCTGGGATGCTCCGTCTTAATCACTCTAAAGCCTGGTAGCATTTGTGTGTGTTTGTTGAACTGGTGGACAAAAAACTAAAGAGAGGTGCAAGAGGCAACCTAGAACTCAGTAATCAATGGGTTTTGAAGCAAGTAGAAGGAGTATGATAGTCAAGGCAACTTGAGGTGATGACAATAATGAAAATGTAATTGGTTCTAAAAACAGCTGACGACAATTCTGGTTTAGAGAGATGGCACAGTGGCTAAGAGCACTCAGTGCTCTTCCGAAGGTCCTGTGTTCAATTCCCAGCACCCACATGGCAGCTCACAACTGTCTGATGCTCTCTTCTGGTGTGCAGATGGACATGCAGACAAAGTACCATGTACATAAGTAAATAAATCTTTTAAAAAAGAAATAAGCCAGCTTTCCCTTCCGATCTTTCGATGGGTGTGTGTTTGTGGGGAGGGAAAAGGAGGGGCACTGAGTCCAGTAGAGTTCCAATCAGGAGCTGACAGGCATCCTGGGCCCCTTCCCAGGAGGAACTATTCATCCAGGCCTGTGTCCCTGTCTTTGCATTAACGTGTGAACTCCTTCCATAACAAGAGCCTGCTGGAGGCTAAGACCCACTGGGGTGCCCTGTAATCCTAGTACTCAGGAGGTTACAAAAACAGAATAATGAGTTGAGGCTAGCCTTGTCTAAAGATGAGTTTCAGGCCATCCTAGACTACAGAGAAAGAACTTTTCTCAAAAGATTCAAAGCACAGGCCCTAAGGACATAGCTCACTACGCTTGCCTAGCATACACAAGGCGCTGGGTTTGTTCCTAGCATCGAATTCGTGAGCCGTGGAGGTGCTTGCCCGTAATCTCAGCACTCAGGAAGCAGAGACAGGAAGAGCAGAAGGTCAAGATTATCTTTGGCTACATTGTAAGTTCGGGGCCAGCCTGATCTGTATAAGACCCTGTCTTTAAGCAACAAAAAAAGAAAAAAGATAAAAGAAAAGGGACACCTGTGACTTTGGGTCTCTTTTTAGGGGAGTGGGGACTGTTAGGGAGGTTAAAGCTCATTTTAATAACTGTAAAAAGTTCTGTTTACCACTCCCGTGGCTCATTTCATCGTTACATTACTCCCTTGAGGAAATGAGTCTCACCCCGTTTTACACTTATGGAAACTGAAGCAAAGAGACACACCCGGCTCCAGTCTGTTGGTCACTCTACCAGCTGTCACTGTCGCTGCAAACTCTCCTCTCCTTCCACTTGTGTACCTTCCATAGAGAGATTAACAGACACTGGGAACCAGTTGCCATGAGGCCATGGGAAAGGAAATGAGGCCTAGAGGTTTTGAATATCGGGACGGTAGAAAAGGGAAGTGGTTGGTGCCTGAAACAACTGTGCCTGTGGCAGCCAGCTAAGAGGACCATCATTTGCACAAACTAGGCAGTAAGATTGTACACGGCCCATTACTCACTAGTATCCAAGAATTCCCTGTAGAAGTTAGGGGCTCCCAAGAGGGCCCCTGGGATACAAGAGTCATGGTCACAGGTGGGAAGAACAAAAACATCTCAGGGCCTCAAGGCAGAAGGGCTTTGCCATTTCTACCCAGTTTCTCAGCGGAGGCCCAAGTGCCAGGCCCTCAACCCACCCAGTGGGGGCTCTGACTCCATTCAGATTGGAGGAAGGAAGGAGCTACAGGGCTGCCCTGGTTGTCTCCTTCTTAAAAGGCAGAAATCAGAGTAGATTTCGGTAGAAGCCCAAGACGCCAGCCCGGAAGTAGACCCCAGGTGATCAGGCAGAGTGATTACCATCTCCAACCCCATTACTCAGGAAGCTGAGGCAGGAGGGTGAAGGGATAGCCTAGTGTAGGCTACATAGCAAAACTCTGTCTTAAAACAAAAGAAAACTGCCTGCTGTGGTGGTGGAAGGAGGGGAGGAGTGCCGGCTAGGGGCAGAGTTCACCGCAGAGAGCTAGTGTAGTGTGCACAAAGCCAGGGTCCGTCCCAGCACCGAATAACCAAGCACGGTGATGGCTGTCTGTAAGTCCAGCACTCCAGCAACGAAGGCAAGGGAATCAGAAGTTCAGGGTCACCCTCTGCTACACAGAGAAGCCAAAACCAGCCTCGGCTACATGGAACTCTGTTTATATAAATAAAGTGCATGGCTGGACATTCACCTTGAGGCCAGGTGTCCAGAGGACAGTTAGACAGCTGACAGGCTTACATGGCATTCTTCTCCCTCCCTCCTTCATAGGAACACACACAAGCACACACACACACACACACACACACACACACACACACTGTAGGGACTGTAGTGGAAAGGATTCTCTGGCCTGTTGAGCCCAGCGGAGCTACAATTCAATGTGCATATGATGCATAAGGGATCCTGGGATTGGTGGTAGCAGAGACTGTCTTGGTATTGGCCCTGCAAACCCCTGGAGAAGGAAATGGGGACCTGGTACATCCTGCCCATAGCTGGCCCTCTACCGAGAGAGCTGTACCCAACACAGGAAGGTCCTGACGCCGACAAAGGCCTGTGGGGACATGGGTGCTCAGTCTACAGTCATTCCCCATGGCAGATGCTAGGAGAGGGGAGTGCTGCAGGAATGAGAACTGATAACGGGTGTGATGGAGAGCTGAAGGGATGGGAGGTGGTGATGGGTAACTTTGGAAAGGGCACAAAGCCCAGAGCTGGTCACTGAGGTCACTCACCTGTGACCTCAGGTGAGTCACTGTGGCAAAACCCCTTTCTGGAATACGGAAAAAACGCTTTGTGAATCTTAGCATGTCAGAGATTGTTTTTTAAAAGTCTTCTGGCCAGGTGGCAGTGGTGCATGCCTTTAATCCCAGCACTCTCTGAAGGCAGAGGCAGGCCAGTCTCTGAGTTTGAGACCAGCCTGATCTACAGAGTGAGTTCCAGGAGAACCAAGGAAACACAGAGAACCCCTGGCTCAAACCCCCGCTCCCAAAAAGTTTTCTGAAGTTACTCAGTACAATTTCTTAACTGTGTAAACAGGTCTCTAGAAAAGAATATGGTCTGGAACTCATGGAGACTCTTCAGCTGGTTGAACTGAAAAGCTAGAACTGAAAAGTCGACATGTACTTTGTTGGCTTGCATAGGCATCAGTTAGTTCAGATGAAGTAAAAGGAGATTGCTAACAGTCAGGTCCTCTGTGGTGTTAGCTACAGCCCAGGGTTTCCACAGCCACGTGTAGCAGATAACGTCCACAGCAGTAATGAAACCGCAGAACTCTCCACCCTCACAATTGTGTTGGACAGAACTTGGACTTCCAGGCACAGAACCAGTAGGTTCGCTGCCTCGGGCCTTCTGTTTGCTGGTGTAGACATGAGAACTGCTGGGAGCCGGGGACACGTGTGAGGCCTGGCTTCCCGGGGCCTGGCACAGTGCTCATCTGCTTTACAACTCAGCCTTCTCAGTCACTGGCCTCGCTCCTTGCAGAAAGTAGGCTACCAGTCCCTCTCGGAGGAGCCCAAAGGACTTCTTGTATTGTAAAATGAGGAAATGGAAGGCTTTTTAAGTTTGTGATGGGGTAGTTCGACACATTCAGTTCCCTTCTATGTAGATGAGTCATGATCAGAAAGGGTTTTATAAATCTCAGGCTCAGGTGTGTCCTGAACAAATACATCCCCTTTGCTCACCAGAACCTTCAATCCAGGACCCAGTCCAGTTGAGCTGGGTTCAGCCACCCCCTGGGTTCAGGCTCAAACGGCCTGAAGAACACGGGAGAGAAAGCCATAGAAATTTCTCTATGGCACCGTTGTGAACCCACCACTGGAAGCCGGTCTAACTTGAGTCAAGCTCTGACCTCAAAACCCATCAGTTCCCTCCCCCGGCAGCCAGAGTTTTTCAGATGCAAAGGCAGACGGCCCTGCTTGAATGCTTCCTACTGACACAGGGCAGGAGGCTTGCTGCATTATCTGCAATCTCTCACTGCAGGTCAGTGGTCCCGAATGCTTGGGGACTGGAGACCCTTCGTTTATTAAAATCTGCACCTTCTGTGCAGAGAAGCAATAGTGTGTACACAAATTTGTCATAACGCATATCATTTCAAGCCACTGATGGCTTTGAAAGTAGATGGGCCCCAGATCCAGGCATGCAGGAAAAGGAAAGAAAATAGGCAGGCCCTCCCTGGGGGTTCTCAAAGGGGAGCTCAGCTCTTGGGAGTCCTCCAGAAACAAAGGTCCATGGAACCATGTCACTGTAAGCCATCGAGGACAACAGGCGTTAGCCTGTAGGGTACTTGTAGTATGTAACTTCTTAACAACTGGGGGGCTGGAGGGGGAGCAAGCTTGCTACCCAAAGTCAGGATGCTGTTCTCGGTAAGTAAAGGCCTGGGCCACTACAAGCTCCAGGGATGGAAGGACAGCCAGCTGGAAGATGCCCTGCCAACAGCAGCCACCCTTCTCACATGCCAGGGGTAAAAAGACACATCACCCAGCAAGGATTCAAGCTCAACATGTGTCCCCCACCCCTGGACTATACAGCAGCCCCATCCCTCAAAGAAGAGGATAGTAATGTCTGGGAGCCTATAAGCCTCGGAGAAGAGGGCTCTCCTAAGAGCATCTTTCTGGGGTTATTAAAAAACTGTGGTCAATAGCTAATGAGACACCATTTTGAGTTTCCACCCTCCATTCTCTATAAAGGGGGTGGTTCTCTGTGGACGTCTTTTTCATGGCTGAGGATCTGGTTGGCTCTGGGAACACAAGTATTGTCCAAACTCCCACCGAAGGGCAAAGAAGGGGAATGGAGAATGGACACACACCTCCTCCATGATCTGAGAACTTGTCTTTCAAGGAAATGAATTAAGGTCCATAGTCAAAGGGTTTTTATATAATTTGTGCCTTTCCCCAGGATCTGAGGAGCAAAGAGCGGTGTGTGTGTGTGTGTGTGTGTGTGTGTGTGTGTAAAACACAGGTACTCTGTAGACAGAGAGTATGTGAAAACATGTAGACTTTGACACATTCTTTGCAGTAAGCCTGTGTAATGGCTTCCATTTGTAACCCACACAGACTGAGCGTGGAAAGACAAAATAGATCACAGCTGGAGGAGTCGGGGCAGCAGTAGCACTGAACGGGTTGCCTGAAGACACTTCGTAGTCCCGTACACAGAGGGTGGTTTCAGTTTGAATCCCATGCTGTGACAGAATCCCGGCTAAAGAGATCCCCACACTGTGTGCACACTAGCATCTGTGTTAATAGTGCCCTCTGACCCTGGTGACAAAACACCATCCTGAAGTAGTCTGTTTGCACTGTGGTCATTCTGGTATTTTCACCCAAATTCAGGGAACCATGCTATCTTGGGGCTGACAAGGTCTTCGATTGCTGCAGTGACACCTTACATTCAAACCCTCTTTCAATTACTGCCCAGTAAGCTTTGTCCAGAGCATGTGGAAGCCAGGCGCCTCTCCCCTCCACTTCTGGGGCATTTTGAACTCATTTTTTTATTATTTACATTTACTGGTTGGTGGGATCACATGTGGGAAGGTCAGAGGACAGCTAGGATGAATCCCCATCTGTCTTCTACCATGTGGGTCTCAGGGAGGGTACGCGGGTCATCAGATTTGGCAACAAGTGTCTCTACCAGCTGAGCCATCTCATGGGCCACTGGATTCTTTCAAGCCCCTGTCCTGGCCAGCTGACTGTCAACTTGACAAGTTAGAGTTACCTGACAGGAGGGACACACAATTGTGAAAATGCCTCTGTAAGACTGTCCTGTAGGCAAGTTTGTGGGGTATTTTCTTAATTAGAGATTGGTGTGAGGGGCCCAGAGCATTTTGGGTAGTGCCACCCTGGGCAAGGAGGCCTGACATGTATAAAAAAAGCGGGCCGAGGAAGCCATGAGGAACAGGCCAGTAAACAGCGCTCCTCCTTGGACTCTGCTTCAATTCCTGTCTCCAGGCTCCTGCCCTGGGGTTTCCACCTTGGCTTCTTCTGGTGATAACCTGGAAGCCAACCAAATCTTTCCTCCCCAAGTTACTTTTGGCCAGGGTGTTTCATCACAGAAATAGAAACACCCTCAGAAAGCCTGCCCTCTAACACCCCAGAGAGCAAGATGTCGCGGTTTCCCATCTGCTGCCAACGAGGCGCGTAGGTGGGAAGATGAGAGCAAGCGCACAGCAGCTTAAGCCACGGAGGAGCCAGGGGCTCCATCTCACCCTGATTCTATCCCTGTGGGCAAACCTCGCCCGTGAAAAGGGAACATGCTCTCAGCCACCCTGGGCTGGCCCGTTCCAAGCTTCTGTCCTGCAGTGCCAAACTTAAAGTGAGCTCAAATCCCCAGGGAGAGCGTCAGATGCTTGTTGACACGTTTGGAGCCGCTGATAACTGCTTTTCGGAATTCCTACTCAGCTTTTAGAAAGGGAAGTACAAGTATTTATAGCTGTGAGTGAGCTATTTCCTATGGCTCTGCCCTCGGCCTGGCTGTAACTCAGCCAAGTTTACGCAATGCCCTCCTCACCCAGCCCTGAGCATGGCATCTTGGGAGATTGGACTAGAGTGGAGCTTGGCCAAGTCAGGCACAGTAACCACACACATCATTCTAGAATCACATACACACAAAGAAGCCAAGTTACAAAGACTAACCTGGCCATAGCTGCAGCTGAAGGTGTGAGGAGAGGCCACCAGACACTCCTTTCAGCCTTACCGTGGAGCTGCAGCCTCCCCTTTCCGCCAGCCCCCGGCAGAGGGCTTTGAACACAAGCAAAGCATTTCTCCTGCTGGGTCCAGAGCTCTAAGGGGGACAGAGCTCTACTGGCCTGCTCTGCACGGAGAGAAACGGAGTACTCGCACCTTCCTGGAACGACACAGCTGGCTGGCGACGAAGCCCAGAGAAGGAGCCCTATCTGCAACACCTAATCCTGGGCTCCTGCCTAACACTCACTTCCTTCCCTCTGAAGAAGGCGCCTGTGAGCACGGTCAGCACACCACACCATACCTGCACCAGATAGTGAGGCGATTCACCTCCTACACACAGGTGCTAAGACATGGAACAGAGATTCAAAGTCCCATCTAAAATACGTGAATAAATAAGAGTAGATAAATTATAATAGTAAGTGAATAAAAACAAAACAACCAGAGAGAGAGAGAGAGAGAGAACCCAACAAGCTAAAATTAGAAGATGCCGTTTGATCTAGCTGCACCACTCCTGGGTATGTACCCAGAAGAATCTAAGTCAAGCATAGCACGCTTTCACACCCATCTCTCCTGAAGCATTCTTCGCAATCAGTCTAGGTACTCACCACAGGGTAAATGGATACTGAAGAGGAATGTAGTGTGTATACACAGTGGAGTGTAAGTTATACAAACAGGATGAAGGAAAGCAAGGACGCTACCTCATGGCTACATTGCTGCCATCAATCACTATGGGCCGCAGGGAACTGGCTGAGTCTCCACCATCCTCTTCTCGGCCTGGTCCCAGGCCCTGCGGGGCATCGAGGGTCCCGCAGCACCCCCGGGCCATCAGCACCACCCCGGTGCTGTTGGCTGGATCCTCCTGAGCCTTTGGGCGGCTGCCGGTCAGGATCAACTCTCGCAGCACATCATTGACCAAGGCACTGTCACCCAGTTTGCCCAGCACCCTGGCCACGTCCTCCTGGCTGTAGCCCAGTTTCTGGAAAAACTCCATCTTGTTCCGACTCTCCATATCGTGCCAGCTGTTGCCTGGCCCAGCTCCTGCTCTGGGCTTCCTCCTGGCAGAGCCGCAAAGGCATGAGCTATAAAGAAAAGGCAGTAGTCAGGTGTTTGCCCCTGGGTGATGAGGGCGCACTGGGCATGCTCCTCCTGAGCCTGGCGCTCTCTGTAAGGAAATCACAAGGAGCCTGGTCCCCGTGGGGACTGTCACTGGGGTGGTGTGGCTGGCGAGCCACAGACGTAAATACACCTCTTTTCCTAGTGTGTTCTCTGGGGCCTTTGCTCCTGTGTGCCTGTGCAGGGAACGCTAGCCAGGGCCCAGGGTGTGAGAGCTGAGCAGGGCACCAAGCCAGGGAAGCCTTCCTAGAGACTGTCATGAGCCAGGTGGCTTCCACCCACACTTCTGTACTGAGGTGATCTACACTAACACCTCAAGCTGTCTCTGTGTTCGGAGACGGGACCTTTCAAATCAGGTCCTTGGGGGCACACCTTCGCCCCACAGCTGTTACAAGAGCAAGCAAGGCACCCTGGACCCGAACACACAGAGAAGGATGACCTCAGGATGGGGAGGGGGCTGCTGTGGGTGTGAACAGGCCAGGGAGCGAGGCCTGGGAAGGAACCAACATTGTCGACACTGCTCTCAAACTCGCAACCTCCGGAACACAGTGACTTCCAGTTGTGCCAGCCAAGATGCCAGGACAGGCTGCCGGCTCACCCAGGGGAGAGCAACCACAGAAGAGGGCCCCTCCCAGAAAGGCAAGGCTGCCCGGGGAATCCAGCTCTGTGCCCTGCCTCAATTTACATTCAGATCACCCGAACTTTGACAATAATGGTCCTGACTCAAATTTGGCTCTTCCTTTGGGGACATCCAGCATGGCCTCCCTGTGTGGAGGTGACAGGAAGGGGCTGTACCTGACAGTTGCTTTCAAAAGGGGAAAACTGACCTGTTCAGGACACACTGGCTCTCTCTGCTAATCACAGAAAGTTGACACCATTCAAAAGGGTCTTAAAATGTAGAGATAATCATGGCGTAATTGAAAATTTCAAGCGATGCAGGAGTAGAAGGAAGGTATAATCTATAGCCCATGACTCCAGTCTGTCCTGTGCTGGCTACATCTGCATGTCTCCAGAGCTGTCTCTGTGCACCTACCTCGTATTAATAGAGACACAAATATGGCCGACTGTCTCTGGCTAGTTTCTGTACACATGACGCTGCACTGCGTGCATTGTTACTCAGCACCCTGCTCTTTCCCTTCAAACACCGCTTGAGCATCTTTTCCAGCCAGTTTCTGAGGTCTGGCCACTGTATGCCCAGCAGCAGTGATGGTGAGTGGATGGGTGGATGAACGGATGAACAAATGAATGGATGAATGAATGGATGGTGTTCTTTAGGGTTAACCATATGGTCGTCGCACATGGGTCACCTTTAATTTTCTCAAGGGACTCAACTGTTCTGGCCTGTCCACCTCAGTCACCATCACTTGGTGGCGCCTGTGGAGCCGAGAAGTTCAATAGATTTCTGTTTTTTAATGGGCCGTCTAAGCTGGGGTTTTCCTCTTTTCCCATGTTTTTCCTTGAGTTTTAAATCTCACAGAACAGCATTCTCCAGAGGTTCCAAAGATGGCATCCCAAAGTCCCCTTCAACTCCTCACTGCCACATCCAGCGAGCATTAATTCTGCTTCCTGGGCAGTTTGCGTATCCACCCTGCCCTCCGAATTCCCACTGGCATTCTTCCACCCCCTCAGCCCTCACGGAACACACTTGCTGCTTCACACTGACTCCACAGAAACAAAGCAAAACGTAGTTTATCCTCAACCTGCTCGTAATCTACTCTGGAAGACAGACCGAAAAAATGTGTGATAAGTCATAAATCCAAAATAAGCACAGGTGGTTGTTTGGGGTTTGGCTTTTCATTTGTTTGTTCACATTTGAGCGTGTGTGTCTGTGTGTGTGCCTGTGTGTATATATGTGTGTGTGCGTGTGCTCAAGTGAGTGTGGTTGTGTGCCAGAGTGCTCGGTGGCAGAGGACAACTTTAAGTTCCTCTTCTCTCCTTCCACCAGCGTGGGTCCTGGGGCTGGGACCGGGGGGTGGGGGTGGGGGTTGTGGGTCCTGGGGCTGGGACGGGGGGGGGGGGGTTGTGGGTCCTGGGGCTGGGACCGGGGCTGTCTGTTGGGCGGCATGTGCCCTCACTTCCTGAGCCACCTCTCTAGCCCAGAACAATTACTTTGACTAGAAAAAAAAGTGCTTTCAGAGGCTGGAGAGATGGCTCGATAAAGAGTGAGAGCACTTGCTGCTCTTGTGGAAGACCTGAGTTTGGTTCCCAGCAGTCATGTGGTGGCTCACAGCCGTCTGTAACTCCAGGCCATGTGATGCCTTCTTCTGGCCTCTAAGGGCACCAGGCGCACACCTGGTGCACATATGTACGTGCAAGAAAAACACTCACACACACAAAATAATTCATCTAAACATATTTTTAAAGAGAGAGAAAAAAAAACCCTGTGCTTTCAAGGCACAGATGAGGAATGACTTCTCTCTTTTGAGAGCTATGGGGGCGAAGTTCGGGCTCAGCAGGTAAAGCACTCACCAAGTCCGATGACTCGAGTTTGATCCTCTGAGAGAATCGACTTATGGGGCTTGTCCACATACAGTAAGTAGGCAACATAAAGACGGTGTAGGGAAAGGCCAGTGAAGTCCTCAGAGAACTGTGCGGCCTGTGAAATGACCCCAGGGTCTTCACGTGCAGTTTGCCCCACCTCACCCAATAACACCAACGCCAAGTCACTCAGAGACTCAAGCAAACCTCCACATTCCTCCATCCTTCACAAAGCTCAGCCACGTGAGAGGCAGGGCCTCACAGTCGGCCCTGGACGACCTCCCACCTCTCAACCACGTCTCTGGTCTAGCCCCACCTCTCTGTGTCTAGTGAGCAGGTCTTCTCCACCAGGACCGAGGGTTAGGGTCCAGCTTTGGACCAAAGTTCACATAGGAAATAGACACTCACCAGTCTGATAGGTCACTTCACACTGGGCGGGGTCACTTGCTGACCCACAAGGCTCTCCCCTACATGGACCGTCTGTTCTCTTCATAGGCTGCTGTTACATTTTCTGGAAGCTTTCAAACCTTGATGCTCCACGAGCGCTCTGTCCCTCACTGCGCATGCACCTCCACACTTAGTTCAGAGAGAAGGGAAGAGCAGAGAGGCACCCATGTTCCCACCGTGACTTTATGGCCTCTATATTATTTTTATGATATAGAACTGTTATGATATAAAACTTCCTGTTTTTCTTAGTGGGAGAACAGTTTAAATGTGCACAGTCTCCTTTTCAGGACTGAGAAAACTGAAACTATAGAGCGAGTGAATGGCAGAGCGTGGCCATCAGTCAGCTCCAGAAATAACTTGTTGTTTTGAGTCACGGGCTCAGCACAGAGGCAGCCTTACCGTTACAGAAGTGGAAAAATGAAAACCCTCCCGTCTCACAGAAACGTCTCTGTGAAGAGTTCCCTGTTCATCTGGTAACTGCTGCCAGGTGGGAGGAAAGCAAGGACACCTAAAATGAAAAGCTTTGTGCCTGCCGGGGTGAGCAGGCAGATCTGGGGCCTTCCTTCCTTTCCGTGGGGCCAGTAAGTCATCACCCACAGAACCTTTTCGGAGAAGACTTTCAAGAGGTATGTGTGCCACCAGACAGCTGTTTTTACACAAAACTAACAGACAGTTCACCTGCTTTAGAAAAGAATTCTCCCCCGGGACCTCAACAGCAACTTTAGTTCCCTTTAAAACAAATGACTTCTAAATAGGGCAGGAGCCGGGGGCTGGGGCTGCCCTCTGGAGCCTCCGCACCCCAAGGAGCCGCTCTCTGAGCTGTTCGCACTCAGCTGCTTGAGTGTGACCTTGCTATTTTTAAAACCTGAGAGTCTTGAACAGCTTCAGTCTTCTTCCTCAGTCTTGACTGGAAGTCACAAATAGCCCAGAATATTAGTAATAAAATCTTGTGGATTTCATCATGAGACCTTGCAGTGGGCGGCATCCAGACCTCTTCTCCCTTAGGACTGACCGACAGCAGAGGCAGCCGTCCTGGGAGGAGATCCCTTCCAGAAACAGCAAACCCGGGTCTGCAGAGTCCCCACACTGAAGGCTTGGAACTCTACCTGGAAGATCGTCTGGGGGAAAGTGAGGAGAGGCTGAAAGAAAAGGTGAGGGATAGGGGTACCGGAGGAACAGCAGCCCCTAACGCGCAGCGCTGCCTAGTTACGAGGGGCTGCCTACACGGTGGAAGCCCCAACTTCCTTTTGAGGTGGAAGGTGCCAGCCTGTTCCTCCTGTCACGGTTTCTGTGAGGAAGCTTAGGGAAGGAACCCTTGGTGACTTGCCCAGGGTGCTGAGAGCTACAAAATGGGAGAGCAGGGAATTTGCCGCCCAGAGCAGGGAGCTCCCTCCAGCGGCCACCTGCAGCACGCACCCAGAGCCCTGAGCCCCAAAAGACCACTTTGCAGTCAATCACCACAGTGAGGAAAATGTAGCCTGGCCCGAGCCTTTCCCTTTCGACAACTGGATGACTGTGGTAGGTCAGCACAGATTTCTAGCCCTCTGTGGAACGAGCTGTCAGTCAGATCTGCTTTGGTTTTGTCAGTTAGAGTTTGAGGAAGTCACAGAGAATCTAAGATTTCATCCCACTGGACTGATTTTTTTTTTTTTTTGTCTGCTCACCTCTGTCTTTTTAAAGAGAACTTCTAATTTTAAAAAATAATGGGCTAGGCCTGTAGCTTAGTGGTGGGGTGCTTGGCTGGCAAGTGCAAGGCCCCATTTTAATCACCTCTGAGTCCACAGTCCTGTGTCAGCGCAGCGTCCATGTCCTGAGAAAGCATCCCCTGCCCAGCTAGCAGCCATCTTTTCACTGCCTCTATGAACCTGAGCTTGCCGAGTCAGGACGTCGCTCCTGAGAGGAGTCAAACGGCATCCAGACGGCATGTGTCTGACACCATTTGCCTCACTTAGCTTCCTCTCCTCCGGGACCATGCATGCTGTGCTGGGCATCAGAATTCCCTCTCTTTTTCAGCAGAGTCGTAATCTACCTGGGGTATTTTTCCACGTGTTGTGTTTGTTCGCTCATCCCGCTACGGGCTACTTTGGCTGGTTCTGTCTCTTGGCTTCTGTCACTCAAACTGCTGAGAACATGGGTGTGCTGGCTCCTCAAACTTTACCCCTTCTCTGATGCGCTAGGTACCTTGCAGGTATGCTTGCAGCATGTCCAGCCAAGATCCACACAGAGCCCTATCTGTGGGCCAGGTTCAGGCCCTCCATTGTAGCATCACCTGGCCTGAAAGAAAACCCCCTAATCTTGACTGACAAAGCTCAGGTTTCTAGTGCTGCAAAGAATCAGCCAAATCAGGTTAAGACCAATCGATCTCTTCATCAGCCCTGAGACTGCTGCCAACACTTCTGATCTACCTTCAGCCAGGAAACTAGACAGCAACAAACCAACGTCTAGACTGGTGGACACCTCTGTTAGCCTGGAGAGCGCAAAGCAATCTCCACCCCTGACTCCACCGGGATCAGCCTTCTACAGAGCCCACAGACGCTTCTTCACCTGGCAAGACCAACCCCCAACACACACACACACACACACACACACACACACTCACACACGAATTCTTGCAAAAGTGAGCGGACTCTACCTCCAAAGGCAGGTAAAGATGCTTACCAAATTCCCGAAATTTGAACACCTAAAAGAATTTCAGACCTGAGAAGCCAGAGTGTTGAGGGCAGCCCTCACTCACACACCTCTCTCGCACGCCCTTCTCCCGTGCCCTTGACTGAAGTCTGTTCAGCGCCTGCCACGTTAACTGATAGCAGGGCGCAGGCACTCACCAGCTGGGCGTGGCCCTGGGTTTTCACAGCCGCTGCCCCTGCCCTGCAGCCTGAGCCTTCACACTGACCCTCTCTCTCCGGCTAGAAAGTGCTCAGTCCCTCAGGAGTTCAGGGAGTCAGAGGAGGGCAGAAAGCGCAGGCCACACCCCTGCTCGAAGCTGTCCATGCCTGCGCTCCACTTCCTGCAAGTCACATTCACTGCGAAAGGTACTTAGACTTCGCGTTAAAGAGGAAAGGAAGAACCAGTCAGAGGTAGGAAGTTCGCCTGAGCCGACCAAGCAAAGTACAGCAACCACGCAAAGCAAAGTCTCCCGAGGCTTCAGGAGGCTGCTCCCGGGCAGCGTCAGGGATGGAAGGGCGAGAACCACGTCCGCTCCCTGCTGGTGGCTGGGAAGGCGCTCCTAGGGAAGCTGACGCTCAGCGAAAGAAGACCACAGACTGCTAGAGGGAAGTGTTACCACAAGCGAGAGAACAGACACGCGACGAGTTGCACTTGAAACTTGGGTCCGGAGGAGGGTTCTGCTCTTCGTTCCCAAAGCCAGAAGCCCCAACAAAACATGAAATCCTCCGGGAAAGGGGTCAGTGCCCAGCATTCCACTGCTACACAGAGAGCAGGCAGGGCGAGCAGACTCGGAGGCCTGGTTCTTGAACCACAGCACTGCCAGCAAACTGTACAGTGGTCCACCTTCCACCGGATAACATCGTCCTCGACTTGTTCAAGGACACAGCCGCGGAGTCAGGCTGGCTTTAGGACCCAGGCCTTGGTTCTGGGGAAGTAAGAGTGGCCTGGCTTTCCGCTGGGTAATGGAGATTAGAACTCAGGTCCTCCTATTTGCACAGCAAACACCCTTACCCACTAAGTCATCTCTCTAGCGCTTTCTTTATGTTTTTGAGACATAGTCTCGTATGTATTCTAGGTTGTTCTTGAACTTGCTCTGCCCAGGCTGGCCTTGAACCCACTCCTTCTGCCTTACCCCACCCCAACCTCCCCTCCCCCACGACTGAGAGTAAAGCTGTGAACTAGCATGCCTAGACTTGAAAGCTATTCTCTTAGGTGCAGAAACAAACAACAACAAAAACAAACAAACAAACAAAAACAGGTCGTAGAAGCTCTGGGAAGATTATCAAGGTAGACCTGGGATTTGGGCTATAAAAATCTTGATTTGTGGGCCACTGAGATAGCTTAGCAGGTAAAGGTGCCCTTTGGCAGTGTCTGATCACCTGAGTTTGATTCTTAGAACCCACACATGAGAACCTACTCCTGCAAGCTGTCCTCCCTCTGACCTCGGCACGCACTGTGGCACAATGCACACGAATGAATGAATGAATGAATGAATGAATGAATGAAATAGGCATTTTAGGTCAGAGCAGTAGTGACCCATGTCTTTGATCCCAGCATTCAGGAGGCAGAGGCAGGCAGAACTCTGTGAGTCTGAGGCCAACCCGGGCTACACACACACACACACAAAACATCTCTAAAAATGAACAAAGATAATTCTGATTTGTGTCCATCCCTGGGTCAATAACACTTCCAAAGAGTATGGGGACAAGTGAGAACCATCAATTATTTCACAAAAAAAGATGGTTGTGGATGATGGGATGGCCCAGCAGATAAAAGCACTTACTGCCAAGCCTGATGACTTGAGTTCTATCCCCAGGACTAATAAATGGAAAGAGAACCAATCAGCTCATCGGCTCCCTCAAGTTGTCCTCTGACTTCCTCCCTCATAGTGTCACACGTAAACCCCATACATACACATATATACACATACATATGCACACACATACCCATATGCACACACACAATAAATTAAAATTTTTGAGTGGGCGGTGCCTGGGGAGTGACTGCCTCCACTCATGTGCACATTCTCACACACATGTGCACACACGTGCAAAAATGATGCTTTCAGCCTCGTGGCAGGGGCGCACGCCTTTGATCCCAGCACTCGGGAGGCAGAAGCAGGCAGATCTCTGAGTTAGAGACCAGCCTGGTCTACAAGAGCAAGTTCTAGGACAGCTAGGACTATACAGAGAAAGAAAGAAAGAAAGAAAGAAAGAAAGAAAGAAAGAAAGAAAGAAAGAAAGAAAGAAAGAAAGAGAAAGAAAGAGAGAGAGAGAGAAAGAAAGAAAGAGAGAGAGAGAGAGAAGGAGGGAGGGAGGAAGAAAGAAAGAAAGAAGGAAGGAAGGAGAGAGAGAAAAAAAGAAAGAGAGAAGGAGGGAGGGAAGGAGGGAGGAAGAAAGAAAGAAAGAAAGAAAGAAAGAAAGAAAGAAAGAAGGAAGGAGAGAGAGAGAAAGAAAGAGAGAAGGAGGGAGGGAAGGAGGGAGGAAGAAAGAAAGAAGGAAGGAAGGAGAGAGAGAGAAAGAAAGAAAGAGAGAAGGAGGGAGGGAAGGAGGGAGGAAGAAAGAAAGAAAGAAGGAAGGAAGGAGAGAGAGAGAAAGAAAGAAAGAGAAGGAGGGAGGGAAGGAGGGAGGAAGAAAGAAAGAAGGAAGGAAGGAAGGAAGGAAGGAAGAAAGAAAGAAAGAAAGAAAGAAAGAAAGAAAGAAAGAAAGAAACGATGATTGTGTCTGTTCATTTGTCTGACTGCAATGTGTTTGGTGGAGGTCTAAAGATTTCAGTGCCTTCATTCCTGGAGACATCATTTCTGCTGGAAACCCCATACTCAGAAGTACCATACAGTCCCTTTACAGTGACTGACCTAGAGAGAGCTGGGCTGGGCTCCCCCACAGTGGCATGCTTCAGCTGCCAGGACTGGGGCTGGGGAAGAAGTCAAACCTGTTCAGGTGACTTGTTACCCACAGAAAGGAGAAATGGTAGCAGTGTCACTCACTCTAAATGAGTTCTCCCTAGCAGCCGAGAGAGGGGCAGCAGCTTGCATGGGAAGTCCCTGGACTCCATCTCCAGCCCCACAAAGATCAGTCAGCTGAGTAAGAAAGGAGAGGGGCTGCAGTCTCAACTAGACAGGTCTACACCCCACAAATGCTGTGCAAGCCTCTTTTCCTTTCCTCTTCTGCCTGGTTTACCCCAAGGCTACTTCTGCCTGCTCCCTGCCTTTTTGGTAACGCTGGGGTCTGTGCCATCAGGAAGTGGTCTCAGAGGGCAGAGGCGTGTGTGGATAGGCCCTCACCACAGAGGGAAGACAAGGCGCAGGTAGGTGACACGCACCCAGGGCCCGAGAAGCCCAGAACACTCAAGGGCCTGCCTCCAGCTACAGTAGTGGATCAGGCTTAGATGATGTTTCCTGAGTGAGCTGAGCCTGCATGGTGCAGCAGGGACCGACCTTCCGCTGATGTGCTCACAGACGGGGCTTCCAGATCTTGCCAATACCAGGCTTCCAAGCCGTTCTGCTTTTTGCCAAAGCCGAATGTTATCAAGTGTTTGCCAAGGCCATTTCAGCTTTTGTTCCCTGGCTGCTGGGAGCTCCAAGAGCTTTTGGGGGGGGGACTGCCTGCACCATGGCCCATCTTCCTATGGTATCCCCCTTTCCTATTGAGGCTTTGTATGTGTTGTGTATGCCATAAGCATCTGGTCAGTTTTATATGTAACTTTTAACTCCATTGAGGTCTAAAGACATTTACTTTCCAATAAATGTATTGGTTTTTCCTTCATAATCTACTCTGTTTGAATCTTTTTAAAAATCCTTCTCTATCCTGGGATTGAAAAGACCTTCTCTTTCCGACTGTAAGTTTTTATCATTACATTTGTGTGTGTTCACTCACGCCAGAGTAACATCTATGGAAGTGAGGGCAGCCTGCGGAAACTGTTCTCTCCTTCTGCCATGTGGTCTCGGGGTCTGAACTCACCCACATGTCGCTCTGGGCAGGAGCGCCTTTACCAGCTGAGCCATCTCACTGGCCCTGTTTTGCTATTTAAATAAGACTTCAACCATAATCTAAAGTTGATTTTGATGACTGTGCTGAGGGGGAATCTGGCTTGCTTTTTGCAGTTTGGTGTCGTGAACTTGAAGCCAGGCAGAGCACTCTGCTGTTTATCACCTGTGTAGCCTCAAGCCAGTGAACAGCTCCACTTTGGTTTCCATGTATACGGGGCAATAATCTTACCGTCTGATGAAGACAGTGAGCACATGCAGCACTGAGCTGCAGCTCAGTGGTAGAGTGCAAGGCCCCAGGTTCAGTCCTCGGCACTGCGCAATAAAGATGTTTAAAATGCTTTGAAAATAAGCACATGTATGTATAACATTACCCGGCCTATGTTACATGCTCAGTCAAAGATATTATCATTTTGACTACATGTTCATTCGTCCTTTTTTGTGGTACAAGGACCAAACCTCTGGCAGGCCTCTGCTCCCAAATCAAAGTCTGTGGCTTTGCCTGATTTACAGTCTCTCTATATCGTAGGCTAGCTTAGAACTCATTACCCTTGTGCCCCAACCCTGAGTGTTTTAGTATTTGTGTGTGTGTGTGTGTGTACATGCATGCCATGCCATGTGTGTGGAGGTCAGAGGATAACTTTTGGCAGTCAGTTTTCTCCTTTCACCTTCCTGATTTTTTATTTTTATTTTTATTTTTTTTTAGCTGTTTACTATATGCTCTAGGACAGCTGGCCAGTAATTCCAGGCTACTCTCCTGTCTCTGCTTCCTATCTGCACTGCAGGGGTGCTGGGATTACAGATGTGTGCCACCACATCTGGCTATTTATGTGTGTTCAGGGATCAAACTTGGAGTGTGAGACTTGCATAGCAAACACTTTCAGTGGTGGTGCCACCTCAGCAGCCCTGGTTTGGCTTTTAAGGTCCCCTAGTGCCTCAGCGTCCTAAACCCCTAGACCATGAGTGCCTGCTACCACGCTTGACTTAAATATGATATTTTACGGAGATAGGATTACTATAGCCAGCCATGGCAAAGCCCAGCACCTAGAAAACACTGACAAATTACAGAGACAAACAAGGTATTTTGGAACACGCCTTTAATCCCAACAGGAGGCAGAAGCAGAAAAGAGACTCTCTGCTAGGAAGAGGGTAACAGGTGTACAAAGAGTTCCAGGGCAGCCAAGACTACATAGTGAGACCAGGCTTCTAAAACATAACAGCTCTGCAGAGACTGGCAAAACTACCCTCCCATCAACGGCAGGAAGGGGAGTGCACACCACATGGCAGACACTGGCAAAACTACCCTCCCATCAACGGCAGGAAGGGGAGTGCACACCACATGTGACTGAGGGGCTGGGGTGACGGCTGAGCTGTTGCTCTCCTAGCTGACCAGGGTTCAATTCTTTCTACCTGTATGGCAGCTCCCAAATGTCTGTAAGTCCAGTTTCAGGAGATCCGATGTTCTCTTCTGAATATGCATTTGTATATGCAAACATACACATACATACATACATGCAGTCAAAACATTCATATATAAATTAAATAAAATAAAAATCAATTCAGTTATTAATTACCATGTACTGCCACACACACACACAGTCTGTTTGGTTAAGGTTTAAAAAAAAATTTTTTTTTTCATTTCTAGGCCAGCATGACACCACAGCTTGAGAAAACTGATTGCTTCCTCCAGCGTGGGGCTGCTGGACAGATCCTATTGTGGCCTTCCAAAGGTCAGCCAGCCTTTCTCAGGACTCCAGGCCTCATGACTAATACCAGACAGAAGCACCGTCCTCCAGGGCGCCCTCTAGCCTCCGCTTCTCTTTGTGCTTGCTCAGCTACTGAATTCACTGTGCTACTATACCAGCGGTTCTCAACCTGTGAGTTGTGACCTCTTTGGGGTCAAATATCAGACATCCTGCATATCAGATATTTACATTACGATTCATAACAGTGGCAAAATTACAGTTATGAAGTAGCAACAAAAATAATTTTATGGCTGGGGACATCACAGTATGAGGGGCTGTATTAAGCAGCATTAGGAAGGTTGCGATCCACTGCTCTATATAGTGCCTGATGCACCCAGAGTTCACAGGCCTGCCCTGCTTGGTCCTGTAGGCATCCTACTCGTGAGACTGTGGCTACATTAACCCAAATAAGTTAGCATTTGGAAACATACCTACAGCTGCAGCAACGCACAGCCCTGTTGACTGTGGAAGATCTGCTTTTCCTACATTCCAGAGAGACTCTTAGATTGTCAGAGAGCCAAAGGAAATGTGAGGTGGTCTGTGCTAACACTCCACACATCCCTAGATGCTATCAACAAAAAGATGGCAGGACTGTGGCTCACGAACAGAGATGGGCACAGAGAACACAGTGGGGGGTGCTGCACATGCTACATGAAGCCTTGAAAACCTAGACCAATGACATCGGCGTATAAGTGACCACATCTCAACACTAGCCTCATCCTCTGCTTATCCCTGACCAAAACGCTACAGAAACTTTTATTGAGCTCCACAATGCCTCGCCCCGCAAGAAAGGTCCCAAATTACCATGCTCCCACCCCTACCCCTGTCCCAAGATATGTTCAAGTTCTAACTTCCTGTATCTGTGAACATAACTTTATTTGAAAATAGTCACTGAAAAAGTCACCCAGGTAGGATACAGTTGTATAGTCTTGAGTGGGCCTTGAACATAATGGCATCTTTCTAAGAAAAGGGAGAGACTCGGACAGATGGCAGGGCAAAGGCCAAGTGAAGACAGAGGGTAAGCCTAAAGTGGTGAAGCTGTGAGCTAAAGCAGCAAGCAGCAAGAATCATGCGCCTCCAAGGGGCCATATCCCCGACAGTACTTTAGGTTAGGGCCTAGGATGACAGGACTAAGAGAAGTTTCTTTTAAGTCATCTTTTTTGTGGCCATGTGCTATGGTAGTTCTAGAAAGCAAATACAGCCCTCAGCTCCTCGTAGATCATCCTATCCCATTTACTCACTTCAGAGCAGCTCCCACTGCATGATGGGAAGACAGCAGCGGGCCAGAAGCTTTAGCGGCTCCTGTGACCCCACTCATGGCCTGAAGCTTTAACAGCCCTGTGACCCCACTCACGGCCTGAAGCTTTAGCGGCTCCTGTGACCTCACTGCCTGAAGCTTCAGGAGCTACTATATATGTTGCAGCATCAGCTGTGTCCACTCATATTGAGGCTGTACAGTGGGCAAAAAACTTAACACAGGCCCTTAAACACGCTAAGTTTCATGGTGAAACCTATCACATTATTTCCCATAAGCACATAAGGGGGAAGGGCTGTAAATCTGTGCCTTTGATTCGTGAGCAGTAGATAATTATCAAAGTAATAGTGAAACATCCTTTATGAAGTTGAAAATATCTACTGCCATCTAATGAGATTACAGTAACAGCAAGGCTCTCCACTGCCTGTACAGATGCATGTAGAGGTAAGTTGGACAGCATGACTGTCCCCAAGACAGTACGAGGTGGCCCACTGAGGGAATGGAGACCACATAAATTAGGGGCTCCCCTGATTCTGCTCCCACAGAAATAGCAAAGTTTTACCCAAACCACACCCATCAGTAGCCATTATAGACACTTGAACATTCTCTGCAATAGTCATTATGTAGCAGAGTTAGGGGTTTTTATTGATGGGATGCCCATTCTGTTAGAGCACTCCTTCAAGCTGGGTCTCAAACGCAGACCTCCACTTATGTAGCACCTCCTCTGGGAAGGATAGTTGTATTAAATCTGGTTTAGGTGCTTGTGACACAGATATGGAATGAGGGCTATGGCACCAACTTGCTACAGAATCTGTATCCAGCTCCCATTTTCCTCAGCCACATCGTGCCACTTTCTTCCTTAGGAACGTGCTTCCATTTTCTACTGCCTACAAATCAAATTCAGGCTTCCTGGTCCTTCATTTCCCACTCCCTCCCGTCCTTTGGCCTGCCTTTCTCCACAATTCCCTGCTTTGGTCATCCCATCACCATGTGCTTCCTTAGTTTTCTGCTCCTAAACTGATACAGGCCTTTGCTCCCCAACTGGAAACCCACGCCTCTCCACCAAAGGAAACAGTACAAAGCAAAATGGTTTTCAGGAGCCAAGAGTCACTGTGTTCGTGTTCTAGAATTCTAACAGCAGCCTCTCTTTTTACGTCAACTCTTGCCAGTACAAACTGCGTGAAATCTTCCTTCTATGCTAGCTTCCCAGCAATCCAAAGTAAATACCACCAATTCAGGGTTGTGTTTGTTTTTCAAACATTAAATTGGCTGGGTGACAAGAGTGGTGCACACTTTTAATCCCAGCACTCAGGAGGCAGAGGCAATCAGATTTCTGTGAGTTCAAAGCCAGCCTGCTCTGCAGAGTGAGTTCCAGGATGGCGAGGGCTACATGGAGAAACACTGTCTCAAAATAAAAAACAGAAAATCATTAGATACATTTATTGTGTGTGTGTGTGTCTGCTTTGCCAGTGTGCTTATGGACGTCAGAGGACAGTATGTAGGCCCAGGAGTGAAATCCAGGCTTCACTGACACGTGTCTTTACCAGATGGCCACTTGACAGACCTCAGCACTATCATTTTTAAATTGCACAATAAAAACACTCAACCATCTGCCTACTCGAGGAACAAAGGATTGTGAGCAGAGGCAAAAGATAGAATTGCTAACTCTTGGCAGTGCTCATATTTTCCAGTCCTGGATGGGTAAAACAAGTGGAATAAAGACCATGCCATCCGCAAGAATAACTGATGCTACGTGCTTTGAAAAGGAGACAGTTCTGCAAGTGAGGGGATCTCCACATGCTCAGCTAACAGGAAACACAACCTTCTCTCAAATTTCCCATCAAAGCATGGTCTCCTAGCAACAGCCACTGAAAGGTAAAGCTTCTGAGATTTCGATTTTACTGTTATGTATTCTTTGTGACTCAACCTTTAAGGGTATGAAATGTCAAAATTAAGATGAAACTTCCACTTGCTGAAATGAAATTAAAGGAATTGGTATATCACTCGAACAACATGAAAGTTCTCACTCAGCTTACTAAAGAAATATTAAAGTTCTGGCCAAAATCTTTGAAAATTCAACTGGTAAAAGATTAAGTTAAAAGCTTAAAGTTCTATTAATGAGCAATTTGGGGTTCAAAGTAACTCTTTTAATACAAAATGTACTTACTGCTTTTTTTTTTTTTCAAAAGTCAATGAAAAAATATCACTACTACTGAGTGGTAAAAGGTTCTCAGCATGCACAGGGTCCTTCCTTCAATGCCAGCACTGAAGGAGAAAAACAAAAAAAGAATGAGTTCACCTAAAACCTACAGAAGCCAAATCTTTGACAGGAAACATGGGTCACTTTACTTAGCTATAAGCAGTAGTAACCCATATCCAAGCCTGCCCTGTATCTAACCAAGGTACACTGAAAATACTACCATTAAAAATTATCACTAAAATCGGCTGGTGAGGCTGTGTGCAGTGGTGCACACCCTTAATCCTAGCATTCAGGAGGCAGAGTGACAGGCACAGCTCTACGTTCAAGGCCAAGGGCCTGGTCTGCATAGTGAGTTCCAGACCAGTCAAGGCCACAGTCTCAAAAACACACAAAAGTCAGCTGGTGAAATAGCTGGCAAGGGGGCTCAGTTGGTAGCCAGCTTGTGCAGCACTCATGAAGCCCTAGGTTTAGTCCTCAAAACCACATTAAATGGGCATGAGAGTTCACATTATAATCCCAGCTCTCTGGAGGTTGGGGCAGGAGAAACAGAAGTTCAAAGTCATATTCAGCTACACAATGAGTTTGAGGCTAGACTGAGTCACAAATGACCCTTGTCTCCAAAAACAAGAAAATAAAAAAATAAGAGAAAAAAAAAATCACCTGGTCAAAACCACAGCTTCTCAAAAGAAATCCTTGTATATTGTCTTTGGAAATGTGAATGTAAAATAATCTTTTACTATAGCTATTATGTAAAACATATTTTGGGAGGGGAAACTATGATGCAGCAATCTAACAGGTTTAAACTGGCATGCGGAAAGGCTGTCTGTGCTCTCAGCTAACTGCCACACTAATTACAACAGCTCAGACATAGATCTACTTGGCTATCAATACAACACACGTCATATACATGTATGTATATATATATGCATATATATATATGACGTTTTCTATACATACACACACACAAGATACTGTTTATCCTTTAAGAAGGAAACTGTATTTGCAACAACATGGATGAACATGGAAGACATTAATCAGAGATATAAGCCAGGAACATAAATTCCATGTGACCTCATTTTTATGGGGTTGGGGGGGGTCTATAAAAGCCAAACTCAAGAATGATTGTCAGACCCCAGGGCAGTGGTTCTCAACCTGTGGGTCATGACTCTTTAGATCAAATGAGTTTTTCACAGGGCTTACCTAAGACCACTGGAAAACAGGTATTTACATTGTGATTCATAACAATAGCAAAATTAGTTATAAAGTAGCAATGAAATAATTTTATGGTCCAGGGTCACCATAACAAGCAGAACTAAAGGGTCACAGCATTAGGAAGGTTGAGAACTACCGCCCTAAGGTATAGGGACGAGGAACACAGACCTGGGTCAAAGAGCGCGTGTTTTAGAGAAAGGGGAGATGTCTGGGAAGTGTTGCAGAGTCTAAGCTCTAGTTAATAACTGCACAGATTCCCTTGAGCAGACACTGGCCAAAAGAAACAGTGAGCTGACACATGTTTGTGAATGGATTTACTTGTTCCAGAATATGAACATATATCAAAACATATTGCATCCCCATAAGTATATAAAATTACTGTCAAATACATAGGAAAAATAAAGCAGCTTTTTATAATTTGCAATCAAGGATATTTTTCCTTGAAATGCTGGTGCATAAATTTTTACCATTTTGTTATTACAGAGCTATTAAATCAACTCTCAGTTGTCAGTAGGCGACCTCTCCTCACTGCTCCTAGCTTATCTCTTGCCCATCCTTCCAGACCACACACGAGAACCTACAGTTCTCTATCCAGGATAGCGGTTTCTTTACCTGTGTGTGTGTAGGCACGCACAAGGTTCTACACGTGTGGAGGTGAGAGGTCAGTGTCAGGTGTCTTCCTCAACGCTCTCCATCAGTTTTTGAGAAAAGATTTCTCACTACCCGGAGCTTCACCTGCTCCTTCGTGCCCTGTGCTGGGATTATAAGCACACACTGGCATGCTGGGTATGTGGTGCTGAGGATCCAAGCTCAGTCCTGTGCCTTGAGCCAGCGGGGAAGGGGGCCATCCCCAGCCAGGATGCCAGCTTCTTATGTAACCTTCCCTAGCGGTGGTCAAGGATACATGCAGCAGCGCCTGCTCTAAGCTGTATGGTGAAATGATCCGCTCGTGCTATCCTGCCCCCGTACAAATCCACATGCCGGGTAAATTCTAACGACTGTAAAGTATAAACACATTGAAAACGCAAAGCACATGGCTAGACGGGGCATGTCCAGATGAAAATGTTCACAGTGGCATTGCTCAGACAGCAAAAACTGGCAAGCAGCCAAAGCCCAGCACGAGCGCGACTGCACTGCATTCACTCCAACTGCCTAATAAAAATACAGTGTGCCATTTCTGCAAAACTCAAAATTAACAGTAGGGCAAACTCCACTCAGAATGATGATCCCTGGAGGGAAAAGGGACGTAAGGAACGTCCACAGCAAGTGACACTTGTATCTTTTACCTGTGACCAAGTACACACACTCTTCCAATTTACTGCATCTTATGTCTTACATACAAGTTTATGGACCCCTGTGGTATGAAACGCTTCACTTAAAACAGTCTAAAAATATGAAAGATGTTTAATATGAACATTACCATGTATGCAGAACAATAAAATTCGTATAAAAAACTATACACAAAAGACACCGCTCTCCCCCAGTGCCCCACATGTGTCATCGTGGTTGACCAACATGGAACCACAAGTGTGGGCAGGACTCTGAGTGCATCCGCGGCGCTTCAAGTCAGGCGGCGGCAGACCTGCTGGCCAGTTGCCCCGCTGCTCAGCTGTGCTTAGATTTTTCTTTGTCTTTGGATTTCTTTGGACTTCTGCTTCGGTCCCTCTTTCTACTCCTTTCCCTTTCATAAGGATCTTTCTGGTACTTGGGTTTGTGGCTGTTACTATAGTGACCATCCCTTTCTTGAGATCGGCTCCGGCTGCGGTTCTGACGGCGATCTCTCTTTTCATGCTTTTGTTTCTCCCAATAGCTTTCTTCTTCTTCATAATGGCCAAAACCCATTTCTCTGTAGATATCCTGTCAAAGAAATGCAGTTTTAAAGCCAGTCAGTAAAACCTTCACCTGTGAGCACTGTCAATTCATAAAGCCTAGAAAAATCAGCCATTAGCAAGCCATTGCAGCAAGTCAAATTCACTTTTTTATTTATTGCTTTTATTTTATTTAAGTTGGCTCATGCTATGTTGCCCAAGTTGGTAATGACCTCACACTTCTTCAGTCACCTGCCCAGATGGTTTCAGTGTGTGTGTGCCACCACTAATGCTAGAATTTTATACACTGTTTTAAAGCAAGTAAGCCACAAGTGTTAACCTAATTGGTTTACATATATTTCAGTTGAAGGATCAGATGCAAAAGCATGGAGCTGAAGCAGCCAAGTAAACCCTCAACAGAGTTTGTTTTTGCTCCTTACGGTATCTGAGGGACAAACCCGGGGCTTCACAAATGCCAGGCCGAAGTTCTGACACCCTAGCCCTGGAACAACCTAGTGTTCTGATTATATACAATCATATTCCAATCATTATCCACTTCCCCAAAATGTGGTCCCATCGCTGCACTGCAGTAAAACTACTAAAGTTCCTCTAATAATTCTACAAAGAAATATCACTCAAAAACACGAAAGATAAGTCAGTCAGGCTGAAAACAAAACAGACACTGCAAATTTTGGCCTGTACAAAGCCCACAGCACCTGCCAGGCTGGTCTTAAACTCATTCTCTAATCCAGGCAAGCCTTGAACTCCTGATCGCCCCCACCCACCACGTCTCAACCTCCTAAGTAGCTAGAATTAGAGGCTGTGTAAGCACACCTTCATCATTTTTTCTTTAAACTAAAAGATGAATAAATTGGTGCTGGGCTCAAACTCAAGGCTTCACGCACACTAACCACACATTCTACTGTTCCCTTAGCCCTGGTGATTTTTAAAGTGTTCTTTAAAATGTCATCTCTCTAATCTTCAAATGCATTTTCTATGGTCAGATGTGTTATATATGTTATATACGATGTGTTAACACTCTTACTATGTCAAGCATGGTGGCACACACCTTTCATCCCAGCACTTAGGAGGTGGAGACAGGCAGATCTCTATGAGTTTGAGACCAGCCTGATATACATAGCAAGCTATAGACCAGCCAAGGGTACACAGTGAGACTGTCTTCAGAGAGAAAAAAAATTCTTACTTCTCTATCCTTCAAAGTGAATTAAGAAACAATCCACTGCTGTCAAGACAATAAAAAAGTGTATCTGGGCTGGAGGTACAGGGGTGGCCTACTAGAGTGCGTACTTAGCAAGCCCACAGCCCTCCAGCCTGACCCCCAAACACAGATATCTGGAGAACTGAGATCCATTTTGACTACTCAGCAGCCAAGAGTCAGCTAAACACTACTTAGTTTCCTGTAACCTATTAAAACCCAGATCTCAGCAACATAAAACCACCTGCAGGATTAGAGCATAGGGTGAAAACTGAACAGGTAAGTTTCTGAACTGAATAGCAAGGCTGCCATGCAACAAGCAACTTAAGAAACAAGTTAAAACATCCTTGTGAAACTGGACATGACAGCAAATACGAGCAAACAGGAAAATCTGAGCATACACAGCTTGTACTGAAATTCCTGTTAATAACTGTCTTTAAGACGAAAATAAAAATACCAATGCTGAGCTTTTTTAAACAAAGTAATTAATAGAGCTATATTATAAAATCAAATTATGAAACAAAAATGTATTTACAGGGAAAAGGTTAAAAAATTTTAATTTAGAATTCACTTTTTTTAGTTATAATCTCCATAAATTACTTTTAAAACTGAGGCTGGAAAGATGGCTTAGTGGTTAAGAATACCCCTGAGTTCAAGTCCCAGCAACCACACTGGGAACTGAATGTCATCAACGTCACACTGTGGCTTGCAACCATCTATACTAGGCCCTGATGCCCTCTCTGGCATGCAGGTGTACATGCAGACTGAGCACTCACCTACATTAAATAAATAAATCTTTTCAAATTTTATTTTAAAACTTAGGGTGTGGTATCAGAGGACAGCCCTCACTGGGGTTGGTAATCTCCTTCCACATTGTTGAGGCAGGGTCTGCTGTGCCATCACCTTCTGCCAGGCTGGAGCAGCATGTCCCCATGCTGGTCCTCAAGTTTCTGGGAGTTTCCTGTTTCTGCTTTCCATTAGGTTAGGGTTAGGAGCGTAGAGATTACAGATGTTTAGCACAAGAGTAAGTTGTTTTTTTCTTTTCTTTTTAAATGTAGGTTCCAGGGACTGAACTCAGGTCATAAAATTTGCATACCAAGTGCTTTTTAAACCTGCTGAACCATCTCCTCAGCCCTTAAAAATTTTTTTAAACTGCTAAAAGCATTTCTTTATTTTTACTGCATGCCAAAAGAAAAAGACTGCCACAGTAAAGTTGTAAGTAATCACAAAGTAGGGGCGTGGGAGATCGCTCAGTCATAAAGTGCCTGTGAAAACCAGTACAAGGGCCTGAGCCCAGATCCTCAGCTCTCATGTGGGAAGTTAGGGAGGTGGAGCAGTGACAAACAGATCCCTAGAGCTTGCTGGTCAGTGAGTTTAGCCAATCAATGATCTCTGAGCTCAAAAAAAAAAAAAAAAAAAAAGAATGGAGAACACAGAAAAAGACACTTAACTTGAACCTCTGCCTCCATATACAGGAGCACACACATGCACATACATACAGACAGACAGACAGACACACACCCCACAGATATCTACCTGTATACAAACATGCACAAAAACATAAATATAAAGTTAAAAGTACCCACCCCCTAAGGTAGGATAAAAAGGTTCCTAACAGTGGGGAGAAGAGGAACTTGCATTTCTTTAAACCTCTGATTATCTCAAATGGATTCACTGAAGATTCCTAAGTACAGGTTTGAACACCTGTAGCTAAAAGAAACACATGGAGAGGGGGCTTCAAAGATTTTAGTGGCAAGTATGTTCAATATTCATAGGAATGTGATTATGACATCTATTTTAACAGAACTGAGAGGAAAGAGGTGGGCTATGAAGATGGTTTAGAATGGCCTGTAAGCCAAGTAGAGACAGGAGGATTGCTTAAGCTTGTTGGCTACCAGTTCAGGTGCAGGCTTCATAAGAGACCCTGACGCAAAGGAATAAAGTCAAGATTGATAAAGCAGGGCACCTGACACGTCCTGTAGTCTCCAGAACACACTCTCTGCACACATGTGTACATGCACTAAAATGCACTGCACACACAGATAGACAGACAGACAGACTGATAATTTGGGGGATGACAGAGGAGATATTCTGGTTAGATCACTATGGGTCAATTCTATTAGAATAACAGTATTAAGAAAAGGAATGACGATATATTCGGGGGGGTAAAACACTTACACAGGCAACTTGGACATCAATACTAACATCAAACACAGACACAGAGAGAGCACATAAAATATGTTGTAACCTACAAGGGGAAGAAAAGGGGAAATGGGATGGGGTTCAAGTTAGACGTTTTATGTGTACTATTATGTAAATGATCCTTTCTTTAACTCAGAGCCCCACTATGTAACAGCCTGGCTTTAGGCTCTTGCCCTTCCTGCTGCAGACTTGAAAGCACGACAGTTTCAGATGTGTGCCACCATGGTGGTTCAGCTAGATTCCATTTTTGAACCTTATTGTCTTAAAAACTACAAATCATTTAATCTTCCCATTGGGAGGCAGAAGCAAAGACAGACAGATCTCTTTGAGTTTGAAGACAGCCTGGTCTACATAATGAGGTCCAGGCCAGCTAGGTCTACACAGTAAGATCTTGTCTCAAAATAAAGCAGGCCACAAACAAAACTATAACCTCCCCAAAAAAGTTTTGTGCAAGCCATTAACATGAGATGGAAAATGAGACAAACTACCTGAAATAAGAACTAAGCTAATGTCATGGGCACAGGGAGAACTACCGTACGTGACCTTGAAGCAGCACCTGACAGCACCAGCGGAAGTAATGAGATTAGCCAGACATAGAAAATATTTGCACACACTTGCCCACATTTATTCTAACACCCTGTCTGAAGTATCTCCTTTCTCAAAGAAGGAAACTGTGACTCAAAGTTAACTTGCCAAGGTCACAGCAATGACAAGCAGCGCAGAAACTCTTAACTCTCCCCAGCAAAGCCTTGACTCTGCTTATCCTAACACAGCTCTTCATCTGTGCCTGACTGACATTCTCACAGTGTTCCTTCCCCACCTTAGTCTACTGAAATCCCCGTTCACCAGGACCACCTCAAATGACTAAATAAAGTAAAAATGGTAAAAATAAAAGCATGGATCTATGATAGAATGGCTTTTAAAAAATATTTTACAAAAGCAAAAATAGGCTAGAAATACTTCATTATTACTATTTTAGGAAATACACTACTCTGGGGAGCTTTTGATGTGATATTTAATTATGAATGCTATTTTACTTTTCATCTACAGTATAGACAGGACATAAACCTAAAGGGCTAGCCAAGGGTAATAGCTCACACCTGTCATCCTACCAACTGGAAGGCAAAAGCAGCAGGATCAGGAGTTCAAGGACAGCTCCTGCTACATATCAAGTTCAAAGCCAACCTGGATTACCAGAAACCCTGTCAATAAACAAACAAACCAAAGGAACCTTGAAGCCTACTAGCAGTGCTACCCCACAACCAGTGTCTAACAGTGGAAGAATGAATGAGCAAAATGTGGATATACACAAATGTAAAAAACAAATTATTAAACATTCAAAGTGCTGAAGGGCTGACAGACAGCTCAGCATTTAAAAGATTTTGCTGCTTTTCCAGAGGACCCATGTTCAGTTCCCATCACCCGCATAAGGTCGGCTTGTAACTCCAGCTCTAGGGGATCCAAAGCCTTCTTCTGACCTCCAATGGAAAGTATCATGTATGTATAGACATGTATGTGTAAATTAAATTATAATAAAAAACTTTTCTATTTGGTGGGTTTTTTTTTGTTTTTGTTTTTTGTTTTTTTTTTGGTTTTTTTTGAGGCAGGGTTTCTCTGTGTAACAGCTTTAGCTGTCCTGGAACAGAGCAATGTAGACCAGGCTGGCCTCGACCTCACAAAAAATATATCTTTTTAACTGTTTTAAGTGTTGACAAGCGGCCTGCACGCAAAACACTGCACACATAGTAAAGTGTTGATAAGCTAGCAATTAAGAAAATTTTCAATGGAGCAAATTTGGTTTTGTTTTTTGTTTTTGATGAAAATAGGTATCCATAGGTAAGGAGATCATTCTTGGTTACAATGTAGTATAATAATTTCAATTACTCTGAAAACAGTATTTATCCTACAGGATACATTCTTTAAACTTTAAGCTCATTAGCCTGTGTGGCCATCCATAGCTCAGAGCAAGAAATAACTGTTTAAAACTACACCTTATCCCTAAATCACACCACCAAGATGCATTGTACACAAAAATAGCAATTTTTTTCATATTTAAGCCTGAATATTAAAAATACCTGATTAGGATTTTTGATTGGCATATAATCTTCATCCTCTTTTTCTTCAGAGCAGTGACGTGTTTTCTTTTTGTGTTTTTTACTTGTGTGTGAATGACTTGATTTTGAATCTTCTGCCTGCTCATCTAGTATAAGATCGTATTTTGCACTGAAGAATTTAATTAAGGATTAATGGGACAAATGACGGAAAAGAAACAAAACATAACGAAATATGGTAAATACTGGAGGCCAAAAAGTTAAATATAGCTTAAAGCAAATAGCACCTGAAAGCACAGTATACTTTTCTAGAACAAGTAATACAGTGTCTTCACTATGGTCAGGAGAACTGGAAGAGATTTTGGGATCAGGCAGCTAACAACCATCATGGAAAAGTTATAAGGAGAAAAGAACCCAAAATATATTTGTCAATAATGAAAAAACTTAATTTAGAAAATGAGGCATGCCATCAACTAGAGAAACTGAAGGTATTATGAACCCCAAAGCCAAACACATTCTAGAGAAAAGGTACATTGCATGACTCTCTTTGGATCAGGAGATTTAGCAATAAACAGTGATGATGCAGAAATTATCCTAAGAATTTATAGCAACTAAAACTGTAAATTACACGAACACAGGTATACATATTAGCATCATTTTAATTATATAAAATGGGAACAATATTTAATAATATGTAATAAAACACATCTTAGTATCATAGCATGATGTAATATAAAAGAAATTGTTAATTATTTTTAAAGACTATGATGGCCTATATAAAAAAATAAAAGTGGAAAAAAAAGTTCAAACACTGTATGGTTGAACCCAGGACTAGGAGACAAAGCGGGCAGATTTCTGTGAGTCTAGTATGTAGCAAGTTCCAGGCCACTTAGAGCTACATAGTAAGACCCCGTCTCAAAAGAAACAAGCAAAAAAAGCCACATAGACTAGAGGTTGGGAGTTAAGAATACTTGCTGCTCTTCTAGAGGACCTGCATTCTGTTCCCAGCACCCCACGTCCAGAGATCCCACACCCTCTTCTGGACTCTTTGTGTACCCGTTTATACATCTACATACCTACCCATAGATATACACACATACATAAACCATAATTTTAAAAAAACAACTCTTTTAAAAAAACTTTATGAACAGTAGCACATACTTGTAATCCCAGCTATTCATAAGTGAAGGCAAAAAAAAGGCAAAAAAAAAAAAAAAAAAAAAAAAAGACTAGTCTGAGACTAGGCTGGGCTAGTAAGTAAGCCCTGTCTAGGGAAAAAATGGGACCCTATACATACAATACAGTAACTTTAACTTCATCAAACTTTATGAAAGACAAAGGCTTGAAAAATAAAAAGCACCATTTGTGTATGTGATCTGTGTATGTGGCAGAAGTGAGCAAATCTTTTTCTAAATTTTACATGAAATATCACTAAAATTTTAATTGTGATTGAAGCCAAGCTCTTTGGTAGAGTGCTTGCTACCATACAGAGAATCCTGGGTTTGATCCTAGCACAATAAAAATGCTTTAAATAACAAATAATTAATTTCTCTAATGTAATATAAAGCCTCAGAATAAAAGCAAGCATAAACTGGGAATGCTGATGCATTCCTTTAATATAAGCACTTAGGAGGCGGAGGCAGGCAGATCTCTTATGAGTCTGAGACCATCCTGGTCTACATTAGTGAGCTCTAGGACAGCTACACAGTGAGACTTTGTCTCAACAAAAAACCCATACATAAGAGAAAGTATAAACCTAGTGTAAAAACAGTCTCACTCTCGGAAGTAGACTGAGCTCTAGAATGTGCAGAATGAGAGGAAGCCTAACACACAAGTACTACTTCAGCTGCATCTGGGACTGCAGTCACCAGAGTCATGTCCTTCAGAACCAGAATCTAAGGTCTGAGTTCATAGCACCACTGCCTAGGCTTTCGTAGGCATGTCCCATATATACACACGATCAAAAAGTTAACAATATCCTCTCTAGCTTCCCACAAGATGGCCACATAGTCAATCCCATTATTACTTCACTATCTACAATTTCTTTCCTTTTTTATACTACGTCTGATTCTTTCCAATGTTCTTCAAACTGAAGGTCAGAATTCTGCAATGAGATGTAGAATTTATGGTTCATAACAAGCAATTTTAGAAGTCACATAGAGTAAGAAATAGAGAACAGTATCCAACAAAAATACTGTTAGTGGGGTACAGCTCAATGGGAGCACACTTGCATAGCGTGTGCAAGATCCTGGGTTAAATCCCCAGCACTGTCAGAAAAACAACAAGCAAACAAACAAAAACACCTTACAAAATTTTGAGTTGTATGTGCAGGGTTTGTGTATGAAAGATTTGCGTGTCTGTATATATATACACACATACATGAAAGAAGATATATGATTGAACTAGGTAAGACATACACTTTATTTTTTAAAGATGAGGTTCTATAAGTTTCCAAGCTTCACCATGAACTAGAAAGTAACTGGAATCTCATGAATTCACCCCACACTCCTAAACCTTCTAAATAATGTTAAAGAAAACAGTATCAAGGGTTGGGGAATAGCTCAATTAGTAGGTTGGTTGCCCATTCATGAAAACATTTTAGTGCTACAAACTTACAAATAATCTCTTGACTTCCTTGTGGTCAGCAGGACCTCCTTGGGAAGCATCTCCGCTTCTGATCTCTCTGCAGCCACACTTCCGTTATTTGTTCTAGACATTCCCTTCCAGGGGGTTAGCCTAAACTTCCTGTCACAGGCACACATTCATCTATGCCTTTATGACTATGAGCTTTAATCACATGCCTTCTATACCCTTTTTTAAAGACCAACCTCAGCTTGCTGGTCTGGCTGTCAGTGAAGCAAGCTAGGTTATGCTGTCAGCTCCCTTCAGACTCTAGCTCTAACACATCCCAAGGCTTTGAGCGCTGCAGACGAGCAACACATTTAAAAGCATGAATACCTAAAGGCCAAACTGATACTCATCTTTCCTTGATGAATACTTACCACAAGAAATGCCTATGAAACACAGAAGAGAATCTCTTCCTAGTATCAACAAAAACTAGGAAACAAAGATGCCATTTACCAGACATGATCACCAGACCTCTGCAATGTGTGGAGTGATAAATTATAATGGGAAAAATGATGGTCAAACAAATAAAAATGACATAATACGAACAGTATGCTTCACTGCTTTTCTAACCTGTTGCAACTTAAAACTTGGAAGAACCTAAATTACACGGTCAATAGATCTCTTTCTAAGCCTACAAATGTCAACTATTGTACTGAATAGGAAGGAGTCCTAACAAAGATTTAGCAAATCTGTTGCTAAAATGACAATGTATACAGAAAAAAAAAAAAAGCAATCTAATTGTGTGCAAAGAATTACAAGATTTTGTTATCTACATAAGGAAATTAAATATAAGAGAATAACACAAGGATATTTGATAGAAAGGAATTTAAAACATTAGTATATATAAAAATATCAAATTTACCTGACGATCTTCTGAGAACACTAGGTAAGTAGGAAAAGTATTTATGGTAATAGCAGGAGGTAAGATATTTAAGCTTAAGGTTTCCTTCAAACCCAACTTTCTCCATAATACAAAATATATTGAAAAGGCAAAGTCTATGGAAAACACTGACAAGCTGTGACAAACTGTCTCTTCACAATGATCTACACAGTGGATGGCCATGCATACAGTTCTTATAAAGGATACTCTTGTTTGGGCTTTACTTTTTCTTTCAGAACCAAATTGGATGGTTTATCTTGTTCCTTTTCATATTCCTTGAAATCACTCTTGGTATATTTCCCACCTATTTATTAAAAGGAGGAAGAATTAGCATCATGTAATGACACATTAACAATTTTATAAAACACGAAGGGCTACTGTATAAAAGGCACAACCTGGGAGGTGGAGAAGGAAGGACAAAAGGACCCTAGCAAGCCCGCCTGCTATCCAGCTGAAAGTGGATGTCCAATTTTCTCGGTAGTCATACGCTGCCACCTAACGACACATGTGAAGATTACAACATCCAACTAAAGTAAGTACCCACACTACATTGTTCAAGTAGTCCAAGCACAGCCAGCTGTTACCACTCCTCCTCAACAGACATGTGACCACCCCTCCCCAACAGGACTGCAATGATAGCATGAAAAACACATCAAGGCTGGAGAGATGGCTCAGGTTAAGAGCACTGGCTGCTCTTCCAACGGTCCCAAGTCCAATTCTAGCAACCATACGGTGGCTCACCTCCTCTGGCCTGCAGGCATACATGTAGGCCGAACACTGTATATTTAATAAATAAATCTTAAAAAAACAGAACTCGAGAGGCTGGTTTGGGAAATGTACAGGCCTGGTGAGACTGGTGAGCCACGCTGGGTCAGGTTCCTCCTTCACCTACAAGAGAAGCCGACTCAGAGCGAAGCTGACCCTTCTGTATTACGATCCAATTGTGAACAAAAAGCTACACTCTCTCTGAGCAGTGGGCTGGAAATGAACTTGATTTACAAATGAGAAGACCAAGGATGAGGCACTGGTTCAGAACCGTGCAGCATTCACTGAAGAAGAAGAAACTACAGCATGGCCTTTGGTGAGGTAAAGACGTATCACCAAAGGACAGGAACAATTTGATGTAAAGGAACAATTTGGAAAAATAGGTTTTCACACAGACCAGATATTTCTCTCTCTGGACTTTTTTATAGACCTTAATAAAAATATTAAAGAAAACATCAATTCATCTTCACAAAGCACTGAGAAGAGCAGTAATCATGTATTTCAATAGCAGGGAAGGAATCATAAGACACAGGAGCACAATGCAAGTCACTTCCTCCTCTCAGAGATCAAGGCTTCCAGTGGCCTTCCAATTGCCAACTCTACCAATTGATTTCTCCCTTTCTAAACCCTCATAAGGTGAAATAGCCCTTCCTGCCAAACTATCCATTTTATTTTTAAAATGCAGTAAAATCATGGGAAACAAATTACAAATGATATAGAAAAAGCGATCTTGAGGCTGGAGTGATGGCTCCATGGTTCAGAGCACACAGAGCTCTTTGCAGAGGACCTGGGTTTGACTCCAAATACCCACATTATGGCTCATAACGATCTGTAACTGCAGTCCCAGGGATCTGATCTCTGGCCTCTGTTGGCACCAGGCATACACATGGTGAACATACATATGCACAGACACACAAATAAAAATAAATAAATCTTTCAAAAGTGAAATAAAGGGGATCCTAATCTTCCTGGTAAAAATTAACATTACATGTGAGTAACTACCAAAGTGAAACCTTTTTTGTTGTTGTTTTTGGGTTTTTGAGACAGGAGCTTAACTATTTAGCCTACTGGCCTGGAAATGGCTATGTAAAATAAGCTGACCTCAAACTCACAGAGATCTGCCGGCCTCTGCCTCCCCAGTGCAAACCCTTTTTAAAACCCTGTAAAGAGAAGGAAAGCTGAAGGGGAACATCTCTTTGTCGAGCTGGAGGCCTGCGACAGGGCAGGCTGCTGGGAGGACACAGGTGTGGCTCTAGCTGAGACTCCTGAAGGGGAGGCATGAAGACTGGGGTGACCGCCTCCTAGCCAGGCAGGAATAGTGGAGGGAGGGGAACAACAAACCCAGGGACAAACCCTTTGATCTAAACATTACCCTGCCTACAAGAAGGGCAGGGATAAAGAGGGAACAAAGACTGAGGGAAGGTCCAACCAATACCTGGCCCAACCTGAGACCCATCCCATGGGAGAGAGCCAGCCCGACACTGTTAACGATGCTCTGCTATGCTTGCAGACAGGAGCCTAACCTGACTGTCCTCTGGGAGGCTTTACCTAGCACCAGATCTAGACAGACGCTAGGACTTGCAGCCAACCATGGAATGGAGCTCCAGAGGTCCCGTGGAAGTGTTGGGGGAAAGATGGAAGGACTTGGAGGGGAGATGAACCTCACAAGAAGAACAACAGAGACAACTAACCCAGTCTCAGGGGTCTTACAGAGACTGAGACATCAACTAAGGAGCATGCATGGTCTGGACCTAGGCCCCCTGCACATATGTGCCTGATGGGTGGATTGGTTTTCATATGGGGTGCCTGGCTAGTTGGGGGGGGTGGGGGGGTGCTGTTTTTGAGATGGACTCTATTGCCTGCTTTTGGATCACTTCCTCCTGGCAGAGCTACCTTGACTGGCCTCAGGGATGAGGATATGCCTAGTCTTGATGGACTTGGTATGCTGTAAAGGGTTGATACGGGGAAAGGGAGAGAAGAAGGTAGAAGGAGAGAAAGGGGGGACTAGGAAGAGATGAGGGAGGGGGCACTCTTGGAATAAAGTAAATAAACTGAAATTAAAAAAGATAAAAACCCCGCAAAACATCTTAAAGTCAGGTAGGAATATACTTGAAAGACAGGACACATGTCTGGCATCTACAAGGTTTCTACACACATGAGCACACACAAAGTTAGTGGGGAAAGCTCACAACTAGTGAGTGAAAGCCAACACTGACAAGACTGAAGCCAGCCTAGACTCCATAGAAAAACTGTCTATGTCTCAAAAATTACATTCATTTAGCTTCAAAGATTTAAACTAAAAAGAAGAGAGAAAAAACATGCATGGGTGTACAAAGAATGGCTGAAGAAAGAACAGGCAACTGGATATTTCTGGGAAGAGCAATTGGGGAGAAGAGCGGAAGAGAATCTTATATAACAAAAACAAGGAAAAAAAAAAACGTATCTAAAAGAACCAAATCATAAAAAAGTCTTAATTACTTCAACAGCAAATGTCTTCCATGGGTAATTTAAAATATAAACAAACATTAAAGAAAGAAGGTATTTTCATCCATCAACACATATACACACATTCTAGATACCAGCTTTATAAAATCCTAAGTGACCTGAATTCTATTAACATTTCTCGCAATTAACAGCACAAAATTAAAGCAATGCATGTATACACACACACATACACACACACACACACAGACTATCAATAAAAAGAGATAAACCAACATACCTTTCCCTTTCCATTTAACCTTTGCCACCGACTGGCTAAAATCCACATGTATTCTCCTGTCATCTATAAGTACATTATCCATTTTGAAAAATGCTTTCTCACAGTCTTCTTCCTATTAATGATTACAAAAGCTCAAGCATGAATGTTTACAGGAAAGACTTCTGCAGGAAGAACAAATACTGTAAATGCAAAAAGGCTATTATTATTAAAATTGCTATTCAAGTACTTCTTACTCAGCAGACATTAAATGTATTACATCTACCATCTCAACGCTGGAAATAACCTTCTGAGGCTGCATTTCTTTATTATCTCCAGTATCTCAATGAGAAAACAGACATTTGATGAGGTATAGAAGGAGCCAGGGTCAGTGCCATCATGTGAACTGAGGCAGTCTGACTGCAGTGGACATGATATACTTACCAACTAGAAGATACAGGCCTATAATTCTAGTTACTCGAACTGTAAAAAATAGTATGTCCCCCAGAGTGTCATCTTCATAAATATGGTGTTAAGTTTAGCAGGGGGAATGGGGAGATGGCTCAGTGGTTAAAAGCACTGGCTGCTCTTCCAACGGACTGTGGTTCAATTCCCAGCACCCACATGGCAGCTCACAACTGTCTATAACTCCAGTTCTATGGATTCTGACACCTTCATACCAACACACAGAGAGTAAAATTAAGTAAATTATTAAAGGAAAAAAAAAAGGTTTAGCAGGGATTGGGGATAGCACAGCAGTAGAATACTTGCTTAGTATGCCCAAAGAACCAGGATTGGAAAGTTGAGGGAGAACTCCCAGAACCAAACAAAAACCCCTGCAAGCCAGGCAGTAGTGGCACACAATTTTAATCCCAGCACTCAGGAAGCAGAGGTAGGTGATCTCTGTGAGTTCAAGGCCAGTCTGTAGTCCATGACAACCAGGGCTAAACAAATAAACAAAAACCAAAACAAACCAAAACAAAAAACCTGGCAATTTGGAAGCAGTATCTAACCTAACAGGGAACTATGGCCATTTTCGAAATCAACTTAGCAGCCAGGCACAGCAGCACACCCCTGTAACCCTAGCACTCAGGGAGGCAGAGGCAGGTGAATCTCCGTGAGTTCGAGGCTAGCCTGGTCTACAAATTGAGTCCAGGACAGCCAAGGCTACGCAGAGAAACCCTGTCTAGAAAAATCAAACCAACCAACCAACCAAACAAAAACATCAACAAAAATCATCTTAGCATGACTAGTCATTTGTTTCAATGCATAAATATTTTTATAAGCCAAAAGTAAAGCTCTCTTTTCTGCTGGCACCAACAAACCTTGATAAATAAAAATTTTAGTACATATAACATAGAATCTATGTATAATCTTTTACATGTATGTTTTTCCTAATCATCCACTATTCATTTTGAACCCCTAGGATTTAAGACAGTGCCTAAAATATAGAATATATTCAATAGACATTTTGGAATTAATTTAACTTGTAAAAAGACACTATTAAGACACGAGCTGGCCCAAATCTACAATTAAAAAAACAAACAAACAGAAAACAACACACCAGTGCAAGTGGCTAAATTAATCTGGAACAGTACCAAATACACCCCAATTCAAATCCTACCCAGGATATCCAATAGCACATAATGTTGAATAAGCCACAGGACCACCCTGTCTCAGTTTACTTGTTTTGAAAAACAAGTAAAAAAAAAAAAAAAAAAAGATAGTATCTATCTCCTAGAGTTGCACATAATCTCCTAGGATTATACACATTAAACACAGGAAAGTAAGGTAACATCTGACTTGAAGTAAGCACTTGACTAACCAAGCTATCATCACTACTGCAGATCTAGCAGCAACTATCTGATCTAGTCCTCACACTTTATTCATAAGCAGAAAAGCCTTACGGAAAAGAGCTTAAAAAATGAGCAATGCCCAGTATTTGGCCAGTAACTAAGCCTAGATTTTAACATTCCTCCATTTCTCTTTCTTGTACTCAGTTATGTAATAATTAACAGTATATGCAAGGACTTTTTCTAAAACAATGTCATTCAGGCAGATTGTGGTTGAACCAACAGTAAACAAACATGAGCATCAGTAGATGCTCAACTTATTCCCAGTGTAAAGTTACAACAAAGTTAACGTTCTTGGATTGCTAAAGAAAAGCACAAGCCTAGAAACTAAATTTTTCATCTTTAAGACTACTCAGCTGGGCAGTAGCGCACACCTTTAATCTGCTTGGGAGGCAGGGGCAGGCGGATCTTTGTGAGTTCAAGCCAGCCTGGTCTACAGAGTAATTCCACAGCCAGGGCTACACAGAGAAATCCTGTCTCAAAAATACAAAAAAGACTCCTCAAAGACGAATAGCCAAGGTACAGTGGTGCAGACCTCTAATCCCAGATACACGGGAGGAGGCTGAAGGAGGGAGACACCTAGTAAGACATCAGCCGAGGAGCACACCAAGAACCCATCCTCAAAAACTAAGGAAGAAAACCAGAATCTAGTGTATTTAGATTATGACATACCTTTTCAAATTCAATGAAAGCATAACAGAGGGACTCTCCTGTTTTCCAATCCCGGATAACTTCACAACTGAAAAGAATAAAAAAAAAATTTAGAAAAAGTCAAAGAAAGAGAGAAAGAAACAAAGAAAGAAAAGAAACCACATGCTTGAATTCTTCCGACCAGAACAAATAAGCCAGCTATTAAACTCACAGAATTCTGTATCTCCAAAGTTTTCAGTAACAAGTAACACACACCTCAACGATCTAGTAAATGAATTATCAGCCTGCTGCTGCCTCCCAAGTACTTTGATTAAAGACATAAGTCACCACGGTTTGGGCTTATGCTTTGGATTTTAAAGTAAATGAGGCTCAAATTTAATATTGTAACCACAGGTGCCACACAGAACTAACTTACCAAACAATAATGAAAAGGAAGAGGCAAGAAGGTGGAGTTGAGAGCTGCTGGCTTGTCTCTCTCCATGCATCGTACGAACTATTTTAAAAACATTAAATGAAGGGGCTTCCTAAATGTGGTACATATTAATCAGCTAGAAAATAGTCTCCTGACTAGCTTTACACATTTTTGCATTAATAACATAGAGGGGCCCCTGAGATGGGTCAAAGTAAAGGCACTTGCTCCTGAGGCTGAAGACCTGAGTTCACTCCCCAGCACCTACATGGGAAAACAACCATCTCCTACAAGCTGTCCTTTGATTTTCATATGTGCCCAGTAAATAAATACATGTATTTTCTAAAAAGCTGGCAGCAGTTTATTTTTATAAGGATGATGTACCAGCTGGAGAGATGACTCTGGTTAACAGCATTTACTGCTCTGCCAAAGGATCCACATCTTCTCAGCAACCCAGCTGGCAACTCACAACTATCTAGAACACTAGTTCGAGATCTGACAACTACTTCTACCCTGAAAAGACACTTGCATACGTGTGGCATACACTCACATAGACATACACATACATACTTTTAAAAATAATATTTAAAATAAAATACTCAATGATAATAATAATAATATAAGAAAAATTAAACAAAAGAAAAGAAAATTTTAATTGGAACAGTCTGGCATTTTACAAAGCGCTTGCTTTGAACGCAAGGGAACCCAAGTGGAGCGCTTTGAGCTTATAATCACTTGCGAGGCAGAACAGGTGGATCCCCAGGATGCAGTGTGGCCAGCCAGCACAGCCTGCTTGACGCGCTCTAGCGGAAAGAAATACTGCCTCAAAAATAAAAAACAAATAAATTTTTAGAACACTAGACACTACACCTTGGTGGACACCAAGGCTGTCCTCTAGCCTCTATACCCTACACATGCAAAACAAAAATGAAACCCACAACTACAAACCACAATTTTTTCATTTCTAAGGAATAGTAATATAAACTTGTAAATCTCAATACTCATGAGTGTGGAAGGCCAGAGGAGACCCTGTCTTAAAACCCCTGCACATGTACGCACACAATCACACAAACAAAAGGCTAGACACATAGTGTAATTGACGAAGTATTTGCCAAGTATGCAAGAAACTCTAAGCTTAATCCACAAAAGCACAGAAACTGCGTGTGATGGTCAGCTACAATCCTAGCACTCAGGAGGTGCAGGCAGGAATATTAGCGGGTTCAAAGTCATCCTCGGCTATGTTGTAAGTTTAAAAATATATAAAATTTGGAAAATTTAATTATGACAGGCTGCTGATAGTTTTAGAAGCTGAATTACATAAGTATTTTAAGTATTAAACAAGATTGTTGGGAATATTAGAGAGGTAGACTTAAATTGCTCAATTCATGCTTTATGAAAATATGTTTGAGTTTGAAAACACACTTTTCTTTCCAACTGTTTAGATACCTGTAAAGTCACCAATATAAAATTCACCAAAGAGGCTGGGATTATGTCTCAGTGACAGAGGATTTGCTGTTTAACATGCATGATGCCCTAGGTTTGATCCCCAGCCCCACTAAAAATAAAAACAACAAGTTTAAAAATTCACTCAGATTTGACGAACTCACCAAAAATGTGTAATTAGCAAACTCCTGGGTGTGACGGCATGGGGTTCTAAGTCCTAACACCCAGGTAGATCTCTCTAAGTTCATGCCCAGCATGGTCTATGTAACAAGTTACTGGCCTGTCAGAGCTATATAGTAAGACCCTGTTTCAAAAAGGCAAAAAGTAAAACAAACATCAAAACCGATCAATTAATACTTACCTATTCCCAAATTTCTCTTTCACTAACCCTGAAATTACCTTCTTATTGGTCCAAATCTTGAGAATATTATCTCCAGGTCCTCATCTGTGGTCACTGGATTTAATTTACACACAAACAGCACATTTTCTGGAGGTTTAATATCTGCATCAGGTAGGTCTCCCACCTAAAGTTACAAATAATCAAGCATACAAATCAATTCCTTTAGTTTCTATTCCAAATAGTTCCGTCCAAGCCCACAACATTGATTTCCTAAAACCATCTAAATTTACATCCTGAACTATTCAGCAACCCCCCCCCCCCACAAAAAAAGTCTAAAAAATATTTCAAGGACTACAAGATGGCTTGTGAGTAAAAGAGCTTGCCATCAGGCCGAATGACCTGGGTTCAATTTCAATTCTCACATATGTCAGAACATGTCCAAGAATGGACTCATGTGAGATTTCTGAGAGCTTGTGAGAAACTGCCAAGAAGCCAACACAAGAGTATTGTGACCTCAGTTTCTTCAGAAACACAGAACTGTTCTTGGAATGTGCTTCTGTGCCTCTCCCAGGTATTTCAGATAGGAGTGAGTTTACTTCAGATTATTCCTGACAACTGGCTGTTGTTATCTGTTTAAATGTCTGTGTGGACTCATGTGACTCCTCTTACCCATCAGAGAATAAATTGTCAGATGCTCTGAATAAAGTGGGTTACTGCATGAAACTTTAGTCTGCCTCATTTATCACCTCCATTCTCCCAGGTCCCATCACCTCTTGAGCAGTAAACAGACGCAATGGAAGAACCAACTTCTGAAATTTGTTCCTTGGCTTCCACGTGCATACTATAACTGGCATGTACTTATATATATATACACAAAAAACAAAATGTAATAAAAATTTTTTCAACTAAAAAAAAAAAATCTAATATTATATCTTTCCTGGTATTAACAACACTAAGAGCTATGTTTTTACCTGACTTGATTCCTGCAAATCATTGCTTCTAGCTCTTCAAGCAATATCACAATTTCCATTCCTTTATTAACTTCTAAAGTTTACTTATGTTTTAGGCAGGATCTTACTGGAGCTCAGACTGGACTCAAACCTGAGGTCTTCCCACCCTAACTTCTGAATACTGAGAGAACAAGGCCTGTGGTGCCACACCAGCAACAATTTCCACTTTAAAGGCAGGTACAGTGAATTAGACAGTTACAGCCGGGGCTGGAGAGATGGCTCAGTGGTTAAGAGCACTGTCTGCTCTTCCAAAGGACTTGGGTTCAATTCCCAGCACCCACATGGCAGCTCACAACTGTCTGTAACCCCAATTCCAAGGGACCTGACACCTTACACTAATGCACAAACAAAAAAATTAAATAAATTACTTAAAAAAAAAAAGTTACAGCTAAGACATGACTCCAGGCTTAACCTAGCTTCAAAATCCCAAATTATCCCCATTTTTAAGTATTTGACATTGTTTTTTTTTTTAAAAAAAAGATGTAAAGCATAAGTTATGAAAGATACAAGAAAAGCCATGGGGCTAGCTCAGTGGTAAAGTAAAGGCATCTGCCATCAAGCCTGATGACCTAAGTTAGAGCCTCAGTGAAGCAGAGAACTAATTCTTGCACGTTGTCCTCTGACCTTCACACAAAATAAAAGTAATGCATTTTAAAATTAATCATTTTTAAAAATTCATTATGTATACAGTGTTCTGCCTGCATGTGTGCCTGTGCACCAGGAGAGGGCACCATATCTCATTATAGATGGTTGTGAGCCACCATGTGGTTGCTGGAAATTGAACTCGGAACCTTTGGTAGAACAGCCAGTGTTCTTAACCTCTGAGCCATCTCTCCAGCCCAAAATTAATCATTTTAATTAATGAAATAAAAACTACCTGGCCTAAGAAACAAATATATTCCCCTAGTCCCCTTGTCCTTCTGCTTTTCTCACTAGAAAGACAGATAGACAGACAGATAGGTTCTTTTTTGGCTATTCCTCTTCATACCTCCAAAATGTTTACCTACTACATCATTAAGAAATGCATTATTTAGTTTTGCTTATTACTGAAATTTTGAAAAATACAATTATGTAGAATCCAGTGGTCAGTGATTTGTAATACCTAGTTCTTTCCATACAGCTTTTCATAATGGAGCCACAATTTCTACAGTTTTTTTCCCTTAAACTCTCAACTTTTACTTTATCCAAGCTCTAGTCAAGATCAAAGTCGGCTGCAGCAGCAAACAGAGCGCTGCAGAGTGCTCGGTACACTTCCTACAAGAGACCACAGAGGGCAGCAGTGAGAGAACTGAGATGAGAGAACTGTACTTTCTAAAAGCACTTTGAGGGCAGCAACATTCCTTTATAAGTATATTTGAAAATTCTGAGATGAGCATGTACAGAATTACATACTGGATAAACACACCACAAAGAAGATCTTGAAATTCAGAAATAGGAGCTTCAGAGCCATAATCTACTCAACATTTCCGAATCTGGTCAAAAGCAACAGCAGCCTCTTAACCAGGCCCCAGGAAGTCGCGTCACAGCTAGAGCCCGTGCTTTTGAGCAGGCTGATGAGCCAAGGAGACTGAGACTAACCTGGGCAACACAGTAAGACCCTGTCTAAAAAATAAAATAATTAACAGAAATCCATAAAGGACAGGAAGATGAATAAGAAAGAAGTTAATGGAAAAAACTTGCAGGTGGCTGAAGAGATGGCTCAGTGGTTAGGAGCATCTACTGTTCTTTCTGAGACCTAATTTTGGTTCCCAGAATGCATGTCAGGAGGCTCACAAGGCACCTGTCACTCCAGCTCCATGGGCACCTGTGCTCCACAAACACACACACACCCTATTAACTTGGCTGATGCAGCTGGCCAAAGAAATGTGATTCAGGGTAGCCAATTTAGTAATTAATCAGCTCAAAAAAAAAATCTCTAATGTACATAAAAATAGTCCAATAAACAATATTGAAAAATTATATACATACTAAACCAAATAACTATCTCCCATTAAAATTTTTTTTGTTTACATTTGTGTGTATTTGTGGACGTGGGTGTGGGAATACCACGATGTACATATGGCGGTCAGAAGACAACTTACAGAGTTGGCCTCTCTCCTTTTACCATGTGGGTTCTGGTGACTCAACTCAGGTCATCAGGCATGTCAGCAAGTATCTTTACTCACCAACTCACCAAGCCTTCCCCTTTTTAAGGCACGAAGTAATTTATGGAGAAATAAAACCAACCTGCTTATTTTCATGTTACTGTGTCCTGCACGATGTAATCCCAGCTGGGCACAGTGGCATTCGCCTTTAATTCCAGCACTCAGGAGACAAAGGCTCTCTGAGTTTGAGGCCTGCCTGATCTACGACTGACAGGGCTACACAGAGAAACCATGTCTCAAAAAGCCAAAACAAAAGTAATCCAGAAAAAACCCGCACTAAATTTTTTAATAGTTTATTATCACAAAAGCAGATATACTTCTAAAAATGTGTAAGTTATATAACAACTATTTGACCAAAATTATTATCTTACCATCTCCAGAAGAATAGCTTGAGTTTTAGCCTCTTTTTCTGCCTTTATTTCTTCTACTTCTTCAGCCGATCTTCCTTTGAAATCATCAATTTCTTCATCTGCTCCTATTCGACCACTCTGTAAAATATAAGTTAAAGTTCTGAAAATCACAGATATCATGTTTTATTCTTGGCCTATCAAACATAATAAAATAGAAATTTATAAACATCTGGGCACTCATTTAAATTAATTCCATAGTACTTGTGTTGGTATAATTTTTTTTTAATGTATACACCTTACCCTTGTTCATTTAAATACTGATTTCTCCCCCACCCCACCCCCAACTCTCTGGTTTCAATCCGGATATTGCATTGTGATACTCATTCTAAGCATCCTCTCTCAACTCTTGTGTAAACAGGAACAAAAAAAAGCAACTAGACACAATGTTGAGCAGGGAGGAGCCAGAGGACAGGAAAGAGGGGAGGAGCTAGAAGGCGGGAGAGGAGTGGGAGGAGAAGGAGCGAGAGGAGAGCGAGGAGAGAGAGCTGGAGGAGAGATTTTGGAGGATGTGGAGCATGAACCAGACCTAAGATTTCACAAAAAGCAAGTATAATGTGGGAAATCTAAATGTTAGGAAACTGAGGGCTTGGAGGTTTAGGAGGGAGTAAATATTGCCCAGCATTGTGTTCTAGCTTAACTAAAAACCCACTCTGTGTGGTGATTTGGTTATATAGCTGTTTAAGATTAACAGCAAGCTTTATTTACTAGAAGATAAACCAATAATAAATATTAATCGTCACCTACAACATACTTGCCAGACTTGACTTCTGACTGATTATAAAATCAAAAGAAGTATTTATATAAATGCTATTATTTAACTAAGCGTTCATTAGAAAGGGTACATAATTTTAGAATTAAATACCAAACTCAACCATAAATTTAGCTCTGAGAAAACCTTGTGAACACCTTAAATTACACTGTAAATCCCTGAGAGAACACTCGCTACAATCCATAGAAATGTTTGGGTTTAGCCTGGTTCCAGAATATCCCCACCGAAAAAGTATCTTACAGGACGATCGTTCAGTTTGACCGTGAGCTATTCCCCTAGAGTTGGTTGAAAAAAGAAGCTTCTAAGCATTACTTATACAAGGTTTCAAAACTAAGACTTCTTGTAGAATAGGAACTACGGAGAGAAATTAAGGAAATATGAGAAAGCTACAAAAAAATCCCCATCTATGGGTGAGAACGGAATTCTAAACTTGCTCTAGTGTAATAGTACAAACAAGATGAGCAAAAGAGAGAATTGTTTTAATATACCTGTAAAAAAAAGGTGCTACCAGCTTGGTATTGTGGCAAACTCCTTTAATCCCAGAATGTGGGAGGCACAGGCAGGCAGATCTCTATGAATTAGAGGTCAGCCTGGTCTACACAGCAAAATCCCAGGCCATCCAGAACTACAATAGTAAGAATCTGTCTCAAAAGAAAAGAAACAAACAATACCAAGGTGCTACTTACATCTAGTTGTTCCCTTGTAGGTTCTGGTGAGCGATCAGGAATTAATAAATCAAGAGGGTCTTCAAATGGGTCATCTAAAACCACTGTATGATTTATCCTTACAGAACAACACAAGTCAAACGTTACACTGGTTTCAGACTCCACGCTTATTTTCACAGATTTTAGCATGTAACTATTTCTAATTCCCAAAGACTTTACAGCATATGAGTACTATTGACTGTATACAGTTTACTTCTATAATGGGCAGCACTGTATTATTCCCTTTGACATTATTACTGGCCACGATGGCTGGCACTTTTGTAATCCCCAGCACTCAGGAAGTCAAGGAAAGAGAATCAAAAGCCTGAGCTAGAGAATAAGTTCCAGGTAAGCTGGCCTATAGCAACATTCCGTCTCAAAGCAAACATGAAAAAAAACTAAAGAAAGAAAGAAAAAAGGAAATCTCTAAATCTGTACAACAAAATAAACCGAAGAATAATTCTAACCAACATAACGTTAGTACAAAGGAAAAACATATAAGCTCCTTTGACTACTAACTAGTTGTGACAGTTAATTCAACTGTCAACTTGGCAGGATCTGGAAAGACCTGGAAAGGGAGTCTCGGCTGAAGTGGGCTGTGGGATGCCTATGAAGTAGGAGGCACCGTCTCCTGGGCTGGGGCCCGGAATGAATGAAAAGGAGGGGCTAAGCACAAGCACTCCTTGCTCGGCTTCACCCCATGGACGCTCCAAGTCCACGTTAACCCCTACTGCACCCTTAGCTCTGAACCAAAAGGAACCATTTTCTTAAGTTTTGTCAGAGTATCTTATCACAGAAAAGTAGGAGAAACTGAGCTATTGTCCTCTGTGTAGAAACCTCATCCACGCCGCTACACGCTCAACACTACAGCGTTAGGACGCTCTAGTGCACTAAGACAAGCAAAGGTGACCACACCTGATGTCTTGGTATGGAACAAAGTCCTTGTCCACAAAGGTCTCGTTGATTTTCTTAACTATATCCATGCCTTCTGTCACTTCGCCAAACACTGTATGAACTCCATCAAGGTAATCTAGATTTTCTCCTGTAGTAATAAGAAACTAGACCGAAGGGCACATAATAAATATTTAAAAACATATTTAACTCTGAAATCACTTAGAAATACAAAACCAAGACTCCAGACTTACTGTGTCAACTCTCATACACTTACGTTTAAAACTAAATAAAAAGCAGAGCTTGTGTTTACATTAACAGGCGCCTCAGTGTTCCCAACGGTTTAAACACTTCAATAAGACAGGCCTGATAGTGCCTCACAGCCACAAGAGGGCATCAGGTGCCCTAGAATTGGCGTTTCAAAGCCTCCTGAGTCATCATGTAGATGCTGGAACTGAGCTGGAGCCTCTGGAAGGGCAGTTAGTGCTCTTAACCTCTGAGCCACCTGCCCTGGTACCAACCCCACCCCCCAAGTGCCCTTTAATATAGAAAAGAAATACTCTGACATTTTCCCCTGAAAAATGTTGTTTAATACACTCTCATTACTGAGATGTCCCAACCTGAGATCCATGCTGACCACTGCCATTGTTCACCATGGACACAGTGCCTTTCTTCTTGTGCTTAATCCTTGGTACTTTTTCTGCCTCAAAAAAGCTTGCTTGATCACCATACAGTTGTCTGAAAGTATACAATAAAGTTGTAAAACTTCAGTACTCTCAAAATGAAACACAGATACTGTAAGTGTGCTTGTGTCTTTATAAATACAGCACTGATTCCAACACTCCTTCTTTTTCCTTACAGGCATTCTGGGAACTACCACAGAATCTGAGCCATATGTTCACATGAAGACTGAAGCACCACTGCCTTGTAACAATTTTGAGACCAGCCTGGGCCACATAGTGAGTTCAGGACAGCCTGGACTAGAGTGAGATCCTGACTTGTAAAACCAAATAAATAAGAACTACGACATGTGTGATCATGTAAATCTATAGTCCAACACAGGAGGCTAAGACATAAGAATCTTGAGTCTGGCCAGGCAGTAGTGGTGCACACCTTTAATCCCTGCCTTGGGAAGCAGAGGCTGGAAGATCTCTGAGTTCGAGACCAGCCTGATCTACAGAACGAGTTTCAGGACAACCAGGAATAAAGAGAGACCATGACCTCTGACCACCACCCCCCACCAAAAAAAAAAAGAATCTTGATTCTGAGCCAAGCCTAAGATACATGGTAAGTTCTAAACTAACCTGGGCTACAGAATAAGACCCCATCTCAAAAGCAGTCAATAAATGAATAGATAAATAAAAACAGAGGGTGGGGATATTGCTCAACTGGTACAATGTATGTTTAGCATGTGTACTGTGTGTTCATGATTGCCAGCAATGTAAAGCCATGTTTAATGGTGCATGCCTCTAATCTCAGCACCTGGAAAATGGAGGCAGGAGGAGTACCTCAAGCCCATTCTCAGCTTGACAAGATCAAGTTCAAGGTTAGCCTGGGTAACATATGCTCCTGTCTCTAAATACACATATACACACATGTATGCATACTGTCCTGGCTGTCCATTCATCAACTCGACAGAAGCTGGAGTTGGAGTTATTTGGAAAGGGGAACCTAAACTGAGAAAACGGCCCCATCAGACTGCCTGCAGGCAAGTCTACAGGACATTTTCTTGACTAATGACTGACGTAAGAGGGTCTAGCCCAGAGTGGGTCAGCGCCACCCCAGTGAATGTGCTGGCTGTGTAAGAAAGTACGCCGAGCAAACCCTGAGAAGCACAGCGGTGAGAAGTGTCCCTTCATGGCTTCTGCTTCATTCAGCCCCTGCCTTAAGCTCTGGTCCCGACTTCCTATAGTGATGTAGTGTTACCTGAGAGAAACAAACCCTTTCCTTTCCAAGCTGTTTTCACAGTAATAGGAACCCCAACTAAAATCCATACATGCGGACTTACCCAAATACAGACTCTCCTCCACGGCCAGTCCCTGTAGGATCGCCTGTTTGTATGATAAAATCCCTCTATAATAAAGAGAACTCTTTGTTAATTCACTTTGCTACAAGTTTCCAATCAAAAAGCATGACTAAAATCTACCAACTTACCTGTACATTGTGAATAAGGCAATAGTTGTAATATTTTATTTTGCACAACTTCAGAAAATTCAAGCAAGCTGAAAGAAAGTAAAAACTAAATTACAGGAAAGCAAAAATTCAGCTTGAAACAATTTGTAAAAGCATGATTAGTACAATTTACTCTCTACATTTGCATTTTTATTCAAAGAAAAACAAAGTTTCTGTGAGGTGGCTCAGCACGTGAAGGTGCTTGCTGCCAAACCTAAAAACCTAAGTTTAAGCTGCAGAACCTACATGGCAGAGAGAGCTAACTCACAAGTCACCCTGACTCGGCAAGCATGCTATGGCACACATTCACGTTCACATAATAAATAAATATTTAAAAAAAGGTCTAATGCCATAAAAGGAGTAGGGGCACTGAGTCTTTTTAAAAGCCATCTTCTCTGAGGGCGTGGTGACTGGTGGGTTTCCCATGCAGTGGATGGTCCCATACCCATGCACATGTGGGGAGTGCCAGCTGGACAGCAAGCTGGGAGAGGGACATGTTAGTGGAGATACGGAAGAAGTTGAGGCAATGAAGATGTATATGCCCAGATTTCGTTGTATAGTACACAGGGATGATATTCTCAAAACTAAGGAAAAACCATTTTTAAAATAAAAATTAAAAGGTAATATATTTTAAATATTTTCTTTTCTTATGACCTTTTGGACACCAGAATTAATGTTGGAAATAAGCAATTGTTTAGTCATAGATTGGCTTTTAAGAGAAAAGACATAGATGATGCTATAATAAAAAAGAAATCTGGCAGAATGTATGAAAACGAATGCAGATTATATAAACTAGAGGAAATCAGACATCTATGGGACTTTTTGTTTCACAATATGTGAAAACTATTTCCCAGACTGGAGGTATATGTAGCTCAGGTACGGTAATTATTAAGCATTCCTGATACCGTGAGTTCAATCCCCAGCATCACAGACACAAAGGTTTGTAAAAACCTTTACTTACAATGAACAACCTTTCTCACCTAAGTTTACCTGAATATTCAATAAACATCTACTGTGTACCTCTGTGGTGGTTGGGCTTAGAAATGTCCTTCCTAGGCTCAGGCATTTGAATACTCAGTCCTCAGCTGGCGGCACTGTTTCAAGAAGCTACTAATTTTTAGGAGGGGAGCCTTGGCAATGGAAACGTATCCCCAGGGGCAGGCTTTGAGTGCTCCTAGCCTCACCCACTTCCAGTTTGTTCTCCTGTCAGAGATGATCTCACAGCTGCCTTATCCAGCCAAATACTGCCATGCCTGCCCCACCATTAAGAACCGTAATCCAAAATAGATAAGCTGTGTGTTAAAAACTTGTAGTAAAGTTGCTAATGGATACTTAAGACTTCATTTACCGATTATCTTCACTTCTGTTTGCTTAAATTTTTTCAACAGTTAAAAGTAAAACGAACCTGGATATGCATCTAGTGACTGGTAAGTACACATGTAACTAGATGCCCAATCATCCTCCTCAAATACATACACACGAATAGATTCGTTTTTTGGTGTCCCACTTTCCTTGTGGAACCCCTGCTTGTTAATAATGCCCGATAACCTCATCTCCACTTCAGGAGTGCACAACTCTGTGAAAAGGGTTCCATTCATTACGTAAAGTGTGGTTCTACATGCAGAGTGAGCTCCAGGGGAAAAAAGGCAAAATCAAGCAATCAGAAGTTCAGTACCATAAAGCACCCTTTGAACCCTCAGATCCAGCCACCCTTCAGCCTCCAAGCTTTTCCCAGTAATAAAAGGCAACTGAGCGCTTTCTTTAAGCTCTTTTGAGTTGTGTTTCTATCACCTGACAGAGTATTAAGTAAAAACAACACATCCCTATGCCTTACTCACTGCCCCAAGGCACTAATGTTCTCAGAGTGGCTGTCCTGGAACTCACCCTGTAGAATAGGCTGGCCTCAAATTCACATCAATCTGCCTGCCTCTGCCTCCTAAGTGCTGGGACTGGAGTACAGGTTTGCACCAGGCACTAAGATAATCGAGATATTAAGGTATAGTTCCAGCTCTCCCCGCAGCTCAGTACTGAGAGGAGACCATCATGCACATCACTCCACGACAGTAAGTACAAGTTCTAAGAAGATGAGTGCCACTGGGATCTACAAAACCACGGACACAGAAGAAACACATGAACTTTACTTGACCTTCCGGGTGTCACAGAAGAGGTCACAGTTTAAGCTCTGAAGAGTCAGGAAGTTCTCAGAAGGACAGGAGTGGAGAGGAATGTGGACAGTGGCAGCAGTAAGAAGACGGAAGGCTTCAAAAGAAAGTCAAGCATTTGCAGGCGGAGGGGAAAACAGCTGGGCGTGGGAGGTGTGTGTGGCAGGAGGCACTCCCTGGGCAGTACTGCAGCTCCGTGCAGGGGAAGGGCACTGGCTGCAGCTAATCGTGCCTGGTTTCCCGAGTCTCCCAATGGATACATTCTCCACACAGCTGCCTACTATCTCTCCAAGGCAAGTGAGCCATCCCCTGCTTCTGACACCTTCAAACACTGTGACCATCAGCATGGCATGTAAAACGATTAAGGACCTGACCTATGAGTGCCTGACCTGACTGGACTGACCAGTCAGTTTGTGAAGTCACTCCACAAACCAATTCATTCCAGCCTCGCCAAGTTTCCTGCTAGTTCCAGAAAAACTCCAAACAAACTGGTAAGAAAACCCTGACTGCCACTCCTCTCCGAAGAGGCTAGGTTTTGTTTGTTTTCGTTTTGTTTTGTTTTTTGTTTTCTGCCTGACCTCTCCCCATCCCACTAGGGAAGCCTGACTCACGTCTGCTTCCCACAGTAACGTTCACATCCTTCTACTGGGACTCTAAGTTAAAATTGGATCCCACCTCGTTCTCCTCCAACGGACGCCTAAACTGTAACTGACCCCGGGCGCCTCGCTGTCTCCACATGGGCACACACGGGACGTCAGGTAACCAGGAGGGGTGCGGCAGCACTCTTCCGAACCCCTGACCTGCCCTCAGCCAGGCGAATGACATGTAAAGCAGCACTAAAGTCTTAAGAAAGCACAGCGGGGCCGCGGAAGCCATGGGCATCGCCTCTGCAGGCCACCTCACCGGCCCGACCCGCCACAGTCCTTCAGGAGGACCACGCCGGGCTCCCACACGGACGCTCGCCGCGCTTCCTAGCCAAGGCCCGCTGAGAGAGAGCTGAGAGAGAGCTCGAGCCGGAAGCGGCGGAGGGGAGGGACGGGCCTCACCGCGCGGCCGCTCTTCGGTGTACAGGTCGATGACCACGTCGCCCAGAGTCGTCTCCAAGAGAACCGCCATGGCGCCGACTTCCCTCAAGAACAGACCCCGGCAGCACCGGCGCAGCCGGCGCGCGCCTACGCCTTACGTCACGAACGCGCCCCGTGGCGTCATCCCCGGGCGCCGACGGCCGCCTCGGAGCCCAGCCTCCAGCCGCCGGCTGGGGGTTTGGTCCTGGTTTTGTTTTTGTTTTTTGGGACCTGCTAGTGTAGATCAGGACAGTGTGTTGTTTAGCAGCACAGAGAGTTTTTATGCGACAGATCAAAACACAATAAGCTGCAGGCTTACCTCGGGTTTTTTATATACGATTATTTTAATTTTTAAAATATCAACTTGCGGAGAGGGTGCCTTCGCGACAGCGTGCGAGTGAGTGGTGGTCGGAGGACCCCCATCTTCCACCACGTGTGTCCGGGGGGTGGCTCTCAAATCATGAGGGCTCCGGAACCGTCCGTCTAACCTTTAAATCTCTCCTCTTTAACATCTTAGAGGACTTAACAAAACTACCCTTTTCCTGGATGCTGATAACATGTTTCCACGTTTTACTGGAATCTTTTCTAGCCAAGTATACTGTTCACTTTTATGTCGTTTCGCGTGCACTTGTGAAAATCAGGGATAGGACAGATCATGAGCATATCCGAGAAGGTGAGGAGAAAGGGCTTTTTAAAGGTAAACTTAAATATATATATATATTAGGCCGGGCCTGATAGCGCACGCCTTTAATCCCAGCACTCAGGGAGGCAGAGGCAAGCCGATTGATGTGAGTTCTAGGCCAGCCTGGTATACAAAGAGTCCAGGACAGCCAAGGATACACAGACAAACCCTGTTTAGGGGTGGGGGTGGGGGCTAAGGGATGTTACTTGAAACAATTCCATGGCTGTTAGCAGACACCTTCACAGCCAGCCCCAGAAATGCGGGGACAACAGGACACCTCATTACCAGCGGCCAGGAGGGGACACTGTCGCCACAAGCCACAGGTGCCCTTCGGCGCTTGCGCTGGATCACTTTCTAAAAGGACTGCATGCACCCACCCACCCCCTCTTCCCGCCTTACCCAGAAACAGCCTCTGTAATCCTTACTCTAATAAACTCCCACGTGGGACCTGCCGCGCAGCGTAACCTCCATCGCATAAATCTCAACATTTGGTCATCTACTCCATTACTCTGTCATCTCCGTTCTCCTATGGAACTTCAGGGACCACTGTTTACCACGGCCACACATTAACTCCTGTCCATCTCCTATTAACATTGGAGACCAGGTAATTCTCTCCCCTCCGGACCAACACCCCTCACCTCTTTCCCCTAAATAGCAGGGCCCCTTTAAGGTGATTCTTGTGAGCCCCTCAGCTCCCAAGCTTAAGGGCTTCCCTCACTGGATTCACCTACCTCACCTCAAGCTTACCCCTCCTTCAAGATAATCGCCCTTTCTACAGATCAACTCCAGCAGGACCCTGCTTTCTTAAACTCCAGAGGACGGCAAGACCAACCACCTCGACTCCAGTTCCAGAGAAATGAGGCTTCACTCCGGCAGCCGAACTCGACCCTACTGGATTGGATAGGTATTTCTCCTCTTGCCGCTCTTGTTTGCCTCTGTCCAGGGTAACCCTTACATATGGAGATTCAAGGTTCAAGAAACCCTCATTGGTAACAAACAGTCTCTCCAAATAGGGGCGGGAAATTGCTCTATGGAAGGCTGTCAGGAGCCGATTGAAATCGCTGTCGCCCCCATATCCACTCCTCCTTTCTTATTTGATAAAATTTTTGTTTGCTTCCTCTTTGACCAAACAGAAAGCTATTGCAAGGAATGGCCAGACAGATATGGAGGCTGCCCGTACTGGTCTTGCCAAATCCACTCACCAGCACAAAAGGAGCTCCTTCGCTTATATAGAAAGAGCCTCTTCTTCTATATCCAGGACCCATGGGATCCCAGATGGGAAACGGGCATTGTTGGCAAACTCTACCACCGCTACAAACCTGAACTTCCTATAAGTACAATCTATATCCAGAGAACATACATCCCAATTACCCAATCCCTGAATATGGGAGAAGTAGGAAACGTAATTAAACACTCCTCCAAGGTCATTGCCTCTTTAACATCCCCACTCCTAAATAATACAAATCTGTCATTTCGTCTCTTACTTCAGACTCTGACCTTGGCCTACAAGCTCCTTAATGTCACCCAACCTGGCCACTTTGGAGACTGCTGGCTGTGTGTCCCACCTGGGAGCAGCTCAGAGCTCCCACTGACAGCTTCTCCAGTGACCCTGTTAAGTAACTTTACCTCGCCATTCACCAGCTGCCCTGACTCTGATGTTGCCATGACACCCCACCTTTTTCATGTCACCCTCTTTGGCACGGCAAGCTGTTTCAAGGCCTCTGGGACACATTCAGTGGGGACATTAAGTTCCCTAGACTGCAACAAAACTATAACCCTCCATACCCCATCTCAGCCCCAGTGCTCTACTGTTCTTAACGCCTCGATTCTTTGTGGTACTCAGGTCTACCATCGCCTACCCGCTGGCTGGTCAGGAGTTTGCACACTGGTGCTTCTCTTCCCCAAGTTGGGGGTGATACATGGAGAGGAGCCCTTACCAATCCCGGTCGTGAACTCAGTAGCTGCCCGGCGTGATAAGAGGGAAATTCAAATCCTGCCCCTCCTGGTTGCTATAGGACTCACTGAGAGTATTGTAACCAGGACATCCGGACTGGCCACTTCCCTAACCTTGTATCGCCAGTTTTCTTCCCAGTTTATCCAGGACTTCCAGCAGGTGACTCAGATAATACTAACTCTTCAGGGACAGATTGACTCCCTAGCAGCTGTGGTGCTTCAAAACCGATGAAAGTTGGATCTTCTCACAGCTAACGGAGCTGGCCTTTGCCTCTTCCTCCAAGAGGAATGCTGTTTTTATGTCAACCAATCAGGTATAGTAAAAAACAAAATCCAACAACTCCAGACAGACCTCCAAAATCAGAGGGACCAACTTGACACCTCCAGGGCATTTGAAAACTCCAAATGGAAATGGATTCTGCCCTTCCTTACTCCTCTCCTTATCATCTTTTTGCTTTTACTGTTTGCACCCTGCTTAATTAACTTTTTCTCTACATTCATCCAACAACAAATGCAAAAAATCTCTAACCAAACGATTAATCAGTTACTGTTTCAGGATTATCAACTACTTGCCACAAAACCTGATGGTGAGGACCAGCTGTAGTCCTAGAATGACAACGTCCCTAATCAGCAGGAAGCAGCCTGAAGAGCACGAGTCGCCCCTATTCCCTCCTCACCATTGCCTCTCTTCCTAGTTCATTTTTTTAAAATAATAACCAAAAGTGAGGAATGTTAGCAGTCAAGCACCTTCACAGCCAGCCCCAGAAATCCGTGGTCAGCAGGACATATCACCGGCTGCCAAGATGCAATACTGTCGCCACAAACACGTGTGCCCTTTGGCGCATGCGCTTTGTCACTTTATAAAAGGACTCACAGCCCCCCCCTTCCCGCCTTACCCAGAGACAGTGTCTGTAACACCTCTCCTAATAACCTCCCATGTGGACCTGTTGTGTGGCCTGATTTATGAAGCCGAACTTATCTCTGTAGCATAAGTCTCAACTGCGGCTGGAAGTGCTCACCAAGCAGGTGTGGCCCGTCATTTCCAAGGGAATTAGGAAACAAGTTGGTAAAGGAAAAATGAGCTTATTCACTGCCTGGTCCCATGTGAGGTGTCTACTCCAAAACCCTGCACCTGTGGCCATCTTATAGAAATGTCACGATGAAACTCTCTTGTGCACAATTAGTATACACTAATAAAAACACTTAAAAAGCACCTGTGTAGCTGTGATGGAAGTTGTTGTGGGTTCTTTTGTATGTTGAGTGTATATGTGTTTCTTTTGAAATGAGTCTTCTAGAATGCAAAGCTTAAAAAAACACGGAACAAAGCTGGAGTCCTGGAAACTAAAATTGTTAATGGCGCTAACATTTTCTAACCTTGTGTTCATGTATGCCTATTGTATTGTGACTGCTATTTTCTTTTTGTTCTTGTAGATTTTGAGGCAGGCTCACTATGTGACCACCATGTTTTCTGTATGCATGTGTTTGTGTCTCTGAGTGTATACACATGTCTGCATGCAGGTATCCACAGAACCCAGGAGAAAATGTTGGCTCCCTTGGGGCTGGAGTTACAGGTATTATGTGAGCTGCCTGTTGTGAATAGGGTACTCCAAAGTCCACACTGAGCAGCAGTTCTTTTAACTACTGTGCTTCGTCCAGCCCTTGACTAGGATCTTTAAGCAGATCTACTTAAAGACATGTCCAAGCATGTGCACTTCTAGAAGTGCCTTTGTAACAACTAAAAATATTAGACATTGGACACTGTCAACTTGGCATGGCCTAGAATCCTCTTTCTTGAGTCACCTTGGATTCTGGGAGCAGCAGACCCTTGCAGGACAGATCATGTTCTTAATGAGGCCACACCCTGGAGCAGATGCAATCATCTTGTAGGAGCCAGAATTATCCCCTCATGAGACGTGACAACGGCAATAAAGACTTCTTTGAACCACTTTGCTGAACCAGAGCTGAGACAGTGGCAAGACCACACCTTTACCAGAAGCGTTCTTGCTTTCTTTGCCTCCTGTGTCCCGATTCTTCCTCTATTTAAATCAAAAGCTCCTGTCAGTTCCCTGAAGGCTGAGTTGGAGAGCATTAGAGCCTTGTATTTGTTCTTCTCAATGTGGCCACACTGAGTAAACCCTCTCTGCTTTTCACAGCGGTCTCTTTAACTGGCATACTGGAGAGTGGCGGCTAAACCGAGCTTTGGGGGAAAGAAAAAAGGGGTCACCAGACTCCATGCTTTTCAGCTTAAAACTCCAGGCATTAGAAACACACACACTACTTTGAATTATGACCATATGTTAGATTGCTGTGAGGTTTAAATATCCAGAAGGCGTTTAAACAAAATTACATAATAATGTTCACCGATACAAAGACATTCCTTTTTAAAAGCCTTACTCTTTTGGGTATGTCTGGGTCAGTGTGTCATGGCACACATGTGTAGGTCAGAGAACAGTTTGTAGAGTTTGTTCCTTCCACCTTTACGTGGATTCTAGTTATCAAACACAAGTCGCCAGGCCTGGACGGCAAGCACCTTTGCCAGCTGATTCCTCTTGCTGGCCCTACAGTGATATTACCATTAGTTAATTATTTACATGAATATGTCACGTCATCACTGGGTCTAAGAAAATTTCTTATAGAACCCAGGACCACCTGCCCAGGGATGGCAGTGAGAGACCAAAAGATAAATTAGCAGCTATTATTAAGACCTAAAGCAGGTACCTTAAAGAAGTCCAGTAATGCCCTGAGGGGAAGGACCACCTTGCTGCATTCTTTCCCCACCCACTAGAGATACAGTTGCAAGGAAACTGGCCCATCCCCCTAGAGAGGGACACCTGGTCATTAATGGTCTGGGAACCTTCCTATAGCCAATCGATTCAAAATGTAGCATTTTGACCAATAGATGCTTGCCAGGCAGGAATGGCCCCTGCCTTGGGCATGCTGGGATGGACCAGAATCTTTAAATCACCCAACTAACCTGGGCACGGGGCTCTCAGCTCCCACCGCTTTGGCGGTGGGCCTGTATAGACCCAAGCTGCAGCTTGTAATTTACAATAAAAAGAACCTCATGTATTTATTCCTGGTCTTCTGGGGTTCGTGAACTGGGCAGAACAGCAGCACCTGCAATGGGCTGACCATCCCCTATCAATCAGGAATTAAGAAAATGCTCTACACTTCAGCCACATCTTATGGAAACATTTTCTTAATCGAGGTTCCCTTCTCTCAGGTGACGTTAGCTTTTGTTATAATAATACGATCAAAAAATAACAACAAAACACAGCTTTGTTTCTTGTTCTTGTTCTCTCCTGGAATCTGGGAAGTTAAAAAATATGTAGTTGGAAAACAACCAAGTAAAATGTGTTGTACCAAAAGCCCTGTGACTCACTCTGTCCTGAAAATTGCAACCAGACACAGAGCATTTCAAAAATTTCCCTTAGTATCACAGAAAATGTTAAATTCAATTTTTGTTTGTGAAATGATGGAAATAACAGTAAAATCAGTTTTTTAAGGAAGCAGATGTATGTATCCAAATTTGGGTTCAGAGGGGTATTACTAATGATCAGTTAAAGGTGTATTCTGGCTTACTAATAGCTTTCTAAGCTATTAGATTTCTAAGCTATTAGATGCTTTAAAATATTTTCTGCTTCAAAGATCAGAATGCATCAAATATGCACAGAATTAGACTGACTGACTATATTCGGGAAATTGAACCTTTGGACGTGTTTTGTGCTCAAATAAATCCAGTTAACATGAGCTGACTCAAAAGATCAAAGAAAGTGCACACTGCATTAATACTGATGGGCTTGTTAGTCATTTGTAAGCAGCTGGGGAGTTAATTCTTGATTTTGCATATTAATATGAAGGTGGATTAAACAGTTTTCTACTGGATTGAAAGTGAGTAGAACCTTAGTTATGTTCAAAGTTGGCGGGCTGAGGAGGTGGGAGGTGCTGAGGAGGTGCGCACGCCTTTGATTCCCGCACTGAGGCGGTGAAAGCAGCAGGATTGGTAGTTCAAGACCACCCTACGCTACATGAGATCCCGTTTTGAAAGAGAAAACAAAGATTCCTCTCTGAAAGTGAATGGCATGGGTGTGAACTGCGCGTTCCCACGGAAAGGGCCGCAACGACTGTCCGGAAGTTGACTCCTCCGCCCACCTGACGTCAAAGGCGTGAGCCACCCCGGCAGCTCTGCGGCCCCGCCCCGAGGCCCCGCCCCTAGCCTTGGCCCCGCCCCTCCCCGGGCCGCCACGCCCTCACCTCCCGCCCCCCCCGTGCGAGTGTTGTCCAAGATGGCGGGCGCCCTCTCGGCGCCGCTGCCGCTGCGACTGCTGCTGCTCGTGGCGCTGCCAGCCGCGGGGTGGCTGACCACCAGCACGCCCGGGCCGCCGTCCACAGCCCCGCAGGTAGGGCAGGGCGGGTGCGGCGGGCCGCCCTCGCTGGGACCTCCGGCGCCGGGCGCTGCCCCCGCCCCGGACGGCGGACGGGGCCGGCGGGGCCGCGGGACAGGGCCCCGCAGCCTGGGGACAGGGCCCCGCAGCCTGGGGACGGGGCGTCTCTCCGGGACGCCGGGCTGGCGCGGGGCGGGCGTCCCCGAGCGTACGGCCGCCGGGGATCTCGGGGCTGGATGGCTCCTCCCGGGTCTGAGCCCGGGCCCGGCGCTGCTGGGTCGCCCCGATAGCGGCCGCTCCCCGGGCTGCCAGCCGCCGGCAGGGAGCGCCTTTCCAGGCCGGGGCCACCCGCGCCGGCCGCCCGGACTGTCCCGGGCCGTCCGGGAGAACCGTGGCTTTGTAATCCTCGGGGACTGCCCACTTTTACTCTGTTGCCACGTTTGCCTTTCTTCAGTTGTACAGTAGGAAAGAGTTTGGAGATTATAGAATTCGGGTTTTACCCCAAATGGCCAGAGACTCGGGAGAGGGGCCTTATTTTTCGGTAGGAACACACTAAATACAAAAGTGACTGACATGATAAATGCCACTTTGTTTTTAAGTTTTTACTTGTTGTGGGTGTATGATGTTGGATCGGGGATATGCCAGAGGAGTGGAGGTCAGAGAACAGCCTTGTGGAGTCAGTCTTCTCCATGGTCCTGTTTTGCAACAACCGATTTTGCAACCCCTGAGCCATCTCCGGTTATTCGTTTTACTTTTAATGTTTTAGAGTTATGCTACAACCCTTTTGAGGACAGAAATTACAAACCTTTGGACACATTCTGGGTAGCCACGATCTTTCAGCTCTAAGCACATTTGCATAGGAAATTATACTAGAAACACAGTTGCTTCTGGTAAAAATAGCAACGGTACGAACAAGCACCAAGAAACCGAATAAATATTGGGCGGTTTCAAAGTTATAGAGATATGGGCTATTTCCCCTCTTTTACAATTTTGTGATTCTTTGTCATCATTTATGAACCTAAGAAACATTTGAATCTACCCACACAGTCATAAAAATGTTTCTACTTTCAAGGTCAAGTCCTCAGCACTATGGGCTAACTCCTAGTGACTTCACCATTTCATCTCTCCCTTTCTAGGTCTTTATTCCACTTTTGCAAAGCAGCCAAAACACCCATACACATAAAGGTTAAATTAAGTTCTCAGAGGAAGAAGTGTGACCTGGATCTGAATTTAATGTCAGATGAAAATAAGAATGGAATTCACTTTTTGCAATGAAATCATTCAGAGCATCAGAACTTGGTGGATGCATGCGAGTGTGTACGTGTGAAGTCATTCAAGAGTATCAGAAGGGTTGGTGTGTGCAGGCTCACGCGCATGTGTGCAGGCTCACGCGCATGTGTGCAGGGACGAGCACTCAGAAGTGTGCACGTGTGTGTGCTCGAGACTGATTGTTAGGCTCTACAATGAGGGCTGCTTCCACATCCCTAGCAAGAGCTATACTTGCTTCTGTGGGAAACAGAAACGGTGCACCAGTGTCCTTTGCCTCCTTTAAAGCACGCTTTTGCTAAGCAAATGATAAGGTGTAAATATAGTGAGTTATTAAGGATGGTGTACATTCACTCTTGAAAAACAGAAGCTGTACAAAGATTCTCGGAGGCCTTTTCTGGGCTTGTGGAAGAAAGGTAGTCTCTAATAGAGCCTCCCGAGGCAGGAGAAGGCACAGCAAGGGGGTGTGAAATGCCTCGGTTCACATGTGAAGTCAGGAAATGGGGAAAAGGATTGCTGGTGCGCTGCTGGCTCTCTCCTTTTTCTCTTTATATTCAGTCCAAAATAGCTGGTGATCGGGTGCTGCCCGTACCTTACAGACATACCCAAGGTGGGTTCCCCAGGTGATTCTAAATCCAGTCAGCTTGACAGTGAAGATTGGCTATCACATACCCTGTCTCAGAATAAAAACAAGGGCTGGGGATGGTGTGCTGTGGGGGTGGTGTAGGCATACATTTATACAGAAATTTGTATTTACATTTCTTCATTTTTTCCCTACTTCACCCCAGTCCCTTCTAACACCCCAACACCAGGTAGGATAGAGAAAGGTGTAGTGGGAGAAGGGGTTTCTTGGAGCCAGTCCAATCCTTTCAGGAGAGCTCCAACTTTCTGTCTCACAACAGCAGCCAGGAGCAGCAAGGAGGAAGCAGGAGCAGCCTTGTTCTTGGAGCTCCACACTCTCTGGGCTCTGGCATTTATTCTCTCTCCAGAGTCCTCAGCATTAAACTATCTGCAGCTGACAAAGAGCTCCTCTCGGAACTGGAATGAGGCAAATAGCCTGGTGCTGTAGACTATCTGAATCAGTCTCACATCCCATACCTGGGACCAAAACAAAAACATGTTTATATCCACAACAGGGCAGTGTGCTGTGAGGAGCAGTGTGCCATGGGGAGATGGCTCAGGGGGGAAGGCCACTTGCTGCCAAGCCTCGGGACAATTCACGCAGCCCCGAGTCCTGGACGTACCAGACCTTGGCTAGATCTCAGTACTAACAGGAAGGCTTTTGGTCAACAGTGACAGGTCCTCGTGGTCAGCAGTATCTCTTGAAACAGTGCTTTTCTAACAGAGAGCATGCCAGTGGTAAAGTTTAAGTATCTGGGTAGATTGCTGATTGACCAGACCTTTAGCAACAGCAAAACTGTGTGCTGCAGAATTTACCCAGCAGGCATGCTCAAGAATGGTCAGGGTTTGATAAGAAACCACTGTGTGTGCCAGTGGCAACCAGTGAGCAAACTGCTGATCCGTGCAAAGCCTTGTGTGAGTGACTGCTGCTGCACACAGCAGTGACCTTAATGAAGGACAGAAGCTCCCGTTCAAAGGGTCGGCTTCCACCCAGCTCAGAAACAGAAAGCTAGGCAGCACTCTGTTTAAGGAGAGAACTCCTAAAAGTAAAGTGGGAAACGATTAGAGAGCAGAGCAGGGTTTCTTCTGTGGGTGGGGCAGTGGGCATAAGTGATCTCTGTGTAAACTGCAGCTGTGTGGGAGCCTGTGCCTCAGACACCTTCGAGTGCCTGCACGAGCGCACACACACCACACCCCTAATTAAAAGCAATAGAGATACATTTAAGAATAATAATAAAAGAAGAATTGAAAAGCGAACAGGTTACTCTGGATAAATGGCTCAGCAAGTTAAAGCATTGCTTCAAAGCCTGACAGCCTGAGCTTGATCCCCAGAACCCGAAGGCAGGAGAGAGCAGACTCCCCCAAAATTGTCCTCTGACCTCCACACACACGCTGTGGCATGTGTCCTCATATTCATGTACACATACATAATAGCAAATAAAATTTTAGATAAACCAGATTATTTTCCATTTGTAAACTGTATCTGTCCAATATGTACATTTCTTTTGCAGGATGGTATCAGAATTAATGTAACGACCATGAAAGACAATGGGGAAGTATCTAAAGAACAGGTTTGTCACCTTTTGATTATATTTTTTAGTATAACATTTAGCCAGGAACTTTTACACTTTTACTGATTGTATTAGTCCTTTTTTTTTTTTTTTTTTTTTTTTTAATTCTTACATTGAAATGCCTGAGGCAGGCTACTTTATTGAAAAAAAAAAAAGGAGCTCTGTCAGGCTATATGAGGATTTGCTAATAAGGAATAAGGCTAGGTATAAAAACAGCTCATTTCTGTAATCCCAACATTTTGGAGCAGAACATTTTGAGGCAGAAGGCTTGCCTCAAATTAAAAGTCAGCCTGGGCTTCTTCAGTAGAGAGACTCTCTTAAGAAAGCAAAAACCAAGGGCTGGAAAGATGGCTCACTAGTTAAGAGCACTGGCTACTCTTCAGAGGATCTGGGTTTGATTCCCAGCACCCACATCGCAGCTCACAACCATCTGTAACTGACCTAGGCAGGGTTCTGAGAGGGGTTAGATAAAGAAGATAGAAAAGTTGGGGTCAGGTCTTGCAGAAGCTGTGTCTTATGTCAAGCAAGCTTCGCAAGAAGTACTGTGTCTTGTATGTGGTTTAGGGGAGAAATGGGACGGTGTGAAAGTCTGTCACGCAGAGCACAGCAGGAGGTGAATCAAGCAGTGCTGCGCAGGGCACACAAGCTGTCTCAAGGTGTCAGAGGGTGGGCTTGGGAGATAGCTGTAGCCCTCGGGGTGGGAGGAGTTGAGTTCTCAGAATCAGCAGCCGAATCTCTCCCAAGGCCCTGTCTCCAGCCCATTACTGGCTCTGCCAACCTTGTTCCTTCTGTATGTCAGGGCCTCAGGGAAGGATTTGGATCGGCCTAGCCCTCCATATCTTCACTTCAGAGGACACAGCACCCACTTTGCCTCTCAGGCACCACACAGTGCACACAGACATGCAGGCAGGCAGGACATCCATACAAATAGAATAAAAACAAACACATTTTTTAAAAGAAACCAAACCAAACAAAAGCCTCAGAACCCCAAAGGCTTTTGTTGTTTTGTTTTTGGCTTACTTACAGAGGTTACAGGGCATATTGCTGGTGTTGGCCGTCCTTGGTCTCCTAGAAAATGGCACCACAGTGGGAGGAGCTTCTCAAACATCACCACACTGAGAGACCAAGCTCTAACACCTGCCACACACACACACTCAGATCAAGTGTTTTTGAGGGGAAGAGTTTGTTGTCATTTATAAACCATTGGAATTAATGCATATGCTGCTTTGTTTTAAGGTTGTTCTTAACATAACGTATGAGCGTGGACAGGTATGTGTAAATGGCTCACCTGTAAGTAGTGGTGTAACGCGAATAAGCTGTTGGACATTGATAGGTGAGTACTGCTGGGTTGTTTGCAGCGTTGCTCTGTCTGTAGTAATACAGGTTCACTCTGGTGTGATGGAGTGACACCTTACTTCTAAGGCATTCAAAACTATGCTGGTTGTTCTCCCACAAGACTGGTGTTTACTTTCCTGTAGCTCAACAGGGTAGGAGTGGGCATAGATGTGGGCTAGCGAGATCTCAAATCCTGTACAAGTTCTCACCACAGTTGTAGAAAATAAGCAGATATTAGTTGCGTGTGTGGGTCCTACTTTACTTCTTTTACTCATTTGTCAATAGAATACTATTATTTCTTTTCTTTTTTCAGAAACAGGGTTTCTCTGTGTAGCCTTGGCTGTCCTGGACTTGCTTTGTAGATCAGGCTGGCCTTGAACTCACAGAGATCTCCCTGCCTCTGACTCCCCCACTTCTGAGATTACAGGCGTGCACCACCACACCTGGCCATTTTTCTTTTGACTCTTTAAGGTTTTTTGTTGCTGTTATTTAAAGAATATGGTAATATTATGTTGGAATATACCATTTTTCTTTAATAAAATAAAGGTTAGGGAAGTGTCACTGGTGCTCTGCAGCTTGTGAAAAGCAGTGAGTGATGAGGCCCAGCTGGCACTGAGGCAGGGCGGTGAGCAGGGGTTCATTCAAGCCTGGGGCAAGCATCACTGAGAACATTCTTTGGAGGCTCTTGTTTCTGATTTGCTTTACAGCAGAGGTAGGTGATTAAGGACCAAAGAGTGACCACTCTGTGTGTTTAACACCACACTTTCCGCTGTGGACTCTCTTGCCCTGCAGGATGTGGGGTTAGACATGCCCACCAGGCTGGGCTGAGCACCAGTGAGTAAACAGGCAATTGAAACACGAATTTGTAAGGACCGGAACTTTGATATGCAAACTTATTTTTCCATAGCCAGCCACTGGGCCTGCAGTGGTGGGGGATCACTGAGTTCTTGGGGTTGAAAGCAGTGTGGACAACCTAGTGTGGGAAGGTGCAAACCTCCTGCCCTGGCTCAACAGGGTTTCTCTGTGTAGCCTTGGCTCTGTGGAGTCTGGACTGGATTTCTAGCCAGGCTGGCCTCTAACTCACAGAGGTCCTCCTTCCTGTGCTTCCCTGAGTGCTGAGATTACAGGCGTGAGCCGCTGCGTCTGGCTTTCAAAAACACTTTTTAATGTACTAGAGATAGAGCTCAGTGGTAGAAAGTGTGCCAAGCAAGTGGACAGTCCAGATTCTGTCCTCGGCACCACCACAAACATAACAGAACCACTTAGACAGTAAAGGAGGGTGAGGAGGTGCCTCCCTGGAGGAGAGCTCGTTGACAGTGCCAGAGAACTCACAGCTGCCAGCGCTGGAGTAGAGGGGTCAGTTACATCACAGTGACATGCCCTGCATTCTTGTGAGCATTGTATGGCTGGAGGAGACTTGTGAGGTGACTGTGATAATATGAAGTGGCAAACAAGTTGGTCATCAGGTGTTCTAGGTCAAAGGAACAGCCCTTTAAAGGCTCACGATGACATTTAGACACTGGATGTGCATTGAGAATGTGTATCTATGTGTGCTTCCTTGACAAATAGGCCTCATACTTGAGAGGCAACAAGTAAATGTGCATTTTGGGACAAATTGATTGGTGTGTGTTCCTTTAAAATCTATTTGAAAGGTGTTGTAGGTGGTGTTTAATATTTACTATTGATATATCTTCTGGTAATGCTGCTGTTAGTCCTAAACAGCTGTATACACAAATCACCACACAGACACTGGGATTTCTTTAGTTAACCTAGAACATGATGCTGGGCAATAGTTACTCCCTCCTAAACCTCCAAGCCCTCATAGTTTCCTAACATTTAGATTTCCCACATTATACTTGCTTTTCATGAAATCTCAAGTCTGGTTCATGCTCCATGTCCTCCAAGATCTCTCCTCCAGCTCTGCCCCTAGCTCTCCCCGCCCCTTCTCCTCCCACTCATTTCCTGCCCTCTGGCTCCTCCCTTTGCACAACATTGTGGCTAGTTGTTTTATTTTGGCCTGTTTACACACAGTTGAGACAGGATGCTCAGAGTAGGTATCACAATGCAGTATCCAGATTGAAACCAGACTTGGCGGGGGGGGGGGGGGGGGGGGGGGAGAAATCAGCATTTGAAGGAACAAGGGTAAGGTGTGTACATTTCAAAAGAACATTATATCCACAGAAAGGTTTATGTCATGTGTGGGCAAGTGCCCCCAGAGGCTAGAATGGAACATTTGATCCTATTACAGCCACTTGTAAGCCACCTGCTGTGTGTGCTGGGTTCTGACTTCAGATCCTCTGATGAGTAGTAAGCTCTCTTAATGGATGCACCATCTCCCTAGTCCCTTAATTTGCTTTTTTGAGACAGTTTTGTCATGTGGCCCAGGCTACCTGAGCTATCTCAGCTGCCCAAGTACTGGAGTAATAGGCATACACCACTATTCCTGGAGGCTCTATTCTTTTAATCCTTTTTATTTAGTTTTGAGAATTTCATACATGTATAAATGAAATATGATCATATCTTCTGAATCATAATTGTGGAGGGATAGACCTTACCCTTTCCCACCTCTGTCCTCTCCAGCTCTAAAAAGTTACTGCTGCAAAGGATTGAGAATACTAAAAAAAAAAAAAAAAGCCCTGCACGTGGGCCCTTGTCACTGGCTGGGTCCTATTTTGTGAACATGAGACTTAGTGCCTTGTGTCTTGCTTTCCATCTGTGCTATGTCACTCTTCACTGGCAGCCATTAGGAAACATAGCAGAGGTGCTGCCACTGTGACACAGCAGATTCAGGCTGCAGACCAGCAAGCATTTCCTTAGCCAATGAGTGGATGAAGCAGGAAGGGATTGCCAGCTCATCTCTGCTTTTTATAAACCTGAGACTGTTAAGGTTTATAAAAGGAAGCCAATAAAACATGTTTGCTGCTGTCTTGTTCCAAGTAAATGTCAAAAAAATTATCAAATACAATAACAGCTTTAATGGTGTTTATTGCCCCAAAATCTCAATCTCACTGCTTTTTTTTTTTTTTTTTTAATAGTGAAGAGTGAAAATCTGGAAAATTTGGAGGAGAAAGAATATTTTGGAAGCGTCACTGTAAGGATCTTAGTTCGTGAGTGGCCTCTGACATCTGGTTCCAGTTCACAGCTAATTGTCATTCAAGAAGAGGTAGTAGAGATTGATGGAAGACAAGTAAGTCAATATGCTTGTTAAATGGAGGTTACGTCTGTGTTACTGTGCAGGTTTTGAGTGCTTTTTTTGAATGATGGGTAAGAAGGTGCATGTCTTGGTTACTTTTCTGTTATTGTGGAGAGACACTATGACCAGGCAAGTTGGGAAAGAAAACATCTAATTGGGGCCAGCTTACAGTTTCATCATGGTGTGGCACATGGCAGTAGGAAGGAAGACATGGCTAGAGAAGGAGCTGAGAGCTACATCCTGACCTCCGGTGACACACCCCTCCAACAAGACCACACCTCCTAATCCTTCCCAAACAGTTACAAAAACTGGGGACCAGTCATTCAAACAGCCTGTGTGGGCTGTTCTCATTCAACCCATCACAGTGCACTAGAATTGTCTGGACCTAATCACAAAGCATTTTTGTTACTTTTGCATTCTGCTTTTTAAAAATCTCACATTCATATACCTTTCTATCCTTTAAAATGTGCCAAGCATCAGCATAGAAAGTGAAAGGGCTTAATGGGTTTGGTAGTTGTGCTGCCATTCCTCGGTGCTGTACGGATGAAGGGAAGCTGCTGTTGAAGCTGAGTGGGTGGGAGGAAGGGACAACTGACTGAATAGTTTCTTGGCTACAGAAATTGAAAAGGGAAGTTCACCTTTAAACTCTATGACACTGTTTATAGTAAACAGCACTTATTTTTTCTCTCATAGGCTCAACAAAAGGATGTTATTGAAATTGACATTTTAGTGAAGAACCAGAGAATACTCAGACATTCAAACTATTCCCTTCCCTTGGAAGAAAGCATGCTTTATTCTATTTCCCGAGAGAGTGACATCTTATTTACCCTTCCCAACTTTTCCAAAAAAGGTAGTTTTTAAAAAGTATTTAAAATATTAATGAAATTTTTTTGCCTTATATACTTTAAAAAGTTATTTCTGTGTTTGTTGTGTGTGTGTGGATACCTCTGGAGGCCAGAAAATGGTCAGATCCTGGAGCTGGAGTATAAACTGGGTGCTGGGAACTGAATTTAGGTCCTCTGGACGAGCAGCCAGCGCCCCATCCCCCATATGCTCTTAGGCGTTTCTGCCATTACTTGAAAATGCTGGTATCTATCTTTACTTTGTGTTTGGAAATAGACCTCTTTTAAAAAAAATACTTTGATAATAGGATCAAAGCAGAACATTTATGTTTTCATTGTTTGTTTTTGAGACAGGGTTTCTCTGTTTAGATCTAGCTGTCCTGGAACTCACTCTGTAGACCACTACACCTGGTAGAAATTTTACATTTTATTGCATTTTCTTCCTCCCTTCCTTTCTTTGCTCTCCCCTTCCCTTTTCCTTCCCTCCCATTTCTTCTCCCCTCCCTTCTCCTTAACTCCCCTCCCCACCTCTCTCCTGCCTTCCCTCCCCTCCTCCCTTCCTCTTTTCCTCCCTTTCCCTCTTCCCTTTCTTTCTCCCCTCCCCTCCTCTCCTGCCCTCCTTCCCCTCCTTCTTTCTCCTTTCTCCCCTCCCCTCTTCTTTGTCCTTCCCTCTCCTCCCTTTTCCTTCCTTCCTCTCCCTCCCCATTCTTTCCTTCCCTCTTCTCCCTGTCTTTCCTTTCCTCCCTTTTATCCTCTCCCTTCTTCTTCCTTCCCTCCCCTCTCTTCCATTCCCTCCCCTTTACTGCATCTTCCTTCTCCCCTTTACCCTTCCCTCCTCTCCTCCCCATTTCTAGGCAGGGTCTTGCTCTGTAGCCCAGGCTGGTCTGTACTGTGCTAGGTAGACTATGGTGGCCTTGAATCTGTGCTACCCTGCTTCACAATTCTTGGGTTATAGGTGTAGGCCCCCATTCCTGGCAGAACTTAAAGTTTAGGTTCTCTGTGTGACAGAACTGTAACTTCTGTAGCCCCTTACAGTGGTCTGAGTACATTTCTTCTTCTGTGGTTAACTCAGTAAATGCAATTCTTGTGCTCTCAATGTGAAATACATGTTAGGAGAGTACTCACAGATACTGCTGATGTTCTCTGCTCGGGCTTGCAGAAGATGCCGGCATGCTGCTAGCAGTTTGCTAACTCTGTTCACCCTCATCAGTAGGGAGCACCAGTTCACTGCAGACCACTAGCCATTACCTCACTGGGAATGTGGAAACAACTGTGGATGGGAATGCTTTACCTGGCAAATTGCCTGAGACTCCTCTGAGAGCAGAGCCTCCATCTTCATACAAGGTAAATCAAATGCTTGGTGTTATCTTTAGGTGGTGTTACCATAAGCAGTTATGGTTAAGGTAAAGAAGAAAAATGTATCCTTTAAGATGAGGTAGAAACTATAAAGTAGTGCATCATAGCTGGGCGTGGTGGAGCACACCTGTAATCCCAGCACTTGGGGAGGCAGAGGCAGGCTGATATCTGTGAGTTTGAGGCCAGCCTGGTCTACAGGGTGAGTTCCAGGACAGCCAAGGCTACACAGAGAAACCTTGTCTTGAAATACAAAAAACAGTAGAAGATCATTTTTAACAGTGAATGCGTTATGTTTTTTGTTGTTTTTATTTCAGTTCTCAGCCTAGGCTGTCTTCATCCCCTGAGTGCTGGTACTATCGGTGTGAGTCACCACATTTATTCTGTGTGTACTTGTGTACACACACGTGTTGTGCGTATCACAAGACTACTTTCAGGAGCTGGTTTCCTCCTGTCCCCATGCTGGTCCCGGGAACCATATTCAGGTCATGAGACTTGGCCACAAGTTACTCACTGAGCTCTCTTGCTAGCTATTGTCTTAATCTTAATGTGGTAGTCAAGATGTTCCTATTTTTCTTTTGTAAGCTTCCCGTAATGATATAGTCAGCTCATGACTATCAAGGCCATGGATTTCAGTTGGTTGAGAATCTTCAGTTCCAAAGTTCATTCTCACATCACCCTTTTTTGTTTGTTTGTTTGTTTGTTTTTTTAAGACAGTAGCTCTCTGTGTAGCCCTGGCTGTCCTAGACTCTTTGTAGACCAGGCTGACCTGGAACTCACAGAGATCTGCCTGCCTCCGCCTCCCGAGTGCTGGGATTAAAGACAAGCAGCACCGTGCCCGGCTACATCTCCACTTTTTAAATTATTCAGCTCTCACCTTGTATACACACAGGTGCAGTGTGCCCTCAAGATACTATACAGTGACTGAGTTCGTTAAAATGGTATGTTTGGAGCATACTGGTTAGGTTAAAAATGTGATCTGTAGTTTACTAGTTGTGTAACCTTGGCTCAACCCTAACCTCTTTAACATTTCTCAGGTTAGCCTGTGCTTCCTCTGTCAAGTCCTATACAGTATTCCATCAAGATGCTGTAAGGAATGACAGGTGTTCCATGTGAAATTACATCGACGCCTTCCAAGGGCACTTACGTCACACATGGCGTTTACAGGTAGTTCAGGGAGCGGCTGGCCCCAAGTGGGGAGGGTCTATGCAGGTAGTTCTCTTTGAAGGTCAGAATTGTTGATTTGGGGTTTCTGGAGCCTAGATCAGAGGGAAGTATGTGCTGCGGCACCTCTGTCCCCACCTCCAAGCAGGCCAGCCTCAGAGGGGCCTGTCTTAGCCCATGCCTTCGTGTCATACGTGGTTCCTTTCTTGTTCATATATCGAACCGTGGGCCTTCCCCGCTCTAAGAGCTGTGGCGTTTGTTTCGTTTCCTTGTTCTCTGCCTGCAACAGTGGACAGGCCTCAGTGGTCTGTCAGTTAGCATTAGTTCTCCCTTGATTCGTAAGTAGACAGCAGGATAAACAATGTTTGTGCGTGTGTCTTGGGAACATAATTTTTAAGATTGTAAAACATTTTATTTAGGTACATTTTAAAGTAAAAATTTAATGCCATGTTATATGTCCCATGGTCATCCTGTCCCATCACTGTGGAAACAGCAAAAGTCATTTCTTTCTTTTTCTGAGTTAGTTTTGACACACATGTACCCACTATTATAATCAAAACACAGGTTGTTTCTGTGTCCCATAAACCAAAATATTAGGAAATTTTGCCAGGCATGGTGGCAGAAAACTCACAAAAATACTACACAGGAGGCCGGGAATAGAGATGTCTGCCTTTTATCCCAGCACTGTGGAGGCAGAAGCATCTCTGTGAGTTTGAGGCTGGCCTGGTCTGCAGCGTTGTTCCAGGCCATCACATCCAAGCCTATACAGAGACTGTCTCAAAGGAAAACACATTTAAAAGTCTAGTTTACGAAAAAGGCCTTTCTAATCAAAGCCCTCTTCCCAGGTGATGTGCCAGTGGGTGGAAAAGCTGCAGAGAGCACTGCGGGTTCTGGCCAGCGTGTTCCCGGTGATGTTCATGTTTCTGAATGTCATGGTGGTTGGAGTCCTGGGCGCAGCAGCAGTTATAACTGTGCTAAAGGTGCTTTTCCCAGTATATGAGAACAAGTAAGTGCTTCTTCTTTTCAAGATGTTATTAGTCTTAACTGTTAAAAAGTAGGTTATGTTCACTAAATTTTGTAGTAGAAAGTATTGTATAGTAGAAAGGGTAAGACAGTGGGAGGAAAAGAATAACTTTTTAAGCCCATTTTTCAATTTTAGCAGAATCAGAATATATTTATGTACTACCTGAGATCAAGGTCCAACCATCAACAGAGATGTTGCTAAGTGTTCCTAAAAGCAGAAAATGAACAGGAAAACTAGGAGTGTGTATGGAGTCAGAAAAACCAGTACCAACTAGTCTCAACCCCAGAGCGTCAGTTCAGTTAATGTAAGAAGACCAGTGGGGTCTTGACTGAGCACGATACAAACAAAAACAAAGGCACCAAATGTTCTCCTCCCATTTGTATGGGGCAGGGTCTCATGTGGACCAGACTGGCCCTGAACTTGGCCATGTAGTTGAGGATAGCTTTGGACTCCTGATTCTCCCGACTCTACCAAGAACTGGGATTACAGGTGTGTGCCAGCAAGCCTGCTGGACACTGAGTGCCCTTGATTTCAGGTGATACTTGTGGCCACTGGCAGACAGGTTCTTTCATTCCATTCTACTCTTACTCCTGTCTCTCAGCTCCCACGTTACAGGTCATGAAGTTACATTGCTGAATGGCTAAGATAGGGTTAAAGTGGCCACAGAATTCTGAGCGCAAGAGGCAGAGAGCCTGTACAGATACTCACTGCCCTTCTAGTCCCTCGGAGTCCCTCAGTGTGTTTGGTTAGAGAGAACTTGGTGCCAAGAGTTTGCACAACCTGTGTAAGCCATGAGAGGGAGGGCGGACCGTGGCCGTGAAGAAGGGCTGCTGCGCACCTGTTTCTCGAAGACGTGTGACCCTGGCAGTAACAGCTTACCTTGTATTTCAGAGGAGTTCTTCAGGTGGATAAAATGAATGCTGTGTACGTGGCACCTATCATCTTATATTCAGATGACTCTGAGGAAACAGCAGAAAAACTTAAAGATAAAACCTGTATTTAAAACACCATTTCCAATTATGGACACTCAAAATCAGTCTGTTGTCTCCAGACTTGCCATTTGAATACCATTTTATTTAAATTAATCAGTTTATGTATAGAAATTGCCGAATTCCCAAGACTGTGTGAAAATCAACCTTTACAGTGCCAAGTTATAGCTCACCTTGTTCCACACCTGCGCCAGCTGCTCAGAAGGAACCAGCCAAAATGAAACAAAAGGTGAGACATAATGCCAAGTGCCAGTCACTTCCAGGTGCCTTTGCTGCAGAAATTGTATCTATTTGATTACTATTGTAAGATTTTATAAGAAGCACTTTATGAAATCCTAATTTAAAAGCTGAAGAATTTAATTTTTTTCTACTCAGTACAATGTGCCTTTATATCACATACATGACTCAGCATAAAAATCACTAAAGTGTATCATGACTTGTGCCTGTACCAAAACTGCTTATCTTGAATGCACCAGGATTTATAATAGTGACATGTTCTCACTCTAAAATAAACCTTTTTTTTAAGAAAAATAATCGCTTCCTTTTTAATTATGTGCATGGAGCTGTGGGTGTGTGTACATGAGTACAAATGCCTTTTGAGACCAAAACAGGGACATTTGACTTGAGAACCAGACTTAGGCGGTCTGGAAGGACAGGAAGTGGCCTGAACCACTGAGCTGTCTCCCCGACCCCGTTTAATAGGACAGAAGTGTAGCCGCTTGGGCTCCAGTGCCCCTAAGTGAGAGTTACCTGTAAGTGTAGTACAACTCCCGTCACTCACAGGGCTGAAACGGAGGCGCAGCTCTTTCCAGGGTGCTGTCATAGAATTAGCTGTGGCCTCAGCCGTCCGGTTTTAAGGACAGTGTATTTATAAGCATGTTTCACATCTTGTTTCCTAGCTGTCACTCAGACTGGCCTATTTCAGTAGTGTAATCTGGTACATACAACTTACTTCTTCCATGTGGTATTTTTTATTGTTTCATTTAAAGAGTTTTGAAAGCCAGATATGGTAAAACCCATCTGTGGTCCCAGTGCTTAATGGCAGGAGGAAGAGCTCGCCGGGCTACAGAGTGAGACTGTTTCAGGTTTTTGGTTGTAACCCATTTGTAAAACATGGCCCAAGAAAGTACTTGCTGCTTGCTGCAGTTTTGATTTTTTCCTCCTTCCTACCAATGGTAAGGATTAGAACCCTGGAAAACACTACAGTACTGAGCTATAGCCCCAGGCTGCTAGGGAGAGCAATGAGAGGAGGGAGGATGACAAGCATGACAGTAAAGTTTAATCTTGTTGGCTTTTGATAATTTTTAATTAAATTTATACTTTCTATATTACAGTGTATTCACTTTGTATCCCAGCTGTAGCCATCTCCTTCATTCCCTCCTAACCCTCCCTCCCTCATTTCCTCCCACACCCCTCTCCAAGTCCACTGATAGGGGAGGTCCTCCTTTCCTTCCTTCTGACCCTAGCCTGTCAGGCTCTTGATAATTTTTGTATGTGGTCCAGGCTGGTCTTAGACTCACCGAGTCGTTAAGCACGACCTTGATCTTGGATTCTCCTGCACGGGGGGTTACAGACAGGTAACACTGTACTTGGTTGGACGCAGAGCTGGAGACCAAACCTAGGGCTTCATGCTCGCTAGGCAAGAACTCCTATCGAATGAGCTATAGCCCTAACTGGATTGGTTTTTAAAAATTTCTTTCAAGAGAGGGTTTATTTGTGTAATCCTATCTGTCCTGTAATTCGTTTTGTAGGCCAGGCTGGCCACAAGCTCACAGATCCACCTGCCTCTGCTTCCCAAGTGCTAGGATTAAAGGTGTGTGCCACCACTGCCTGGCTTAACTGGACTGTGTGTATACATGTGAAGAGCTCCTGAAACTTGGGTTATAGTAGGTTTTGGACCACCTGAAGTGGGTGCTAGGACCCAAACTGAGGTTCTCTATAAGAGGAGACTGAGTTCTTAACCATCTCTCCAGCCCCTAGCTGGTTTTAATCAGCACATTCCATTGGATTCTATTTCAACGTTGTTAAGAATAATTAGTAACTTCTAGTGGTACCCACTAGTATGAGTTTCTTTATCCCCTTGTTGACTCCATCAGTTGTTAGAGAAAGCACTAATTCTAACTCCCCATGACAACAGAGCCTTACTTCGTACATTAGCTATATGCTCAAGACTTGTGGGCACAGCACAGTTGTGAATTTATCAGAACTTGCCTTCTCCTTTGCTTTTACGAGGGTAAATGCCTCCTCCCCAGTGTGGATATGCTTGTACCCACAAGGGCCCAAAGAGGACATGGGGCCCCAGCAGCAGGAGCTTCCTAGCTTGGTTGCCGAACACCAAACCCAGACTCTGTAAGAGCATCAAGTGCTCCTGACCACAAAGCTGTATCTCCAACCCCAAATAAGTTACTTTCCTCTCAGTGGCAACAGTACCCGAAGTTTTATACCATTACCTTTGCATGTCTTCATGGGTGTTTGTGTGTGTGTGTGGGGGGGGGGGCAGGCAGACATCAGCCCTTGGTGGTGTTCCTCAAGGCACCTAGACTTATGGAGTGGGCTAGACTTGCTAGCCAGACAGTCCCAGGGACCTGCCCAGTCCACTTCCCATGGCTGGGATTACCAGCACATGCCACATGCCTGGCTGGTCTGTCTTCAAGCCTGCTTGCGGGATCCCTAACTCCCCTTACGCTGGCACAGCAGACACCACGAAGCACCCTGCCTGTGACACTTAACCTCCACCACACTTACTGGCTTTTAACTGTCCCATTACTTGTCTCAGCTTTGTGCTTATGACTGTGAGTAAAGTAGTGTGTCTGCCTAAAGTGAGATAACAGCGTAGATACAAGTACTACCTGCACTCTACAGCCCTCTTCAAAGGCAGAATAAAGTTCTTGAAGTCAGGAGTCATGGCACAAACCCTTAAAGCTAGTACATGGAAGGCAGAAGCAGGTGGATCTCCGAGTTTAAGCCCAGCGTGTTCTATACAGTGAGTTCCATGCCAGGGAGGAACATGAGACTTTCTCTCAAAAAAAAAAAAAAAAAAAGACAAAGTTACTCAGAGCATACTGTATTTTCACACACACACAGACCCCTTTAAGTGAACACTGAAGTGGAGTTAAAAGCGGTTTTCTGACGTAGGTGTGTGCGCGCACGTGCGTGCAGGCGTCCCACCCCTGAAGCGACCCCACATGGGTGCGGGGAACTGAGCCCAGGCTTTTGCAGGAGCCCTATGCCTCTTAGCCATGGGGGCCATCTCTGCAGCCCGAGAGTCCTATTCTTACCCTGACAGAAAGGGAGAGAAGCTGAAATGAGAGCAGATGCGGGGAAGACGCACAGGTCTGGCTGTGCTTAATCAGCTGCACGTGTATACTCATTTTCAGTTACTACCACAGAACACAGGTAGTTAATAACAAGCTGCAGGAAAGACTCAGCAGAAACCAATCAGTGCTAAATTAAAACAATATGCAGTTTAAAAATACTGACTTTATTCACAACCAGAAAGTTTAAAATCACACCATTACGAAAGTTTAAAAAAATATAGCACTCAATGCAATGAAATACTACATTTAATCATTTTTTAGAGACGGCAGACTTCTGCCAGTTTACATGTGAGAACTTAGCATGATCCAAACTCAACTATCCACTTCTCATATCTTTCAATGTCTGCAGCCGACACGGACTTAGAAACTTTCTTTAAAGCCATTTCAAAATCCTCCATAGTTGTAGGCATATGCATTTCTTCTCTTGAAAGATTACGTATTTCTTCTGGGGTTAGACCTTCAATACGTCGTCTCATGGCCATCAAGGATGCATCCCTAGGTTTTAAGATTTTTTTAAAAAAGCACAAAGTGTTACTTTGATTGAAAAAAAAAAAAACAAAACAAAACCAAAGCAAACAACAAGAACAACGGTAACAACAAAAGGTTAAATTCTCTAAAATCGTATATACATTATATGCATACATAATACTGCATTAAACCTTACACTGGAAAACACAGCCTACTCTTACTTGCTTTTTAGTAGTGCATCTTCCATAATGAAATCAGATCGTAGTCAATTCAAGAAATAAATGCTGAGTATAGTCCAAGATAAAGTAAAAAGGTACAATAAAGAAGTGTGTAACAGGGCTGGAGAGGTGGCTCTGCGGTTAAGAGCACTGGCTGCTCTTCTAGAGGTCCTGAGTTCAATTCCCAGCAAACACACGGTAGCTCACAACCACCTATAAGTGATCCAATACCCCTTCTGGCTGCAGGTGTGCATGCACACAGAGTGCTCAAACATTTAAAAATTCTCCACATAGAGAAAATGGGGCCAGGCAGGGTCTCCCTTTTCCTCTTATGGGAATTTCACATCAAGAATGTCTTTTATAAGCTGGGCAATGGTAGCACACACCTGGGAGGCAGAGGCAGAGCAGGCAGATATCGGAAGTAGAGGCCAACCTGGTCTACACAGTGAGTTCTAAGACAATCCCAGCTACACTCTTTAAGAAAGGTTCTATGTAGCCCAGACTGGCCTCAAACTGGCAGTGCAGACAAGGATGACCTTGTACTTCTGACTCCCCTGTCTCCACGTCCTGAGTGTTAGGACTGTAGTCCACCACCATATGGTATGTGGCACTGAGGACCAAATCCAGCAATCGCTTCACGCACGGCAAACAAGTAAGTATTCTACCATCTGAGCCACATGCCCCATTCTTTAACCAAATTCATCCTTAACTGCAGTCACCATGTATCCCTAAGAACAGTAACTTCATTTGTATACATTATCTCTGACCCTCATGTTCTAAATGATATGCCTACTTAGAAATGAGGAAGCAAAGACTGGAGAGATAGCTAGTGGTTGAGAGCACTGGCTGTTCTTCCAAAGGACCCCAGTTCAATTCTCAATAATAACATGGCAGGTCAGGACTGTCTGTAATTCCACTTCTAGGGCATCTGACACCCTCACACAACACACATGCAGGCAGAACACCAATGTACATAAAGTAAAAATAATATATATATATATAAAAGCCGGGAGCAATGGCACACGCCTGTAATCCCAGCACTGAGGGAGATATAGGCAGGTAGATTTCTTTTGAGTTTGAGGCCAGCCTGGTCTACAAAGTGGCTACAGAGAAACCCTGTCTCAGAAAAAAAGAAAGAAAGAGAGAGAGAGAGAAAGAGAAAGAAAAAGAGAAACAAAGACAGAAGGATTGAGGAAGCAAGCTAGTGTGGTGAAGACCCTCAGACTCAGATTAGGATCATGCCTTGCTGAAACAACTGGACAAAGTCTTATTCCAGTAACATTCAGGACACAGTGATTAAAAGACTATATTACTGTATCCCATGAGTGCATTAAATACACTTTAGTGGTTTCCCATCTAACATCATAGGGAAACAATGTTTCTTGAACTTGTAGCCTTTTTTTTTCCCCCAGTTTTTTGAGGCAGGGTTTCTCTGTAGCCTTGGCTGTCTGAGCTCAACTTTGTAGACCAGGCTGGCCTCGAATTCACAGAGATCTGCCTGCCTCTGCCTCCCAGAGTGCTGGGATTATAGGTGTGCACCACTGCGCTCAGCTACAAACCTGTAGCTTTCAAATGAACTGTGGAACATCAAATGCAAATATCTTGCCAAGGCCTGTTAACACTAACTTAAAACCAACTTGTAACCACAGTGTATGGTGGGGCTCTTCAATTTTTTTATGGCTCGGGATCAAACTCGGGGCTTGCACGTATTGGGCAAATGCTCTACACATGAGCTATATCCCCTGGCACATGTAGGTCATTTGCCCTAATATAATCACAATTCAAATTTATGCTTACAAAAATGAGAAAAACACACACCTGCACACGTTGGTAATATCCGCACCTGAGTAGCCTTCCATGTTTTCTGCTATGCTTGTAAGATCAACATCATCAGCCAATTCCAGCTCTCGTAGACTTATTTTTAAAAGTTCTTCCCTGCCTTTTGCTAATGGGAGAAACATTTGAAACTGTAAGCCTTCAAAGGAAACAGTTTTGCTTATTTTGCTCAAGCCTACTTTCTGATAGAGTTTTGAAGATGATCTCAGAATATAGCGCAGGCTGACCTTGAATTCACCATCTTCCTGCCTCAGCCAAAGAGTGCCGCATTTACAGGCATAAGTGACCATGTCCATCGCAAGCCCACACAGTAGTAAGAATTGTTTTCCAAGTCTTGGAGCAAACACACTTATCAAGTTATCAAGGCTCCCATGTTCTAGATGGAGCTCAACAGCCACACAAGGAAAGAATATGCATTTGCCCCTTCAAGGAAGAGCAGTATCAAATTAAACTGTAAAAACCACCTGCTGACTGCAGCCCCCATAAGAGAGTCATAATGAAACACCTGATGGTAAAGGAATATAGATTCTCTTCTCAAGACGCCGGCGGAGAGCCTCATCTATATCCCAGGGAAAATTAGTAGCTGCCAGAACCATAACCATTTTGGAAGGGTCATCATTTTCTGAAGCGCCTCCGACACCTGAAAGGGCAAGAAGAAGGAGTTACTGAGTGGGATTCATGAATAAAGCTCGGTTCCTTACAGACTACACGCTGTGCACTGTGATGCAGGGCATGTAGTCCCCGGGCTCCCTGAGACTCACGTGAGTGTGTGGCCCAAGGAAAATGAAGTTCTGCAGTGCACAAAAATATGACTCATAAAGGATTTAATGATAACACTAGCCAACTCAATTACGTGCCAAATTATTTTTGCTTTCAATCACTGGACATGGTGACACATGCCTTAAATCAGCACTTGGGAGGAAGTGCTGGGCAGATCTCTGAGTCTGAGGCCGCCACAGTGTACCCAGTCTCAGGACAACCAACACTATGCAGAGAACCTGCCTCAAAGAAGCAAACAAAAACAAACCATCAAGCTGGGTAAATACCACAGTGGGTAAGTGCAGTGGCGGCTCTTCCAGAAGACCCGAGTTCAATTCCCAGCACCACATGGCAGCCCATAACTATAACTTCAGTTCCAGGGGGCATGACACCCTCTTCTGACCCTCTCTGGCACCAGGTATGCATAAGATGCACAAACATAAATGAAAACAAAATACACACAAAGTATGAAGACATTTTAAAAAGTATTGCAGAGCTGGAGAGACGGCTCAGAGGTTAAGAGCACTGGCTCCTCTTCCAGAGGTCCTGAGTTCAATTCCCAGTAACTACATGGTGACTCATAACCATCTATAATGATATCTGGTGCCCTCTTCTGGCCAGCAGGAATACATACAGACAGACCATAAATAAAAAGAGAGAGAAAGGAGGAAGGGAGGGAAAGAAGGGATGGAGGGAGGGAAGAAAGAGAGAGAGAAAGAAAGGAAGAAAGGAAGGAAGGAAGACATACACTCAGGGAGGCAGAGGCGGGCGGACCTCTGTGAAGTTTGAGGCCAGCCTGGTCTATAAAGCGAGTCCAAGATAGCCAAGGCTATACAGAGAAGCCCTGTCTCGAAAAGCAAAAAAGTATTTCAAGTATATGTATATATAACACTAAGGTCAATTTGTTTGCATTTTATTTCTACTTGAGTTCTGTGGCTAAAAATAAGGGATCAATACTATACCACAGGCTGGTGTGTGGGTGCCACTATTTCTGACATGTATATCCATTTCCGCTGCTGATCTCTATGTCCTAAGTGCCTGCCCCTCTCGTTCACCTCGAGTGCTGAGCACATACTGAGCGTACTGAGCTCGCACTACAAGCAGAGCTGACTGCCTGGAAGAGCTTACACAGCCCGCTCCCACCCCAAGCTAATCTATGCACAGACATGTATATACCATCCATTTGAACCAGCAGCTCAGCTTTCACCCTTCGGCTTGCTTCGTGCTCTTCAGAAGTGCCTCGGCGGCTGCAGATGGAATCTATCTCATCAATAAATATGGTAGCTGGAGAGTAAAATCGAGCCTAAAGGAAGAAACCAAGCAAAACTTAGGTTTTCGGGGTCTGATTTTTCTTACTTAAAAATAACCCGAGGTTGAGGCTACAACCAAGTGATACAGTGCTTGCCCAGTATGCTTGCGGCCCAGTGGCAGAACTAAGCAACTCACAGATTAGAGACGGGCTGGAGAAATGGCTCTCTAGTCAAGAGTACTTGCAACTCTTGCAGAGAATCTGAGCTCAGTTCTGAGCCCCCAAATGGGCAACTTTCAGCCTTTTATAACTCCAGTTCCAGGGGACTGACGCCCTCTTCTGGCCTTTGTGATTCAGCACACACATGGTGCAGACACACACAAGGCACTCACCCACACACAGGAAACAAAAAGAAACAAATCTTTTAAAAAAACCAGAAAAGGGCTGAAGAGGCTGCCACACTGTACCTTTCCTCTAGCCTAGTGGAAGAAAAAAAGAGCATGGCATCCTATCTTAAGGATTTTTTATAAAATTGTATTTATTTGTGTGCATGCATATATGTGATGTAGCAGAGCACTGAGCATTTGTAAAAGCACAACTTGTAGGTGTTCATCCTCTTCCCATTGTGCGGGCTCCAGGGATCAAATTCTGGTTGACAAGCTTGGTGGCAAGCGCCACTGAACATGGTCCATCTTTTTTTTTTTTGGATAAAGACACTAATGAATCCCTGATGTCCTCAATGTGCTACACAGCTGCAGGTGACCTTGCGCTCACTCATACTGCTGGACTTCAGATGCACACCACCAAACACAGCTCTGAAACGGCTCCTAATAAAAACAGACACACTCTCCTCTCTATTATATAATTAAACTGGCTCTCTCTCAAAAACTGTGCCTGTGTGTATGTGTCATAAAGACAGGGTTATCGTACACCTTATTAATGATATGAACTTGGTAGTACATTTAGAGATATTGTTAGGTATTTTCAAGTTCTACAAAAAGCTTGGTTGAAACCATTTCAATTCCTTTATAGAGTCTAAGAAAAGAAAATCATGTTAGATGACTCCCTTTTTATTTTTTTGAGACAGGGTTTTCTTGTCTGTCCTGGAGTCAATTTGTGGACCAGGCTGGCCCCTGAACTCACAGAGATCCACCTGCCACTGCCTCCCAAGTACTGGGATTACAAGTGCGGACCACCATCGCCTAGCCAGACGCGGTGGGGGCACGCCTGTAGTCCTAGCACTCTGGGAGGCAGAAGCAGGTGGGTCTCTGTGAGTTCAAGGCCAGCCTGGTCTACAAAGTGAGTCCAGGACAGCTAAGGCTACACAGAGAAACCCTGTCTCAAACAACAACAACAAATCATGGATATTTTCATTAAACTTAAATGGTCTTATTTAATTACAGGCCTTTGAGGGCTGAAGAGATGATTCAGAGGTTAAGAACACTGGTGCTATCCCAGCATCCAAACAACAGCTTACAATAATACCTAACTCCAGTTCTAGGGATCTGATGCCCTCTTCCTGCCTCCTTGGGCACCAGACATGGGTGCACTTACACACTTGCAGGCAAAACAGCCATCCACACAAATAAAAATAAAAATACAGACTCTGATTTCCAGACAAATTCCCAGCACAAAGGAAGGGAAGCTGGCACATAGTCTCCTTCTACACTTAGGGATAGTTGGCAAACAACACAAATCAGACTCCATGTTTTTAATGACTGTTTTCTTCTTCTTCTTCTACTTCTGCCTCCTTTTACTTCTTTTTTAAGAGAGAAAGATGGGACTGGAGAGATGGCTCAGAGGACCTGGATTCAATTCCCAGCACCCACATAGCAGCTTACAATAGCCTATAGCCCCAATCCCCAGGAATGTGACATCCTCTTCTGACCTCCTCAGGCACTACATGGTTCTTAGGACATACATGCCAGCAAAACACCCATAAACATAAAAAAGGGAAAAATACTTCAGTTTTTTGAAATGAGAAAAAGAAAAGATGAAATTGGTTGGGTAGAAAGTAGGGAAATCTGGGAGAAAGAAGTTGAGGGACAGGAAAAAAATATGATAAAAGTATACTGTATAACCTCACAGAATATTTCATAAAACGGAGGCCTCGACTGAAGGACCAGAGGTTCAGTGTCACCCTCAAACATAGGCAGAGTTTGAAGCCGCCCTATGACGCATGAGGCTCCGTCTCAAGAAACTCAACTAATTAGCTAGAACAAAGGCCTCACGCACTATTATACACCCACTTTGAGAGATTCTGGAGAAATGAAAACACGTTAAAAGAATTATCTACCTGCCATAGTGGCAGATGCCTATAATCTCAGCATTCAAGCAGATGAGGCAGGAGGATTGCTGTGAATTTTCAGCTAGCTAGAACTATATAGCCAAGACCCTGTTTCTAAATGCAAAATAAAAGTGTCATCTCAAGTTACAAAAGAGGCAGAGGGTTAGGTCTGAGGAAGAGCTGAACATGGCCCTAATTGTGGATTACAAGGACAAGAATGCCAGACTATAGGCTCTGGCCTGTGAGTCAGTCAATGTTCATTTGTCATAGCACACTCTTAGAGTTGCATAGGGCTGTAAGTGGAGAGTGTGCTCAAGGTCCTTGGTTTGGAGAAAAGAATGACGCAAGCCAGCTCCTAGGAGGAAGCCTCTTCCCACAGAAGACATTCGTTTACCTCAATATAAAACTCTACAGTTGAAATCACAGTCAATAGCCAGGCAATGGTGATTCAAGCCTTCAATCTCAGCACGTGGGAGGCAGAAGCAGATGGATTTCTGAGTTTGAGACCAGCCTGGTCTACAGAGCAAGTTCCAGGACAGCCAGGGCTACCCAGAGAGACCCTGGCTGGAGGGGCGGGAGTAGGACTTAAAAGAGTAACAGGTAACATCAAGCCCCAACAAGCCAGTATTTGTATGAAAGTTTACTTGCTGTTGCTGCAGAGGTAAACTGCACTTGTTCTTTGGGCCTATGAGCTTACGTGTGCACAGGCATTAAGGATGACATGCACATGGAGGCCACAGTCAGTCTTGGGGGTCTTACCTTAGGTGCTGTCCACCTCCAATTCCGAGATAATGTCTCTCACCGACCTGGTGCTCAACAATGCCATTAGGCTGGCTTGCCAGCACAGCGCCCCAGGAATCTGCCTGTCTCTGCCTGCCCTGATCTGGGGTTACAAGTACATACTACTATAAACAGTATTTCTTATATGAATGGTAGGGATTGATCTCAGGTCCTGACATTGCATTGCATTTTCTCAATTAAGCCATATCCCAAGCCTGTAGACTCTATATTAGTGTCTTCTAAATAAAGAAACGGAGGCTCAGAAAGGGAGGAATCTACTGGCAGTAACAACTAGGAAAGTGACAATAAGGAATTGGAACCCAGACATTTTAAGCTTAGTTCTTTTAATTTTGAGATGTAGGCAATACACTTTTCCTTCTCAAGTACAGAGAAAATAATTCTTTTTAAAGTTACCAGAGATTCTCCATTAGATTGCTATTGTGCTATGGACTATTAATAAGCCATTAAGATCCCGATAAAACCTGCCTCCTCCTGAGCTGGGGAGTGGTAGTGTACACCTTTGACCCCATCACCCAGGAGCAGAGGCAGGAAATCTCTGAATTCTAGGCCAGCCTCGTTCTATAGAGAAAATCCCAAAACTCTACAGAGAAACTCTGCCTCAAAAAAACCACAAATAAACAAGTAAATAAATAAATAAGCAAGCAAGCAAGGAAAAATTGCCTTGCTTATGAGTGGTCAAAGTCCAAACGGAAGTAAATATAAACCAAAACAGGAAGAAGCTTTCCAGAAAATTGATAACTTGAAATGATAATGTAGCTTGCTTCATTATTAATTAATTATAAATTAATAATTAACGTTTTTTTGAGCTTAGAAAGTATAAGATCTGGGATGGTATCACATGATCACCTAAGACTTTTTCCACTATGATTAAGTATGCATGTCTTCCTCCTCTCCAGGACTGGCTCTCAGTATCTGAAGGTGCAAGACAAGCTGCCAAGGGAGAAAAGGAATCAATAGTCCAATCTAGTTGATACATCTAACAACACCTCTACACCTAAAGCTCAAGGATATCATATAAGAGGAGACAGAAAGTCCGTAAGAGCCAGAGGACCAGGGGGTGTGCTGTGAGACAGTGTCTTCCAGACACAAAAGGAAAGCCTTACACACCCACAAAATCATAACAACATGGCTGCCTAAATAAAACCTGCACAGTAACACCAGTTAATATGCCAATGTGATTGGTGGAACTCCCCCAAACGTCACCCTAAAATAAAGGGCTACAGGCAACTAATGGCTACAGAGAGGAGGAGAGTTAGTTTTTTTTTCAGAGACAAACTCCCAACTCCCAACAGGTTATCCAATCCTAAGTGGTCAGCACTAAGTATCATATACACATGAGAGAGATGGGGGTGGGAAAGAGAGAGAGAAATGTCTTTGTCACCATGTAATAGTGTACTGCTGTCCTAACATATAATCAATTCCACTAGTTCTTAGAGATAAGAACAAAGGAATCAGTAAAGTTTAACGAAGCCCTTAAAAGGCAGCCAAGTTTAATACAAACACTACTAGCACCTGTAGGATTACATTTTTCCTATTGGCACTAATTTGTGAGGTAACATTAAGAAAAAGAAAAAGTTACTGTTCAGAGGTCATGATGGACAGCAAGATGGCACCCATCGGGGTCATCACATGATCCATTCCCTGACAGATGGGTCAGTCCTAACCTTGGTGCCTCAGAAGCTCTGAGATCAGCAGGGCCATCCTCTCACTCTTCTGTAATCTCCTTAATTTAATATGTAGCTACTTGTTTATTTGTATGTATTTATTTTTTCTTGTGTGTGTGAATGTATGTATGTATGTATGTATGTATGTATACACACACACACACATATATGCCACTGTCCTGGAATTCACTATGTAGACCAGCTTGGCCGCAAACTCATAGAGATCCAGCTGCCTCTGCCTTTCAATTGCTGGGATCAAAGGTGTGCACCACCAAGCCTGGCTTTCCAGCATTCTAAAGTTAAGTATATGCCTAGATTTGCTGATGCATCGAAGACCAGACACTTCAGAAATAATAATTTTAAAAAATTACATTAGAAATACAGAAGACAGCCTGTTTCTCAAGAAATAAGGAATTTATCCAATGTGGAAATCCAGAATGATCATTGTGGCTGTTTGTCATCAGACAAAGAGAATTATCTTTATAATAAATGACTTCCAAAATGCCAAATAAAAAATTGTATCTTAGGGGCTGGAGAGATGGCTCAGTGGTTAAGAGCATTGTCTAGTCTTCCAAAAGACCTGGGTTCAATTCCTAGCACCCACATGGCAGGTCACAACTGTCTGTAATGCCAATGAATATCCCCAATTCCAAGGCATCTAACACCTTCACACTAATGCACATAAAATAAAAATTAAATAAATCATTAATACAAAAACTGTATATTAAACAACATTAAAAATATTCTACAAAAAGAAGGAAATATAGAAAAGAGAGAGAGAGAGAGAGAGAGAGAGAGAAACTTAAAATAACAACCAAAGAAAAGAATTCAAACACTGGGTCATTAAACTCAAGGTAGGGGCTGAAGAGATGGCTCAGTGGTTAAGAGTTGTTACTGCTCTTTTGGGCAACTGGAGTTTAGTTCCCTGCACCCACCACAGGCAGCTCACAAACACCTGTAACCCCAGCTACAGGAGATTCAGCAGCCTCTTCAGGTCTCCACAGGCACCTGCACTCATGTAGCCTCACACACACACACACAAATGCACACAATTAAAATCAATCTTAAACTCAAGGTCCTTAGCATAGCTGATAGACTAGAAGTGCTCTAACTTCCCTAACTTCTTCAGACTCTCATCTTTGGCTTGTTAAAACGCAGCACTTACGATGCCATAAACAGTGTGCTGTTTACCAAACATAACTATGGAGCTGGCAAGACTGTTCCAGCAGGTAAAAATCACGTGTTGGGCAAGCGGAATTCACTAAGGTGGAAGGAGAGACCCACCCCACCTGACGGCCCTTGGATGCCCACTTCAGCTTGGTGGCATGCACATGTCCCCTCTCCATCTCATATGCATGTACACACACAACAGAACTTAAACCAACTAGCCATAATTAAACTCATAGCACCTTAGTAATGCTAACCCCATAGTGTACGCACACTCAGAAAATAGCAGATGTGGCTCCACCTCTAGAGGAAAAAAGACAAGCAGAAACCCAAGTCACATGACTATAAAAGGATGTGTCAAAGGCACAGAGTCAAGCCTAGGCAGTGCCACCGTCCGTGTAACGGAGAAAGTGGAGTCAAGAGTCTCTGTTGGAGCGGCTCCAAATGTTACCATTTCAAACAGGAGCCGAACAAGCTTCTCGGACTCTCCTCTGTATTTGGAAGTCAGGGTTGATGAAGAGATATTGAAGAATGTCGTCTTGCACTCTGTAGCAACTGCTTTAGCAAGCAGGGTTTTCCCAGTGCCAGGAGGGCCAACCATCAATACTCCCTGTAGGGGATACAACAGTGTAAGAAAAGACTTCATCTGCCATTGCCATTTCCTTCCTTTTGACTTTTTGTTTTGTTTTGCTTTTAGGATGATAAAGACAAACCTGGACTTGTGCTCTTGGGCTCTAATGACCACCCTTCCTCCATTCTCTGAAGGAGTGGGACTATCTGTGGCCACCACCTTGTCAGGTACAACAAGCTTGTCCTTGTTCTAACTAATTATACCAAGTACCAAATTTCACTAAATTTATATGCAACATTGTGACAAAGAACAAAGAGAAAAATGAATATTTCATAACAATATTTATTCATTTATATAGTGTCTCACTAATTTATCCTTGTCTGTCCTAGAACTCACTATGGAGACCAGGCTGGCCTCAAACTCACAGAGCTCCACCTCAAACTCACTCCTCCCAAGTGCTGGGATTGAAAGTATATGCCACCTCTACTGGCACAAATACCTTTTCTATTACACAAAAGGAAGTTAATAACATTAAAAGTTTGGAACTCAAGAAAAAAAACACAGGTAATTATTAATTTATTAATCATCACCAAAATATTAACTGTTAATAATTGATACTTTAAAAAAGCAGATGTTTACTCTTAACCCAGATTGTTAAATAGCCCCTTTTCATACCATCCCAGACTTTTCAAAAATACCCATTATGATGCAAAAATATTGCTGAATTTATAAAAAACAATTCCAAAATTCTACAAGTTACGTGAAATGACACCTGAAATGCATTAGCCCACTGGGTCATGCGTGCAAGCAGAAGATGATTCTAAGTGTGCTATGTGGGAAAATGACCCTGAACTGAACGTTGTGCTTTTTACTCTGGGAACCTGCATTAGCTTTTGATCAAAACAAAACTCAAGTAATACAACATCAGAGTTTTCTTTAAAAAATTTTTTTTCTTTCTTCCCTTTTTTTTTTCTTTAAATATTTTTTTTGAGATCAGGCCTTACTCTAATCTAGTCTGTCTTGAACTCACTATATAGTCCAGGCTTACCTCAAACCCAAGGTGATCCTCCTGCTTCAACGTCCTGAGTGCTAGGATTATAGGCTTAAACTAGTACACCTAGTTTAAAATTTTCCTCATTCCACTTTCTCCACTGTAAGTACATAACAGTTCTCCACAGCAGCACTGCCACTTACTTTGATGATACCTATACATACAAACTTACTTTCCATGGTCTCCTAATGCCCTTAAAGAATTCTGGCATCCACATTGGTAACACCACTGCTTCCTTAAGCAACTTTTTAGCTTCCACTAAATCAGCAATATCATCCCTGAAAGAAAAGATACTTTATTAGCCAACCCCTTAGATTATATACCCAATTCTACATCATCACCCTGAAAACCATCACCAGCACAGGTTTCTATGTCACAGACAAAAATGCTCAATCCTTCCTTGAGCTGGTCCTACCACACCAATCAGTATACACAGAGGATAACACTTGTCTTTAGCTGCTGGCAGTAACGATTTTCATTTTAACTTAGGAGAACAAAGCTCTCCTTCTCTATGTTGCCAGGTTAGTGTAAAATCTATGTTGTGATATGACCTAAATCAAGGTTTCAGGACCTCCTTAACTAAAAAGCTTGGAGTCATAAACGATTCCGGTTTGGGAATATTTGCATATACTTCACCAGTTAAAGCTGTTCAGGTTAATTTCATCTAAAACTCTCCAAACTTTCTAAGGATAATGGCTTTACAGAAAAAAACTGTGACTCAGGGCCCTAGGCTGGAGAACAGAATGCCACAAGCCAGCACGTAGGAGGAAGCTCTTCCCCCAGAGGAAGAGCTCTACATTTGAAAATGTATCCCACAGGCGAGAGTGGTGCGCCCTTAACCCAGCACTCAGGAGGCAGAGACAGATGGATCTTTGAGTCTGAAGGCAGTCTGGTCTACAGAGCAAGTTCCAGGACAGCCAGGGAAATATAGAGAAAACTGTCTTGGGGGGGAAAAAAAAAGGGAAATGTGTCCAATAACCAAGCGCTGGTAGCACATAGCTTTAATCCCAGCACTCAAGAGGCAGAGCAGGTGGACCTATTGAGTTCCAGGCCAGCCTGGTTTACATGAATTCTATACAGAGAAACCTTGTCTTGAAAAGCAAAAAAATGTGGATCCTGGTGCATTCTGATTTTCAGGTTGCATTATCACAGATGGCATTTTATCTTTTTTTAAAAAAATTCATTTTTTTTTTAAATGTGCTTTGGTGTTTTGCCTGCATGTATGTCTGTAGGAGGGTGTCAGATCTTGGAGTTACAGACAGTTGTGAGCTGCCGTGTGGGTGCTGGAATTTGAACCACTGCAAGAACAGTCAGTAACTCACTCCAGCCCCAGGCAACTCATATTTCATAAAGGCTTAGAAGAATGGTCATTAAAAATACTAAACAGGGCATGCAGCAAAGACAGCTGCTATGCTTCCAACTCCAGGAAGAGGCAGATGCCGAAGTGAAAAGAATCACCAACATCATTACGAAGTTCTCCCCAGCCACTAGACTACCTACCAGGACTTCTAGTGTATGTAGCAACTTTATCATGACAACAGATTTTATTTTTATAAATACCAATTACTAAAAATATTTCAATATTATAAAAGCACTCATTGACCATCTATATTTTAATAGAAAGTATGTAAGAGAATGTAATTATATAACTTGTGGAAGCGTGAGCTTCTACAGATCCCCTAAATTTACCCTACCTACAAGATGTACAGGAATAAAGATAGAGCAAGGATTGAGGGAATGGCCAACCAATGACTGGCCAATATGAGACCCACCCCATGGGAGAGAGCCAACCCGACACTATTAATGATCCTCTGCTATGCTTGCGGGTAAGAGCCTAGCTTAACTGTCCTCTGAGAGGCAACTGCAGCGGAACAAAATAGATGCTGAAACTTACAGCCAAATATTAGGTGGAGCTTGGGGAGTCTTGTAGAGGAGCAGAGGGAAGGATAGAGGAACCTGGAGGAGACAAGAACTCCACAAGAGACCAACAGAGTCAACTAACCTAGGCCCATGGAGGCTTACAGAGACTGAAGCACCACCCAAAGAGTAACCAAAGAGTCTGGATCTAGGACCCCTACACATATGTAGCTGAGGGGCAGCTTGGTCTTCATGAGGGTCCCCTAACAAGTGGAGCAGGGGTTGCCTCTGACATGGATTCCACTGCTTGTGGATCACTCTCCTTGCTGGGCTGCCTTGTCTGGACTCGTGGAAGAGGATGCACTTAATCCTGAAGTGACTTGATGTGCTGGGGCGGGCTGGTAAGGGAGGTGGGAGGCTCCCCTTTTCTGAGGAGAAGGGGAAGGGAAAAGGGGAAAGAAGGTGGGAGGGTGGGACTAGGAGAAAATGAGAGGACTGCGATCGAGATGTAAAAGTAATAAATAAATAGAATTTTTAAAAAGATATAGATCTTTTATTAGATGTAAAGTTGAGAATCTTGAACTAATAACAAATCAAAGCAACATCTACCACAAGCTATACACCTAAACAAGATGCATGCCTTAAAAACCTCTACGTAGGCTCAGAGGTTAAGAGCACTGGCTGCTCTTCCAGAGGTCCTGAGTTCAAATCCCACAACCATGTGGTGGCTCACAGTCATTTACAATAAGATCTTGTAACCTCCTCTAGTGTGCAGGCATACATGCAAACATTGTATACATAGTAAATAAATAAATCTTTGAAAAACAAAATCTCCATCTCGGGTTGGTTAGATGGCTCGGTGTGTGAAAGTGGTTATGTACAAGCCTGAGGATCTGCCCCTCAGAACCCACAGAAATATGGGAGAGAAACGAATCCACAAAGCTGTCCTCTCAAATCTGTGCCACAGCAATGCTCTGTCCCATCCTAACACACACCAGAAAAGTTGAAAACAAACAGAAACTTCAATCTTTTCAACACTAGAAAGGGCTCAAAAGATAAAAGATGGGATCTGTGTCATCTTTGTCCCACTTTGTTTTTGACATATTGATTGGAAAGAACCTCCAGGGGCTGGGGATATTAAATTGGCAGAGAACTTGCCTCACATGTATGAGGCTCCGCGTTCAATACTTAATATCACACACATAAACAAAAACAAAATAGAGGCTGGAGAAATGGCTCAGTGGTTATAGCACTGGCTGCTGTTGCGGAGTGCCAGGTTTGATTCCCAGCACCAACAAAGCAGCTCACGGGCATTTATAATCACAGCTCTATGGGATACCATGCCTTCTTTCCTCCAAAAGCACTGTCCACATATGACACAACGACATACATGTAGTCAAACGCCTATACACATAAAATAATAAACCTAAAAATGCAAACTACAAATAGACTTAAAATATATAAAAATATGCAGACTAAAGTTGGGCTCTATAGCTCAGTTGGCTCACTCTCGCGGAGCCTCACCGTCACCGTACGCGCTGTTCATGGCGACGTGTGCCATCTCAGCAGTTGGTTAAGAGGACCGAGAGTCAATGCTATCCTGGCTACATAGCCAGCGTGAAGCCAGCCTGGTCTACAGAGAACCCTGCCTTAAACAGCAATAAGAAGTCAAACTGTCACTATTCGCAGATGATATGATAGTATACATGAGCGACCCCAAAAATTCAACCAGAACTCCTCCAGCTGAGAAACACCTTCAGCAAAGTGGCCAGATACAAAATCAACTCAAAAAAATCAGAAGCCCTCCTGTATACCAAAGACAAAAGGGCTGAGAAAGAAATTAGGGAAACAACACCCTTCACAATAGCCACTAATAACATAAAGTACCTTGGTGTGACCCTAACCAAGCAAGTGAAAGACCTGTTTGAGAAAAACTTCAAGTCTCTGAAGAAAGAAATTGAAGAAGATATCAGAAGATGGAAAGATCTCCCGTGCTCATGGATTGGTAGGATTAACATTGTGAAAATGGCCATCCTGCCAAAAGCAATCTACAGATTCAATGCAATTCCCATCAAAATACCAACTCAATTCTTTACAGACCTTGAAAAAAAGATTCTCAGCTTCATATGGAGAAACAAAAAACAAAATCTCCAAAACAATCCTGAATAACAACAGATCATCTGGAGGTATCTCCATCCCCAATCTCAAGCTGTACTACAGAGCAATAGTAATAAAAACTGCATGGTATTGGCATAGAAACAGAAAGGAGGATCAATGGAACCGAATAGAAGATCCAGAAATAAACCCACACACCTATGAATACTTGATTTTTGACAAAGCAGCCAAATCCATTCAATGAAAAAAGACAGCATCTTCAACAAATGGTGCTGGTCCAACTGGATGTCTACATGCAGAAAAATGAAAATAGATCCATATTTATCACCCTGCACAAAACTAAAGTCCAAGTGGATCAAAGACCTCAACATTAAACCAGATACTCTAAATTGGTTAGAAAAAAAAAGTGGGGAACAGCCTAGAACTCATTGGCACAGGAGACAACTTCCTGAACAGAACACCAACTGCACAGGCTCTAAGAGCAACAATCAATAAATGGGACCTCATGAAGCTGAAAAGCTTCTGTAAAGCAAAGGACACCATCATCAAAACAAAACGACTGCCTACAGATTGGGAAAGAATCTTCACCAACCCTTTATCTGACAGAGGGCTAATATCCAGCATATATAAAGAACTAACGAAGCAGAAAAGCAACAAACCAAGTAATCCAATTAAAAAATGGGATACACAGATAAACAGAGAATTCTCGATAGAATTCTTGATATCGAATGGCAGAGAAACACTTAAAGAAACGCCCAGCGTCATTAGCCATTAGGGAAATGCAAATCAAAACGACCCTGGGATTTCACTTTACACCCATCAGAATGGCCAAGATGAAAAACTCAATCGACAACACATGCTGGAGATGTTGTGGAGAAAGGGGAACCCTCCTCCATTGCTGGTGGGAATGTAAACCTGTACAACCACTTTGAAAGTCAATCTGGCGCTTACTCAGACAATTAGGAATAGTGCTTCCTCAAAACCCAGCTATACCACTGCTAGGTATATACCCAAAATTTGCTCAAGTACACAACAAGGACATTTGCTCAACCATGTTTGTAGCAGCTTTATTTGTAATAGCCAGAACCTAAAAACAACCCAGATGTCCATCATCGGAGGAATGGATACAGAAATTGTGGTATTTTTACACAATGGAATACTACTCAGCAATCAAAAATGAGGAAATCATAAAATTTGCAGGCAAATGGTGGGATCTAGAAATGATCATTCTGAGTGAAGTATCCCAGAAGGAGAAAGACAAACATGGTATATACTCGCTTATATAGACCTATAAGATATAATAAACATAATGAAGTTTACACACCTAAAGGAGATAAACAAGAAAGCAGACACGAGGTAAGATGATCAATCCTCACTTAGAAAGACAAATGAGATGTGCATTGGACATATGACAGGAGTCTACCGCAGAAGGCATCTGAAATACCCTACCAAGCAGCGTTTCAAAACAGATACTAAGACTCATAACCAATCCTTCTGCAGAAGGGGAGTTAGTATGACAGGGAAAGGATAGGAGCCCCACAAGGACCAAATATATCTGGGCACAGGGTTTTTTTTCTGAAACTGTTTCTCCAACCAAGGACCATGTATGGATATAACCTAGAACCTTTACTTGGACGAAGCTCATGGTAGCTCAATAACCAATTGGTTTCCCATAGTAGGGGAACAGGGACTATCTCTGACAGGAACTCAATGGCTGGCTCTTTGACTCCCCACCCTCCAAGGGAGGAGCAATTCTGCTAGGCCACAGAGGAGGACTTCGCAGCCAGCCCTGAAGATACCAGATAAAACAGGATCAGATGAATGGGGAGGAGGTCCCCCCTAGTCCGTGGACTTGGAAAGGGGCAGGAAGAAGCTGAGGGAGGGAGGGTGGGATTGGGAGGGAATGGGGGATCGGGATGCAGCTGGGATGCAGAGTTGATAAAATGTAACTAATAATAACAAACAATAATAAAACAACCTGGCATAACCCCAGTGGAAATCAGGTTTTCACTGTATGTACTGCTTACACTGTATATCCTCTAGTTCTTCCCCAATGGCAGATCTTTGGCACATGCCCATTTTGTCTTCATTTCTGCTTCCAAAACCACCAGCTCAGTTAGCTGGTGACATGACTTACCATCGAACGTTGGGATTCTGAGAAATTATGTCTCTTTCCAAAGCTTCCACTAAGTCCTTGTCATATCCAGTGCTATCAAACTTATTTGCCTCTGGTTCTGTAACTGCGGCAGGTGATTTGTTCTATATGAGAAAATAAAAAAAAACAAAAGTTTTTAATTGACTGAAAATTTGTATTTTGTTTGTTGGCACATGAACATGTATACACGCACACACACAAATTTTTGGGAGGAGAGGGGGTCCCTCTTTGGTTGCCCTGGAACTCACTATGTAGACAAGGCTGAACTAAACTCAGAAAATCCACCCCAAGTGCTAGGATTAAATGCACGTGCCACCACATACGGCTTCAAATTTCTTTTAAAAGGGAAACTCCCCATAAAACCCAATGACACCCAAAGGCTTCCTGCTTGGTGAACGGAAATCCTACACATACAGTGAAGAGTCTGCAGCTGTGGCAAACCAGCGCCTGAAATGTGTTCAAGTCTTGATTTCTAAGGTTAACAAATGACTCACTTAAAAACATTCTGTTTTAGTGGGCATGCTGGCACAAGCCTGTAATCCTAGCACTCAGGGAGGCAGAGGAGGGTGGATCTTTGCGAGTTCAAGGCCAGCCTGGTCTACAAATCCAGAAAAGCCAAGGCTACATAGAGAAACCCTGTCTTGAAAAATCAAAACACAAAACAACAAATAAACAAAACAAAAACAACAACAAAAAATCCCCAACATTTTGTTGTGAGGGAAGCTGGAGAGATGGCTCAGACTAAGAGCACTGGCTGCTCTCCAGAAGCTCTGAGTTCAATTCCCAGCAGCTACATGGCACCACAACTGTCTGTAACTGTAGTCCCATGGGATCTGACACCCTCTTCTAGCATGCAAGTGTACACGCAGACAAAACATTCATATACATAAAATAAATTTTAACGAATTATTCTCCTTTGTTGTTGGTGTGTGTGTTTATGTATGCCAATGTGTGCAACTGCCTACAGAGACCACAAGAGGGTGTGGGATTCCCCAGTCGGAGAACAGGATGCTGTACGCTCCCCATGCAGGTGACAGACTCTAACTCAGGAAGAGCAGCAGGTGCAGTTTGCCCGGAGCCACCTCTCCAGGCTCAGCCTTCACTTTGAAGGCTGTAACATTTACCTTTTCCTCTCTCCCTTTATTCTGGTCTTTCTTTTCACGACTACGAACGGCTTTCCCTCTGTCATTATGAAGATTCTGTGCAGATGGACGATGAGCTCTGACGACTGCGCCTGGACGGTTACTGTGGGGTTTAGGGTCACCGTACTGTGAAGACTGGCGTTTCCTAGGTCCTGGTGAGGGTCTAAACAATATAAGATCATTAAAATTATAATCAAATACTGAAGGAGCCAGGCATATACAGAGAACTAACGAAGTCAAGGCAAGAACGGCACACTGCAGGATAACAAATTTCAGGATGCTGAACCCCAGGATCTAAATTTTAAATCTGACATAGCTGCTATGGTCAGTGACAGGAATGCTGGACTGTCATAGTTTACAATGAAAGGAAAGTCACTTCCACTTAGGACACCGCTGTACTACAAGCAAAGTCTGAGAAGTGAAAAAGAGGAATTATCAGAGAACACTGTTCTACCAGAGCCACCAGAGCACAGTGCAAATGCTGTTTCTTCTCTCCACAGCTACAAATGCAGTTGCTGTGATTTACTTAGAGTATATCATAATTCTCGCTGTTTAACTAAAAGTTTTAACAACCTCCCCATTCTAAGACTAGGATGAAAACTGGGTATCGTGATATGTGCCCTTTAACTCCAGCATTTGAAGGACAGAGGAATGTGGATCACTGTGAGTTAGAGGCCAGGCATACACAGCAAGTCCCATGCCAGGGCTACATAGTGAGACCCTGTTTCAAAAGGGGGGAAAGTGATTGAAGAGATGGCTTAGCAATTAAGAAAAACTGCTGCTTCTGTTGAGGATCTGGATTTTCAGTTCCCGGGATCCACACAGTGGCTCCCAACCCTCCGGGACTCCACTCCCAGGATCCAATGCCTGCTCTAGCTTCTGCAGGCACCAGATGCAGACACATACACATGCAGACAAAACATTCCTACAAATAAAGCAGGAAAATAAAAATAAATAGTGGCGGGAATTAGGTCTTATGCCTATATATAACCCACTCGTTTCATTTTTATTTCAGGAGCAGAATTTAGACCTCCATATTTACTGGCTCTCTGGTCTATGTAGGATAAATAAAAACCCACAAAACCCAGAAAGAACAAAACGGAAAGGACAGAACTTGACCTACTCTCAAGTGCCTCAGGGTCTGCTTCAACGTGAAGAAGGCATGTCACTTCAAGTCAGTGCACCTTCGTTGTTTTCAATATAGGAAAACACGGCTTATCGGAAGATTTATTATGAGAACCCAAGATCCATACAACCTGGACAATACTCGGAAATCTACAGGTGCTCAATATGAAGATCCAGTTTTATAAAATACAATTAAAAATTAAAAGAAACAATGACAGAATACCTAAACTGGGCCATATCGTAGCGCAAGGGTCCCAAATCAGTTAGGAGAAAATGAATCACGTCATAGTGTTCTTTCCAGACACCTAAAACGTTCATATATTTAAATCCATAATACAAAAAAGATTATGTGAAACAGGTAATGGACATCTACAGTACACCTGTCACTTAAAAAGTATGCTGTGAAATTAAGCATGATTAGCTAGGAACAGAATTTTAGTAAACAGTAATTTCATTGACTATTTTTGTTTTGTTTTTTTTGTTTATTGAGACAGTGTAGTCCTGTGTTGTCCTGCTATCCTGGAACACCCTCTGTAGACCAGGCTGGCCTTGAACTCACGAGATTCACCTGCCTCTGCCTCCTGAGTGCTAGGATTAAAGGTATGTGCCTCCACCATCTGGTATCTGCTTGATTATTCATTTGCCATCACTTGGTAGAAGAAAGCTGGGGTTAAAAATGCCAGAGAACACCAAACAGGGTAAAAAACCTGTCAGTCTAACTCCCTCAACTTAAGAAAAAATCTAAGTTCTAGACAGTTTTCCAGAGAGTGGAGACCTCAGTTCACAGATGCCCTCAGTCCCTAAGACAACGAGTCTGCAATTTTCAGCCCATGCACCAAAGCCTAATTCTGGCAAATTTCCACCTAACCCTGATACACATTTAGATAATTCTAAATCCTAACTTTCCTCCTAACCCCACCCCAGCAGCCCAGTGCTTCTCCAGATGTGGACCCCGGCTCCAGCTGTGGGTTTCTTGGGCTAGCAGTTTTGTTAAGTCTCCACTTACCTTCGTTCAACGGGAACAGGCAAGGACCAGACTTCTCCTTCAGAAGCCGGGAGCTCGTGCTGAGCAGCTTTCAAAGGGGTGCTGTCCAGTTTAAAGCTCTCGAGTGTTTTCATGATATCCTTAACATGCTTAGCTTCCACATTTATTTCCTTCCAAACCTGGTTTCAAAGAAAATGACTCTAAATGTCATTTAGAAAACAGTGATTAAACTGTTTCCTATGCCAGTAGCCTCCATTTCAACGATAGTCAACAGACATCAAAAGTCTTCACAAAACTGCAACGACTTTTAAATTTTCTGTTTTCAATTACAAAATTAACTCTGACAGAATGATTTAAAATGCTGTCTCTGGGGGCTGGAGAAGTGTCTCAGAGGACAAGAGGCTGCTGGGGACATGAGTTTGATTCTCGGTACCCAGAGCGAGCTCACAAACAACTGTGATTTCAGTTCCAAGGGGTCTAATGCCCTCTCCTGGCCTCACTGGACAGTGTATGTACCTTTTGCACAAACACACATACAGGCAAAACACTAAAACACATAAAATAAAAGTAAATCTTTTAAAACAAATCCTGGCTTAAATTGCTACCCACATAATTCTTACTCAAACTATAACAATTGAAAGGTTAGTTGCAACTTTCGATTTTGGCAAAACGAAACTTTAACTAAAGTTGCCCTTTGATGGTTTACTATTAATTAACTGATTTTGATCTTTAAACAAGGTCCCATGAGCATTGTACAGCGGCCTCAAATTCACCATCCTCCTGCCTGAGCCTCCAAAGCGCTGGGGCTGCAGGCATGCACCACCATGCTGGGCTTAGTTAACGTTTAGAAGCACGGTCAAATTCCATTCTATGGAATAATGGTACAGCACTCTGAATGCATTTAACACTGCTGAACTATGCATTTAAAGCAATTTATTTATTTTTAAAGTATATTTCCTTCCTGGTAACATAAACATGGAGAATCAGATTTAAGGAAAGCTCCTTCCAGAGAGAGGCTACTGCTGCCCAAGCACTGCAGGCAGATGTGGTCTGCATTTAGACAGCACCCAGGAACAAGTACTTTACACAAGCTCAGCTCAAAAGGACCACTAATTCTATGACATTCTCCCTCTTATGACAGCTGAGCCCTGCTAACTGCTCCCCTCAACCAGATTATGAGTTCCATGGTTTCCAACTGTAAATTTTTCTGGTCCTCAGTGTCTAAAATTCCTTAAATGGTATTCAAACATTATCAGCTTTGTGAAGTTCTATGGGAAAAAAAGATTCTTCAATACATTTGCTGTCATTTGCAGTTTCACCAATGTCTTTATAAAGTCAACTGTGGGGCCTCGGTCTGTTGGTACCTGCCATTAATCCTAGGACTAGGCAGGCAGAGGCAGGAGGATTGAGTATGAGGCTATCACAGCCCACAGAGCAAACTCCAGGATAGCCAGGGCCACGGAGTAAGAAAACCTCACCTCAAAAACAAGAAGGAAGAAAAGAATAAGGCTTACTCTAAAACTATTACTAGGTAGCAATAATTAGAACAATGATGTAGCCTTAACACTGTTAACGGTAAACAAGATGCTGCTCACTGTGATGGCTTTTCTTGGTTGTCAACTTGACCACATCTGGAATTAACTAAAAACCCAAGTCACTGGACACACCTGTGAGGATTTTACGTTAACGGGGTCATTTAAAGTGGAAGAAGACCAACCCTAAATCTGAAGCTTCTCATGGAAGCCTACACAAAGGAAAGAAAGAAAAGCTCTTGTTCTTGGCCTGCTTGACCTCATTCTCGCTTTCCTGGCTTTAAAGCCTACTTCTTCAGAACTCCAACATATACTTTAGACCAGCAGAGGTATCCAGCCTTGTGGACAGAACAAACTACTCTGTCTGTTGACTTTCTATTAGAGACAACGGTTGTTGGACTAGCTGAACCGCAGACTGTACGCCACCCTAAGAAGTCCCCTTTTACATGCATTTCCTTCTGCCAGTTCTGTCTCTCTAAAGAACCCTGACTAACACACTAATTACAGCATCCCAATAACACTGTATAAAACCCACGTAATAAAACTACACTCTCTGAAGCCTGCTGGTGGCGCACACCTTTAATCCCAACACGCAGAAGGCAGAGGCAGGTGAATCTGTGAGCTTAAGGTCAGACTAATCTTCAGAGCTAGTTCTAGGACAGGCAAGGCTACACAAAGAAACCCTGTATCAAAAACAAAACAAAACAAAAAACAGCAAAAAAATTAAATAAACACAATAATACTATACACTCTGAATGTGTGTTCAGCACTGAAAGTTAATCTAGATTTCTGAGTATTAAACGCTATAGCCATGATTCTTACCTGTTGCCATTTCTGCTGGAGGTATGTATCTTTGACTGAGTATAGATACTTGTTCATTTGGTCAAGAACTCCCTGATAATAGACCATTGCAGAGTCATAGTTTCCCAGCAATGCATATTCACGAGCCAATTTTACGTTCTCACTAATCATTAGAAGACTCATGCTCATATGTAAGCTAAGAAAAGAAGAAACAAACATTTTCATGTTATACATCTCTTAAAAATAATTACAAAATTTCTTTAAAAAATGTATTTTGCAGGACTCCTTTAATAAGAAAGTTTACAGTGGAGCCAGTGAGACCATTCAGGAGATGAGCCAACTTTAATCCAAGAAACCCAAGTAAAGGTGAAACAAGAAAACCAAGTCCACAAGGCTGTCCTGACTTCCACGTACACAGACCACAGTACATACTTGCCCCTGCACTGACAAAATAACATTTTTAAATAATTCACTTATTTTATATGTAGTGAGTATTTTGTCCTGAAGAATGTCTAAATACCATGTATATGCAGTGTGTGCAGAGGGCAGAAGATGGTGACAACACTCTTGAGAAAGATGGTTGTGAGTGTTGGTGTTAAGAATTGAATCCAGGCCCTCTGGAAAAATAACTAGTGCTCTTAACCACTGAGTCATGTCTCCAGTCTGAGCAATTAATTTTTTAAAAAATTAAGTTTACAGCTGGGTGTGGTAGCACACGCTTTCAACCCCAGCACTTGGGAGGGAGAGGCAGGCAGATCGCTGTGAGTTCAAGGCCAGCCTGGTCTATAAATGGAGCCCAGGTCAAGGCTGCACAGAGAAACTCTGTCTCAAACAAACAAACAAACAAAATTAAGTTCACGATAACACACATGACACCATGATATTCACTCCTATAATTTCCATCTAAAGAAACATCTCGGGACTTGGAGATAAAGTTCAGCCCAGCACTGGATTGCTGAGCATGCACAAGGCCCTTGCTTCAATGCTCAATAGCACACAAACATGTCAACAACAACAAAACAAACAACACAACTTGAGCTGCGGACAGAGTTTAGACATAAAGCACTCACAAGACCCGGCCTTGGCTTCAAATTATAGTACCATCAAAAATAAAACCTGTACGTATGTACAAACACGCATCACTTTAGTTCCCACAGCAAAGCCACACCTTAAAGCCTCACTCAGACATTGTTTCTTAGGCTGTCTACCTCCGTTCAAAACAAATATTCAGCCACATAAGTCCTGTGGCATTTGACGGGAATGCCCATCTCCAGACATTGCCCGTGGTTACTGTGCACGTGTGTCTAGTAGACTCTAGTAGACTCTCTGGGAGCAGGGTATACAAGTGAAATGGGTAGAACTGTACCTTCAGTGCACAACGCACAAGTTTTCCTAACATCTACAGAACTAATGCTCACTGCTTGGCATAGTTTTAAGAAGTACAACAAATCAGCAGGTAGTACATGTGTTTTGAAGTTAGAAAAACCTTGGTTAAAATTATAATTCTGCCATCTTGGTTAAGCCCTTAATATTTCTTCCAAGTCTCAATTGTTAAATTCTACTAGGATAGCAATGACTTCCAAGGGTTACACAACCAATACAAAGTGACTAGGCAGGTGTGGTTAGTAGGCAGCTCCCAAGTAACTGAAGCAGCAGGATCACAAGTTTGAGGCTAGCCTGGGACACACAGCAAGTTCAAAGTGAGCCTGAGCAGCTCAGTCAGACCACATCTCTGAGTAAACATTAAAAAAAAAAAAGTGGGGGGCTTAGAGGTTAAGGGCACCAGTTGCTCTTCCAGAGGTCCTGAGTTCAATCCCCAGCAACCACATGGTGGCTCACAACCATCTAGAGTGAGATCTGGTGCCCTCTGCTGGCATGCAGGCAGAACACTGTATACATAATAAATTAAATAAATATTAAAAAAAAAAGTTAAGAATTTAAAAAAAAAAGTGGGTGCTGAGGATATAGGTCAATGGGGGAGCACTTGGCTAGTACTCATGAGGTCCTACACTCAATCCTCAGTATAAAGTAGATAAATAAAAATACGTAACTTGGGGCCAGGCATGATGGCTTTTGGGATACAAAGGAGGATCCTGAGCTGGAAGCCAGCATGGGCTGGTGGTCATACTACTCTGAAGACAAGTATGTCATGTCTTCAAGAAGTCTCTGCACATGAGAACTAGGCTACCTGCATTTAGCAGGACACAGATATGTGGAGACAGACATAAATGAAGACTAGAAGCAGGCACTGATAAAGGCCAGCTCTCTTCATGGCGGCAGTGACTGCTGTTCTGTCCCGTACAGGTAACAACGGAAGATAGCTGGAAGGACCTGCATGATCCGAGGGGAATGAGGGCAGAGGGCAGTGGCTAGGAGCCTAGAAAAGCAAGTCTGCACCACTGCAGGGCAAGAACCGCTGGCTGCATGGAAGTCCCCTACACACAGGAGCAGCACTTTAGGTCTGGGCAAGTACCAAGGCGACAAGCAAAGAGGAGAGGGAAGTATGAGGGAAATGAAACCATTTTTACTCCTTTTGTACATTAGTAGACTATCCCAATGGGAGCTCTCGGCAGTATGGAGGTTTACAGGCTGTAGCACAGCTCAGTGGTTAAGTCACTTACTACTCTTGAACACTCACAACTGTCTGTAACTATAGTGTCAAGAGATCAACATGCACATGTGCATGCATGCACACTCACACACACACATTCCCACAACACAAATACTAAAGCCAGGGAGCTCCTCTGTGTGGGACCCGCCCAGCTTAATCTGTGCACGCTACCCACACTAACAGCGCTTCCTGACTCGTCATGTCATCATGGTTAACGCCAAGTTAAATGGTGATTTTTTTTTTCTTTTTAGTTTTTTGAGACAGACTGGCTTAGAACTTATTATTTAGCCCAGGCTGCCTCTAACTGGCAATCCTCCTGCCTCAGCCTCTCAAGTGGTAGGAATACTAGCATGTCCTACCATACCTCACTAGAGAAAAGACAATCTTTCTTATTTTCTTTACTTTTGGACAAGGACTTCTTTGGGAAAAAAAAATGTCAGATAATTTCTCCAGTATAATTTTAAGTAGAATGTTTGGTCAGTGGGCAGGGGCAAAAATGATGGTGGTGGGGAGGCATCTGGGGAAGCAATGAGACTAACCATGCCATTGGATGACAAAGATTTTCTGCCAAGTAGCCAATTATGGGAAGCAACAGGACATGTCAGCTGGGGAACGAGCAAAATGAACTCTCTTTACCAGACCACATGAGGCTAGGACTGTGTCTACAGAAGAGCCCTGGTGAGAGACAGTGTCACCTCAGCTGGAGAGAAAGCATGGCAGGGTCACGCTAGCCTCAGGCTTCCATTCTCTCTTATCCCTCAGTCCTCACCCTTCATCCATCCCGAGTTACAACTACCGATCCTCTTCTGAACTAGGCTGTCCTGTGCTGTGTGTTAGCGACTGTGTTAGAATCATCAAACTCAAAATCTTTCATCTAATTATCAGACTCAACTTCTAAGCACAAGAAAAAGACAAGAAGCCAAGACAGAGCCAGCCCCCTTTTGAGAGCCAACCCCTCGGGAGCCACAGGCAGTTAAAGAAGGGTGATAGACCCAGTACCAAGAACATTCTGAAAACCAGTGAAATGACAGGATTGGGTCCTGGTGTGCAGGAGGAGGAACAACAGCCCCTAAGGAGAGAGAGCTAAGTGGGTTTCACCTCCCTGCAATCTGTTTCCAAGTCCCTCAGCTCAGCACAAGGCAGAAGGCAGCAGTGCTGTCCGTGGCAGACGGCACAGCAGGCACTGCAGGTGCAGCCAGTGAGAACACAACAGCAGGCACTGCAGGTGCAGCCAGTGAGAACACAACAGCAGGCACTGCAGGTGCAGCCAGTGAGAACACAACAGCAGGCACTGCAGGTGCAGCCAGTGAGAACACAACAGCAGGCACTGCAGGTGCAGCCAGTGAGAACACAACAACCAGTCAGGCTCACTCTCTGGTCTTCCTCCTCACTCACCTCAGCTAGAAGGAAGGCAGCTAAGAAAGCTAATTCTCAGAGACCGGTGGGTCCTGCCTGAAGACCTTAAGCACACAGCATCAAAATGATAGGGTGGAGTTAATACCAAGGAAGAAACGCTCTACACCCAAAACTGTAAAAAAGAACAAACATGACTAGCAGCTACCAATTCAGGAACCTGGAAAAAGACTAACAGCAGGCTAAAGATGTAAGAAAATATGCAAATAAGTAAATGGCTAAATTTAATAAAAACAAAGAAACAAAGAAAATTCCCCAAATTGGAAAAGAATTATAAAGCCTGAATCTTTGAAAAACTGAAAACAATTCTTTGTTATGATTCTGATTATGAAAAAACAAAAAGTTGTATAAGCAAAACAAAAATAAGTAAAAATAAAGATACAACACAATTTAAGATGAAAGGAAATAATATTTTTCTTTCACTGCTTAAAAAATAAAATTTTAGGGCTGGAGAGATGGCTCAGTGGCTAAGAACACTGTCTGCTCTTCCAGAGGTTCTGAGTTCAATTCCCAGCAACCACATGGTGGCTCACATCCATTTATACTGGAATCTGATGCCCTCTTCTGGCGTGCAGGTGTACATGAAGATAACGCAAACATTCATAAGATAAATAAATATAAAAAAATATTTAGCCAGGGACGGCAGTGCAAATGCCTTTATTTCAAGCACTATAAAAACAGAGGCAGGCAGATCTTTGAGTTTACAGCCAGCCTGGTCTACATAGTAAGCTCCAAGACAGCCAGGAATACAGAGGAAAACCTTGTCTCAAGACAAAACCAAACAAACAAAAATCAAAAGTTTCGGATGGCTTTTAGTGTGGGAGGGGGATGGGGATGAGAGAGTGGGGTAGGGTGACCACAGACTACAATTCTTCCTAGTGCTCTCCTCCTTCCTAAGCCAGGGCTCACTGACTGGCTAGCTTGGCTAGCCTGCAGCTCTCTGGGCTTCTCCTGTCTCTGCCTTCCCAGTACTAAGACTATGGGCATGTGATCCCCAACCAGATTTTCGTGCTCACCTGGCAAGCACTTTACCAACTGAGCCATCTCCTCAGCTTCTATGGGTACATTTTACCTCCTTCTAAACAGTAAGAATTCCAGTTACAGCAAAGTTGATAAAGAAAACAAGGGAAAACTGACCCCTCTTATTCTCTTGGCTCCTGCTGGTGTAAGCCAGGGCTTTGCACGCCTTCCACATTCTACTACTGAGCTATATCCCTGGCCTTCTGACCAACTCTTCTCATGGGTTTCAATGCTGAAACTGAGTGAAAACAATATGAGGCACATTTCACTGAGATAGGAATCTTAAACACCCAGTAACCTTCAATGAACGCGTGTGCTCACACACACTAGGATCTAGAAGGGTTTAGACCAGGAGTATAAGGATAACTTAACATCAGAAAAATATATCACTGTAACTCCTTATACTACAGGACAAAGCACTTTACACAAAAATGAGTAAAGAACATAAAAATTGAGTCGCAAAAGGGAAATTCAAATGTCTAACAAGTATGGGCACGAGTAAGAGATCCTTTTACATTTATGAGACTTAAAATATAGCAAGTCTGGGGCTGGAGAGATGGCCCAGTGGTTAAGAGCACTATCTGCTCTTCCAGAGGACCCGGATTAGGATCCAGCACCACAGCAAGCATCTCACAACTGCCTGTAACTCCAGTTTGGGGATTCTAACATCCCCCTGCCTCCACAGACACCTGCCTGCAAGTGTACACATAAACTCATACAGGCACATGCCTATACACATAAACTAAAAAAAGCTTTAAGAAATGCAGAAAGTTCAATAATGCTAAAGATGAGCAGGGATTTAGGGAGACAGGAACCCTCACAATTTGTAAGAATAAAGAACAATCTGGAGACACTTAAGGATATCCATCTATATCTGTATACGTAAGTAATTCCAGAGAAAGCCTCACAATGATTCATAAAGGGGCTTGGCTCTAGATGTTAATGATAGAACTAGGTGAATGATCAAGAAGTTGGAAGCAGGGGGTTAAAAATCAAAATTATGTGCAATTCATATATTTGAATATAAAATACTACAAAAAAGTTGGAGATAATTTGTCCGTTAGGAAAATGTGCTAAAGAACATAGTAAATGGAAGCAACGAACAACTTTATAAATAACAACATGAATAGATCATCAAAAATAAAGGGTTGGAGTAAACAAATCAATTACTGGAAAAAAACAAAGGATTGGGAAACAAAAATCTTAGACGTAGAACAGTGTCTAATTTGAATATCACTTGACTAAAGTAAAAGTTACTTATGCTGCATAAACCACTCACTTTAAAATATACGTCCATATCGAAGAATATATATTGAATGTGCCAGTCTAGAGAGGGTGAGGAGGGAAAGGTGAATCAGAGAATCAGGTGTAGGGGGACACACCTGCTGTCCTAGCACTTGGGAGGTCAAAGCCATCCTCAGCTGCATATTATGCTTGAGGCCAGCCTGAGCTACATGAGACCTTGAATTTGTGCTTGTAAGTAGGCAAAAAAGATGGGTGGCATTTTCCTCCTGCAATTAAACTGTTACTTCTATCCTACTCACTGTCTCTTGCTTATGCACTCTGAGAGAAACCAGGTATTATGGGGCAAGCTCCTCTCTGAAGAGGCTCACTCCACAAGGAAATGAGGGAGGGCCCACGCCAGCAATTAGTGACGAACTGAGGTTCTCACACCAAGAGCCTACACGAATGAGCTTGACTCCTCCTTTGGTCAGGTCTTGTGATGACTTCTGCCCTCGTGGCCTGAATCAGGGGTATCTACAAAGCCACACACTCCTGACCCAGAGCAACTGGGAGATAAGTGTGTGTGTTTTAACACTAACCCACGCGGTAACTGATGAATACAGAGTAATAAAGGTTAGGCCTGAGCTTAGCCCACCTTATCAGCAACTCAAGATCCAGCATCTAAGGTGCAAAAAACAAAACAAAAGAAAAGAAAGAGAAGGGGAGGGGAGGGGAGGGGAGGGGAGGGTAGAAAAAAGAAAGGAAAATTAAAGAAAAGAGAAAAAAAAATCCCACGACATAAATAATGAATGCCGGAAGCTGTGGCCACTCATGTTTCACCTCAATAAAAGCTGCAGAACAGATGCCACCTTTCTTTTGTTAATTGTTCAGCGCCCAGGACCATGCTTGGCACATAGACCTCAAAAGGCCTTTGACGGGATAACTGCTTCTAGGCTTATCTTACCACCACCACCTCTTCCCGGGTCTACCTTCTGGTCCCAACTCTCCCGTTCCTTGATCTCCCCTCCCCCTGTGAAGATTTACTTCATATATCGGGGTGTTTTGCCTGAGTGCATGTGCGCCAAGTGCATGCAGTGCCCACAGGACAGAGGAGGCGCCAGACCCGACACTGAAGCTGCAGACCTTTTTAAGCAGCTACATGGGTGCTGGAAACTGCAGTTGGGTCCTCTGGAAGACTGAGCCACCTCTCCAGGCCCACTTGATTCCTGTGTCATTACTTCTGCCCTGAAACCATCTCTGCCCTACAGTAATGCCTAGTCTGGGCAGCAGCACTGGAAGAGAGGAACCTGGCTAGCTCTGAAAGGTGTAAACTCATCTGTATGGCCTTCGACAACAGGTCTCTCTGAGTTTTGTTTTGTTGTTGTTTTCCCTTGATGGTCATGGTTCAGGGTTCAAAGCTCATAAATGTTAATCCTAGCCTTCTTCAACAGCATACGGTTTTAAATTTCTTTGTCTAGTCAGATAAATTTCCTTTCAAGCCAAATCTTTTTTTTTTTTTTCTTTTCTTCAGGGAGGGGAACAGCAGGGTTTCACACTAGCTCAGGTTAGCCTAGAACCCACAGTAGCTCTCTTGCTCAGCTTCCCGTGTGCCATGATTACAGCTGTGAGTTTCCATGCCTAGTTTGATATTTTCTAACAAATAATATAAAGCCAATCCAAAGTCACATTAACAAATGACATGCAAACTCCCTTGGCTATCAAAACAACAAAACAAACCCCAAACTGTTTATGGATATATTGGCAAATCAACTTTATCTCACTAATGTCAGATAAAAGTCATCATTTGTCTATTACTGCAGCAATATCTAAGCCAGAATACTAACACCTATATTTATAACATTCTTCAATTTCCCTTATCATTGCTGAAATCCCACTGTAGGAGAACAGAAACTTTATCTAGCACAGTACCTGGCAGTATTTGAGGAAGAGAGTCTATGTAAGGGAAAAAAGCTAATAGACAAAAATTTAACTACTAATTGTTAACACTACTTACTGGCTCAAGGTTAATGTTAATACCACCCTCCAAAAAAGTTGTCTCAAGATTCAGAATCTTAGTTCTCAGAAAGACAAGTTGCTGCTTCATCTTACTCAAGCCCTTCCTTTACCCAATATGCTCTGCTTCGTTTATAAGACTTGAGTATAATTTAGCCAAATGACTAAATTCATTTATTCAAATTAAACAGGCTACAACAGAAAGTTTTAATTCAAGCAGAAATTTAATTACTTACAAAAAATTTACAGCTGTTTTAAGCAAACTTAATATCTGACCAAATAAAGTTCCTCCACAAAGAGACAAAGCAGGGGCTGGAGAGATGTCTCAGTGGTTAAGACCACTGTCTGCTCTTCCAAAGGACATGGGTTCAATTCCCAGCACCCACATGGCAGCTCACACGTGGGTCTGTAACCCCAATTACAAGGGATCTGACACCTTCACACTAATGCACATTAAATAAAATTGAGAGAGAGACAAAGAGAGAAATAGAATGAGAACTCTCCTGCCCTGGCCATGTACAGCTGAAAAAAAACAAAAAACAAAACAAAACAAAACAAAAACCCCACAACTAAGGAGCTCCAGAAGAGGCAACAAAATCAAACTTTGAGCACTAAGATCTAGCCAACCAGCATGGCCTCTCGGGTCCACGTCTAAAACAGGTACTACAGCCATTTAATTTTTAAAGGTATGTAAGGCTGGGCTCCACTGGGAACTGCCATTTTTACTGTTATGTGTAGAGGTCAACCATTCAAAACACACTTAAGCAGCAAAGAATTTCTTTGAAGCTAAAAGACAGAAGCAGAACCAGGTGTGGTGGCCTTTGATCCCAGAGCTTGGGAGGCAGAGGCAGTTGGATAGCTGTGAGTTTGAGGCCAGCCTGGTCTACAAATCGAGTCTAGGACAGCCAAGGCTACACAGAGAAACCCTGTCTTGGGGGGGGGGATGAACACCTGAAGGGGTAAGGCAGTGGTCGTCCTTGGCTACAAAGCAGCCAGCCTGGACTATAAGACAGCCATCCTGTCTCAAAAACACACACACAAAAAGAAACAAATGCTAGCAATAAACACTTTCAGGGAGGAAAAAAGTGTGTGCCACAGTGCATGTGTGGAGGTCAAGAGGACAGACAACTTTGTGAAGTAGATTCTCTGGTTGTCAGGTTTGCCTGGCAAAGCACCCTCGAATGTGCTAAAGACAAACAATTTCAGGAAGTTTACCTCTGGGCGATGAGGAGTTAATGTGGCAGCTGAGGCTGTCAGTGAACGGTTTTTCTCCTGGAAGGCCATGGATGCTGCCCGCCGGCTGTCAGCCACCCACCCACCCTTGTGCATATGGGCAGCACTAACTTGATTCACAGATTTATTAATAGCAATGGGGGTTTATTAATAAAACAACAAAACATCTGAAGTTGGAGAAATGGGGCACCTGGGAGGTTGGGGGTAGTGTTGAATAGAGATGATCAATATGCATAGACTAAGTATAAAAATTTCAAAGAACAAAAAATATTAAAAAGAAAAAGCAGTCACTGTGCTGCAAGGAATTATGCTAAAGACAAAAATAAAAGCCAGACTCAGTGGCACCCACCTATAATCCCAGTGCTTGGGAGGCAGAGGCAGGCGGATCTGTGAGTTCAGGGCCAGCCTGGCCTACAAATGGAGTCCACAACAGCCAAGGAGCCAAGGCTCCACCAGAGAAAAGCTGTCTCATAAAACCAAAAACCAACCAAACAAACAAACAAAAACAGGTATTAGGCCTGGACAATCTTTTTTAACTTTTATGGAAATTATATGTAGGCGTTTATATTAATGGGAGGGCACAGGAAGCCAGAATGTTTCTACAGCCTAGTTTTGAAATGAAAAGCATCAATGTTGGAAGCCTAGTATTTTATATTTATCTGGACAGACCAGGGAGGTAACTCAGTGTGTGAGTAACAGCGCATCATGTGTCAGGCCTTGGTTTGTTACTCAGCACTGCAAAAAAAGTAAAAACAAAAATTTCTAAAATTAAAGTTAAGTAATAAATCTACAAATGTATTCCTGGGAAAAATGAAAACAAATGAAAGCCTGCCATGGGGCTGGCAAGATGGCTTAGGAGGTGAAGGCCCTTGACCCCCAGGCTAACAAAAGAAGCATGACCCACAGAATGGGAGAACCAACTCTCTTGGCCCCTGAGCCAACTCTCCAGCGCCTGTGCTGAGGACTGGGTTCAGTTTCCAGCACAACTGCCTGGAACTCCAGTGCCAGGAGTCAATTGCCACCTCTGGCCTCCTCAGGCACATATGTAGTACACATACATACATACACACATACATACATAACTCATAAACATAAAATAAATGACTCATTAAAACAAAACAACAAACAAAAACATGGGGTGGGGGGAGAGACTGGAGGATGAGAGGGAGGGGAAACTTCGGTCAGGATGTTAATATATGAAAAAAATAATTTGTTTAAAAAGCAAGTAAACAAACAACAAACAACAGGGAGGGCTAGAGAGATGGCTCAGAGGTTAAGAGCACTGGCTGCTCTTCTAAAGGTCTTGATTCAAATCCCAGCAACCATATGGTGGCTCACAGCCACCTATAACGAGATCTGGTGCCCTCTTCTGGAGTGCAGGTGTACATGCAGGCAGAACACTGTACATGTAATCAATAAATACATGTTAAAAACAACAACAACAAGCTGGAGAGACGGCAATCCACTTGATTAAAAGTTCACTGCTCTTGCAGTGAGAACCCAAGCTCAGCTCCCAACTGCCTGGAACTCCAGCTCTAGGCGATCTGATGCCTTCTTCCCTCAGGTACAATCCCCTCACACGTGCCCATTCCCCAACTCACAAACACAATTAAAATAAAGTCTTTTAAAAAGAAGCAAGATGAAAGGCCAAAAACCTTACCCAGCACTCTCTTGAAAGCATTTGAATAAACCATGTGTAAATTTGTGGGTTTCTAATTTTGTGTGTGTGGTGTGTGACACAGCACATGTGTAGAGGTCAGAGGACAACCTGGAGGCAATTCTCTCCTTCCACCCTTAGCTGGGTTCTAGGACTTGAACTCAGGCTGCCAGGCTTGCCTGACAAAGTACTTTGAAAGACGCTGGAGAGACGCAATTTCAGGAAGTTTACCTCTGGAACATGAAAGCAACTGCATAATAATTCACCTAGTCACTAACGACTATGAATCAGCACAAAAAAATGACAGACCCCTAGAGAACAATTAGAGCACGACATAGGTGTTTTTTTTAACCTTTATACTCATCATACGATACATATTCAAGCACAGTAAGGTGCCTGCATTTTATTGACATGGATCACTGATTTGACATACTATCTTTTTTCATAGTCAAGTAGAAAGGAAAAATCTACATGCTGCTGCTGTTGAACAGAAACACAATACAGTAAATTCCATGAGATTCTTTGATTCTTAATATTTATCAGAATTTTGGTACCAGCCTCAAAATCAAATACAGAATCCTCTGAAGTTTTTTTTTAGAAATATACACACACATGCACAACAGCCTTCTGGAATAATAAATGCCATAAAGGCTCACGCAGCTTTCTGTGGTCTATGATGCTAAAAGCTGATCAACAGTATTTTTTGTAAGTATGATACAGGTCAGAGGTTGCCAATATCGAAAGGAGGCAGTTTTCCTCCTATTAATTACCAAACCATCTCCTTCATAAATAAAAACAAGACAGTGATACATTAGGGCTGTTAATAACACCACAATAATGTTTCTTGACACCTACTAAGTGCACACCTTCCGAAATATCAATGTTGCAAGCAGGAATTAAAGTCTGATTTTAAAAGGAAGACATAAATGGGCGCCTTCAAGAGAAAGGGGTATTACTGTTCTGTTGGGAGTACTAATGATTACTAAGTAAAGGCTTGAACTGGACGTGAGGAAGCCGCCTGTAATCCCAGAAGGCAGAGGCAAGGAGGATCAGGAGTTAAAGCTAGTTTTGGCTACAAGAGACACTGTCTCAAAATAAATAAATAAGGCTGGCAACACCTCTATGTTTGCAATTTTGCTGCCACCAAAACAAACCAAAAGGGCCATAGGCCTTCGTGAGAACACTGGGCTCTAAAACACATCAATAACTAACTTCAAGCCTGGCTTGGCGGTACACCCCTTCTGATGCACACCTTTAATCCCAGCCCTAGGAGGAAGACGAACCTCTGAGTTCGAGGCCAGTCTAGTCTACAGAGCAAGATCCAGGACAGCCAGGGCTACACACACACACACACACACACACACACACACACACAAAACAGGCAGAAAGAAATAGCATCAATAATATCACACTTAAAAACCAACCAACAAACAAGCAGTGAGTTGGCACAGGCTGGTAAAGGTGGCGACCGGAGTTCAACCCTGGGGCCCACAACAGTGGGGGATGGAGGGAAACCACTCCCAAGAGCTGTCCTCTGACCTCTACTCGCGCGCCCACATCTACATTATACTCACCCATTAGCAACAAAACCTAAAACCAAAAATATAAACAAATACAAAGGAGAAACAGAACAGAAATAACCAAGCCACCCAAAGGCGGTACATCACCAACACAAACTACGACAAGAAGCTGAATCCCAACGTCCAGGCTTGGGGGCCTTTTACTGGGCGGAGGTTTCGGGGCGGGGACGTGAAGGTTTCAAACCTGTTCTCGGGTCGGGTGGCACCTGTACCGAGCAGGGCCCGAGGCGGCTTCCCAGAGCGCGTCGGGCGAGCGCCCTGCGGCCCGAGCACTCACCTGCGGCGGCCGAGGCTCCGCGACAAGCTGCCCGCCGAGGGGCGGGGGGTGAGGCCCGAGCCACAGCGCCGCGCTCGCTCCGGGAGCCGCACGGCCGAGGCCCGCGGGCGCCGCCGTCCCGGCTCGCCGCCGACCTGAGGTCACAGCCCGGCAGACCGACTTAGAGGGCCCTCCGCCGAGACCGCAGCCTCGGGGCCACGCCCCGGAAGTGAGGGCCCACGGGCATGCGCGCACAGGCGAAAGCCGCAGAGGGGCGTGGCCGGGCTCGGGTGCGTCTGCGCAGTCCACGAGGTCGCTAAGGAGTAGGCGTGGCCAAGGCCTGGGCGCTGCCTCGCCTGTTTGAGTGCTTGTGCTGTGGCCCTTGTTTACTAGCTCTTCCCGAGGCTCGTTCGCGTTGCCTCCACGCAGACTTTCAGCAAGCTGCTCTGGGGAGAGGAGGCCAGGGGCACTCTTACAGGTCAAGCAGTTCGTTATGACAGCTCTTGCTTTAGAACCTGGTACTTGTAACACCAATACTCTCAAGACACGCTACGGGTGGAATTTTATTTCCTTGAGTATTTTTAGGGGGCTACCGTTTTAATACATCCATACAAGTAAAGTTATGTTTCACGACAGGGAGAGAGAGTCTTCTACACGTTTCCCTTTAGGGATGCACGTAATGTGTTTCTCTTCGTAACATTATCGCATCCCAGCCAAGGGCCAGACCTTGGTGCCTGCTTTTAACTCTAGTGCTTGGGCAGGTTAGGTGGGTCTCTGTGAAGTCCCGGCCACCCTAGTGTTAAAGTATGGTCATCATTTTAATATAATCATACAAGGGTCCTCCTGCCTCAGCTTCGCAAGTGCAGTCACACCATTTCTTCTCACCTGCTTTGTCTTTTAACATTTGCAGTGCTGAGCCCAGCTCTGTACTGCGCTAAATCCCAGCTCTTCTTAGCTCCGTCCAGCTCAGCTCACAGCTGGATGGATGCAGTCACTGGAACCGGAAGAAATAAACTAATGAGTGGAGGTGGGGTTCCTATTTAGTTTTATGTCAACTTGACACTAGCTAGAGACATCTGAAAGGAGGGAAGCTCAGCTGAGAAAAATCCCTCCGTCAGATCCAGGTTTTTCTTTTTTTGTCGTTGTTTTATTTTTTATATTAATTACAGTTTATTCGCTTTGTATTCAACTGTAGTCCCCTCCCTCCCTTATCTTCTCCCAAGCCCTTCTCCAAGTCCACTGATGGGGGAGGTCCTCCTTCCCTTCCATCTGACCCTAGCTTATCAGGTCTCATCAGGACTGTCTGCATTGTCCTCCTCTGTGGCCTGGCAAGACTGCTCCCCCTCAGGGGGAAGTGGTTAAAGAACCAGCCACTGAGTTCATGTCAGAGACAGTCCCTGCTCCCATTACTAGGGCACCCACTTGGTTCCTGCCCTGTTGGAGTTCCGGTCCTTACGTCCTTCAGTGGTAGACTGTGATGTAGAAGTACAAGCCTGAGACAACTTTCCTCCCCACCGTGCTTTCCGCTGTGGTGTTTCATCACAGCCGCAGTAACCCCAACTAGGATAGGGGACAGGGATGTGACATGCAGGCTTTTAAGCCCAGCACTCTCACAGGCAGAGACAAAAGGATCCCTCTGAGTTTTGAAGCATAATGGTCTACATATCAAGTTTCAGGACAGCCAGAGGCTACATAGAGATCAAAAAAGAAGAGGTAGAGCAGGAGCTCAAGGAGGAGAGAGTATAACGTTCCAGTACGATTTAAGTAATGATGATTACAACAGATCTTCTATGAAAGTGGTTTATTAGGTGGAGATGGACAGAAAGAAAGAGGACATGATGGGGGGAAAGAGAGAGGAGGGTGCCCTGACAGAGAAGGGGGAGAGGTCCAAGAGAGGCCAAGAGAATGGGAGCAAGAGAGGAGGGACCAAGAGAGGGACCACATGGCTGGCTGGTCCTTTTAAGGAGGAAGATAACCATGCCTTCCAGGTCTGCTGAGTGCTCCCACTTCAGCCCCATGGAACCATGCTAGGGAGAGGCCCCCATATGCCTTGGGGTGCCAGCTTCTGTCGTTTCTCTATATAACAGGGTTTTTGTTTGTTTGTTTGTTTGTTTGTTTTTCTTAAAAAGTCAAAGTTTGCTTTGAATCTGTTTTGTTTTCGTGGAGGTTTTGTGCCTCTACCCAGGACTTTTCTCACGTTAGTTTGGATTCTGTGCTCCACATACACTATGCCATTATGCTGTAGGAGGTTGTCCTCATGGCCCCAAGCTCCTGGAATCTTAGACTCATGAGACTCAAAATATATTTGCAAATACCTAGGCCATATAGCTAGGCTCTTCTCTGACTAGCTCATAACTTAAAATAACCCGTTTATTCTAATCTACCATGGCTGGTTACCTGTGCTCCGGTACCATGCATCTGTCCACACATCTTCCCAGATGGATCTCCTGCATCTGGCTCCATCCCAGAATCCTTTCTGTCTCCCAGATGTCCCACCTCCTATTTACTGCCTAAGCCATCAGATTGTTTATTGATAGGTATTGCATTCATATAATACACAAGATAGCCCTCAACATGAACCCAAGCCATAAATTACATTAGATTTTAGGTTATACCACACAGTATCATTCCACTGTCTTCTGGCTTTGCTATATAAGTTTTTATAAGCCAGTGGGTATTCACTATGTAATACAATGTATTGTTTTCCTTTGTCTGCCTTAAGATTTTTCTCCCTGGTCTTAGTTTCCAACCATTTGCCTCTTGCCAAATGTCAGATGCTTTCCAGATGTTGCTGTAGTTTAGGCCTTCCAGCAAGTACCCTCTACACATCCTTTCACCGGAAGAGATTTACATTCCTGGGTAAATGGAGAGTTTATAGGAGGCTGGAATACATCGTATCCTATTGTAAGTCTGAGTCTTATGAAAGAGAGAGGGAACACTGGGTGAGAAGGGTTTCAGATGGTCATGATATTCTAAGAACATTTTGATAAGATGGATGTAGAGGTTCTAGTTCACTGGAGAAGCAATCCGGATTTGGGAGTGCCTTAGCATCCCTGCTGATCTGATCAATAGCTGGAATCCAGTGAAGTTTGTAAAATAGATGGTGGTAAAGTCCAAGAGGAGCAACTTGGGCATTGATTATACTTCTCATGGAAGATCTGGCTGCTTCATTTTCAGGGCTGCCAAAGTTCCCTAGATGGAGGCACTTCTTTTTTTGCCCTCTATTTTTCTAAGTTGTTTAAATTCTCTCTCTCCCCTCTCCCTTTCCCTCCCCTTCCCTCTCCTCCCTCTCTTCTCCTCCCATGCAATACTGCTGTATCAGCCTCTGAACACACACTCTCTCACTCTCTCACCTCTCCCTTTTTCTCCCCTTCCCTCTCTCCCTCTCTTCTCCTCCCATGCAATCCTGCTGTATCAGCCTCTGAACTCTCTCTCCCCTTCCCTCTCCTCCCTCTCCTCTCCTCCCATGCAGTCCTGCTCCATCAGCTTCTGAACACACTCGCTCTCTCATGCACACCTCTCCCTTTCTCTCTCCTTCCCTCTCCTCTCCCATGCAATCCTGCTCTATCAGCCCCTGCACACAGGATTACAGGTACAGGTGTATACCCAGCTTGAGTTACTTATATTATGTCCACTAAATTTGGCAAATTTATGACCAATATTTCTTTTAAAATTTTAAAACAAAAACCCAAAAGCAAATAATCAAACCAGGGTCTCTATCCCTTGCTGATCTGGAACTTACTTTAAAGACTAGGCTAGCCTCAAACTCACAGAGATCCTCCTGCCTCTGCTTCCTCAGTACTAGTCTATTTCTTCATTTTTATGCACTGTTATCCTAGCAAGAAGAGAGGCATATTAATAATGTTTAATGGATACTTAGATTTTGTTGCATAAGAAAGAACAAATTGAAAACAAACAAACAACATGCTTGTACTGCATACCAATTCCAAACATCAATCAAGCTCATTGATTGTTTCCTCTAAGCAAGTCATATTTTATATTTCTTTGTCAAATAATTTTCAGTTTTATCTTAGGAATTGAAAATGTTATGTTGATAGAGTAAGAAATTTGTCTTGGCATGGCCATTTCTGTCCTGGGCAGCACTGCAACTGCCATTTCATTTTTGTTGTTATTCTTCTTTTTGTTTGTTTGCTTGTTTTTTTAAAGAATTTATTTAATTTTATTTTATGTGCAGTAGTGTGAAGGTGTCAATTCCTTTGGAATTGATGTTACAGACAGTTGTGAGCTGCCATGTGGGTGCTGGAAATTGAACCCAGGTCCTTTGGAAGAGCAGCCAGTGATCTTAACTACCAAGCCATTTTAGAAACAGGGTTTCTTTGTGTAATCCTAGCTGTCCTGAAACTATCTGTAGATCAGGCGGTAACTCATAGAGCTCCAAATGCCTCTGCTTCCCAGTTGCTGGGATTAAAGCAACTACCTCCTAGCATTTGTTTGTTTGTTTGTTTTTCTCTTGCATAGGATATTTGAGTTCTTCCTGCATACGTGCTTCAAGACTTAGCCAGAAGTCAGGTGTGGTTGTGCGTGCTTAGACTCCTAACACTTCTGCAGCAGAAGCAGGACAACTGAGTTTAGGCCAGCACTGGCCAAACAGAATGACATCCCCAAATCAACAGACAAGCAAACAAACAAATTTTACTGGTTTCACTGACCTGTGTAGATCTTGTCTGTCTGCAGAACCTAGCATCTGAGGTCCTGAAAGAATGGGCAGAGTATAGTCTAATGCTGTAGGCAACCTTACTTTCATTTCAGTGTACTTTTATATGGGACTATGGAAAAAAAAAAAAAAAAAAAAAAACAAACCAATGATTCAAGGAAAGTTGTTCGAGTTCAGAAAAACATGTAAACAAATGTCAATAAGCACAGACTGACATAACAGAGCAGTCTTTTCCCAGAGCTTCCTCAGAGCAGAGCAATTTAAACCCAATTGTCTGGCATGTATCTTGGAATGCATTGGATTCTACAGCTATGCTCTGACATCCAACAAGAATAAACACGTCTTATAAATTTAATGCAAATGCCTGGCATAGGAGGCGTAGAATGAGGTCCAGAAACAGCATGCACCAGAGGTAAATGGCCCCCCGCCTTTTTTTCCCCCTCCTGGAGGCTCTTTCACACTTTCCTAAGGCATTGTTCAACATGCATCATTTCTGGGCAGTGTTCTGGCAACAGGTGAAGCTATCATCCAAGTGGGCGCTCATCTTGTGCCATTTGTTTCCTCTTTTAAGTGGCAGCTGGCTTCCAGAATCTGCTAGACTTGGTTCTTCCTGGGCGTCTTCGAGTAGGTTTTCCCCGACAGCTGTTATAACTAGTATATGTAACAGAACATATCCATTAGAAACTGATAAGGTGTTACTGTAGGCAGGGTCTGCCTATGAGGTCTTGCCTATGCTGTCTTTTACGTAGGACATGTGGGTGATAGATTAGGTAATAAGTGTGAAGAGCTAGAGTGAAGTCAGGCTCCCTGGAGGCAGTTTTTAGTGACTCGGTAGCAGGCTTTGATGTGGTTAATCTCAGCGCGGCCAGCCTGGGCCACACTGTGAGATGCTGTCTCTTAGAAAGGAAAGGAAATACAAGCTGAGGAGGGCTGTGGTGGCTTGAATGAGGATGTTTGGGAAGGATTAGGAGGTGTGGCCTTGTTGGGGGAGGTGTCTCACTGGAAGTGGACGTTGAAGTTTTAAAAACCCATTCCAGGCTCATTCTCCTCCTTAGCCTCCTGTCTGTGCATCATGATGTAAGCTCTTAGCTGCTGACCCAGCCCTGTGCCTGCTAACCCTAACCCCAACCTTCTGCATGTGTAAGCAAGCTCCAATTACATACTTTTTCCTGTAACTTGCCTTGGTGTCCCTTCACAGCAACAGGACGGTGAGGTAAGGGCCTCAGGTAACTTAGTATAATGAGCATGAAAATAATGAATTAGAGAAAATTATGAAAGATAAAAATAATTTATGATGAAATTCATGGGAGGGAGCCAGAGTACAAAAGGATCTTCTTAAATTGTTCTGTAAACCAGATTATATGTATTATGTACTTTTATTATTTTTAGCTATGCTGTGGATTTGTTGGATTTTTTTCTCTCTCTGATATTGTAGTTGATCAGCTCCCAGTAGACAGCACTATCTCTGGGCATCTCTTCATGTTGTTCTAGTCCTTAATTCATTCCTGGTTTTTATGGTCAAAATAAATTTACTACTATGTCTGGGTTCCATCTTGTGAGAAGGCAACAAGTAGACAGGAATTTCAAGCTTAGTGTGTAAAATCTGCTTGTATCCTAGTGATGGCCACATGTCCCAAATTGTAAAAACTGAGCCTGTTGTGTGAGAGCAGAGGCTATCTGTAAAAGAGGATGCAGAATGGATGTTGGTAACAAGGAGAGCCTCTGCCATCATTCAACCTAAGGCTGAGTTACTGGTGAGTGTAAGCATGCAGTATTAGAATCCAGCTCAGGGCTCCTCTCACAGGAACTGGCGGGCACCCTGCCAGGTCACTGTGAAGCCAGAGCCAGCAGATTTGCTGTTGAGTCTACATCAAAAGACCGTCCCATCCAGTAGCCCCAGCCTCTTCCTGAATCCTACCTGAGAATCAGAGCCTGGCCTCAGGCTCTTGCTATGATCTCTCAGCCCTCAAAGCGTTGAGAGAGGCTCCATTCTCTTCAGAGCTCACACTGTGCCGTCTGTCTTTGGTACAGACTCTCAGGCCACGCTCTTCCCAATCTGTCTCTCTGTGGCATAACTCCAAGAAGCTCCTTAATCCCCATAATCCGTCTCCCGAGTTCTCTGGAACCACCACCTCTATTCAAAACCTATTTTTGAAGACCAATTTTGTTTCCTGCTGAACAAACTGAACCCTCCCCAGTAGAAACTAAAAATTAGAGTTATAACCAGATTGTAAATCCAGGAAGATGTATGTGCTGGGTATCTGGGTATCAGAATGAATGATGAAACACTGGATACTGGGGGCAGTAGCTGTCCATGCCTCACACATACCTGGCAACTTTTTTCCACCTTTCAGAAATAAGCAGACTAACGTTTGAAATGTTTTGTGTTCAACGGATTTGAGAGGACATCTTAGAACCTGATTAGCATTTCCCATGATAAAGCATTCAATGTAAAGGAAGACATCACTTACACCTTTAAAAATTATACTCAGTTGGACATGGTGGTGCAAGCCTGTAACCACCAAGTGGGAACCATTCGGGGAGGCAGAGGGTGGATCTCTGTGATTTCCAGGCCAGCCTGGCCTACAAAGCAAGTCCAGGACAGCAAGGCTAAACAGAGAAACCCTGTCTTAAAAAACAACCCAACAAACAAACAAACAAATAATGTTCAAGGCCAGCCTGATCTACAAGAGCAAGTTCCAGGACAGCCTGGGCTGAAAAGTCCTATTTCAAAACACACACACACACACACACACACACACACACACACACACACACACACACAGAGAGAGAGAGAGAGAGAGAGAGAGAGAGAGAAATGTTAGGAAAATGTTTTAGGATCTGGATGAGATGGTAAATATCTATAATCCTAGCACTCAGTATGTAAATCTAAGAGGACCGGATGTTCAGGGCCAGTCTCGGCTACCTAAGTTCTAAACCAGCCTGAGATGCATGAGAACTTGTCTCAAAAAGCCAAAAAGAGAGAATAGTTTTAAAATGGAATTGCAAGGCTGGAAACTGGGTCAGAGGTTGAAAGTACTTGCTGCTCTTTCAGAGGACTAGAGTTGAGTTCTCAGCACTCACACTAGGCAGCTCAAAAGCCACCTGTAACTCTGCTTGGGCGCTCCAGGGAGCTCAGCACCCTTTCCTGGTTCCTTTAGGGCACTCTTGTACATGCACATACACATGCATAATTTTTTCAAATGTATAAAACAAAATGGAAACGTAAAAGAACCCTTTAAATTTTGGTTTTGTTTTTTTTCGAGACAGGGTTCTCTGTGTAGCCCTGGCTGTCCAGGACTCATTTTGCAGACCAGGCTGGCCTTGGACTCTGAGTGCTGGGATGACAGGCATGCACCAGCATGCCCAGCTTGGAATCCGTTAATTTTAAATACTGGTTTTACTTCTACTCGAGAAAATGAAATGGCCCCTACATCACTATGTAGGTCTTATGTACACCACAGTAATATCATTGGCTATACACACTTCAACTCCAAAGCATCAGAGTTTTAATTTTAAATTTTCTAAGATTAAAAAAAAAAATTGAATGTAGAAAATGAGGCTGGAACAAGGATGACACAATAGACATCCTAACACAGAGAGGGCAGACCTCAGGGGGTTCCAAACCTAGACAAAGAGCTACAGGTAACGAAGCAATGTTGCAAGTGAAAGAAAGTCTTCCCCAGGAAAAGCCTATCAAATGGTTATCCAAAAAAAATGGTCAGTCCTGAAACCATGTACATACAAGTAACAGTCTATGGACTGAACAGGTTGTATTTACATATTCAGAGACAAACACTCACGTGTGAAAGAGGCCATGAATTTGAGAGACTGCAGTTGAGTACTGGAGGGAAGAGAAGGAAGAAATGGTAAATCTATTTTAATTTTAAAGAAGTAAAAAATTATATAAAACTAAAAAAATTCTCAAAAAAAAAAAATTGGGACAGTAAAATGCTCAGCAGGTAAAGGCGCTTGCCTCCAGGTCTGTCAGCCGGATTTAATCCCCAGGAGCCACGTGGCAGACGGGGAGAACTGAATCCCACAAGTCCTCTGATCTCTTCATGCATGCTGTGGCATGTGCACACACATACACACAAATGTGAAAGGAGTGGGGAGAGAGAAAGGAAGGAAGGAAGGAAGGAAGGAAGGAGGGAGGGAGGGAGGGAGGGAGGGAGGGAGGGAGGGTTGCTGATTGCTTAGTGGGTAAAGGCTCTCGTCACCAAACGTGGAGATACAAGTTTGATAACAGGACCCAAATGGTCAAAGGAGAGAAAAGACTCCTGAAATATGTCCTCTGCCCGTGTGTACAGGCACCCCTCCCCCCAAATAAAACATAATGAAATTAACACAATTCAGCTTTCCACACATAGTTAAAAGTCTTGAATTTTTTTATTATCCCAGAAAGGTTACACTAGAGGAAATGATTGGGAAAATACAAATAGATTCATTAAAAACAGACTGATTATTTATTCTATTACATTCAGAAATATGCAAAACAGTTGTTATATTGCAAAGCTGAAATTTTTTTCTAGCAAAGCATTATTTTATAAAATGGTAGTGTTGCCATTGATTTCATTTTAATACAAAATACTTATATACATAATACAATATAAAAGTAAACAGGGGAGTGCCCTCCGCAAAGGAATATAGTGAGGCACTTTACAAATATACCAATATGTTGACCAAATTACATTTTATTTTAGATAAAAAAAACAGACTGTTTTACTTTAAATATCAAAGGGATTTGTTTATTAGAGAAAAATTTCTGAAGTACCTTGGGTAACAGCAGCAGCATATCTAAGAACTCCTCCCACTGTTTCTAATTTCTAACGTATTATTAACTCAGAATAAAACATTTCCACTCACAGTTTGCACTTCTCAACAGCAGAAGGTAATAACTTTTTAAAAAAGTCAATCTCAAAGTGACTTCTTAGTCATACATTCTATAGTTTCTATTACAAATAGGAGGATAGGACAGATACAGCAACAGGGCCTGCCTCAGGACGCCACTCAACAACACACAACAGTATGTACAGTTACATAATTATAGAACATATTTCATAAATACTATCGATACTCATCACAGGGCAAGTACAAAAGACGGCCAGTTCTAAGGGAGAGCAGAGAGAATAGCGTCTTTGCCCGTTTCAGTTAAGAGTGTCCAGGTTTTTATGCTGTTCTCACTGTTTGCTAAGAAAGCACCCGCTTCTGTGCTGGAAGAACTGGATGGAGTCAGGGAGTAAAATAACCAATGAGTCTCCAAAACATTAGAATTATGGATAGAATACTAAAATCACAGATCCTAAATGCTTGTACACTGCCTCAGACAAATGTGAAAAGCTTATCCCGTCGGGGGGAAGTGTAGAATGACAGAGAATTTGTAGTGTTTGCAGCCTGAGGAAGCATGGCTGTGAGAGGAAGAGACAGCACCATAGCCGGCCTGCAGCGTGAACATGACAAAGCTGGTTTTCTACTGTATTGCACCATAATGCAGGAATACATGAAAATGTCGATCTGAGTGAACAAGCCCAAAGAACAAGAGGGCTTTCATACGAATGTGGGAACCAAGTCAAAACGCCTTTAGTAAGTATGCTTTGCATAGGATTTTACAGACTATTGAAATGCTTCATGCTGTAGACTGTTTCACGATCACACATCCTCTTATAGTTCTCATTAGAAAGCCTTCAGAAACACAAGACATTCCAGTGCCCTCAAAATAGTGTTAGAAATAGTGACGGCCACTCACAGGGCCGTCACATCGCACTCTACCAACCTTTACAATACAGACCATTAGTTTACAAAATGTGCTCACTTAAAAATGCTGTGCAATAAATAAAGTTCTTAGTTTAATACAGCAATTTACTTCCAGGACGTAGGTCTTTAACCTGCCGTCGGTGAGGTTTCATCACGACCAGGGTCTCCTCAAAGTGCACGCAGCACTTCCTGTATGTGTGTTGATATGCACAGAGTTCACAAGCCTTCATCTCAAAAAGAACCGGTGGCCCCAAAGGCTCAACATCAAAGTGTACGCTAGTAATTTTTTTCTCTCCCCAATTCAACCAAATAGCTTGCGTTTAATTTTACGATACATACCATTTTAAACCAAGTAGCTTTTATAGGAAAACTAGCTAGGTAAATGTCATCCTTATCCATAACCATTAAGTCTGAGAATGTGATTCATGTCAGTAAACCTTAAGAAAATGAAATAATACACTGACTCCACTAAGGTCAGATTACAGCCTGATTTTTCTTCCTGAAAGACGTTACTATGCATTTTGTTATTCATCCACAACTGTTCCTTAGAACCTAAACATTATATAAATAGGACATAAATCTTAAATAGCTCAGGAGGTCTTAACTTTCTAACCTGCTTTGTAACTTCTAATTAGGAATGGCCATCCCAATTAAGAGTTAATTAATAATTATTTTTAACCAATTAATCTACTCTTAGGTATAATAGTGCCAAATAGTTACATTTTCCTTTGCCAGTGATTTGTGCTGTAGCACTAATGCGAAAGGGACATCGGCAGCACTGACCAAGATTGCTCACTGTCAGCAAAGCTACCTTTGGGGCAGGGGGCTAGGAACTGAACCCAGGGCTTTGTGTATGTTAAGCAAGTGCTCTACCACTGAGCTATATCCTCAGCCCCTAGAAAAAGTACTTTCTTAGTGAGTACACACATTCTAATCCAAGTTTTACAAACTGAAAAGAATTTCTTTGCTTAGGAGATGGAAAATTTTCTTCTAATTTTAAGATAAAAATATTAAAGACCTTATTTTTCAGTATTTGAAAATTCAATTTATGGCAACTTTGTTCCCTTTTAAAACTGGAAGCAGCCAGGCAGTGGTGGCACATGCCTTTAGTCCCAGCACTTGGGAGGCAGAGGCAGGTGGATCTCTTTGAGTTCAAAGCCAGCCTGGTCTACAGAGTGAGTCCAGGACAACTAGGGCTACATAGAGAAACCCTGTCTCAGAAAAAAAAAAAAACAAAACAAAAACTGGAAGCAGCATTAATACCAATGTGGAAACAAAACTAGTAGTGCTCTGGCTTCTTTTAAAGCCGGTAATTGAGAGAGAAATGGTAGGTTAAGGATTGCTGCGAAGGAAAGGGTAAACTGTATTATTTCTAGTAACACAGTGTTCCTGCTCTGTATTTGTGAATCCAAGACATGACTTCCAGACTGGCATTAGCCTAGAAATACCTTCTAAAATGATGGCTTGATTTTGTTTATTTATTTTTTTAAGCTTGTTATCTAAAACCAAAGTTATAAGGGAAATATGGATGTCTTTTATATTTGGTTAAAGCAAGATAAAACTGTCTTTCAAAAATCTTCAAAAACTCTTGAATTTTAAAATTATTTAGCATATATACAAATAGATACCAGGTTTCTCTTTTTAAACAGAGCACTATTTTTTTTAGGTACTTTAAGTACCAAGAACTGACTATAATACTCAGTTCATAATTTACTTTCCTTATAACAATTTATTCTAAATTATTGAATTAAAAGAGTGGAATAAATTAACATTTTAAAACAATTTCCCATAATTTAGGAAAATAAAATATTGTACACAGAGCAAACTCTGTCATATTTGCATAATCTTCTCAAAACCTCAAAAAACCCTGCATTTCAGGCCTTTCTGTAAATTCATACAATTATCTCCTAGTGTATTAAACATATACTAGATCACGGTTTTTTACATCAGAGCCTGAGTGTTGATCATCTTCGTCAGACTGTTGCTCTGAGCCTTGTGAATTCATGTATTCATACTCAATAGGCTTTGGATAGTTATATGGGTAGCCATTGTCATCAAAAAACCTCCGAAACGTAAACTCATAGAAAGCATGTTCAGGGTGCTTTCCATTTTTATACCAGCCATTCAGAGTGTCGCTAATATTTTCCTCCTCGTTATCATCACTCCACAACTTATCAGGATCGACAGGGTCAAAATTGGATGTGTCTGTGGGGTGTGTGATTTTAGGGATGTACGAGGCAGACTGCTGCCTCAGATCACTGGAGAAGTCAATGGTCTTAAAAAACGGGTGAGCCTTTATTTCATCAGCACCATTCTTGCCGAGGCGGTCTTCTGGTCCTCGGCAAAGTTTGATAATGAGGTCAGAGGCTTCAGGACTCAGCTTAGCTTGAGGAGGGATATGGAGAGAAGTTTGCCAGTTGATAACCTTTAGAGAAGTTTTAAAAATTAGGAAAAGATGAAAAACAATAACTTTCCAAGTGTTATATCAAATGTTTTACTGAACTACTTGGTTTTCTGAATAATTTGCACGGTATTTTACCTGTCATAATAAATCACTGCTAGAAAACATATTTTCTCCTGTCCTCTCCTCTTCAGAAGACTCACGGTTAGGTTGTTTGTTTTATTGTTTTTGTTTTTGAAGACAGTGTTTCTGCTGTAGCCCTGGCTGTTCTGGAACTTACTCTATATAGCCCAGGCTGAGCCTCAAACTTACAGAGATCAGCCTGCCTCTGCCTCCAGAGTGCGGGAATTAAAGGTATATGCCAATGTTGCCTGGATGTTTGGTTTCTGAGACAAGGTCTCATAGCCTTGGCTGTGCTTGTCTTGGGACTCACAGAGATCTGCCTCTGCCTACCAAGTCCTAAAAATAAAAGTGTACATCAACACGCTAGGCTCAAAATTCAAAATCTGAACTACTTTAAAACACAAAAATTCTGAATGTTGATATGCTGTTGTAAGTAGGAAGCTCTATACCTGACTTGTGCTTATTGCGTCCAAAAAAGAATTCAGTGAGCTCAGGATACAGCTCGGTGGCAGCGCACATCCAAGGGCCTGAATCCTACCACTCCAAACCCAAAACAGCCAGAAACTACACAACACTAAAACTGTCATATAACATGACCTTCAGGCTGGTTAACATATAAGTGAATATTTTATGCTTACACTGGGACCTATCCTTAAGAAATTTCAGTGTGTATATGTAAACATTTAAAAATCTGGAAGCAGTGGCAGATCTCTTTGAGGCTGAAGCCAGATAGTCTATATGGTAAATTCCAGGTCACCCAGGGCAACATAATGAGACCCTGTCTCAGAATAAAACAAAACCTGAAAGAATGTGAAATGCCAGCGTCAGGGGTTTTGGAGACATACATCAACGGTCGTGTTTTAGTCCTGCAGCACATAAAGAGGTCTAGTGCGTAAGGGCTGATGGACTTTCTGTGCAGGGCCTATACCTTACCTTCATTTGTGTTTCTAATGGTGTCTGTGCCAAGAAAGGAGGCTGTCCCACCAACATTTCAAAAAGAATAACACCGACACTCCACCAATCACATAGCTGCGTATATCCTAAAGGTACCAAAGTTACATTGTTATTCCAAGAACGTTTTTAAAAGTGCTCAGAATTCAAACATTTGCACTAAGTCAATAATATATAATGTAAAATCAACACTTTTATCTTAAACCTGAAAGAAATAAGGTACATCCTAGTGTAAGTTTGGCTGACTTAAAACACTGAACTTATTTATGAAACAAACAAATGCATTACCTGTTCGCAGTAGCACTTCAGGTGCAATGTAATTGGGAGTCCCGACCAAAGAGTGTGCCAGGCAGCGCTGGTGCTGCCGGGCCGCTCTCCGCTCCAGCGGCTTCAGTCTGTCTCCACAGCGACAGCTGGAGGGATCTCCCCATTCATTACTGAAGTCCATGCTATCTTGCCGGGGATGATCTCCTGTACAATAAAAAGAAAAAAAATTAAATGAAAGCAGTAAGAACAAAAGTAAACTTCAAGTTTGCTTATCAGGACAAAAGGCTAACAATACGTTTCTTGTGATTAACTGATGCAAAAAGGACATCAAATCACCGTCGGTATTACTATTACTGATGAGATCCTGTATGCTGGAGCATCAACAGAAAAGTTTTTAAACTAAGAAAAACTGAATACTCAATAATTTATTTAATGCTAAATGACAACAATGTGATGAGTAAGCAGAAGAAAGTATCACATTAAACTATACTGTTATTTTTTTTTCCTGGGGTTATTTTTAAACACAGTTGATCCATTCTATTAATTCAAAAGGTGCTAGTAAATAAGAAATAGTCTTCACTCACACACACCAGCAGGGGAGAAGCACAACACACACACACACACACACACACACACACACATACACACACAAGAAACACAGTGATGATAGGGGTTGGGGTGGATCTCAGCTGGCTGAATGCTTGCCTAGCCCTGGTTTCCATGCCCAGAACTGCAATCATTTGGCGTGGTGGAATACACCTGTAATCTCACCACAGCTTTGCTGGCCCCTGTTAATTCTTATTCCTTTATAAGATGTTAATTATGTGTATACATGTGGGTTATAGGCACTTGAACGAGCACAGCCCTACGCAGCCACAGCAGCAAGCCTGCCTGGACCTGGAGATACAGCCAGGTGTAATGTAACTACATGGGTCTGGGAACTGAACTCGGGTCCTCTGCAAGAGCAGTGTGCATTCTTAACTGTTCAGCCATGTCTCCAGCCCTAATGTGGTCATTTTTGGAAACTGTCTCTCATAACCCAGACTGGCCTCAACCTTGCTATTATAGCATGATCTTAACCCCAGCACTTGGGAGACCTCTGTGAGTTCAAGGCCATACTGGTCCACAGAGTGAGTTCCAGGAAACCAGAGTTATGTAGTAGAAAGTTTGTCTCAAAAACAAGAGGACCCAGCAACACAGCCAGTCCTCAGGATTTGCGTTAATTAGGAACTATGTGGTAAAGGAGAGGAGCAATTCCAGCACGCTGTCCTTGATTTCCACATGCACACATATACAAAATAAAGGGTTTCTGTTTGTTTATTTGCTTGTTTTAAAAGGCTCCCATGGTAAAGTCACAACTGAAAAAGCTTAAGGACCTGACTTTGGATTCCTAACACCCTGCGACCCTACCCCTGGGAAGGCAGAGAGACAGGGACTGTCGAGATGATTCAGCTGGGACAGAAGCATGTCACCAAGCCTGATGACCTGAGCTAGATCACCGGAACCTACCTGGTAGAGAGAAAGAACCAACTCCTACAGGTTGTCCTCTGAGCTCCAAACATCATGGCATGTACACATTCATAAACAGTTATAACACATAAACACAAATGTAAAAATTAAAACAATCAAGGCAGATATCTGACATAAGACCTCTGCCTTCCTATGTGTACATAACCACGTGAATTGTACATACACATGAAAAAAAACCCTGTAATGACCATGATGGTACTAAGGGTATACTTGGTGGCAGATTCATGGAGTAAAACATGTTTAACATGGAAGAGGCCCTGGGTGCCAGTCCTCAGCACCACATAGGCACACAAAAGGTATGGCATGGATTTGCAGTCCTAGCTCTACAAAAGGCAGAGGCAGGAAGAATACTCGGACCCAGGTATTCAAGAGCAGTCTAGAGAACACATAAAAGAAGACACACTGAGATCCTATACAGACAGTACAGGAGATGACACAAACGTGACTTGACAGTTACGTTAGCTTGGATGGCAAGGGAGGCCTAATGAGAAAGTAACGTTTAGTAAAATGTACAAGGCAAGAACTCAATCACACGAAAGTCGGGACAAGGCTTTCCACAAAGAAACAGCAAAAGAAGACAGGCTACGGATACGACAGGATAGTGATACGGAGAGACGCAAGGGCAAGACAGATTTACAGTGAAAAGCTCTGGGAGCGTCTGCAGGCAGAGAACAGGAAGATCCGATACAAGGCTGAAGAAAGAAGAGCACACGTTTTCTGGAGGCAGTAGCAGGAACCACACCTGTGCTGTGCTGTGGAGAGCAGACGGGGGTGGGGTGGGAGAACAGGAGGAGACAGGCCAACCAGGAACCCTGGCGGAGGACAGCAAGAATGGAGCTGCAGAGGCCCGGCACCGGCGGGGCCAGAGCTAGGTTCTAAAGCAGGTAACGGGTGGGAATGAGCACGCAGCTGTGGCAGCCCTTTAAGTTTTAACAGCTATTTGAAGTCCGTGTGGAAAAAGAGACCATTTCTAGAAAGAGAGACGTGAAAATCACTAACATATTATAGGATATTTAAACGACTTACAGTATCTGAAATGAACCTAATTGTAATAAGCCACCTGGAAATTTTCATTAAATATGGCTCCCATTTTCCAGAGAACAAAGTCTGGAACAGAGCTTAGGATTTATACTTTTGAGGAGAGTCGGAACTAATTGAGTTAAATGGGGAGACATGTTAATTCTCTCCACTCAGTGTGCTGGGTATGGAAGAACATGCCTATAATCCCTGAGCATGGGAAACTGATGCAGGAGACCTGTGAGTTTGAATTCACCCTAGGCTAGACAGTGAGTTTAAGACTAGCCTATGCTACATGTGAACCCAGCTCAGAATTAAATACATGAAAAAGAAAGAGTCACTGTGCTTGTGCTCACAGGAGCACAGAAGGCAGCACTTATGTTCAGGATGCTATAAGCACTAAACTAGAATATATGTACAGCACCCGAGATACAGCAAGAATTCAACAAGCATTAGAGCAACTTACACTTCCATTAGCGCTTGAAGGGTTCTTGGTGAGGCAGTTTGGTAGAGATAACATGGGCCCTGTAATCAGACAAACCTGGGTTCAAAGCCTAGCCCTTACACTTAACTTCTGTCTGACCTTGGACAAGTTACTTCTCTTGAGTCTCCTGTCTTCATTCTGCTCCACTGTGGTAAGAGTAAATAGAATCATGTGCATGGGTTTAGGGTTAAATAGGTTGTGTGACAGTCATATGTAACTCTAAATAGCAGTAAAGACAAAAATATACAGTGACATGGAAAAACCTCAAAAGAAGCAAACATAGCACTACATTCAAATAGTTCAAGAGCAGGAAAAGTGAACTAATACGTTGCTGACAAATAAAATGCTATAAAATACGGTGTCCAGTCTAGCAGCACAGTTCCGTGGGAGCTGAGCCTAGATGGACCCAAGCTCAAGGCCTGCCTGAGCCGAATGCAAGTTCAACTGTAGTCTGGGAAACCTACTGAGATCTTGTTTCAAAATAAAAATTACAAATGGTTAGGCTATACCTCAGGGTAGAGTACTTGTCCAGTGAGCAAGGGGCCTGGGAAAAACAACTGCAGCAAAACTGAGAAAACTAAAGAACAAATTACAAAGTTCTAAATAATGGATGTCTCTAGAGGAGAGAAGGGAAAATACAACAATTAAGGGCACCTAACAACTACTGGTTATCTTGGTGGACAGAGAGACTTTATTCAAAAAATATTAACTGACACATTTCAGAAGTGACAAAATTTTGTAGTAATTAAAAAGATTGAATAATATTTAGGAGTAACCTTATACACTCCTTAACTTTACAAACGTACAAGCTTAAGGAACTCACCTAAATTTAATAAGAGAGTTAAGAAACAAACTGTGCCCACTGGTCTCAGGGTTGAAGCCATCTTAAACCGTACTGCATAAGTAAGTTATATTACGGTGAGTGAAATGGAATTTGCAAGCTCACTTACCACTCTGGTAGTACTTGGAATCATGTGTCCATCTGAAGCCAGTGCACAGACCAAAGTCAGTCAATTTAATATGACCATCACGGTCAATCAAAATGTTATCAGGCTTAATATCTCTATGAATAAAACCCATTTTGTGAACACTTTCAACTGCACAGGTAAGCTCTGCTATGTAGAATCGTGCCAGCTTCTCTGGAAAGATGCCCATTCTAATCAATAGGCTCATCATGTCACCCCCAGGAATGTAGTCCATCACAAAGTACAAATTGTCCTTGTCCTGGAACGAATAGTACAAGCGGACCACCCACTCATTGTCAGCTTCTGCCAGAATGTCTCTCTCCGCTTTAACATGAGCCACTTGATTTCGGAGCAGAACATCTTTCTTTCGCAGAGTTTTTGTTGCATACAAAGCTTTAGTATCGACTTTTCTTGCTAGACACACTTCACCAAATGCTCCTATTCCTAATGTCTTTATCTTCACAAACATTGACTTGTCCATTTTAGCCCTTTTAAGACGAATATAGTTAGACTCTTTCTGGCAAAGCATCTTTCTCATTTGATCCTGGGCATCTTGAGATAATCCAACCTAGGTAAACAAACTAGAGGTTAAATAAGAAAATTATATTGAATAGTAAGACACAGCTTAAAAGAACAAGTCAGGCATATTTTTTAAAGTTAAATGCATAATGATTTTTAATAAAGCATGTTAGAACTCTAGGACGTATTTCAGAGAAAAGTTAATGATCAAAGTCAAGCTGTAGAGACAGTGAACAAATGCACAGGTGAGGGGTCTATATACACGCTCTGCCGTGGAGAGCAAGAGTAAGAGGCTGTCAACAGTCAGGCGTCTACCCCTCTCTAAAGCACTCCGGGAAGAGCGTCCCAACACACACGAAAACGTGTCTGTCAACATGCACTCTCAGCTCCCTCCATGCATATTCCCAGTTCACAGGGATAGAATGCCTTCACTAAATCCTTTCTTTAGAATGTGTAGGCCTCAGATATTTTCCCCCTGATTTTATCTTTTACAGAGGAAAATTCTTTCACTCCAGGTACAATCATTCTTAAAGACAAAATGAAAGAAAAAAGAAGAAAGGAAGGAAGCAAGCAAGCAAAGAATGAAAGAACAGTGAGAAAGAAAGAAAACTAACAATTGGTTCAGCTGGTAAAGGCACCCATGGCCAAGTCTGACTCTCCCAGTTTGATTCCTAGGACCCACATGGGGGACAGAACCAACTCCTTCCTTTGACCTCTACATGTTCTCAGAGGGTGGGTGGGTGGAGGCAGAAAAAGGTCATGGTAATCTTCTTTTTCTTTCTTAGAGCACAGCATAAAGATGAGACTCCGAGAAGTCCATCTCTAACAAGGGACAATGTGCTTCTTATCTTTTAGATATTCCAAAATAGTTTTTAAAGTTATTGTGAATAAGGGCATTATCAAACAACAGATAAACACAAAGGTCAACTTCTAAGCATCGACAGGATTCCTGAACTTAGAAGACAGGGGGTTTCTTTGGCTAATAAAGAATTCACTAAGGCTCACAGGAAAAGTCTTAGAAAAGTAGAGTCTGGTTTTAGAAATGCAACTCATTTCAATCCAGCACTCGCATGCTTCTGTTAGGGTGTGCATCTCCATGCAGTCTTTTCCGAGTGGCGGCATGCCAGACCCAGTACAGAACTCTCTCTTACAATCTTACTTGCCTACACAGTAATGGAGACTAGAAGTCAGCAAAGCTTCCAACACCATGAAAGTTTAAGTCAGCTATTAGTGAAAGTGAAGAGGAAAAGGGAAAAATAAACTAAGAAAATACATAGACAGACTTTAGTAAGAAACTCTAAGAACAATACGAGTAAGAGAATTTATGGCATTTCTCACTTAACATAATTGTTTATAGTAAGGAAACAGTGCATTGAACTATAAAGTGAGACATGAAATGATCATTTTCTAGCTCTTTCATCCTGAGAAGCAGAATCTTCTTATAATTTAAGTGGTATATGTAGAAGGATTCAAAGCTCTGCATCCTGAGCATATAATATACCCAGGGTGTGATGGCTCTACCATCACCTACCAAAGACATCTACATGGGCGCAGAGTGCACACCAGTCTGAAGCGCTCAGTGCTCTGATCTCCTTCAAACAATTTTGGCATGATTTATTCAAATATAATTAGAAGAGGAAAATAGCTGCAAAGTGAGGATTTTGACACCTTGTTTAATTTTATTTATTTTTTTCTGAGACAGGGTTTCTCAGAAAACCCTGTGTAACAGTCTTGGCTGTCGTGGAATGTCACTTTGTAGACCAGGCTACCCTCGAACTCACAGAGATCCACATGCCCCTGTTTAGCTTTTGTCTGTGTGTGTGTGCTCTTGAAAGCACCTTGCTATGTAGCTGAGGTTGCCTTGGAAGTAAGATTGTAGACCACTGGCCTCTGCCTCCTGAGTATTGGGATTAAAGGTGTGTGCCACCATGCACGGTGATTTTGACACTTTCTAATAATGTGTATGTAAAGAATAAATTCTCAACTAAAAGCAATGTTTTTTATATGTATCAAAAGATAACTCAGATATTTCTAGCTGATTTTGTATGCTATAAAGTAATGTGTAAAACCTAGAAATTACCAGAAAGTGGTGGTGCCCACCACTTTAATCCCAGCATTCAAGAGGCAGAGGCAGGTAGATCTCTGTGAGTTCAAGGGCATCCTGGTCTACAGAGCTGGGACTACACAGTGAAACCCTGTCTTGAAAAATCAAACAAACAAACAAAAACAACCAAAACCAAAGTCAAACCAAACCACAAACCACAAAAAAAAAACCCAAAAACCAAAACCCTAGAAATTAACCCTTGTTCCAATTCCCATATCCCATACTTTAATATAAAGCATGTAATTTAAAGTCATATAGGAATTTTAGTAGATGAAATACTTAATAAGTCACTGGAATGCTATAATTAAAAATTCTCACAAAGTTTACTGGAATTATTGCCAACACATTAAATTTTGCTACAAGAATACTGAAGCGTAGTATTTTAAAATACCAAGAAAAGATCTGATCAAGTATGCAAATAGTTTTAAAAGTTTTACCCGCATCATTTCATTTTCTAATTGCTTTTTCCGATGCAGACGCTGCTGATGAGATTTCAGGACATTTTCTACATGTTGCTCCATAAAGAATTTAAAAGCCTGAGGGGAGTAACTCTGAATTCGAGACTCTCTGCGTTCTTCATCTTTCTTGTTTTTCCTAACAGTGATAGGTGAAGTTGTAATCTGTTTCTTTTCTTTATCCCCACAGTCAACACTGTCCAAACTTTTCTCAGCGTCCTCTTCCTTTGGTAAGCTAGGCTGATCGTCTTTGCAGGGTTTATTTACTGACTCATAGGGAGGAACAGATGGGGTTTGGTGTAGCAAATGTTTTGGATAAGGTGGTGGTGGACCTTGATAGCTTGGAGCTTCAGGAACAGGTGAGATGACAGGCACATTCGAAGCTGCACCATCAGAGAAAGGGCTAGGCTGAACAGGCTGGACAGGCTGAACTGGCTGCGGCATCCAAGAAGGATGGGTAGGGGCTAATGCCGTCTGCAGCTCTGGTTTCAGAACGCGCATGCTTTTCACGGGCTGTTGAATAGGAGCTGGTGTGATCGCAGTGACGGTAGTGGCTGAAGGCTGAGAATTAGCAGAGTGACTTGTTCTGCTTCCTAATGGGTTATTAAAAGAATTTGACCTCACTGGTATGTTAGGTTGCCATGTAGGAATGTCATGCCCACTGCTTGGGGACGACTGGACAGGAGCAGAAGATGACTGGGGCCATGTTGTCTGCAGTCCAGGGACATTAATATTATACAGCTCCATGTTGTGGCTGTTCCTGTTGGGCACCATCATCGACTGAGGAAGGTTTCCATTTGCATATGATGGAGGAGCAGCAGAACCCCCTGTCTGTAAAGCGGAAGGGCTCTGTCCATTAGATGGGGTAAGAGGATATGGAGGTGGTGGCTGCCGTGTCACAGCACCAGCAGGGACAACATTTTGGTGCATGATAAAATCAGTCTGGCCACCACCATTCTGAGCTCCAGGTCTCCCTGGAGGAAAGTTAAATTTGTTAGTATTTTGCATGATGATTGGTTGTCTGCCAACTGGAACAGAATTAATGCCTCTCTGTCCCTGGTTGGGAGGATTCATGGGAGAAGTGTTGAGAGATGGTGGTGGGTAGCCCTCCTGCCATGCTCCAGGTGGAACAGGAGAGATTCTGGAGATTACGTATTCCATGCTCCCAGAATAGCGCTTTGTCTGAGAGTTTGGCTCCCATGAAGGAGGAGGTGGAGTTGTGCCTCGTGGAGGGGGAGTCTGGCCTCTTGGAGGTGGTGGAGGAGTAACACTCCTAACTTGAGGAGGTGGTGGGGGGTTCACTCTCTGTCCATTGCTTGGGTGAGCTTGAGCAAATGCTGCAATGCCAGATCCAGACAGAGGTCTTCCTACATCTGCCTGTGAATTGGGGCTTTCAGAACGATAGACCACATTTTCTCCTAGAGGTGGGCCGTGTCTCTGAGGAACTAAAGACTCTTTAGAACCTTTCCAGCTTTGTTTGCGGTTAATTGATTGTTGCACATTTCCTATGATTATAAAAAGAGAGAAGTCATGTTTTTAACATCTCATTTTAAAATAATGTTTTCTCAGCTGGGTGCATTGGCGCACACCTGTAATCCCAGCACTCAGGGAGGCAGAGGTGCAGAGAGGGACAGAGGGGCAGAGGGGCAGAGGCAGAGAGGCAGATCTCTGTGGGTTAGAAGACAGCTTGGTCTACAAAGCAAGTCCAGGACAGAGAAACCCTGTCTCAAAAAACAAAACAAACAAACCAAGTCTCGGAACTCTGATCCTACGATTCGGCTGCTAACAATGTGCTCTTGGGCTGGAGAATGGTGCAGCGGTAGAGAGCGCCTGTTGCTTTTGCGGGGCAGTTCCCAGGACCCACAAGGCAGCTCACAGTGGTAACGCCAGCTCCCGAGAGCCAGTACAGTCTTTTCAACTTCACAGGCACTAGACAGATGGGTCCACATACATACATGTATGGAAAAACATTCACAACACAAAGTCATGGAAGTGGCCCACAGTAGTTTGTCAATTATTTCAAGGTCTTGTTTGCCATGTAGCCCAGGCTGGTTTTGAATCCTTGAGCCTCCTACTTTAGACTTCCACGTGCTGGTAAAAGAATACCACCCCAGCCCAGATCTAAGAGAGCAGAATTTATTCCATCAACCCCTCTCCAATCAGGTGAAGCAATTTATAGGTTAGCTTGATTTAGCCCCAACCCTCAAAGGTTATAAAATAACATTTCAGCAAGTTGTTTTACTTAAAACTGTACTTTTTACATCTGACTTATTCTGTGTTTGTGAGTGGAGGTCCATGTGCCGGGGCGAGCATATTCGCACCAGAGAGCAACTCAAGGGAGCTGCTCTCTCCTGCTGCATAGGTCACAGTGGTCAAACTCAGTTCCTCAGTTTGCTGGCAAGTCTTCACCCAGTGAACTGTCCAAACAGCCCTTATTTTACTTTTTTATTTTTATTTTTTGATGGGGAGAAGTCAGGGAGGAATGCTTTTGAGACATCCAGGATGACCTGGAATTTAAAATGCATATATCAAGTTTGAGGCTAGCCAAGGCTATAGAGACCTTGTCTTTCTATTTTTTTAAACTTATTTTTATTATTAATCTTATCTTCAAATTTTCTTTTTATTAATTTATTTTTATTTTTTGAGACGGAGTTTCTCTCTGTGTAGCCCTGACTGTCCTGGAACTCATTCTGTAGACCAGGATGCTCTCGAACTCAGAGATCTGCCTATCTCTGCTTTCCAATTTGGGGGTTAAAGGCTTGTACCACCACTGCCCAGTTATTTTAAACAAAATTTTTAATTATGTGTATGTGTCTGTGCACCTAAGCCCAGGAGTCCTTGGCCGTCAGAAGTTATCAAATCCCCTGAGCTAGAGCTGTAAGCCACCTGACTTGGGTACTGGAATACAAACTTGGGTCCTCTGCAAAAAAGCAGTACACATTCCCTTCAGGTTTTTGTTTGCTTTTGTTTTTTTTTTTAAATCTTGATGTGGCTACTTTGGATAAAATTGGCCTCCATAGGCTCATTGGGAGTGGCACTATTTGTTGGAGAAAGTGTGTCACTGGGGGCGGACTTTGAGGTTTCAGAAGCTCAAACCAGACCCAGTGGCTCTTTCTCTCTTCCTGCTGCCTGCCAATCCAGATGTGGAATTCTAGCCTCACATCATATCTCCAGCATCACATCTGCCTGTGTGCTCCATGCTTCCCAGCAAGACAATTATGGACTAAACCTCTGAACCTGTAATCCAGGCCTATTAAAGGTTACCGTGGTCATGGAGTCTCTTTACAGCAATAAAACCCTAGCTAAGATACTTGACATGTTTATTTCTTTGTTATTTCCCCAAAGTACACATTTTTAACCACTAAGCCATCTCTCCAGCCTGGAGACCTTGTCTCAAAACAACAATAAAAAAAATTTTTAGAGAGATTAGGTTTTATTGGTGTTCTTTTTTTTTTTTTTTTTCAAAACAAAACAAAAACCTGGGTTCCAAATTAAGTTTCTGTTTTTACTTTCAATTCCTGTAAAAACAACAACAACAACAACAAAAAACCAAACAACTAGTTCTTCTGAAGTGATTTCTACTTGGGGGACATATTTACACTCTCTCACCTGATACACCCTTCCTCTCTTCCTCTCCTTTTTCTCCTCCCAAATACTAGGGCCTGAACCCAGGGATCCTTCCCCCTTTTCTTTCTTTCTTTCTTTCTTTCTTTCTTTCTTTCTTTCTTTCTTTCTTTCTTTCTTTCTTTCTTTCTTTCTTTTTTTTTGTGTTTGTTTGTTTTGTATTTTGAGACAGGGTCCAACCTTGATTTGCAGCAATCCTGCCTCTGCTTCTTGAGTGCTAGGATTACAGGCATGAGCCATCATGTTCAGTTTCAATTTGTCATTCATCCACAATTCTGGCATTTGGTCTACCCTAAGAAGTGTAATCATTATGTAGTTTTTACAACTAGATGGATGAATATCCACTGCTTTCATCTCAGCTTCATCAACTCCTGTTCTTTATAAAATTATTAAACTGATGCACACCTTTAATCCAAGTACTTTAGAAGAGGAGGCAGGTGATCTCAAGTTCAAGGCCTACCTAGTCTGCATAAGAGTTCCAGACCAGCTAGAGCTACATAGTGAGACCCTGTGTCTCAATAATTCATGATTAACTGAAAATTGAAGAAACCTGAGATCTTCCCCCGCAGACAGTTTTGATTTGTACTGTTCTCATCAATGCCTTCATTCTGTCCTAACAAAAAATGTCTCTGAGAGTTGTTTGCACTTTTGCTCCTCAGTCAGTTCTACCTGTAATTATGGTCCCATGAATGGACAGCAATGAATTACTCAGGTTTTATGGGTCAAATTGTACCCTGTTCCAAAATCACTATGCTAAAGTCCTAATGCTGCTTCCTGTGCCTGACTGTGACACATTGAATTCTGCTAGTAAGGTTAAATGAAATTCTTACGGTAGGCTCCAGGCGACATTACCTGTCTTCTCTGAGAGGAAATCTGAAGCTGTGGTAATGACTCATGCCTGTAACCCAGCACTTGGGAAGTTAGAAGCTACTGCCAACTCAGAGCAATCTGTGCTATAATGAGTTCTGGCCCAGCCTGAGGACACAGCAAGATTCTGTCTCAAAACAAATGAACAAGAAAGCAAAATCAAAACAATCCCCCCCCCACACACACACAAGAACCCACTTCTTAGGAAGTTTTTCTCTGACCTTGATCTTCAACATTTTGTTTTTTCAGACAGGTTTCCTATGTAGCCTAGGCTGGCCTCAAGCTGAGTTGCTGGGATTATACATGTGACCTACCACACCCAGCTCTGATCTTCCTGCTTGAAGGCAAAAACCTCTTTCCTGTAATTCTTCCCCCTTTACTCACACAACTATAATGCCGTATGTATTGTGACTGTCTGGGCTGATACTATAGTTCTACATGCTCAACTAACAGGGAAGGTCTCAAACAGTGGCTAATCAAAGACTGTTGAACGAAAGGAAAAATGAAAAAAACCCTCTTGTAGGTCTATGGCAAAGAGAAACACAACTGAAAACAACCAGTAAAGACAACATATATTTACTAGTATGTACAGGCTGCAAATTCAATTCCCAACACCAAAAACCAAACTACAAACCCCACAAAAAACATTACACAGGCTGAGGAGTTGTAACAGCACCCATGTAAAAGGTGGGTGATGCACAGGAGCCTAAACTCTAAGCACTGAGGAGATGGAAATAAAGGATCCCTAGGGAATGCTGGCCAGGCAGTCTAGTGAAATCTGTGGACTCAAAGTTTAGGAAGAGGTTTTGTCTCAAAATATAAGGTGAAGAACACGTTAGAAAGACACCTGACATCCACCTCTGGTCTCTGGCAGGCAAACACATGTGAGACTACACATGACCACAAATATATACTTATACACACACATACACACACCAAGACAAAGTCATTAAACCAGTGCTCAAAGCAATGTGAATGAAAGTGAGATAGGATAGGGCACGATGGTGCATGTCTTTCATTCCAACACCAGAAGGCTGAGATAGGTATGCTGGCATAATGTTTTTGTGGACTATGCACAGTTTTACCCTTGTTCATACAAATGCTGATTTCTCTAACCCACTATTTGGTTTCAGTCTGGACACGGCTACCCTGGAATGCCCATATGCCGTTTTCTTAAGATTTAAACCTTCTCTTTATTAAATGTTATGATACTAATCTTAGCTGTCAACTTGACCATATCTGGAATCAACTAAAACCCAAGCACCTGGGCACATCTGTGAGGGATTTTCTTGACTGTATCATTTGAGGTATGAAGACTCACCTTCAATCTGGGCCACATCTCCCGATGGCAGCCCATATAATAGGACATGGAAGAAGGTGAAGAGTTTAAGTTAGCCTGGGTATAACTCCATTTTGAAATAAAGAGCCTTCTTGACTGGGAGCGGAATTCAGGTACCAGGAAATATCACAGAGTGTACACTTGGCAGAAAACAAAGTTAACTCTCCTAGCAACAGCTTCCAGGAAATATCACAGAATAAATACTTCATAGAAAATTGAGACAATCTCCCTGGCAATAATCAATGAGAATCGGGGGGCTGGAGAGATAGCTCAGTGGTTAAGCATACTGTCTGCTCTTCCAAAGGATTTAGGTTCAATTCCCAGCACCCACATGGCAGTTCACAACTGTCTGTAACGCCAATTCCAAGGGACCTAATTCTTTCATACTAATGCATGTAAAATAAAATTAAATAAAAAAATATTAAAAGAAAATCAATGAGAATCGGTTGGGAATTGGGTGGGAAAACTCTCCCCAATGTTTCAGATATAGTTCAGAAGAACAGCAAGTGTGATTGTATGCCTTAGGTAATTGTGATTCAGAGAAGGTCACCTTGCCCTCTAACTTTTACCTAATCCTGTAACATCAAGGCCTGTGCCCCCTCTTGTTTGCTGTCATGGAAACATGTGCCCCCCTGCTTGCTGTCATGGAAACCCTCTGCTCACAGACTTTCCCTTTAAAAACCCTGCTCACTCAGGGTGCGGGGTCCCACTTCTCTACTGTTGTGTCAGGGAGACTTGGGTGCCGAGTTCAATCGCTCTTGTAATAAAGCTCTCTTGCCAGTGCATCGAGTCGTCTCCTGGTAGTCTCTTAGGGTCCTGTGATCCTGGCATTACAAAGGAAGCTTTTGGCTTTTGCCTGCTTAAACTCACTCTTCTTGGCAAATTCAACTCTTGTGGCTGAGACATTTCTTTGCTGGCATTAGAACCTACTTCTTTGGGATTCCAACAGAAAAGTAGATTGAACAACTGCTGGACCCTTGGCCTTTCAATCAGGAGAGACAGCAATTGTTGGACTAACCAGATCATATCTTGTAAGTCACTGTAATTAATAAACTCCCTTGGTTGGGGGTGGCTACAGAGATGGCTCAAAGGATAAGACTACTTGCTGTTCTTGCAGAGGACATAGGTTCAGTTCCTAGTACCCACAGGGTTGGTAGTTCACAATCACCCCTGAGTCCAGACCTCAATGGGCACCAGGAATGCATGTGGTATACACACACACACACACACACACACACACACACACACACACACAATAAATTTAAAAAATAAGTAAAACTTAAATGTACCCCTTTCATTTCTATCAGTTCTTTTCCTCCAGAGAACCTTGACTAATGTAGATGCTAACAGCGGTGTCTTACAGTCTGTCTCACCACCCCCTCACCCCTGCCTTTCTTCTTTCCTTTCCTTCCTTCCTGTTTTTTTCCTTTGTTTGAGACAGGGCCTTCTGTAGTCCAAGCTGATTTTGAATTCACTATGTAGCTGTGTCTGGCCTTGGATTCTGATTCTCCAGCTTCCATCTCCCAAATGCTGATATTGTGGGGGTGTGCCGTCATGCCTGGCAATGTCAGCAATTTCTAAGACCAGAGATCTTGACATATTCAGGTGTTTTACACTATATCTTAGAGAGAGAGAGAGAGAGAGAAGGAAAAAAATGATGAATCACCTGGTTTCATGCTGGCATTAAAAGGTCTGGCAGCTGCTGCAGCCATCTGTTCTCGACGAGGATCTTGGTAACTCATTTTACTAATGAATTCAACAGCTGCTTCTATGCTTCTGTTATTAGTTTTCTGAAGAGCTTGAATAATCATGTCCTATTACAAAATTTTAAAAAGAAACATAATTTGAATATAATTAGCAAAAAGAAAGAAAGTAGTAAGCACAAGAGAAGTTCTTAGCTATGAAAGACAGTGCTCCAAACCTAATGATTTCTTTCTCATTTCTTTTGTGTGCATGTGTGCCTATGTGTGTACAAGAATGCCAAGGTGAAGCCGGGTGTGGTGGCACACACACTCCCAGCACTCAGAGGCAGAGGCAGGTGAATCTTTGTGAGTTCAAAGCCTTCCTAGTCTACAAAGTCCAGGACAGTCAAGGTTACACAGAGAAACCCTGTCACAAAAAAAACAAACCAAAAAAGAATGCCGAGTGTGGCGATCAGAGGGCAACTTGCAGGAAGCCGTTCTCTCTTCATTATTCAAGGATCTTAGGGACAAGCTCAGGTCACGAGGCATGTCAGCATGCAACTTACCTACTGAGCCAACTAGCCAGTCTCCAAACCCTATTATTAGCGTCTTCACTGTAATTACTAGAAATAAATCTCAAACTACTGAAGAAAGAAAACAAACCTTCACAGCTCAGCAATGTTAGTATTTTCATCTTTATGCAGCACACCCGCTGCTTCCTTCTAATGTTAACTTTTTTGGAGTAAAAACAGTAATGTGGCTTTGATTACTTTTTACTCTTACATAAACAATGATTATATTTCAAAAACCAATAAAAATACTGGAAATGCTCAGCAGATAAATGTGCTTGCCAAGCAGGCCTGGAAACCTGAATTCAATCTCTAGAACCCATATAAAGATGAAAGGAGAGAATTGAATCCATAAGGTTCTCTGACCTCTAACTGTGTGTCAGAGCACATGCCTGCTCCCATGTCATGCACACACCCAAACAATAAAAAAGAAATTAAAAAAACTTTAAAACTCTAGAAATGATTTTTTCTGTGTCATTAAAGCATTTGATTAAGTACCTTTGCCAGTATGTCTAACAGTAAAGGAATTCCTTACTAGTTTTTATTCTCTTACGAGGTAACATTTGCCAAGCACAGTGTGAAAGCCTTTAATCCCAGCACTCTTTCTGAGGACCTGAGCATGATTCTCAATGCCTGTATCAGATAGCTCACAACCACCTATAAATTCAGTTCCAAGAAATCCAATGCCCTTTTCTGGCCTGAGACGATACCTGCATTCATGAACACAAATGCATTCAGACACACAAATGCAACTAATTTAAAATAATAACAAGATGGGCAGTGGTGGCACATACCTTTAATCCCAGTACACAAGACAGAGTGGAAGGCAGCTTTCTAAGTTACAGGCCAGCCTGGTCTATAGAGTGAGTTCCAGGACAGCCATAGGTACACACAGAAACCCTGTCTCAAAAAAACCCAAGCCAAGCAACTAGCCAACAACCAAACAACAAAATCTTTAAATAAATAAATAAACATAAAACAAAACAAAACAGAACAAAACAACCCTGTTCCTTGTACTCCCAGTGAGGCAGAGGAAGAGGCAGAGGCAGGTTATTTTCTAAGTATGAAGTCAGCCTGGTCTACATAGCAAATTCAAGACCAGTCAGAACTACAAAGTGAATTCCTGTCTTAAGGAAAGAAAGAAAAAGAATGGGGTTGGGATAGTGGCTAAACCAAGGACTCAGTGGTGAAGAGCACTGACTTCTAGAAAATGCGGGCTGGTTCAGTTGTCTGTAACTCCAATCTCAGCGGATTTCATGCCCCTTCTGGCCTTCCCAGGCATTTCATGCATGTGGTACATAGACATATATGTAGGCAAAACCCATACACATAAAATAATAAAAATTTTAAAATTACATTTACATTTCAAAGAAGTATATTACAGGGACACAAATTCAGGATAAATGAAAGAAAAATAATGAGACTAGTTGTGATGAAGAATTTTAGATTAGATACTAGCTGAAACAAATACATGTTTTGTTGTAATTTAAAATTTTTAATGATTTATTTATTTCTATTTTACGTATACTGGTGTTTTGCTTGCATGTGTCTGTGTTAGGGTGTTAGAGCCCTTGGAACTGGAGTTATGGACAGTTGTGAGCTGCCATGTGGGTACTGGGAATTGAACCCAGGTCCTCTAAAGAGCATCCAGTGCTCTTAAACATTGAGCCATCTCTCCAAGCCCCTGTTGTTGTTGTTACTATTATTATTATTATTAAAATGTTTGTATGTCTACGTATCACATGAGTGCCTGGTGCGGCAGAAGACAGAAGAGACTGTCAGATTCCCTGGAACTGGAGTTACAGATGGTTGTAAACCACCATGTGAGTGCGGAGAATCAAACACGGGTTGTCTGGAAGAGCAGCCAGTGCATTTAAGCGCTTTACTATCTCTCCTGCCCCAAGACATCTGGAATCAGACTGATCCAGGGTTGAGTTCCAGCAGCTCCACTTCAGAATTGTGAGCATTTTCTAAGGATTTAACTTTTCAGATTGCTTCCTTCCCAAGTGTAACACGTCTACAGACTGACTCCAGAGTTAACTAAGAAAGCATGCAAAGCACCTAAGTGCAATGCCTGGGCTTCTGATGTTGGCAGACTCTTGAAATTATAAACATCACCAATACACTAACACGTGGAAAGCACGGTAGGTACACTCTTCAAGAGGGAGGCAGCTACTTGTCCCAAAATATTTAGTATTTCAAGTGACAATGAAAAATAAATTAGAAAGATGCTGAATGAGCAGACTACTGAAAATGCTTTTTCCTTGTAGACTGACTAGCAATGACCCTGAGCTAACCAGACAGGTGGCCGGAACCTGTTGCCCACTTTGACCAACCTCTCTTGGAAAGGGTACTGAGTTTCACTTTTGTACTGGAACTGGGCCTACAGCCCGATTTGTGCTAGACAAGCATTCTATCACTGAGGTGTTCCCAGTCCTCTTTCTACTTTTCTTTCTGGAGTGTGTGAGTTGGGGGAACAGCATTTCACTCTGTAGCCCAGGCTGGCCTTGGACTTGTGATCATCTTGCCTCAGCCTTCCAAGGTGCAAGGGTTATAGGCATTACATTATTGATCTTTGGGGAGAATAAGGGTTTCTGGAATAAGTCTGTTATTTAATTTATGTACTGGTCCTTGCCACTTGATGCCTAGGCATTAGAAACTGTATCTACACTACAGCAAACTGCAACCAAGTAAAATCCAAGAGACTCATGAGAGTTCCAGGTTGACACCTTCAAGAGGCCAAGCCAATGATATAAGGATTTAAAACAAACCAGTCTTGCAAAAAATATTTATTTATTTTGTGTATATAGGAGTTTGGCTTGCATGTCCATATATGCACCAGGATATGCCTGGTGCCCATCTCCATGATACCAGAAGAAGGTATCAGATCCCCTGGAACTGGAGTTACAGACCACTGAGGGCCATCTAGGGTGCTGGAAATTGAACCCAGATCCTCTGGAAGAGCAGCTAGTTCTTCTCTAACTGAGCTATCGCTCCAGTCCTGAATCATTGGGTTTTTGTTAAAAGCAATCAAACTCAGTCTCTAACTGAGACAAGGTACACTGTGATCATGTTTATGCCAATCAGATTTTGAAAATTTGTAATAAGATACAAAGAATTCACTTACTTTAAATGCAAATTTAATTTAAAAACTGGTTAAATCAAGCAAACTGTAACCATGCTACTAGCCATCATATGCCACATTAGCTGGCAAAACAAATGGCACCCTTTATTGTTCATCAATATTGTGGGAATCATACTTTTGTTAAATATTCTAGAATTTTAGCTTTGGTTTTGGTGATTATTACCCTGGCTTTTGTTTGTTTGTGACAGGATCTCAAGCAGCCAACAGTAGCCTTAAATGGGATGCAAAACTTAGGATGGGCTTGATCACCCCACTTCTAACACCTAAGCACTGTAATCACAAGGCATATAATATCACACAGCCAGTTCTATTACACTAGTTGAAAAAACCAGAACTTTGCTATGGTTTAAAATATGTTCACATATGTAACAATGTCAACACAGTGTTCACTACTTAAAACGGAGTATTAGTACCGATGTGAAAAAGAACCCTCTAAAAAAATAAAAAAATAAAAAAATTAAGCCCTGGGTGTGGTGGTGTACGCCTTTGATCCTACAGCTTGGAAGGCAGAGACAGGAGGCTCTCCGTCAGTTCAAGGCCAGCCTGGTCCATAAAGCAAGTTCCAGGGCTACACAGAGAAGTCCTGTCTTGAAAAATCAAAAACAAAACCAAACAAAACAAAAAACAAGCCACAAAAGCACATAACTATGCTTTCATTTTCATGTTAAAAAAAAATACACTTCAGTAATTATATATTTGTATCCCCGAAAAAAGGCCTCAATATTACTTAACATTTATTCTGGTGAAGAACTTAACCTTGAAATGTTAAATGTGAACTTTTAATCCAACAGTTACCAGAAGCATTCTTAGAAATACACAGAAAGGTCAGAAAGGTCGCGCATAGCTGGCATGCACCTGCAATCTCGTCACCTGGGAAGCCAGAAGTGATGAATTTGAGGTGAGGCTGGACTAGACAAAGTTCCACAGTCACCTGAACCACACAACAGAACCCTGTCTCCAAACAACAAGAATAAAATGAAAGAACAAGCAACTAAACTGTGCTGGCTAGTTTCATGTCAACCTGACATAAGCTAGAGTCATCTGGAAGATGGAGGACCTCAACTGACAAAAGCTCCTACCAGACGAGCCTGTGTGCAAGTCCAAGCAGCATTTTCTCAATTGGTGAATGATGTAAGAGGGCCTAGCTCACTGTGGGTGGCACCACTTTGATCAGGTCGTCCTGGGTGCTCTAAGAAAGCAAGCTGGGGGCTGGAGAGACAGTTCAGAGGTTAAGAGCACTAGCTGCTCTTCCAAAGGTTCTGAGTTCAATTCCCAGCCAGCACATGGTGGCTCACAATCATCTATAGTGAGATCTGGTGCCCTCTTCTGGTGCACAGGCACACATGCAGGCAGAACACTGTATATAATAAAAGGTAAATAAATAAATTAAGAAAAAAAAAAGCTGAGAAAGCTGAGGAACAAGTCAGTAAGCAGCACTCTTCCCCAGCTTCTGCCCTGATTCCTGCCTCCAGGTTCCTGTCCTGAGTTCCTGCTTTGGCTTTCTCAGACAGACTTAAAATTTTAAGGTTAAATAAGTCCCTTTCTCCCCAAGTTGCTTTTAGTAATGATGTTTTATCACTGCAAAAGAAACCCTAACTAAAACAGAAAGTTGGTACCAGGTTCATATGGGATATTGTTATGACAAGACCTGACCATGTTTCTGGGAGGACTGTGGAATGGAATTCTGGGTGAGAAAAGCTCATTAGAACCTATAAACTGCTGTGGGAACCTGAAAGATAATGCTGGGACTAAACCAAACCAAAACCAAACCAAAACAAAAAGAGCTATGATTAAGAAGAGACCAGTATCACTGAGCTAAAGTATTCTGGTAATTGTTTCCTCAGGGTAAGTCCACAGAAGCTGTGGTCCAGAAGTAGCCAAGGCTTTACCTTGTGCCAGCAGCCACACTCAGCAATGTGTAAGTTTCCCAGATGGTACTGGTTTTGAAGGCACGAAGGAGTGATGGAGAGCAGCTGAGGCTTTGCAGTGTGAGAGGCCAGTGGTGAGTGTGTAGCCTCAGCTGAAGTAGAGCCCCAAGATTTGAAGAGATCATGGAGATAAGTTGAAGGCTAGCACCAAGTGGAGGGTCAGAGTCTCTGAAAAGAGCCCTAGTCTGGTAGGGGCAGCCCAGCTGTGTCAGTGCAGACGACACCAGTACAATGGGATGACTGCCAAGGACAGCAGTTGCTCTAGAGTGGAGCCAGCCTGAACCTAGGGCACAAGCTGCACGTGGTATAGATGACACAGCCAGAAAAGTGCCCTGCCAAGGCCCCAGGCGCCCAGAGTACCGTGAGTGCATCCCAATGTTAAGCACTGAACTTATTTTCATACCGCTGAGCTTTGGTTCTGTTTTGATCTCACTGTAACTCTGCCCTGGATCTTTCTGAAATAAAAAGTAGGTAAAACTTATTTTATAAGAGCCCACAGTTATCCCAGAACTTAAAATGCTCCTAACTCAATGTTCCTAGTGCTAGCATTAGCCAGCATGGCCTATGACTCTTAATTCTTCACCATTAGTCACATTTTATATAGCCGATTGTTAAAATTAATTTGTTTTATGTATATGAGTATTTGCCTTTGTGTATGTGTCTGCTTGAGGAAGCCAGAAGGGTGTAAGGAGTCCCCTGAACTGGAGCTGTAGATGGCTGCAAGCCTCCACGTGGGTGCTGGGACTAGAACTCGAGTACTCTGCAAGTGCAGCCGGTGCTCTTAACCTGTGAGCCATCTCTCCAGCCTGTTCACAGCCAATTTTTAATCTAAAATAATTTCTGCCCCTAAAATAGTCAGCCACAAAGTACGGTGTTGTGAGAAACAAATCTTATTAATAATCTGGATAAAATGTGATGAACTGTGTTATGAAGAGGTCTCACAGGAGCTCTGAAGTACACGGTAAAGACTTGGTTTGTTAGTCTGAACTAACTTTTAATAGTTTGGGGATTTAAAACTGGGCGGAAAGATAGGACTATACAGCTTGGTTACTGTATCTCTCCCCCTATGGCAAATCTAGACTTCATATCCTTGGAGCTGTCACTTTTCCAGCATCAACTAAGACTACAATGTTATATTTCAAAGGGTCCCCTGGCCCTGTCTTCACTTGTGACTTTGAACTGTACCTCCACTCTGGTTTCATGACCTCACCTATAGAAATTCCAGGATTTAGGACTAACAGAGAAGAAACTAAAGAAATAACAATCATTTTGTTATACTAATTAGTAGGGTTGTAAATACAGCATTCTTTATTAATGGAACACATAAATCTGTATGCACAGTTGAGTCTTCTCAAAGGAATACTTCTGTATGAGCTCTCCTGAAAGGTGTTTGTCTCAAAGGACAAGAAGAACCATTTGGGTGTTTTGTCTATAAAAGTTCTTACCTCTTGCTCGGCTCCCACCGCTTCCGCAGTGCGGGGTGTGGGCCCAAGCTGCAGCTTGTAATTTGTAATAAAAAGATCCTCATGTGGTTTGCAACGGAAAAAAAAGTTCTTACCTCAGCTGAGCAGTGGTGGCATACAGCTTTAATCCCAGCACTCGGGAGGCAGATGCAGGCAGATCTCTGTGAGTTTGAGGCCAGCCTGGTCTACAAAGTGAGTCCAGTAGAGCCAGAGAAACCCTGTTTCAAAAAACAAACAAAGTTCCTACCTCATCAAAGCCAGCAGCCTGCAAATCCTGAAACATCTGTGGATTAACTTCTGAGGGGCTCCGGGAAGAACTTGTTTCATTTGCGAATGGTAGTAGTGAGTTTCGAATCTCTTGCAAGGCTTTATGATGTGTGCCGAATTTGGGTGGATTTCTCACTTGCCTGGGATCTTCAGTTGACATCTTGCTTAGGTTCTGCTCAGCCTTCACGGCATCAGATGGCTTAGATAAATTCCTAAGGGATTCTCGGATTTCCTGCAGCATTTGTCGGCTGCTGCCAGGGTAGTTACTGGCAGGAAAGGTCTTAGGCCTCATCTGTCTGTACCCTTCTGGCTTTTCACCCCTCTTCATGAAAGCATCTGTATGTGGCCTCCTGAAAGGCACTTCTTCAGGAGCTAAGCCACAGACTCAGAGCTTCCTTCTGAGCAAAGGTGAAAGGGGATGTTCCCAGGAATGTTAAAATCCTTTATGACTGAAGTAATTAACCTGAGAAAGACAATATACAAACATTATAGTGATTAATAAGGCAGTTCCTTGTATTAGGGGAAAACCCCACTGCTATGGGAGTTGACAGCTCCCAGCTGAAACCCAAACTCCATCAAGTAGTACCGTAGGATCGAGATAAGTTACTTCACCTTTCTGTGCTATTTCCTAGTTTCTAAAGTGGATTTACACTATTTCTAACTAGAGTACTTGTGATGAAAAAATAAATCTTAAGATTACTTTAGTAAGTATATAAAGCATATACAAATGTACAGATTGGTACATGACCTTAAGCAAACTCCCCCTCCAATTTTAAATCTTGAAAATTAGACTTCAGTATAAGATTTATTTAGAAGAATATTAGTGCTTTTGAAAGGTTTTATATTACTTTTTCAGACGATTCAAACCCGTGTTTGGGTTTACACCCCAAACTGCAAGATGTGAATACATGGATCTATATCCTGGGAGTGAACCTCAGCCTGGCCATAAGCGCCCTTCCCTGAAGAACCATCTCACTGGCTCTCCAATTGTTTTCAATAAAATGCATTACAGCAGAGGTTACATTCACAGTAATTTCTGTCTTCCTGGGAAGCTCCAACAAAAGCCCTTTAAAAGGGGCCACATGTCTGTTTTGGACTAAGGCAGTTGTAAGTTTGGGTGCTTTCCTTGCTTCAAGGATATTAACAGGCTCATTTTGAACTAGTGGGATTATAATATGGAGGGATAGTGGCTCTCTAAATCACTGCATCGAGTTCCTCTTGATTTCCATTGGACAGAAACCTCCATTGGATTAAACCATCAATACTTTCTTATTTTTATTTCTAAAATGCAGGATTGTTACAGCTGGAATACAGACATGTCCCAGAGACTTTAGGAAGTGCACCCTAAATGAAGGAAGCAGGGCACTGGAGGAACATCCTATGCTTTACCCCAGGTCCCTTTCTGTCCTCCTTACTGACTGTCATGTGCAGTGTTCTGCCAGGCATCCCTGCAACCTCCAAAACTGAGAACCATAATGTACTTTCCCCTTAACTTGTCTGAAGTCAAAGAGGGGCCAGCCAGATGTCTCAGCAGGTAAAGCTGCTTGTTACCAAGCTTGATTGCCTGGGTTTGATCACTAGGACCCACTATGCAATCCACGAGACAATCAATTCCACAAAGTTGTCCTCAGACCTTCACGCATGTGCCATGGTGTGTGCAAATCCGTACACATACACATACATAAACTAAATAAAAACATTTTACCTCTACTTATAATAATTTCTGGGCCCTTTTGCTAAGATCAAGTATAATATCTGTTCTTATTGTTATAACATTTGATTCTTCCTCTGAGAACAATTTATTAGACATATTTTTGGAGCTGGAATATGGAACTGGTGTTCGAATACCACCCTGATACTGCAGTACCTACAGGAAATTACCCCTTTAGGGGACTTTAAGACTCTCGTTCTAGAAACAGTGAGGACTCACTTTGTGGCTAGCTCTCTTGAGGTCTTACTTTCTATGCTGGAAGAGCATTTATGCTTTGTAAGTAACCAAGTGTTTTATACTCAATAAGCTGTTTTTCCACACAAATACAAAAGCCTACTTGTATAAAAATATTCCTAAATTGTTTTTTTAATCTAACAAAAAAACTATAATCAAAGAAGGAGGGGGGGTCATTGCTCTGACCGTATGGTTCAGAAGACTTTGGAATTTAAATTTATTTTTAGAAAACTTTGGGAATGTGGGCTAGAGAGGTAGCGGAGTGATGTGGATGAAGTCTCAGTGGCAATGTCGGTGGAGGGGCAAAACCCAGAACAGTTGTCAGGTGTGGTGGTGCAGCACTTGGGAGGAAGAAGCAGGCTAAGCTCTGTGGGTTCAAGGCCAGCCTGGTCTACGAAGAGAGTTCCAGCATAGCCAGGACCATTATACACAAACCCTTTCTCAAAAAACAACAGTAGGAGAACACAAGCAGGCAAGGCTGTGCTCATGAGATTTCAGGCTGGAACAGGAACTCAACTGAGAACTGAATTAAAGGTCATTGTGCTGCATTCTGGCCAAGAACATGTCCTGAGAAATTTCCATTAGGCTGAATTTAAGGGGGATGGATTAATTAAAGAAGAAGGTTCCACAAGAGTTCAGACTATGGCTTGGTTATTGCTGGCTGCCTTGGCCAAACTTAGTAGAAAAAAAAAATGAGAAAAGAAGCAGAAGAGAAAATATGAGAAAAAAAAATTAGTTTGGCCAGAAAAGAAGTTTTAGACAAGGTTATTAAGAGTTGGCAGTGGACTATCAGTGGACTTGGAGAGGGGCATGCATGAAGAAGGGAGAGGGAGGGTGGGGTCGGGAGGGGAGAAGGGAGGGGCTTATGGGGGGATACAAAGTAAATAAAGTGTAATTAATAAAATAAATAAATAAATAAAAAGAGTTGGCAGTATGGCTGGAGAGATGACTCAGAGGTTAGGAGCACTGACTGTTCTTCCAAAGGTCCTGAGTTCAATTCCCAGCAACCACATGGTAGCTCACAGCCATCTGAAATAAGATGCAGGTGTACATGCAGGCAGAATAATGTATATATAATAAATAAATTAAAAAAAAAAGAGTTGGCATTAAAATTAGTGAGCCAGGTAGTGGTGACCCATGCCTTTAATCCCAGAACCTGTGAGGCAGAGGCAGGTAGATCTCTGGTCTACAGAGCAAGTGCCAAGGCTACACAGAGAAACTCTGTCTTGGGGAAAAGACAGAGAGAGACAGAGACAGAGAGAGAGAGCGCAAATGAAACCACAGGGCTAGAAATATATCTCAGCGGTTAAGAGCACTGACCACTATTCAAAGGATCAGGGTTCAATTCCCAGCATCCACTTGCCAGCTCATACCACCTGTAATTCTGGTCCAGGGTATCAACTACCCACTTCTGGCCTCTGCTAGCAACAGATGCAAGTGGTACACAGACATACATAGCAGCAAAACACCCATACACGTGAGGAATAAAGAAAAGAAAAAGAAATCTCTGCTTTGGATCAGGATAGTAAGAAGACGCTTTAAGGGCATCTCAGATTTGGCAAGACTTCACCTGTCACAGGCTCAGTAAAAGAAGGAGTAAACTCATCTGATTTCCATCAAGAAGACAGCACCTGGGGTGACCTGCTTTCAGGGAGCTGCTTAGAAAGTTATGTGGGTAGGAGTCGTTTTAGTGTCTCAGTCACTCAGGCACTCACAGGCCAATGGAGCCATGCGCAGGATGGCCCAGCTAGGAGGTGAGTTTGTAGAGGCCTTTGCAGCATTCAATTCAAATTTCATGTTACAGGGTTCTTTAAAAGGAAAGCCCGGAATACTAGGTAATGTGTAACTGTGCCAGAGTTCTTGCAGACAGCCTAAGAAAGAACAGTGCAAGAAACTGTTGAGGTAGACACCTAAAATACAATGGGAATCCCAGGACGTTGGAATATAGAATATATGTCAAGGGCCCAGGAATCTTCTGAGACTGATACTCCAACCAAGGACCATGCATAGAGATAACCTAGAACCCCTGCACAGATGTAGCCCATGGTAGTTCAGTATCCAAGTGGGTTCCATAGTAATGGGAACAAGGACTGTCTCTGACCTGAACTGATTGGCCTACTCTCTGATCACCTCCCCTGACCGGGGAGCAGAGGAAGGCAATGCAGCCACTCCTGATGAGACTTGATAGACTAGGATCGGAAGGAAGGGGAGGAAAACCTCCCTTATCAGTGTGGACTGAGGGAGGGAGAGAGAGGGTGGGGTTGGGAGGGGAGGAGGCAGCTACAGGGGGGATACAAAATGAATAAAGTATAATTAATAAAAATTAAAAAAATAAAATAAAATGTGTGTCACTGTGAATTAGACATATAAAATTTGCTTTTTTATTTTTCTAGGGCTCACAATTATGAATTTTCCTTGAGTCTCAAGGAAACTTAAAGGTTTTTTTTGTTTTTGTTATTTTTTATTTTTCTAAGACAAGGTTTCTCTGTATAGCTCTGGTTGTCCTGAAACTTGCTCTGTAGATCAGGCTGGCCTCAAACTCAGAGCCCTGCTTGCCTCTGTCTCCTGAGTGCTGGGATTAAAGGCGTGCACCACCAACACTTGTTTTTACAAGGTTGGAATTACTGACACTATGGACACACTTGGGGGAAAAAAACTGACAGCATTTTGAAATGACCACAGCCTTTGGAGGCTGGTGTGGGGAACGGCTCTAGAGGCTTACTCATCAAAGCTTATGTGCCCTGCTGGTAACCCTATTTTTGGGAGGTTCAAACACTTTAGGCAGCAGAGCCTAGTTGGAAGAAGTCAGTCACCTAGTTTTGTCATAATGGCTGTATCTTGTTCCAATCCCCTCTCTGTCTCTATCTCTCTGCTTCCCAGCTGTCATGATGTGAGATGTGCTGTAACCTCATCATGATGGACTAAGACCTCTGAAACCCTAAGCCATAATGTATCTCAACTCTTCTGTTTATCTGAAGTATGCTATCAGCGACGAAAGTGTTACTCAACTATTAGTAAAAAGTGGAAAACAAAGACTGCCCAGATAAAAGCAAGCAAAGACTACTGAAAACTTGCCATAAGAAGAGTCAGTCAGTACCACTGTAGAGAGATAAAAGGGCAAGCAGGAAGGAGAAATGGTATAATGGAAAGAAAAGAAATCTAGGTTGTTGGAGGTTGGCCTGGTGTGGTGTATTCTAATGTTAATTACTGGCCCCCAAGATCTTGTCCCTGCGCAGAAGAGGACATTCTCACCTACACCCATCCTTGTGTAAATCTGCCTAAGTCATTATTCCGGATTGGTTGATTAAACAGCCTATATCTGGGCAGTGTAGAATGGGGTAGGCATGGCTAAGGTTCCAAGGACACAGAGAGGAAGAGAGGAAGGACCCCAAAAACAACATGAACTGAAATGGCCAAGATAAAGAATACAAGCAAGTACCATGGGGTTATGTATGAAAGGTAGTCCAGATGAGGAATGGTTAAGGCAGATGGCATTGGATGGGGGCTGGGAGATGGATGGTAAGGTTATTGAGACAGTGTAAGTGAAATATCTGCCCGGCCCAAGGTGAATAAGGCAAAATTACAAATCTAACAGGTGCCTGTGTCTATTATTTGTGGTGGCGGGTTAAATAATGCCACTGTGATAATCTTAGGGCTAATAAATAGCATTATATAGCTCCAAACACTCATTTTTTTATCTACTACAACAGAGTTGGAAAGATGGCTATGGTTAAGAGGATTTGCTGCTCTTTCAGAGGACCTGGGTTCAGATACCACAACCATCTCTAATGCCAATTCCAGGGGGTCCTCCCGATGACACCCTCTCCTGGGCACTAGGCATGTACATATTATGCAAGAAAACCACTCATACACATGAAATAAATCTTTTTCTTTTAAACCCAAGAAGACTTTAGGTAAACTCTAACTGCAGGTCATTAGCAAGGGGAAAAGGCAGGCAGGCTGGATAAAAGGAAGCATCTTGTGTGACTTGTTTGAGGGACATACCTGACTTTTAAAACTGGTCCTGAATAAGAACTAGGCACAAAAGTAGAGAAGCTAAGACATGCATGGTGGCTCACCCCATTGAACTTCCAGCTACAGTGGTTAGAATTCTAGTATTCTATATGATCCTGCCATTGTTATTTGTGTATTTATTCTCTGATTATAAAGTAATGCTAGGGCTCAAGAGATGGCTCTGAGGTTAAGAGCACTAGCTGCTCTTCTAAAGGCCCTGAGTTCAATTCCCAGCAACCACTCGGTAGCTCACAACTCTGTAATGAGATATGGTGCCACCTTCTGGGTATGCAGGTGAACATGCAGGCAAAACACTACACTACACATAATAACTAAATAAATCTTAAAAGAATAAATAAAAGTAATGCTGGAGGCTAGAAAAATGAAGAACTGTTTCAGAGTGACAAAATATTCAAACTATGGTTTGGTGCCAGGCATGTAACTTCAGTGGCTGAGAGGCTGAAGCAGTATTACCAGTTTTGGTCCAGCCTGGCCTACATAACTCCTTGTCAGAAACAAAATATCTGTTCCCTGTAATAGCTAACAATGATAAAGAACCTTACCTTACAGTCCAATGGAAAGATTTAGAAGAGACTCTTGATTCTTGGAAGATTATACTGACTACTATTGGTTAATTGATAATGTACACTCATGTGCCATATATTGATCTTTCACTAACAAAAGGCAGTATAGAAGACAGTTGTCCCAAGCTAAAAAATTCCCTATCACCAGATAATGACATATCACAGCACACCACTCCCATGCCTGTGGTGATGATGTAAACAAACTACTGTGCTGACAGCTGTACAAAATGACGGCACTTACAATTATGTTCAGTATGTAATACTTGACAATGAAGATAACAGACCGTGTTACTGGGCTACGGACTTACTTGTTATGCTCATCTTTACAGTATACTTACTGGTAGGAGTGAGTAAAGTCATGAGTGGCTATGTGTTGTTGACATAGGCACTGCCATGTGATGGATCAATGCCCCAGACCTACAGGAGAGGTAACACCTTCCCCAGATAAGGCTCAGAGGGATGGTGAGGCCTCCCTCTGGTCTGAGTATGAATGTTGATAGTGTGCTCAGAAAAATGTCCACCATAGTGGCCCCCCAAATGTTACAGCCTGAAGACTGCTCCCATTCAGAGATCGCTCATAATAAGGCTGGTTAAACTTGTCTTCTTGTTCAGCTGTACACCAAAACCCCAGCCTCCTTTTCAGCTGTATATAATGAACATCCTGAACTTTTGGAGTACTTCAGCTTCTCTGAGCGCCCAGACCACCAAATCCCAGCTTCTCTGTGACTTAGGGTGCATCCTTTCTTCATTCCCACGTTGCCCCTCATCACCCTCACTAGGGTTCTTGGATCCAAGCTGTGCAAGGATGTGGCATTTATTAAAATGAAAGTTTACTGTAAACAGTATGCCAAGGGACAGCAAGATGTCTTAGCTGGAAAGGTGCTTGCAACCCAGTCTAAAGACTTGAGTTCAATTCCCAGAATCCACACGGTAGAACCAACTCCCACAAGTTGTTCTCTGATCTCCACATTTGTCCGTAGCATGCACACACACATAAACATGAAACAAACAAACAAAAGCTCCAGGATGCCAGGTGACTGCCCCATGTAACGTGTGCTTATGACATCTCCTGACTTCTAGGCCTGTCTGAGCTATAGAGAATCTGTCTCAAAAATAAGTAAAAGGGGTGTGGATATAGTTCAGCTAGTAGAGTACAGGCCAAAATAAAGTCCTAGGTTCTCTCCCCAGCACCAGATTAAACTGGGTATGATGGTACCTTGGTCTGTAATCCCAAATCTTAGGAGGTAGAGACAACAGGATCAGAAGTTCAAGGTCACCTATGGCTCTACAGAAAATCTGAGCACATATGATATGAGACCCTATCTTAAAATATAAAATGATGTAAATAGTTGATAGTGTCTAGCAAACACAAAGCTCTGGATTTAAGTCCCCAGCACCACATAAATTAAGAAGAGTGCACACCTGTAATCAAAGTTCAAGATCATCCTTAGCTACCTAGTGAGTTCAAGACTAGCCTGTGCAATATAAGACTGGTAACTTCAATTATGTGACTACTCTAGTTCTCCAAATGCAGAGGCCAATGGATGTTCATTTATTATGCTTTATAGGTTATATGCACATAGCATATTCTTTGAATGTATCAAAATCAGTTCATATAAATATGTTACAAGCATGACACAGTGGGCCAGGTCTGCAACCCCAGCACTAGAAAGTTGAAGAAAGCAGGATCATGAGTTCCAGACCAGCCTGAGTTACACAGCAAGATCCTGCCTCAAACAAAACATCACAATCAATCATATAATAAAAGCTCTCATGCACATACTATTGAATATTTTTTAAGGAAAATTCTCAGAAGCAGAATTGCTGGATCATGGCTGTAGGTGCAGTTCAGTGAGAGGTCCTGGGTTTTAGACCCAGGTTTGCAAAACTAAACAAAAAAACCCCATATACACATATGTTTGTGAAAGAAAACATATTTATAACACACTGGGCTGGAGACATAACTCAATGGCAGAGCAACTGTCTAACATGTCACAAACCCCAGGTCTGATCTACAACACCACGAGAAAATTAGTTAAATACATTCTGGTACTGTCAGCTCACCTTCCAGAAAGGTATACTAATTTACAACCTCCTCAACAAAGTACGACTAACAGACACAAACAAGTCTCAATAATCTTTATTACTATGATATGTAAAAACTCAGTAATAGGCAAAGAGAATTTTAAAAAGAACCCAAGGCAAAACAGCCAACTGCCTCTGCTCAAGGAACGATGGTGCCACATTAGCATTTCTAATGAACAATCCTTTCCTGTGACTTCCCTGTCCATAACTACAAATGACTCCTTCCTTCAAGAACTCTTCCAACAGCACACTGTCCAGGCAGAAAGCCTCAGGCCCTCTCCAGGTCTCTGTGTAGCTGCTGCTGGCCTGGAGCTTCCTATGCAGACCAAGCTAGCCTCCAACTCAAAGATCTGCCTGTTTCTGCGTCCAGCCAGACTCAACTTTAAACCCATGTGTGATCTTGAGCAAGCTACTTAGCTCCTGTGTCTATTTTTCACTTTCTAATGTGTGCAAAAATCAGATCTATCTCATAGGGTTATGAACATCAAGTAAGTTAAATACTCAATGTTTTCAACAAGCACTGACTCCCTTCAACAGGAGCCCTGAAAATTGGTAGCCTGAACTTTGTGTCTCGAGTCCATACTTCTTTCTCTATACCCACATTCTAACCAAGCCAAACGACTGGTTCTCAGTTAACATAATTCGTGATTTTCTATTTTAATGTCCTTACTTTCTTACGTGTTCCTTAGAGAGCCTCTGCCATATTTCTTGTAGAAATTATACTCAATTTTTGAGGCATCATTCAAATATCCTCTACATATAATCTCTTCTGGAACTACTTATTCCCTAAGCATTTTTCATGATTCAGACAGGATTTGGTGTCTTGAGTGCTTTTAATGGACAAAGAAAAAGATCTAGAAGAAAAGTGCCTGGTATCAGGTCATTTTGTAGTCAGCTGGACGTAATGCTGATAGAATCCACATACGCTATCCTAGCTCAGGGTACTTTTCACCACATCTAAACTTCAAGCTTTCTAGATCAGACTCAAGCTTGAAAGGAGTTAAAGTACTTCAGACTGAAGAAACAAAACTTCCATTTTTCAAAAATGCATTGTTTGGTCTATTAGGAAAAACAACAATAAAAAAACCAAAATAGGTACAAATACACAGTAAAATTTCAATGCTTTACACTGAGGCCAGGCATGGTGGTATACACCTTTAATCTCAGAACCCCAGAGGCTGAGGCAGGAGGATCTCTGTAAGTTCCAGGGTCTGGTAGGGCCATACAATAAGAACCAGTCTCAGAAACAAAATCAAACTGTTACCTTGGGCTGGATTCAGTTTTGTAAAGACAGCCTGCTAAAATACTTGTGACTAGTGATATGTACTGCTCCTTAGCATCAGTCTCAAGTGCTCAGAGAGCACCACTGACACATCTGTTCGCTGACCTTTTCTCCCATTTACTTTCTAAGAATTAACTAATCAGAGGACTGGACAGATGGCTCTCCAGCACCCACATTAGTAGATCATAATTATCTGTGACCCCAGTTCCAGGAAATCTGAATCCCTCTTCGGACATCAGCAGGCACATACATGGTGCACATACACACATGCAGGTAAAACAACCCCCACACACACAAAATACGGAGAGGGAGGGAGGGGGAGGGGGGGAGGAGGAAGGAAGAGATTAAAGAAAAATCAAGAAGGATAATTGCTAATAGACCAAAAGTGAAAATGGGGTTGGGGTCAGTTTGCAGAGCACAGCTGGACATGCCCCAAACCAAGGGTTAGATATCCAGCACCTCCAAAAAACTGGGCTTGGTGGTACATGACTGTAACCCAGAAAGATCACCAATGTAAGGTACTAGGGCTGGAGAGATGGCTCAGCACTTCACCGCACTCCCTGGCTGCTCTTCCAGAGGTCCTTAGTTCAATTCCCAGCACCTACATGGTGGCTTACAACCATCTATAATATGATCTGATGTCCTCTTCTGGCCTGCAGGTGTACAGGCAGAAAGAGCGCTCAAATACATAAATAAATCTTAAAAAAATAAATTTAATTAATCCTCAGCTACATAGCAAATTCTAGGCCAGCCTGGGCTATAGAGACCATGTCTCAAAGACAAAGAACAAAAAAGTGAAAACTGCTGAGTGCGGTGACAAAAACCTAGGCAACTTAGTGAGAGCCTGTCTCAAAGAGAAAACGGCGGTGGGAGGAGGCTTCCTCACCGTCCATCTATGAGGCCGACCTCCATACAGTGCTCACTACGTGAGACCTCCATACAGTGCTCACTACGTGAGAACAGTCACTTATATTTTATGTTGGTACTGAAAAATGGTCATTTCTACTTGATAGTATCATAAAATTTTGTGGTGTACAAAAATATAAATATTACATCTAAATGAAATTATATCATATTAGAAACTGTTCAAGATTATATGTATATAGAACAACAAAGACAAGCATGAAAACCAGAAACTTAAATGATGGAAATAAAGCCAAATATCATACACATAGCTTAGAAGAATTTTTATTGCTTTGAAGACTCTCAAGTCATAGTCAATAATCAGGCACAGAAAAGAAAGCACCTTTCCCAGCATGGGCCACAATCTAATTTCTTGCAATAACAGCCTATAAGAAAAATGCCAAGACTCCTCTGCCTGCCTGCCTGCTTCAGGGGATCACCAAGCCCATATTACCTGTCTATTCACTAGGTAAGGGTAAACCTTAGTTAAGGCAATACAAACTGAAGGTATCTTAACTTTCCTTACTTACGGAGGAAAAGTGACTAACAAAACAAACGCCCCAAACCTCAACATTTGTGGCATTGTGGCACATACCTCACACACCAGAGGCAGGAAGATCTTTTTGAGTTCCAGGTCAGCCTGGTCTACATATTGAATTTCAGGCTAAGGACCACATAGTGAGACCGTGTGTTAAGAATATTAAACTAACCTTCAATAAATAATCCATAAACATCTGACAACCTTCACGATGCCAGACATTCAGGCTAATTTCCAAAACTAAGTGGTGCCATATTGTGTGAGGCTGTATTGATGGTTCATCGGGCTTATAACCTGTAGAGCATACACATATTTTAAGTCATATTTACAAATGGAGAACTTTTAATCTTCTTCCCCTGGAAAATGATTTTCAATGGTCACCTCAGAGTCTTTCTCTTCTCTCGGGATCTCTTTCTAGGTACAATAAACAGCCGTGCCTCAATTGTCGTTCCTTCGTTTTCCACCCTTAAGAGTCCGGCTAAGTGACACCGTGTCTCCCGGCCCTTGCCACTAATCGGTGACCTACCACACTGCAGCGGGCCGGAGATTCCCAGGACCGCTTCAAACAGACCCCGACTCGAGGCCTGCGGGGAGGCAAAACAAGTGTGGCCGGTTTGGTGCAATCTTACTTGGAAAACCAAACCAAAACAAAAAACCCAACGCCGCCCGCTTATCTCCCCTCTAAACCTGGGAGGGGCGGCCGTCGCCCCGGGCTGCTCGGCCCTTCCAGGCCGGCTGGCGCTCGCGGCCCTCGGCGCCCCGGGCTGTCCCTGCGGCGCCGGGTGCGGCCAACCTTCACTTCCCCAGGGCAGGGCTCGGCGCAGGTCAGCGCAACCGGCGCGGTCAGGCCCGGACGCGGCCGGCGAGCCGCGGTCCACGGCGACCCGGGACCCCGCCAGCGGGGATGGGCGTGGGCCTGGGCCCCCGCCCCGCCGACCCGGGCTCCGAGGAGCGTGAGCCCCACCCGCGGCGCAGCTCCGGACCTACCTGCGGGGGACAGCGGGGCTCCCGGACAGCGGCCGCGGGCCCGAGGGCCGGCGCCGCGGCGGCCGGAGCCCGTCCCGGGGCCCCTGGGGTCGCTCGGGGTGGGGGCAGGGCGGGTCGCACGCCGGGGGCTGCGGCCGGCCAGCGCGGCCCGACGCGGGGTCGCGAGGACCTAGCTCTCCCCTCAGCACCAGGCCGCCGCCGCCGCCGCCATTTTGCCTTCCGCTCCGTGTCGCCGCCGCCGCCGCCGCCGCAGTCCGCCGCGGGTTTCCCGGATGTGGGCATTTCCCGGCGTCGCTTGCGCGGGGGCCGAGGACTGGGGGCTTCAGGCCGCCCCGCTGGGGCCGGGAGCGAGCCGAGGGCTGGCCGCCGGAGTCGGGCCGAGCGCCGCAGCCGACAGCCGAGTCCGTCCCGCCGCGGTCGGGCTCCGCTCCGCGACCCGGCGCGGGCGCGACCGGAGCGTGGGTCCCACCGGGAAAGGGCGGCGAGCGGCGCTCCCAGATCCGGACCGCTGAGGCTAGACGTGCACGGCCTGAAGAAAACCCGAATTTTCGCGAGTTTGGAGCGTACGTGGGTTTTGGAGTCAGCCAGATGGAACCCATGGTAGCAGGGTCCGGTCAGTCAGATCTGCAGCAGGGGTCCTGGTAGCCGTGGTTGCAGTGAACGGGCCCGGTCACCAGTTTTGTTTATGAAATGGAATCTGCCGTTCGGGAAGCAGCGTCGACTTCGGTCTTAAAATGTAGCGTTGTCTTTTGTGGGGATGAGGTCCACATAGGGCGCTCCAGGCAGCCCGGGGTGGGCTGGAACTCCGCATCGCCTGCCGCTCTCCACCTTCCCACGTGCTGAGATTCTAAACGTTGCCAGCCACTGTCCTGTCTGTCCTCTGAAAGTATGAACACCTACCCCAGTTTTGCCGATAGGAAATACGTGCAATTATTATTCAGCTAGTCTCTCTTCCTTCTTAAGATCATCTGCCTGCAGAATTATACTTTCTTACAAAAAGATTTTATTTCTTCTTGAATGCTCTATGTGCTCGTACACATCTGCGTGGCAGAAGAGGGCAGTAGAGGGTACAGATGGTTGTGAGCCACCCTGTGGTTGCTGGGAATTGAACTTAGGATCTCTAAGAACAGACAGAGCCCTTAACCACTGACCCATCTCTCCAGCCCAGCTAATCTCTTTTGTCTTAGACTAAAAAGTGAAAACATTCACATCCCTGTGTAAACAGAATTCAAACCATGCTATGCACGTACAGTACCTTGGAACATTTTATAGTTTTCATTTGAGGCTGGCCTCACTAAGTTATATGGGCTGACTTTGAACTCATTTTGTAGCCCGGGCCAGCCTTTGAACTTGGCGATCTTTATACCTCAGCCTTCGATGTAGCTGAGATAACAGGCTCTGTTATTTTTAAAATGATGCACACAACAGATATTATATGAAAGAGTTTATTCGGAGAAAGGTAAGCAGAAGAGAGGTAGGGTCTGAGTGAGTCATTAGGGCAAAGACAGAAATAGAGGGACAGAAATGGAGGGGAGGGTTGCCCGACAGAGAAAGGGGGGAGAGCTGGAGAGAGGGCAAGAGAGGAAGACAAAGTGGCGAGTTGGTCCTTTAATCTGCGCAGCTGAACCACATCTGCCTGGCGCATCTGCCACACACCTGGCGGTGACACTTGATGACATCATAGCAACCCAGAAGCAGATTTCCTATTTGCTAACAGGCTCGATTCTGCTTCCCCCCCCCCAGGTTAATTACTGGGTACTGCACCAAAAGTTCAGCTGTGAAAACCTCAGATGATCAAATCTGGAGGCTGGGGGAAATACTGAGGAGGGAGGGGGCAGGTATTTAGTGTGGTTGCTGCCATTGCTTTAGATGTTTTCTTAGTAAAATCCTTACTGTGGTTTCAGCCCACTCTGCTGTTGGAAGCTTCCTGCAAATTCCTGCAAATGGAAGTCCTTATCTTGTACTTTGATGATACTTAAATTTTTAAGAGATGTATAATTAAGTGAACCATGTCTGGTTGATTTGAACTATTAAAAACCATAACCAAGGTGTAGGCTTAAGGTTATTGTGTAATTTAAATGCTGATTTCTGTACCCCTTCCCCTCCATATCTGGTTGCAATTCTTGTTCTAATGACAGTGTTGTGTAAACACTGCTCCCCAATTGTCCCACTATGTCAATAAAACATCTTATAGCCAATTGCTGAGTAGAGGAAATAGAGCCGTACTTCTTGCCAGCCAGGGGAGGAGGAGTTAGAGGAGGAAGTAGGGGATTCAGCCATAGAAGAGGTCCAGGTGACATCAGGAGAGGAGCTGGAGCAGGAAAGCTACAAAGTGCAGGTATCTCTGGGATGCAAGCTGAGAGCAAACCAGATTGCCTTAGAGGGCACTAACTGCTCAATTATTGTGTTGTGAAGCTTATTATTTAACAAATACAGAAGTCTCAGCTATTTGTGTGATAGTTAGGTTAAGAAACTTAGAGTTTTATAAACACCAAGGAGCTGGAGCTGCTTGTGAGCTTGGAGCTTCTTGGGAAGGTTAAGTCACTGTCAAGCCAGGGTGGAGTGGCCCATGAAAGATCCTTGGGAAAGCAGGGGAGCAATGGGGGACAGGCCAAAGGACCCAAACCAGCTTCTAACCTGGAGCTAAGGCTGGGAGAGGACCAGCATTACCAACTTTGCAATGATTATATGAAATCATTTTGCAAATATTTTCAACCTTTAATAATCAGAGTAATTACCTTTGCAACATTTTCTGAATTAGCACTTTTATTAATGTTAGAAAACTACCACTAAGCTTAAGAGAAGTTGTAATTCTAGAATATATTGTTCAGAAGAATATATATTGTTGATGTGAAAGTTATTTTTTTAAAAATAATTTGGCTTATGTGAGGTGTAAGCATGCACTGAAAAGCTGGGGATTCTTGGTAGGTGATGTAGCTACTTCTCAAGGGGAGAAGCCATTTGCCATCCTTTGAAACAGCTGAACCCCATGCTGCTTTGTGTGCACAGCAACCCACCTTATACCTGTTTCTGTTGTATGTATGTATATATACATATACATATATATATAAAATATGTATGTACCACAGGTGCCTGATGCCTCCAGAGGTCTAAACAGAATGCCAGATCCCCTGGAACCGGAGTTACAGATGGCTGTGAGTCATCATGTGGGTGCTGGGAATTGAACCTGGGTCCTCCGCAAGAGTAGTAAGTGCTTTTTTTTTTTCCTTTTTGCTTTGTTTTTTGTTTTCCAGACAGGGTTTTTCTGTGTAGCCCTGGCTATCCTGGGACTTTGCTCTGTATACTAGAGGCTGGCCTTGAACTCAAGAGATCCACCGGCTTGCCTCTGCCTTCTGAGTACTGGGATTAAAGACATGTGCTACCACTGCCTGGGTGAGTAGCCAAGTGTTCTTATACCACTGAGTTATCTCTGGCCCGTAGCTACATAGTTTTAATTCACATAATTTGGCTTGTATTCCACATTGTTGTTCATTTTATAGAAATGTTAAGTTAAATGAAGGCATGTGTTAAATAGCACTGGGACCCTCCAATGTTCTACACTCTCAAGATCTATCTTTTGCCATTAGTCATTGATCAGATTCTAAGAGTGTTGAGGAAGAAACCAACCAACAAACCAAAACTGGACACTGATATTAACAACAGTTTATTTTTTCCTTGCAAATACCACCGTTTCTGTTGATAAAATTTTGCACAGATGTTGGAACTGGTAACTGAGATTTTTCATTATGAAAATAGTTGTCTGGTAACATAAATGGCTTCAGCATCAGTTCCACAAACAAGACAGGGACCTAAGACATCCAAACTGTTTACAGACAGAGTCCTGCTGGGAAGCAAGCTTGTGATTTCAATTCGGTCTTTGGCAGGATCTGTGCTGAGCCAGGAACTTATCAGAGACTGGTGAACACTGGCCTGGTTACTTATGCTATGAGTCAGGAAAGTACTGCTTCTTCCTCCTGTGAGAAGAGAGAAGGGGAAAGAAATGTATCTAAAAGACACCACACCCAAGGTAGCCTGTAATGAAAAATGTTGATTGGGGCTCAGGGTTCCTCAGGCATAGAGTCCATGACCATCAGTGTGGGGAGCATGCCAGCAGGCAGGCCCTGGAGCAGTAACTGGGAATTTACGTCCTGATCCACAGGAAGACACAAAGACACTTGGGAACGGCCTTGGCTTTTGAAAACTCTGAGCCCACCTCCATTGACACACATCCCCTCTAACAAGGCTACACTTCCTAATCCTTCCCAGATAGTTCAACCAACTGCTGACCAACCATTCAAATATATGAGCCTATGGTGCCATTCTCATTCAAACCACAGACTACTTTGTATCACTAAACATTAAGCTTCTGAGATATTTCAAAAAGGTAATAATTCCAATTTATTTAACTCTGTTAAAGCAGGCTGATTGGGTGCAAGTGAATAAGCACAATATATTGAAAATGAAAACATGCCTTTTTTTTTTTTTTAAGCCTCTGAGATGGGGTTTCTCTATAGAGTCCTGGCTGTCCTGAACTAGCTATGTAGATCAGGGTGGCTTCTAACTTTGAAGGTTCGCCTACCTCTGCTCCCCAAGTGTGGGGGTTAAAGGCAAGCACCACCACACCCAGTCTTTTTCTCTAAAATCAGGTCGGGGATCCAAGATGGTGGCGACCAGCGCGTGCCATATCTGAGACTCTGAAATTGGTACAGCTGAAACACCAACACACACTCTCAAACCAATGGACCTCTCTCAGTTTCCTAAAGAATACTCCAGGCACCAGAGAAAGACAGACCCAGTCTGAAGTACGGACTCCAGGAACAAACAGCAAAGGTTACAGATAAGCGGATTGGCCAGAGGTCGGCCTAAGAACACACCCAACAAAAATCAGGACATCATGCCTCCACCAGCAAACTCCCAAATGAATGGATATTTCAATTCATCAGAAACCCAGGAAAATGACTTTAAAGCTTTGTTTATCCAGTTATTAGAGGCACATAAAGAGGAAACAAATCTCTTGAAGCAAATAAAAAGGAAATGAAAAAAGCTTTCAAAGAAACACAGGCAAATATATCCAAGCAAATAAAGGCAAAATTAGTGGCATATAGAGAGGAAACAAACAAAAAAACAAATAGAGACCATCATACAGAGACATGAATCCACATTTAAACAAATGGAGGAAATGTTGCAAGACATGAAAACAGAAGCAGTAAAGAAAACACAAACAGAGAAAACCCTGATGCTGGAGATCTTAGAGAAAATATTAGGAACCACAAAGGTAAGCATCACCAATAGAATACAAGAGATGGAAGAGAAAAATCTCTGGTGCTGAAGATACACTTGCAGAAATTGATATTTCTCTCAAAGAAAAAGTAAAATCGGATATTTCTCTCAAAGAAAAAGTAAACATCAGGTCACCTTAAAAATTTATCTATTATCTATCTATTTATGTATCTATGTATGTGTGTATCTATGCATCTATCTATCTCTCTGTATCTATCTATTTAGTGTGTGTGTGCGCACGCACGCGAGCATGTGCATGATGCACATAGCCACAGCTTATATGTGGAGGTCAGAAAGCAACTTGTAGGAATCAGTTCTCTCCTCCACCATGTGGGTCATGAGACTCAAACTCAGTTGTCAGGCTTGGTGGCAGTGCCTTTACTCACTGAGCCATACGTCATTTTTTTTTTTTTTTTTACTAAAAAGGTATTCAGTGTTAGTAAAAGCTCAACTATTGAAGGAAAAATATGTATACTAAATTTTTAGTTTTTAAGGAAAAGCAGAAATTTATTTGTTCCCAATCTTTCCATTTAACATTTTAATGGAAACTCTTAGAGACATACCATAAACAACCAAAAATAAGAAAAAAAGAACTCAAAATATACACAGAGTTCAATGCCAGCCTGGGCTACATAGCAAATTTCAGCAAAGCCAGGACTACATAGAACCTGTTTTAACAACCAGCCAACCAGCCAGCCAGCCAGCCAGCCAGCCAGCCAGCCAACCAGCCAACCAGCCAGCCAACCAACCAAAATATAAGTTCCTAGTTCATGTGAATGAACTTATAGCGGCCCAAAGGATGGTTCAGCGTTAAGAACACATACTGTTCTGGTAGAGGCCCTGGGTTCAGTTTTAAGCACCCAAGACAGATGGCTCACAACCACCTACAGCTCCAGCTTCAGGGAACCGGACGCCCTCTTGTGGCCTCTGCTGCCAACTACACTATATACACATACACAAATATAAACAGATACAAATAACACATAATTAAAAATAAAACAAATCTTTCCTTTTGCTTTCCCCTTTGGTTATTGTATGTGTATGGGTGCTTTGCCTACATATGTATGTATCTGTATGCCATGTGTGTGCCTGGTGCATGGACACCAGAAGAGGACATTGGATCCCCTGGAACTGGAATTACAGACATTTGTAAGCTACCATGTTGATGGCAGGAATTGAAAGAAGGTCCTCTGGAAGAGCTGAACATCTCTCCAGCCCTTCCTCTTTGTTTTTTGCTTGTCTGTTTTTGTTGTTATTTTGTTTTTTGAGTCAGGGTCTCATGAAGCCCAGGCTGGCCTTACACTGATCACCCTGCCTTTGCTCTCAGATGCTGGGAGGGACCATTAAGTCTGTCTTGACCTCTTCTTTATCCTGGTCTGCTTACCATTTTGTACAGTAATTTTGTGTATTCTACCCAATTATTTCTTGTCATATTCCAGATGGTCAATGCTCTTAACCACTGAGAATGTTCGAGCTAGAGAGATGGCCTCTGTGGGCAATGCACACATGCAGTCAAAACACTCATAACATAAAAATGAATCTAAAAAAAAAAAAAAAAAAAAAAAAAAACGAAGATTATGAGCCAGTTTGGTGGCACACACCCACACACCTTTAATCCCAGGACTCGGGAGGCAGAGGCAGGCAGATGTCTGAGTTTGAGGCCAAGCCCAGTCTACATAGCAAGATCCTGACTCGACTTGCCATTTAAAAAATGCTAAAACAAAGATTCAGCTAACAGAAACTTTTACCTTGGTGAAAGAGAGAAGACTTCTCAGACCCATTTGTGGAGGCGTCCCAGTGCCAGAGGGATCCATCTTCAGAACAAGTGAACAGATGATCTGGGTTGGATGGGTGGAAATGAACCTCCCACACTAGGAGACAGAAGGAAATTAATTTTAAGAGTCCATAAAAGTTAAACAATTTGACAGGTATCTTCTGGCCCACTCCACAACTAGTGGCTGTTTTCTATCACACATTATAGTTAACAACAGCCATATTTTTTTAAACGTCAAGTTGGTTGGGATTACTTTTGAAGCCTTTAATTTTCAACTGACTTAAAGTTTAGGTTCCCCAGCTCATTTGCATAAGAATACACTGCTCATTTTTTATCTATTAGTGTGACCCTGGCAGCTGGGAGACAGTTGGCCTTGATCCTAACCTCCGGCCTGTCTCCTAGGTGCTGAGCTCGCACATGCCTGGCTTAACATTTCTTAAATAGGGTCAAGTTGCACTACTGGTTTAATGTTTGTGCTCTTGTATTTCTATTCAAGCGAAGGCCAGAAAGGGTGTCAGATACCCTGGGCCTAGAGTTATCAACAGGTATGAGCCACCATGTAGGGAACAGAACGTGGGTTCTTTGGAAGAGCAGCCAGTGTTCTTAACCCACCTGAGCCATCTTTCCAGCCCGTTGGTTTTTTGGTTTTTCTTTTCCTTTCTTTTCTTTGGATAATGGAATGATAAAGAGTGATAATAATAATAGAATGATGGAATAATGGAATGATAATTCCATTTGAATTTGAATAATTTGAATAATGCAATGATTATTCGCTTTCTCAAAAAGCGAATTATCAAACAAAAAGATAGAGTTTGGGATATAGCTCGGGGACAGAACACTTCTTGAGGGCCTGCCTTGGTCGCCAATAACGGGGAATGGGAATATATTTTATTGCTCGCTCAGCACTTAGGCAGCTGAGGCAGGAAGACTGGCATAAGGTAAAATGCAGTTTGGGCTACACGGTTAAGTTTCAGGCTAACCTAGGTTACAAAGTGAGATCCTATCTCAAAACCCCACAAAATTAATTAATTCAGGAGCAAATTAGCAAATATGAAGTAATAATTTTATACAGAACAATCAGTAACCCAGACAACAGGCAGTTTAACATTTTGGCCCACTGGTTCTAATTCTTTAAAAAAAATAAATAAATAAATCAGCTCAGTAAGATGAGCACACAGTAATATTTACTGCAGATACGTTGAAACATTAAAGAGCCTAACCATAGGAAAGGATTCTCTATTCTTATACTATTCCGGTATTAAAAGCTCTGGTGTGAAATGACCCCTATGTATCATCACATTACTTTCTGCATGTCCACAACTTACTTTCAGCCTCGTGAGCCTTGAGTAAAGACACGGGCATGGTGCCTTGTCTAACGTCCCAAATACTCAACATTCCATCCTGGCCACCAGTAGCTACAACATGCTGCTGGCTGGGATGTCTGTCAACACAGTGGAGAGGCACTCGGTCGCCGGTCCTTTCAAAGAAAACAGAACAGTTTATCTTTGCCTAATGAACATTTCATCCTAACTAAATGACAAAATTATGTAGCTGGAGATACTAAACCTTAGTGATGCCAAAAATTTAATGAATAATACAGTTCTAGAATTAAAGGCTATAATTACCGTTCAATTTGGAAACACAGGAAGCAAAATAACATAATGGTAAGATGTGTAAGAAAGATTTTTACTAAAAAGTATGTGTCGAAGTGGAGAGCTGGCTCAGCAGTTACACCAGAGAACCCGAGTTCACTGCCCCATACCGGTGGCTCACAATCACCTGTAACGCCAGCTCCAGGAGCGTGGGGATCCGCAATCATATGCACATAACTGAGACACACAGACTCATACAGTTTAACTATAGTAAATTAAAAATAAAAATAGGTATCAATCACAGTGACCATTCTTTAAAAAAAAGATCTATGTATTATATACAGTGTTCTGCCAGCATGTGTGCCTGCACACCAGAAGAGGGCACCAGATCTCATAGATGGTTGTGGGCCACCATGTGGTTGCTGGGAATTGAACTCAGGACCTTTGGAAGAGCAGCCAGTGCTCTTAACCTGAACCATCTCTCCAGCCTCCAGCAACCATTCTTTATGCCTGTGTTCTTAATTAGTTCATATAATTTTTTTTTTGCAGTCTGATGCTACAGTTTAGTTTCTTAAAGCAGCAAAGGTTGCACATCTAGAAAGGATGATTTCTGCTCCGAAAAAATTACCCTGAATTGTATTTTATCCACAATCTCATCTATACTGTATTTTACCCACTACAGATTGACACAATCATTTGACAAACAGAAGCAAGTTCTCTGTTAAACAATATATACTTTAAAGACAAAAGGGCTCTGAATCAATACAACAAATATTTGCTAACTATAAGATGGCACAATCAACTCCATTGTGTTATCCTTGCCTTATCAATTTAATCATGGATCACTGCCTCTGAAAACATCAAAACACAGAGCTGGGGACTGGAGGGAGACGGCTCAGCGGTTATGAGCATCTGCGGCTCTTCCACAGGACACAATTTCAATCCCAGCACCACACGGCAGCTCACCTGTCTGAAACTCCTCCAGTCCCAAAGGACCAATGCCCTTTTGACCTCTGGGGGCACTGCATGCATATGGCACACACACATACAAGCAGGCAAAACACTTAGACACATAAAACAAAATAAAAATAAAGCTGATTGTGATGACTAATTAAACATAATTTTGTATCTCACTACTGAAATGACAAATCAAACTTACAGTGAGAGTATCTGACAGGGTTCACTTCCTTGTTGTCTGAAATCCCATATTTTTAACTGTCCAATTGAGTTTACCGTAACAATCTCAGGAGTTCGAAGGAAGGTTACGGCATGGAGTGTACTGCTATCTGCATTATCTACAAGTTTTAGAAAAGGTAGCATGTGTTAACGGGCGCCTTTTAAAACACATTCTCTCTCCTGGATGGAGTATTATAAATACAGTCTCTAATGACTCACAGCATTCTTTTGTATGGAGAATAGTAAAACATGTCTAGATATCTCTTCCACTCTGGAGAACGCATCACTCGCAGGGTATCTGTTTTCTAAATGCAGAGCTGACCTACCATTTTGTTTTTTCTATTTCCTCTTAAGATTGCTATACTGAATCAATCCCTCCCCAACCCTCCCTCCTGCCCTCCTTCCTTTCTTTCTGTGGCAGGGTCTATGTTCAGGCTGGTCTTGAATTACTGGTAATCCTTCTGCCTCAGCCTCCCCAGTGATGGAATTTTAAGTGTGTGTAACCCCAACAGGCTTCTACACTGGGTCTGAGGTAGCTGTCCTAGCTCCTCTATATCCAATCGTACCTCTGCTAGTACTTGACGCAGAGCTTTCTTCTACTGGGTTAAAACCCAGTGCCAGGCACAAAGCTTGCTCTGCCCCTGTGCTGTTGTACAGACACATTTCAGATCTGTTCATCTTTACCTTTACCATGACTGCTACAATGGTCAATAGGAAAAGTTTTGAGCCTACGTTGTTCAGAATCCCCTTGAATTCAGGATCCTCCTGCCTCATCCTCTAGAGTGCTGAGATTACAGGAGTGTGCCCAATACCTGGTTCATGGATCTCCTGAAGTGTTTAGACTTGCAGCACATGACACATACTCCAAACTTAAACTTGTGCCACTTCTCTATATTGCTAGCAGGGACAACTCAGCAATTAAGCAAGTGTTTTAACTCTGAAATTAAACAAAACAGACAACAGAGGAAACTGGTGCCTGGGTGTAGTCCCTGAAGATTCTGATCCAAGAGCTCAATAGGGTGTTAGTGAAGCACAATTAAGAACCATCTCACTGGAACACTGGTCTAAACAGTACTGGAGTCTGTCATTCCCTGCTCTTGCTGCCACACAAAGAACCCTAACTTCCGCTGCCATGCATTCAACACTCTGCAATCGATCCCTACCTGCCTTTCGGCCTTCCCTTTCATCACTCCAATAACAAAGATCTAAAGTTGCATAACTGTAAAGGTCGTTTGCTGTCTAGCTTCCCCGTCTCCCCAATTCCCTGTTTTTCTAGCGTGTAATATTCTAGTATTATCTTTGGTGTAGAATCAAGAATATACTGTCACTTGCTCCCTAATTATGTGATAATTCCTTCTACCTAAAATAAAACACTACCATCTAATATATTTTCCTGCAGTTATAAATCATTTATACTAGCCTTATCCACACCCTGTCAAATACAAGGATCATGCCTTGTGTATTTTCACACCCTTCAAACACTTAAGATCATGTTTACTTAGTTCAATTACTACATAATGGACAGAAGGACAGGATCCACTCACCTATAGTTCTTACAGCCTCCTTGTGATCCACCCGGAAGAGGTTTATTCGGCCATCCTCTCCAACTGTGACAATTTCTGGGTTGTCGCACACAATCCCTGTACATGGTGCACTGCTATAGGAAGGACTGCCGGGACCCGCGTGGTAGTGAGCTGTGGGCCACTGCTGGTTGACTGACAGCGTCTGGGCATCACAAAGAAGCAGACTGTTAACCAGAAGAAAGCTCTAAGGAACGAGCCCTTCTCTCCGGGAGTTTTTGTTTTGTTTTGAGGCAGGACTTCCAAGTGTTTGCGATTAAGGGTGAGCCACCACGAAGGCCTAATAATAGTATTTCAGTTGTAGTTCATGTCCTTCTAGAAAAAAGAACAAGTCTCCCTGCCTCTTTGTATTTCTGCATACTGATGTTTAGAAACTGCTTCTATTCAATCTTTGTATATTTTGAATTAGACTCACATTTATTTCAAACTAATGATTTTTGTTCATAGCTGAATGTTCAAACATTCCTTAAAATTTTGTGAGAATAAACTCATGTGTAAGGGACTAACCTCTACATCTTTTTCTATATGACTCAATTAAGAAAACTAATTAAAGCTGAGCATGGTGGCACACACACAGCACTCAGGAAGCAAAGGCAGGTGATCTGAGTTTAAGGCTAGCCTGGCCTACACAGGGAGTTCCGGACCAGCCAGATCTACAATGTGAGATTCTGTCTCAAAAAACAAAGACAATAAAAAATTATATGCATATGTGTGTGCTTGCCTGAGTTTATGTGTTTCACATGTGTGCAGGTGCCCATCACGGCAGATTTCTAGATCCCCTAGAAATGGAGTTATAGGTTGTTGTGAGATGCCTGATCAGGGTGCTGGGAATGGAAGCAGAGTTTTCTCCAACAGCAGTACACACTTAACTGCTCAGCCACTTTTCTAGTCCCTACACAAAGGTCTCTGGGTAGTTGGTCCTCTCTTGTGATGAAGACCTGGCTTCTCCCTCCTCTTTGTGCTATTTGAGCTAGAAGCTGAGCATGCATACACGCTTGCTTTCTGCTTTCTCCATTCATCCCTGCTCACAAAAATTACAGCAAAATTACCACCAGCATATGATACTGTTAGAGCTAATTAACACAGTTTATTTAAAGGATGTCTAATATCCATAGAAGCAAATGTAAGCATGATTGTAGTAATATGGGGGGGGGGGGAACCTCAGTTCAAGAATGCAAGCTTACCACATCTGAGATTCTCAGCAACCCCTAAAATGTGGACAGTATCTTCTCCTATCATTATCTTTCTCCTTAAGAAAGGTGGTGCTGTGTTGCCCAGGCTGGTCTTGGGCTACTATGATCAAATAGTCTTTTTCACTCATCTTCTAGAAATGTGGGTGCTCCAGGAGTGTGCCCAGTGACTGACCCTACTAAAGATGGTGTACTTACTAAACACTCCAGAAATAACTAAAATACAAGTTACTTTCCCAACAAAAGCTCTTTACCTGGTTATTTGGATGGTGAAGGAAAACTGTTACACATCCTGTTGATGAAGCAGCTACAATTCTTTCCTGGTCAAAAAACTAAACAGAAAATTTCTGTGTATTATTATAGATTTAGAAATATCAACAGGAAAAGAACTCCATTGGTTCACCTTGACTAGTAGCAAACCATGTAAGAATTTAAAGAAGCAAACACTAAGCAAATGAAACATGTTAACCTCGTAAAAATGTTTGTAAAAATTAGGAGTATTTTCATGAAGGTCAAATACTAAGTTTAAATTTTTACTTCAGATTTTTGGTTTTGGGCTGCAATGAGTTTGGAAATATGTCATTCCTAAGTATAGGCAGCTTTTTGCTGAGTAAAATGCCTAACATCTGAATTCATACAGAATTTCTTGATGGGGGGGGGGTTAACTGTTGTCCAAACTCATCTTGGTTTCTTGCCTTAGCTTCCTAAGCAGCTGGGACTGCAAGCATCTATCACTAGTCCAGCTTTGAAAACTTGTTACTGGTTTGCGTTTTATACTAAGTTTTTAGAGGAATCACAAGAACAATCCTGCACAATCTTTACTATATGGTCAAAAGACAGCAGTCTCATCTATCTAACCGGGGAAGCAGTGAACAGTACTTGAGGGTGGGAATACATAGGCTCAACGGTAGAGAGCCTGTCCCTAGGCTGCATGAGGTCCTGAGATTATCCTCATCCCAAAGACAATGATAAACCCAACTCACAGACAGGCAATGCAATTTAGCATGCTTGTCTGAAACTCACCAAACAGCGCGTGGCAAACAGATGGGCAAATATCACTGTTGTTTAAGATAAGGTCTTACTATGTAGCCTAAACTGACCTTGAGAACCTGCCTTTGCCTCCCGTGGACTGGAATTGGAGGCTTGCGAAGGCAATTAATTTTATAACGGATTTATCTGAATTCCCTTTCCCATCTCCACTTCCGTCTCTAAGTGCCTAAACAATGGCAGGTTATAACTCATAGGGAGTAGTGTCTTGTAAATCAGGGGTGGGAGTAGAAAAACTATAAGGTGCTACACTACCTCCAAGTATAGTTTTAAATGTCCCATGTTAGCTTTGGGGAACAACTAAGATTTACCTGTAAATCCATGACATCACCATGATGTCTGATATCGCACAGTAACTGATGGTCTCCTTCAAACCCTCCGTCAGAATCCAAGTTTCCAAAATCTCCAATAGACCACAGTGATACGCAATTTTCCTGCAAAGCAGAAAGTTTTATCTTGAGGTCACGAAAACGTCAAATCTAAGGAAAGTAAAATTCAGATTGCCTTTCGAGCGACCTTGCTTCAACAGCATCTCAAACGACAGTAAGAGTTGAAAAGATCACAGATATGGCCCAGTTCGGACGGAATGACTACAGACTTGGTGAGGGTTTAAAGCCAGATCGAAGCTCATTACACCAGCAGGGCCTCAGGTAGCAGACAGCCGAGCAGGAGACTGGCATTCCAGAAGCTGCTTTCGCGCGCAGCGCGGGGGGCGTGGAGCGGAGCAGCCGGGGCCCGCCCGGGACCGGGTACCTCATTGTCCCAGGAGCCCGTAGCGAAGGTCTCTGCGGTCTGCAGGCTCCCGGAAGGCACTGGCCGCCAGCGGGTTTTGCTAATTTTCTGAGACACAAACTTAGCATAAATTTCCTCCATGCTGAAATCAGCAAGCAGATTGAGCAGAATGCACACTGCGCGCTTCTCAGGCCCGCCTCTTCCTGCGCAGTTCTGATTGGATGAGACCTCACGAGGGGACGGTGGCTGCAGAAAGCCAATTCCTGTCAACAGGAGGACGAGCCAGGCCCTGGCTAAAGAAACCTGAGATGCTTATTCTTGGGGCAGCTCTGAACAAAGACTTGGCATCTAAACCCTTTGGCAATAAGACAGACTGCTAATGCCAAGTCAGTCTAGGAACTGACAATATATTTATGCAATAGCCGTGTAATGCCAGAAGAGTTTTCTCTTAAAAAATTGTTTTTGTTCTTTTAAATAACTTTGTTATAAAAATGTTGCAAATAAAAAGATCATCACACACCGAAATTAACCTTATGAAAGACTATACAATCCAATGAACATATAGTGCAGCCATTCGGAAGCTGTGGATTTTATACTTTTACTATCATATATATATTATTGAATATATTTTTATGCACTTATCCACCACCAAAAACAAACAATTCATGACATATTTAGAACTAGGAAAACAATTGCATTTATTATTCTTTTTGATAACTCATTCTTTTAAAATGTTTAATTAAGATTCTAAAAGTTTTGCTTTATGTGTATGATGTCTTCTTTGCATGTCTGTCTGTGTGTACTGCATGTGTTCATGTGTGATAGTAAGACCAAAAAAGGGAGTTGGAGTTCCTGGGACTTGAGTAACAGGTTGTGAGCTGCCTGGGTGCTGGGAAATGAACTCAGATCCTCTGGAAGGGCAACATATGCTTTTAACTGCTGGCTCATCTCTCCAGTCCTTACAAATAACTTCTATTTTTATTAATTTTAACTATTTCTATGTTTCTGTATGTGTATGGGTGCATGTGAGGGCACATGCCTGCACAGGCTCTGGATATCCATACGCATATGTGTGCTGAGAAACCAACTCTAGCTCTCTGGGAGAACAGTAAAGACTTATAGCTGCTGGGCCATCTCTCTAGGCCCAACAGAGAAAAATCTAAGAGTTAAAAAAATGTTTTAATTGCAGGAGGAAATATCTTGTACCAGTCCTAAGCACTTAGTTGTGCTTCGTCACACATAAAAAATGTTTGTAAAATCCTTAGGGCTGGAGAGATTGCTCAACCACTAAAAGCACTTGCTGTTCTTCCAGAGGGTCTGGGCTCTGTACCCAGTACCTACATGGTGGCTTACAACCATCCACTCTATACAGAATGTACATGTACAAATATGGCTGGACAGGTGGCACACACCTTTAATCTCACCACTCAGGAAACAGGCAGGCAGATCTGTTTGTTTGAGGACAGCCTGCTCTACATAACGAGCATACTGGACACATACTGGAAGAGCCTGGATTAGAATTTGGAACTCTAGTTTTAGTTTTCAGTTTTTAAAGTTATCTTTATGTGTGTGAATGTCTGTCTGCACATGTGTGTGCACCACATGTTTGCCTGGTGCTCAAGGAACTCAGAAGAGGGCATAGGATCCTCCTGCAACTGAAGTTACAAAAGGTTGTCAGCCACTATGCGGGTGCTGGGAATTGAATCCAGGTTCCTCTGAAGAGCAACCAGTGCTCTTAACGGTTGACCTATCTCTCCAGGCCCTCTGGCTTTAGTTTTGATACTTTTTTCTTGCTCTGTAGAACTAGTCAGTTCATTTCTAAGGTAATTAACAATGAGTTTGCGGAGAACTGTGTCATAGGCCATGAATCCCAGTTCTGTTGCTTTGTGTTGTTGCTAACACCTACAGTACCCCTCCGCTCCTCACTTCTCAGTCCTCGACACCCTCAAGGATCAACACCTTCGTGACCCTCTGTTCTGCCAGCTCCAGCCTATGCCGTTCTACCTGAGCTCCACACCGCTGTGTAGACCCTCTGTCGGTTGTTGTTGATGGTGCTGGAGGCGGAACCCACCGCAGCCCCAGGCCCCTCGTGTCCTTCTGATCACAACTAGGAAGTAAATCCTCCACAACAGGAGAGGAAGAACTTGTTGGAATTTCCATTCCACTTTATACTATAGGGACACAAAACTGTCTTGGCTGTTTCTTTAACAGGAGTCATGATATGAATTATCAGATTGTAAAGAGCTCCAGTTTTTTTTTCCCCCATTGGTTATTTTCAACAGGAAGACTTGCTCAACCATGCCATTTCTGCCCCCATACAAGATGCCATCACTGAAATGATGGGTTTTGAAAGACAGGGTTCACGAGGTGACCAGACATTCACAAATGGGGAAAGCCAGGCCATCTCCTAAGCTGAGGATGGGTGATATTTACAGGCTGAGGGGTAGGAAAAGATGACTGGATTAAACTCATCAGCTGTAACCACCATGATCCACCCATAAAGGAAAGCATGGTCAAATTAAAGGAACTAAGAACAAGGAGATCCTACTGCAGTTTTACTCAGACTGCAGATGGTACTGGAGAGGAAACAAACAGATTAGTCTGAAACTCATCGCTTTATTTAATGTTGAAGAACACTGGCATTTTTAGTTACAGGAGCCAGGAAAATAAGTGATGAACATTTCAGATTGTAAGCATGTTATTGAGTGTAGCACTGGACGAAGAACTGTAATATGGAAATTGTTCCTGACATCATTAGCACAGCACAGATGTCTTAACTTTGCTTCCTTCCTGAAAGTTTACTGGATGGCTCCGCCCTAGTTAGCACACTCTGGATGTGACAGCGTCTCCTGTCAACTTCACACTTGGGTAGGAGGAATAACATTCCCCATAGGATACTTTGGTATTTTGTAACCAATTATAGCTCTCGCTACTCTTGTTCTCAACCAATAAAGCATCCCTACCCCAAAGCCTGTGTCACCTTCTTCTTCCACCTTGAATTTGCGCTTTCAGAGCTGAAAACAAACCAGAGCTCGAAAGTCTCTGCTTCACCATCTCCGTGCTTGTAACAGGCTGGTGGACTTGGTGCTGGGGACGGCCTTTGCCCTTTGGCTCCGTTAAAATGATTATTCTGGCCCCATCACAGAAGCCCTGACTCGAACGGCCTAAACGTTGGTGCACCGGGTTGGGTGAGGAAAGACGGAGGTAGCACACCATCTAGCAATCTGGACAGCTATAGGAGCAGATCCGCCGCTCGCAACAGCTGACGGAGCGGCGACTGCGGAGCCCGAGGCGGCGGCACACGTCCGACCCGTCCTCCCGCCGCCGCGCTGGGGGCAGCCGGAGCTGCAGCCAGGAGCGGATCCTACCGCGCGGGGCACCACCCCGCCGGCCGCAGGACGGGGACGGGCGCAGGCCGCGGCCAGGGGGACCCAGCCGCGTCCACTCGTCCGACCTTGCCGCGTTCAGCGTGCACCGACTACCGGGCTGCAGGCCTCCCCGGCCGCCGGCCCCACCCGGCCGCACCCCGGGCTGCGCGGCGTCACAGAGCGCATGCGTGCCGCGGGGGATGCCGGGAGCGCGCAGTGGCGGCAGCGGCGGCGACGGCAGTAACAGCGGCCGCTCGAGCGGGGACACCGGCGGGGCGGTGACCGTGTGGGAGGTGGTCTCACTCTTGGGGAAACTGCTGGGGACCGTCGCCGCGCTGAAGGTGGTTCTGTACCTGCTCCGGGTGTGCTTCGCGATGGCCTGGAAATCCGGCGGCGCCAGCCACTCGGAGCTAATCCACAACCTCCGCAGTAAGTGCCACCCCCGCCCGGCGTGGGCCACGGAGCAGGGCCGGGCCTGGACGCTGTCCCCTGGCCGGCCGGAACGTTCGGTCCGCACCCCTGCGCCTGCTGGAGGGGTCGCTGCGCGGTTGCACCGGAGCCCGGGCCGGCGTGCGCCGGCGGTCTCCTCCCCCGGGACCTGTCACTGGGCGGTGTGGGCGCGGAGGACCGGAGCTCGGGGGGTCCGCGGCGGGTGGGCGGGGCGGCCGCCGCCTCGCGGGCTGCGGGGACGGGCTGCGGGGACGGGCTGCGGGGACGGGCTGCCGCCGCGGAGCCCCAGGTCTGCCCGGCGAGGGGCGTGACTTGGGCGGGAGGTGCGGCCGATGTCCTGGGCTGTGCGCGGTCCTCACCGCGGTGGACGCCCGGCGAGCTCGCGCTCCTCTGCCTCCCCCGCCCTCCGTTTTTTCCTCTGGAGGGAGATGCTGCAGTCTGATACCGGAGAGCACGTTCCGAGGATTACGGTTCCGGGTGGATGCTGGGAGCAGTTTCTCAGGCTTCTGTCCGGAGTATCGGCTCTGCGGGGGGCCGAAGGGCTGCCCCTTAGAGCAGGCTGTTCCTGAGAGACTTTGTTTGGAGCCTGCGGAGGTCCCGAGTCCTCTAGACCACTGTGTATGGAAAATGCCCTAACTTTTTTCAGGACGGTCCACTGGCTTTTAAAGCGTGTATGGAATTTTTTTTTCTTCTCTTTTTTTTCTTTAAAGAATAGCATTCTCTGTAGTCACTGTATTCCTTCCTTTGTCGACAGTTTCAGGGTAGAGTGAATGCTGTGTCTCTTTACTTTTTAAATTGAAATGGTGTCTGGTTCAGAGACCAAGAAGGGTTGCAAATTCATACCTCTCACTCCGGTCATAATTCACAGCTTCTTTTGCCACCAGTCTTGCAAAAAATAATCAGTCTGCCAGGTGATGTTTTTAAATTTTTTGTGCTTTTTTAAAAAAGCTTTTCATGTATCTGTCTCACCTCTCAACTCTATTCATAATCACCTCGAGAGCTGGAACCATGAAAAAAAATAGAATTTTCTAAAAGAGTCACTCATTCTTTCCCTCCAGGAATGCCAATTCAGTGCCCATTAACTGTGTAAGGAACAAAGGTGAACGAGTGAAATATGTAGGACTGTTTGGTACTTAGTATATTCATCACTGCACTTTAAAAATAGTACTTAAATAGAAATTTGATATTTAGTGTTTTGAAATGAAAGGCAATAAAGTGTGCTTAGATAGCAAAAAATGTTATCAACCATTGTCAACATTCACTTTGTGTGTCACGCTTGTAAACCCAGCACTCTGGGAGGCAGAGGCAGGTGGATCTTTGTGAATCTCTGTGAGTTGGAGCCCAGCCTGGTCAGTTCTAGGACAGTCAGAGCGCTTTTGCACAGAGAAACCCTGTCTCAGAAAACAAACAAACAAACAAACAAACAAACAACCCGTTTACTTTGTAGAAGTATATTTGATAGGAGGTAGGTGTTTAAATATTGAGGCAATAGTGTAAAATGTTATTTATGTTCTTGTGACTTGACACATAAACTTGAGTATTAGAAATGTTCCATGAAGTTTGTTAACCTGAGCTCAGTGCTCCTACTGCAGTATATAGTTTTCTGAACATGAATTGTGACTAGGTGATTTTCCCCCAGGAGGCTTTCACCATAGACGCTTGGTTGTGGTAGACATTTGCGATCTATCATCCTTTTAATGGCTACTTTTTTTTGGGGGGGGTGTCAAATTTGTGGTAACCCAAGGCTAGGTCTTTTCCAAGTGGTTTAATACTTTACTGTATTATATTACTGTTCTTAGCTAAAATTGGTAAGCGTATAAAAATATTTAACATGCATGGATCTTAACATGGTAGATATTTAGTTTTATACTAAATATACTATTTATTAGTAAGAGGAAATTAGAGAACTCAAGTTATTTAGCTTTCTTTAAAAGAACGCTTGAACACTTCTAGAACTTTAAACTTGAGATAATTCTGATCAGCTTATTTGTATTAGCTTACTTTTAAAAATGGTATTTACTTACCCATATTGAAATTGCGGTTGACACAGAATTTGAAAATATCTTTATTATCCATTTTTCCTAAAGTTTGTTTTTGCTTTTGTGGAGCTTGGAGTTAAACCTTCGGTCTTAGACATGCTAGACAAGTGTTCTCCCTTGAATACCCTGTCAACCTCCAAAGCTAAGGGCTTTTAACTGAAGTCTTAGAAGTTTGATCGTGCTGATACTGAAGTAAAGGGATCTGTGAATTGGGAGTGGAGGTTTGAGTTTTAATTTTTTTTTTTTTTTTTACAAAGATGTGCTCATGGTTGCTTAGTTTTAATATTGTAATTTATTGAAAGTGATTCCTTTCCCTTTTGTATTTGAAGACAGAAATACTGGTTGGTTTTATAGTTGATACATCTTTTGAACACTCTGAGACTGTGTGCTAGATTTCTTATCATTCATTGGCTTATGCTGTGATAACTGTCCTTTGGTAAGTTTGAACCGTTCTAAAGCTTGACCGTGCCTTGCAGTCCTGGATCATTTGCAGAGCTTGTTAGACTGGGCTGATGGGGCTGGAGACTGTAACTAACTCATTCTTAAGTTGTGCATGTGCAGCTGCAAACACAGGGACTATATAGAGACAGAGAATTGAAAACTACAAGGCTACGTTCTGCAACTGTTTCAGCTTTATATTTTAAAATAAAGTTTTAGAAAAACTTTATTATGGTGTAGCCTTTTAGGACTGAGTTCTTGGCTGACTTGGTGCTCAGGGGCCACCTAATGACGGAAACTTCTGCAGGTGTTATCTTACAGGGCGGTTTCGACTATACCTGAGTCCTAGTGTGCCGGGCTGCTGGAAGGTAGTAGCATCTTGTTGTGATTGTGGGCCTCTGTCAGCAGTGCCTTCTTGAGTTTCAGAGCTTCCCCTTTGCTTTGGTTTTACAAAGGGAATGAAATTCCTGCTTGGATTTTAGTGTCATCTCTTAACATTTAAAATTCTACACTGGCTACTTAAAACAAGATGAGCAAGTTTTTCTTCTTCTCTTCTCAACTTTTTGTTTGTTTGTTTTATGAGACAGGGTTTCTTTGTGTAGCCTTGGCTGTCCTGGACTCTTTGTAGACCAGGCTGGCCTGGAACTCAAAGATATGACTGCTTCTGCTCCCTGAGTGCTGGGATTACAGATGTGTGCCACCACGCCCACATTCAACTTGTTTTTATCACACATACCAAAAAAAAAAAAATACACCTTCAACCCGATTCCTCCTTGTATGGGTTATTTCTACTTATGCTTTCTTTGCATCCTTGATTGTTTCGTTTTGCAAATACAATGTTAGTAGGATTAGCAATCACCCAATGAATACTTTAATGCTTCCTCTTTATTTATCTAAAAGAGTTTTCAGGACAGGGTCTCCTTATATTGCCCAAGCTAGCTATGAATCTGTGGGCTCAAACATCCTTCTTCAACCTCTTGAGTAAATGGCCTGTAGGCACTTGGCACTACACCCAGTCAAGGGGGGTTGCCTTCTGTGGGCCAGTCACTAGGGACAGAGGGAAAGCAAAACAAATACCCTTTCTTCTACAGAGCAGCTAAGTAAAGTAAATAGAACCTCATAGGATGATCATTGTCCAAGCATGGGGCCGTGGGTTTGCAGTCGTAGGAGAGAGTGCCTCACTAACACGTCCTTTGAGCAAAGAGTTGGTGGGGGGCAAGACCAACCATGAGGGGCTGCGGTGTGGACAGCTGAGTCAAAGGAAGCTGCAAGTGCTTGGTTTGGGTATGAGGTTTGGGAAAAAGACTGGGGGCAAATCAGGTATATGACAGCAGAGCCTTGCGCATGGCAGCTGGGATGTTTTGCTCTTTTCTGAGTTGGGAATAAATGAGTGAACAGATTTGGGTTTGGTTTGTGTTTTTTGTTTGTTTTTTTCAGGGAGAGTTGCAGATCAGGAATTTATTTGGAAGAAAGAACAGATTTGATATACTACGGTATACTTAAGTAGAGACCTTTATTGATGTTTGACTCTATAAGATTATGGTAACACATAGTTATTGGGTCCTAGAAACATTTTGTTGCTGTTTCTGTTTTCTTTTGTTTTGTTTTTGGTGTTTTGAAAGCTTCTCAGGTAGCCTAGAGTATCCTCAAACTTTCTTTGTAGTTGATCCTTCTCTCTGTACTTCTGAAGTGCCACTTGTACATCAGCAGTCCAGAGGGACCCCCCTCCCCGTACTGGGGATTGGATCTCAGGCCTCAGGCATGCTAAGTGAGTGCCCGCCCCTGGGCTGTAGCCCTAGAACCCTGCCCTCTTTGCTGAGTCAGGGTCTTGTGAACACTGCAGACCAGGATGACTCCAAACTTACGGAGCTTGCAGACTACTTCCTGAGTTCTAGGTTTACAGGTGAGTATGACCATGCCTAGTCCTGTCATTTACTTTTGCAAATCAAATGGTTTTCTGATCCCACTCACAGCACCCATGCTTAATTAGTAGCGTACCTAGTGGAAATGAACATTTTTGTTGTCTTCGTAGTCCTTTACTCTTTACGTGCACATTGGCTAAACATAGCCAGCTCATAAGAGCTTAAGGAGTTGGAGCTGTTTGCGTGTGTGTGTGCGTGCACACGCTCTTAACGCTGTGGCCTGGAAAGAGAGTGAGAGTGAGAGAGACAGAGAGGAGCTGTGTGTGCAGGTATACATGTGGGTATGGTGCATGTGTGTGCATGTGTCTGGGGACCCGAGGACCACCTTGCGTGTTGCTCTTTAGGCAGTGTCCACCACTTTTACTGAGACAGGTTCGTCCACTGGCCTTGAAGTCACCAAGGGGGCTAGGTTGGCTGGCCATGGAGCCCCCAGGGCCCACCAGTCTCTGCCTTCCTGTGGGGTTACAAGCACACACCCTGTATGGCTTTTGTTTTGTTTTTTGTTTTGTTTAACTTGGGTTCTGGGAATTAGCCTCAGGTCCTTACACTTGCAACTGAACTACCTCCCCAGCTCCATGGACATTAATTTGTTTTCTTTTTTTTTTCTTCAGCCGTGCTTGGGCAGTTTTTGAAGTAAAATTGTCGTTGTTATGAGAGGGTTTTAGTGAGTCCCCAAAAGCATATTGTTCCGGTGCAAAGCATTTGACTTGTTTTTAGTGCTGCTCATCTTTTTAGCAGCTGCCCCTTTCATAGGTGTTTCTTCTGGCCGAAGTACAAGTTTCTCAAATTATTCTGCTCTGTTCGTTTTACTCCTGCTTCTCTCTGTAAATTTGGCTAAAAGCATTTAGTTGGTACTATTCATGCCACAGTTAGAATGCTGGGTTTGCTCTAACATTTTCTCCACGAGCTAAGTTGGTCTGTTTTGTGTATTTCAGCCCAGGCTCCCGCCGTCTCGGGGATGGATAAAATGTAGCCCCACTGTATGTAGCCCCGCTGTGTGTAGCCCCGTGTGTGTCATCCCGTGTGTGTAGCCCCGCTGTGTGTAGCCCCGCTGTGTGTAGCCCCGCTGTGTGTAACCCCGTGTGTGTAGCCCCACTGTGTGTCATCCCGCTGTGTGTAGCCCCGTGTGTGTAGCCCTGCTATGTGTAGCCCCGTGTGTGTAGCCCCACTGTGTGTAGCCCCGTGTGTGTGTCACCCCGCTGTTCTGCACAGGTGAACAGGGTGATGTTTGGTCCCGTTGCCGATAGAATCATTTCCATGGGAACCTCATCGGCATAGCATGTACTGTCTGTCTTCTGACCTGCGTTCTAGTCTGAACCTCTGCCACAGCTACCTGCTAAACTGTGCTTTTGTACCTTAAATTTTTCCAGCTTGCTTCTTCCATCTTTCAGATTCTACCCATGACAGGTCCCAGGACTATTGCATTGTTTCAGGTATAGCTGTAGTCAGTTGTCCACATTGTCACCAATTTCTATTAGACAGCTTTCTCTTTTTTTTAATATTAATTTATTCATTAATTCATTTATTTATTTTGTTTTTTCGAGACAGGGCTTCTCTGTGTAGCTTTGGCTGTTCTGGACTCATTTGTAGACCAGGCTGGCTTCGAAATCCACCTGCCTCTGCCTCCTCAGTGCTGGGATGACAGATGTGTGCCGTGCACAGCTGCTTTCTCTTGTTTTAATAAGAACCTGAGATAATTTATGTAGGGTCATATATTCTGGTTTAGTTTTGAAGACTTCAGTCCATATTCTGTTGTCCCTATTGTTTTGGACCTGTGGCAAGACTATCCAGGTTGTCACATTTGATGGCAGGGAGGGGCCTTTACCCACTGAGTAATGTCGATTGTTTTTCTTGGTCTCTAAGCCTTATTCTTGAACTGCTATTTCCTATTGTATCACTTTCAGATATCAGTGTTGGCTTGTCAGTTTAGGAGAGCAAGGTTAAGCTCTCCTCGTCTCCACCTAGCTACATCATAACCACGGGTCAAGGCTACCTTTGTAACTGTTATAATGGTGATGGGGTAGAACCTAGGCCTCCTAATGTGCTAGACAAATGCTCTACCACTGTACTTGAAGCCTTGCATTTCAAGTACAAAGTTACATACTTTCATGTTTCTTTGTGTATGGTCTATAATCTGACACTACTTCTTGCTCCTTCCACTTTTTAAAGATTTATTTTAGTGTGTGTGTGTGTGTGTGTGTGTGTGTGTGTGTGTACAGGTGCCTGAGGAGGGTAAAAGGGTGTCAGAACATCTGCAGCTGGAGTTACAGGTAGTTCTGAGCTGCTTGATGAGGGTGCTAGCATCTGAGCTCCAGTCCTCTGGAAGAGCAGCACATACTCTGCAGCCATTCTCCAGCCCACCCCCTTCCATTTTTAAAGAAAGGATACTAGCAAATTCCCTGTCTCATTTCCCAGTTTAATAACAGTTTGTTTACTAAAGTTGAAAACATTTTATTCTGAAAAGTGAAAAGGTCTCTTCTGCCAACTTTAAAAATTTGAAACAAGTGATTATCACTATTTTTGACTGTATCAACACTCTGCAGAGGTGTAGTGTGCTGTGAGTTTTGTTTTTGTTCCCTGATCTGTTCTTTTAACATTATAGACCTGTCCTACTGAGAATAGACATAAAGTATCTTTCTTTTTTTAAAAAAGGCACCAGATCACATTGTAGATGGTTATAAGCCACTATGTGGTTGCTGGGAATTGAACTCAGGACTTTTGGAAGAACAGCCAGTGCTCTTTACCTTTGAGCCGTCTCTCCAGCTCCTGTCTTTCCTCTTTTCATAGTCTTTTTTAAAAAATAATTTATTTAATTTTATATGCATTAGTGTGAAGGTGTGAGATCCCTTGGAATTGGTATTATAGACAGTTGTGAGCTGCCATATGGGTGCTGGGAATTGAACCCAGGTCCTTTTGAGGAGCAGAGAGTGCTCTTAACCACTGAGCCTTCTCTCCAGCCCCCACTTTTCATACTCTTATCTGCTTGAAATTATGCCCCGCTTTATTTTATTAATGTTTAAGTCATGATGCTTTTGTGATAATGTTTCTTATTTTTTTGAGACAGGGTTTCTCTGTGTAGCCTTGGCTGTCCTAAAACTTACTATGTAGACCAGGCTGACCTCAAACTCAGAGATCCTCTTGCCTCTGTCTCCGAAGTTCTGGGATTAAAGGCACACACTTACCTCTCCCTCCGGCCTCTTGTGTAATATTTTTGTGATTTTTTCCCCCTTTAATTTGATTCATTCTCCGTCTTTTCTACACTTTGCGTTGGAAGAAAAATGTATCCATTCTGTTACATTTGCCTTTAAAGTCCTAGCAGACAATATCTTATTTGGATCTGCTGCATATTTGGACCCATGATAGCCATTTTTATAGTTAGTTAATTAGGGTCCTTGTACCTAAGGTTGCAAGCAGAGTATGGGTGGTTCACCAGCTGTTCACTATTTGCAAAGGCTAATGATAATTGCACGTTTAACCTCTAATTAGTCTATACATGCAAAGCAAACAGCACATTACTTTTTTTTTTGCACATCTAAAGACAAATCATTGCTATTTGAAAGAAATACTTCTGCACAGTGGTGGTTATATATTTCATGGATTGCCAAATTATTTAATGTAGCATACCACATCTGATGTGGCACTGATAATTGAATTAGGGTCTTTGGAAGAGCAGCAGGCGCTCTGAACTCCTCACCGTCTCTCCAGCCTCCTTTACATTGTCAGAAACATTTTTACTGCTTGTCCCTCCCTCTTTCATCCTCCATAGTTTAAGAAGCTGGAAGAGTTGTGTGTGTACCATTCCTTTTTTTGGTTTGTGGAAACACGGTTTTCTCAGTGTAGCCTTGGCTGTCCTGGACTCTCTTGTAGACCAGGCTGCCTTCCAACACATAGAGATACACATAGAGTTTACACTTAAATTGAATTAGAATTTACTGAGCAGTAAAAATAAATGCAGTTCTAAAATTGTGACGAACATACAATTCACAGCTCTATCTGAATTGTAATAAAGATGGGGGTAAACTATTAACAGCTTTGACAAAATTTGGGCTGATTCCAGGTTTTATAAACATTTATGGGGACAGAGGCGTACACTTTCATTGTGTTCTTGCCCCACTGCAGTGGCTGAGTCCCTCCGGTCAGCAAAGCCTTAAATGCTTCCTGTTTTGCCCTTTGCAAAAGTGTGCTGGTTATAGCACATTTCTTTCACCCCCCCCCCAAAAAAAAAGTGCCCTGTATCTCTTTTCCAGCTCCCTCCGCTTTAACGTGTGGTCTCACAGACAGCCAGATCAGTCTCTGCTGGAATGGTTTTCTGTCAGAGCTTGACTTCATGGCGATCCTTGTAAGGCCTTTGCTTGGGTATCTGCCTTCATGCTTGAGGAAAGCATGCTGAGTGCAGCTGCGGTTACTCCACAGTGCCTTGGATGGTCTTCAGCTGAAGTTCTTGAAAACTGCTTTATTCTTGCTTTGCTTTGAATGTTCCTCTAAAAAAACCTAATGTTACCTCCCGCTTTTAACCTGCCAGAAGGGCCTAGCTTTTCTTTTGTCTTTAAAATGGATCATTTTTCCAGAATATGTTTTAAAGTTGATTATTCCTGGGTTGCTTACTTTCTGGGGTGCCTCAAATCTGTCATTCCACTGAGGTGCTTTGGCCTGTGTTTTCTTGTAAGAGGCCAGCTTAGTTTTTCTTTTGTCTTGAGGCATTTGTGGACAGGGCTTCAGACCATCCAGGAGCTCTGTGTGATTTGCAGGTTTGTACTAGGTGATGGTGTCAATGGTTGAGGTGAAAACTGGGAGGGAGAAGAGAAAAGGTGCTGCTGCTTCCATCAGATGCTTTCTGCTTCATTCTCTTTATCCCTCTTCTCCAGTAGTCATGCCCTCTCTCTTGAGCAGTGCATCTGCTTGCTCCCTGCCCATTAAGGTGTTTTTCCCCCTTACACAGCTTTACTACAGTATATTCCATGTAGTATAATTCAAGAAGCATATCATTCAAGAGTTTTTGAATGTGCTAATGTGTGGTCACGTTAGCATTTTTATTATCTAGAGGGGCATCTTGTTTCACCTTTTATTCTCTTGCTAGCCTCAACTTTAAGCAACTACTAATTTACTTTTTTTATCTATGGATTTGCCAATTTTGGATATTTTATTTAAAAGTCATATTCTATATAGTAATTTATAACTGGCCTCTTTCACTCAGCGTACTTTTTCAGTTTCATCTATGCTTTATCAATAAATATTTCATCCTGTTTTTGTGGCTAAGTGATGTTTGCACACATACACCATGTTTTATTTCCATTGATCCTTTGATGACAGTCTTTGGGTCATCTTTTAACAACTTCCTGGGTTTTATTTTGGTGGTGTAGACTGAGCCCAGGTCCCATGCCGTGCTAGACAAGTGCCTGAGCCCACTCCTACCCTAGCTGACTGTTTCTAGTACTGAGTCCTAAGATCTCCTCCAGGTCTCATGCTGCCCTCTGACCTCAAGCTCACTGTGCAGCGGAGCATGGCCTTGAGCTTGTGATCTTCTGCCTCCGCCTCCCAAGGGCTCAGATACTCACATCACCACACCTGGCTAAGACTTCGTAGACAAGTGATTTATAAATGTCTTCTATCAAATCAGTGGTCTTTTCCATTATTTATGAAGCTTTCAGATTAGGGAAGGTCTTTTGAAACACAACTTACTGTTCTTTTAGTTTTGTTAGGCTATTTAAGAATCTAATTGTCGAATAGGTCAAAAAAGGTTTTGAATACTTATCCAGTATTTTCTTTTTAAACATTTTATCTTTTAGATTAACTTTATGTATTTGAGTATTTACCTGTATGTATATGTGTCATGTGCATGCCTGTCGCTTGTAGAGGATAGATGAGGGCATCAGATCCCCTTGGAACCCAACCGTGTGGGTGCTGGGAATGGAATTGGTTCTGTGCAAGAGCAGCCAGTGCTCTTACCCACTGAACGATCTCTCTAGCCCCTCATTAGCCTTTCTTCTATGAAGGTTACCATATGGCTTTTATATTTAGGCATCAGTTTTTATTTTGTTTCCTTGGTTTTGAAACAGGGTCTCTATGTAGCCCTGCTTCAACTTGCTGTGTAGACCAGACTGGTCTCGGACTCACAGATACCCACTTGCTTCTGCTTCCCAAGTGCTGAGATTAAAGGTGTGCACCACATTTGGCTCTATATTTAGTTTTGAAAACTCTGCCTTATTTAATTAATTTTTATATATGGCACAAGGGAAAGTTGAAGCTCATCCTTTTGCTTGTGGCTCTATCGTTGTCTCCACATCATTCATTAAGAGTCTCTTTTTGTTGAATGGTCTTGGCAACTTTAGCCAAATGGCTTGTAAGACGTTTCTTTTTCTTTTTGGGGGTATGTGTACAAACAGGGTTTCTTTGTAGCCTTGGCTGTTCTGGACTTGCTTTGTAAACCAGGCTGGCCTTGAGCTCACAGCAATCCGCCTGCCTCGTAAGGCATTTCTTGAAGCCATTGCTGCAAACCCTAGACATGTGTTGAAGATTATAGCACCTTTTGAGGGGAGGATGAGAGGGTGCAGCCATCTTTGTGGCCTTAGGGCTGCGGGGAGGTTAGCTGAGGGAGGGAGGACAGCAGTTTGGAGCAACACAGTAGCCAGTGGTGGTTCTGACCTCCAGAGTCTTGACTCCAAGGGATTTATTTTAGGCATATTTAAGCATAGCACAACTTGGTGAAAATTATTCTGGTGATGATTGACTCAACTCAAGTGCATAACAAAGCATACATAACTATCCTTGAGGAACAAAATAAACCAAATACAAGTCAGACATGACTACATTGAAACTCTGTAAAGTCCATGAAGATAGGCTGTATAGATGACTGAGAAAAACAAGCTTACAATAAGAGTCTTGGGGACGTTAGGTCCAAGAAAGTCTCTGACCACACAGATAGCACAAAGGCAGAAAGCGTGCCTGCTGCAGCCTTCTGGGTGTATAACAGATAGAGCATTCCTTCCCTTGAAGGAATAACTCTGTGTGCTTAACTTTCCAGGTTCCCCCTAGTGAACCTAGTGATCCGTGTCTCCTGCAGTGCTTCCATCTCGGGTGTGTCAGTGTGATCTCATCAGTGCGTCACCTGTGTCTTCTGCTTCCTTTTTCTTTTTCTTTGGTGTTCTCTTCCTGGTCGAGTGATGCTGTAGGGCAAGTTTGTTTAGTTTCTGCCCCTTCTTGATATCAGGTTTAGGGTTTTTTATTTTGTTGTCTTTTTTGAACAGCTGTATGACCATCATTAACTTTCTGAAACTGAAATTTCCACAATTGACAATTAAATGACATTAGTTTGGATATGTAAGCTACTCAAGTTGCTTTTACTGAAGTCCCATTTAAAAATAGCTATTTATAATGTAGCCAAAAAAAAAAAAAAAGCAAAGCATGTTTTGTTTAAATATTTTATTTATTCTGAACTTACTGGCTTATTTATATGAGTGTCCATACTTTAGTTTTAGAGAAGCCAGGAGAATAGTAGGTTTGAATCCTCCCATAGTGAGACCCTGTCTCGAAAGAGCAAAACAAAAACAGCAAGAAAATTTTATTTCTCTCCAGAAGTGTTGGAGTCAAGACAATTCATTCAGTCTTAGTGCTTTTAGATCTATAACTAGGCTGTTTTGTTTGTCCTCATGTGGTAATGGGTCTGCCGTCCACAGGCAGTGAACACGTTGAAGAGAGAGATAAGAACTTGAGTAACTATATGCACGGTTTAATGAGGGTTATTGAAGTTGTTGTTGTTATTGTATTTATAGACAGAGCCTCACTGTGAACTAGCTGTGTAAACCAGTCTGGCCTTGAACTCGGGGATCTGCCTGTCTGCCCGCTAGGCACTGGGATTAAGGGCATGTTCTACCATACCCCAGAGAAGTTCTAACATACAGCGCTTTTTTTCTCATTTTTTTATTAATTAATTCAATTTGCATCTCAGTCCTTCCCTCTCCTCCTACCCTCCCTTGCACATCCCCTCTTCCCTATTCCTTAGAACAGGGGAGCCCCACTACCCAGAAAGCCTAGCTCATCCATTCACGGGAGGACTGAGTTCCTCTTCCTCCCTTGTGGCCTGGTAGAGAAGTTCCATCATGGAGAAATGATCAAAAAGCAGGCAGTGTAGTCTATATTAGATATATCCCCTGTGTCCTAACTAGTGGGCCGACATGAAGCCTAAGATGCCCATAACACCATGTTAAAGAACAAATTGCTGGGGAAAGAAAATGCACGTTATTGACCTTATTCCTTCTTGAAAGATTCATTTCTTTTGGATTCTATATCACTATGTCAGCTGGGACTTTAGCCTGCCTTTGCCCCTGTGGTTAATTTGTTTTTCTTTTTTGGCTTTTTTGAGACAGGATTCTACTGTGTAGCACTGACTAGCTTGGGACTCATTATGTAGACCAGGCTGACCTTGAGTCTGTGTGAATGGCCCTGTCTCTGCTTCCCTAGGCTAGGACTTGCTGGCTTGAGCCACCTACCCAACTCCTCATTCTGAAGGCACTGCTGTATGCCGCAACTGTCTGCACTGGCTTTTATTTGCCCTCTCTGTGCGTTCTTCCTTGTCTACTTTAGCTTTACTCCAGTTATCATCTGTCTGAACAGAGACATGAGTTTCTGAGTCAGGATTCTCTCCCGGGCCTCAGCGTCGTGTGTCTTGACTGTTGAATATTCCTGTGTGTGTGACCCACAGCTTCTGAATCATCCCTCACCCCAACTCCACCGCATTCAGTCAGTTCAGTATCTATTATATAGTAAATATAACTGACTCTTCATTTTCTCCAGCCTGGCCACTGTCATGAGAGCCAAGTGACATTGCCTGGATCATGGCAGACTTGTGGTCTTGTCTGCTTCATTTTGACCTCAGCAGTGCAGCCAGGGTAATTCTGAAATACAGTGTTACATCTGCTTAAAATAACTGTCATCTCTTTCATTTCAGAAAATGGAATCATCAAGACAGATAAAGTATTTGAAGTGATGCTGGCTACAGACCGCTCCCACTATGCAAAATCTAACCCTTACATGGATTCTCCTCAATCAATAGGTAAGCTTTATATTTCTAGAAAGTCTCCTGTTTCTCAGTTCCTCTGTGATTTTGTGACTAGGAAAAGAGCAGCATACAGATATGGCTGTTAACCCCCTAAATGTAAGTTTTGTCACCCAGTTTTGCAATCCCAACCGACTCCTTGTGACAAAATTCTTTTTTTTTTTTTTTTCTGTCTTAAAAAATATATTATGTGAATCAGGAAGTTTGGGAATATTTTAAGGAAAAACAAAACTTTAATGAAAATCTAAGCGTTTTAAACTGGGTGCTAAGTTTGATTGAGGATCTGTAATTTTGAGTTTGCATATTATCATTGATTTTTAAAACCAGTATTTAAAGGGAATAGCTAACTAAGTCATGATTGACCTTTCGGCTTCACTGGCCCCATGGATGCTTTGGCTTTCATTTGTCTGTAGAAAGTCTTGCATTTAACTCCTTGTCCTGAAGCAGGTTTCGCTGAGCTGCTGGGCCTTGGCAGTGGGCGCCTTTGAGGCTTAGAAGTATCTTAGGATTCTGTCGGCCAGCTGCCATGTCTTCTTTTGAAGCACTGTGACCGTCAGCAAGAAGATCCTGGGGAGCTTCTGAACCCCGAAGGCACCTGCTACCACCGCTCAGTGAAAACTGCTTTAGAGGCAAGAAGCAGGTAAAGAAATCTTGAGAACATAACACCGGAAGAAAAATATGGGCTAAAACCCAGCACAAGACAGTGATTTACCATTGGACAGCAATATAGGGGCACACTCAAGTGCTTTCTTTGTAGCTGGTCATCTAACTTGTTAAAGTGTTTGTTGTCCTAGGCATGAAACTAATTCTGCTAAGATTTTTATTATACTTATGAACCTTTTTCCTTTTATGAATCTGAAGAAAATAAGTGAAAAAGAACCTATCAATTCTCAGTGTATTGAAATCCTTCCTGGTGCAGGCCTGGAATCCTAGCTACTTGGGAGCTAAGGCAGGATCTGCCTGAGTTCATATGGAGAATTCCTCAAAAAGGAAGAGAGGAACGAATCACCCCAGGCTGGCATGAAGCCTGTAAACTGAGCACATGGGAGGTAAAGGCAGGCAGAGCAGGAGTCCAGGTCCCACCCCAGCTACACGGTCAGTGTAAGGCTAGCCTTGGCTGTGTGAGAGCTGGTCTGTTTCCTTTATCAGCCACAGTGCAGGAGGCACCTTTCAGAAGTTGGTTTACTAGATGGGCACTTGAGCCTTTGGGATGACTGTGTTTTCTAACAAATTTTGCTTTAAGATCATAAAAACTGAAAAAGAATTGTGAAAAACATTGTGTGGCTGTTAAAAAAGGAGATACATGCATTACATGTCGTGTTGCTGTGGCTGAGTTTGTCAATATTCTCTTCTTTTTTTGCAGGTTTCCAAGCAACAATCAGTGCTCCTCATATGGTGAGTTAACTTTGTTCATTTGGTCGTGAACAGGTCACATTTTAGTAGATCATTTTACCAAGAGTGACAAATTTTATTTTATTTTTTTTCTTTTTTGAGATATAGTGTCTCGCCCTAGATCAGGCTGGCCTTGAACTCTGAGTGGTACCTGCCTTTAATCCGAATTGCTGGGATTAAAGGTGTGCACTTTCATACTTAGCCAAACATTTTATCTTATGCTTGGTATTTAGAAGAACTCTTCTTGTTAGAAGCTGCTGTTCAGTGTTCGCTATTAGTACCTGTGACATAAATTGAATATGGCAAGAAGTGAAGTAAGGGAGAGAGTATTTCTTGTAATAGAGTGGCTTCTTTCTTGTGGTTCTTCCTGGGAGGATGTGAACGGGTATCTGTTCACTGCGGTCGGCTCCTGCAGCCAACCAGGAACCGTTCCAACCAGCAGACTTGGTGATTTAGTGAGTGAGCTTTGTTGGAGCCGCTGAGATGCGCCTGGTGACTCTGTGACCCTGTCACGGCAAGGGCCATCCAGGCATGCGCTGGAACGCACAAAAGCTACACCTAGGAGCCCTGCGGCTCTGTCAGAATCTTCACCTGAAATTACTCACAGCTCATAGAACCTTGAGGAGAGGTGAGCAGTCTGTTGCTTTTTCTGAGCTCCCAGAGATTTTGGAGCCTCCCTTTCCCCTGCAGTGGGGAGGTGTTCCAGCTCAGGGGAGATAGCTAGAATACCGTGCTGTTGGGACTTGAAGCTTTCGCAGTTTTTTTGGAAAAGTCTTTAGGGAATAGTGATAGAAAACAGGTGGAAAGAGAATGTGACTTTGAAAAGACCTATTTGAAGTGATGTGGTGTTTTTGATCTATTGGAAATTTTCTTGGGTTTTAAGTGTCAGTTTCTTGAATTAGTACTACATTAGATTTTGGTGAAGAAAACTGTAGCTTTCTTATTCTTTTCAGGTATTTAAGTAGGGAAAGCTCATGTGTAAGCTTAATCTAAGTAAATTCTATTAATTAATACATGTGTTTATAATATACTGAAAATACTAAAAGAAAAATAGATGCTTAAAACACTATAAAAATACAGGAGCCAAACAAGCAGAAACTCCTGATCATATTTTTTTAAAGAAACATTTTTTTACTACATATTACATTATTTTTCTTTATTATGTATTACATTACTTATTTATCCTGGGTGTGGGGGGACATGTGGAAGTCAGAGGACAACTTTCCTCGTCTTTTCTCCTTCCAGCGTGAATTGAATTGAATTGGGGACTGAATTCAGGATGTCAGGCTTGGCAGCAAGCACTTTCCCTTACTGAGCCATCTTGCCTGCCTAGATATGTCTTGCAACTCACAATACAGAGCTCTTAGAATTGGATGTGGTAGTACACACCTCCCAGTCCTTGGGAGGTGGAGGCAGGAGGATTGCGAGTTTGATGCCAGCCTTAGCTACGTAGTGACAAGATCATCCTGAGCTATGTAGCATTACTCTGACTCAAAAAAGGGGGAAGAAGATTGTAGAGAAAAATGTTAGAAACTAAGTTAAAAGGAGAAAAACAGAAATATTTACAATACATACGATAAAATAGGAAAATTTTCAATGAGAAATATGCATAACAAATACATGATTTTTAAAAAGGTATATTTATTATTTATATAGTACTCTGCCTGCATGTCAGAAGAGGGCACCAGATCTCATTATAGATGGTTGTGAGCCACCATGTGGTTGCTGGGAATTGAACTCAGGACCTCTGGAAGAACAGCCAGTGCTCTTAAGCTCGCTTAGTCATCTCTCTAGACCACAAAAACATGTTTTTGTGTGTGTCCTTGAAATTAATTAGTAAAAGGCCATAAGTACTATAGAGAAATTGATAAGGGAAAAGATTGATAGTTTATTGAGAAAGAAATGCAGCATTATTAGTTAATAAAGGTAAAGTTATCTTCATGGAAATTCAGTATATTTCAAATTAGTGTGAGTGAAGGACCATTTTTCATCTGCCAGGTTACTTTACAATGGAGAGAGGAAGTTGCTAGTTATATTCTGTGTGAATGTGTGTGTTTATGTGTCCGTGTATACATATACCACATACACAGATAAGCAAATAATGTAACTGTCAAGAAAAAGAATATAGACTTTAGTACTGTACATAAGTATATATATATGCACATTTTCCCAAGGGATCAGAGTGATAAGAACCAGGTGACTAGAGGCATAGGTATGAATGAATGAGACTTAGGCTGTCTTTGTAGTCTCTTGATCTGTGATTAATTTCTTTATTGTTTCCTTTTTAACAATAGAAAAAGAAGACTACTTTATGTATTATATATTCAAGAAATTATTCCAAACTTGCAAATGGATTGAAGCACTATTTCAAATGAAACCTGTGTATAGATATAGAAGCCAGGCCTGGTGACTCATGCCTGTGATCTCAACACTTAGGAGTCTGAGGGGCAGTCATGCAGATTTGCACTTCTAGGTTATAGAATCAAATTGTGACCAAAAAAAAACCCAAAAAAACAAAAACAAACAAAAAAAAAAAAAAAAAAAAAAAAAAACCACCTTGTCTGCAAGCCAGGCAGTAGTGGCACAGGCCTTTAATCCTTGTACTTGGGAGGCAGAGGCAGGTGGAGATGTGAGTTCAAGGCTAAAATGTTCCCTTTTGGAGACAAGAGTTTGTTTGTGGTCCTTGAACTCACAGTTTCCTGCTTCTACTCCAGGTACTGGCTTACACCATCTTGCCCAGCTTAGGGAAACTTAATGGAAAAGAAAGACTAATGGGAAATATGGGAAAGCTAATATGGGAAAGGAATAATAAAAAAATTATCAATGTAATGATTGAATTAGGCAAAGATCATTGGTGAAGCCAAAACCATTAAAGGGGAGACTGTTAAGAGACAGAAAATATTCCTGTATTCTCATTGTTGATCATTAGTACAAGGAGAACAAGGGGTGGATCAGCCCGTCTACCCTACTTCCTGGTATGAGGCTATGGGAGGCACACAGCAGGAGCGGCGTGAGCTCTTAGAAGGCCTTCATCAGAGTCTAGCCTCCAGGATGCCTAGAACATGGGAACAACTGGACAGGACCTTTTAAACACAGTCAGGCCGTGGTTGAGGGGAGTTGAGTGAACATTTCTCCTGCAATTAGATGAACTTGGAAAGGACTAGGTTGGAGAAAACCTGTGAAGAAGGTTTGGGGAACAAGAGAAGAAGGTGGTGTGTGAGGTACTGGGAATTCATAGTTGATGGCTTCCTTATGTGTCACAGGGTGGTCTGGGTGTGGTGTCCTGGGTTTTGGCATATACACACTGAAGTAAATAGGAGTGAGATGGCAGTCGTGATGCCTACTGTCTGTTTTTCCATGGTTTGGTAAAAGTGTGGTTATGACTCTTTTTTAAAATTTATTTTATGTGTATGAGTGTTTGCCTGAGTGTATGTCTACCTGCACACTTGAGCCATCTCTCTAGCTCCTTTGATGGTGATCCTTTAACATTTAGTACGACCTCAGACTTTGGGAAATGGAGGAATAGCAGAATTCTAGAATTCCTTTAGTCATGTTCTCCAAATGTTATTTTACCAGGTTTCTTTTATTCTCTTCTTCTCAAATATATGGATATGTATAATCTTCCCTTTATTACTGAGTCCTTTGGGAGTCTGTTGCTGGCATAATAACTTTTCCCTGAGAGGGAGGGAGGGGGAGGTATTCGGTCACATTGCCATCCATCATACACTCTCCAAGCTCTGGAAACTGACATTGTTGCAGTACTCAGCCAATTTATTGATCTTAGTTTAGAGTTTGTCAGTTGCTGTAATGAATCCTGTTGTTGTTTTGAAACAGGGTCTAACTGGATGCCTGGAACTCTTGGGCAACTCACCTGCTTCCAGAATGCTGGAATTGAAAGCATGCACGGCTATGCCCATCTGAGAACGTATCTTATAAGCAAAGAAAGTCACATACATTTTATTTAATTATGCCTTTTTTAAAAAAGATTTATTTTTTAATTAGAAAATTGTGTGTATGTGCGTGCACATGTGTGTGCTTCACACTTGGCCTGGTGTTATAGGCAGTTGTGAGCAGCCCCATGTGGGTGCTGGGAGCCAAGGTTGGTCTTCTGTGAAAGCAGCTAACTCCTAGCCATTACTCCAGTCCCTTTTATTAATTTAAAAAAATTTAATTAATTAATTTTAAATAAATTTAAAAAAATATTAATTTTTTAAAAATTAATTACAGTTTATTCACTTTGTATCCCAGCTGTAGCCCCTCTCTCATTTCCTCCCAATCCCACCCTCCCTCCCTCTTCTCTTCCCTTGCCCCTCCCCAAGTCCATTGTTAGTAGAGGTCCTCCTCTCCTTCCATCTAACCCTAGCCTATCAGGTCTTATCAGAACTGGCTGCATTGTCTTCCTCTGTGGCCTGGTAAGGCTGCTTCCCCCACCTCAGGGGAAGGTGATCAGAGAGCCAGCTACTGAGTTCATGTCAGAGACAACAGTCCCTGTTCCCCTTACTCCCAGGGAACCCACTTGGACACTGAGCTTCCATGGGCTACATCTGTGAAAGGGTTCTAGGTTATATCCACACATGGTCCTTGTTTGGAGTATCAGTCTCAGAAAAGACCCCTGTGGCCAGATTTTTGGTTCTTTTGCTCTCCTTGTGGAGCTCCTGTCCCCTCCAGGTCTGCTTTAAAAGGAAGATTGAGGAACATTTATTAGTGCTATCTTTTATGTACTTGATTTTTTTATGAATGCAGGACACTTATGTTAATATAATATACTCCAGTTTGGATTGTTTTCTCATCATTCATTATGGATTGTGCAGTTTTTACACAGAAGGTCCCAGAAATGATCTATCCCAGCAGAGGCTTTAATGTTAGTATGCCCCTTTATGGCAGGTGTTAGCTTAGATGATTGATTAGGGGGTGGTTGGTCATGTCTTCCCACCACAGACTTTTCTGAATGGTACTGTAAAGTTGATCTTCTTTTTTCATGAATAGGGATTTTGATGAGTAGTTGAGATTATTTAAATACCTTGTTACACATCAAATGCTAATCCACAGCTTTTAACATCCAATTGGCCATTTTGCCTGAATCATTATCACTGAAGTAGTTGCCCAGAGACCATTTATCTAAAAACGGTTCGCTCTCCTTCCCATATGTTTATATTATGTATCCCCACAGACCCATACGTATTTTGTAATGTTTTATTTTATGTGTAGGGATGTTTTGCTTGCATGTACTGATTGGGTGCATGGTCCCCGAGAAGGTGAGCAGAAGGAACTAGCATTAGAGTTGGCTGTGAGCTGCCTTGTGGGTTCTGGAAATCAAACTCAGGTCCAGTGCAAAAGCAGCAAGTGCTCTTAACTGCTGAGCCACCTTCACAGGCCCCTGGGTGTGTTTCCTAACAACTAAGTCTGCTAGTGGGTATGTATTGCTACCAGACTGAGTTATCTCTACTAAGGACAACACCAGGTTGAAGGCCAGCGTTTGAGATGCTGTTAATCCTTCTTCCTGCTTGTTGGAAAAGCACTCAAATGTAAGTTTAAAAAAAGAATGGAATAAGGAAACGTTGTTTCTTGGTTTGGTCTAAAGCATAATGGTGGAATCTCATTTTTAATATACATGTGTGTGTATGCGTGTGTACCGTGTGCACGCCTGGTGCCCACTGAGGTCAGAACTGGACTCTGGGGTGGTTGTACAGGTGTGGTACTGGGAACCTGTCTCTGCAGGAGCAGCAAGTGCTCCTAACCTCAGAGCCATCTTTACAGCATCTTGGTAGTTTTTTTTATTGCTGCGAAAATACACCGTGACCCAGGCTGCTTATAAAAGAAAGCATTTAACTTGGGCTTCATGGTCCCAGAGGGTCTGAGTCTGTGATTCGTGATGGGGAACTTGGCAGTAGACACGCAGGCATGGTGCTACATCTGATCCATCACAAGGAGAGACGGGCCTGGTGGTGGTGGGACATGTCTGTTCCTAGTACTTGGGAGGCAGAGGTAGTTGACTCTCTGTGAGTTCGAGGCCAGCCTGGTCTATAGAGCTATAGAGCAAGTTCCAGGACGGCTAAGGCTACACAGACAAACCCTGTCGCGAAAAACCTTAAAAAAGGAAAGAAAAGAGAGGGAGGAAAGAGAGAGTTAACTGGGTTAATTGGGAATGGCCTGAGCGTTTGAAACTTCAGAACCCACTCAGTGACATCCCTTCTCCATCAAGGCCACATCTTCTCATCTTCCCAAACATCTCCACCAGCTGGAGACCAAGCATGCAAATATAGGAGCCTTTTAGGGACCATTCTCAGACCACCACAGTACTATGAACCTAAAAATATTATTTTATCGAGGTTTTTGTTCTGTTTTGTTTTCTTTTAAGAATTTAGCATAAGCTGGGCAGTGGAGCCAGCGGCAGGCGGACCTCTAACTTAGAGGCCAGCCTGGTCTACAGAGTGAGTTCAAGGAGAGTCAAGGCTACACAGAGGAATCCTTCCTTGAAAAACCAAAAAGAAGAAGAAAATAATTTAGCATATGCTAATTCCTCTGTTGTGTGTTTTTTGTTTTTTTGAAATGGGGGTCTCACTATATGGTCCTGGCTGGCCTAGAACTCACTGTGTAGACCAAGTTGGCTTCTGCCTCCTGAACAACACCACACCCAACACTTTGTATGACTTTTATTAAGAGTGTTATTATCTTACAATTGTATTTGATAACATTTTATTTTTTGTTATAGAAGATGGCAGCTAACTTAAGTCTCCACAATATTGATATGTGCTCTAATGCATTCATACCCAAATATAATCTAAGCTCTATAAAAGAACACACGGCTCTTTAAGTACTGAATTTTCCTCCAAAATATACTAAGTGAAACAGTATTTGCTTTTACATAAACAGTGAATATTATAGAAAAATTGCATGAAACTGGAAACCTTAGTTGCCTTCAGAGAATAAAACCGGACAGTGGGAAGAGGTTGAAGGCTTTTCACTGAAAATCCCTTTTGAATTTTTTTTTCTTTGAATTTAATTTATATAATAGTTACTTAAAATTACAAGAACACTTTAAATGTAGGAGGTTAATTCAGCAAAACTGTCTTTTGTAATTACTGGGGCGTCAGTATGGTTCCGTTGTCTTCAGAGATGGTAACAGGAGAGACTTTGGTAGAAAGTTGTCAGCTATACTTATACCAGGTGTGTGTGGACCTCAAGAAAAAAATGAACGTTTGCTTAATTTTCTTCCGCAGCATGCATACGCACTAGAACTCCTGTTTGACCAGTTGCATGAAGGTGCTAAAGCCCTTGATGTAGGGTCTGGAAGTGGAATCCTTACCTCGTGCTTTGCCCGGATGGTAAGAACTTCATTCTACCTGTGATCCTAATAGAGATGTATTATGTGATGTAGCTATGGGTGCTTTCTATAGTGGTTTGGATTTTTTTTTTTTGTTTGTTTGCTTATGTTCTATTAAGATGGTAATTTTAATATTTATCATTTTAGATTATTGTTGCAAGAGACAACCCAAATTGTAGTACTCAATAAGAATTTATTTAGCTTATATGATGGAAAAGCCTAGGACCTCCCAGGCTGGATTTAGATGACCAGGCTGTATTTCATTCTATTTTATTTATTTTGTTTTTTTGAAATAGGGTCTCTCTCTATAGTTCTGACTATCCTGGAACTCAGTAAATAGACGAGGCTGGCCTTGAATTCACAGAGGTCCACCTTTCTCTGTCGCCTGAGTGCTGGGATTCAAGGCATGTGCCACCATGCCTGGCTAGTCTAGGCATTATTACGGATTGGTTTCTCTCTGGGTGTGGATTTGTTCTTGTATCTTTCTGCATATCTGCCGGGAGCCAAAGCTGTCTACAGAAGCCAAAGCTATCTAGTGGAGACAAAGGTAGTTACTGAAGCCAAAGCCAAGTAGAGAGCAAAGGTTATTTAGTGGAGACCTAAAGCTATGTAGTGAAAGAGTTATCAAGACCCTAAATCATGGGTGATGGATTGTGAGGACATCCTTTGTTAGAGCATCCGTAAGATATCTTAAGAGAACATCCTTATGGTATCTTGCAGGTACAATATTTAACCCATGAAAGCATTCTTCCTGTCTCCTGCAGCAGTTAATTACCTTCCCCCTTTTTCTGCCTTCTCCCTATATAAGTTGGGTAAAAATTTCTAATAAACGGAAGCCTTGATCAGACAAACAGACTTGGCTTTCATTCCTGGGTCTCTTGTCCCTACCCTCCCATTCCTTCCACTCTCCTCCCTTAGGAACCCCGTTGAAGCCCCATGGGACGGGGCACATGTCAGCATCATGATTAGATAGCCTTTACCCTGTGATTCCAATATGGCAGCTCAGTGATTCAAACTACATTCTGCTAAGTTCTCATCTGACAGAAAAGAATTGAACGGGCCTGGTTTTCAGGTATCTGGTTTAGGTATTATGTATCAGGTATCAGGTTACCTGTTTCTCAAGAGTACAGGTAGAGCCTTTCCCTTAGAGGAGCTGGCAAATGCTGTGTTCACTGTGCTCCAGAGCTAGCACCGAGGCTTATTTGGTGAAGCTGCCCAGAGTGTAAGCTGGGATCCACTAACACACATGGGGTGAAGGTTCCCCTGTGCTCAGAGAGTCCATCAGGTTGATTTTGAGAAATGCTGTGTCCATTGGCCACACTCGAGTCCTGGCCTACTTAGGCTGAGATGTGTGCATCTGTCCAGATTAGAATGTGTGTAGATGTGCAGTGGCTCCTGCATTATCTCTCTAGAGATGAGTCTTGTCTAAGTTTTTTTTTTTTTTTTTTGCAGTTAGCTAAATATCTCAGGCTGTGAGGTGTACTGTGAGGTGTCACTGACTTCATTTTAAGGTGTTTTATATGTTTTACAGAGTTTTAAGTCCTCAGAACTGGGTGTCAGGAATTCTTTTATTAAAAGCTGGAAATAGCATTTAAGTCATGAGTAGTGCTCTAGTGTTGAGATGTTACTGATTTCAAAGGAATATTTATTTTTGAAGTTTTTTCTTTGAGGGGGCGGTGACATGATGCTCAGCAGGTGAAGGCCCTTGTTCCCAATCTTTGCAACCTGAGTTCTCAGACCTCTGACCTCTCTGCGTGTGCCATGGCACACGCCCCCTACACAAAAAATAAGTAAATAAATGTAGTTGTAGCTGGGCAGTGGAGGTGACTCCTTTAATCCCAGCACTCAGAAGCAGGTGGATCTCTGAGATCAAGGCCAGCCTGGTCTACAGAGTGAGTTCCAGGACAGCCAGGGCTATATGGAGAAACTTTGTCTTGAAAAACCAATGAACAAACGAATGAATGAATAAATGAATGAAATATATGTATATATAATAAAATAAATATAAATTTTTTAAATTTTTTTTCCAAAAAGTCTCAGAGTTATATTTTAAGAATGATACTGTTTGCCAAGCATTTACTAGTACTTGTCAGTATTCCAAGTGCTTATTGTGTGTTCTTCTGTTTCTCGTATCCTCTGGGTGCTGTAGACCCTGTTTTGTAGTTGAGGAGCATGACTTAGAGAATGCTGGTTTATGTGTCTAGCGTCAGGCAACTGTGATGAGTGATGAAATTCAGATAATGTCCAGAAGTTTGTTGAGATCCTTTATTCTATGAACATTTGTGATTAGTGTTGACATTTACGTCCTTTTTATGTGTTTATGTCTTTCTTTTTTGAGACAGGGTCTCACTATGTGCCCTGGCTGCTCTGAAACTTGCTCTGTAGACCAGGCTGGTTTCTACTTTAGAGATTCCCTGGCTCTGCCTCCTGAGAACTGAGGTTAAAGGCGTGTACTGCCATGCCTGCCTTCTGTATTACGTATTTTCATATTTTTCATTGGTACCAGTAGAGCTGGGTATAGAAACACAGGGAAAAAGCCTTAAAAGGAAGTTCGTGGCACCTCACAGTTTGCCTCATGGTCTTAGAAATGTAGAAATCCCACCTCACCATTTTTTTGTTTTTGTTTTTGTTTCTGAAACAAGATCGCAAATAAAACCCAGGCTCGCATCAAATTCATTCTGTAGTCAGACTGGCGAGTCTCCTGCCTCAGCCTCCCAAATTATGGGAAGATAGGCGAGTTGCCATAGTGTCTAGCTTTTTAAATTCTTTTATGTAATATTTGATCTTTTTACTTTATTTATTTGGAGACAGGGCCTAGCTATGTAGCCATGGCTGGCCTGAAACTTGTTAATGTAGACTAAGCTGGCTTCAAACTCATACAGATCTGCCTGCTGATAGAATTAATTATGTACCCCCATATGCCTGGCTAAACAGCTCAATAGTTTTTAAATTACTCTTTTAGCTAGAGTTCATACAAACTAAATATTGGTAGTTACATCTCCCCTCAAAGTTCAGGATTTAAACAGTTATTATTATTATTTTGGTTTTTGGAGATAGGATTTCTCTGTGTAGCCTTGGCTGTCCTGGACGTGCTTTGTAGACCAGGCTCTTGAACTCACAGAGATCCGCCTCTGCCTCTCTGAGTATGGGGATTACAGGCGTGCACCACTGCACCCGGCTGATAATTTATTTTTATTTTATGTGCACTGGTATTTTACCTACATGTATGTCAGTGTGAGGGTGTCAGATCTTGGAGTTACAGACAGTTATAAGCTGCCATGTGGTTGTTGAACCCACATCTGGGAACTGAACCCAGGTCCTTTGGAAGAACAGTCAGTGCCCTTCACTGCTGAGAGATGTCTCCAGCCCCTCTTTAGTTTTTTTGAGACAGGGTCTCACCATAGGGCTATGGTTGGAACTCGTGTATAGCCTAGGCACCCGCCTCTGCCTCCTAAGTGCAAGGACTAGAGAGAGGCCTGTGCCACCCACCGTACCTGACTAAGCTCTGGATTTAAAAATTTGAAATCTAAGAAAGATGCGATTTTCTTAGCCTTATAAGTTTTTGTAATTTATTTTAACTTTATAATTGCTTAAATAAAATTACTCAAGAATTTGAAAAATGTTGTATATGGTAATTATGATAAACTGAGTTTAACAGATGAAAGACTGAAACTTTATTTTTCATTGCAGAATATGATTTTAAAATCATATTTGCTTCAGGAAAGCAAATTTAGCCCTGTAGACTTCTGAATTATTCTTTGCTTTCCAGGTTGGACATAGCGGAAAAGTTATTGGAATTGATCACATTAAAGAACTAGTAGATGACTCAATAAACAATGTCAAAAAAGATGACCCGATGCTTCTGTCCTCGGGGCGAGTGCGGCTGGTTGGTGAGTAGCAGGAAACTTATGCTTTCATTTGTAGAAGAGCAATGCTTAGAGCTAAGAATTGCATCCTCCACCTTCACTGAGATACTGAGTAGAAAAAGCAGCTTATTTGTGTCCATTTTAATGGGCACGTAGCATTGCCTTGCTTATGATCTCAGCTTGTTGTTTTCCTCCTTGTCATCGGGGCTGAATTTGTTTTCATTTTGCCCATTTGGATTTCCTTTTTGTCAAGTGCCTGTTTGGCCATTCCAGTTGCTTGTGTTTGTCTCTGACACAGGTATTGTAGTGATTAGTCTTTGCTGCTTTACATAAATTTCTTCACCCCTTGGTGGTGTGCATTTTTATTTTGTTGCCACCTTCTCTGTTTTTTTATTTTGCACTGCTGTTGATCGAACCTATGGCCTTCCACTTGCTGCCTGCGTAGGTGCAGGACCACTGAGCTGCACCCCAGTCCTTGTGCTGAACAGAAACTCTTAGCTGTAACGTAGTTCAGAACATTCTTCCTCTCTATGTCTGAGGATCTATGACGTCAGCAAAGTCTTTCCCCTCACTCCATTTTTAACCTCCTGTGTTATAATTCTTCACAGTTTGACTTGCACAGATTTTCAAGGTGTAACTTCTTTTTCAGTGGGTGATGGAAGAATGGGATACCCTGAAGAAGCCCCTTATGATGCTATTCACGTAGGAGCTGCAGCACCAGTTGTGCCCCAGGCAGTGAGTTGAGTTTTTGTTGGTTTTATGTGTGTGTTTTACTCCACTAAAACTTAAATGTTTTTATGTAGCAGTGTGGCCGTGAGCTGGGAATACCTGTAGACTCATGCTTTCTAGTTGACGCTCAGTGCTGGTGGTAGCGGATGGGAAGGGAAGCGTGGGGAGGATTTGGCAGAGTAGGCAGGGTATGTTGGTGGAACTTGAATGGGTCTAGGAGTCCTTGAAGCCTCTAGCTCGGCACTCAGGCTGTTTCTACAAAGTCTTAGCTCAGTGTGGGTTAATAGGAATTATGCCTGAGAAAGCTCAGTCCTATGCAGATCTGAAGCATAAATGAGGCGTTGAGAAGATAGAGACGAAAGGACTGGCCTTGGGAGCAAGACTGGGGGTGAAGGGAGAAATGTCGTAGTTTTCATTGTGACTGTTAGAACTTGGGAAAGTTCAAGGGCAACTCAATATTCAAAATTACTTAAAGAAATTCTAAAACATGGGTCAGTGGTGGTGCATGCCTTTAATTCCAGTACTTAGGAGGCAGAGGCAGGCAGATCTCTGGCCTACAGAGCAAGATCCAGAGAAACCTGTCTTTGTGTAACCCTATCTCAAAAAACAAAACAAAAATTAAATGGAAGAAATATAATTTGATGATCAAATTTTAACTGAAAGCAACCTTCTCAGGGGAAAGACGATCCAAAGTCAGATTTCTTTCCTGCTGGTTTTGAATAACAAACGATAGCATATGATTTAACCATGTTCAGATCAGAAGGGTAGTCTGGTTCTGCCTTCATAGGGTTGTCTTCATCATCACACTAAAGGAGTCCTAAATGCAGTCATGTCATTAGGATTCCCATACCGTTGTCTGAGAGATGCTCCATATTGCACGGTAATAGGATAGCAGTAACTTGTTCGTTTTCCGTACTTTTCCATTCTTCATCTCCCCTTCTGAAAAGATCGGGAACATGCTATCCCAGCACTAGAGTCCTCTCTTACAGTGGGCTCTCAAACTTGCTGAGCTCTTTAGTTGTACCAGGCACTCTTGTCAGGCGCTGTACAGACGGGGATGAATGTAACGTAGTTCCTATCATCAAATAACTTGTGGCTTAGAGGGGGAGGCTGAGAGATAAATGGTTAGGTAGGGAGTTGGTTACTAGAATTGTACTGTTTGTTCAACCAGCAGGGAAGGGGAAATGTTTTGGAGGGGAGGAGGCCCAGAAAGTGAAGGAGCAGCGTTTAAGTCACTGCGCACTACAGTGAGTCCATAGAGTGGAGGGACGTCCGGGCCCTCTGTTAGGAAACCCAGTAACCTAGAGTGTGGGTAGGGGTGCAGTGGGTTACATATGAGTGCTGTGCCACTTGTGAAAGACCCAGCCACCATGGGTTGCGCTGTGCTCACGGAGGTCCTGGAGTCAACCCCCAGGACACTAAGAAGGACTAAGTGAAGGATGTGAACATCCCTCAACAGCACTGTGAGATGGCTCTGGCTGTTCACATCTGTGACTTGGTGCGTATATGGTGTTTTCTTTTTTCTCCTAGCTAATAGACCAGCTGAAGCCTGGTGGAAGATTGATATTGCCAGTCGGTCCAGCAGGTGGAAACCAAATGCTGGAGCAGTATGACAAGCTACAAGATGGCAGTGTCAAGATGAAGCCTCTCATGGGGGTGATATACGTGCCTTTAACAGACAAAGAGAAGCAGTGGTCCAGGTGGAAGTGACTTTCTCTTCTGCTCTTTCTTCCACACATTCAAGGTGAAAGGGTGTGCACTTTAAGACATTAGCCTACAAGAACTGTTTTTGGTGGCTTCCTTCATGCTACTCCATTAAAGCATCAGAAACTCATCACATTAAACGTGTGACAAGTGTTGCATGGTCTGAGATCTGGTTGGCACAGCTGATCTGATTTAAGAGGGTTTCTTTATCAGACACTATTTCCCTGCATATTTATAAGTCATGTTTATAGCTGCTATGTAGGTATGGAAATAAATACTTTGATCTGGAAAACAGACCATAGTTTCTTACCTTGTTCACTCCCTCTGATATCACTGTGAAAAGGAGAAAAAACATATTTGGAAAAGGGAAAGATATTTGTCCCAGTTTTTAACAGATATCAGAATCCCAAAGAGGACAGTCTTCCTTTTGAGTGGATTCTTTGGGTTAGTTCCCAAGTGTGCATGGGTGATACAGTTTCAGAGCCATTGTAAGAAGTAAATATGTCGGCATGCCGTAGATAGGCCAGCCAATTTTGAGCTCTTGTGGTTAAGTCTGGGGAGAGGAGGGATTCCAGGAGCCGCCCAGTGAGGTGCACCAGGTCTCAGAGCTTGCCTGGAAGGTGTGCAGCACAGCGCTGTCCTCACAGCCCTGTCGAGTGCTCACTGCCACTGTGTCGGCTGACTATGTCCTCTGACATTTCTTCTTTTTCCCTGTCCTTCCCTCTCTGCCCTGACGGGGAGGAGGGAGGACGGCATATTGGAGCACTGTGGCCAGGTGCTTGAAGAGGTGCCCAAATAAGGATGGCCTGACCGCAGCTTTGCCTTAGAGGCTTTCCTAGTTGCTAGGATTCTCATTTGAAGAGACTTTTGCTCTGTTTTGTTCTTTTTAATAATTGGCAATTTTAAGTACAACAGAACTCTTAATTTTACGTTCTGTAAAGAGAACAGGCACCTTTGAATGACTTTAAAACTTCTTTGCGTGTGCATGTGTGCATGTGTCTGCCACAGCATGAGTGTGGAGCTCAGAAAACAACTTAGAGAAGTCAGTTCTCTCCCACTGTGTGAAACATGGGGCGGGGGGGTGGGTGTAGGGTTGAGCTCAGATTCTTAGTGTAGACAGAAAGTGCTTTTACCCACTGAGCTATCTTGCTGGCTCTTGAATATTTAGTTGCAAAAGTAATAATCTAATTTGCTTAAAGTGGTATTTCACTCTTGGGTTTATGGCCATCCATGAATGTGTTAGACCATCTAGGAAGCACACCTTTAACAAACAGAAACCAACTCTCCACCCCCCTACAGCTGCTTAACAATGGCCTGCTTTCCTTGTGCATGCTGGGACTTTGTCTAGTTTGAGGTGTTCCTTGCTTTGTGCATGCTGTCATGGTCTCTGAGAGTTCAGCCAAGGCTGCCCTGTTGTATCTGGAAAAGTTTCCTTATAGTCATCCACTGCCTCTGACTCTTACAGTCTTTCCAAACCATTTCTGCAGCAGTACCCAAGCCTTGGGGCAGGTTGGGATCTCCTGTTTAGGCTGAGTTCTCACCCCACGGCCACTCATTCTCTGCATGTTGATTAGTTGTGGGCCTCTGTTCGTTGCCATCTACTGCAAAAAGGAACTTTTTTGAGGAGGTTTGAAAGATGCATTAGTCTATGGGTATAATGAGAAGTCATTAGGCAGCTATTTAATACTATGTTATATTAGCAGAATAATAGTAGATTCTCCCCTAGGGCCTATGACCTGTCTAACCAGAGGCTTCTGTCTGATAAAGGTACCAGGTATGGACTGCACCGTGTGGAGCAGCCCTTACGTTCAGTCAGACAGCGCTTGCCACTCCCTTGACACTCGTGTCACCACTGCACCAGAGAGTACATTAATCAGCCGTTACTGTAGTTCTCAGAGCACAGCTAAATAAAGATAACTGATTTCTCCTTCCAGCTTAGCATTTTCCAGTGCTAGAAAAGCCAGTAGGGAAGATGTTCTCCTTGAATACCAGCTTGAGTTCCCCATGGATCAAGTATGTGTTGCTTCAGCAATAGGGTCCTGCAGACAGTTTCTGTAAAGTTACCAAGAGCAATGATAGCCCCTAGCAAGTAAGCCCCCTGCTTCATAAGAAGATTCCCTTCTTCCCGTTATAAATGTTTTGGACACCCCCCCCCCCCCGGCCAAAAAAAAAAAGCCTGCATCTTTCTGATTCAAATAATGTAAATAAGCCTTAGAAAGTTTATTAAACTGTTAGGAAACATTTGTGGATTTGAGATGTTATTTCCTCGTAGTACACCTTTTCATTTTGTTCTTAAATGATAGTATGTATTATTCGGTATTACTAACATAGAGCTATTAAAACTTAATACAGCAAACTTACAGGGTTGTATAACTGACTATATTGAACATATACAGCCATTTTAAACGGCCTTTCTAAGTTTTGGGCATGCCACTTTTTATTGTAAATGATTTGTGTGTATACATCAGATAAATAGAATGTTGAACATTGGGGAAAATTTGTAACTAGAAAGTTGAAGCCAGGCACGGTGGCACACACCTGTAATCCCAGCACTCTGGGAGACAGAGGTAGATGGATCTCTGTGAGTTCAAGGCTGTCCAGGACAGCCAAAACTATACAGAGAAATCCTGCCAAAGCAAACAAACAAACAAAAAAAGAAGTTGAAGGTGATCTGAGAGAATTAGAATATGTGAAGTTTCCTATGTGTACACAGGAAATGTCAGCTTTTCTTTGTACCCTAAAGTTTAAAATTCCAATTTAGGAGCCTAATTTATATATTGATTTTTTTTTTTGTTTTTGTTGTTGGGAAAATATGAACAAACTCCACGTGTCCCATCTGGAGATTATTAGTAGATTACTTGCTTAGTATGCACAGGCCTTGAGATTGATCCCCAGTACCCCCCTAAAGAGAAAATGGAATAGAGAAGGATGTTTGGAAATGGGTTATGTTGTTGATGGGCATTAGGATTTATTTATTAAGTATTTAGTGTCTTGAAAGAAAGAAATACAAATTTTATGGTTTAGTATCCTAATTCCTGCTTTAAAAGGTCCAGGCGAACCGTGTGAATAGAGCAAGGGACTCCTCTGTAGCTGACATTCTAACATCTTCATGAACCACGGTAAACACTGTTCTGTGCTAATTACAGTACTGTCGTTAGAAGACTATATCAGGAGGGAATAGAGCTGATGATTAAAAGATAATCCAGGGTCTGGAGAGGTGGTCTGGCTTATAAAGTGCTTGCTGTGCTAGAAAAAGGGCCCGAGTTTAGATCCTGGGCACCACGTAAAAGCTGGCTGTGGTGGTGTGTCTAACCCCAGCATGAAGGGAGTGGGGAAGGGGGAGACAGGTGTATTCTGTGGGTTTACTAGCCAGGCAGCCTTGCAGCTCTCTAGATTCAGAAAGAGAGCCCATATCAAAAAAATAAAGTGGAGAGTAACTGAGGAATTCACCAGACACTACTCTGTGGCCGCTATGTACACAACACACTCTCTCACACAGCACTGACGTACACACTCACGGACATGTGCGCATAGACACACACACCAGTATGTAACATGAGAAAATGGTTTTCTTGATAATGTTTGTAACGCAACTTAAAAGGCACATTATTTGCTAAGTCTTGAACCCAGGACCTCCTTGGGACATGAAAGCCCTCACCTCATGTCTCTTCCACATCCATAGTTTTCACAAAGCATTCATCTTAGGTTTTGCTGAGACAGGTTAGTAGAGGAGTACAGCGCTCCTGAGCTCCTGCCCGAGGCCAGCTCCCGTCTCTCTGTGTGCTCCTCACACTTTCTCTGCACACAAGTATGTCATATTTTCCCAAGTCATTTGAGATTTAACTGCAAAATCATACTACTTTGTCCCTACAGTAGTGAGTGTTTAGTGATGGTTTTGCCACCTCAGTTCTCTTCAGAAGAGGCTATGGTTTTGTTCATTTTCCATGTGTAACAGCTTCATTGAGGTAGAGTTTATATGCCACAGTTTACCTTAGACTCGTTTTTATTCCTTCCTTCCTCTCACTGGCAGTTGCTGGTCCAGTGCTGCACGTGGCTGAGTGAGTGGTTTCTTTGGAGCTGGTAGAGCTGCCTTAGGAAATCAGCCGACAGGTATACCATGCCTACAGATGATCCCTTCTCTCCAGTTTGGGTTGCGGTTGGCCCATTCTGCAAGTGCTAACAGACTCTAAGCAAAAGACTACTTTACCCAGAGTTGTGAATATAAGTATTAAAAAATAAATGTGAACTCTAAATGTTTAAATTATCATCTTATAATTAACATTAGCAAGATGATCCTAGACAGAAGTCATAAATTCTCTGAGTTTTTCTTTGCCTCAAAGAAAGAGGTTTTACTTTTAGAATTACAAAACAGCGTGGGTGGGCGTGTGGTTTCCGACTGTGTGTGGAGTAGCATGGAAGATGCTTGCAGTGACTGGTGTCCAGTTTGCCTTGGCTTGGGGCTGTATGTGCTTTCATTTCTCTTACTGAATTGCTTGGAATCTTCACATTTTGCTGACTTGAATGTTTTGTCTAAATTGTTCAGCGCCAGTTCACAGCATGTAACTCCTAATTAGATTTTTCTCTTTTCTCCCAGGTATGAACTGTAAAGGCAACATGAGCTTGACCAGTCTATAACATTGCAGTGGATTGCTCATCTCGGTCCTTAAAGCATTTGAAAACCAACAGCATCAGCTTGTTTTGGACTTCGTTACACTCTTATTTTCAGCATGAAAATGTGTGGTTTTGTAGGGTTTCCTAATTCAAAGAGGTGCAGAGCCAAACTGGTAGAGGCTGGCTGCAAAGCATAACTTTGTGTGTGGTTTTAACACGCCCACATCTTACTTTAAAAATATTAAAAGAAAGGGTTCTCCAACTGGAAAGCTTCATTTGTGATTTAGTTTTGAAGAGTGGCTTTGCTTTTCTTGGACACTTAATTCAGTTCCAATATTATTTATCAGATTTCTTTTGTGCATCAGATAACACCACGTTCATAAGTTAGGTTTCTTGGTAGCTAATATTTGTTAGCTGCTACTAAGACAATAGAGATGAGCTTTCTTCTTAAAGCTTTTGTTGTGGCGTCATAGGATCGCATGTTGTAGATACAGTCAGCTGCTGTTACCCTAAAACCAGGTGTTTGTAAATACTGAAACTTAAGACGATGGCAGGTGGCCCCCAGTGCGGCCGTTCAGGTTGGACATCTCTGGTGAACTGTCCTCTCTGAAGATGATAGGAGGCTTGTAGCTCACCCATCGTTTTTTTGTTTCTAGTTTGCTGCTGATAATGTATCTGCATCTAACACTGTAAGCTGCTGCGTCCCTGCAGTTTATGCAGTGCTGCTTTGCCAAATAAAATTAAAAGCAAAAGAAGCATTGGTGGCCTTTGAATCTACAAGAGCACAGGTCGACTAGGTCCAGATGCTGCCCACAGTCCTGGGGGAAACTTACTCTTCCACCGCTGTGTCTTAGAAACTCTAGGAGGTGAGCATGCACAGCACCCATCCACAGTCTGTGGCTGCAGTTCTTCAGGACAGAGGCTGGGCGTTCATTGTTTCTATCCGCCCTGCTAGCCCGGGGCTTGCTGTTCTCTAGGAAGTGCCCAGTGAGTGAGTGGGAGAATTTAGTGTGGGGAAGAATGTGGTTGAGAAATAAACATACTGAAGTCCATGTCTCATTTATAAATAGATCTGATAATTTAATAACTGAAATGTGTCTGTGAAGGAAATAGCACTTTGAGGATCTTACTTAAATACGGTTTTATGTTTTCTAAGAAGACTTTCATTTTTGTGAAGATTCTGGAACTTGGGCAGATTACAAGCACCCAGTAGGTGGGGCAAGCACTCCCACGAAGCCTTCCCTCTATGTGGAAGGGCACATGGTTCCTGCAGCAAGATTCTGACTGTGTGAGAAACCCCCACTTTTCGAGTTTCAGATCACTACTTTAAAAAGTCCCACAAACATCTCACAAGTGTCTCTTCTTGGCCGAAGTCTCAGGCCCTGGAAACAAGCATGCTGTTGGCCTGCAGACTTGAAAATCTGCCCCAGCTTCGGTTTGCTGCCGCTTGTTTTGGAAGCCTGTCAGTGACACTGGTGTCCAGGATGTAGGTCATTTGAAGTATGTGAAAGTCAACAGTTAGTTCAGGCTTTAAAGCAAGTGAATTCTAAACTTAGCCACCAGCCCGGATCCTTGGTAGTCATCACACATCTCCATATGCAGATCTCTGCTAGGTTTTGGAATCCACTCCAGGAGTTTGTAGCCTAGTTGAGGAGACAGTTTATAAATAGGCACCATAAACTGTCACCCAGTTTGTACAGGGAACACTGTGCCCAATTGTGTTCTTGGACTTTACAGTTTTAGGAGGTGAAACTAGAATGTTGAATAAACAGCCAATTTTAACAGCATCACTAAGCGGGTAGAGATAGACACAGTGGGGTCTGAGCCCTTTAAAAGAGTCGAATTCATGTCTGTGTATGGAAGAGGTAAGAAATGTCTCACGTTTAGTGTACATAATTTCTAAAGCATTGTGTTTTCCTTAATAGTTTGCCTGAATGTACATAACATAAAGGGCAATGAAGATCCTTGGAAAGGTTCTAGGTAGTGTGATCTTGTGAATAAGTTATTGGGTGGCAATAAGCTTATGTCAGGATTCAGTTGGTTAAGGGTTGCTGTTCTTCCATCCAGGGACAGCACAGAACAGCACTTGAGGAAGTAACCTACAACCACTGTCAACATGAAGCTCCACTCCCCTAGAAGCTGCCGTACGGGGAACAGCAGGATGGCGCAGTGGGTAGAGGGGCTTGCTGCTAGGCCTAAAGACCCGAGTTTCAACCCCGAGACCCAGAGTAGAAGTGACTCCTGCAGGTTCTTCTCAGACCATCACACACCCATGTGGCAGGGGGGGCTCATGACTGAAACCCAGCGCTTGGGAGGTGGAGGGCGAAGGGTCAGAAGTGTGAGGCCGGCCTGGACGCGATGAGATCCTGCCTTCAAAAGAAAGTGCATCTCTTTACTAAAACATCTTAAAGATTACAGTGGACTCTAGAGTAATCTTTTAGTAATAACTTCGTGAACTCCTCAAGCTGTTCTTGTTGTGATTACCACCCAGGAGGTCATTTCTCCTCCTCCTTCTCCTCCTCCACCACCTCCTCCTCCTCCTCCTCCTTCTCTCTCTCTCTCTCTCTCTCTCTCAGAGGTAGGTTTTTCTAGTTTCCAGTAGTTTCGTGTGGCACTAAAGGAACTCATGCCAGCATGGTCACCTAGCCCTAAACAAATAGCATAGGTCTTATAAATTGTTCTACAGTTCAACAGGCTGATAACTTAGATTAGGTAAGCACTAAAATTCTTGCAGCGTAGAAATCATTTCTTATTGCTTACTGTGTTCCTAATCACCTGGTAGCTTAGTGTGCCCTGTGATGAAAACAGACTCTTGACTACATTTTGGTTGCATCTCTGGATTTCCCCTGCCACTTTTCAGAAAGATTGGCAGTACTTTGTCCTTAGTTTACTTAAAGGCTGTCAATAAAAGCTTCTACTTGAGAGTGAACTGGCCCACGGGACGCTTGTGACTGTGCATTGTCATAATAAAGTGGAAAGGAAGTCTAATGATCTGTTCATCTGGAATTCTTTACTCTCGCTGTTAGACGGTCGGTAGCCACCCTCCCAGCAGCCCCTGGAGTTTCATCTTAACTGCATATCCTGCTGTTTTGCTTGTGGGGAAGAACACAGGCTGGCTGATATTACTGTGAGTGCTCATGGGGGTGCTGGATGCCGGGAGCCTCTGTTCTCCACCTCGGCTCTCCGCTCTTTTCTTTCTGTCATTCAACATTCCAGGCCCTTCATTCAGACAGTACCAACAGGATGAGCATGGCACACATGAAAGTTGTCAGGTCAGTGATGGCAGTGTGAAGGACATCTTAATTGTGAGCAGGCCTGAGGCACCCCTCACATTTGGCTTTGTCTTCCAAAATATATTGATTGATTGGCTTTTTTTTTTTTTTCATTTTTCTATTTCCCTGTCACTGTTGATTTAAGCATTTCTCATTATTTTACAATAATGAGAAATTTCTACTGGAAACTATGTAGGGACTGAGAGAGCTCAGTTGGTAAGTGCAGCATGAGCCCACAGCTTTGACCACAGCACACTGCATTGTGGTCTTGGCTCCAGTGACCGGTTAGGAAGAGGTCAGTAGAGTTGAGGAAAGTGGCCAGAACATTGTAGGTGGGTTTACTGCATGTCTGCCTCTATTCGCACCGTGTGACCTGACAGAATAAAAGCTGGTGATTCCGTGGCCTCAGACTGGGTCGTGGTTCTGGTTTATTCTCTGCACAGGCCTGTGTGACAGGACATCTAGAGCCGGCAGCCTGCTTTTGCCAGGAGAACCGTCTAAGAACACCGTCCTGTGTTTAGAGTTTGAGCTTTCTTAGTCACACAAACTGATGACTTTAAGCAGATTTTATACCCAACGGCTTTTCCTGAACTGTTTTGTTAATTTGTCTTTATATTAAAATTTGACTCACATTTTGTTTTGTTTGTTCATACAGAGGGTCTCCCTGTGTAGCCCTGGCTGGCCGGGATCTGCCTCTCAGGTGCTGGGAGGAAGGGTGTACAGAGCACCACTTGCTTACAGTTTGTTGATAAATTTCCGAAACTTAGAAATAACTTACGTAAAAATATCTTTAAGCTGAGTTGTATAACATTTGAAATTTGAACAGGGCTGCAGCCATGCTTGGACCTAGATGTCCAAGAGGCTTATTCTGACTTGAGTCCATTTCTTAGACAACAGCTTTGGATCTAACTTTCTTTCTGGCATCAGTGGTTTCCTTAGCCAAACTTAGCCACTGAAGTCACTGTAACTGAATCCTTTATCTGCACAGCACTGGACTCAAATAGGCTAAGAGGAGAGTAAAGCCATGAGGCCAGAAGGTGGAGGCGCCCGCGTGCCCCAGCCCCAGGAGGCCATTTGTGAACAAAGCCCTGAAGTCCCCTGGCTGGAGAGCTAGTGCAGTGCTTTGTTAGACCTTCTCCTTGAGGTTTGAAACAGAAACAAAAAACTTAACTTGGGGTCTAAAAGCATTACAGGAGTTGTGCTAGGAAGTGATAATGACGTAAATGGAAATGAAACCTAGACATTAGCGTTCAGGGGCAGTTAAGTTACAGCCACCCCAAATCACAGGCGCTTGGGGTCAGTGCTTTGTTAAGAGTGTCCCTGGGGCAGGTCTGAAGGGTTCGTGAAGGGCTCAGTCTGTGCTTACGTGAGAGCTCAGTCAAAGCCACCAGCAAGGTCTGCCTTGGATAGCCAACCTGAAAGGCAGAGTTACGGACCTCTATGTTTGGATAGAGGGAAACGTAGGAAAGAGCCAAATCGACAACTAAAAGGTGTTGGTGTGACGAGAGTAACAGGCCAAGCAAGCTCCCCGTCATTACAAGGAAGAGGTGGAGAAAGCTACTGGAGAGATCACATCTGGGACACAAATGACGTCAGATCTTGAGATTGCGAATGGAGGGTAGGAAGAACCTGCTTTAACTTGTCCTGACAACCAGGTTGACAAGTCAGTTTTTTCTTTTTATTTTTTTTTGCGGGGAGTTGTTTGAGACAGGGTTTCACTGTGTAGCTTTGGCTGTCCTGGAACTCACTCCATAGACCAGGCTGGCCTCCAACTCAGAGCTCCACTCTCAAGTGCAGAGATTGAAGGCGCGCGTGCCTCCGCCGCCGCCGCTACCACCCCCGCGCAGCTGACAAGTTAGTTTTGATCTTCTGGGTGGGCCCTGGGCAAAGGCGTGACACCGCAGGTTTGAGAGGCAAACTGCCGGGACTGTGCCCTTCTGTTTCTGAACCGAGGGAGAGCTTACGTCAGTCACCGAGGAGACAACTTGCAGAGGTCTCACCCAGGCTCTAGATCCAGAACGCTGTAGGGCCTGATCTCCAGCAGACTTCACATGGCTTGGGGTGACTTCTACAAGCCTCGGTTTCCCTCTTTGTGAAAAACAAGAGTTGGTGTGATTAAATCCAAACACTGTAGTAACAGTTTGGGCCAATTTAGTAACCTATAATTTATAAGAAATGACTTTTTAAAGGCATAAGAATAAAATAGTTTATTAAAGGAATAGTACATACAAGACATCTTTTCTCAGGTACTTCCAAACAATAGCAATACTAGATTGGAGTTAACGCCTGTATATAAAAGGTGTGCAGAAAGAAACATGCCTTATCAGCTTCCGCTGTACTGGGTGTGGCTGTAGGTGACCTCCAGAAATGAGCCGCACGGCATCAGGGCACACGTAAATTCATTCACTCAGCTCATCTCGCAGACTGCCGCTGTAACGTCTACGCCACTGCTCAGCTCTGAACAGCGAAAGGCTAGAGATAGGGTCTCGAGACAGAAGCGAACATGTTGCTTTTCTAGAACTACCCACTTATTACTATATTTTGATAGGTTATATGCCCTCACCAAAATCAAGCCCCTTGGTAAAGGAACCGCCCACTTTACCTTCAGTCTAAACTAATAAGACTACCATGTTTTGTGATGTTAGCCACTTACAGTAAAGAAAATAGAAACATTGTTAATAAATAGGCACCGCACTGCAGGTCCCTCAGGGCAGCTTCTGTGTCCAGCCGCCGGGCGGTGATGGAAGAATCTGCTTTTCTCCTTACAAACTTAAGGGCGCTACGCGGGAGGCGCATTTCCCATCAGGTGAATTTGTGCAAGTATGTTCTCTGCGAATACACCCTGGCATCAGCTGATCGTGCATTACAACATTTTAACAACAAGGGATGGTGAGGGCAGATGTAACTCAGTGCCAGAGCGCCTGCCTGGCACAGACAGACTCCTGGGTCTCACCTCCAGCTCTGCAAAACACACAAAGGGAAGGGTCTGGCTCAGTCCATTGAGCAGCCTGTGGTACTTGAACATGGTGGCATTTTTACAAACAGCATACCCAGACATCAATGTTTTGATTGCTAATTCGCACTTTTATCAGAAAGGCTCATGTTGAAAACGGTGCATACGTAAAGCAGTCACTGCTCCACACCACGACACAGCATTGAGCGGATTGTCCTCACTTACCCCTCGACTACGCTTCTGTTTGCCTTTGCCTGCCAGGTCCCCTGCTGCCAACCTTATTCTGCCACCTAGAGTTGCACCTAACCAAAAGGAGTTCTTCCAAGGTCAGCCTAATGTGGCAGCCGCCACCGCGGTCTGAGGTTAGAAGCATCTGAGTCCCTCTCCCTGGGAGACTGCTGACCTTTTGAGAGTGCTGACAACGTCCAGACCCGCCATCTTCGGGGACAGCTCACTGAGTGTACATTCATTTACGATCCTTTTTCAGAGAGATTTGGCAGAGGAAAAGAAAATGGAGCTCATGGGAACTCAGTGGAGAAGAGGGCCAGAAGACAAAGGGAGCTGCTGGGGCCAGCAGTTGGCACCTGCCAAATAAATGAAAGGCAGGCCTGCCGCCTGTCACCATGGCATACTGACTTTCTCAGCAAACTACAGACTCAGTCTCATGAACTCCTTTCTACCTTTTAAGACATTTTACTTCCCAGGACAATGATTCTATGATAAAACAAGGCTTGTGATTGTAGTGTCTTCCAGCACAATTTAAAACAAAAGGTCTCAGTGATAGACCCCAAAGGACAAGTTGTGATGCCCATCCTCGCCCCCCGCTGTTTAAATAGCTTTATTACAGATACATCCCATTGATGAGGTAGTCGGATTCCTCGGATGTAATGGGACGCGCTTTCTTGAGTTTCTGCTTCACCAGGCGAAGCCGGCACGTCACCATGAGAAGTAGCAAAGCAGTGATGACCAGACCCAATGCCAGGGGTAGCACTGCACCTGTGTAAGGTTGGAAGGAAAAGTGCTGGTCAGTGGTTGGCAACAGTGAGCTACTGGGGATTATGTGACGAGCACTTGGCATGCATTATTTTTTGTTTTTTGGGGTTTTTTGTTGTTTGTTCGTTCTCTGTGGCGTGTTGGCTGTCTTTGAACTCACTTTGTAGACCAGGCTAGCCTCAGACTCACAGAGATCCACCTGCCTGTCTCCCAAGTCCTGGGATTAAAAGGCTTGTGCCACACTGCCCGGGCATCGGCATGCATTATTTTACCCCCTCTGACTAGCTCCCTTCGATGCTATTCTTACTGTTGGTTCTCTGATAAAGGCACGGAGAGGTCAGTTCCCCTGTGTGCTTATGTATTGTAGGTCTAGTCTTAAATCCAGACCTCTTAAAAACTAAATTCTCTAGCAGGTTCTTAAAAAATGTGCACTGAGATCATCTTATCCCTTATCTCATTGGATATCCTAGAGACTATAACCATGAGAAATGTTTTCCATTATTAGTCGTACATGACATTTATGGATTTCAACATAATCATCTTCTCATTAGCTATGGTCTAACTCCTAATTTCTGGTTCTTGCAGAGTTTAGGATATTCATTTCCAGGGCTGCAGAGGTGGTTCCGTGGTTAAGAGCATGTGTTGCTCTCGCAGAGTTCCCTGCATCCACATGGCAGCTCACAATCACCTGTAACTCTAGTTCCAGAGGATCTGATGACCTCTTCTGACCTCCATAGGCACCAGGCATTCATGTGGTACATAGACATACATACAGACAAGACACCCATATATCAAAATAGTTTTTTATTCATTTTTTTTAAATCCAGAGGTTCTGCTGTCCTATAGTAGAGCATTTATTGAAAGTTAACTTCAAATTAAAAGTAACGTTGAAAACTATGCTGGTGTAACTTTGGCCTTCCTTCGGAGCTGGCCGTGGGTGGCGGACCGGAGGAGCTATAGTTTCCCAGAGTCTGGACGAGGCAAGGTACCTCTGTCTCCAGTCAAGCTCGGCAGCCTCTATTCTTAGTCTCCTGTACGCTGAAGTGGGGCCAGGTCTGTGATGAGATAGTGAGGCTGTTTGGAGGAGCCAGCATCTCCGTGTGTAGCCAGATTCTGAGACATTTCACTTTGTTTACTCACTCTATTTTGATTAGTAGCTTTCCATGTGCCGGTCACTGGCCTAAGTGCTAGTAATCAAAGTAAGCAGCTTTTTATTTGTTACTCACAAACATGCCCAGCCCCAAGGACAAGCTAAATCCTAAGTGCCAGCTTCAGAGCTGACAACTGCTCACAACCACGTGAGCCGGTGCCCGGCACTCATTTCACAAACGATGGGAACCGAGGCATCCAACGCTGTGCAAGCCTGTGGTCGAGTCCTTTGGTGCTCATTGCTTTGATGGACATGAGAACATGTCTGAATAATCTAAATCTGTGTAGACAGGCATTTACTAAAAAGACTGCAGTGAAATATTGTTACAAAGACAAGAGTTGTGTTTAGAATCTAATGGTGGGAAGAAGTGTCTGGCTGGTAAGGTTTTTGTTAGAGTGATTTGATCTCATGGGGAGCTCAGTTTGGGGGAGGGAGGAAGATAAGTTTTCTTGAATCTATGTGTATGCTAGAAGGCAGTGGTCTCCAACCTTCCTAATGCTGTGACCCTTTGATACAGTTCTGATTATCTATGTGGCAGAGCAGCCTGGAGATGGCCAGAGGAACCATCTCACATGGCCTTAGACGACCCTTTTGTTCAACAGGCTGAGAATCACTGCTGTAGGGATCCAGGGTTCCCTGAGGCTCTTGATTATCTCGTATAGATATGCAGAAGCAGTGAATGAAAGTGAGATCAAGAGATAGGAAGAAGTAACAGGAACAAGTGCCAAAGGGCAAGAGTCAGAACACAGAAAAGAATCACAGAGAGTGGCTCTGGTAAAAGGGATGCTCTGAAGGGCTCAGGGTGGCGCCTGGAGGGCCCACTGTATTAGCAAATAGAAATTTATTTACAGGAGTCTGGACTATTTTCTTTAAGAGACCTGATTGCTTGCAGCCACAGATGATATGAACTAGTGGAGAGAGGGAGACTAGCAGATGATGACCAATGCAGTTGAGGAAAATGGCTACATCAAGCCGGGAACCTTTTGGAAGAGTGGGGGGTGGGGGAGATAGAAGGACCTGGAGGGGACAGGAATTCTCCAAGAAGATCAACAGGGCCAACTAACCTGGGCCCGGTGGGGCTCGTGGAGACTGAAGCACCAACCAAGGACCATGCGTAGACTGGACGTAGCCCCCTACACAGAAAGATATACCCAATGCGCAGCTTGGTCTTCATGTGGCAGCCCTAGTAAGGGGAGGAGGGCTGTCTCTGATAAGGACCCTGTTGCACGCTTTTTTATCACTTCTCCCTGGAGGGGCTGGCTGCCTTGCCAGGTCACCAGGAAGAGGATGTGCTCAGTCCTGATGTGACTCCATGTGCTGGTTGGGGAGGAGCTCCCCTTCTCTGAGGGGTAAAAGAGGAAGGAGGGGGAAAATGGGAGAAGGTGGGACTGTTTGAGGGTAGGTAGCTGAGGTAGTTTTCCTCAGACAGCCTTAAAGCTCGCTGTAGGTATAGCTGGCCTTATCTTGACATGACCTGGAGCTGATTTCACACTAAAAGTCTTTTAAAACTCCAAGTCAGGATCAGAATACCAAGATAGTCCTGTGTCTAGAGCATAAGGAGGGGATGTGGAAGTTGCTTTAGTGCCTCTGGGCATCAAGTTTTAGGGTAAGGAAACCTGCAGCAAATGTACAGCTTAGAAAGCGGTTCTAGAATCATCTCAAACAGAATCATCTCCACACCCGCAGCTCTGCAGTCTGGGAGCATCTGGGGCTCTGGGGGCTTTAGCAGCCACTCCTGGCTACTAGAGTCTTCATGATGAAAAAGTTTTCAAAGGGTTAAGCGGCCTGCAAGTGTCAGCCTGTCCATGGAAGGTCCTTAGCCAGAGTCTGGATTGATCAAAGATGAATCCAGTGTTTAGGCTAAAGGCAGCAAGCAAATTTTGAGTGGACATCTCAATCTCAATCCTAACCCTGTGACTCAGGCTCACCCAGGGTGACAAAACAGATAGGAAATTCATGAAAATTTCTATTTAACAAATCAAGTATGAGGTTGCTAATTCTTGTTTAAGGCTCTCTCTCTTACACACACATATACCTATAACGTACTACTTGCCAGAATGCTGAAACTTATTCTTTCTAAATTGTATGTATGTGCACTTGTGTGCAGGTGCGTGTGTGTGCACACACCCATCTCCATCTTCCAAGGGCTGGGTTCCATATCTGTGTGACTGTGCCCTGCTCCTCCGTGGTTGCCACAGAGCCATACTACTGAGGTCCATGTTCTTGTATGGTGGCACTTTACTGGCTGGACCATTTGCCCAGCCTCTTATCTCTTTGAAACAGGATTTTGCTTCTGAGTCCATGCTGGTCTCATACTCGTGAGCCCCCCCAGGCTGCAATCCTCAGGAGTCACAGGCATGTTCCTCCACGCCTCATTTATTTGTTGCTGTTTAGTCCTTAGAGAACGTATTTCCATATTTTCTTCCTTTTTTGAGACAGGGTTTCTCTGTGTAGCCTTAGATGTTTTAGAACCTTGGAACTCACTCTGAAGACCAGGCTGGCCTCAAACTTAGAGATCTTCCTGCCTCTGCCTCTCAAGTGCTGGGATTAAAGATGTGCACCACTACCGCCTGGCTCTTCCATAGTTTCAGTTTGGGTAATTTGAAATTCTTCTTTCCCTAAACTCCTTTTAAAACACAGTGATAGAATTGTCAGTGACCAGCTAACGTGACATCTCTCTTACTGATACCGGTGCTTAAATGTGTATTAAGATGTCTTAATAAATTCCAACTCTTTCTAAAAAAAAAAAAAAAAAGCTAAGTTGATGAAATATTCTGCTTCTATGAATGGGAATGATGGTCAAGGCATCTAAGCAACTAGAATGAGCAGCAGTGAATTAGAACTGAGCTCTGAGAGCCGTGGCCATGGGCTCCACTGCTAATAGGTTATAGCGAGCTTTAGCCTAACATCCTGAGACAAGGCAGATGCAATGGGCCAAGCAGGCTGCAGGGGACCCAGGCATCAGCTGTGCAAACACTATTTTGGTACTGTCCAGCTATAAAAGGAGATGAGCAATGTTGTTCAAATACTAGGGCAAAAAGACAGCTTTGTCCATGTTTAGATGGGTGATTCAGGAATTGTGCTCTGTTCTGCTGGGTCTGCTTGGTGATTTCATGTGCAGGATTCAGGACGAAAGCCTTTCTTTCCTACCGGACTGTCAATGTGTTTCCTGGGGATGGAGCTGTACTTCCAAGTGCTGCCGTCGTACCTGCCGCCAGTACTCTGCATATCCCTGTCATGTGCTGCCATCAAGAGCAGAGCCTCTTCCTCACTCTGCTCTCTCACACACAGCTCGGTCTTAGCAGCCACCATTCCTAACCAAACCACGCACTATACTCTAACGCTCCACAGCCGTCCCCTGAAGCGTCTCCCCGCTAAAGTCACTGGGACCCAGAGACAGGAACCTGAGTTGAGTGGCAGAGCCAGAATTCGAACTATGGCCCTGGCTGTCCTGGAGCTCTGTAGACCAGGCTGGCCTCGTACTCAGAGATCTGCCTGCCTCTGCCTCCTGAGTACAGGTAGTAATGGTGTTTGCCACTGTGCCTAGCTGAGCCCATATTCTTAACTTCTGTTGTGGGGCACATGGACTATGCCACCAGGGAAACCCGCATGGAGCTAGAAACGTGTCCAAACCCTGAAAATCTCACATCTTGAGACCAGCAGGAGTAAGGATGCTTCCTTCTCTGTTCTGTCCCTGCATGCCTCAGTGCTCATAGCCTTGTGGCCCTGATCCTTACGTTCTCCAGGTAGCATGCAGCTAGCACCAGAATTCCTCTCCATGCAAATGAAGCATTTCCAGCACCTTGTCCCCAGGCAATGATGTTCACTCACCCAAAAGCTCCTACCCTCTTCCCTACAATAAAGGGCCATTACCCCTCTCCCCCAGTAAAGGGCTGTTGGATCACTGGGAGCTGAAAGGGCATTAGAAGAGCTGTATCAGAGACAGTGATCCCCACCCACCAGGCAAAGCATCGTTCCTTCAAGTCCAGCACTTGTAGACATTGGTGCCTGTATGCCCCAAAGGGAAGAAATGGACCCCGGGCTGGAACAACACCCTATGTCACAATGTGACTTTTCCCACAGAGGGACCCCTGGAAGGGAATGTGAGCTAACGTGAGAACCAAGGATGGCAGGCTAGTGTCAAGGGCACCATGATGCACTGTGGCCTTGAAGATGAGAAGACAGTCCTGGTAGATGGGTGCTCTTCAACATGACATCCAGCAAGGCCTCAGGCGCTCCTGGGCACCTCACTGCTCCCTCGTGTGTTTCCAAGTGACCTGCAAGGTGCTTACACTGACCTGCTTCTGGGGCTGGGTGCTCCCCTCGCACTTGCTCGCTCTTGGACTTGAAAATGTAATTTCCATCTTCTTGGTTCTTTCCTGAGGAATTGCTGTCTGTGGGGAGTAAACAGACATATGTTAAAGGGAAGTTTAAAACCTCAGGAAGCAGGCATGGAGTTACAGCGCTGTTTACTTTACAGTTTAGGGTGTCTGTCTGTCTGTCTGTCTGTCTGTCTCAGTGTGTGGCATATATGTTGGAGCCCAGAGAGGCCATTTATGAATCGCCTGATGTGGGTGCTGGGAACCAGACTTAGGCCCTCTAGTTAACCACTAATTATCCTTTCTAGTCCCTTATTTACTTTTTAAAAAACGGGATGTAGAGAAAGGAGTGGGAGGATTTATTTTTAAGTGAACATAGGCCAGGTGGGCATGGTGGCTCGTGCTTCCGATTCCAGCACAAAGGAAGATGGCTCTCTCATGGGATCCTACATGAAGTGTAGTGCAGGATATTTGATCACATTGTGAACCCTGAGACTGTGAACTGGAAAAACCTGTTTCTAACTGAGGCATGGCTCAGTTTTTCATCCTCTATCTCTCTGTTTACCATAAACTTGTGGTTAGGCTCAGCTCTAGCACACACCTTTAATCCAAGAGCTAAATAAAGTCAATCATAAGGCAAGAGGCAGAGCAAGCAACTGACAGGGAGTACTTAGAAAGGAGGGACATTAAGTTGAGGGTGGTCAGACAGTGTGGAGAAGGAGAAAGCCTTCTCCCTCGGGGATCTCAGCTGAGGAGGGAGGTCGGCTGGGTGCTTTCTCTGCCTCTCTGAGCAGACAAAGTAGGCTTTGAATCTGGCTCCTGAGCCTACTGGTAAAATAGAACGACTGGGACTTTCTATAAAACGACAGAGGTGAAGAATGAAACTTGGTCAGGATCACTTCAGGAGCTCGGTCAAAACCTCTAGAGTCTGATCTTGTGGTTTATTCTTCTTACACATTTAAGCACAGTAAAACTCTGGGAGAAGGTTTCCAAGTGACACACAGTAAACATAGAATTGAGGGGTTTGCAGAGCATGTTAGGCTTGTGTCCTACCACTGAGCTATTTCCTAGCACCCCTTATTCGTTCTCATACCGAGGTACCGATAAGCTTCGAAAAGGCCCTCTCCAAATGGTCTGGCAGTAACTTGAACAACCTTAAGTTGATTATCATTTTTTACACTGATGGAGGAAAGATGGCGACTCTGCTGGGGAAATAAGACTTCTGGGTGGGGGAGGGGGACACAGTGGGGTCCCCAGAGTTATGTTAGAGCGCACAAGGCTCTGCCTGGTTTACCTTCCTAGAACCCCCATCACTGCTCATGAATATTCAAATAGTTTCCTGTAGGTGTTCTAGGATCACCATCTCTCCCTGTGCCCAGGGGGGTGGGAAAGGTGGGGAGCTGGGCGGGGGTAGCTTGTTCAAGAGGGCATGGAGATAGATTACTGAAGACCAAGGAGTTTCCTAGGGGAGTTAGTAGCATTAGGGACAGGCAGACAGAGGGCAAGCGTTCCAAGAAAATGTCAGTCTCCAATTCCAGAGACAGATGGTATGGTGGGGGAGCTGAAGAGACTCTTCTGACTCCTTAAGGCAGGGAGGCCTGACAGCAAGAGCCTCGATCTGGGTGCTCTTATTCTCAGAAGGCTGGGAAGGGGGTGGGGAGCAGGATTACATCCTGGCAATGCCGGAACAGCAACACCTATCTGATGGAAACTCACTTCCCGGGGTGGAGTCGTGTCCGTAATGTCCTGCTAAAGGGCGCATATCTGTGAGAGGGCATTCCAACATTGCATTCTTGGAGTACAGGATAGATAAACCTCCTCACACTACGTATTTATTAGATCCCTGGTGCCATCTTGGAAGGGCACAAGCTCTTACAGCTCTTCCATAGATCACATTTCCATACATCCAAACTACCTTCCAAGAACTGTGAATAGATTCTGAACAGTTCCCCCATAATGCAAAATAACACAAGTGCTGCTCTCTATGAGAAGTGCAGGGCCACAGAAGTAGTGATGATGCTGGGTGAAGAGTGGAAGGGCCATGTGGTCTGATTCGTGGTGGAATGACAAACATGATTTTCCCGTGGAGCAAGCTGTCTTGACCCGTGAGAATGAACCTGCTGTTGAGTAAGGGACAATCTCCTTCCAGCCCAAGCAGAACTGGACAGAGGAAATGCAAGTCTGTTTAGGGATGCATTGTGGATGCCAACAAGTTGGGTGTTCCCAACTTGTATTTTTGGTTATTACTTTAAAAACAGGGAGGAGAGATATTCCTGGACGGGCAGATACGATTGTGCCTCAGTGGTTGGTGCTCAAAAGAGCTAGTAGAACCTGAAGGTTTTCAATCTCTCTCAAGAAGATGATGTCCACCAGTAATGTTGTAAGAAATCCCTTCAACAGAGAAGGAAAGAAGCCCAGAACCAAAGCACCAAGACATCTATGTTCCACATGTCCTGCAACTCAGACTCTGATGTATTCCTCTGAAGGGACAACGCACTAAGAAAAGCCTGGAGGAGGCTGCAATAGGCTAAACTTATGGCCAAGAGCATGAAGAAGCCAAAGAAAAATGCCAGGACAGATTGCCAAGAGGTGTTGGCTGTTCTCATTGGAGCTTCTATTTCTCAGTCCAGTCCAAAACAAGTCTTAAAGAGTAGCAACTATCCTTTTTGTACCTTTGGCCTCCTGGCTGCTGAGCTGGTTCCCCTTTCTCCCCTTTCTCCTTTCACCCCTTCCCCACATGGCCCAGCTCAGTTTGTCCTAGATGTCGCAGTCCCTGCCCCTGGCTCTGCTTTCCCACCCACCTATAATAAGCTTTCTCCTCCATTATAAAAACAAAAAGTAAATGATCAGACTTGAATCTCAAAGTAAAGAAAGCTTTTAAAGCTCATAGAGTAGCTTACAATCTAGGAAGCCCTGAGTTTGCTTCCTGAGTTTACTTGTTTATATAAATAAACAAGTAAAAAAAAAATGTCCTGAAAACAAATGCCTTTGATATAACAGTTACCCAAGGATGAGCTATGGTGTGAGGCTTTGGCATATTTAGTAGAGGAAGATTGTCACACCTGCATGCAGAAATTTTTTTTTTTTTTTTTTTTTTTTTACAAGTTTCATCCCAGTTCCTTGAAGGGCTTTGTTGATCTGCTGTGCTACCCATGAATTCTTAAGTTCCCAAAATCTAGAGCCACGTCAGCGGGCACACAGCGCTCGATTACGCCACTCTGCAGGCCTGGAAACCAGATTTCCTTCCTCCAGCTAGAACGGATACAGGGAGAAGCCTTGTTAATGAGCGACTCGGCCCACACAGAGGACAGCACCTGCCGCTGCAGTCACCTTCAGTGACAATCCGCCATTGTACCTTGAGGCGCCAAGCAGACACCGGCCACACTGGAGCTCTGTGCTCCCAAATGCCGGGGGCTCAGGGCACTCTGGCATGCATTCACCGTGTAACTTATACATGCCCTATATGATCTTTAAAAACTGTGTCTGAGGCTGAGGGAGTATGTCAGTGGTTCAGTGTGTGTGCTGCATGTACAAAGCTGAGTTTAATTCTTAGCACACACAAAAGATGGTGCCTGTATTGAGCACATACAGAGATTCCTTTTCTTGTCACTGGTCCCTAAAAATACAGCATAAGAATTAGCTATTTAGTACTTAGATTATATAAGGAATTACATGTAATTTGGAGGTGGTTTCCAGCACACAGGAAAATACATGGAGGTCACATACAAGTATAGTGCTGTTCTTTTTTTAATACTTACCTTGTATGTATGTGGGAGGGCATGCATGCATGCCCTGGCCCATGTGTGGCGGTCAGAGGATGGCCCGCAGGCCTCTGTTCTCTCCCCCGCCCCGGGCATGGCCTGGGCTCAGCTGTGAGGTTCTGCCGTGAGTTCCTGCGCTCACCACACTCTGTCGCTGCGCTGTCTAATTGAGTACTCTTATAGCTGGGATTTGAGCAGCTTGGAACTTTGGTTTTCACGGGTCCTGGAACCGTTTTTTGGGGGAACACCAAGGGAGGACTGGTTTTACTAGGCATTCCTTTCCATAAATCAACACTTTGTTTCTTTTCAGTGCTGGGGATCAAATCAAGGCCCCTGGGTTTAGGACAAGTGCTCTTCCACATATCTGTGACTCTGGAGCTCCTAAACTGTAATTAGCTCGAATGTCAGGGTTGTTTTGTTTGGCCTTCATTCCAATTTACATCATTCCATATTTGGAGTACATTTCCCTCCTGGTCTTCAGGCATAAACTATATGAGTCATAGTAACATCAGAAAAGGAAGACTAACCACGGAGAACTCGAGTTGAGGCTCACCTGGCTTGACAGGGACGATGTGGCTCTCTGGGACCCTCTGGGTGGAGTGAACCCTCTTCTCCGTGTGGGACAGGGTAACTGGTTGGTTGTGCGCAGGAGCATCCTGGGATTTTTCCACCCGGGGGTCTCCTCCACCTCCAGTCAGTCTTGTGGTTCCCGGCTGGGCAGAAGCAGCCACTGTGTGTGTTGCCATCTTGCGGTCAAGGCCCACTGTGGAAGAACTCAGTTACATAGATTCCTTCCCTTGCTCTCTTTCCTCCCTTCCTTTCTTGCATGTGTGTGTGCATGTGTGTGCACGTGTGTGTGTGCATGTGTGTATGCTCGAGCAACCAGAGGTCAACCCTGTTGTTCCTCAGCTGCCATCCACCTGTTTTTGAGACAGTCTCTTACTGGCTTAGAACCCGGAACACACCAGGTGGGCTAGGCTGGCTGACCAGCAGGCTTCCGGGATCTTCTTGTCTGCCTTCTCAGAACCTGGACCCCTGCCACACACCATCATGCCCTGCCACACTTGCCTTTTCACATGGATGCTGAAGAACCTTCACCTCAGCCTTTGATTTCTCTTCTGAACGTTAACTAAAAATTGCTATCTGCAGTGAATTAAAGTCATGGATATTTTAGACTAATCTCCTACTCAGCTAGAACGTGCAGGACCCAATAAAAACCTACAGCTTAGCTTTGAAGTGTGCACTGTGTTCTTTCGTCTTCCCGTTGCTGTCCTAACATGGACAAGGAGAAATCCAACGGTAGGTCGTTTCTGTTTTCAGTCTCTCTACTTGGCAGCAATGGGGGTTAAACCTTTTTTTCCCTTTCTTCCTTACATTAGCATTTTATTGAGTTATTTTCTACAGCTCTTCTTTCTTTTCTTCTCCTTCCTGCCTTTTTTTTTTTTTTCGAGATAGGGTTTTTCTGTGTGACCCTGGCTGGTCTGGAACTCACTCTGTAGACCAGGCTGGCCTTGAACTCAGAGATCTGCCTGTCTCTGCCTCCCAAGTGCTATGATTAAAGGCGTGAGCCCCTACACCCAACTCCAGCTCTTCTTTCTTATGGTTCACTTTCAAGTATATGACTTTACAAAACTGATTGGTAGGTCTAGCTTAGCCATACCCCAATGTCCTCAAAAGTGTAAAAGCAATACCAAGTGTGGTATGAGCCAATTCTTATAATCCTAGAATTTGGAAGGCTAAGGCTAGAGAACTGTGAATGTGAGGTCAGCCTGGGATACATGGCAAGACTGTATCTCACACACTCACACACACACACACACACACACACACACACACGTCATCAAGGAAAAATGCTTCAGTTTTGTTTTTTTTTTAACTGTATTGCACTCTGGAGATCAGAGGACAACTTGTGAGACCTGAGTCTCTCTTCCCACCATGTGGAACCTGGGGATAGAATTCAGATCATCAGGCTTCAGCAAGAGCCTTTATTTAAAACTGTTATCTTGCCAGCCCTATTTGAGGTTTTTAAAAGTGTATGTTATGCAATATTTTAAAAATAAGAAAAACCTTTGGAAAATTGAAAAAAATCACATGCAATGCCAAACATTTATTGTCTGCAACTCAGACTTAGCCTCAGTGAGTTCTCAAGCATAGATTTTTTTCTCCCCACAGGAAATTACTTTTGAAACAAGCAATGAAAGAATTCAGGGCTCCCATTTTATCCCAAGAACCCTGACACACCTGTGCTACTCCTTCCAGATTCCTGCCTGCCAAGACCATGCACCTGACTCACAGTTTTGACAGAAGTCCTCATCAGAGCCGTCTGGACACTGCCTCACTCCATCACAGGCCCAGGCGATGTCGATGCAGCAACCACTGTCACAGAAGAAATGGTAGCGAGAGCAAGCGCTGGAGCATCCTGTTTGTGAACAAGTCTCAGGTCACAGGATGCAGGGCAAGTTAGCGTCCCCCCAAGATGACTGGGGAGGGAACACAAAGCAGGGTGAAGTGACGGTGATAACGAGGACATAACAGAACGGGAGCAACAGGGTCGAGGGTCCCTCTCTCACGCCTCACTGAACTCTCAAGGCTGCCCCAGAGCTCTTGAAAGTCGTTCTCTGAGCCTTTGTTGCCATTGTTCCCCTGCGCACTTTACATCCACTCGTCCACCCATCTCGGGGCCTCCTTCTCAGCCGAGAGCATCCCAGACCTTTGGCGACCATGCTTCAGTAGCAGCGACATCATTTTACATATTCTGTGTCTTGAATTCTTTTTGTCCTTTTTCTTTCTTTTTGTTTTTTTGAGACAGATTTCCTGACACAGGCTGACCTGGAACTAGCTCTGTAGACCAGGCTGGCCCTGAACTCACATCGATCCACCTGCCTCTGCCTCCTGAGTGTTGGGACTAAAGGCATGTACCACCACCACCCAGCAAACTCTTTTTTTTCTAAGTAAGACTTTTTTTTTAACCTGAGATTACCTTTCTGAGGTTGACTCCTACACGTAAACAACCAGATTGTTGCAGAGGACAATCTGTAGCCACTGGCTGGTGTGAATATATTTTGGAAAACAATGGCATTTCCCCCCTGGAACTGTCTGTAGCTCCAGTTCCAGGGGATCCGACACCTTCACACAGGCATATTCACGGGCAAAACACCAATGCACATAAAAATGCACATAAAAATCGAAGCCAAATAAACCTAATAATATATATTAAAAAAAGAGGTGACTCTCAGGTGAAAGATATAAAGGGTATCTAGCTGGAAGCAGGTCTTAAGGTGACCTACAATTTGAGGTGACAGGATGAACTAAATTGCTCTTTCAGGAACACGAGTGGCAAATCATTCGATGTTCCACCAACAGCAAAGCTAAGCACAGTCGATGTGCACAAATGGAATCTAGCACTTGTTTTATTGGAAAGCTATCAACTAGAGACTAGAAAGTGAGTCTATCTGGGTGCAAGGTGACTGGAAGATGATCCCAAAAGAGGAAGAAAGTAAAGAACAGAAATAATGCCGACGTGTGGAGGCAGAGCTCGGAAGTTTGGGCCTGCAGAGTCAGGGACAGCCAGCAGGGGGAGCAAACGGAAGCGCGGGGGCTGATCACCAAGCCCTTAGACTAGCGATGGGAAACCCCTGCGTGCAGGGCTCTCCTGCGGTGTAGTGCTGGAGCTAGGGCTGCATCCACACTTTACTGCTTCTTAAGGGTCTTGGTAAACACACATCTCCAATCTACCCATAAATAATGCGCACGCGCTCGGGTTCTGAGCCACTTAAGAGGGGTTGCAAGCCGGGCCAGTGGGAGAAGGCGCAGCCTGAAAACGTGAGGGCAGCTCCAGGAGCCCATACGCTGGGAAGAGAAACAGCTCCCTGCTAGTGTCCTCTGACCTTCACACATGCATGTGCGTGGACAGGCACACACGCTGCAGTGAACACCCTCTGTGCATGAACATACATGCACAGAGGATAGAAGGCCTTATTAAATATGATGACAACTTCCAGAAGATTGATAGTGGATAAAAATAAAAGATAAAGTGCCTTAATGTCCCACCCTAAAAATGTCTTCAGTGTCCAGTGGGGTTTGTCCCTATTTGAAACCAGTATTCTAGTTCATATTGAGGTGTTCTCTCGCCTGCTACCTGAAAAGATGGGTCCCCAAGCATTCAGAAGGTCGGTATACTAAATGTCAGTATACTAAAAACTGAACCAGGTTATACTGTGTGTGTGTGCCTGTGTGTGTGTCTGTGTGTCTGTGTGTGTGTATGTGTATGTTTGTCTGTGTGTGTGTCTGTGTGTGTGTCTGTGTGTGTGTCTGTGTATGTGTGTGTATGTATGTGTATGTGTGTGTGTGTGTGTGTGTGTGTGTGTGTGTGTGTATTAAAGAAGACAGAAACACCTGTCTATGCCCCCAGTGAGTGATCAGGCAGGAATAGCACCACACTGATTCCTTTGTTGTTGTTAACTTTTTGAGACAGGGTTTCTCTGTTTAGCCCTGGCTGGCCTGGAACTCGCCCTGTAGACCAGGCTGGCCTCAAACTCATAGAGATCTGCCTGCCTCTGCCTCCTGAATGCTTTGATTAAAGGTGTGTGCTACCACACCCGATTCTATGAAACTTTTGAGTAGGGATTTCACCTGACTCGCACACCTTGCATATTTTAGTCTAACTCTACCCATTAACTACACATTTTTCTTTCTTATGATTTATCATGTGAACTATTGATACAGTCAGGTCTCCCTTCTATCCTGTTATATGGCCTTCCTCCCTGAACCCCATATTTTATTTTTAGTTGATGTACAATAATAGTATATAGATATATGCTATATAATGGTATGTTTTAATGTATGTATTATATACATACATGTATATATGTATGCATATTTTTACTACTGACTAGATCAAGTCAATTAATAAGTCTATCACCTTGCCTACTAATTTTGTTATAGTAAGAATAGTCAAACATTTAAACTCAGTCTTCTGGCAATTTTGGAATATACATTACTTTCAGCCAGAGTCACCATGCTATAAAGTAGAGGTCCCTAAAACTTTTCCTTCTATTTAACTGGAGTTTTGACAAGCATTTCCTACATAATGAACCCAGCTTTAGTAAGCACCATTGTACCCTCTGTTTCCATTGGCTGGACTGTTGAAACAGTCTTCAGTTTCAAACACACATGTCAGAAAGATCCCCCCCTTTTTTAAAGACACAAAATCCTCTCCTAGGAAAGCCAGACGCTGTCTTTAACAAGGTCAAAGAGGAAAGGCAGAAGGTCAGCACACAGGGCCCACGAGCTCATAGTCTGTGCTCTGAGAATGTTCTTCGCACTCTAACCAGTAGGTCCCAATTGTGCTAAATATAGAGCTGTTACATTTTTAAAATATTTATTTATTATTCATACAGCATGCTTCCTGTGCATTTGTGCCTGCACACCAGAAGAGTACCAGATCTTACTATAGATGGTTGTGAGCCACTATGTGGTTGCTGGGAATTGGACTCAGGATCTTTGGAAGAACAGCCAGTGCTCTTAACCCTTTAGCCATCTCTCCAGCCTGAGCTATTATATTTTTAGTAGACTTCAAGCACAAGAAATGAGGTGGAGGAGCTCCTGAAAGGTGTCACCAGGGTGTAAAATCCCATTGGCACCATCCTTCTATGAACATCTGGGTTTTGGCTGGCCTTGGGAAACTCAATGGAAGGACTTTCTTCTCACCTCCAGTGGAGAAGACCCTGGGAAGAACGGTCACAGATACATTGTCGGAGCTTCTCTGACCCACTGAGTCGGTCACCGTCAGCTGGAAGACATACGCCCCTTCCTTCAGGTGGGACAACTGCAGGGTTCCTGCCTGAGGCACCTGTCATATAGACACGTGTGGAGAGGAGAGCTGAGCCCAGGGCCCAGAAGCACACATGAACATGTAAGCTGCCCCACCCCTACAACATGCCATCAGCTCCTCTCTGCTCCTTACAAATGGCAAATGTAAATAACTTTGGAACAGAAATAATAAGTGACAGATGACACTCAAAGTTAGACATAACTCCTAATGTACAAATTGAACCAAAAAGTTGAGACATAGGAAGAGCAACGGAAAAGAGCTCCTGCAGGAGTTCAGTCACTCAAACACTGGAGAGCAGAGGCCATAGTGAGAGATGAAGCAGGCTGCAGGAAACTTTGCTACAGAAGACTCAGCATGAGCCTATCGTATGACAGAGTTCATGCAATTAGCTTCATTAACAGGCACTGAGACAAATGTTCCTATCAAAAGAGAGAATGGTGGGTCAGAAGGAACCACGGCATGCATGAGGAATTCAGTTGGGGTGTCAGATTTTATGAAAATCTACATTAGGCTAGAAGGTGGATGGTCTGAAAATCAATACAAGGGTTTTTTTATACAGAATAAAAGGACAAGCTCAGCATTTTCCAAAAGGAAGACCTAGTGCCAGCGCCTGTGGTGAAGTAGAGACCATTTGCACATGCAGCAGAGTTGACTACCGATGAGCTAGGACAGTGGTTCTCAGCCCGGGGTCTGGCTGCTTTGGGGGCTGCATGTCAGAGATCCTGCGTATCAGATCTTTACACTATGATTCATAACAGTAGCAAATTACAGTTATGAAGCAGCAGCAAAATAATTCTATGAGTGGGGTCACCACAGCATGAGGAGCTGTACGAAAGGGTCACGGTGTTAGGAAGGTGGAGAGTCGAAGACGTGATGTAGAAAGTCAATTTCTGCTCCTGGAAAAGTTAGGCAGAGAGCGGAAATGCTTGGGTGGGGTGCTCTAGGGAGGACTCGTGAGTGACAGGCTGGGAAGGATTCTGAAGAGGTCCAGTCCTGAACAAAAATAGCATGCTGAGATCAGTGCAGTGGGACCAGCTGGTTGTGGCTTTTGTTTTTGTTCTAGTATAAAGTGGCTTTTTACTCTCAGCCTCTAAGGCAGTGGTTCCCAACCTTCCTAATGCTAGGACCCTGTAACACGGTTCCTCATGTTGTGGGGACCCACAACCATAACATTATCTTCATTGTTACTTCATAACTGTATTTTGCTACTGCTAAAAATTGAAATATAAATATCTGATATGCAGGATATCTAAAAAGCAACCCTACAGCCGGTATTTGCTACCATTCGGAATCGTAAAGGAAATATCTGTATTTTTCAATAGTCTTAGGTGATTCCTGTGAAAGAGGCTGGGAAGCCTTTCCCTCAGGGAAGTGGCTTGGGCGAGGTGAACGAGGTTTAGTCTGGAAGCGCTCCCATCTAGAAATGGCTCTAACTGTCTCATGGCTAGTGTAAACAGGTACCCCTGCACAAATGGTTCCTTTCCTTTCATGGCCAGTCTAGCCGTGGCCAGGTGAGCCTGCTGCAGAGCAAGACAGCAGAGGCCAGGACAGCCCAATGCTGCCTTCCTCACTTAGCACAGTGTCCATAAGGAGGGTTAACTGCTGTGTAAAATGCTCCCATATCATGTATAGAAAGAATTCTTTCTATTATCAATTCCTCCTTATAATCTCTTCTTTCATACTTTCTAGGCAAAATTTTAACCCAGGGTAGCCAGGAATTTGTGATGTAGTTTAGACTGGCCTTGAACTTGTGATCCTCCTGCCTCAACCCCCTGGGTACTGGAATTACAGGCATGCGCCATCACATTTGACTGCTACCCAAATCTTATACTAAGAAAAGGAAAAGCTTTTAAAAGATAACCAGAATTATTGAAACACAGTGGAAGTCTTTCCCTTTGGGCTGAAGGAGCAGGACACTGGCAAGCCTTAAAGCAAACAATCAAGACTGTTGACTAAGCACAAAAGGAAGTTTACGGAATAAACCATTTTTAGCATAATCGATTTTATAATTTGTCCTCATTGTATGCATGCTCTGCTTGCTTCCATGCATTTAGGGAAAGGATATTCCAGAAGAATACTTCCTAGAAACATCAGATTTTGTTAGCAAGAATGACATGGGTCACCTTCATGTCCACTGATGGGTCACCCCGCTGCAGCGTCCACTCATAAAGGACAATGGCGTGGTCATCTGTGCTCTCTCGGCCATCCAGAATCACCCCATCTGTGGGCAGGTGCAAAACCACATCCTTCCCGGCCTGGCTGAGTGGAGGCTCATCCTCACCTGTGAAAGAGGAGTGACGTAAGAGGCATAACCCCTGGTTTCCCAACCTACAAAGAGCAGAACAGATCAGTTCATCAAAAACCTCAGAGAATAATAATCAACTGAAGTCTATCTCCGTTAACCCCCACTGTGCCCCCTTCAAGCCCCAAACAATAAACTAGCAAAGTACTCTGATAGGGAATTTTAACTATGAGGCATGAAGAGGAAGTGTGGGGTGCTGGTTCTTTGCAGTACCTAGAGAAAACTAATAATGTATTTTACATCTGTTTAATGGTTTGTTTTCATTTTATGTACATTGGTGTTTGGCCAGTGTGTGTGTCTGTGTGAGGGTGTCAGATCCCCTGGAACTGAAGTTACAGACAGTTGTGAGCTGCCATGTGGGTGCTGGGGATTGAACTCAGGCCCTTTGGAAGAGCAGCTAGTGCTCTTAACTGCTGAGCCATCTCTCCCGCCCCTAATAATAAATATTTAAAACCTTTAAGGGTTTTACATGGAAAAATCAGGAAAGCACTGAAATATTCTGCTTGCCATGAAACAAATTAATTCTGCCTCCCCTAAAGGAAAATCACAACAGTCACTGACTTTTGTTAAGTGGTCCATAGATGTATTTTCTGAGCCCAGGGAAACCCTCACAGCATAACTTGACCTCTGATGACCTCTGAGATAACAATTCCTCCTCAGTTCCTGTCCAGGCCAATTACACTGTTAAGTGTACTTTGAAACAAACCAGAACTTATCTACACAAAAACAGTTCTCTAAGCAAAATAAGTCCTCTTACCAAGAGGGAGCTAAATGTAATTTTGAATTTTCATTATAAAAAATGTAATTGAACAAGTTAAGTACTGTGGAAACATTGATTTGGAAACTGAAGGCAGTGGGTAAGACCTTCGGGCGAAGACTCAAACCAATTGAGACTGAGGATTCGAGGTGGGATTTAATTTAGAGAATGATGTTGAGCTAGTTCACAACACACTGCTATAAATGGAACCTTCCTGCTCTGACCTCCTGAGTCTGTGCCAAGGGGTGCAAAGCCTATAGACTGGTGGGGAAGTTAAGGATGCGAAATGAGGCTCAAGTCGGGCGACCTCCTGAGTCTGTGCCAAGGGGTGCAAAGCCTATAGACTGGTGGGGAAGTTAAGGATGCGAAATGAGGCTCAAGTCGGGCCAGAGAAGGGAAGAGAGGAGGACACGTGAAAGAAAGAGATCATGCATTTCTTTGTTTTTCCTTTCCAGGCCAGAGAATCAATCACTTATTTTTTAAATTGTATCACTCAAGAAAAAAAAACCAAACCCCATATCCACAATTCCAGTCACCATATGACGCTGATGATCAATACAACTGCATTTACACAATTGTAAATCAAGAAATCAAGAAAAAAAAAAACAAACCCCATATCCACAATTCCAGTCACCATATGACGCTGATGATCAATACAACTGCATTTACACAATTGTAACTGCTGCCTTTTACTGGGGAGTGCTTTGTACATGAAGAGTGCTTTCCAGGTGTCACCTCACTTGGTGTTCACTGTCAGGCAAAAGCAGGCATTCTGAGTGGCTGACACAGGCTCAGGGAAGCTGAGTCAGGTGACTGACATCACGGGCAGGTGGTGAACTTATGTCAGGTGCTTCTAGCTCACAGGTGCTTCCTCTACGATTTTTCATTACCTTAGGAATTTATAGAGGCCATAGAGTTGAATCCACTCACTGCTCTATTCTGCCCTTTAGTGTTTGTTCAGACATCTTACAACCTCAGTGTAATTACATAAACTCTACAACCTCCATTTTGCCTTCTTTTTTTCGAGTTCTGGGGATCAAACTCAGAGACTGTGATGCTAGGCACATGTCCTACCACAGGCCACCCTTTCTGCACCTTTTCTACTGCTTTTTGTTTACTTAGTTATTTTTGGTTTTTTGAGACAGGGTTTCTCTGTGTAGCCTTGGCTGTCCTGCACTCCCTTTGTAGACCAGGCTGGCCTCAAACTCAGAGATCCACCTGCCTCTGCCTCCCTGAATGCTGGGATTACAGGCGTGTGCCACCACGCCCAGCCCATTTTTATTTCTTAATCTTTAAAACTGGGTATTTATGTTCATCAACTTTATCACTATAAATGATGCCACAATACACGTTTTTACACATACTGTTTTTCTCTAGCACAGATTATTCTTCTTAAAAATATTCTAGAACAGTAGTTTTCAATCTGTGAGTCACAACCTCTGTGGCAAGCCTCTATCTCCAAAAACATTTACATTATGATTCATAACAGTAGCAAAATTACAGTTACAGAGTAGCAACGAAATAACTTTGTGGGGTGGTGGTCACACAGCATGAGGAAATGTATAAAGAGTCACAGAATTAAGAATGTTGAGAGCCATTGCTCCAGAAGAATGGATATTTTACATCTCCAATACATTATTTCCTAGTTAGTTTCCAAGAGGCAGGCACCATCTTTCATTGTCAATGAACATGAGTATATGATTTCCCACATGTGCACCAAGCTAATTTTTTTTTTTAAATTTAGTAAGTGTAAGCTGACATTTACATTTGATTTTTCCCCCCTCTTTTTGGTGGTACTAAGGATTGAGCCTGGGCCCTCAAATATGCTAGCTAAGTGCTCTTACCACGAAGCTATATGCCTAGGCTCTAAATAACTTTAAATTTGGACAGTTCCCATGTTTATCAACTGCATTTCCTCACCAGGGAACTGTTCACTCACATTATTTTTTCATTTGTTTTTGTCAAACCAACTCTCAGCTCTTTTAATATTTTAAGATCATATTTCCTAGACTCTTGTTTGCGATTCCTTATTTGTTGACTTTTTTTTGAATTTGTACAAAATCTTTCTTTTATGATCTACTTAATTGACTTGATGATATCTTCCTTCCAGATATGTAATACTGAATTTAGTTTCCAGTTTTTCTAACTGTGGAATAGACTGTGGCTTAATTTTAAAATGCATGTGTTTATATACTGAGGTGGCTCAGGAAACAAGGGCACTCAGTGGCAAGTTTGATGACTTGAATTTCACCTCCAAGACCCACTCAATGGAAGGAGAGAACCAACTTCCTGCAGATTTGCCTCTGTCTTCCATACATATGCTGTGGCAGGCATGTCCATAAACACTAAGTAAATAGATGATGTAAAAATAAACAAATATCCATCTGGGATTTGTGTGGTCAGAGCTAGTTGTTCTCCGAAACTGCCAACAAATAATGGTGGTATTATCTATGAACTGTAAGCAATTACTCCTAACGCAAGACAAGATGAAAATGAGAGTCAGATCTGTGGAGATGACATCAGCCCAGAACAGGAAGGTCAGCTCTTGCTCTGTACTTGAAGACAGGCAGCAGAAGGAGGTTGCTTGGGGCACAGCAGAATTCCGCCTGAGGCTTTGTTTTCTCTCTTGGACCCTGCTGTTGAGGTCAAAGTCTGGCATTACCGGATAACCCCTGAGCTGGGGCTAAAATGACTGATTCCCTCTCTCAGCTGAGTTCCCTCCTCTCTGCCAGATCTGTGGAAACCCCAGATCCTTTAAAGAGTTTTTTCCCCTAGACTGCCCCCGCATTCCTCTCCTGCTTCCACAGGAAGTTTTGAGACCTGGGCTCGAGCTTGTATTACATAAACCGTCATGTGTTTTGCAGTGGAGTTGATTCCTGGTGGTCTTTGGGGGTCTCACAAACTGGGCATAACATGCCCAGGCTCCCATCAGACGTAGAACAGCATTTCTCTAGTATGCAAACGGTTGCCTTTCCAAGTTCTACCCACAGATATTCTGTTTCAGGTTAGTTAGTCAAAACAACACAAAGGTTCTGGTCCCTGAATGCTGAGAGATTATATTTTCAGTCTTTCAGGATCCATGGACTTCAGCCTCCACCCCACCGTCCTCTTTTCTCAAGGCATTCTGTCTGCCCTTCCAGTCAGTCACACCAGCCAACCAAGGTTCTGTAATGATAATGCCAACACCTGTACCACCCCGATAATTCACAGGGAATATCCACTTGGTCATTATGACAGTCTGAGCTAGAACACAAGCAAGGCATTCAAGTCCCATGATGATTGCCAGGGACTTGGATGGAAGAAGCCTAGACTCAGACTCCAGGACTGAGGACGCCAAGCATCCGCCTTTCTTCAGGTGTTCCAGCAGGGAGGTGCTCTCTCACTATCCCCGACAGCTGCCTCGTTATCCCATAGGGTGACGGGTCTTCAGAGGCTACTAGAGAAGGCACCGTGAGCTACTCCATGGCTCAGCTCAGCAAACTACTTGCTAAGTGGCCCTCATGCAAGGTACTTTGCAGGTCAGCCTTACAAATCACAGGATTTGGCCCTTGAGCTGTTGTAAGAACACTAAGTTCACATGTGCAAAGAGCTTAAAATAGCTCCTAACATCAAACACAACGACAGCGACCAAAATACTGACTGATGGGCAATGCTGTAAGTATAGTCTATTCCATTCCGTACAGCACCCTCCCACGTCCTCTTGAGCCTTTAATTCACTCCAGACCGAGGACCACTCACAACTACCTACTAGGAGCTTTGCCATCACTTTGACTCATTGATCCCCAAACTCCACATGCTCACAAAACTCGCAAGAAAGGGGGAAAGAAATAACAATAATCCAGAAAGGAAACTGAAATAGTCTTAGAAACAGTAAGAACTCAAACAGAGTTAATGAATGCTGGGATATTATTTTGGCTTTCTACCTGTATGTATTTCCTCCAAACATCCACACTACCCTGGGTGAGCAGGGCCACAGAGCAGCCAGGCAGTCCCCTGGAGTCCCCAACTCCTCCTGAGCACCCTGAGCCGTGACCTGCCAGCCCGAGGAAGTCCTGCCCATCAGGACAGGGGAATCCTGGAGTTCTGTAAAATAGCCTTTGCCTCCATGCAGGGCGTGAGCCTAAGCTGCACTTTTCAGCTTCCCTGGGTTGCTGAAGAAGCCTTGGCATGTCAAAAGCTCCCCAGAGAGGAGGCCATGCCAGCGTTGGGAAATTCCCCCAGGAGAACGGAAGGACAAAGAGGAGAGTGTGAGGAGAAAAAGCACTTGGGCGGCCGTTGGATGGCCTTACTCTTCACCCGGTCTACTTTTCTTCCCCCAAAGCTCTCACAGCAGGGCAAATTTCTTCCGGATTCCGGAGCTCGGAGAGTCCGAGGAATGGATTTTGTTTCTCTGCTACTTTGCTCCTTCAGTGTGTCTGGGCTCATCTATAGCACCTGCATATACAGCCACCCAGCGAGCTCCGTGGGTATCTTAGAGAGAGACGCACTTCACACATTATCCTACTGTGTACCCGCCGCTGAGCTCAGCCCAGTACCGTGTTCCAAACCCCTCAGCGAGCAGCTGGCACTGCTTAGAAACAGAAAAACAAAAAGGTCACGAATGTGGGAGTATCTGCAGGCAAGGAATGGGAGAGAAGAGTGGAGGAAGAGTGACCAGCTTTCCTTCCGTTTTTTACCTGAAGAGAGCCAAGCCGGAAGGGGGGGGGATGGATGCTAGGGGTAATTTTGCATCTAATCAAATCTTGTCCTTGTTATTTCCTGCGGCAAAACACGCTTTACAAAACCCCTGAGACGAAACAATACTAAAGTAATCTCCACTGGGGAAAGGAGGTTCTGAGACATCCTGAAATCCCTTTTCCGCCAGGCCTCTCTTGAGGACCCGCCCCCACTTTAGGTACCTTTCAAAGGCAGCCCACAGAACTTGTCTCTGCGCATCTACTAGACTTTTTTAGCACCACCCCTAAGCCTAAAAAAAAAAAAAAAAAAAGCGAGCCGCTTTCCCGGTTACCCGCAGCTACAATCCTTTGGAAGCAGCGGGTTCTGCATGCTCGGTAGCAGGCGCGGAGCCCGCAGGACCCCAGCGGCGCTTACCTGGGCCGGGCGAGCTCGCGGCGGCGTCCCCGGCGCGGCTGAGAGTGTAGGTGCGGTAGCCGCGGAGGGGCGCGAACCTGCAGACGCTGCGGCCGTGCGCCGTGCAGTTGAACAGGTAGCACCGGGGCGCGGGCGCAGGCGCGCTGGGCCCCCGGGGCAGCTGCACCACCGCGACGGAGCAGCTCGGCTCGGAGCAGCAGGCCGCCACGCACTGCCGCCAGCCCCGCACGGTGCCCGGGGCGCGCAGGAAGCTGGCCCCCGCCGCGATGGAGTCCTGGGTGCGGATGATGGTGTCGGGCGCGGCCCGGTAGACCGCCGTCCCGCCCGCGCCCGGGCAGTCCTCCCGCGGGCCGCCCAGCAGCTCCGGCTCCAGCTCGTCGCGCGGCCGCGCCCGCTGCAGCTGCCGGCGGAAGTCCTGGAGCAGCCGGTCCACCCCGGACGGCGGCGCGGCGGGCTCCCCGGGCCGGCCGCTCGGCAGCCAGAGGCAGAGCAGCAGCAGCCCGCGGAGGGCGCGGTGCCGGGAGCCCGGGCCTCCCCGCGCCGCCATGGCGCGAGCGCAGCCTCAGAGCACGGCGGCGGCCCCGGGGCCTGGCTGCTGCGCGGAGGCGGCGAGCGTGCGGGCCGCGAGGGGCATCGCGCGCCGGGCCGGCCCTCCCGCCGGGCCGCCGGCGTCCCGCGAGCGCACCGGGCAACCAGCGGCCTCCGCGTGGATCAGCACCGGCGGGCGGACAGCGCACAGCGGACAGCGGCCGCGGCGGGGCGGGGCCTGGCGTGCAGGGGCGGCCCCGGGGCGGGACTTCCGCGGGCCGCCAGGTCACGGGCGGACGCGGCGGAGAAGGGCCTCCCCCCGACCGTGTGGCCCAGCTCACCCCGCGCCGCGTGGGCGTTGGGGCCTAGGAGGCCTCATTAACCAAGCGAACCTGTGCAAGAGTAGCTCACAGGGCAGGGCCCTGGGGATCGGAGGGGAGAGGCAGTCAGTCCACCAGTCTGCAGGCAGGGCCTACTCCAGAGAGCGTCAGGCACAGCCAGGGAACCGCAGACAAATCTGCCAGTCTTTTACAGCCTACTTCGTCTGCATTACTAAAGGCATCTGGAGTGTGGTGGGTGATAGAGGAGCAGAACATTTACCTTCGGATTCCAGTTTGCCTTTCTGTTTCGTTTAGAGAGCTTAAACATCAGACTTCGCAACGGAAAGCTGAACTTCAGAGTGAGGAGACTAAGGCCAGGTGGTTTGGAAAGGTGCTTCCTTTTTCTGTAAGAGAGGGTTGCGCAGTCTTCACATCCGTTTCCTGGGTGTTGGAATAGATGGCACATGTCTTAGTCTGGACTGATAGACCACAATACTGTTCTTTAACATCACGGTGCCATCATATCCATTTCTAAAATTGTAGGTGGCTTCGTACGCCCTCACAGAGCGGAAGCCGCGTCCTAGGGTTTTCTAACCCCACTCAGAAGACCACCACCCTTCCATTCTGCAATAGTAATGCATCTATTCTGCACCTCAATTCGTGTATTCTACATTTCAGTAATAGTGTCTGCATATACATAAAATCCGACCCATCCCCATATACTGCTACACTAAGAAACAGATTTCAGCACACGTATTTCAGTATATACTTTACGTCTATAGCGACTCATGTTCAGTGTTTCACGGACATTACGTGAGCTGTGCCCATGAGGTGCTTAGAGGGCCACCTGACAACACAGGTCATTATTAATAACTTTGGAGTCACCTCTTAGTGCTTCCAAATGCTTTTATTTCTTCTTTGAGAATTCCAAACATCTTTACCATATTCTAATCCCTCCCTCAGCCCCGCCCAGATCCCCCCTTACCTCCCTATCCACCCACCTTCTTGTTTCTCTCTTAAAAGCCTAAAACAACAATAAAAGCACAGAGGAAGTAAAAGCCAGAAGTGTGGAATCTGGTTTGTGTTGTCCAGGTCCTCCTGAGCACTGGGCCTGCTCTGGAGTGTGGTTCATAGACCCAGTGTCACTGCACTGGAAAAAACGGACGTTTCCGTCCCTCAAAGCTATTACTTGTGAAGAGCTTCCTGGCCAAGTGTGGGGCTCCGCTGTGTACTCCCTAACCTCTGTGATGCGATCTTGTCTGGCTTGACCCTGAGCGGCTCTTGTGCATGCTATCATAGTCTCTGTGAGTCCATATGTTCCCTGTTGTGTCTGGAAAAACTATTTCCTCATACATAGTATGTCACCATGTAGCACAGGCTGGCTTTGAACTCATGAACTTCCCACCTACTCCTCTTGAATGCTGGGATTATAGGCCCATACCACCTCCATTCTGTTTCTTAATTTCACAGATGAGAAACCGGCCACACTCACTCCTGTGCTAGCCTTGCTCTGCTGTTAGGCTGTTCAGCCCTCCACCTGCGGGTGCCTCTGCTTCCTCTCCTTCCTGAAGCCAAGTCCTCCACTCCTGATTCCCAGGCTGGCGTTTGCAGTCCCTTTGCCCTCGTATTCTCTGTCTAGGTTTCTCTCCCCTCTCCGCAGGAGTTGTGATATGTTTTATGTTCCCTCGTCTCTACCCTCCCTATGCCCATCTTCTCCGCATCGTCAGCCGCCTTCTCAACCTAACCCTTTCCTGTCCTCAATGCCTGCTCTGTCTGGGGCTTCACAGGCAATCAGCCTTGAGCTCAAGGTGAACACTTGTGATGAACAGTGGAAGCCCACAGGGGCCAGCAGCGCGTGGCTCACTGACCAGCAGTGGAGCTCCAGGCGGTCCAGAAGTTCATGGTGGCCTGGAAGACAGCTGCTTAACTGGCAGCCAAGTCCGGGGCCTTCGAAGGCAGTTCTTCAGGGAGCCCTTCCCTCCAGAATATAATGTGGTCAATGGAGTGAGAGAGCGTGAGTGAGTTTTTATTTTGTGACTCAAGGACAATATAAACCTTGGGCAGTGGGAGGAGTTCCAAGGGTGAGTGTGTTTGATTAGATGGGGTCAGGGATACTTACTATACGTGTACCAAAACAGTCCTATCATAAGAAGAGAAAAGCAGTACCTAATTATCCTACGGGTGGGGGAAGAGCTCCAGGTACAGTCAAGGTGACTCACTGAAAGCCTAGACACCGAGTTATACCGAGTTACGTCATTAGCATGCTCGGGTGCACACTAAACCAGTTTTTTTTTTTTTTTTTTTTAAATCAGGAAAGGGCTGGGCTTGTGATCTTCCTTTAGGCTATGAGATGCTCCTTGGGGATTTCTCCCTGAGAAAGGGAGTCCATTTTGTACCTAGCTCATGAGGCTCTCTGGAAATGCTAGACTTCCACCTTACCAGCAGAGTCTCACAGTATCCAGAGGCAGTCTTTTGTCCCTTCCGGGTAAATGTCCCTTCATCCTCTCCCTTGTTCCTTTCCCTTCTCCCTTGTCCTCTGTCTCCGGTCTTTGTCTCTTATTCCTTGCCCTTTGTCGCTGTGGGCAAATAAATCACAGTTGTTGAGAACTGTGTCTTGGAGTGTCTTGTGCTGACTTCGAGGTTCTTTCAAACATATTCATGCTTAATGTGAACTCTGTAGTCTCCAGAGAAGACAGACAGGACACAGCTATGATGACAGCAGCACCTGGATTGTGGTATCACTAATCACTGGGAAAAACTGCCATGCCTCATCTGCTGCCAGGACTCTTGCTCAAATATAACTGCTTTTGGGTCAGTTGCCCTACTCTGCCTAGTCAGAGTGATGTCAGTGTTCCTAAGTACCTCTACAAAAAAAATTTTTTTTCTTTCTCTCAGCCCTGGGCCTGCCAGCCAAAGGCCACTTGCCTTGTACCACCCCTGCCAAGCCATCAAGAACATGGGAACCTAGGGCTATCGTCTAGGTAAAGAAAAAGTCTCTGTCACTTTAATCGGTACGTAGAGCTTTTACATATACCTCCTACTCTAGTTTTTCGTTCTCAGATCTCTGCTCGTATTGACTGGCCCGCCTAAACACACACTGATGGCTCTCTCACTTACCCCCTCACCCACCCGCAATCAAACACACAGCCTGTCCTCCTCAGCCTACTGAACTCCACCTTAACTTGCCCCTTCGAATGCTTTTCCTTCTTTCCATTTCTCACTCCTCATGCCCTCATGCCTACTTCCTTACTAAGGAGTGATATCCTTTTCAGACAACAGCTCTCAACTCACCCCTACATGCTTCCTTTCTTTCCTCGGCCTCTGTTGGGACACTCTCTCACTCTCTAAAATCCCCCACCTCTCTTGCCCTCTGCCCACGTCTTTATCAACCCCACTGAACTGGGTCCACCTCTCCTTCTCTTGCTGGACATCATAACCCCCTCTCTCTTACACCCAAAGACCCTTCTGAGTACATCTCCAAACCCAAATACTCTGCCCTTAACCAGCTTCAGAGGCCTGAAACCCATTAGCCAATCCCTTTTATCCAAACAGTTTCTATGCCCCCCCGCACCCTGCAACACTCCCATACTGACCATCAAAAACCCTAACAAAACCTTTTACCTAGTCCATTACCACTGCTGTTACGCTTTCCACCCTGAGATCCTTTTCCACATGGTCTGCCTTGGAGCTGAGGAAACTGAAGATGGAGGCAGGTCTGATTGGCTATAGGGAGGACAGGACTGCAAAGGAGAGGTCATCTACACACTGAAGCAGGGTGTGGGGAGCAGGCCAGGTCGCTATGGCCGACAGAGCTCAGCTTCCAAAGACAACATTTCTTACCTATAAAGACAATAGTCACACCAGCACAGCAGCTGTCAAGCTGCCCTTCATCCCTTACGACTGCTCCCTGCTCCCTCCAGGCAACCCTACCACGCAGCCGGGGAGTAACACACCTGGCCCTCCTTCTCCACAGGACGTTATTCGATACTCACACTAAATATCTCACTCTGAATTCCTTCCATCCTTTCTCCAAATTCCGCCGGTTCTCATCCTAGCAGATAATATGGTTTTGTTTTGTTTTGTTTTGTTTTAACAAAACTGAACCCAAACCAACATGGTATGTCAGCGAAGTAACTCCACCTCTAGGATGCGCCCCTACCTTTCTCACTCAACAAGTTATATAGGCCTGAAGTTAGGACAGTCTAAGGAAACGTTTAAAGGTATGTAAATACAAGTTATGAAGGTCTAAGGATGTAAACACTTTCTTATAAAAGTCTGTAAATGCAAGTTATAAAAATGTTTAAAGATAGGAGGAGGATTTTAAAGTTTAAGTAAATTGTGAGAGTCTATGAGAAAGTGATTTATGGGTCTGAGAAAGTAATTAAAGTTATATAAAAATTTTTCAGGTTTCTTCCTTCTCTAAATGCTACATAAATCTACTGCCCTTTCTACAATGTAAATTGTAATACAGACAACAAACAATCGTAATGCTAACAGATCTAAAATTTTTAAACTTAAAAAAATCTTACTTCAGAAAATTGACTTAAATACACCTGTCACAAGTCAAATGGACTCCAGATAAGTCCTCCTGTCAACCAACAGCCTAAATTTCCTCACCTGTCTACTCCTGAGGACGGGATCTCTCCCCCTCTTCCTGGTCTTGGGACTCCATTTCCCAAACACCAGGACCAAAACCCTAAACGTTTCAAATGTACATCCAAGATAAAAAAAAAAAAATTCTCTCCTAAACTTTTTTTTTTTTTTACATTTTAAAACATCTTAAGATTAAACAGTCCCTGATCTTGTGTGATTGGTGAGTTGTCATATCATAGTAAGAACAGGGTCAAAGCAAACTGCTCACTTTTGACAACAGAAGCAAATAGCAAGAGAAAGACTGACAAGCTCTGCAGAGATCCAATGTAGCACTTCCGGGACATGCTTCTATTGATCTAAGTTCTTCCCATAATGATCCACCTTATAAAGATTCCAGAACATCTCATTAGTAACACCATAAGCCTGTGAGATTATCACAGAGGACCTTGAGGGACACTCAGCCAATGATAACACTCTATTCAAACATACATCTCTGTGAACATAATCAAGGTGTAAACTAAGACAAGGTTATCATTCATTGCTGTGAGAGCGCAATACAGTTTGAATGTCATTTTTATAAGAGACAATACTTAATAACATCTTGATTTTGATCTGTGAGGCTCAGAGTACAGTAAACTTCATTGAACAACAAGTAGATTGGTTATTTCAAAATGCAGATTGTTGGGCCATAGCTTTTGCTCATTATTTAGGACGTATTGACAATCATTATCCAAAAGATAAATTACTTCAATTTGCCAATGAGCATGCTTTTGTATTTCCTAAAATAATTAAACAAAAGCCATTACCTCAAGTTCCAACAGTATTCACTGATGGATCTTCAAATGGAAAAGCTGCTTATGTACTAGAGGGACAAACTTTTGTTTTGCAAACATTGCCAGCCTCAGCTCAAGTTGTAGAATTACGAGCTGTTGCTGCAGTCTTTAAAATTTTGGCTTCTACCTCTTTCAACTTGTACACTGATAGCCATTATATAGCTAAAGCTTTACAAGTCCTAGAGACTGTAACGTATGTTAATACAGCTAATAAACAAATACAAGATCTATTTAGAGAGATTCAACAAAGTATTTGGAGCTGTGTGCAGCCTTGTTACATAGGGCATATTAGAGCTCATTCAGGGCTTCCTGGACCTTTAACTTTAGGAAATGATTTAGCAGATCTAGCCACACGTTTGGTTGGATTAACTCAACAAGAATTGGCTCAAAATTCTCATGCATTACATCATCAAAATAGCAAGAGCTTAAGAAAACAATTTAATATTACTAGAGAAGCTGCTAGACAAATTGTAAGATCATGTTCCTCTTGCCCTGAACATTTTAATGTACCTCATTATGGTGTCAATCCTAGAGGCTTGACTCCCAATCATTTATGGCAAATGGACATAACTCATGTCCCAGAATTTGGGAAACTAAAATATGTTCATGTAACAATTGCACTTTTTCAGGATTTATCATGGCAACTCCTTTAGTAGGGGAAGCCACCAAACATGTTGTAAGTCATTGCTTAGAGTGTTTTGCTGCAATTGGCATTCCTTCCATTATAAAAACTGACAATGTTGTGAACCTTGACCCCTTCCCTGGCCTCTGAGCTGATAGGTGGCACATGTTTGGCCATACCAGAGGAACTGTCCTCTTCTCATTCCGTGAGAATTTGTTGGATTAACAACTCATTTTCCATTTCTCTTATGGTGATGAATAAGATTTTGGAGGAGCAGATATTCCTAACTTATTGGGAAGATTATAGTTAAGAAAGGCTCTCCTAACTGTAACTTAGGGGTGACCCCCGAGAATGAAATCATAGCCTAAAATTTGCTCAGAGGATCTCACCCCCATAATGGGAAGGGACATTAGAGGATGGCAATAAAGAGATGGTCACAGTTCTTTGACCCCAACCAGTGGCATGTTTGTATTGTTTTACACCCCCCTTGCCGCTTGTATCTTCATTGTCTGATTGGTGAGGGGTCCCAGGCGCTCCAGCAAGACTGAGTAGGTAGCCCAGTGCCAACCAGGAAGTCTATAGGTTGGCCCCTGACATTATAGTTACCAATTGGGAGTCCAATTCAAAGGAGTCTTGGCCCCACTATTCTTCCATAGCCAGGATGGGAAAGCAGCCACTACTGGCCTTTTGAGGTCCCTTTTATAGGGGAGAGATAATGGGTTAACAGCTGTAAGTGTGTTTACAGGGGCAAGGAAACTGGCTGTTAGAGATTGTTAGAGAAATACAGTGAAAGAGGAAAACAAGAATATACGTTATATAAATGGAGTCATGTGCTTTGCAGATTACATCAGATTTAAAAAACAGAAACTCATTCTTTTTCATATATTTTTATTAATTATAGTTTATTCACTTTGTATCCCCCATGTAGCTCTCTCCCTCCTCCCCTCCCAATCCCACCTTCCCTCTGTCTTCCCCACCCGTGCCCCTCCCTCAGTCCACTGATAAGGGAGGTCTTCCTCCCCTTCCCTCTGATCTTAGTCTATCAGGTCTCATAAGGACTGTCTGCAATGTCTTCCTCTGTGGCCTGGTAAGGCTGCTCCCCCCTCAGGGGGAGGTGATCAAAGAGCCAGCCACTGAGTTCATGTCAGAGACAGTCCCTGTTCCCATTACTATGGAACCCACTTGGACACTGAACTGCCATGGCCACATCTGTGTAGGGGTTCCAGGCCATCTCCATGAGTGATCCTTGGTTGGAGAATCAGTCTCAGAAAAGACCCCTGGGACCAGACTTTTTGGATCTGTTGCTCTCCTTGTGGAACTCCTGTCCTCTCCAGGTCTTACTATCTCCCACTTCTTTCATAAGATTCCCTGTACTCTGCCCAAAGTTTGGCTATGAATCTCAGTATCCACCTCGATACCCTGCAGGGTAGAGCCTTTCAGAGGCCCTCTGTGGTAGGCTCCTGTCCTGTTCCCTATTTTCTCCCTCCTCAGATGTCCATCCTCTTTGCCTTTCTGAATGGGGATTGTGCATCTTAGCCAGAGTCCTCCTTCTTGATTAGCTTCCTTAAGTATACAGATTTTAGTATGTTTCTCTTATATGTCTAATATCCACTTATGAGTAAGTATATATCCTATGTGTCTTTCTGCTTCTGGGATACCTCACTCAGGATGATCTTTTCCACTTCCCACCATTTACCTGCAAATTTCATGATTTCCTTGTTTTTTATTGCCGAGTAATATTCCATTGTACCACAATTTCTATATCCATTCCTCAACTGAGGGGCATCTGGGCTGAGAAACTTATTCTTAAATAAAAACCTATTTTGTAAAGTATGGGGGCTTAACTCAGTGGGCTTCTTAATTTGCAAGGTTTATTGCTCCTGTTTTGGTTTTACACAATGTCACACAGCAGGTCAACATGACTTCTCCAAAGATATTCTTTGACTGCTGAATTAAAACCTGGCTTTGCTCCTTGCCACCTGCAGCACTTGGGAGGGTGAACCCCACACCTTGCGCTGGCAAAACAGTTGAGCTGGCCCTGGTGGCGTGAGCACTGGAGAGCTGCCCCCACCATTCACAGGGCAGTGCTGGAGCTGGCCCTGGTGGCGTGAGCCTGGGAGAGCCAATTCTGCCCCTTGCAGAAGCTTTAGTCAGGAAGCCAGCCCCACCCACTTCCTGGAAAAAGTCCCAGAGCTGGCTATGGTGGCAAGAGCTCAGCTGGGGTGCTATTTAAAAACATTTGTTTTCCTAGTAGATCTCTCTCTCTCTCTTTCTATCTCTCCATCTCTTTTTAAAATGAGAGTGAGAGACCAAAGAATTAAATATTAGATTTTTTGGGTAATGGTTCAAAGTTTAAAGCATAAGCCTGAACAAAGGCCAGCCAGGTGGAGACATGTTCAGCCACCTGTAGGGGAGGAACCAGCCTGAACACATTCTTTTTCCTGCCCACTAGAGATGCAGTTGCTAGAAAACTAGTCCAGATGGCCAGGCCAGAACCGTTTATGGTCTTGACGCCTAAAATAAACCAATCATTTCAAAAGTCAGTTTCCCTTCCCAATCGTGTACCTCCAAGGCCTGTAACCTCTGCTTGCGGTTTTCTCTTTAAAAACCTTGTTCCCCTAGACTGCGGAGCTGCACTCTCCTCTTCACCAGGGAGATTGCTGCGACTCGTGCTCGAGCTTGTATTAAATAGACCCTCACGTGTTCTGCAATGGACTTGACTTCTGGTAGTCTTTGAGGGTTTACACAAACATAAAAAGAGTTGAATCCAAGTTACATATATACCCTTATAGAGCTGAAGCTGAGTTACACACATACACTGTAAACAAGAGTTGAATCATACACACACACACATACACACATGCATACACACACACATGCATACACACACACATGCATACACATACACACATGCATACACACACACACACACACACACTGATGTATAAATTTTAACTAAAAAAAATTTGTCACAAGTTTAAAGCAAAATTTTGGGACAGACTGAATAGATTTTTAAACCATACCCAATCAATGAATTTGCTTATCCTGAGATAAGAGTTTATAGCATAACCTTAAAACATTTTTTTTTTGAGAACAGAGTGCAAAGAAATCATAAAGATAAAAGATAAAAGTAGAATCTTAGCAGTAAGAGACTTTGGGAGTGTAGAGCAGAGAAAATTTAGGTGTAAGATGTTTGGGGATCATTTGAGGATCAGTAGCAATTGTCATGATTTGTGAGAATTTGGAAACCAAGTGAGCCAGTTTTTTGGTCATTGATCTGTATTGACGCCAAGTTGCTGTAACAAAATCTGAGACCATGGAGGAAGAGAGAGGGGGAGTCACAAAGCCCCAAGAGGGAGGTAAGAGGGACTGCAGACTGGAGCCAGAGATAGCCAGGAGAGAGCAGGAGAGACAGACATCCATGCGTCCATGTGGGTACAAAAGGTTGCAGAAGCCAGAGCCACATGGAGGGCACAGGGGGCTAGAGGGAGGCAGCAGCTGGAGAAGCAGAGTCTAGAGTGTTTAGAATGTTTATGTATACTTATGTCACTACATGTACTTCATGGTTTACATTATTTTCACGAGAGCATTGGCTGATGGGTAAGGTGGATGAATGCTCACATGAAACCGGTTAAACCGGCTCACATCCCTTTTAGTTCATACTGTACATACAGTTTGCCTGTTCACCCTTAGACTTTTGAAGGCATTTTTATTTCTGTTTTTGTGTTATTTGCCTTTGGAATGCTTTGGTTTGTCACCATTGAAGCCTTTGTCCCTTTACACTCCTCCTCAAATACTCAACTCTGCATTTTCCTGCGTCTTCCCCATCTTATTGAAACCTTGATAAGTTTTAGCTCAGGAATTTTATGAATCAAAAGGAGTGATGGCAGAGGCCCTTGTTTCCTCCAGCAATCGGGGTGAAGGTATCAGGGGGACATCCCTCACACACCACAGCCACACAGGGAATGCACCCAGGGTTCAGAAAGAATGTTGTTAGCTTTTGAAGAAAGATACATATAAGGGTTGGATCACCCAGAGTCTTAAGTACCGTGTGTTTTTGAAAACATGTGGGATAATCCAAGGACTCAGGAGAAGACGGTTTCAGAGTGAAAGCCAAAAACGCCAATCCCCAAATAGCACATAAACCTGATCCAAAACACCTATACTCTAGAGCGGATTGTGATTTTTCAGAAGGAAGCAAAGAGGGGGTGGGGTAGGGGAATAATGATGAAAAGGTTTCCATTAAGGAGTGTGTGGAGGTGAGCTGCCGCCTGATACCTCTCCTGACTTTTTCCATGATTGTAAGCTTGCATTTAGAAAAATGGAGACTGTTAACAACCAGAACGTGGCTCTAATAGTCCCCCAAAGGGGCACCCTTGTGAAAGGGTTTTTCAGAAAAAAGTATCTTAACAAGAGACAAGAAATAGCACACAAATCACACCACACAACAGACCTCCCTCGAGGTTTACTGGGGAGGGAGGCAAGCATGGAAGGAGATGGCGCCAGCCCAGGTCACGATGAGAACTCAGGGACAGTCACATAATATGTGTGTGTGTGTGTGGGGGTAGGTTACTCTCAGAAACATAAGAATGAGGCAGGGTTAACTTCTCTCTTAGTCCAGGCACCAGGAGAGGGCACAGGGGTGAGTCAGAGGAAATTAGCACTGGGTGTGACATTTCACTGCTGCATCAAGCTGCCTTTGGCATAAAGCTGGCTGACACGGGGTGAGGCTGGGGAGGTGAGGAAGGGCTCCACACCACATTACCTTCCCCGGCTACACGGTGTGGCTGCAGGTATCTTCTTAGTCTTTGCCTTTGTGACTTTGCACTTCTGTCCTTCAGAAGGTGATCACAGGGAGGGATCCTGGAAGTGTGGGAAGGGAAGGGGACCAGGATTTCCCAGAGTGGAAACCAGAGCCATATGGACTGAAACTACTTTGGAGAGATTTTAGAAGAACAAATGGGAACTCAGAATGGGGATGTGGAGGCTGGGGTTGGGTGTGGGGAGACAGGTCAGGACCTGCCTGAAAGCACAGCCCAGATTCCTGTTCCAAGGGCAGTCAGTGCAGCCAGCCCTGCAAGGGCTCCTTGGGCTTGCTTTCCCTTGGCCGCTCAAGCCCACCCAGGGCTCTGTGGGGTCTGAAGAAAGTAGCCATGGCTTGGGCTAGAATCACCAACCTCAGCATTGCACCCAGGCTCTAGGGTTCCACTCAGTTGTTCTCCTGGGCCGCCTGTGTGGATGCCTGACAGGTGAGTTCCGTGACCTGACAGAGGACGCCTGGACACAGAAACCTGCAGTGAAGAGCCTGAGACCTGCTTTGCCACACTGGCTCAGTCCCCCAGTGGTGGCTCTCTACAACCTGCTGCTGGGCAACTGTGCTGTGGAGACAGTGTCCCATCCTTCCCCTGATATGTTTAGAAGCCTTCACTCAGTTCACAGTCTCCGCCTTCCAGAGGGAGGGACTACAGCCATCTGCAGGGTACCACGAGGCAGTCGCTGGAGTTGACAGCCAAGGTGCCTGGCATTTTTTTGAATCTGTGAGCGGGTCCTCTGGAGCGCAGCACTGAATCCTCATCGATTCTCTTCGCAGCTTGATTACACCTGCTGCTCAGGGTATGGCAAAGAATGCAGCCGCTGAGCAAAATCTTTCCACACTGGCTCTGTGGCCTTTCGTTCTACTGTGCTGTCTGTGGTCCTTGCTGTCTTCAGGTGAGTTGCAATGGCCTAAATGAGGGGTGGGGATAGGGGTGGGAGTGGGAGACCCGCCAGAGTTTTGAATCACGAGGTAGCAACCCTCCCCCAGGAAGCCCCTGGACTATCCCTTAAGCGAATCACACACGGTCCCTTGTTCTGGCCCCTCCCTGCCCAGGAGAGGATGCAGGAATTTACTCCTGGAAGAAAAATAAGTTGGTCAAGATGCCAGCGGGAAATCGCTGGTGATACCCTCAGCGCTCAGCCACACTGGGATCCACAGTCACAGTGACTCCGATATGATGGGCATAGTGCCAGACCTGGCTGAGTGCCAGATTTCTCCGGAATCTGAGGGCCAGGAATCTGGGGGCCAGCCAGGAGGCTGTCTCAGACAGTTCCCGTGGACTTAGGCATTCCATTCTGTGAAGATTGCTTTCCGCTGGGATTCCTCACCAGCCCTCCACCGTTCTGGGACCTCATTGCCCTTGAACTATCTTTTCTACGTTCCATGGTATTTCACCAGCAGATCGCAAAAGATGCTTCCAGGGACAAGGCAGGCTTCCACTTCCTCTTTTTTTCCCTTTTGTTCTTGTTGTTTTAAGACAGGATTTCACACCATTAGCCACACTTGCAACCATTCCTTCTGTCTGAGGGTCCACCAAGGAGTGGAACAGCTTTGTATTAAGAGGCTCAGCTTCAATTTCTACGTGATTCATCAACCACCAGCCTTTTCAGCTCCCTTCCCTGGCCATCTAGACTTTTCACTTTCCTACCCACAAACTGCCTTTTAACCCCTGATATACCAGGTAGCAATCTGTGCCCATTCCTGAAGATACCTCACTAACTCAGGGCTGGAGCACCTTGTCCTCTAGGGAGGACCCTGGCAATGGACTGGGTGGGAGCTATGGAAGCTGCTGCCCTTGCTCCCAGGCCCATGTGGTCTGCCTCCTGGGGAGATGGCACCAGATAGTGGTGTTCTTTAGGCAGGAGAGGGTTCTTCTATTCTGCAAATGCAGGCACTCATTTTTATTCAATCGAGGGGGCTCACTGTATCTCTGTCTGCATGAAATACTCAATTCTGCATTTGGTGGGACAGCAGCAGAAGGTCACAAGCTGATGAAAGAGACAGCAAATGTGTCCTCTAAGCCAGATTAGGGAATACTCCATGTACCAGGATTGGTGCCCATCCCCCCAGAGTGTCTTCAAAAGTCCTGGGAAAGCTGCATGTTTCCCAGACAGCACTGGGTACTATGCTGACTCTCTGTCCCAGAACCCAGGGCCATGCCAGGAGCCACTGAAATGAAGTGCATTTTCTCTGCTGCAGGTGGGCCAGGCTGGCTTCTGCCCAAGCAAGGTGATTCTCCAATTAGGAACTGCCATGATCTCCCCCCAGGGCCATTTCCTAGCACTGACAACATCGGGCTGACAGATTGTTCTGGGTCATAGGGCTCTTGAGGCAGGTGCACTCATACTCTTTATGGATGGATCGTCTCTGGCTGCTTTCAAGCTGCAAGAGCAGAGGTGAGCAGGAGTAACAGAGATGATCTGGCCTGTGAAGACTTAATATTTATATGATCATGGTATTAGGCACTTTTCTGTTGCTGTGAAAAAGACCACAGCCACAAGAACATACAGAACAAAAGGTTGAGGGAACCATATAGTTTCCGGGGACACGAGTCCCTCACCTCACAGCAGGGAAGCATGGCACCAGTCACGGAAGCTGGAGCAGCAAGTTGAGAGCCCACATATGTTTAATTTGGTTTTGTTTTGTTTAATTTGGTTTGGTTTAGCGACAAGGTCTCACTACATAGTTCCAGTTTCCTAGGAATCACTATGTAGAGCAGGCTGGTCTCAAACTCATAAAGATCTGCCTGCCTCTGCCTCTCAAGTGCTGCAGGTAGAGCCATGTGATAGGATGCCCCACTGAGAGCCCGCATCTTAAACCTCAAGAAAGGTCTAGAGATGGAGAAATGGGATGGGGATTCATAGCCCCAGCCCCAGTGACATATTTCCTTCAGCAAGGCCATACCTCCCAAACCTATCCAAACAGTTGCCCACCAATGGAGGACCAAGTATTCAGCTGTCTCACTCTATAGAAGACAGGGTGGTTCAAACCACCACACTAGATGTTCACAGAGGCATGTAGGGGTTCACACCTGAGTGACAGGGTGGTAAGGAAGCCAGACAGAGAAAATCACTGCACTTGCTGTGGAGATGCACTTGCTGCTTGTTGGGACCCAAACTGACCTCCTAGGAAGGGAATCTTGGTCTGTCTTTGAGGAGGTTCGTGTTTAATTGTTGTTTTAGATTTATTTATGCACATGAGGGTTTTGACATGAGGTATATATGTATGTGCACCACATAGGTGCCTGGTGTCTTTGGAGGCCAAAGAGGGCATCAGACCCCCTGACATTGAAGTCACGGGCAGTGGCACAGAGCCACCTTGTGTGATTACTGAGAATCGACATGGACCCTCAGGAAGAGCAACAAGTGCCCATAGCCCCTGCATCTCCTCTCTAACGCAGGTGGCTCAGTCTCACATAGTGGGCACAGGAGTCTGCAGTTTTGAAGAGGCAGAAGCTTTCAGATTCTTGGTCATCTGTTTTGTCTTTAATTATTAAAATCCAGCCGTATCTGCATTGGATAACAATCTTTCTATAGTTATGATCTTTGTGTTCTGTTAGCCATGACCCACATTGAATAGTCAGGCCCAATCTGTGTCCCCTTTCCTCCTCAGTGGACCATGTCCTTGATGTGACTGTCTCCTGACCGTTCTATGTGATGGAACTTTTCTGTGCCATACTGTTGAGATTCCAGGTTAGGGATAGTTTTCTAACACCAGTCCAGCCTTGAGCCTTCAGCACCTTCTCTGAACTTCTCACATGCTGACACCTTTCTCTCTGGTCCTACTGAATCTGCTTCTCCACAGAGTGTGCCGGCATCCCACAGAGCAGCCTGGACTCTCCACGCCTCCCTGGAAATGTTTGCTGTTACATCCACTCTGGCACATGCATGTCCCTGAGATTTTAGATCACCACTCTCCTACTACCAGACTTAACATCCTGCATTTTCCTTGTCTTGTAGTGTGTGCTATCCTCTGAGCAGCTCCAGGAGGCCCTTCCTGGAACTCTGTGTTATTTCCAGGGAATCTGCCAATGGGTCGTTCTGGCTTCATTCTGTTGTGTGATAAAAACACTCTGGCCAAAAGCAGCTTTAGGGAGAAACTGCTGTATTAGACTTCTACTTCTAAATCACAGTCTGCCACTGGGGGAATTCGGGACAGGATCTCAGAGGCAGCCTCCTTGCTACTCCACACAGCCTTATGAACAAGGAACGTGCTTCACAGCTGGAGAGGCCCATCAGGAACCCTGCAGGATGACGCTTGCTCTGGATAACTACCTCCTGCATAGCTCTATTTCTCATCCAGCCAGAGAGAGCCTGCCCAGGGAATGGTAATGCCCACAGCAGGCTGGCTGTTCCAAATCACTGACAGTCAGAACAGTCCCTCAAGAGAGACTCCCTTCTAGGTGCCTCTAGGCTGTATCAAACTTACAGTTAACGCTAACCAGCAAAGATGTTCAGTTCTAGGATCTGAAATTACAAATCAGTCCAGATTTTCTCCTCTCTCCACTCACCCTTTCCCCTCTCTTTTTAAAGACACCCTTCCAGGTGGACTTTCTTGGTGCCACAGGCAGAGACTGTCTCTGAGTCTCTTGCTCCACAACCCTAACCTCACTGCATGTTTCTGTCACAGAGGCTGCTGCTGTTTGCTGTGTCTTCACAGTTGGCAGGTCAGGGTCTGGACCATGGAGTTACAATCAGTCAGTACAAGGCCAACCAGAAGGGACTTTTCTTCTCTACAAGGGCAAGAAGTGTCATGCCATTGATGTTCCAAGAAACAGACCAAATAACATGACAGTCTGCGAAAAACTGGTTAACACTTTGAAAGATGAAGATTACCTTTTCAAAGATGTGCTGTATCACGTAAGGCAGGAGGAGAAAATAACCAAAGGTACGTTTTGAATGGGCCATATGGCTGGGGATGTAGTTCAGTGGAGAGTACTTGGCAGGCATGCATGAGGCCATAGGTTCAATCCCTACTGCTACAAAGTCAGTAAAAGAACATATCAGATGGCCCCTGAAGGAAGGAACAGGATTTGTGACAGGTTAGGGACATTCATTGTTTTCATGGAGAAAGAAAGTGAATCACTAGTAGTCCTCATGAGAGGTCCAGCAGAAAGGACAAAGTGGAGGGTAGAGCAAGGTCAGAGGCTGGGGAGGGAGGGTGGATAGGCAGATAGGTTCATCAAGTCCAGAGGCTGATGTCTTTCCAATGGGCACAGAGCCCCTCATTCTGCAGGCCAAGATATGTTGCTGGAATGAAGGAGATGGACGTTTCAACAGATCCTGGGACTTGAGCCTCAATGGACCTAAAACATTCCATATTGACTCAAATACTAACAAGGGGCCTGAAATGGATTCTAGATGCAACTGGACAGAAGAGATGGCAGAGAAAATCAAGAAAGTAAATGACCTCTTAAACAGGACCTCACAGGGCGAATGCAGAAGCTGGGTTAGGAAGTCCAAGTTGCACTGTGAAGAAAATTTGGAGCCTACAGGTAACTGGGAAGAGGGGAGAAAGCTCTGTTCAGATGAGGTGTGAGTGTGTGATAGCATCACCATAACTTATTGAGTTAATGTCCATTCCATCATTCATTTCCTTTGTCCTCCTCTCCTATCTTGCTGAGTGTGTTTACATTGGTCACTCTCTGTGGCTGTCTCTGGCTGTCACAGACTGGGTATCCTTTGATTTCCTGGTCTTTGCTCAATCACTGTTTCTTTTCATCTCACTTGAACTCTTTTTTCTTCTCTGCCATGACCCTCACAGCTCAGCTTGCTCTTCTGCCATCAGGAAAAATGAGATCCCATCATTACCCTGCTTCACCTTCCATAGCTACATGACTCTTTTGAGGACAGGGACATCCCCTCTCCCTTCCTTCTCAGGACCCATACAAACAATTGTTCATAGCAAAGAGGGGGAGACTCAAGTGTGTCCACCGAATTACTTGAGGACCCAGAAGCTAAGGTGACATTTCTTCAGATTTGAGGTCTGGTCAAAGACTCAACTTGTATTTCTACTTCAGCCTTACCGCGAACTACCCCTGGTGTGGACCAGCATTCTTCCTTGGCCACCAAGCCCAACTTCTTTGTCCTGCTGATACTCCTCCCTTCCATTTTTATGTGTCTTCTGAGAATCCTCCACAATCACAGGTATGGAGTATGGTGTTGGAAGTGGGGTAAGGGACAGATGGGTAAAGAGTGAGGAAGCAGGGGTGAGCTCTGGCAGTCTTGCTGTCATCCCTCAGCTGCAGCATCTTACTGAGAAAGGAAGGAGGAGATGGGGAGTTCATATCACCTGCCAGCAATAGCTGGTGTACACTGAGTCTTGACAGGAGAGCAATCTTTCACAGCCTAGTGGGAATGACAAGGGAACAGAGCAAGTGCCAGGTTAGAGCGGGTCCCTGGTTAGGAGCTTCTCATGCTGCAGATATGGGGACCGCAGAGACACGAAAGAAGGAGGTGGTTTTTAGACTAATGTGTAGAGGGAAGAGGATTCCACAGATGGTGATAAAGAAGATAAAATAAGGAGTTGGCCCAGTGGCAAGACCACCTGCTGCTCCTGCATCAGACCAGGGTTTGTTCCCAGCACCCACATGGCAGCTCGTGGCCATCTACAGCTCCAGGTCCAGGGGTTCCAGGCCCTTCTTCCCCACAGACAGCGGGCATTCACACAGTGCCTTACACACGTGCCGGCTAACACTCACACACAGAGAACAGAAAGGAATCACGCAATAGCAGCCGGGGGCAGGGTTCCCACTGGAGGCAGGAGGGACTGAGCTGCTGATGGAGGACAGTGCTCCCATCTGGACTGCAGAGAGGGACAAGGTGGGGCAGGGACAGCCACACCCACAGCTGTGTGACACTCTCACTTGTTGAGAGGGTTAGAATGAAGCAGAAGAGATGTCTCAGACCCCAGGACCCAGGATCCTCTCTGGCTAGGGCTCCTGCCAGCTCCTGTGGCTTCTCCCATGAGGCTCTGAATCAGGGAGCATTACTGCTAGTCATTACTGCTTTATCCTGAACTTCCATGCTCTGCAGCAGGCCTGGGACTGACCACGGAACACGGGAAAGGAGGGAGGAAGACAGGAGATGTTCCAGGATGTAGAGTGCAGGAGTGATGGGGGAGGGAAACGATGAACCTCAGGGAGGGCAGCTGGGGTGGTGATGATGTCCAGGTCACCCAGGAGAACCGACCCAGCCTGTCCTCAGAACATTCAAAAGACGTGTTTCCTTGCTCTAGGTTGGAGATGCTCCAGAGAACATGAGGAGAATTCATCCGGTTCAGCCACTTTTCCTCAGCCCTTTTCTCCCTTCTCCTCTGCATCAACCAGAGGAATCGTCATGTTCCTGGCATAACATTTCATGTTCTTTCTACTCTGTGGTAGTTTGGGCCCTTTCTTATCACCTGGTACTCCTCTTGGTGCTCCCTGGTGGGAATTTGCAGTTAATATAGACCTACTTGAAGTTGTTATGTATCCTTACAAGCACAGAAACGGGATAACCAGAGCTCCTTAGCGGGAAGGTGAGGTTTTTACTCCTGTGTATATAACTTGTCAGTATCTATGTCAGTGTGAGACACACTAGTAGGAGCCTGTACGAAGCAGCTTCTCTTCTTTCTTGGAAAGAAGAACTATATCTGCCATTGTCATATGGCTACACATGTCAGGAGAGAACTATTTTATAAAAGTGATATTTTAATAGTATTACTATTGTGAGATTAGTTTGTGTGACACGCACCAGGCAGTCTGTCAAGGGCTGCAAACGCAGGTGCAGAGCAGAGAACTCGGGAGCTGCTCAGTGCAGCAGGCCGGCTGCCCCTGCAGTGGCCTCTGGTGGTGAAAGCCTGAAGGTCCTGAAGCTGTCACTGCTGAGTCCACACCCTCTGATGCAGGTTCCCAGTTAGTTAGTGGTGCTCTCCACTGCACAGAGAAGCGTCTCTCTTCAGAGCAAGACCTGTGCAGCCACAATGCACTAACACTCACACATACATACAGTGCGCACACATGTACACACACGGTGACAGCAAATAAAAACAACAATAACAATAACAATAATAAGGATTCTAAAATAAATGGAGAATATAAAGTGTATAATTCACTACTGAAAACAATTGCTTTGAAGCAGCGTCTCCCTGTGTAGACCAGGCTGGCCTGGCGCTCACAGAGATCCTCCTGCCTCCACTTCCTCATCATTAGGCTTAAAGGCGTTTGCCACCATGCCTGACTGATACTGGACTTTAAGCTCTTATGCTGTGCTATTAAAGTGTTAGAGCTTCAAAACTGACTGTTTCACCAAATTAATAGTAATTTAGCGGCATTAAGTAGACTGCCACTATTAAAGAACCTGAGGTGTCACTGCAGGAGACCTGCAACAGCTAATCACAGGAAACCGAACCCCAGGACTCGGTGTTTAGGGAAGTCAGTGTCAACTCTAAGAGGGCTCAAGACCTTGGCACAACTGACTCCATGATGGTGTCATTCAGGCTGTAAAACTCAGCACACAGACAGCACCACCTGCCAAACGAAAGCAAGGACCTAATCCATCAAAGTCCGTAGTTCTGGGAAAGTCTCTAAATGTACTAACCTTGCTTTTTGGCTTCTGTAGTTCTGTTTCTTGCTAGCTGCTCCTGTTAACTTAAGAATGTCAACCCAGAACGTGGTTTTTGTGCTTAAAGCTCTCCCCGATAAAGGGTCCTTGCTACAGTGGGATCCTGAACACCCAGAATAGTCACAGGCTAGCTAATACAGCCTATTAGCTAGCCTGTGACTATGGGCTAAACACCACATTTGGGGGTGTGGAGAGGACAAAGGAGATACTGTGGTCAGGATGTAAGTAAACAATTTAATTAAAAAATGGAATCTCAAGAAATAAGGGGGAGATAGTAAGACCCGGAGAGGATAGGAGCTCCACAAGCATAGCAACAGAACCCAAATATCTGGGCACAATTAGAAAGGGGTCCTTCCTAAGATTGATACTCCAACCAAGGTTCATTCATGGAGATAACCTAGAACCCCTGCTCAGATGTAGCGAAGGGTAACAGGGACTGTTTTTGACATGAACTCAGTGGCTAGCTCTTTGACTGCCTCCCCTGGATGGGAGAGCAGCCTTGCCAGGCCACAGAGGAGGACAATGCAGCCAGTTCAGATGAGACTGGATAAGCCAGGGTCAGATGGAAGGGGAGGAGGACCTCCACTATCAGTGGACTTGGAGAGGGGCATGGGTGGAGATGAGGGAGGGAGGGTGGGAATGTGAGGGGAGGAGCAAGGGAGCTACAGCTGAGATACAAAGTGAATAAACTGTAATTGATATAAAAAATAAAAATTAGGCATCTTCTCTGGTGAACAGCTCAGAACAGTAATGTCCGTCCTCCATTTTCCTCACTGGAAGCTGTCTGATTGCTGCCTTTATGTGTTTACAATGTCATCTTTCTAGTCAGATGTTTTTAAACTTTCTTTACCTGATTATTTTACAAATGATCAGGTTTCTGCAAATGTGTGCATGTTTACATTACACAGTTGTTACATGAAATTTTCAGAATATTCTCTTGTAACTGTTTTACTTCACAAGTCAAATAAGTGTTTACTCCAAATGCCTCTCTTTCATTTGAGATTAAATAGTTGTAGTAGACTCTTTATTCTTAGTTGATCTGCATAAAATCTGTCAATGTCACTAAGCTTTGAAAAGAACTTTGTTTGGATTGATTTTCCCTATTGTTTCTACTCTGTATTTAATTCTTGCTGAATTTCATTCCACTTTTCTAGCTTTACACTTGGTATTCACACATTATTTATTGGTTTCTCTTTTGACTTAATTTGTATATATTAATGAGAAATGTGTTGTTAGCTTTGTTTGATGGCTCATGCCTTCAGTCCCAGCATTTTGGAGGCAGAGGCAGGCAGATCTCTGAGTTAGAGGAATTGGTCAACAGAGGAAGGATCAGCACAGGCAGGACTACACATAGACACCTTGTGTTGAAAAAGCAAAAAGAAAGAAAGGAAGAATGCGTTGTTTGTGGACCAAGGGCCAAGAATGTGAGTCTGCCGAGTACCTGCCCACTGCTGGCACACTCCATCACAATTCCCATCACTGCGGCTCAGAAACCATCATGAAGAGGAAGGACTGATGAGGTGTTTACAGCAGTTAGTTTTCCTTTCTTTAGTTTAAAGACTTACTGTTCTTTTATCTGTATTCCTCCTCAATGTTTATTTTCATTACATGTTTATGGGTGCTTTGCCTGCACTTATGTATGTGGACCATGTCATGCAAAGCTAACAGAAGCCAGAAGAGACATCTGATCCCTAGAACTGGAGTTACAGACCGTTGGGAGCCTCATGTAGGTGCTGAGACTTGCACCTATATTCTCTGGAAGAGCAGCCAATGATCTTAACCACTGGGCCATCTCTCCAGTCCCTAAAACAACTTTTTTTTTTTTAATGAAGAGAGAATGTTGGAAAGTGGTTAAGTATAGAACTGTAAGGAGGGAAAAGCATGGGCCATAAAAAAATGATTAAAATACATGTATACACGAATGACAACATCAACAAATAAAAATGTCTGGCTTTAGAAATGTCCAGTTTAGCCAGGGACGATGGTGCATGCCTGCAACCCCAGTACTCAGGGAGGAAGAGGCAGAACAATTTCTGTAAGTTCAAGGCCAGCCTGGTCTACAAAGCAAGTCCAGGACAACTGTGTCTCAGAGAAAGAGAAAAAAAGAAATGTCTGGCTTAAGTATAGAGACCAACAGCCAGACTCTATGCAGAGAGTGAGAGACATTGCATCATTCAGCCTTAAATAGGATGTTTCCAACAAATTCCTCCTCTCAGAGCCCAGGGAATCTTGTGGAAAGAGGAAGCAGAAAGATAGTAAAAGCCAGAGGGCATGAGGACACCAAGAAAACAAGACTGTCTACATCAGCATGAGCAAAGCTCGCAGGAAGTCACAGGGACTGAACCAGCAAGCAAGGGGCCTACAGAGCTCTGTACCAGCTCCTCTGTGCTTATGGCTTCCAGTTTGTGTTTTAATGGGAATCTTGACCATGGGAACAAGTTTGTCTTGTCCTCTCTCTTGGGCCCTTTTCCTTTTGCTGGTCTGTATTATCTAACTTCAATGTGTTAGTTTTTGTTTTATGTTAATATATATGTGTGTGTGTGTGTGTGTGTGTGTGTGTGTGTATGTATATGAATGAATGAATGAATGAATGAATGAATGAATGGATGGATGCATGGATGGATGACTGATGAATGTAAACCCAGCCACTAGGGTGAAGGTTAACAATGAACTGTTAACTGTTAACCAGTTTTCTCCAATGGAGTGACACTGGGAATATCAAGTTCTCCGCGGAACATCAGGAGTAGTTGACCAGCAAGTAAGGGATGCCACAGTTTTTGTGTGTGTCTGCTTTTATTTGGTTATAGTTGGGTGGGTTTTGTTGTTGTTGTTTCTTTGTGGGTGCTATTGAATTTTGTTTTCTAGGTTCTGGGTTTTTTGAGAAACAACTGGAAGTTGGGTGGGTAGGGAGGAGGAGAGGATTTGGATGAACTTGGAGGAGGGGAAGAATATGACAAAAATATATTTTAAATTAAAGATGGTTTTAAATAATGAAAAATAAAAATACTACTTACACATGGTAGTTATAAAGTCAATATATATCATGTATTACATCTACTGCTTGAGGAAGAAGGGGCTTTTGTTTCCTGTCTTTCCAGATCCCCATGAGTATCTCCTAAATGCTCTACCCCTGAGCTAGAGCCCTGTCTCCTCACCAGGGCCAATAAGTATATGTTCTTAGCTAGGCTTCTCATTTTGAGACAAATCAATGTGATTCTGATGAAACTGCTGAGGAGCTGAAATGCCAGATTTTAATGTTAAATGTTTATGCTCTTGTAGGTTTCGCTATTTTCTTCTGTCCTGGACAGGCAGCTTTCAGACTCCTGTTCATCTGTTTTGTCTTTATTTACTAAAATCCAGGTCCAGCTGGGTTGGCTAACCATCTGTCTGCTTTAGCATCTTTGTGTTCTGTTAGCCATGGGCCCCTTAAGCAGTTAGGCCCTAGGCTGTGTCTTCTTTACTCCTCAGTGGATCACTCTCCTTGCTGTTACTGTCTCCTGACAGTCCATATTTGCTGGGATTCAGGAATATGGTCTCCAAACATCACCCATAGCCTTGTGCCGTCATCACCCCTGAGCTTCCAACAATGCTGGTGCCCTTCTCCCCGGCCAGTCCCACTGTGCTTCTCAACATGGCTGCTGCAGCATCCCATAGAGCAGCAGGGACTCTGCACATTTCCCAGAATGCTTTACCGTTACATCCACTCAGTCATATGAACTTCTCTGAGATTTTTCATCACCACTCCTCTACTACCAGATTTAAACATCCCAGGTTTTCCTTGTCTTATAGTGTGGGCTATCCTCTGACCAGTTCCAGGAAACCATCCCTGGACTGCTACATCAGGTCCAGGAGATGTGACATTGTACTATTCTAGTTCCATTCTGTTGCTGTGATAAAACACTCTGGCAAAAGTAACATAAGAGGGAAACAGACCTTTGTCAGTGTTCTATTGCTGGGAAGAGACACCATGACATGGCAACTCTTATCAAAGAAAGCATTTAATCGAGGCTGGTTGACGGTTCCAGAGGATTGTTTATTATCTCATGGTTTGGAGCATGGTGGTACACAGGCAGACATGATAACTGACAGTTTTACAGCCAGATCTAAAGGCAGCAAGAAGAGAGAGGGTCTGAGATTGAATGGTCTTGTTGAAACCTCAACTGATCCACAGGGACACATTTCCTCCAGTAAGGCCATGCCTACTCCAAAAGGCCACAGTCCTAATCTCTCTAAGGTAGTGCCACTCCCTTAGGGCCAAGCATTCAAATGTTTGAGCCTATGGGGACCATTCTTATTCAAAACACCACACTGCACTCCATGGTCCCCACAGGCTTGTAGCCAGATCATAACGCAAAATGTATTCAGTCCAACTTCAAAGTCCCCATAATATAGTACAGCCTCAATCCCATTTAAAAGCCCAAAGGTCAAAAGTTTCTTTTGAGACTCAAGGCAACCTCATAATTGTAACCCCCATAAAATTAAAATTAGAAAACAGATCACATACTTCCAACATAACATGGCACAGAATACGCGTTACCATTCTGAAAAGGCAGAAAGACAGCATAGTGAGGAAATGGACCAAAGCAAGATGGAAACGCAGCAGCTCAGACTTCAGATTCTCCATGCCCCATGTCAAGTGCTCTTCAGCACTCTCACTCCTTTCACCTTTGCTGTCTGCAACATACTTCTCTCCCTTGGGCGGGTTCCACACCCTGTTCTCAGCTCTTCTTGGCAGGTGTGCCATGACTGGCACCTGCAAACTCTTGTGGTCTCTAATGAAATCCAGGCTTCACCTTATCACCTCGATGAGCCTCCATGCAAGCACACTCCTGACACATCTGGCCTCAGCAGCTTTACTCAGCCCAGAACTGAGATTCCAAAACCCCTTTCTTGTATCCTTGACACTAAAGACAGAAACACATGGTCACAGAAAAACACATATTTTTCTGCTTCATGAGGCTGAACTATGGGTCCATCATTCACATACATTTTCATCAGCTTTCTGTTTTTTATAATCCTATATACCCTAATGAAATAGAAGCAGTCATCAAAAGTCTCCTAAGCAAAACAAGCCTAGGGCCAGATGGTTTCATCACAGAATTCTACCACTTCAAAGAAGACCTAATACCTTTAAACTCTTCCACAAAATGGGAACAGAAGGAACATTGCAAAACTCATCCTATGAGGCCACAGTCACCTTGATACCTAAACCACACAGAGATCCAACAAAGAAACAAATTTTCAGACCAATTTTCCTCCTGAACATTGATGCAAAAATACTCAGTAAAATACTCACAAACTGAATCCAAGAACACATCCAAAATATCATCCACCATGACCAAGTAGGCTTCATCCTAGGCATTCAGGAGTGGGTCAGTATGTGGAAATCCAGCAATATAATCCACCATATAAACAATCTGAAAGGAAAAAAAAAACACAGCATCTGATCATCTCCTTAGATGCTGAAAAAGTGTTTGTCAAATTCTAACACCCACTCATGTTAAAATCTTAGAGACATCAGGGAAACAAGGCACATTCCTTCATTTCTTAACCATTTCTTTAATTTATTTTGAGAAATTATAAGCTTAGCTGGCTGTGATCTTGACCTAATGTCACAACTTCTTTTATTCCATTTTAAAGCAGACTTTTCTTCACGTTTTTAAAAAATCTCATTGAGCACTGGACTTTCTCCATTATACTTCCTGGGGAGCCTTTTCTTCTGAAACTGCTCATTTTGTATTTGTCCTTGCTCAGCTTGGTCCTCTTCAGTATAGATCTTCACAATAGTGACCACTAGTAACCGCAGGACACAGTCAATTCTAGGATGTCTTGAAATGTCTTCTGCCAAAGCTACGAATCCAAAACTCTTCAATTTAGCCTTAGTCAGATGTTTTGGACAGGGGTAGAAAGCAACTACATTCTTCACCTAAATATTACAAGAATCATCTCTAGGTCACTTAATAATAGTTTTCTCCTCTGAAAGCTCTTAATCCAGGTTGTACTAATCCATATTGCTCTAGGCGCCACTGTCTTCCATGCTGCTACTAGTTGGCACTTAAGCCCAGTTTAAAATGTTCGACTACATTTGTCTGCTTTCCTAATCCAAAGTCCCAAAGTCTCCATTCTGCTCTCAGCAGTGTGGTCAGGCCTGTCCCAGCAATACCCCACACCCAGATAGCAACTCTTCTCTTGGTCAGTGTCCTATTACTCTGAAGAGACCCCATGACCATGGTATCTTTTATAAAAGAAAGCATTTAGTTGGAGCTTGCTTAGCATTTCAGAGGTTTAGACTATTTTCGCATGGTGGCAGATATGGTAACTGAGAGGTCTCCATCCCCAGAGGCAGCAGGAAGAGACAGACTCTGGTCTTGGAACTGCCTTTTTAAAACTGCACAGGCCTCCCCCAATGACACACGTCTTCCAGGAAGGCTACACCTACTCCAGAAAGTCCAGACCCCTAATTTCATATCCCATCTCCTGGGACGAGTGTACTTCTCTGAGCCTTTTTCCACACATTCTTCACTACCAGCTTCAGCAGTTTTGGATTCTGTATTCCTTGCAGTATGGACCACCTTCTGACCAGGTTCCTGCAGCTCTTTCTCCAGGACACACGCACATCATCCTCCAGAAAGTTCGGCTGTTTGCTGACCACTAACTGTCCTGTGTGTCCAAAGCATGAGGAGAACGCTGAGGGTAAGTGCCTGCTCCACAACCCTGAGAACCTGACGTGGTCCCTAACCCTGTGAGGCAGCCAGGTGTGCTCTGTCTGTTTTTACTGTCAGTGCTAAGAAGGCAGAGGCAGGAGAGCCCTGGACCACGAGTTGCTGTCTAGCCTGCTTGGGGAACCCCAAGCATTTCAGAGATCTTTTCTAATCAATGCTACTGTGGCACACTTGTAAGTGGCTAAAACAATGTTTTTCTTGCTAAAATCTGGTGGTCATTGTATAAACTTACTTCTAAGACATTATTATTTTTTATTATTGATTGGCACATGTATGGAAGCCAGGGAAGCTTTCTTTCAATCACTTTCATTATTCACAGTTCGTCATTCACCAAAAAAAATTAATTGATCAAAATTTTTACTGGCTTTTCCTACAGATAACTCACATGTACCTCATCGTTATCCACCTAACTGCCAAGTGCATTGACCTTTAGTTGTCAAGCACAAAGCTAGTACTTGGGCTCCAGAGTGATCCTGTTCATCTTCTGGTGGGGTGTACTTAGGGAGAGGGAATCTAGTGTAACCGGTTAATATAAGGTCTGTGCTGGGCAGTTTTGTGTCACATAGCTCAAGTCCTATGAGAGGACAGACCTCAGTTATAAAAATGCTTCCTTAAGCTCTCGCTTACGCAAGCCTGTAGGGCATTCTCTTAATTGCTGACCAATGGGGGGAGGGTGGTCCTTTTCTGTAAGACAGCATCAGCCCCTGCCTCCAGATTCCTGCTCTCTTTGAGTCCTGTCCTGACTTCTTTCAAGGGATAGACAGTGATTTGGAAGGTTTAAGCCCAATAAACCCTTTCCTCCCAAGTCCCATGGCCATGCCGTTTCATCACAGCAATAGTGACGCTAACTGAGGCAAGCTGGCTCCAACCTAGTGTGGTATTGCTGTGACAGACCTGTCCAGCCATGTGTTTGGGGGAGGACTGTAGAAAGGCTGGAACTCTGGGCTAGAAAGGCCATCGAGGGTTGAGTGTTAACTGGAGTGTTCTTTAGGAACTTGGAAGATAGTTCTTGTGAGAGCAGTTCAGTTGATGGAGGCCTGGCTTGAGAAGTTCAGGGAAGCAGGTGCTACCGAGCCATTTGAATTATGAATCAATGGTTCTGGGTAGCTGGGGCTCAAGAACCAACTGTGCCTAACAAGACACCAGAACTACTAAAGTGAAGCTTTGCTTTGCTGGGCTGCTAAACGCTGTAGTTGGAACTGATAAATTAGCAGTGTTCAGGAAAATAACGACGTCATTGAGGTAAACTGTGCTGGACAGTGTTCCTGAGAGTCAGTGCTCAGAAGCTGTGTTCCAGACATGGCCAAGGATGTCCCTTGTGTTGGCATCCCGCTCTGTAATATAAACAACACCAGGTGGTGCTGGTTCTGAAGGTGTGAAGGGGGCGTGGAGAGCACCTGAGGCTTGGCACTGTTTACCAGGGTTGGGGCCCATGAAGACAGCCCAGGCTAGACCACTCGTGAAGTGCAGTGGCAGCAGAAGTCCCCAGCATGCTGGAGATGACAGCTCTGTGGAGCGACCACCCCAGCAAGGCAGAGCGGAGTGGAGCCAGCCAGCGCCCAGGAGATGCACAGTGTGTACTGCAGGGGGCAGGCTGGAGAGAGAACTGAAGTGCTGATGAAGAGCCATGGGCAGGTCAGCACTGGACCCCAGGCCCAGCTACATTCATGGCTCTCAGTGGGGACTCCACCACGGGCCTGTTCTCAAGGCTTTCTGGTGAAGCCAGGCTCCTAAACACTTGATGAATAACAAAGTCTAAAGAACTGCACAGTGTAAGAGGTTTCAGGGAAAGGGAAGGATTGGGAAAGTCCCAGCTGAGACACAAAGGGGGATGTCCTCCCCAAGAATAGATGTGAGCTGTCTTAGTAAGTGTCCCACACTGTATAGACAGCGTGACCTTGACGGCTCTTACAGGGGAAAGTGTTTAATTGGAGCTTGGAACAGCTGCAGAGGTTTATTCCATGGTCGGCATGGCGGGGAGTGTGGCAGTGTGCAGCGGTTATGGTGAAGGACACGTAGCTGAGAGTTCTACATCAGGATCCACAGGCAAGGGAAGAGACACTGGGAGGGAACTTTTTCATAGCGGGGCTGATAGCACTCTCTCCAAGAGTTTACCTAAGAAAAGCCGCATTATCACATAAGAGGACCCCTCAATGTGGGTTCTGCAATTTCCAATTATATAAATCATTGCTATTAAAAGGCAAGTGAGTATCCTGCTGTCTCCTATCACTGTCAGGGGCCCCATAGCCCTCAGCCATGGTGGAGTCAGCTTCTGAGTCTATCTGATGAGCCTCTAAAGGGTCTGGAGGGGAAGATGCCCTCCTCCCACAGAGAAGGCTTCCCCAGGAGCAGCTGGAGGGACTTTATGTTGTTATTTAGGACTAAGTAATTCCCCAAACATCCAGCCTATTGCGGTTTCCTTGGCTTGTCCTGCAGAAGGGGAAGGTAAGTCTCTATTGCTGAAGACAACATGTACCTCATATATGGGTCCCAGAAGCCCCTGAGCTGGAACGGACCTGAAGCCTCTTCCTTGAGGACTTTCATGGTGCCAAAGGGACCATACAAGCTTCCAAGGAGTGAAGCATCCAACAGTCTAACCCAGCTAAGATGCCTATGAACCACAGCAGCGACCAGCACGGCCTGAGAACCCTGAGGGTGCAGTAGTGGAACAAATACCTTGGTGGTGACCAGCAGGTCTCTGCTTGATCTTGAGGCTTGCTCAGCATGAGGGATACCATGCCTGGTACTGGAAACCTTGCAAACTCATCAGGGCTAGTGAAAACATGGTTATTGGAGGAGAATCTACAACTATTTCCTCATTAAACCATCTTAATCCATCTACAACAACAATCTATAAAATCTGTCATTATGTACACAGGTAAGTGTACTTGTCAATCCTCATCCAGAAAAGTTCTCTTTACAACAGAGACCACTACAGAAAACTACAACCAATCAAAGTAGAGGAGTCGAGTCCAGTCCCAATGGAGACATCTACACAACATTCTACAACTACTGCTTAGAGAGCACTGCAGACCAGGGCTGGGAAGACTGTAAGAGCCTGAGGATCAGGGACTTTGCTGTGAGTAACATCAGAAGCTACACCAATGAAGACTCCCTGACCAGACTGCCTAAATGTGAGCTGAACAAAGAGGGTAGCACTGACCATAGCAAACTGCAGGGGTCGGGGACACTGACACAAAGAACTGGAGGCAAAGGAGTAAACCCGGGAGCAGGAAAGGTAGCCCTCTCCAGGAAGAGCACACCAATTGGTTGTCCAGTGTCAAATGGTCAACCCTGGAAACATACATATAAGTAACATTGCACAGACTCAAAAGGTTCTTCTTGGGAATGTATATACAAATACATATATGCATGAAATAACAACTGATGGAAAAAGAGGCCATGATTTGAACGTGAGCAGAGAGAGGAATGTGGGAAGGTTTTATGGGAAGGGGAAAAGATTGCAATTAAAATACAGTCTTAAAAATGAACAAACAGATTATTACTCTATCTTTCCTGAAAATTGAAGGACTCAGGCTTCACAGAGATAATACTTAATTTTGAGAGCTTTTCTCACTCCCTAAAAAATATTAGAATAAAAACAAGGCCATTATCCAACTGTTGGGACTAAAGGAGCCCGAAGCAAGGAATAATGTGTTCTGTAAAGACAGTGGTTCCCTCTGAGACCCTGTCTAGTTCAGCACCTATTTTATCTCAGTTTGACAATCGTGCACACATTGGGAAGAGGGACAGATGATCCAGTGAACTCCCAAATCCATCTTGGAATCCTGCAGTAAGACTAAGGTTCAAGTAGAAACCAAGGATTTGTACATCTAAGTTGCCCAGTGAAGCTGTGGCCCTGCCCACCTTTGAAGCATCCTAGTGTGGCCTCCAGTTTCAGCCTGTAAGTGGTCTGGCAAGTTGCTAGAGCTGTGTGAGAGCTTTTCCCAGGAAACAACCTGCCCCTGTGGCTGGAGCCTTTCCCTCTCCCAGCATGAGATTCTCGGGGGAATCTCCATATTTTGGAGACCGTGTTTCCATAATTTGATGGGTTGACAGACACAAGCATCTCTTTAGAATATCAATGTTTCTCTTTTTTTCTTTCATTTTTATTCTGTTGTTTGTTTCACTTGGTATTTTGGTTTTTTGAGATAGAGTCTCACTGTGGAGCCCTGGCGGCCTGTAATTTGATTTGTAGACCAGGCTGCACTTCAATACATAGAGATCCTCCTACCTCACTCTTCAGTGCTGCAGCTAAAGGTGGGAATATTTTCAGTTCTGCCAGGCAGTTTACAGAGCAACAAGGGATTGGGGAATAGGGGACTGGAGAAGGTAAAGGGAATAGGGGAAATGGATGTAACAGGAAGAGTGAGTAGGAATGGGAGAGAAATGTGTGGCTGGGAGAAGGGCAGACAGGAGTTGCAGGGGAATTGGAAAGGAGTGTTATGAGGGGGAGTTGGGAGGAAGGTGGTGAGGGGAGACAGTGAAGAAACAGAAAAAGTGAGGTGGGGATGATGAAGAAGAAGAGGAGGACTAAGGGGAGGGGAGGCTGATGGGTCAGTGGGAAAGGATGGGAAAGGAGGACAGATGTGGGAGTTCACGGCAGAGGTGTGTGAGAGTGAAGAAGGCTAAGAGTGAGGACATGGTAAGCCAGGCCAGAGGTTGCAGGAGCATAGGCAGAATAAGCTGTTTCTGGGGATGGGGCCTAGAGTACAGCAAGGGAAGGGGGCAGGGCAAGAAGGAAACTAAGGCAGTGCACATGGAGCTAAGGTTTCAGAGGGAGAATGAGCAGTGTGAGGCCTCCAAGGGTAGAGAGAGCAGGAAGGCAGCAGTGAGGTGAGATAAAGAATAAGCCAGCAGGCAGTACCACACCCAGCCCAAAGCTAAGAGGGGGTGAGGATGGGTCACCGAGGGCACTGGTGTTGTATAGTTGAGCCTATTTCATACATATGCCTCGGAATGCTATAGCTGGATCTTGAGGTAGCACATTCCTAATTGTCTGAGAAAGCTCCAGATTGATTTCCTGAGAGGTTGTACAAGTTTACATTTCCACCAGCAATGGAGGAGGGTTCCCCTTTCTCCCCATCCCCTCCAGCATGTGCTGTCACTTGAGTTTTTGATCTTAGCCATTTTGATGGGTGTAAGGTGAAATCTCAGGGTTGTTTTGATTTGCATTTCCCTGATGACTAAGGACATTGAGCATTTCTTTAAGAGTTTCTCTACCATTTGATATTCCTCTATTGAGAATTCTTTGTTTAGCTCTGTACCCCATCTCTTAATTGGATTACTTGTTCTGTTGGTGTTTAACTTCTTAGGTTTTTTATATATTCTGGATATTAGCCCTCTTTCAGGTACAAGGTGGCTGAAGATCCTTTCCCAATCTGTAGGCGGTTGTTTTGTTCTGATGACAGTGTCCTTTGCTTTACAGAAGATTATCAGTTTCATGAGGTCCCATTTATTGATTGTTGATCTTAGAGCCTGTGCTGCTGGTGTTCTGCTCAGGAAGTTGTCTCCTGTGCCAATGAGTTCAAGGCTCTTCCCTGCTTCTTCTTTTAACAGGTTTAGTGTGTCTGGTTCTATGTTGAGGTCTTTGATCCACTTGGACTTTAGTTTTGTGTAGGGTGACAAATATGGTTCTATTTGTATTTTTCTACATGTAAACATCCAGTTAGGCAAGCACCATTTGTTGAAGATGCTATCTTTTTCCCATTGTATTGTTTTGGCTTCTTAGTCAAAAATCAAGTTTCCATATGTATGTGGGTTTATTTCTGGGTCTATTCAATTCCATTGATCCTCCAGCCTGTTTCTCTGCCAGTGCTATGCAATTCTTATTTACTGTAGTACACCTTGAGATCAGGGAGGGAGATACCTCTAAAAGATGTGTTCTTGTACAGGAGATTTTTTTTTTAATTCTGGCTTTTGTTTTTCAATATGAAAGAGAATTGTTCTTTCAAGTTCTGTAAAGAATTGTGTTGATACTTTAATGAGAATTGCATTGAATCTGTAGATTGCTTTTGGAAAGATGGCCACTTTCACTATGCTAAAGTCTACATTTCTTCAACCATGTTCATAGCAGCTTTATTTGTAATAGCCAGAATCTGGAAACAACCTAGATGTTCCTCAACAGAGGAATGAATACAGAAACTGTAGTACATTTGCACAAAGAAATACTACTCAACTATTATAAACAAGTAAATCATGAAATTTGCAGGCAAATAGTGGGATCTAGAAAAGATCATCTTGAGTGAGGTATCCCAGAAGCAGAAAGAACACATGGTGGTTTTTACACATATAACATAGGATAAAATACTAAAATCTATAATCCTAAAGAGGCTAACCAAGGAAGACCCTAGGGAAGCTACTCAATCCTCATTCAGAAGGGCAAACTCGCTAGGCAGCAGAAGCAGGAGAGGACAGGGAACAGGACAGGAGCCTACCACAGACAGCCTCTGAAAGACTCTACTGATCAAGGTATAAAAAACAAAACAAACAAACAAACAAAAAAGCTGAGACTTATAGCCACACTTTGGACAGAATGCGTGCAATGTTATGAGAGAAGGGGGAGGTAGAAATACCTGGAGGGGACAGGAGCTCCAAAAGGAGACCAACAGAGCAAAAAAACCCAAAAACAAACAAACAAACAAAATCCCTGGGTCCTGGGGGCCCTGCAGAGACTGATACCCCAAGCAAGGACCATGCATGGAGAGGACCTAAATCCCTGGCTCAGATGTAGCCCATAGACTCAGTCTCCAAGTGGGTACCCTACTAAGGGGAGCAGGGGCACTCTCTGGCATGAGCTCAGTAGCAGGCTCTCTGATCACCTCCCCCTGGTGGGGTGCAGCCTTGCCAGGCCACAGAGGAAGACAATACAGCCAGGCATGATGAGACCTGATAGGCTAGAGTCAGATGGAAGGGGAGAAGGACCTCCCCTATCAGTGGACTATGGGAGGGGCATAGGAGGAGAAGAGGGAGGGAGGGTGGGTTTGGGAGGGGATGAGGAAGGGGGCCACAGCTGGGATACAAAGTGAATAAATTGTAATAAATAATAATAATTAAAATAAAAAGAGGACATTGGAGGTTAGGGCTTGGATAAGGAAGATCAAGAGGGAAAGGAGGTAAAGGAGGGGAAGAGTGAGAGGTTGAGAGTTTCCAGCAGAGGACAGGGGATTAAAGCTAGGGCTAAAAAGAAGGACTTGGGTGGGGGTTCTGGACAGTTGGAGTAGGTCAGGAAAGAGAGTGGAAAGGGAGGGGGGAGAGGGCAGTGGTGGGAGGTGAGGCCAGCCAAGACTGGGGACTAGGGACAGAGACAGGGAGGATATGAAGAAACCTCACACACTTAGTCACTGACACTTCCCCTCTGGCTACAGGCCCAGGACTACTGCAAGGGCCCAGGCACTGACTTGACTCCTTGACTTTCTGTCCTGCTTCAGCTGCTGAAGGTCTCTGAGGGTCCAGACAACGCGTGATGGGCACAGGTCCCACTAGCTTTTGCTGAAAACCGAAGAAAGCAATGGTCACCCTACATTAAATCATAAAGTTTCAAGATGCACAAACCAAAGGAAACATGAATATGCAAATGTGCCATTTGAGCTGGGGACTTCAGCACTCCTTTCTCAGTGACCCAGCAACATTCAAGAAGACCCAACTTATTTTTGCTAACATTTCTAGAACACTCTAAATTGGGACAGCAAAATGAATCTTCTATTTCAGTATTTGTGGGACAATCAACAATAAAACTTTTGGTGGGTTTTTTTTTGTTTGTTTGTTTTGTTTTTTGTTTTAAGATAGGATTTCACCACATAGCTCTGGCTGTCCCGGAACCCACTATATAGACAAAGTTGACTTCAATCTCACAAAGATCTGACTGCCTCTGGCTCCCAAGTGCTGGGATTAGAGGCATGTGCTAATACCATGCTCAGTGATAAAGGTCAATTTGAATGATTAAAAAATTAAAAACTGTATAAAGAGTAGATAATATGAAGGCCACCCTATCTTCCAACAACAGAATTAAGTATGAAATGAGATATATGTGAAATCTTCAAACATTTCAGTGTTGAGTAGCATTGTGCTTCCATATAGTTGTATAGTGAATGAGGATTTGATAGGAAAATTTAAAAATACATTAACATGTGCAAGAATGAACACCAGGTCTTAGAAACACAGTAAAAAATCTTAGGCCTATAGCAACTGGGTAGAACAACTGAGCAGATGTCTTGGACAGCTTCTGACAACCCAGGTCTCCAAGAAATAGATGAGAATGAAATGTTTGCACTGGCGGAAATCATTCCCTTTGAATCATTCCCTGGGAGCCTGATAGGATGGCCAAAACTCACCAGACATGTCATGAGAACTCACCCCTTCCTGTGTGTCAACAAGCAGAGGGACAAAGTGACAGGAGCCTTCTAAGTCAGGGGGACAATACTGCAGCCACAGAGGCATTTTGGTAGAAGCTCAAAGAGCATTGTCCAGATATGAAAGTCATGTTTCTGCAGGAATTATTACTAAAGTGGAAATGATAATGTTACAGAAAACACAGAGACTTCAGCCCAGAATTAGTCTCAAAAACACATTTGAAGCTAATGGTTTGATTCTGGGAAACTTGGGAGAAGTTGAACACCAAGTAGGAGGGAAAGATGGAAAAATCATTTTCTCAGCTCATCCAACTGAAAATTCTGGTAGAGAAAGCACTGTGAACTATGATCCACTCGGATGGAGGAGAACAACAACAACAATAAGGCACTGTGGACATATGAAAAGACTAAGGAGCAGGCAGAGTTCCCCAGCGTAGACAGATGCAGCAGTGGTCCCCTGCAGAAACTAGGTCCTGCAGGAGCAGGAGCCATGACAGAAGGGCGGGCTTCTGAAGGGACTAGGTCCATTCTCTTCCCACTTTCCTCCTCCTTACAGGGTGAACTCTCAAACAAAGCCCAGGAGCCTTCCTAGACAGCACAACACACAGAAATATGTGATGTGTTCTGAAAGTTTTCAAATGACAGAATCTGGGAAGAGGTGATTCACAAACCTTCTTCTAACAACTCAAAGGAGGAAAGGAAAGGTGAAGTCATCTCCTTAGTTTAAGTGCATTACTGTCTGTCGATAAGGCAGATTTTGGTTGTTGTTTTTGTTCTTGCTTTGGGCTTTGGATTTTTGTTGTGTGTTGTTTGTTTTGTCATACAGCAGTCAAGCACACAGATGGCCAGTCCTGAGGGGGCAGCATGCACCTGGAAAGTGCAATAACCTGTGGCATGCTCTTTCCACGCATGTTGTTTTTACATTTCTAGACATGGTTTTTCTGGGTAGCCCTAAGCTTTCCTGGAACTCATTCTATAGACCAGGCTTACAATCAAAGTAAGGAAGGTTTGCAACCAACAACCTTAATTTACACTTTAAAAATAAATGCAATTCTGAGCAACTTCAGTAAAACAGAAGACAGAAAATATAATGATGGAACAAGAATCTGCAAAATTAGAAAACAAGCTACAGGAGAAAAGAATCAGTGAAGTAGAAACAGCTTGATGAGGACCCTGGTTCCTGCACCCCTGGAGCTCCCTGCCCTCACATGGACAAGGAAGGCTCAATAGACCCAAGTCAACCAATGTGCTGCACCAAATGAAGGGAATGAAGGGCAAAGTTTACCATCCCCTCAACAAATGCAGAAGGAGGTGTGGAAACTCAACACACTGCTGATACAATCTATCCATATACTAGGAATGGGAGAATTCCCTTCCAGACACACACACACCCTCAGAGAGAGGGAGAGAGAGAGAGAGAGACTTATAATGCAACACAGCTAACAGCATATTTAACAATGAGGAGTTGATCCCAGGAGGTTCAGTCTTAACAACTTGTACTCAACAGCTAGAGTATTGAAATGAAATGCTTCAAGAGTGGAAACAAAGGGGTGAAGAAATCTCTACTTGTATATGACATGATAGTGAACTTAGAAAATGCTGAAGAGCCCAGCAAAGTAGAATTAGGAGTACTAAATCAAGTATTGTAGAATTTAAAAATCACAACCCAGACGTCCCTCAGTTGAGGAATGGATACAGAAATTGTGGTACTTTTACACAATGGAATACTACTCAGCAATTAAAAATGAGGAAATCACGAAATTTGTAGGCAAATGGTGGGACCTAGAAATGATCATCCTGAGTGAGGTATCCCAAAAGCAGAAAGACACACATGTTATATACTCACTTATATAGTCCTACAATATAGGATAAATATACTGAAATCTGTCCACCTAAAGAATATAAACAAGAAAGAAGACCCAGGGTACAACGATCAATCCTCACTTAGAAAGATAAATGGGATGGACATTGGATGTAGGAGCAAACAAGTAACAGGACAGGAGCCTACCACAGAGGGTCTCTGAAAGATTCTACCTAGCAGTGTATCAAAACAGATATTAAGACTCATAATGAAACCTCTGGCAGATTGCAGGGAACCAAAAAAAGGGGGGGGGTCAATATGACATGGAGAGGACAGGAGTTCCACAAGGACCAATATATCTGGGCACAGGGCTCTTTTATGAGACTGTTTCTCCAAACAAGAACCATGTATGATGCAAGCTAGAGCCCCTGCTCAGATGTAGCCCTTGGTAGCTCAGTATCCACGTGGGGACCCTAATAAGGGGAACAGGGACTCTCCCTGACATGAACTCGATGGTGGGCTCTTTGACCTCCCCCCACCCCACCCCGAGAGAAGCAGCCTTGCTAGGCCACAGAGGAGGACTTTGCAGCCAGTCCTGAAGACACCTGATAAACCAGTATCTGATGGAAGGGCAGGAGGTTCTCCCTTATCAGTGGACTTGGAAAGGGGCAGGGAGGAGATGAGGGTGGGAGGGTGGGATTGGGAGGGAAATAGGAAGTAAAATACAGCAGGGATACAAAGTTAACAAACTGTAACTAATATTAAAAAAAATTTAAAAAGAATTTAAAAATAAGTTGTATTTACATACACTAATAACCAATGAGCTGAAAATTAAACTAAGAGAGCTGCTTCACTGTCAGTATCATCAAAAAGAAATAATTACAAATAAACTCAGACAAACGGGTAAAAAAAATCTGAATATGAAAAACTGCCAACAGGAAAAAAATTGAAGGGCACACCTGTGTTCACAGATTAGAAGAAACACTGTTACAATGCTCATAATAATCAAAGTGGACCTATAGGCTGTATGTAGTTGCTATTAACTTCCTATAGTATTCTCCATTGGGGGAGGGTCCACATGGCCAGTAGTGGGACAACAAAGAACTTGAGGGTGCACCAGGGGCTAATGGGGAAGGGCCCTGGGGAGCAAATGAGTCAGGGATGGAGAAGAAAAAGAGATAAAGGAAGCCAGAAAGAGCAGGTCTGAAGGAGAAGGAGGATGTGTGCGAAGCTAGAGAAGAAACAGAGGAAATGCAGGAGCTTCTACCTCCCTAGGACCTGAGTGGAGCCTTAGAGTGCCCCGCCCGGCGCTGTGGGCGTGGACCTGATGCCAGAGGAAATGGGCGGGAACAAATTTCTCTCATTTTCCAGGCTGCTCGCAAGGGACTCCACTAAAGGCAGAGACTTCGCTCTTTCTCTGTCTTTCCTGACTCTGGCCCGGGGTTCCCGAAGGCTCAACTGCTGGTGAGTGAGGTGAAGGGGCCGCGGGGTGTGGGCGCCCTGAACAACTTTGTCCTGCGCAGTCAGTTCAGAACGGAGACGTCCGCGCGCCCTTGGTTCGCTAAGTTCATAGTTGTCGCCTCCGCGCTCCCGAGGGGGCAGGGACCTCGGTTAGCAGGGGGGAGGACGAGAACCACGGGGCCAGGAGGGTCCCCGCAGACACGTAGGGAAAGTGGACTAGGAACCCGCAGAGTGAGGTGAAGGGACCGCGGGGTGTGGGTGCCCTGCGCATCGCCCTCGGACCACAAAGTTCACAGTCCTCGCCGCGCGCCCAGCGGGGCGGGGAGGAAAAGCAGAGCCACAGCGCCCGGAGTGGTCCCCGCAGTCACGTAGGGAAAGTGGACTAGGAACCCGCGTGGAAAGGCCTGACTTCACAGCCGGGGAGCCTGGAGCTGCAGGTCCCTGCGGGGTTTCCTCTGCGCGCGGGTCCTGAGGAATCCCCATCCTCTCCCCAGCTCCACCGCTGAGGACAGCCCTGTCTCAGGAAGGAACCATGAAAGAGGGAGCAAGCACCAAGTGCGATCATTCCCTGAGTGTGACACTTTTACTTCTCCTGAGCTTCGTGCAAACCACGCTGTCCCATGGTGAGTTTCCAGGGTCCATAGAGGGGGTGGGGTTGGGGTGGGAGTGAGGGTGAGGGAGGGACATGGAGGACAGACCGGATTCCGAGTCATGAATTCCGGGATCCTGGGCTACCAGGAAGCCCTGGGCTTCTTTTCTTCACCACCTCAGCGACCAGGAACCCTGACTCTGTCTCTGTCCCACCAGGGCTTCAGTGGATTGAAGAAGTTAGGGGGAAAATTACAGCGAGGGAGGCACTGAAGAGAGTGGGGACAGGGGGAAGTTCCTGGTGAAGCCCTCAACACCTTCTGGGTCTGCAGGAAGCCTAAAGCCCAGTCACCAGGACAGGATGTGCTGGACACAGGGCAAGACCCCTATAGGAGGCTGTGTCACACCCCTGGACCTAAGGCATGCTAGTTCTGGAGACTGCCTTCCCTGGGCATTCCTCACAAGCCCCTTTGCCCTGGAACTTTCTTTCCCACCTTCTCATGGTACTTCTCCAGCAGATCCCAGCTTCCAGGGACAAGATGGCCACACCTCCCACATTCTTGTCCCCTCCCTCATTCATTTTTCCTTTTTTCATTCTAGAGTTGTTTTGTTTTAAGGCAAGGCTTCTCACTATGTAGCCCACACTATAGACTCTGAAACAAGCCTTTCTCTCCCTTGGTCTACCAAGTGCTGGGGTTACAGGACTGTGACACCAGGCTCATCTTCAATGCAGACAGGGCTCATCAACCACCCAGCTGCTCAGCTCCCTTCCCTGCCCATCTAACCTTCCCAACTTTCCAACCCACAAAATGCCTTTTCACTGCTCACCCACCAGGAAGCAGTGTGAGCTCATGCCTTAAGACACCCCAGCTACTCAGGGCTGGAGCACCTTGTCCTCTAGGGAGGACCCTGGCAATGGTACTGGGTGGAGAACTATGGAAGCTGCTGCCCTTGCTCCCAGGCCCATGTAGTCTGCCTCCTGGGGAGATGGCATCAGATAGTGGTGTTCTTTAGACAGGAGAGGGTTCTTCTGTTCTGTAAATGCAGGCACTCATTTTTATTCAGTTGGGGGAGTCTCAGTGTATCTCTGTCTGCATCAAATACTCAATTCTGCATTTGGTGGGACAGCAGCAGAAGGTCACAAGCTGCTGAATGAGACAGCAGATGTGTCCTCTAAGCCAGATTAGGGAATACTCCATGTACCAGGATTGGTACCGATCCCTCCAGAGTGTCTTCAGAAGTCCTGTGAAAGCTGCATGTTTCCCAGACAGCACTGGTTCTTTGCTGCCTGTGACTTCTGGGTCAGCTAGAAATGACAGCAGGAGGTCCTGAACTTAAGGACTGTTGATCTCTCCATTGCTGTCCAGTGGATTCCTTGGATCCCATGGAACACAGAGGATACTCCTTGAAGCCTGTGGTCCTTGCTGAGGGAGAGGTGGCAGCTTCCTTGAGAACGGACCTGACCATGGCAACTCCTTTAAAAGAAAGCATTATTTAGAGCTTGCTTAGCATTTCAGAGGTTTAGTCCATTTTTTTTTCATGGTGTAGAATAGGTCAACACAATGGCAGATATCATAGCTGAGAGTTCTGTATCCTGACCTAAGGGCAGCAAGAAGAGAGAGTCTGGCTTGGAATAGGCTTTCTGAAACCTCAGAGTCCTCCCCCAGTGACACACTTCCCCCGACAAAGCTACACCTACTCCAAAAGGCCACACTCCTAATTTCATATCACATCTCCTTTGACATGGGTATTCTGGTCCTTTTACACAGCCCTTCACTACCCATTTTAGAGGTGCTGGATTGCGTATTCCATGCAGTATCTGACCTGGATCATGCAAGCCATTCCTGTAGCACGTGGGCATTGTCTGCAGAAAATTCTGTGTGCTGACCACTAATTGTCCTGTGTGTCCTAAGCTTGGGGAGTACTCTGAGTGGTAAAGTGCCTGCTTCACAACCATGAGGACTTGAATTTGATCCCTAGAACTCATGTAAATGATCTGGGCGTGGGGCTGTTTGCTTTCATTGTCAGTACTAGGAAAGCAGAGGCAGGAGAACTCTGGGTCACTGGCAGCCTGTCTTGCCTATTGATGAATCCCAAGCATCTCAGAGACCTTGTCTGATCGACACTATTGTGGCACACTTGTGAGGCTACAAAAATGGTTTCCTTACTAACATCTGGAGGTCTGTGCATCAATACTCCCTTCCAAGACGTTTGCCATTTTAGTCTTAGCAGGAGTAGTGCAAATACGATGTCAGGAATGCTTTCTTAATTCACCTTCATTATTCACTGTTCCTCATTAGCAAAAGGGTTTCTTTTCAAGATTAAAAGTGGATTTCCCTAGAGATGAGAAATGTGTGTTTCATCCTGATCCATCAAGTACTAGTTTTATGATGTTTAGTTCACAAGCACAAAGCTAGTTCTCAGGCCCCCGAAGCTCCTGTTCATGTCCACCAAATCTTCTGCAGGGGTGTACTTAGAGACAAGGAATCTTAGCCACTCAAGGACAATGTCAAGCCTCAGGAGGGGTAGGAAAAGGAAAGTAGAGAGCATAAATCTTGGAGATAGGAAGAAAATAAGTGCCTGAGGAGGCAGAAAGAAGAAGGGAAGAGCAAGTTAGCTGAAAGAGACAGGAAAGGAGTTCCCAAACCTGCAGCACTCTACCTCATAGCAGTAGGTTTGGGGAGGGAGGAGAATAGGCTGTTTTTAACATCCCGTTTCTGCTTAGAAATTTAATTCTACTGCATATTTCTAAAAGCTTTCTTCCACAATTTGTTAAATTTTAGATGTTAGTGCTTATGCACAAACAGCGTAAATATGTACAAGCCTCCCAAGGCCTTACCTGCTTCTGTGCGCAGTCTGTTAACAGGATGGCTCCAGGCTATTTTGTTCTCCTAAGCTGTTAGTGAAAGTCTTGGAGACCAGGGGCCATAAGTGTGCTGGGAACCAAGACTTCCAGGGAAGGGGAGAGACTGGCGCTTCCAGCAGGTCACAGACAGACAGATGTCTCCTTGAGCATGAATTAGAGGTGTGGTTGAATGTGGGAGAACCTGAGATCTGATGCCCAACATTGTGTGAAGGGGCCCAGTGGGGACATGACGAGCTCTGTGCTCACAGGTGGCAGCTCCCCATTCCAAGCCAAGCTGCACATGACTCCAGGAGCCTTTCCTGAACACACAGGCGCCATGGTGAATTCACCACGTGTTCTATGTCTCCTTTCCCCTGTGTGCTCAGCAAGAGTTTCAGCCCCAGGAACATGGATCTTACGTGGTATATTTTACTCCTCAACACTTGATCATAGTCACTAAAAGTACTTGTGAGATAAATCTTCCTGGTGACACTTTGTGCACTTGAGTTTTACAAGCTAAGACAGTCAACGATGGCGCAGAAATGAGGATCCAGAAGTTGGTGGGCCTCCTGAATAGAGGATTTTCATCCTGTGCTTTGCCCTTCAGAGGGATGCGGGTGTCACAGGTCCACGGTCCTATGGCTTTCTGCTCCTACTTTGGCACTCACCTGCCTATTTCTCTCATAGACACACACTCTCTGTGCTGCAACTTCATTCTCATGCCTGGTACCACACCTAGAGAGTGCCACTATGCAGTAAAGTGCTCAGTGGATGACGTGGTTTTCATTCAGTTTAATGAAACTGAGGTCGAACTTTCGAATAACATGGGAAAAACAGCAGATGCCACCAACGTATTGACAGAATTCAATCGAATCCTGATAAGTGTTTTAGGATTGTTGAATCTACTACTACTTGACATGAAAACAGAGACCAGAGGTAAGTGTGGGACAGGATGGGGTAAGCATGGGATAGGACCTATCAATAAGACCAAGGAAGTGGGCAAGCTTAGGAAGTGGGCCGTGGATGTATTGCCATAAAAGAGCTGAATATTGATCCAAGCTGGAAGTACATGGTACCTAATGAGTAAGAAATGGCAAGCCAGGAAGAAAGAGCACAGGTCCCTAAGTGTGCAGAGAGAGACCTGACCACTGAGGGGGAGACTGTAAGGGTAGAAGATGATGATTATGTGTGACATTTGCAGGAGATCACATCTTACAGGGCACCATGATAACTCAGTGTACACAAGGCCAACTCACTAATGCTTTCTATAACCTCACCATTGATGGACATCCTTTCGCAAGCTTCAATTCAATTAGCAAGAATTGGACAGTGTATAACAATGATACCATAAGGACATGGAAGATAAACAGAGAACTAGAACGGGCTCTCAGGACGTTCTCCATGGGAGATTCCCTTCAGTGGCTCAACAGATTCTCACCACACCGGGAAGAAAGGCCAAGTAAGTCATTAGGTGGTTAGGGCAAAGCGACGTCCACAGGGTGGGAAGGGCATGGCGGTTCTCTTGAAAAGTCTGGTGCCTTCCTTATGTGGGGGTCAGCAAGTGTACGTAATGGAGCATTTGATAGGCTGAGTGGTAGACAAATGCTGTGGTGCTCTTCCTGTCTGGAGGCCAGTGAGGACCACTGGGTTCACTTACATCTCAACTCCCAATGTTCTCATTCCCTGTTCACCACTGTCCCAGGCTCTACGTGGCTGCTAATGGGCTGCAAGTCTGTCTGCATCACTGTAAATTTCCTGCATTTTCTTCCTCCGTTATGGCTGCCCTTCCACCAGCTCCACCAGCACTTTCTTTGGCACCATCAAACACTATCAATTGTTCCAACATCCAGAAAGTTCTACCCACAGTAAATATGTCACATGGTTTGGAGGTTCAAGACATTTGCTTCCATTGGTAGTGAGATAAACTGTGTGAGAACATCTTACACACATCCTATTCATCCATCCAGGATCTGGTAAAATAGTTATCGCACATGAATTCCTTGTGCTGCCTAGAGAGAGAAGTTGCTGATGGAGGTGTGTTTTTTGTTTTATCCATATTTTTTTCTCATTGTTTGAAAGGACCAAAAGTAAATCCTCAGGATACTACCCAGCTTAGCTCTGCCACCCAGATTCCACGTACTGTGAATACCACACCACCTACATCTGCCAGCGAGCATCAACACACCAGCTGGATTCTGTATCTATTACCTTTAATCATTGCATTGATCATCTGAGTAGTCTTTGCAGTTGCCTGGATTGTGAAGAAAAGAGGTAAGGAGCAGGCTGGGTTCTCACTCTTGTGCTTGGTAGTATTATTCTGGTGAGGACATAGGAGAGGGGTCCTAGTGTTTTCATCCAAACCACTGTTCATCACAGGGTCTATCTCTCCACTATAACAATGCCCCTTCTTAGCCTTGAACCCCTACTCTGTAGTGATATTATACTGTTGCTGGGTGCAGGAGGCTGGCAGAGTCAGCGAAACCATACAGTCAGCGGAGGGAAAAAACAGGAAAGTCCTCCTGAGGTGACAGAACCCAAGGATCCAGATACGAGAGAAGGAAAACAAAATGGGGTGTTCCCTTCTCATGACCCAATCAAAGGTTCCCTCAAGACTGTGATTAAAATGTTTGCTTTCTGAGGATGACATGATCCAGCTCAGGAATTCCACTTAATGCCACAGAAGTTGCCATCACCTGCTGTGTCTTCCCTAGACCATGAGAAACATTGGTGGAGCAATCCTTGACCGCACATTGACTGGGCTTTCTTTCAGTTCTATCTTATGTGTGCGTGTCATGTGGATGCGTGTACTTTGTATGCACCCATGTACACAGGAGACAAAAATCCACCATGCTCCCTGAGAGACAAGCTGAACTGGAGCTAGGCTGGCAGCCCTAAGCGCCCTCGCTCCCCTGCTTCTACCTCCTGGATGGCTGAAATGACAGGCTCACCCCGCCATGCCCAGCATTTGACTGGGTGGTTGGAAATTCAAGTTCAGATTCTCATGCTTCCCAGGAAGGGTCTCCCCAACTGATCCATGTGCCCAACCCCCCAGATGAATTCTGAGGATAGTCTGCCCACCTGTCCATCACGTGACTGCTCAGACACCTAGAGTGGCCCTTAACTGCTTTCTAAACCTCGTTTGTATGGTCTGCCGTGCTCTTTCCCGAGAGCCGCGTCTTGTATCTACTTAGTTTTTCCAAATATCTTGTAAGACACATTTGCTCACCATCTTTTAGTACCGCCAGAGAGTCCCTCCGTGTGAGATGTGATTGGAGCGGCTGGTGAGAGTTTTATTAAAGAGGAATGTACTTATGGGAGCTTGGTGGGGTTTAATTATCTGTGATCACACTCCTTTTTGTGTCTTGTCACTGATGGGCACAGACTACAGCTGACTATGCTAACTCGCTAAATACAAAATGGAGACTGAATTGAAATATGAAGTAACATGAGCTGGGCACCTGCACAGCAGAAAGGATAACTGTATATTTGGTCAGACCTACAATTTCAGTGTGTGGCATGTCGGGGCAGGAATGTTGCCAGAAGAGGTCAAGCCTGTTGTGGGTTATATAATACAAAACTCAAGGCCAGCTTGGGGAATAAAGAGAATCCTTGTCCCGAAAGCACACATTTGAAAAATGAAAATAATAAGGCCAACAAAGACAGAAATATAGGTATATTTTTCTGGGCTTTCATATTTTCATACTATCTGTTTTTTTTTTTCATGTTGGCTGATTTTTTTATTCACAATCTCTTTTTCAATATGCTTACAACACATTAAACATTTGAATACTTGCCACACAGGAGCTTGGAGTATCTAGAAGGAAAATGAAATAAGAAAGGATTGTGCGGCTGATTCTGTGGTCTGGATGTGGGGAGTGTCTGAGAAATGAAGGAGAGTGGGGTGTGGCAGCTGGGGGCTCTGGAGCCCACTGTAACCCACTTTTTGTCCACAGGTGCTCCCTGCTGCTCCTCTAGCTCTGTAGTCTGATCTACAGTTGTCATCAGCAGCTGTGTTGGGTGACTCTGAACACTGCCTGTGGCTTCTTCAGCAAAGGAGCAAACGTATTTCTGATGGTATCTCTGAAATCTGTGCTGCTGAGTTCCAGACTGGTGGGAAACCAGGAGACTGATGGCATCAGAGCCTCACGCACCAGGGCATCACAGTGCAATAGGCTGCTGCCATCAGGGACTCACTGTTTTGTTCCTTTTTCGTTCTTGTTCTCACTTAATTGCTTTGTGGACAGCAAGCTGGGCCTGGCTCTAAATTACCCATCACTGTCTCAAACAGTGACCTGCCCCGGGTGACTCCATTTGCCTCCCCTCTCAGTGAAAAGCAGAAGGTGCTTGTCATGACAACTCACTCTTTACAGACACACGCTCTGCCCAGGACCACCCGTGATTCAAAGGCTGAGACCTAACTTAACCCTAAAGGAAAGGGTGTCACCTGTTCACTTACCAGAACAGGTTGGAAGCAGTGAGCACACGTGCATATCAAAACCACATCAGAGATCCAGGACTGAGGATTTGGCTCATCATCAGCTGGACCCTGAACAGGCCACCTACCCCTGCAATGGTTATGGCCCCCACAAGCTTGCCATGTGGTTGCCTGAAGGAGCCTGCAGGCAGAGAACTCCTGGCCATCTTAAGGCTTCAGCTCCACCCAAGTTCTAATACGTCCCATGGTATGAAACCTTCTTTGGAGGTCTCAGGACAGGGAGGAAAGATGATAATAGTGACTGAGGAGAAGGAACCCTAGAAATGTAGAAGTAAGGAATATTTTTAATTAATTATAGTTTATTCACTTTGCATCCCAGCTGTAGGCCCCTCCCTCATCCCTTCCTAACCCTAACCTCATCTCTTCCCATTCCCCTCCCCAAGTCCACTGATAGGGGAGATCCTCCTCCCCTCCCTCTGACCCTAGCCTATCAGGTCTCATAAGGAGTTTTTAACTTGACCTCAGATTCTGGTTATTCATTAGAGTCTGGAGGTGTTTGCTAGTATGTTGTAACAAACTTTCACTAAAGGAATGAACAAAAATCTCCAAGAGGCTCCTAGAAACCAGCTGTTTAAGCCTTTGTAGGTTAAGCGCTCTTACTTTTTCTCAGGTGAACCCACAGTGACAGGCCTTGTACAGCTGAGGATGAGCAGGACCTGATAGGAGCTGTCCAGACATCCTCATGGCCCTGCTTTCTGTGGAAGAAATTTAAGGTGAACTTAATCCCCTGGTTTAATACCTGGAGATGGTCCTGGAAACATGGAGTCAGAGCTTGAACTGTAGTTATCCTATATTAAGTGACAGCCTTGACCATAGACGGAGACACAAGAGGTCAGTGTGGAGAAAAAGCCAATGGTGCAGGCTTCAAAGGGGTTGCTAGACTTAGAGTGGGCAGTAATTCACGATCACAAATGTAGATTGATTAGGATGTAGAGAGCTTTAGGAACTTCAGTTCTCCCAGTTGAGCAAGGTCCTGATGAGAATTCTGGCGTAGATATTTAATTTTACATTATTTTGATGTGCTTTTTTGTTGAGTGTTTACGACTGTATAGGTGACCACCAGCTTCTTGTTATTGTTGACAGCTGTATCTCTTCAGGGGTTACTTTTAGAGGTTTTGGAGACTTTTCGGAGCCCCTTGTTTTCAGTTTTTCTCTACCTGTTATCTGCTGAACAAAGGGCATTTTTCTGTGAAATGACCTAAAGCTCAAACTCTGGGCTCTCCATGGCCTCTGAGAAGGTATCAGATGCTTTTAGTGCCGCTCCTTTGTCCTCTACCCTTGGACATGGCCAACCAGGAGGTAAAGTGACAAAATCAGCTGTCAGTCCAGCCCCTGATCCCATGACTATTGGAAACTCAGAAAGTCAGTTACATCAGACTTGAAAAACAGATACTGGCTTTTAGTCTGATATATATAACGTCGTGAGTGACCAGCTCACAGCCCAGGATAACTATGAATGCAGCCATATCAAATTTAGGGACATCCTTAACATATTATGAGGCAGTTTTGAAAATATTTTAAGTAACTTGATTGTACAGTTCTCAAGCGTGAATTATGGTGATAACTTTGTGACACAAGATCAAAAGATTAGATGCGTTTGATGAACAAATGTTGACTAAAACAGATTTTAAATCATCTTGACTCTCATAAGCCTTCATTGTTAAGAAGTTAAAGTCCTGACAAACTCAGACGTAATTACAAGCAATTTTCTTCACAAACCATAAATGTAGTCAAACAAGCTTTTTTTTTTTTTTTTTGCTATACAGCTTTAAATTACATGTCACAAACCTTGTGACAAACAAAATTTCTGCTTTTTCACAATCTTTAGCAATCCTTTAGGATGGAATTCATTTGTCATAGAAATCCTTCTTACCCATAAGCATATTCTCTCCATCAGAAATACGACTCTCTGTCTATATAAGCCATCACCATCTCTTTCTTGGCTGCTTCTTTCCTTTGCTAAATGCCTGACGTAATTTAGGATTCTTGTTTTCCTGGAAGATATAAAACCCTAAACACAGCAAACCTCATCATGTTTCGTCTTTTACAATAGGTTTAGATGATCAATATTATCAAATCATTGGTTAATGTTTTTTTTTCACACTTAGCTTCACTAAGTTGGTGAGATTGTTTGTATAATGCTGATATTTTCTTTTTTCTTCACAAATTTAAAGCAATCCAATGTGTAGGCCTTGCTTCTGTATTAGGAATTAAAGGATTTGAACTAAACTTGCATGTTCTCTTGCTTATTTATCACCTGATTTAAGTTAATTCCTTTGAGGAAAGGGCGCTATCGAGGAAACATACCACAGAGCATCTACCTGACGTGAAGAACTGATACAACAAATCAAAGACACAGGCAAACAGCTGGGCCAGACCACAAAACGACACAAAAACGATTGCACGGGTGAACAGAAGTTTCCAGAAAGACTTGCCCCCACACAAGCTAGTGGACTGAGCAGGTGCTCAGTGACAGGAGAGAATGGATGCCACAGGCCCCAAGGCACATTGACTTGGGCCAGATTTATCCCCTTAGGACCCATTTATTACCTTCCTCCATATAGAACTTCACTGTTTTGTTTCTGTTTTGTTTTTTGAGACGGGGTATCTCTGTGTAGTCCTGGCTCTCCTGACTCACTCTGTAGACCAGGCTGGCCTTGCACTCACAGAGATCCACCTGCCTCTGCCTCCCTGAGTGTTGGGATTACAGGCGTGCACCAGCATGCCCAGCTACGTAACTTTACGTTCTTGTGACAATTAAATATGTCCTTAGAATGTATGAACAATCCCTGTAGGTCCCCCCAATCCAACAGCAAAGAATTTTATCAGCTAGCATCTGAGCCTGGAGTTGAGATTCACTTGCTGTCCTATCCACCTGATGGAAAAGTCTGACAAGTCTCTAGTAATCTCTGTAGTGTGTAGTAGACTGTGGTACTGGCTGATTGCGTTCTCTGAGACCCGGTAGAAGGCCCTTCACTCACAGCTTTAAGGACCTGGAGGGTTTTGACACTGATGAAGCTTGTTATTTGAAGAACTGACTTTGTAAAGTCTTAAAGCATTATGACCCCATGTGACTGACTGAGGTCAGGGGAGCATCTTGTTTGAAGGCTTGAAGAATTTTTTTGTAAATATATATATTTCCTGTTGTGGTGTCTTTTTTTTTTGTTATCAACTAGACTACATCTGGGGTGAACTGAAACCCTAAAATGGCTAGGCACGCCTGCGAGAGAATCTTTCCTTAACTGGATTCTTGGAAGCAGGAAGATCCAGTCCTAATCTAGTTCATTGAGGGGGGAGACACACCTTTAACCCTGTCCTTATAGGGTGGGAAGACCCATCTCTAATCTGGGCCACAACTCCTGTTTGCAGCCTGTACAAATCATGAAAGAAGGAAGGTCTCTCTTTGCCTGCTTTTTCCTACCCTTGCTACCATGTCCATTTCTTCTGTGGCATTAGAACCTACTTCTTTGGGATTCAGACACAGACTGAAGAGCAGCTAACACCACCAGCTTCACAGACTGGAAAATTGCTGCATTTTTGGAGTTTTAGTACCCAGGCAACATTGGTGGTTCAGCTAGACCATGGCTTAAGTCATTCTAATAAATCCTTTCTATATGGAAAGATTCACTCTCCATGTTCTGTTACTCTAGAATCCCCGAATGATGTACCTGTCACGTGTTCAAGACCATGTAGGTTCCATGTAGGTTTTTGATGTGAGCAGACGAGGCTCATTGTGATTTTTTTGAAGACTTAAGAGATCACCCTTCCCTCCAATAACTTTTCTCACTTAATAGCACTTTCTGTGCAACCAGACACGGTGCCACACACCTGTAGTCCCAGTACTCTGGGACACAGAGACAGGCAGATCTCTGTGAGCTGGAGGCCAGCCTGGTCTACAAGGCAAGCCCAGGACAGCCAAGCCTACACAGAGAAACCCTGTCTCAGAACTCCAAAATAACAATAATAATAATAACACTCTCTGCTGGAATGAGTAAGGGCATCGCTGTCTGTATGGTTCCCCTTGCATGCACTGAAGACATTTCCCTTGTGATGACTCATTCTTCTTGTCACAGAATGCATGATGTTCATACCTAACCTCTGTAACCTCCATGATCTCTTTCATCAGGAGGACAGATGTCTTAGCAGAACTATGGCTGCTCCTGGCTTGTCTTCTTGTTCCTCTTCTACCTGGGACCTAGATGACCAGGGAGTAAGGGCCCAATTCATGACTGTACCATACAATCCTCACCCACATGAGCCTTCATGCGTGGGCTTTTGAAGGAATAAACACACCAGTCTTGAAGAAGAGTTTGTCCCTTCAAACGAACTTTCATAGAACATTGAAACCTTGAATCAAAATGACTTGACTCTTAAAACTTTTTTTTCACTATTAAAATGCAAAAAAATTTAAAAAAATATCAGTGAAAACCACAGGCAGTGATGTGGAGCAAGTAAGATATTTGTTCTTTAACTTCTACACATTTCTTTTATTTTTTTATTTTTTTCTGGAGACAGACTTCCACCATGGAGTTATGGTTAACGGGAATTCTCTATGTAGACCAGGCTGGTTTCAATCTCACAAGGATACACCTGCCTTGGACTTCCAAGTACTGGGATTAAAGTCATAAGCCACCACTCCTGTCCCCACACCCTTTTAAGAGTAAACTTTCACACATTTGTTGTGGGGAGTCACAAGAGAACTGCTCAGACACGGTTTAAGCCAATAGAAAGTATTCATTAGCCAGCCAGTGAATACACTGGGTGTTTACGATCACAATGTAGCACTGAGCCTTCTCCAGGATGAGTATCAAACACAAAAACACATACCCTGTGTTGGCTCACTTCAGTAAACAAGAACAGTTAGCAAGAAGCCACACTACAGAGCTATAAAGCAAGCTCAGGACATCCCCTTTGCTATGAAGATCCATGGATTGGACCTTTGTTTTAGTTTGGGCAGATGGTGCTGTCTACTTCTTGAATTCCACCAGCCTGAATGGTACTTCCACCAAGGAGTCTGTTTTGTTAAAGTCTGGGGGCCTGCTAAGTTCTGGGTTCCTGTGACAAGGTTCTTGGGCCCTACTTTAATGTTGGGGGATTTGTCATCATCTTTCTCTTATGTTCAGTAATCTTTATTCTAGGGTAAAATTCACTGAAAATCCTTTCTTAGCACAAAGCATTCTCTTTTTGTCACTAAGCCCCTTTCACACACACACACACACACAACCTATGAACTTCTGTGTTTCTTTCTACAGTTACTAGTTACTTTGTGTCTTACTCTTATTTATAGAACTCTGCATGATTTAGCATTTTCACATCAAGTTACAAAGCTCTTGGCACAGACCACACTGATCACTCTTTGTCCTTTAATAACAGATGTGAGTTTCTTAATACTTTATTACAAAGAACTTGCAAATAACTAAGCTTTTTGGTACACACCTTTAATTTCAGATCCTGGGAGGTCGAGGCAGGCTGAATTCTGAGTTCACAGTCATCGTGATCTACCAAGCTAATTCCAGGAAAGCCAGGGCTACAGAGAGAGATTGTGTTTCCAAAATCTAAAAATTTTCAAATATTAATATTTAACAAACTTTTAAATTGAAAAAAAATCACACAGCAAAATTAATCAGACTCAAAATCCACAAGCACTCTACCAGGAAACTCAAAAGATACATGATATTGTCTTAGTAAACTTCTCTCCAGCTAAAAATGGCCATTCTGATTCAGAGTTTTATCAGTTAATTCTTCTCACCTTGTAACAGGGCCTGGAGAGAGGACTCACCATTTAAGAGCCCTGGCTGCTCTTGCATAGGATCAGGGTTCATTTAATTAATTCAATTAATTAATTCCCAGCACCCATAGAGGACTCACTACCACCTGTAACTGTAGCTACAAAGATCCTCCGGCTTTGGTGGGCACCTGCATTTAACGCAGGTGACACTGTTGGTTTGTATGAGATCTGTGTTAGGTAAAGGTTGTAGAAGTTCAAATTTATAATAACCAATTGTGACCTTTGTTAGTGTCTTATGAGTTGAAAGTAGAACAAAACTCACATAGTCTCTTCTTTTTCATATACTCAATTGAAACAAATCCCCTTTGGGGGACTTTATCATGTAAATATATATTACACATCACAAAATTAAAGCCAAAAATGGAAGACAAATATATTGCAACATCGTCTCAGCCAACAGCTGGACCAGAAGAGCAAATGTCACACAAGCAATTACTTGAAAACAATTGTGACAACTCTAGGAAGAAACTCAAAGGACAAAGGAGATGACTGGGTTTCATAGGTGTTTCTCTGGGTGGGGGAAACAGTCAAACTACAAAACTTAACCTAAACAAGGGAGGGGTCAGCTTTAACTTTGAGTTCCTGGCAACAGGTTCCATGCCAGTGCCTGAGGAGAGAGCACTGGGCTGAGTCAAGGCAACAAGCACTAGGTGTGACATTACAGAGGGATCCGGACAGTGTGGGAAGGAAAGAGGACCTGGTCTCCCGGAGTGGAAAGCAGAACCATGTGGACTGGAAATTCCTTCAAGAATTTAGAGAAACAAATGAGAACACAGAATGGGGATGTGGAGACAGGTCAGATGTGGGAAGCCGAGGTCAGGACCTGCCTGAAAGAACAGCCCAGATTTCTGTTCCAAGGGCAGTCAATGCAGTCAGCCCTGCAAGAGCTACTTGGGCTTTCTGTCCCTTGGCAGCTCAAGCCCACCCAGGGCTCTGTGGGGTCTGAAGAAAGTAGCCATGGCTTGGGCTGAGTCACCAACCTCAGCATTGCACCCAGGCTCTGTGGCTCCACTCAGTTGTTCTCCTGGGCCGCCTGTGTGGATGCCTGACAGGTGAGTTCCGTGACCTGACAGAGGACGCCTGGACACAGAAACCTGCAGTGAAGAGCCTGAGACCTGCTTTGCCACACTGGCTCAATTTAGTGCCCAGTCAGTCCCCAGTGGTGGCTCTCTACAACCTGCTGCTAGGCAACTGGACTGTAGAGACAGTGCTCCCCACTTCCTCTCCAGATCCCAGAGAGAAAAAGGGAGAAGAAAAGTCACTGCTGTAAAAAATAAAAATAAAAAATAAAGCAGTCTAGAGGAAGGAAGCAGGCAGGAATGCAGGCTTGCTCCCTGGTCTACTCTGCAGTGAAACTGAAACAACTCAGTGAGGAATCTGGTTCCTTTGCTCTGGCGCTGTCTGCCCTCACTTGTCATCAATGGGCAAGGAAGGTTCAAAGTACCCAAGTCAATAACTGTGATGCAGCAAATGAAGAGGATAAAGGGCAACAGTTTCCTGACCCCTTCAGAAAGGGGGGGGGACAGGAAAGTTGTCAAAATTCAACACACTTCCTGATAAAATTTATCAACAAACAAGGTCTGGGAAGAATGTTCTTAAACACCACACACACACACACACACACACACACACACACACACACACACGGTCTTACACTATAAAACAACTGGGGGCATACTTAACAGGGAGAAGTTGAACCACCAAGGTGCCCATTCTCAGGACTTGTGCTCCGTGCGGCACTAGAAGCCCTAGCTATTGGGACACCCCCCAGAGAAATAGAAATAAAGAGTTTGAAGGCTCTCTATTTGTGAACAATATGATGGTAAACTTAGAAAACACAAACAGCCCAGCAAATAAATGGAGTATAAACTTGTATGATTAAAAACTCAGGGAGCCTTTGATCACTTCCGGTGGTGAGGAAGAGGAATGCAGGCAGTCCTGATGAGACCTGATAGGGTGGGGTCAGAAGGAATGGGTGAAAGACTGCATCTCTGAAGACTAGGGCACAGGGACAGGGGGGAAGAGGAAGGGAGAGTGGGACCAGGAGGAGACTAGGAAGGGGGCTAGAATCGGGGTGTAAAGTGAACAAATTATAAAAGATAAATTTAACTAAAAAAAAATAAGATCAGCAAGCAAAAACAATAACATTAACACAACATTAACAATACATTAACATCACAAACATTAACAATACATTATGTGAAAACTAAATTAAGAGAACTGCTTCATTGTCAGTGATACCAAAAATATCAGCAAAGGCATAAAAGATACGAGTATGGAGAACTGCAGTGGGATGAAAGAAACGGAAAAGGACACAAATAATTAAGTACACATCGAGTGGTTGCTGACTATAAGAATTAGAGTTCTAGTGTTCATACTAATCAAAATGACCTACAGACTCTATGTGATCGCTCTTAAAATCTCAATAGCATTCTCCACAGAAAAAGAAGAAAAATACCCAAGTTTACACAGAAATATGAAAGCTCCCGATAGTCAAAATATTTTTAAATTTTATGTTATATATTTTATTGCATATATATGCACGTGTTTTGCTCATATGTTGTCTGAGGACCACAGTGTTGGGAATGGCTGTGAGCCACTACATGGGTCATGGAACCCGGGTCCTCTGCCACAACAAGTGTTGTTAGTGGCTGAGCCATGTCTCCAGCTGCATTTAAAGAATTTTCATAATGAACACAGCAGCATGTATCACGTTCTTTGATTTCAAACTATAACCAAAGCTAGAGGAACCAAGAAAGCATGATAAAAAAAACAAACACAAAAACAAAACAAAAGACATACAAACAAACAAACAAAAAACACTAAGAGATGGAAGAGAACAGGAAGTGCAGAAGCAAGCCTGCACACAGATCTTCAACAGAGATGCCAGGATTGAGCAATGGGGGAAGGAAATCTCTTCAATAAACACTGTGGGGAAACTGGGCAGGAGCATGCAGAGGGCTAAGCCTGAACCTCCTCATTCACATCACTCAAAGGGACTGAAGGTTTAACTGTAAAATGCAACATTGTAAAACAGCTCTAAAAACTATAAAGGAAATCTTTTCCTATGTATCTTTGTAATGACATTTGAAACAATATAAAATTCACATATTATAACAGCAACAATGAAAACACCAAATCATAAAGGCAGAGGCAGAGGGAGAAAAATACTAATAGAGGCAGGGTATAGTGCTTCATAACATTGACCTCAGCACCCCAGAGGCAGAGGCAGGAGATGTCTGTGAGTTTGAGGCCAGCCTCATCTACATAGTGTAGGAGTGACTGAAAAGGCTTGTTTGTCCTGGAGCTCCAGATGCCTTTGTTTGTCACTGTGATGGAACCAATTGAGACAGATAATGAGTGTCTGGATCTAGTAACAAAGGAGGCTGCAAACACTGGGCATCAAGAAAGTGTTCCTGTGAGAAGAATGAGCAGAACTACCATCTTGAGTATGAGCTTAGAAAGACCTCTTCAGAAAGATTAATCTGGGCCTGTGTTGCTGCTCAGTAGGTAAGAGCAGTGGCTGGTCTTCTAGAGGAGTAGAGGTCAAATCCAGACCACACATGGTGGCCCACAGCCGACTGTCACTCCAATTCTGATGTGTTCTTGTATCCTCCACAGACACTGCACACACATTACCGCATTAATGCCATCAAAACCACATGGAATAAATGACTAAATAAATATGGGTTTAAAATAGTAATATTGCTCTGCTAGGGAAAATGGGGTGCGAGGTGCTCCTTAGGGAGGGGAAGGAGGACAATACAAAAGGTGAGAGGACAGTAAAGAACAGCAGGATAAAATTGAGTCCCCTGGGAAAACAGACAAGGGGTCTCTTTAAAAAGGAGAGATGGAGACAGACAGAAAAAAGGAGAGAGGGAGGGAAAACAATTGTATGAATGGCTGAAAAAGCAGCCATGAATCATACAATTAAGTATTTCAAAAAATGAACAAGCAAACAAATAAATTATAATACATGTAATTCAGTATATAAACGTACATACAGAGTTTTAATGAACGTGTCTCATCAGGGCTGAGAGCACTCTTTCCAAGCTACTACCTAAAACAGTCCCAGGACTGCACAGGAGGAGCCTTCCTTACATTGTTGGTCAGGGCTGTCTAAAAGACTCCCAAGGCCCCAGCCTATTGCTGCTGTCCTCGGTGGCCTACAGAGGCAGAAGGAAAGTCTCTACTGCTGAAGACACCATGGGCTTCAGACAGAGGACACAGAAGCCCCTGAGCTGGACCTGACCAGAAGCCTCCTCCCTGAGAATTTTAGGGTAACAAAGGTACCATAAAAGCTTCTAAAGTTGAAGCCACCAACACACCTACCCAACTACGACTCCTATGAACCACAATATAAACAGCACGGCATGGGAACCCTGAGGGTGCAGTAGTGGAATAAATATCTTGGTGGTGACCAGAAGTTCTCTGCTTGATCTTGAGGCTTGCTCAACATGAGGGATACCATGCCTGGTACTGGAAACCTAGCAAACTCATCAGTGTTAATGAAATCATGGTTATTGGAGGAAAATCTACAACCACTAACTACCTTAGGAAAATGGCATAATCCCTAACAACAAACAACAAACATTTGTCATCATACCCATAGGTAACTAGTCTTCAGCTCTCATCAACAAAAGTCCTCTTTGCAACAGAGACCACTACAGAAAACTACAACCAATCAAATGCAGAGTTGTGGAGTCCAGTCCCAGTGGAGACATCTACACAACATTCGGCAACTATTGCTTAGAGAGCACTGCAGACCAGGGCTGGGAAGACTGTAAGGGCCCGAGGATCAGGGGCTTTGCCGTGAGTAACATCAGAAGCTACACAGATGAAGACTCCCGGACCAGACTGCCTAATGTGAGCTGACAAGGAGGACATTTGCCGAGACTTCCAGAAGAAAAATAAAAAGTCCAGCTGGAAGGTGAGACAAGGGTAGAAGAAATGCTAGCTGCAGGCATGGAAAAAGTGACCAAGGTAAAGTAAGAATGAAACTTAGCTCAGCCCAGTTCTCCTGTAACCAGTGCTAGTCCAGGACTTCAAGTGTCTTCCCGGATTTTACTTTAGCCATGTTTAAGCACAGCATAATTTTGGCAAAAGTATTTAGAGAACAGTTAATTCAATCCCAGTGTACAACAATTTAAGACATATTTACATTGAGATTCTTTTTTTTTTTATTCATAATGGTTTTTATTTTTTTTCTTTGCTAAAATTTTGCTGATATTACTGAACATTAACTTTTCTTTTCTTTTTTCTTTTTTTTTTTTTAATGCAGTTTATTCAGGAACATTGAACAATCCTCGGACCCCGGGGAAAGCCAGCCCACAGCTTAAATAGCCTCTGGGTAGCCAACCCAGGCGTGCCACGGGGGCAATGCAGATAGGTCCACATACATGGAAGCAAGCCAGATCCTCGGCCTTAGCCAAATGTGGAGTTGTTCGTGACAGAGAGCACTCACCATCGGGAAGGTGGAAGGCGGAAACCAGCTCCATCTTTAAGGCATAGCATTCCGCAGCTCTCTACAGTTCCCCCTTTTTGTTTTAGACGTATCAGGCAAGAGTAGAGGTCTGATCTCTGATATTAGAAATAAATTGGGACTTTGTACAGATGTTCATTTAGGTGTCATCCACCCAAAGAGCATCAGACCCGTCCGATACCTTTTTCTCAGAGGCGGGACCTGGGGCATCAACCCGCATGCAATCAGACATGCTCTTCTCTGGGTCCAAAGCGGCTGACCCTGAGTGCAGTGCTTAGCCTCGCATCCTGAGCGTATCATTTTAGCTTTTTATGGTATCCAACCATGCTTGGGGAGAATGTCCTGCTTCAATGGCTGTAAAGGCCTGAATGATCATGGCTGCATCACACTGTTGTGAGACTCTAATCTTGCATATATACCACAGGCAAACCAAGGAGACCAACACCAGAAGGCCTGCTAACACTCCCATGCCCGCCCATTCCTTCAGATGATTCATGGCTGCAGCAATCCATGTTGATAATCCTGTGGCTAGTCCTGCGTCCACTCTGGTAGAATTTACTGTGACAATGGCCACTCTCAGCTGCTCCATCGTAGTATCGAATTCTCCAGTCCAATTACCTAAAATATAGCTCGACAATTGTTTAGACAGATTTGCAGCGCAGGAAAAATTCTCATGTTGTATGCTAGTGACACAAAGTCCAGCATACTTTCATTGACAGCCAGGTTGAGCGATTTGCCATAGGGTATCAATTTGCTCCTGCAAGAGGTCAATCCTCTGATTGAACACCATCAAGCTTCCTTTTAGTTGAGCATTAATTCCTTTATGTACAACTAAGGCATGAGCTACATTGGCTAAATGATTATTCAGGGTCTGAGCAGTCTGCCCAGTATGACTCATGGCTAGTGCCCTGGTGGTAGCTCCAACAGCAGATGCTGAGCCTGATGGGCAACTGTTGGGCAGAGTGAACGGAATTTTAGGTAAGAACTAGGAAATAGTAAGAGCTGGAGAGGACAGGGTCTCCACAAGGAGAGCAACAGAACAAGAAAATTTGAACATAGGGAACTTCCCAGAGACTCATACTCCAACCAAGGACTATTCATGGAGATAACCTAGAACCCCTGCACAGATGTAGCCCAGGGCAGTTCAGAGTCCAATTGGGTTACATAGTAATGTGAAGAGGGACTGCCTCTGACATAATCTGATTGGCCTGCTCTTTGATCACCTCCCTCTGGGGGGGGGGGAGCAGCCTTACCAGGCCACAGTAGAGGACAATACAGCCACTTTTGATGTGAACTGACAGACTAAGATCAGAAAGGAGAGGAGAACCTCCCCTATTAGTGGACTTGGGGAGTGGCATGCAAGCAGAGGGAGGAGGGAGGGTGGGATTGGGATGGGAGGAGGGAGGGGCTTATGGGGGGATGCAGAATGAATAAAGTGTAATTGATGAAAAATTTAAGAAATAGGGGAAAAATAATTTAAGAACCTTAAATGACTTTCAAAATTGGAGGAAAACATGGAGTTAGTCAATTGGCATAGAGCACGTCTCGCCCCTGGGGGCAATGGTCTCCTGAACCTACTCAGACCTCGGACACCACCACTGCTAGTTCTACATTGAGATTCTTTACAAAGAACATCTGGTTTCTTTCACAAAAATGGGTACTTTGGGCTCAGAGATAGCCCGAAAGATTTAGGGTCAGGGAATTTGACTGAGGAAAACATAATGCCTGTGGGTGCCAGGATTATTCTGGCCCTAAGATAACACACAAGTCACTTAGGCAAGTGACAACACTCTTACAAACAGGTTTTATGGTCTAAAAGCAATGCTCAGGGAGACAACAAGATGGCGGCAACAGGAGAACACTGCGTCTGAGGAGCAGGACAACATTTCCCGAACAGCGACCAAGAGGCTGAACTCTGGGCCCTAAAACAACAGCGATCATGTTTCCCAGGTGAGAGGAAACCCCACGGCATGGGAATCAGTGGGATCCATGCTCAGGTCCCCCAGCCAGAAGCCGGAAGAGATCCCGGGTCGTGCAGGCACTAGGTGCCCAGACCAGAGCCACACGCCTGCCTGTCCTGATCACCTTCCCAGGCTGATGGGGGGGCAAAAAAAACACCAGAGTCTGGGAGTCCCAGTCGGGAGAGAACTCCACATGGAAGGAAGGAAACAATAATGACTTGGATCACCCAGTTTTTCCCTTGAAAAGCTCTTGCAAACCAGCGGGTAAGAGGACATAGAGCCCCAACCTCAGACCTACAAAAGCCCGGAATCCCCAAGATCAACCTCCAGATATGTCTCCAAGGGACAACCAGTTATCCCTAACAAAACCAAGCAAACCACGGGACACACAGGTTACAGCAGCAGATCACTAAATTCATAGCAAGAAACAGGGCAGCTGTCTTCAGGACTTCTCCGGGTGAGAGGAGAGCCCTCTCGACTGACAAAGACCACAGTTACCATCCAGGTCTCTATGCCTGAGGTGAGCAGTGGCAACTCCTGAAAAACACCAGCCATCCAGTGACTATACCCAAAAAAGCTGAGAAGGCTTCCTTCAGGAAAAACCATATTCCTGCCAAAGAAATTCTCTCCACCGCAAGATCCCCAGGAACCACCAGAAACTAACCCCAAACACCTAAGATAGCCCAATGGGTAGAGGCCAGCATAAAAGCTCAACCAACAAAAGACGGAGCAATATGGCATCTCCAGAACCCAGTTATCCAGGGGCAAGTAGCCCTGGACACCCCAGCCTAGCTGAAATCCAAGTAGATGACCTAACAACTATGATTATGAAGAGGATAACAGAGGAAACAAATAAAATACGAAAAGACCTAGAGGGAGATAAACTCAAACAGATTATGGCCATCCGTAAAGAAATAGAGGAAGTTGCAGCCAGTTTGTGGCCTTTAGAGAGGAAATGCTTAAATCAATGAATGAAATAAAAGAAACAGAGGATTGTTCAAACAAACAGCTGAAAGAATTGATGGAAAAACAGGAAAATACAGTTAAACAAGTGAAGGAAATCAACAAAACAGCTCAAGATCTGAAGATAGAATTGGAAAAACTAAAGAAAACACAAATGGAGGAAATTGTAGAGAGAAAGAACTCAGGGAAGAAAACAGGAACTACAGAGGTTAACATAACCAATAGACTATAAGAGATGGAAGAAAGAATCTCAGGTGTGGAAGATACAATGGAAGAAATAGATGTGTCTGTCAAAGAAAATGTTAAATCTAAAAAATTCCTGACCATCCAAGAAATTCAAGACAACATAAAAAGACAAAACCTAAGACTAATAGGAATAGAGGAAAAAGAAGATTCCCTGCTCCAAGGCCCAGAAAATATTTTCAACAAAATCATTGAAGAAAATTTCCCCAACTTAAAGGAGAAGCCAATAAGAATACAAGAGGCCTACAGAACACCCAATAAATTAGACCAGAAAAGAAAATCCTCCTGCCACATAATAATCAAAACAGTAAGTATACAGAACAAAGAAAAAATACTAAAAGCTGCAAGGGAAAAAGGCCAAGTAACATATAAGGGCAAACCCATTAGAATCACACCTGACTTTTCAACAGAGACTATGAAAGCCAGAAGGGCCTTGATGGATATCATGCAGACCCTAAGAGAACACAGATGGCAGCCCAGGCTACTATACCCCACAAAACTCTCAGTCCTCATAGATGGAGAAAACAAGATAATCAATGACAAAAACAAATTTCAACAATACCTACACACAAATCCAGCGTTACAGAACACTAGAAGGGAAAATACAACCCAAGAACACTAGCTACTTTCAAGAACACACAGGAAATAATTAACCTCACTACAGTAAAACAAAAAGCAACCAAGCACACAACCTTATGACCACAGCCAACATCAAAATCAAAGGATCTAACAGCCACTGGTCATTAATCTCTTTCAACATCAATGGACTCAACTCTCCAGTAAAAAGACACAGATTAACAGAATGGATGCTTAAACAAAACCCAGCAATCTGTTGCATACAAGAAACACATCTAAGTCACAAAGATAGACATTACCTGAGGGTAAAGGGTTGGAAGACGGCTTTCCAAGCAAATGGACCCAAGAAGCAAGCAGGAGTAGCCATTCTAATATCTGATAAAATAGACTTTCAACCAAAATTAATAAAAAGAGAAGGGAAACACACTTTATATTCAACAAGGAAAAATTCCACTAGGAAGACATCACAATCCTGAACATCTATGCCCCAAATACAGGGCACCCACATTTGTAAAAAAACATTGATAAAATTTAAACCACATTTGGATCTCCACACATTAATAGTGGGAGACTTCAACACCCCACTCTGAACAAAGGACCAGTCATCAAAACAGAAAATAAACAAAGAAACAATCACTCTGATAGAGGTCATGAATCAAATGGACCTCACAGACATTTACAGAACCTTACACCCAAACACAAAAGAACGTACTTTCTTCTCAGCACCCCGTGGAACCTTCTCCAAAATAGACCATATAGTTGGTCACAAAGCAAGACTCAACAGATACAGGAAGATTAAAATAATCCCTTGTATCCTATCTGATCACCATGGACTAAAGCTGGACCTCAATGACAAAAATAGCAAAAGGCCTACACACACATGGAAACTGAACAACTTGCTACTAAATGACAGCTGGGTCAGAGAAGAAATAAAGAAAGAAATTAAAGACTTGCTAGAGTTCAATAAAAATGAAGACACAACATACCCAAACTTGTGGGACACAATGAAAACAGTGCTAAGAAGAAAGTTCATAGCACTAAGTGCTTTCAAGAAGAAATTGGAAACATCTCATGCAAGCAACTTAGTGGCTCCCTTAAAAGCCCTAGAAAAAAAGAAGCAGACAAACCAAAGAGGAGTAGACAGCTGGAAATAATCAAACTCAGGGCTGAAATCAATCTATTAGAAACAAATAAAACAATTCAAAGAATCAATGAAACCAAGAGCTGGTTCTTTGAGAAAATCAACAAGATAGACAAACCCTTAGCCAAGCTAACTAAAAGGCAGAGAGACACCATCAAAATCAACAAAATCAGAAATGAGAGGGGGGACATAACTACAGCCCTGAGGAAATCCAAGCATTCATTAGGACTTACTTCAAAAGTCTATATGCCACAAAATTAGAAAATCTAAATGAAGTGGACAATTTTCTTGACTGATTCGACTTACTAAAGCTGAATCAGGACCAGGTAAATCAATTAAATAGGCCTATATGCCCCAAAGAAATAGAAGTGGTCATCGAAAGTCTCCCATCCAAGAAAAGCTCAGGACCAGATGGTTTCAGCGCAGAATTCTACCAGACCTTCAAAGAAGAGCTAACTCCACTTCTCTTCAAACTATTCCACAAAATAGAAACAGAAGTAACATTACCAAACTCATTCTATGAAGCCACAGTCACCTTGGTACCTAAACCTCACAAAGACCCAACAAAGAAAGAGAATTTCAGGTCAATCTCCCTTATAAACATTGATGCAAAAATACTCAACAAAATACTTATAAACTGAATACAAGAACACATCAAAGCTACCATTCACTATGACCAACTAGGCTTTATCCCAGGCATGCAGGGGTGGTTCAATATACAGAAATCCATCAATGCGATCCACCATATTAACAAACTGAAAGAAAAAAAAAACACATGATAATCTCCCTAGATGCTGAAAAAGCCTTTGACAAAATCCAACATCCATTCTTGTTTAAAGTATTGGAGAGATCAGGGATACAAGGCACATATCTAAACATAGTAAAGGCGATATACAGCAAGCCTATAGCCAACATCAAACTGAACGGAGAGAAACTTAAAGCAATCCAACTGAAATCAGGGACAAGACAAGGCTGCCCAGTCTCTCCATATCTTTTCAACATAGTTCTGGAAGTCCTTGCTTCACCTGCAGATCACACCAGCTGCCCCCAGGGACCAGGAGCAACACCACGGAAGTTCCCTCTTCATTTCTTTATTTATCGTCCTTCCCCCCCTTTTTTCCTCAGTGTGTAATCCAAGTTGGCTCCCAGCACGCACCAGTCCCCTTTATCAGCCTTCTAAGAGCTGAGATTATGGGCAGAAGTCACCACAGAGCTTCCTTTTCTGCTTCATACACTGACCCAGGCCCCAGCTCACAGTCCCTACCTCCCCTCCTCCTTCATACACTGACCCAGCCCCCAGCTCACCATCCCTACCTCCCCTCCTCCTACCTTTCCACCCAGGAAGGTGCTTTAACAACACACTAACACCTGACATCACGTGCCCCTGCCTGTGGACATACTCTATGAAATCCACCCGTTCTCATCCTGAGAACCACAGCAGGGCTATCAGGCAAAGTTTAAAGCACGCGGGATGATGCCAGTGGCGCTGAATAGTAAGATTCTGCCCTCTTCTCCCAGGCTGCCAACTCTACCTCCTGGGAACAGTAGCAGATCATGATGCTCATTTACACAGCCTTTGCATGATTTTTCTTTAAAGGGCACATGACAGCATTTCCAACTAGACAAGCCGCTCCCACCCCACACCCCGCAGTCCCCAAGGGCTCTGCATCAGATGCTCTGTCCCACCTTCAGTGTGAACTCTGCTGCAGAGGCAGCAGGAGAGCAGGTTTGGCCCCTGGAGTGCAGTCTTTTGACCTCAGAGTAGGTATGATCCCATATCCAGGTATTGGTGGCCATTCCCCTGGGCACTTTCTCCAAGGGATGCAAAAACTGTGTGTGAAGCAGTCAGGAATGGGTCCTGTGCTGCCTGTGGCTTTTGGGTCAGTTAGAGATGCTAGGAGGGGGTCCTTGTATTTGTGGACCATCTTTCTCTGAAGTCCTATGAAATGAGGGAGACTCCTGAAGTCAGAGATGCGCGCTAAGGACAGATATAAGCCCCTTCCTTTCCTCTAGGTTAAGATCTCCACATGTCATCTGTGGAAAGGGGACCTCTGTGAAGCAAGGGTCCATGTCTCTCCTTGCTATGCAGCTCTCAACACACAGGGACTTGTGATGTCCCTGCAGCAATGTCTCACTTCAGCATATCAGGTCTGACTGTGACTGTCCACTCTGTAACCTGGAGGGAAGGAGCTCACCTCATGGTGTCTCCCTGAGGCCTGATGAACCTTCTTATAGCCCAGGACCAGAGGCCACTCTCTCCCACAGCACAGTACCATGCCTGGGGCCACTTTGAAAGAGAATGCATTTTCCCTGCTGCAGGTAGCCAGACTAGATTGTCCAATTAGGAACTGCCTCGAACACACAGCCATTTCCTAGAACTGATGCCTCAGGGTGCAGATTTTCCCAAGTCATAGGGCCCTAGAGGCAGGTCCTCTTCAGGGAAGGATTATCTCTGGATGCTTTCAAGCTACAGGAACATCAATCAGCAGTACCTGAGACTGTGTGTCTGCAAGACTTCCACTATTTGCACACCAGCTGTTCACTGTTGGCTTCGAGGGTGCAAACCCTTGGTGTTAGGGCAGCAGTGAAGTGATTCTAAGAGAGAATCTCCACACCTGCTGCAGGTCAGAGGGTTCCTGCTGGTAGGGACCCCATCTGTCTGCCAAGAAAGGCAGTCTGAGAATTGGTTTAGTTCTTGACACTGGACACAGGAGCCTTTTCCTTTAAGGAGACAGAAACTTCCAGCCTCCTGGTCCTGTGTTGGTCCCCCACATCTTGGCTAACTTCCTATCTGCTTTGGGGCTTTGTCGGATTAGGTTGAAGTCTGACATCTCTGCATAGCCATTTATTTGCACCTGATCTATGACAGTGGACTCCTTTTCTCAGCGAAGCCTTAAACACTGCCCCCCCATCTGGGTGACCCCAAGTCTTGTAAGGAGAGTCACATAGCCCTCAGGGCAGATGACAGGCCAGACCCTTTCAGATCCAGCAAGCATCCAGGAATTCCTGGAAATGCCCCACCCTGCTAAGGAGATCTTAGTCTTAAGCAGCAACCTTCAACTGGAATTGGAGATTTTCCCTTACCCCTGGGATATTTAAGTACTGTATTTTCTTTCTTGTGATAGGACCATGCTACCATGCATAGAAACTGAGGCATGACATGTAAAGCAAGCGAATCAAACAGCTTCATCCTTGAAACCCTTCCTTTGTCCTGGGTTTATATGGCCCCTGATTTCACATGAATAGAGGTGCATGCTTTCTCACTGCAAGACCCTGTGAGACTTTATTCTCAGGGAAGAACAGCATGTGAACACCCAAACTGTGCTGCCAGTTAGGCGGCTGCCATCCCGAGTAGGCCCCAGCTTCTGGAAAGCCAGGGCTTGACTGCCAGCCAGTCTGCCCCATGCTGCTGGAGGCCATTCTGCCCTTTGCCAGGCATGTCAACATTAGGCAACCGCAGAAACCTGCCCTGTGGCCTTTAGATCAATGCTGACCTCTGACAAAGCACTTGCCTTAGGCCCTCTGAACCAGCAGCTCTCCAGACCTGACCTCTGCCTGCTGGATCCGGCCTCACCAGGCCCTTGTCTTAGCTGCAAGTCCACCGGGCAAGGGCTGTGGCCAGCACCTCTGCTATGCTGACCTTATCCAAGAGCTGTAACACTTTGGGAAGGTCATAAACTTTGGAACTCCCGAGTTTCCATTGCCACTGGCAATATCATTGTAAAAGATCTAAATTGTAACACTCTCTGTGAAAAACCTTTTCCACACCCCAGTTTAGGACCTGGGCCTCATCCCAAAGCACTCTAGGTGCCCCTGAGGGAATTGAAACCCGTTCTCAGTACAGAAGACTAGTTCCAGGCCCACCACAGAATCCAAGCCCCGCCAAAAGGAGAAGGACAATCTGCCTTTACAGGCTGTGTGTATCAGTCATCATGTGATGGGATCTGGGGATCCCATCCAAGGCTGCAAACACCTGACCAGTAATGTAGATCACTGGACCCTCCATGACATCACTCCTGACCACTTGACCTGGCATCTGTTTCCATGGGATTTTTTGTGCCATATTACTTGGGTCTCAGTTTAGGAATATAGTATCCTACCACGATTCCCACCCCTCAGCCCTCAGCATCAACGACTTGACAACAATGTTGCTCTTCTCCTTGGCTCCTGGTCATGCTGGGTTAACAGGAGTCCGGTCAGAAACCCCCAAGCAGGGTGGGCCAGACATTTCTCTGCACTTCTTTGACTTTGCAGCCATTCTGACACATACTCTCATTTGTACCTTTTGCTTCCTACTCCGTTTCTACCCGCTGAGAAGTTGTGATTCTTGTTTTAACATAGTGTGGGCCATCCTCTGATGAGGGTCCAGGAAGTCTTACAGGGATCATCTCCAGGGCATCTGTCAATGTATTCAATTCTATGCCCTGAAACAGTGGGCACATCTCAATAAACCGTCTACACATGGCTGCTATTTCATCCTCTCCCTGATCCACTAAGACCCAGCAGCCTCACACACCGAACTGTTTCCACACAGTCCACATGTAGGACAACTTCTGGAAATTCTCCAGATAGATGGATCCAAACAGGCCATCCAGAACCTTCTCTGCCTTACCTGACAGAGCCTACTCCTAGCAAGGTCATGTTGTAACAGGAAAGAGAATTGTCTTGGTGCAGAGCAGGAGTTGGCCACGCCTTGGCTGCATCTTCAAGCAAGAGGAAGTGACTAAACTCTATGAGTGCAGTAAAAACTTAGGCAGGCTTTGGTTTTTGGTTTTTGGGTTTTTTTTGGTTTTTTTTTTAAACCAACCTTGCAGAAGGACTTTCTCAGTGTCACAGACAGAGGCCATCTCTGAGTCCCTTGCTCCACACCAACCACCTGTTTTCTTCCTCCATGCTGCTTCTCTTTGCTACACATTTGCTGTTGCTGAGTCAGGGTCCGGCTTTTGTCCACGGCCAGCTGTGCAGAGACTTTTCCTTACATGACATCACTAGGGACTGCAGAAGCTGGCTTGAGGACTTCAGTTCATACTGGACACAAATTTGGAGAGCTGACAGGTACTAATTATGAAGAGAATGAGGAAGGGGTAGCTCTGCGCATGTCAAGTGTGTGTTCATGAGTGTGCAGTGTGTTCATGTGTCTGCACGTGTCTCTCTGTGTGTGTCTGTGCCTGTACTGTGTATTTTGTTTGCATCTGTATGTGTATGATTAATCCTTCCACCATGAGTCCTTTGTGGCTTACTGACCTTTCTCCCCATCATTCATTTTCGTTCCCATGCCCTCCTGTCTCATGCATTGTGTTACATTGTTCATTCACTGTGGGTCTCACTGCCCCCACTGAGCATCCTTTTATTTCCTGGCTTTTTTCTCACTCTAGAATCACTGTTCTTTTTTATCCCACCTGCTCTCTTCCTGGAAATTCTTTGAAACCCCCTCATATGTCATTTCCTGAAACCCTTCCTTGCCTCCAAGCTCTGAGGTCACTTCCTCTTCTACCAGCAGAGAAGATAAGGTTGTATCAATGGCCTGGTCTCCCGTGCTGGATTGCCTGAAGCCCAAGAGCTGCGATCAGTTAGATTTTGGGTCTAGTCCACCTATGTTTTCCTTTTACCCCCTCCAACCACTTCCCCAGGCATGCTCAGCCTTCATCCACCACCATCAAGCCCAACCGAGTGCCCTGCTGATAATTGTCATTTGTATCCTTCTGCTTGACACCTAAGGAGGGTCCTTCCCAATGGCTGGTTCTGAGGGTAGTATTTGGAGAGTTTCAGGGTCAGATGTGTGTGGATTGAGGAGCCAACAGTGAAGGCCTGGAGTACTCCAGGTGTCCTCACCCACACATCTTACTTGGAAATGAGATCAGAGAATCATACTTCAGGTCACCTGCTAGCAGGGCCCTGGGCATGCTCAGCCTTCATACAGGAGAAAGACCACAAACCACTAGGAAAGAGAGGGTTCACAGCACGTGCCTGAAGCAGCAGGTTCCTGATTAGCGGAGTCCCATGATGCACAAAATATACACAGCAAGATCAGAAAAAAGAAAGTAACCATTTGGTTGGCCCAGGCATGAGAGCTCTACTTAATGTGTAGAGCTCAGAAGAATCCTTCTCATAGACAAAAACGAGAGAAGCCAATGTCATATCACAGGGCAATGGACTCAGAAGACTGTTCCTGACCTAACGCTGAAGTCGCATTCTCAGTACACATGGCTTCAGTCATAGCCATTTAGGTGACAATCATAGAGGAGTATCTTCACAGAATGACGTTAGAAGCAGGACAGAGGTCTGGGGATCCTAGAGAATCGACCTCAGTCATGTAGTAATGCCCATGGCATCCAGCCTCCTGCAGACCTACCTTCACAGCTGTCATAGCATCCCCTGAACAGAACAGTCTTGTCACTGGAGGCAGGTAGGACTGAGCTGTTAATGGAATCTATTGTGCCCAGCTGCACTGATCAGGAAAGGACAAGGTGGGGTACCCACAGTTGTGAACCCCACTCACAGATGTTGAGGGGCTGAAAAAGAAGCTGGAAGAAAGAAACATGTCTGGAGTCCCACACAATGACCGGGGACCCAGGACCAAGGCCCCCCAGGGCACAGGCTCCTCCTAGATCCTTTAACTCAGGCCCTTCTTCAGGGAGCAGAGCTTGTCAGTTACATTGTTCTGAACTTCCATGCTCTGCAGCAGGCCTGGGGCTGACCATGGAACACGGGAAAGGAGGGAGGAAGACAGGAGATGCTCCAGGATGTAGAGTGCAGGTTTGATGGGGGAGGGGAATGATGACCCCCAGGGAGGGCGGCTGGGGTGGAGATGACTGTCCAGGTCACCCAGGAGAACTGACCAAGGTGTCCCCAGAACATTCAAAAGACCTGTTTCCTTGCTGTAGGCTGACAATGCTCCAGAGAAAGCAGGGAGACTTCATCTGGTACAGCAAGGCTCCCTTTCTGTCAGCCTCCTTCTTATCGCTGTCGTTTATCTCCTGCACTTTTCATTCTGGACCAGATCCAGAATGGACTGTGAACATTTCATGTTTTTCTTTCCTTTCTGTGGTCAGAGCTTTAGCCCTGTCTTAACTCCATGCACTGTTTCTCTAGGTGTTAACTAGTGGGATTTTTCTCCTTACAGAGAACCAGGTCACATAAAAAAACCAAGAGGTGAGTAGGAAGCAGCAACCCTCTCTGAGGGAATTCGACTGGGAGTGAAGTGTGTTAGGAATGCTTACTCCACTGTCTTTCCATGATGCCTCCTGGGAGCTGTGCCAAGATGAAGCTTACCTTTGCCTCCCAGCCACAGGCTGTCAGAATCTCACTGACCTGGGGATGAACACAAGCTCTGTACTTTCTAGAAGCTCTGGGCACAGAAGTAGCTGCAGCTCTGGGTGAGGAGTGGGAGGGTTTTGTATGGCAATTGATGCTGGTAACAACAAACAAGGTTTCCCATCAGCAGGACATTTTGACCCAGTGCAGGGGGCATCTGCTGTTGAGTAAGGGGCATTCGAGTTATAGAACAAGCAGAACTGAGGAGAGGAACCACAGTCAGTGTGTGGATGCACTGAAGATGCCATCATGAGCGACCTTAACTCGGTTAGTGTAAAGGAAAACTCCGCAAAGAAGGATATTCCTGGACTCGCAGATACTACTGTGCCTCAGAGAACCTCCAAGATTTTCTGTCTTTCTAAAAACGATGTCCTCCAATAGGCTATCAGAATGCCCTTTGCAAAGAAGGTATGAAGCCCAGGACCAAAGCACCCAAGATTCAGCACGCTCTGCACCTCAAACAGGGAATGTTTCCTTAAGAAACATAAGGAAGCTTCGCAATATGCTAATATTCTCTTGTGATCAAGAGAAAAAAGGAAGGCAAAGAAACATGCTAGGAACTGATTGCTAAGAGACGTAGGCTGTCCTCATGGAGAGTTTCTACTCCTGAGTCCAGTCAAAAATAAGTCTCCAAGAGTAACAATTAAATGATTAGACTTCAATCTCAAAAAAGTTACTTTTGTAATCGATATTTGATACATCACCTCTATGTTAGACATACAGAATGTCCATTTATTATTTCTATATCCACCTTTATCTCCTACTTATATTCTCTCTCCCACCTCCTGGGCCTCTCTGTGTTCCCTGGGTTTTCCCCACACTTACTCCTCCTTAAATAACTATATTTACCCTTTAGAAGCTGGGATCCACAAATGATAGAAAATGTGCATTTTTTGTCTGAACTTGTTTTATCCCGTTTAATACAATATTTGTCAGTTCTACCTATTTCCATGCAAATTACATTCCTCCTTATGGGTGAATAAGCTTCCATTGTGTAAATGTGCCACATTTTCATCTTTTGATGAGCAGCTCATTACATCCCGACTGTGATTAAAATAGCTCCAGCAAACATGGCCATGCAAGTAGATCTCTGTAATAGGATGTAGAGTTCTTTGGCTATAAGTCCATGAGTTTTGGGTTAGCTGGATCATATGGGAACTTTTTGAGATGCCTCCACATCGATTTCGTCATGGCTGCACCAGGTGACACTCCAACCAGCAGTGTGTATGGCTTCCTCTATCAACACACCCTGCCAGCAGTCATTTATTTGGGGCGATTGGTTTTTAATTATCTTATTATTTTCCATTCTTGTTTGTATGTGTGCTTGCCTCTGTGTATTCTACATACCGCATGCATGCAATGCCCTCAGAGGCCAGTAGAGAACATGGGATTCGCTGCACTGGAGTTCAGGTGGTCACAAGCTGCCTTGTTGGATCTCAACCCTGTGATTCTGGATGAGCAGCCAGTGCTCTTAATCCAGGAACCAGCACTTCAGCCCTCATCCATCTGGGGACAGCCCTCCTGACTAGTGTGAGATGAAATGTCAAAGTGGATTGATTTTGCATTTTTCTTACTGCAAAGGATGTTAAACCCTGTTTAAAAACTAATTGACCATTTGTACTTTTTTCCTCTGTGTGTTTGTGTGTGTGTGTATGTGTGTGGGGTCTATGTGTGTGTGTGTCATGTATGTTTGTATAAACATGTTTACATATGTATAAATGTGTCTGTGCATGTGTGGAGGCTAAGATCAATGTTGGAAATCTGCTTCTGTCTTAGTTACTGCTCTGTTGCTGGGAAGAAACACCATGACCAAGGCAACTCATGAAACGAAATCTTTATTTGGAGGCTTGTGCACAGTTCCGAGAGCAAGCTCACGGTTATGATGGTGGGGAGTGTTGTAGCAGCAGGCACGGTGCAGGAACGGTACTTGAGAGCTTCCCTCTGAAGAGAGCCAGTGAGATTGGGCCTGTAGTGGGTTTTTGAAAACTCAAAGCCCTCCACCAATGACACACCTCCTCCCACAGGCCACACCAACTTCAACAAGGCCACACCTACTCTAACAAGGCCACACCACCCAATCTTTCCCAACTATTTCCAATAGCTGGGAACCCAGCATTCAACCACACGATCCTTGGGGGCCATTTTCATTCAGACCACCACGCCTCCATCTTTTTCTTAGATTTGTGTCTGTGCGTTGTGTGTGTGTGTGTGTGTGTGTGCAGGCATGTGCATGCCGCACCATGAGTACAAGTCAGAGGACAACTTTCAAGCGTGTGTTATTGCCTTGTCTCATACAAGGTCTCTCTTATTTCTTCCTCAGTGTCTTCTATCCCAGACTGCCTAGCTCCAAGCTCAATGGAGGATCTCCTGTTTACACCACTGTTTTGTGTTAAGAGGCCTGTAAAATGAAATTAGCACATTGAGGTTCTCAGCAGCCAGGAAACCACCTGGGCACTCCTTAATAGGCGTGCCTGAGCCTCTCACACACTAAGATCCACACATCCCTCAGGTAAGCAACCCTCACTCTCACACCAACCCTAGGACAAAAAGCACACAGCAAAGACCATGATTACTCTTGTGTTTACCTTAATTAATATTCGGGATGAGTTTCCCACATGTACTTGTGTCTCCCAACATTTTCACGTCTGACCACATCCTCTCAGCTCATCCTGTGTACACCTGGACCAAGCAAATGTGCAGTTCTGACCTTTACTGTTTAGAGGGAAAGGATATAGGCATTGACCTACTGCTCTCCCTATCTTTAAGGTTTCTGCACAGTCAGGGTCTTAGGAGACTCCCTCCCCGCCCCACTGCAGAAGCATTCCTGAGGGAGTGAGCACAACAGCCCAGGGCAGTCTGAGGTGTGGAGGGCTGGCTGGTGGACCTTTGGGTGCAGCCTCAGGGCTCTCCTTAATTCCCTGCTAGAATGAGGCCCAGCTCTTTCCCAAGCTGCAGCTTCCTTTGGCAGAGCTGAGGATGCTTCCCTGTGATGCCCTCCCTCCTCTTCACAGAATGCATGCTGGCTGAAGTCTGAGCTCTGTTCTCATCTCTCTGATCAAGGGGACAGGAGCACTGGAGAGATCCTAGACTCTGGAGGAAAAACTGCCCCTTTCCTATAAAATACAGTTTCTAAGTATATTGTAAACACTCATGTTTGTGCCCACGGGCAAATGTACCTCTCTGGCCAGGGATGTTGGCACATGCCCTTGGGAAATAGAGGCAGTGGATCACTGAGCTGGCCAGCCTGGTTTACATAGAAAGCCAGTGCTGCATAGGGAAAAGGCCACAAAGGGAAACAATGACTCAAAACAAAATGAGTCTGGGGTGGGGGAGAAACTTGAGCTGGAGGAAGCAGACAGTGAGGGAGAGCTGGCTGCTGGCCACACACACACACACACACACACACACACACACACACACTGAGGGTGTGTGTGAAGGTATTGAAGAATTAGAGAGAAGCCCTAGAGCAAAGCTCCTGGGGCACCTAAGCTAACCACCTCAGGAACTCCTAGAGGGGAAGCAAGACCTGCTCTGTGAACCCTTATACAGGTTTCTAACTCTGGCTGCTGGCTGAAAGCATGGAGTTGATACTTTTTCTATCTTTCTAATCTCTGTCCTGAGAATCCCGCGGGCACAGCTGCTGATAAGTGGACAGCGGGGTGGGGGAAGGTGGGGGGAGGTGGAGGACGGCAGGCGGGGGAGGAAGAGCGGCGGGCGGGGATAGGACGGCCCGCGGGGAGGGAGAGAAGCAGCGAGCTTGGGAGAGACGCGGACTCACGAAAAGGGGCGGGGCAAGGGGACTCAGTTCGCCGGGAGGCAGGAAAAGTGGACTAGGATCTGCCTTCCTGCAGCGCCCTGAAGCTTAATTCTCGCCCAGGTGCCTGGACCTCGCGGGGTTCTCGTCGCGTGTCCTCCGCGGGGCGCGGCCGAGGACGGACTCCGCGCAGCTCCTTACGCCCGTCTGGGGCAGCTCTCCGGGGGGAACCATGGACAAGCCAGCCACCGCGGCGCTCAGTCGTCCCCAGAATCTGAGCCTTTTAGTTCTGCTGAGCTACCTGATGACGACGCTGTCAGCCCGTGAGTTCCGAGTCTACCCAGGGTGCAGGCGGGGCGTAGGGGGCGACAGACCCGGCTAAGTCAGGGGTTCTCAGTACTGAGCTTCCAGGAAGCCCCTGGCTTCTCCTTCGCCCCTTCCTCACCGCGGCACCTGGGCGCCCTGACTCGCTCTGGCTCGACCCCACCAGTGCATTGAAGAAGTTAGTGGAAAGTTATGGCTGGGGGGAGGGCAGGCCAAGGTAAAGGAGTGGCGAGCTCCGGAGCAGACAGGAGTGGCGAGCTCCGGAGCAGAAATGAATGGAGAGCTCAGGAGCGAGAGCTCTGGAGCAGACAGGAGTGGCGAGCTCCGGAGCAGAAATGAATGGAGAGCTCAGGAGCGAGAGCTCTGGAGCAGAAAGGAGTGGCGAGCTCCGGAGGGGACAGGAGTGGCGAGCTCCGAAGCAGAAATGAATGGAGAGCTCAGGAGCAGAAAGGAAAGGAGAGCTCCAGAGCAGAAAGGAGTGGAAAGCTCCGGAGCAGAATCGAGTGGCGAGCTCGGGAGCAGAAAGGAGTGCTTGTAGTCTGTAGGAAGCCTAAAACCAGGCTGGAGGGCGGGCCAAGGCTAAATTTAGAAATGAAGAGCTCAGGTGCCAAAAGGAGTGCCTGAAGGAAGCCTAAACCCCAGAGATCCCAGTGCAAGACCCCGCCAGGAGGGCTCCCCTGGGTCTAAGCATATGCTCTGAAGACTGCCTTCCCTGAAGATTCCTCACAGCCCTCCTCCAGTCAGGAACCTCTTTGCCCTGGAACTTTCCCACAGTAGATGCTTCCAGGGACAAGGCAGCCACAACCGCCCAAGTTCTCTTTTTTCCCTTGGTCTTTATTCTTTCTATGGTTGTTTTGTTTTAAGCAGGATTCACACTGTGGAACTTGCAACAACGCCTTCTCCCCCTTGGTCTACCAGGTAGTGGGATTACAGCTTTGTGCCAGGCTCAGCTTCAACAGGACTTTTAACCACCAGCCTCCTCCTCTGCTCCCCTCCCTTCCCACCTAGCCTACACTTTCCCACCCTCAAAATGTCTTTTAGCCATTCCTCCAGGAGATCGCAATCTGTGCCCTTGCATGAAAACTCCGCAGCTACTCAGGGCTGGAGCACCTTGTCCTCTAGGGAGGACTGGGTGGAGAGCTATGGAAGCTGCTGCCCTTGCTCCCAGGCCCATGTAGTCTGCCTCCTGGGGAGATGGCACCAGATAGTGGTGTTCTTTAGACAGGAGAGGGTTCTTCTGTTCTGTAAATGCAGGCACTCATTTTTATTCAATTTGGAGAACCTCACTGTATCTCTCTCTGCATCAAATACTCAATTCTGCATTTGGTGGGACAGCAGCAGAAGGTCACAAGCTGATGAATAAGACAGAAGATGTGTCCTCTAAGCCAGATTAGGGAATACTCCATGTACCAGGATTGGTGCCCATCCCCCCAGAGTGTCTTCCAAAGTCCTGGGAAAGCTGCATGTTTCCCAGACAGTACTGGTTCTTTGCAGCTTGTGACTTCTGGGTCAGCTAGAAATGACAGCAGGAGGTCCTGAACTTAAGGATTGTTGATCTCTCCATTGCTGTCCAGTGGATTCCTTGGAGCACAGAGGACACTCCTTGAAGCCTGTGGTCCTTGCTGAGGAAGAGGTGGCAGCTTCCTTGAGAACTGACCTGTCACTTCCTCTAGATGAGATAGGATTTCCACAACCATCTAGAGAAGAGGAGACACCACCTCACAGGGTAGGGAGGGAAGCGATGTCTCCCTGCTATGCAGCTCTCAACACACAGGGACTTGTGATGTCTCTGCAGCAATGTCTCACTTCAGCATATCATCTCTGACTGTGACTGTCCACTTTGTAACCTGGAGGAAAGGAGCTCACCTCATGGTGTCTCCCTGAGGCCTGATGAACGTTCTGATAGCCCAGGACCAGAGGCCTCTCTGTCCCAGAACCCAGGGCCATGCCAGGAGTCACTGTGAAATGAAGTGCATTTTCCCTACTGCAGGTGTGTCTGGCTGGCTTCTGCCCAAGCAAGGTGATTCTCCAATTAGGAACTGCCATGATCTCCCCCCAGGGCCATTTCCTAGCACTGACAACATCAGGCTGACAGAAGGCCTTGGTCATAGGGTCCTAGAGGCAGGTCCAGCCATGCTCTTCACTGATGGCTTCTCCCTGGATGATACCATCCTACAAGAGCAGAGGCGAGCAGGAGTAACGGAGAAGGAGCAGTGCAAACACTGCAGTATTTATATGATATTTTACGATACTTGCTTTTCTATTGCTGTGATAAAACACGACGATGCCCATGGTAACATACAGAAGGAGGATTTGGGGAACCACAGAAGGAGGATGTGGGGAACCTGGTAGTTTCACAGGGACACGAGTCCATCACCTCCCAGCAGGGAAGCATGGCAGCAGGCAGGCACCGTGGCTGGAGCAGCAAGTTGACAACCCAGAGTTCTGGTTTGGTTTGGTTTGGTTTGGGTTTGGGTTTGAAACAAGGTCTCCCGTATAATTCCAGCTTTCCTAGAACTCAATAGGCAGAACAGACTTGCCGCAGACTCATAAAGAACCACCTGCCTGTGCCTCTCAAGTGCTGGAATTCCAGCCTATGACACCATGCCCAGCTGAAAGCCCCCATCTTAAACCTCAAGCAAGGTCCAGAGATGAAGAAAGAAATGGGATGGGTTCTATAACCACAGCTCCAGTGACATTCTCCCTGCAGCAGGCCATACCTCCTAAAGCTATCCACACAGCTGCCACCAAGTGGGGACCAAGTATTCCAATATGGTACTCTACAGAGGACAGGGTCATTCAGAACACCACACCAGGCCTTCACAGAGGCATCTAGGGGTTCACACCTGAGTGACAGGCAGTAAGGAAGCACTACAGAGACAATGACTGTGCCTGAGGCAGGGGTGGCTGGTCCTTTCTTGTTGGTTCGGATCTGCTTCCTGGGAAGACAATCTGGGTCTGTCTTTGAGACCTTTCAGCTTTAATTGGTTTTTAGATTTATTTTATGCATATGAGGGTTGGACACTACATCTGTGCTTGGTACCGTTGGAGGCCAAAAGAGGGCATCATCCCATGAAATTGAAGCTTTTTAAGGTACATTTTCTGTTAGCCATGACCCTCCTTGAGCAGTCAGGCCCCAGGCTGCGTGTTCCTTACTCCTCAGTGGACCATGGCCGTGATGTGACTGTCTCCTGATGGAACTTCTCTGTGCCATACTGTTGAGATTCCAGGTTAGAGATAGTTTGCTAACACCAGTCCATCCTTGAGCCTTCAGCACCACCTCTCAGCTCCTCACATGCTGATGCCCTTCTCTCTGGTCCTGCTGAATCTGCTTCTCCACAGGGTGTGCAAGCATCCCTGGACAGAGCAGCCTGGACTCTCCATGCCTCCCAGGAAATGTTTACTGTTACATCCACTCTGGCACATGCATGTCCCTGAGATTTTTGATCACCCCTCTCCTACTACCAGACTTAACATCCTGCATTTTCCTTGTCTTGTAGTGTGTGCTATCCTCTGAGCAGCTCCAGGAGGCCCTTCCTGGAACTCTGTGTTACGTCCTGGGAATCTGCCAATGGGTCGTTCTGGCTTCATTCTGTTGTGTGATAAAAACACTCTGGTCAAAAACAGCTTTAGGGAGAAACTGCTGTATTAGACTTCTACTTCTAAGTCACAGTCTGCCACTGGGGAAGTCAGGACAGGATCTCAGAGGCAGCCTGCTTGCTACTCCACACAGCCTTATGAACAAGGAACTTGCTTTACAGCTGGAGAGGCCCAGCAGGAATCCTGCAGGATGATGCTTGTTCTGGATAACTACCTCCTGCATAGCTCTATTTCTCATCCAGCCAGAGACAGCCTGCCCAGGGCATGGTAATGCCCACAGCAGGCTGGCTGTTCCAAATCACTGACAGTCAGAACAGTCCCTCAAGAGAGACTCCCTTCTAGGTGCCTCTAGGCTGTATCAAACTTACAGTTAACGCTAACCAGCAAAGATGTTCAGTTCTATGATCTGAAATTACAAATCAGTCCAGATTTTCTCCTCTCTCCACTCACCCTATCCCCTCTCTTTTAAAGACACCCTTCCAGGTGGACTTTCTTGGTGCCACAGGCAGAGACTGTCTCTGAGTCCCTTGCTCCACACCCCTAACCTCACTGCATGTTTCTGTCACAGAGGCTGCTGCTCTTTGCTGTGTCTTCACAGTTGGCAGGTCAGGGTCTGGACGATGGAGTTACAATCAGTCAGTACAAGGCCAACCAGAAGGGACTTTTCTTCTCTACAAGGGCAAGAAGTGTCATGCCATTGATGTTCCAAGAAACAGACCAAATAACATGACAGTCTGCGAAAAACTGGTTAACACTTTGAAAGATGAAGATTACCTTTTCAAAGATGTGCTGTATCACGTAAGGCAGGAGGAGAAAATAACCAAAGGTAAGTTTTGAATGGCCGCATAGGGCTGGGGATGTAGTTCAGTGGAGAGTGGTTGGCAGGCATGCATGAGGCCATAGTTTCAATCCCCACTGCTACAAAGTAAGTAAAAGAACATATCTGATGGCCCCTGAAGGAAGGAACAGGATTTGTGACAGGTTAGGGACATTCATTGTTTTCATGGTGAAAGAAAGTGAATCACTGGTAGTCCACATGAGAGGTGAGCAGAAAGGACAAAGTGGAGGGTAGAGCAAGGTCAGAGGCTGGGAAGGGAGGGTGGATAGGCGGATCGGTTCATCAAGGCCAGAGGCTGATCTCTTTCCAATGGGCACAGAGCCCCTCACTCTGCAGGCCAAGATATGTTGCTGGAATGAAGGAGATGGAGGTTTCAGCAGATCCTGGGACTTGAGCCTCAATGGACCCAAAACATTCCATATTGACTCAAATGCTAAGAATTGGCCTGAAATGCATTCTGGATCCAACTGGACAGAAGAGATGGCAGAGAAAATCAAGAAAGTAAATGACCTCTTAAACAGGACCTCACAGGGCGAATGCAGAAGCTGGGTTAGGAAGTCCAAGTTGCACTGTGAAGAAAATTTGGAGCCTACAGGTAACTGGGAAGAGGGGAGAAAGCTCTGTTCAGATGAGGTGTGAGTGTGTGATAGCATCACCATAACTTATTGAGTTAATGTCCATTCCATCATTCATTTCCTTTGTCCTCCTCTCCTATCTCGCTGAGTGTGTTTACATTGGTCACTCTCTGTGGCTGTCTCTGGCTGTCACAGACTGGGTATCCTTTGATTTCCTGGTCTTTGCTCAATCACTGTTTCTTTTCATCTCACCTGAACTCTTTTTTCTTCTCTGCCACAAACCTCACAGCTCAGCTTGCTCTTCTGCCATCAGGAAAAATGAGATCCCATCATTACCCTGCTTCCCCTGATTCTTTTGAGGACAGGGACATCCTCTCTCCCTTCCTTCTCAGGACCCATACAAACAATTGTTCATAGCAAAGACGGGGAGACTCAGTGTGTCCCCCAAATTACCTGAGGACCCAGAAGCTAAGGTGATATTTCTTCGGATTTGAGGTCCGGTCAAAGACTCAACTTGTATTTCTACTTCAGCCTCACCGCCAACTACCCCTGGTGTGGACCAGCATTCTTCCATGGCCACCAAGCCCAACTTCTCTGTCCTGCTGATACTCCTCCCTTCCATTTTTATGTGTCTTCTGAGAATCCTCCACAATCACAGGTATGGAGTATGGTGTTGGAAGTGGGGTAAGGGACAGATGGGTGAAGAGTGAGGAAGCAGGGGTGAGCTCTGGCAGTCTTGCTGTCATCCCCCAGCTGCAGCATCTTACTGAGAAAGGAAGGAGGAGATGGGGAGTTCATATCACCTGCCAGCAATAGCTGGTGTACACTGAGTCTTGACAGGAGAGCAATCTTTCACAGCCTAGTGGGAATGACAAGGGAACAGAGCAAGTGCCAGGTTAGAGCGGGTCCCTGGTTAGGAGCTTCTCATGCTGCAGATGTGGGGACCGCAGAGACACGAAAGAAGGAGGTGGTTTTTAGACCAATGTGTAGAGGGAAGAGGATTCCACAGACGGTGATAAAGAAGATAAAATAAGGAGTTGGCCCAGTGGCAAGACCACCTGCTGCTCCTGCATCAGACCAGGGTTTGTTCCCAGCACCCACATGGCAGCTCGTGGCCATCTACAGCTCCAGGTCCAGGGGTTCCAGGCCCTTCTTCCCCACAGACAGCGGGCATTCACACAGTGCCTTACACACGTGCCGGCTAACACTCACACACAGAGCAGAAACGAATCACGCAATAGCAGCCGGGGGCAGGGTTCCCACTGGAGGCAGGAGGGACTGAGCTGCTGATGGAGGACAGTGCTCCCATCTGGACTGCAGAGAGGGACAAGGTGGGGCAGGGACAGCCACGCCCACAGCTGTGTGACACTCTCACTTGTTGAGAGGGTTAGAATGAAGCAGAAGAGATGTCTCAGACCCCAGGACCCAGGATCCTCTCTGGCTAGGGCTCCTGCCAGCTCCTGTGGCTTCGCCCATGAGGCTCTGAGTCAGGGAGCATTACTGCTAGTCATTACTGCTTTATCCTGAACTTCCATGCTCTGCAGCAGGCCTGGGACTGACCACGGAACACGGGAAAGGAGGGTGGAAGACAGGAGATGCTCCAGGATGTAGAGTGCAGGAGTGATGGGGGAGGGAAATGATGACCCTCAGGGAGGGCAGCTGGGGTGGTGATGATGTCCAGGTCACCCAGGAGAACCGACACAGGCTGTCCTCAGAACATTCAAAAGACGTGTTTCCTTGCTCTAGGTTGGAGATGCTCCAGAGAACATGAGGAGAATTCATCCGGTTCAGCCACTTTTCCTCAGCCCTTTTCTACCTTCTCCTCTGCATCAACCAGAGGAATCGTCATGTTCCTGGCATAACATTTCTTGTTCTTTATACTCTGTGGTAGTTTGGGCCCTTTCTTATCACCTGGTACTCCTCTTGGTGCTCCCTGGTGGGAATTTGCAGTTAATATAGACCTACTTGAAGTTGTTATGTATCCTTACAAGCACAGAAACGGGATAACCAGAGCTCCTTAGCGGGAAGGTGAGGTTTTTACTCCTGTGTATATAACTTGTCAGTATCTATGTCAGTGTGAGACACACTAGTAGGAGCCTGTACGAAGCAGCTTCTCTTCTTTCTTGGAAAGAAGAACTATATCTGCCATTGTCATATGGCTACACATGTCAGGAGAGAACTATTTTATAAAAGTGATATTTTAATAGTATTACTATTGTGAGATTAGTTTGTGTGACACGCACCAGGCAGTCTGTCAAGGGCTGCAAACGCAGGTGCAGAGCAGAGAACTCGGGAGCTGCTCAGTGCAGCAGGCCGGCTGCCCCTGCAGTGGCCTCTGGTGGTGAAAGCCTGAAGGTCCTGAAGCTGTCACTGCTGAGTCCACACCCTCTGATGCAGGTTCTCAGTTAGTTAGTGGTGCTCTCCACTGCACAGAGAAGCGTCTCTCTTCAGAGCAAGACCTGTGCAGCCACAATGCACTAACACTCACACATACATACAGTGCGCACACATGTACACACACATGGTGACAGCAAATAAAAACAACAATAACCTAAGGATCCTAAAAATATGGAGAATATAAAGTGTATAATTCACTATTAAAAACATTTTTTTAAGCAGGGTCTCCCTGTGTAGATCAGATTAGCCTGGAGCTCACAAAGTCACACCTGCCTCCACTTCCTTATCAGGCTTAAAGGCGTGTTAGGCCATGCCTGACTGATATTGGATTTTAAGCTCTTATGCTGTGCTATTAAAGTGTTAGAGCTTCAAAACTGACTGTTTCACCAAATTAATAGTAATTAATTAAGTAGACTTTAAGTAGACTCCGGCATTAAGTAGACTGGCACTATTAAAGAACCTGAGGTGTCACTGCAGGAGACCTGCAACAGCTAATCACAAGAACGGAACTGAGGGAAGTCAGTGTCAAGTCTAGGAGGGCTCAAGACCTTAGCACAACTGACTCCATGATGGTGTCATTCAGGCTGTAAAACTCAGCACACAGACAGCACCACCTGCCAAACGAAAACAAGCACCTAATCCATCAAAGTCCGTAGTTCTGGGAAAGTCTCTAAATGTACTAACCTTGCTTTTTGGCTTCTGTAGTTCTGCTTCTTGCTATCTGCTCCTGTTAACTTAAGAATGTCAACCCAGGACATGGTTTTTCTGCTTAAAGCTCTCCCCGATAAAGGGTCCTTGCTACAGTGGGATCCTGAACACCCAGAGTAGTCACAGGCTAGCTAATACACACTTTCAATGGGCTTAAACACCACATTTGGGGGTGGGTGTGGAGAGGACAAAGGGGAAACTGTGGTCAGAATGTAAGTAAACAAATTAATTAAAAAATGGAATCTCAAGAAAGAAGGGGGAGGTAGTAAGACCTGGAGAGGATAGGAGTTCCACAAGCATAACAACAGAACCAAAATATCAGGGCACAGGGGTCCTTTCTGAGACTGATACTCCAACCAATGTCCATTCATGGAGATAACCTAGAATTCCTGCTCAGATGTAGCCCATGGCAGATCAATATCCAACTGGGTACCCTAGTAATGGGAACAGGGACTGTCTCTGACATGAACTTAGTGGCTGCCTCTTTGACTGCCTCCCCTGGATGGGGGAGCAGCCTTGCCAAGACACAGAGGAGGACAATGAAGCCAGTTCAGATGAGACTGGATAAGCCAGGGTCAGATGGAAGGGGAGGAAGACCTCCACTATCAGTGGACTTGGAGAGGGGAATGGGAGGAGATGAGGGAGGGAGGGTGGGATTGTGAGGGGAGGAGCAAGGGAGCTACAGCTGAGATATAAAGTGAATAAACTAATTAATATAAAAATATAAAAAATAAAAATTTAAAAAATGTCTGAGGCATCTTCTCTGGTGAACATCTCAGAACAGTAATGTCCGTCCTCCATTTTCCTCACTGGAAGCTGTCTGATTGCTGCCTTTATGTGTTTACAATGTCATCTTTCTAGTCAGATGTTTTTAAACGTTCTTTACCTGATTATTTTACAGATGATCAGGTTTCTGCAAATGTGTGCATGTTTACAACATACAGTTGTTACATGAAATTTTCAGAATATTCTCTTGTAACTGTTTTACTTCACAAGTTTTTACTCCAAATGCCTCTCTTTCATTTGAGATTAAATAGTTGTAGTAGTCTCTTTGTTCTTAGTTGATCTGCATAAAATCTGTCAAGGTCACTAAGCTTTGAAAAGAACTTTGTTTGGATTGATTTTCCCTATTGTTTCTACTCTGTATTTAATTCTTGCTGAATTTCATTCCACTTTTCTAGCTTTACGCTTGGTATTCACACATTATTTATTGGTTTCTCTTTTGACTTATTTTGTATATATTAATGAGAAATGTGTTGTTAGCTGGGTTTGATGTCTCATGCCTTCAGTCCCTGCATTCTGGAGGCAGAGGCAGGCAAATCTCTGAGTTAGAGGAATTGGTCAACAGAGGAAGGTTCAGCACAGGCAGGACTACACATAGACACCTTGTGTTGAAAAAGCAAAAAGAAAGAAAGGAAGAATGTGTTGTTTGTGGACCAAGGGCCAAGAATGTGAGTCTGCCGAGTACCTGCCCACTGCTGGCACACTCCATCACAATTCCCGTCGCTGCGGCTCAGAAACCATCATGAAGAGGAAGGACTGATTAGGTGTTTATGAAAGAATCAGACTAACTTTGTAACCTATGTTTCTTTTAATTGCCTTATAACTTATATTTGCAATTTTTAGGCCCATGTTAATTAAAGCCTCTTAGTGCTTCTCCAGAGAACGGAGGAATGTAAACGTTCCTGACATTATCCATCTTTGAGGGCAGAGATAAGAAAGAGAGCAAGCAGAGATCTCTACTAAATGGAGAAAAAAACCACTGGCTGGCGCCGGTGAGATGGGCTTTTATTTGGAAACTGGGCCAAATGGCCCCAATCCTTCTCCTGACCTTTGATCCAAAGCCTGTAACCCCCACTCCTCAGAACAGACATGGGATGAGTTAATCACCCCCAACATTTAACTGTGGATGGCAGGAAATTCCAAACTGACTTGAAGATCAGATATTTACGACAGGGCTGACCAGACCTAAGGATGCCCAGAACCAACCAATTATTTTAAAAGTTAGACACTTCATCCAATCCTAACTTGCCAAGAAGTCAACCCCAGGAGATTCCTGCCTTGTGTCTTAAAAACCTAAGCTCTTTGTCTCCAGGGGCCACTCCTAGCTGACCAGCAGGGGTGACCCCATTGTACAATGGTTAAAAACAGTTTCTTGCATTTTTGCATCGATGGATGATTAGTTTCCTGAGTTCTCTTCATACCTTCTTATATTTAGGCTCTTGCTGGGCCTAACATTTACAGCAGTTAGTTTTCCTTTCTTTAGTTTAAAGACTTACTGTTCTTTTATCTGTATTCCTCCTCAATGTTTATTTTCATTACATGTTTATGGGTGCTTTGCCTGCACTTATCTATGTGGACCATGTCATGCAAAGCTGACAGAAGCCAGAAGAGACATCTGATCCCTAGAACTGGAGTTACAGACCGTTGTGAGCCTCATGTAGGTGCTGAGACTTGAACCTATATTCTCTGGAAGAGCAGCCACTGGGCCATCTCTCCAGTTCCTAAAACAACTTTTTTTTTTTAATCAAGAGAGAATGTTAGAAAGTGGTTAAGTATAGAACTGGAAGGAGTGAGGGAAAAGCATAGGCCATAAAAATGGTTAAAATACATGTATACACGAATGACAATGTCAACAAATAAAAATGTCTGGCTTTAGAAATGTCCAGTTTAGCCAGGGTCAGGAGTGCATGCCTGCAACCCCAGTACTCAGGGAGGAAGAGGCAGAACAATCTCTGTAAGTTCAAGGCCAGCCTGCTCTACAAAGCAAGTCCAGGACAGCCAAAGCTACACAGAAAAACTGTGTCTCAGAGAAAGAGAAAAAAAGAAATGTCTGGCTTAAGTATAGAGACCAACAGCCAGACTCTATGCAGAGAGTGAGAGACATGGCAACATTCAGCCATAAATGGGATGTTTCCAACAAATCCCTCCGCTCAGAGCCCAGGGAATCCTGTGGAAAGAGGAAGCAGAAGGACAGTAAAAGTCAGAGGGCATGAGGACACCAAGAAAACAAGGCTGTCTACATCAGCATGAGCGAAGATCACAGGAAGTCACAGGGACTGAACCAGCAAGCACGGGGCCTGCAGGGCTCTGTACCAGCTCCTCTGTGCTTATGGCTTCCAGTTTGTGTTTTAATGGGAATCCTGACCATGGGAACAAGTTTGTCTCTAATCTTGTCCTCTCTCTTGGGCTCTTTTCCTTCTGCTGGTCTGTATTATCTAACTTCAATCTGATAGTTTTTGTTTTATCTTGATATATATATATATAAAAGTATACGAATGAATGAATGGATGGATGAATGAAGGAATGTAAACCCAGCCACTAGGGTGAAGGTTAACAATGAACTGTTAACTGTTAACCAGTTTTCTCCAATGGAGTGACACTGGGAATGTCAATGGAGTGACCAGAGAACATCAGGAGTAGTTGACCAGGAAGTAAGGGATGCCACAGTTTTTGTGTGTCTGCTTTATCTGGTTATAGCTGGGTGTGGTTTTGGTTGTTGTTGTTTCTTTTTGGGTGCTATTGAATTTTGTTTTCTAAGTTCTGGGTTTTTTGAGAAACAACTGGAAGTTGGGTGGGTAGGGAGGAGGAGAGGATTTGGATGAACATGGAGGAGGGAAAGAATATGATGAAAATATATTTTAAATTAAAGATGGTTTTAAATAATAAAAACATAAATAGTACTAACAAATGGTAGTTATAAACTCAATGTATATCATGTATTACATCTACTGCTTGAGGAAGAAGGGGCTTTGTTTCCTGTCTTTCCAGATCCCCATGAGTATCACCTAAATGCTCTATCCCTGACTAGAGCCCTGTCTCCTCACCAGGGCCAGCAATTATAGGTCCTTAGCTGGGCTTATCATTTTGAGACAAATCAATGTGATTCTGATAAAACTGCTGAGGGGCTAAAATGCCAGATTTTAAAAATATAATGTTAAATGTTTATATTCTTGTAGGTTTCTCTATTTTCTTCTGTCCTGGACAGGCAGCTTTCAGACCCCTGTTCATCCGTTTTGTCTTTAATTACTAGAATCCAGCCCCAGGTGGGTTGGTTAACCATCTGTCTGCTTTAGCATCTTTGTGTTCTGTCAGCTGTGGCCCCCTTAAGCAGTTAGGCCCTAGGCTGTATCTTCCTTACTCCTCAGTGGATCACTGTCCTTGACATTACTGTCTCTTCACAGTCAGTCCATATTTGCTGGGATTCAGGAATATAATCTCCTAACGTCACCCATAGCCTTGTGCCGCCATCACCCCTGAGCTTCCAACAATGCTGGTGCCCTTCTCCCCGGCCAGGCCCACTGTGCTTCTCAACATGGCTGCTGCAGCATCCCACAGAGCAGCAGGGACTCTGCACATTTCCCAGAATGCTTTACCGTTACATCCACTCAGTCACATGAACTTCTCTGAGATTTTTCATCACCACTCCTCTACAACCAGATTTAACCACCCTAGGTTTTCCTTGTCTTGTAGTGTGGGCTATCCTCTGACCAGTTCCAGGAAACTGGACTGCTACATCAGGTCCAGGAGATGTGACATTGTGCTATTCTAGTTCCATTCTGTTGCTGTGATAAAACACTCTGGCAAAAGTAACATAAGAGGGATACAGATCTTTGTCAGTGTTCTATTGCTGTGAGGAGACACCATGACATGGCAACTCTTATCAAAGAAAGCATTTAATCGAGGCTGGTTGATGGTTCCAGAGGATTGTTTATTATCTCATGGTTTGGAGCATGGTGGTACACAGGCAGACATGATAACTGACAGTTTTACAGCCAGATCTAAAGGCAGCAAGAAGAGAGAGGGTCTCAGATTGAATGGTCTTGTTGAAACCTCAACCCATCCACAGGGACACATTTCCTCCAGTAAGGCCATGCCTACTCCAAAAGGCCACAGTCCTAATCTCTCTAAGGTAGTGCCACTCCCTTAGGGCCAAGCATTCAAATGTTTGAGCCTATGGGGATCATTCTTATTCAAAACACCACACTGCACTCCATGGTCCCCACAGGCTTGTAGCCAGATCATAACGCAAAATGCTTTCAGTCCAACTTCAAAGTCCCCATAATATAGTACAGCCTCAATCCCATTTAAAAGCCCAAAGGTCAAAAGTTTCTTTTGAGACTCAAGGCAACCTCATAATTGTAACCCCCATAAAATTAAAATTAGAAAACAGATCACCTACTTCCAACATAACATGGCACAGAATACGCGTTACCATTCTGAAAAGGCAGAAAGACAGCATAGTGAGGAAATGGACCAAAGCACGATGGAAACGCAGCAGCTCAGACTTCAGACTCTCCATGCCCCATGTCAAGTGCTCTTCAGCACTCTAACTCCTTTCACCTTTGCTGTCTGCAACATACTTCTCTCCCTTGGGCTGGTTCCACACCCTGTTCTCAGCTCTTCTTAGGAGGTGTGCCATGACTGGCACCTGCAAACTCTTGTGGTCTCTAATGAAATCCAGGCTTCACCTTAACACCTCGATGAGCCTCCATGCAAGCACACTCCTGACACATCTGGCCTCAGCAGCTTTACTCAGCCCAGAATGGAGATTCCAAAACCCCTTTCTTGTATCCTTGACACTAAAGGCAGAAACATATGGCCACAGAAAAACACATGTTTTTCTGCTTCATGAGGCTGAACTATGGTTCCATCATTCACATACATTTTCATCAGCTTTCTGTTTTTTATAATCCTATATACCCTAATGAAATAGAAGCAGTCATCAAAAGTCTCCTAACCAAAACGAGCCTAGGGCCAGATGGTTTCATCACAGAATTCTACCACTTCAAAGAAGACCTAATACCTTTAAACTCTTCCACAAAATGGGAACAGAAGGAACATTGCAAAACTCATCCTATGAGGCCACAGTCACCTTGATACCTAAACCACACAGAGATCCAACAAAGAAACAAATTTTCAGACCAATTTTCCTCCTGAACATTGATGCAAAAATACTCAGTAAAATACTCACAAACTGAATCCAAGAACACATCCAAAATATCATCCACCATGACCAAGTAGGCTTCATCCTAGGCATTCAGGAGTGGGTCAGTATGTGGAAATCCATCAATATAATCCACCATATAAACAATCTGAAAGGAAAAAAAAACCACAGCATCTGATCATCTCCTTAGATGCTGAAAAAGAGTTTGTCAAATTCTAACACCCACTCATGTTAAAATCTTAGAGACATCAGGGAAACTGGGTACATCACTTCATTTCTTAACCATTTCTTTAATTTATTTTGAGGAATTATAAGCTTGGCTGGCTGTGATCTTGAACTAATGTCACAACTCCTTTTATTCCATTTTAAAGCAGGCTTTCATCACGTTTTTAAAAAATCTCATTGAGCACTGGACTTTCTCCATTATACTTCCTGGGGAGCCTTTTCTTCTGAAACTGCTCATTTTGTATTTGTCCTTGCTCAGCTTGGTCCTGTTCAGTATAGATCTTCACAATAGTGACCACTAGTAACCGCAGGACACAGTCAATTCTAGGATGTCTTGAAATGTCTTCTGCCAAAGCCACGAATCCAAAACTCTTCAATTTAGCCTTAGTCAGATGTTTTGGACAGGGGTAGAAAGCAACTACATTCTTCACCTAAATATTACAAGAATCATCTCTAGGTCACTTAATAATAGTTTTCTCCTCTGAAAGCTCTTAATCCAGGTTGTACTAATCCATATTGCTCTAGGCGCCACTGTCTTCCATGCTGCTACTAGTTTGGCACTTAAGCCCAGTTTAAAATGCTCGACTACATTTGTCTGCTTTCCTAATCCAAAGTCCCAAAGTCCCCATTCTGCCCTCAGCAGTGTGGTCAGGCCTGTCCCAGCAATACCCCACACCCAGATAGCAACTCTTCTCTTGGTCAGTGTCCTATTACTCTGAAGAGACCCCATGACCATGGTATCTTTTATAAAAGAAAGCATTTAGTTGGAGCTTGCTTAGCATTTCAGAGGTTTAGACCATTTTCGAATGGTGGCAGATATGGTAACTGAGAGGTTTCCATCCCCATATACAGGCAACATATGGAACTGCCTTTTTAAAACTGGTCTTGGAACTGCCTTTTTAAAACTGCACAGGCCTCCCCCAATGACACACTTCTTCCAGGAAGGCTACACCTACTCCAGAAAGGCCAGATTCCTAGTTTCATATCCATCTCCTGGGATGAGTGTACTTCTCTGAGCCTTTTTCCACACACTCTTCTCTACCAGCTTTAGGAGTTTTGGATTCTGTATTCCATGCAGTATGGACCAGCTTCTGACCAGGTTCCTGCAGCTCTTTCTCCAGCACACGCACATCATCTCCAGAAACTTTTTGCTGACCACTAACTGTCCTGTGTGTCCAAAGCATGAGGAGAACGCTGAGGGTAAGTGCCTGCTCCACAACCCTGAGAACCTGACGTGGTCCCTAACCCTGTGAAGGAGCCAGGTGTGCTCTGTCTGATTTTACTGTCAGTGCTAAGAAGGCAGAGGCAGGAGAGCCCTGGACCACGAGTTGCTGTCTTGCCTGCTTGGGGAACCCCAACCATTTCAGAGATCTTGTCTAATCAATGCTACTGTGGCACACTTGTAAGTGGCTAAAACAATGTTTTTCTTGCTAAAATCTGGTGGTCATTGTATAAACACTTACTTCTAAGACTTTATTCTTTTTTATTATTTATTGGCACATGTATGGAAGCCAGGGAAGCTTTCTTTCAATCACCTTCATTATTCACAGTTCCTTATTTATCAAAAATTTTTAATTGATCAAAATTTTTATTGGCTTTTCCTACAGATAACTCACATGTACCTCATCGTTATTCACCTAACTGCCAAGTGCATTGACCTTTAGTTGTCAAGCACAAAGCTAGTACTTGGGCTCCAGAGTGATCCTGTTCATCTTCTGGTGAGGTGTACTTAGGGAGAGGGAATCTAGTGTAACCGATAATATAAGGTCTGTGCTGGGCAGTTTTGTGTCACATAGCTCAAGTCCTATGAGAGGATGGATGTGAGCTGTCTTAGTAAGTGTCCCACACTGTGTAGAGACAGCGTGACCGTTAAGGCTGTTATAGAGGAAAGTGTTTAATTGGAGCTTGGAACAGCTGCAGAGGTTTATTCCATGGTCGGCATGGCGGGGAGTGTGGCAGTGTGCAGCGGTTATGGTGAAGGACACATAGCTGAGAGTTCTACATCAGGATCCACAGGCACAGGAGGAGAGAGACTCTGGGCCTGGCTTGTGGGAAGCCCACCCCCATTGATGCTTCCTCCACAAGGTCACACCTACTCGAGCAAGCACAGGCCTCTTCATTTTTCTAACTAGTGCCGCTCCTTGATGATTTAGCATTCAAATATATGAACCCATGGGCCCATTCTTCAAACCACTGCATGAGCCCACCCTGATTCCCCTCCTGTGTTCTGCACCTCTAGTCCAGACTGCTGGCCAGATCAGTGGTTGGCTTTGAAACGTCCTCTTGGACAGTGAGCTGCCATGGGATACTTCTGACTGGGGGTCAGGCATAGGAGATGAAGTGGGAGGTGGGTGGGATAGGAGAGGTGGAGGAGGGGGCCACAGCTGGGATACAAAGTGAGTAAACTGTAATTAATAAAATTAAAATAAAAAAATTAAAAAAAGAAAAGTCCATCCTTTTCTACATTCCCACAACAGCATCTTTTACAAAGCCAGCATCCAAACACACAGGGTGACGAGAGCTGTGCAGACAACAGACACTATTGCACTCTGTCTGCTGATAGCAAAGCCTGGACAGGTGATCACACAACCGAGTGTGTCCTGTGAAAACTGGTGTTGTATCAGTCTGTACCTGGGGAGATGCAAACACACACACACACACACACACACACATACACAGAAACACATACACAAACACACACACAAATGCACAACACACACACAAGCACACACACAAGCACACACACAAACACACAACACACACATACAACACACTCACCCCAGAAATGGAACCTATCACAGGCCAAAGTACCAACTGCACAAATGTACAACTTGGAGATCCCCTGAATGTTCTTTGGGGTTACTAACAGGAGTGAGGTGAGGGGTGACTTACAGGAGTTGGAGTGACCTCACAGGAGCTGTAGGACTGCAGAGTCCACCTCAGCACAGGCAGTGACTCTTGAAATAGCACAGGGGAAACTGCACAGCTTGCAGGGCTCTGGACAGGTTGGCAATCTTCTCTGAAGCTACAACGTGGTCAGAGTCTCTTTCTTGTACAGCCTGGGAGGGTAATCTAAGGCTTCTGAGTTTCAGTTTCTCAGAACTGAAGGAGGAAGTTTGCTCATTTACTGGTCCTCCCACCTCCTTTGAAGACAATGCTGAAGAGAGAGGCCAGCCAACAAGAGCAACAAATGTCTTTCCCATGCAAGCAGAGGGCTTTCTCCCACAGACAGGAAAGAACCTAAGCCCATAGAGGCAACTGTGCAGAGGACCCAGGTTAGAGTTTTTCCAGCCCCTTCCTTGTCTGCAGCATAGGGAGGTCTTCCTTCAGGGTTCAAAGTGCAGCAGGCAGTTTGCTGATACTTTATGATGTCTTCCATTTCCTGAGGGGCTTCCTCAGCAAACCACTTCTGAGTTTCACACTTCTGTCTCCAGCCAATGAGAAAGGGCTGTAAGCAGGGCAGGGCTCTATTTTTAAAATATCTATTCCAGTCCTCTCCGGTATCTCAGAAGTCATGTGGGGTTCTGCAGAGTAACCTGGGAGCTTCAGACATTCAAACCTGAGACTCAAGATCAAGCACTGCTGCTTGGTGCTGTGAGCACAGTACATCAGCACACTAGTTCTAGACCAGTGGTTCTCAGCCGTCCAGAAGCTGTGACCCTGAAACACAGTTCCTCATGACTCTCCATCGTCCAGATGCTGTGACCCTGAGACACGGTTCCTCGTGACTCTCCGTCGCGAGATCATTCCCTTGGCTCTTCAGAACTGAAGTTTTGCTACTGTTATTAATTGTATTAAATATCTGATGTGCAGCCTCCTGAAGGGTGTGACCCACAGGTGGACAACCGCTGCTCCAGACTGTGCAGAAGGCTAATGTCTGACTGCAGGATGAGGTAGCTGCACAGAAAACGACTTTTTAAGGCAGAGAGCCTCCTACTCAAATCTTAATCCCAAACCCACTCTCTTCTGAGGACTTTGTAAATCAATTTCCCTTGCTTGGGAAGGGCTTTTGGAGGGCTTCAGTTTCTAATTACTGGGCCATGACTACTAGGAGGACTAACAAGAGCGAAGTTTTAAAAATAATGTAGTGAAAGACAATTCTGAAAAGCAAATGCTACTGGACAAGGTAGCAAACTCAATCCCAGCGACAGGCAGAGGCATGCCTATCTCTGTGAGGTTAAGGCTAGCCTGGAGTACTAGCTCAGGCTACTTTCTGTGCTACTGATGTGCTGCTAGTCTACTAGCATGCCAAAGGCGCTGGGATGGCACTGCCTAAATTCCATACACCGTTCCACGCACTCGCCACCTAAAATAAATAAATAAATAAATAAATAACCTCAGAATCACCATCTCTCACATCTGGCTGCCTAGACATTGAGAAATACTTCAAAACATATCAGATCCTTGCCTGACCTGCACTCAGGTAAAGGCACAGAAGGATACGTTCCCTCCAGGGCAATGGAGTCAAGGTACCTGGTGAATTTGGGGAAATAGATCTCACTGATGTTAAGCAAGGGCTCTATGGACACAAATACCTGGAAGGCACTTTCTTAACTAGCGATTGATGAGGGAGGCCCACCCCATGTGGGTGACGCCACCCCTGGGCCTGTGGTCTAGGGTGCTATAAGAAAGCAGGCTGAGCAAGGTGTGAGGACCAAGCCAGCAAGAGCACCCCTCCGTGGCCTCTGCAGCAGCTCCTGCCTCCAGGTTCCTGCCCTGTTGGAGTTTCTACCTTGGCTTCTCAGGATGAACTGTGACTGGGGTTCCGTAAGCCAAATAATCCACTTCTTCCCCAGGGTCTTCAGTCTTGGTGTTCCATCACAGCAATAGAAACACTAAGACACGTGACACCTGAGTTCCAGCCCAGAACCCAGTGGGTGGGTTGGGTCTCACTGGGAGAGGAAACAGATCTTTAAGTAGCTCACAAGCCCAGACCAGTGGAGGGTCTATGGCTCCACAGTGGCAGGCCTAGTAACCTGATTGCAAATGGACTTAGGCTGACTTGATAGAGTCCAATTCAGACAGTTGCTAGTGGCCTTTTGTTTGGTGGGAGGAGAAGATAGACCCACTCTCCCATGTTAATATGAGGAGGTAACTGAAAAGGCTTGTTTGTCCTGGAGCTCCAGATGCCCTTGATTGTCGCTGTGATAAAACATATTGAAGCAGATAATGAGTGTCTGGATCTAGTCAAGAGTCCATATGGAAGGAGGCTGGAAACGCTGAGGATCAAAGAAGTGTAACTGGGAGAAGAATGGGCAGAACTAGCATGTGGAGTGTGAACTTAGTGAGATGGCTTACGTCTTAGGTAATCTGAGAGGGACATGGGAAGGGGGCCCACTTAGGAGGACGAGCGAGGCAGTGCAGAAGAAGATGGAAGGAGCATAAAGGGGAATATCAAGATACAACTGATCTGATGGGGAAACTTGAAAATGAGGTCTCAGTAAAGAGGGAGGAAGGTAAATATGGTTGCAGGAGGAAGTGAGATATAATGTCAATATGAATGACTGGAAATCCCACAGGCAGACATACTAGTAATTATTTACCTAAAAACCATAACAAATGTAATTCTGTGTATAATTATACATATAGGGTTTAAATGAGCTTTTTCTATGTGGATTGATGGCATTGCCTCCAAAAGACTACCTAAGGAAACCCCACTTCACTTTGAGACAAGAGAAGCTGTTGGTATAATGTTCTTGTGGAATACATACAATTTACCCTTGTTCACTCGAATGCTGATTTCTCTCCCCACTATCTGATTGCAATCCAGACATGGCATTGTGATGCTTATTCTAAGCATCACCTGTCTCAAGTTTGTGTAAACAAGCCACCATTTGTTCTCTGTATTGCCAATAAAAACAACCAGCCAATGCTGAACAATGGAGAGAATAGGGTGGGACATCCTGGTCCAGAGTGATGGAGAAAGAGAGAATGGGAGGAGAGTTCCAAGAGGAGAGGACCAGGAAACATTAGGAGAAATGAACTGAACCTAAGATATGACTAAAAAGCAAGTATAATGTGGTAAATCTGAATGGGAGGAGGCTATGCAGGCTTGGAGGTTTAGGATGGAGTAATGATTGCCCAGCATTGTGCTCTAGGTTAATTAAATAAATCCTAGTTTCTGTGCGTTGATTTGGGTATATAGCTGGTTTAGGAATAACTACTGTTTAACTAAAAGATAAATCAATATTAAATATTAATATTAGTCAACAAGAATCCTTCTTTGCATTTTTGGTCAGGGCTCTCTAAGACACTCCCAAGGCAGATAGCTTATTGCTGTTACCCTTGTTATCCCCAAAACTGGAATGTAAATCCCCATTGTTAGGATTTTGGAACCAAACCTGCTTCAGAGTTGCCTAGTAACCTATGTGACATCCTGTCGCCCACCAGGTGGCCACACCTGGAAGGCATGGTTACCTTGCCCCTTAAAGGGACAAGCCAACACGTCATCTCTCTCTTGGTCTGTCTTGCTCCTGGCCTCTTCTCTCTTGGCCTCTTGGCCTTCTCCCCTTTCTCTATCAGGGCACTCCCCTCTCTCTTTCCATCCTTTCTCTTTCTCCCCATTATGTCCTGCTCTCCCTTCTCTCCTTCTCTCTTTATATCCACCTAATAAACCTTATAAGATCTGTTGTATGCCTAATTGTCATTATTTAATATGCTCCGTAACATTACACCCATTGCTAAAGATGCCTTGCACATCAGGAACAGGGCCCAGAGGCCCCTGAACTTGAACTGACCTAAAGTACCCTCCCTAAAGAACTAGCATTCATGGTTCCAAAAGGCTCAATGCAAGCTTCCAAAGTAGAGAGGCAACCAACAGTCCAACCCAGCTGTTGGTGCCTATGGACCACATGAATGACCAGTAGTAACCCTTCCATGTGCACAAGCCTTGGTAGTAGCCAGCAACTCTCTCATTGAATTTAAGTCCTACTCAGCAAGAGGAACACCATGGCTGGTACTGGAAACCTAGCTAATTAATCAGTACTGAAGTCAGGAATATTGGAGGACAATCTACAACCACTAATTACCAAGCCAGCACAATTGCTAACAACAATCTGTGCACATTTGTCCTTAAACGCACAGGGAAGTGTACTCTTCACCTCCATCTAAGGTTAAAGAGATGGAGACCACTACAGAAAACCACAACCAATCAATGAACAGAGTTGCAGAGCCCAGTCTCAAGGGATACATCTACAAAACACTCCCATACCTAAGGCTCAGGGGACAATGAAATTCCCACATGGCTCCTCTAGAAGAGCAGTCAGTACTCTTAACCCCTAAGCCATGTCTCCAGTCCCTAGAAACTGCTCTTGATTGGAATAATTTTGTGGCTGCAGAGCTTTCCTGAAGATCTTAGGTTCCAGTGTCACAGAGGTAAGGAGAAAAGCACAGCCTTGTTGACAAGATAATAACTGCCTTCAACTTGGGGGAGAAGGAGTAAAGGAGGGAGGTAGGGATGTGGGGAGGGGAGAATGACCACAGATGGCTATGGAAGGGGCTGGTAGACTGTGGCAAGAATTAGGACAACAGAAAACTGGATGGGTAGGACTGGGTGGCAGAGAAGGGACATGGAGGAGAAAATGAGTTTGGGATTCAAATGTAGAAAGAGGAAAGCTGGTGGGAAGTACAGAATGGGCATTTAAGCTGAGCCTAGTGGCACAAGGCTGTAATCCTACAACTTGATAGATCAAGGGAGAGAAGGGATTGTTGAAAATTCTACAGTGTGGGCTATAGTGAAATCCTGCTTAAAACAAAACAAAAGTAAAAAGGACTAAAGAAAGGGAGGGAAGGTGAGAACCTGCCTAGTTGTGGCTGACTTATCCCTGGAAGCATCTATTATAGTCTGCTAGAGAAGTACCAAGGAAGATGGAAAAGAAAGGTCAAAGGCAAAAAGATCCCTGAATGGTGAAGAGCTTATGAGGCACCCTCAGGGAAGGCAGTCTTCAGAGCATTACATGCCTTAGATCCAGGGGAGTGTCTGAGATAACCTCTTGGAGGGATCTCGCACTGTGCCCAGCACATCTTGTCCTGGTGATGACTGGGTTTTAGGCTTCCTACAGACCGCAGTGGTGCTGAGGACATCACCAGGTAGTCCCGTTTGCCTCCTGAGCAATTCATTCATGTAACCCCTGTCCCGTCCTCCTACCATAACTTTTCCCTTAACTTCTTCACTCCACTGAAGTCTGGGTGGGGTAGAGCCAGGGACAGCCAGCACAACTAGTCACTGCAGTGAAGGGAAGAACGGGAAGCCCAGGACCTCCCTAAAGTCCAGGACCACTTACTTCCTGACTTAGAGCCAAGGCTGACCTCCATGCCCCAACCCTGCTCCGTGTAGACCCGGGAACTGGCCAGCTAGCTGCCAGGTCTCCAGATGGTGCGGTAAAATAAAGGGCTCGGGTTCAGGGAATGATTGCACTTGGTGGTTCTCCCTTCTCCATGGTTCCTTCCTGAGACCTGGCTACCTGCAGGTGTGGCTGGAGCTGAGGGAGAATATGGAGTCCTCGGCACTGCCCACAAAAGAGACTGAAAAAGTTCCAGGCTCCTGGGCTGTGAGCTCAAGCCTGTCCATGCTCCACCACACAGCTTCCCACTCCACTTTTCCTTTACATCTCTTTCCCGGGCCCTGAGATCCCTCCCGGGCCTGTGGCTTTAATCCTGCCTCCCTGCAACCTGAGGCCCCAGTCACATGGAGTCCACAACCTGAACAGTGAGGACAGTGGTTTTCAGGGCTCCCCACCCTCTCCTCTCTCTCCCTCCATCTCCATCCAATAAACCTCTTTTACATAGTGCCTGTTCCATGCGTAATTTTAAAAATCATCACACCCATGCCCCTCCGCCCTCTTCATCTCACTCCCCAGCAGCTGCTCTCTCAGGGACTCGTGGAACAGAGACTGGAAAGATGGAGAAAGAGTGAAGCCCATGCCTGGACTGGCGCCTCTGCAGATCACAGCCAGAATTAGAGAAATGTGTGCAGACCACGCCCACAGGCAGGCTTGAGTCACCTCTAGGAGTTCTTGAGGTGGCTTAATTCGGTGCCCCTGAATCTTCAGCCTTTCCCCCTAATTCTTCTCTAGACCTCCCTCTAGACCCTCTACACCCCCCCCCCCAGTCCATCCCTTTTGCTTTCCCCTGGGACCTCCAGCCATCTCTTCCTCACTACCCATGCCTTTCCTCTACCTCTGGCTCAACTTTCTCCCCCACCCCAGACTCATTTGCCCCTTCCCTATCACCCCTCAAGCTCTTCATGGCTCAAGTATGTTGCCCCAGGGCTTTCCACTGTCCTTCCCTAGCCCTTTCCTAGTCACTCCCCCTTCCCAGCTCCATTTCCTTCCTTCTTCCCTCTCTGTTGAAGACAATTACTGTCTACTGGGGAGGGAAGGCTGGGCTTCTTAAGACCCTGTGGAAAGTTCTGCAGTCAGAAAACTTCTTCCAATAGAAGCGGCTCCTGGGGCCTGGAGAGACAGCTCAGAGGTTAAGACACCAGCTGCTCCTCTGGAGGGCCCAGCACTCACATAGCTCACGACCTTCTGTAACTGCCTCTGCCTCTGTGGGCACTGCTTACACATGGAGCAAAGACACACACAGATAAAACACTCAGACACATGAGATAAAAATGAATGAACCCTTCTTTCTGCTTTAGAGCAGGCTCCTACTTAGGAAGTCCAGACCCTTGATAGAAATTTTGTGAATCTTCTGTCACTATTTTTAGTGTGTGTGTATGTTTTGTTCTTTGTTTGTTTGTTTGTTTGTTTGCAGGTGAACTGTATGTTTGTGAAGGAGTGTGTGAGTGTGTACTTATAGGACAGAGATTGACCTTGTGTGTGGATCCACTTATAAGCATATGCATCTTGCTTTAGGACACAGGGTCTTTCATGGCCTCAGCTCTCTGATTTGGTTATCATGTCTGGCCAGAGATCCCCAGCTCTCCCCAGATATGTATCCAAAATGTCCTTGAACTCATTCTGGAGCCATTTCCCGAGAGGCTCCTTTTCCCTTAGGCGTTCCTCCTTGGTGGCTTTCAAAATCACTCACACACACATTTGTCCGCCTCTGTCACATCATGCACTTGGGAACAAAGTCACATGCACTTGGGAACAAAGTTCCTCCTTGGTGGCTTTCAAAATCACTCACACACACATTTGTCCGCCTCTGTCACATCATGCACTTGGGAACAGCCAGGTGGAGACCTGTCCAGCCACCTGGCGGGAGGAACTAGCTTTACTGCATTCTTTTCCTGTCCACTAGTTTTTAGAAACTAAAAACCGATAATGGTCGTCCTTGTCCTAGCAAATGCTTTAAAGAATGCTTTTGCAATTTATAAAACATAGGATGTATAAAATATGTGACTTATAAAATCATGTTACTGGTGTTAGGACCAAATAAAACAATGATGGTGATGTGCACAGCAGATTTTATATGAAAGAGGTGTATTAGATGGAGATGAAGAGAAAGAGACATGATAGGGGGAAGAGAGGAGAGGGCAAGAGCCAAGAAAAAGACAAAGTGGTAGCTTGGTCCTTTTTTTTTAATAATTTATTTTTATTTTATGCACATTGGTGTTTTGCCTGCATGGATGTCTGTGTGAGGGTGTCGGATCCTGGAATTACAGGCGGTTGTGAGCTGCCATGTGGGTGCTGGGAATTGAACCCAAGTCAGTGTTCTTAACCACTGAGCCATCTCTCCAGCCCCCCAGGTTGGTCCTTTTAAGAAACAACGTAACCATGCCTGCCGGGTGTGGCTACCTAGCTGGTGACACATGATGACATCATAGGTTGCTAGGCAACCCAGAAGCAGGCTGCCTAAATACTAACAACTGGAGTCCCTTAAAATTCACAGGGTCAAGTTATTGTGGAACACCACCATCAAAAATTTATTAAGTGAAAGCTTAAAACAAAAAGGAGGTGTCCATACCCACCTAAATTACCACATACATTTAGCCATGCTAACTTTAAATCTTTTCACTGTAAAGGCTAATGCCTCTGCTGCTGCCCCAAAACATTTTGTTCTAAAGTAGATATAACCTGAAGTATATGTTAAATGGAAAGATCTGGAAACTAATCAATGGAAAGGGCCTGATGTTCTTCTAACATGAGAGTGAGGTTGTGCTTGTTTCTTTCCAGAAAATGAGTGAGGTCCTAGGTGCCTCCTGATCTGTTGATCTAACCAGGACAGCATCCCAGACAACACCAGGCAAAAAAGGTCTGAAGACAGATGACTGACCCATCAAAAGGAGACATCACGAGAGGAAGAGTAATTCAATAACGTGGGGTTGGGGGGATACATCTTGTCAAACTGAGACCTTGGGGGAAACAGCAAAGACACGATACTACTGATCCAGAGATGATGCTGGTTGTCAATGCAGAATCCAAATGGCTTTTGTCAGGGAGGGTAAAGGCAAGCTTGCAATAGCAGAAAGTTAAACGTTGTTTTGCCATGCTAAGTATTTTTTTAAGGCTTTTTTATTGCCACACCCAGGACTGATTACTGGGATGTAAAAAAGGGTTCTCTGCTAGAGGATGGTCTTGTGCTCTGGGTTTTCAGGTGCTGATTTCAGGGCCCTGAGATCTGATTACTGCTCTGCCACAGGCATTGTTATGAATGCTCCCCTATTATCCCTGATTGGCTAATAAAGATGGTGAAGCCTGTGACTGGGCAGAAGAGAGTTAGGTGGTGCTTAGGTTCCCGGACTTGGGATATCAGAAAGCAAGGAAAGAAAGGAGTCCATATGGGGCAGGATGAAGGATGAGTAAGTGGCCATGAGGACAGGCAGATGAAACAGAAGCAGCCCAGACAGGACAACTTATCGGCAGGTAACTTGGGATGTATAACAGGGAGGTAACAAAATAGCTTAAAGGGTTGGTATCTGCCCAACACTCTAAAATCAATATAAAATCAATCGTAGTCTTTCTATGTCAATTCTTTTGAGAGCTAACCAGGTTAAGGAAAAACTGTTGCTTTATTTATCCAATGTTACAGGTCTCAAAGATGACCTGTATGATGAGTAAAACTACTAATATTACTAGAATAATATTAGTGAGAGGACCAGGCCTGCGGCAGCTTGGAGTCAATGGCCAAATGGGAATGTATATTGCTGTTTCTGGGCAGTGGAATTTTGCCTCCTGGCTCTGGCTCTAATCTAAAGCTCAGTGTCTCAGAGACTGACCCTGGCAGTTCTATGGCAGGAAGCTCTGACCCTGAGAACTAGATAATAAACTCCATGCAACCATGGTAACCAGACAGCAGATTCTGTGTAACCTTGAGTGCACCTTCACATGTTTTGGCCAAGTAAAGCTGCTGCTGTGAGAAACTGCTTGTACTTTTCTGCCTATTTAAGTGTTAGCCTGACGCTCAGTAAATGACGCCTTGATCAGAATCTAGACTTGGTGTCCTCCTTTGTGTCGCCCTGCTCTCTTTCTCCCCAGCCTCACTCAGGTGGTATCCAAGTTTCACTGCAGGTTGGTGACACAAGCCTGACCCCCCACTCACCCAAAGTCATCAGTCCCAAGGAACTAGGCTATAGGTCACCAATTCCAGGAACAAGACCGTGAAATTCCCTACCCAAGGAATAGCTTGGAGAATGGGAAGGCATCTTATCTCAGGGTGGGACATCTGTGCTGGGGAGCACACCAACCTAACATCCCTGAGTTCTATAGGTAGCTCGCTCAGTGTTAGTTATGTCAGTTAGCCAATCACTCCGCAACAAGCTTGCCCTTGCTGAATGTCACTCAATCACTCTGTAACAAGCTTGCCCTTGCTGAATGTCAATCACTCCGTAACAAGCCTGCCCTTGTTGAATGTCACTCGGTCATGTAACTGCGAAGCTAGAAATTCCCAGCCCTTGCTCAAACTTCAATAAAAACCTTGCCATGCAGCTTGGAGTTCTCCTCTCTCATCTGCTTCGTTGGTGTCAATGGAGAGACTGAACGTAAGCCTGAATAAAGCTCTTTCCTCTCGCTTACGTGGTCCAGCTCCTGGTGGTCTCTGGGGACCCTAGGATCTGGGCATAACATTAATAGTAATTAATCAAGAGATGGTGAACTGGGGGTCACGGTTTTACAAAATAGAGCTCCTAGAGTTTATTTGTTGTTCAAGCACACTCTTGGTGGTCAACAATTTCCTGGCATGTTTTGCTTCAATGTGTCAGATTTTCTCACACTATTGATAATCAAATTAATGATCTGCATAAAAATAGATAAAATCTCTCAAGTGACCTCTGAATGGCTGTCATGGTTAAGATGGCCTTTCCCTTTCCTTGATCCTTCGTTAGCTATTCTTATAATTCGCTTAAGCTTGCCTCTGTAAGTTAGACTAGCCATGCAGGCAATGCATTCAGCCTCAGTCTCTATTACAGCCACAATTTTATCTCAAAAAATAAAAAAATTGGGAGATGCAGGATGCATATAGGTCTTTGTGCTCATAGATAAGTGTTAGGATCGTGCAGCAAAGTTACATGGCTGGTTCACAAATCACACCATGCGACTGGTCATGTGGGAGGTTTATTTAGGGAAGGGGAAGGGGTCACAGAGACTGTCTCTGTAGGGAGAGAGAGAGAAAGGAGGTGGTGCAAGTTCTCTTATAAGAGCATGTGCAGGTGGTTCAGGTGGTCCTCGGGTGGTTCATAGGTGGCCTCACAGATGCCTGATATGCAGTTTTTTAGGTCCCTTGGGGCTGGCCATAGAGATGCCTACTTATGGAGCCCAACAATAAGTAATAGAAAAATCAAGAATATTAATTGCAGCGTTGGCTCTTCAAAGAGAGAGGTGTGTAACCTGTTTTCTGCCCAAAGGCTGGAAACAGATGTGCTAGATTTCCTGGTGACCTCAGCTCTCTGTATGGCCAGGCCACACGAGCTCCCCAGATCCTCATCTTGAACTTGTCAGTCAATCTCCAGCACTATCCTCCCCCAGACCCTTGTCTTGAGCCTGTTTGTTCAGTTAATCTATAGAACCCATCTTTATGGGAGATGACATGCTTCCCACCATGATGATAATAGACTGAACCCCTGAAACTGTAAGTCAGCCCCAGTTAAATATTTTCTTATATAAGCATTGTCATGGTGTCTCTTCATGGCAATGGGAACCCTAACAACCACCTACACACTGGAACAGATTTAAGTCAGGGTGAGTCACCTTAAGTCTTGCTAAGTCCTTTCTATAATGGCTCCCCAAAGAAATAGGAGAATCTCTGAACCCTTGGGGTAGTTGTGTGCAGGTTAGCTGGCTAATCTCATTGAATGTTGGATCTATCCATTCAAAGGCAAATGGGGGCTGGCTCACTAGTGACAGGGAATGAGGAAAAAGAAGCATCCTAAGGTCCGGACTGTACAGACCAGGTGGGAGGAGACTGAGAAAAATGTTTGATCTGTAGCAGTAAGATGAATGATTTCCGTTCATTTATTTACCTCCCAGAGGTCTTGAACTGGCTGATAATTTAAGGTCCCTGTTTATGGACAGGCAGGAAAAGCACATTCCAAGCCAACTGGCATGGAGTAAGGATGCTAGCTTTCAACAACCTCTTGATATGGGGAGCAATTCCCCGGCTAGCCCTTTTGTTCATGGTTCTCAGTGTGGCTCTGGTCGAGATTTGCTACCACTACGGGGGTGCTGCACTGTCTCGGGCCATCCTGTAGGAAACAGTTGTTTACAATCCTGGAGAGGGGACCCTGGGTCTGGATTGCTTTCTGCTGTGGAGTCTGGAAGAGCTAGAAAATATTTTTTCAGACAGAGGGGCAGTCAATCTAAGTTGGCAGGCAGATGGAGAGGAAAGTTTAGTTTCTTGTGGAGCAAAGGTGATGGTTATGTCTAATTTCTGAAGAATTCTGCCCACAAGGGGGAAGGGCAACCTGGGACCTTCACCAAAGGTGGGTCACCTGTTTGTGGTCTAGGCTGACCACTCTCATGGGTGAGGCGATGGTCCTTAACGGTGCCATGGCTCCCTGTATTGGCATCACTTTATTGGTAACTGGCTCCACAGAATTTTTTTAGAGCAGAAACACCTGCTCCAGTGTCTACCAAAAGCTTAACCACTGCCCCCTGTAGACACAGTGACTAAGGGCTCTTGAAGACCTAAGAGGGTCAAGTCCCCCCTTCATTCTGATTTAGTTCCCATCTAATGTGATCAGAAGGGTCTTTGCTTTGCAGGGAGTTTTCATCAAGGTTTCCAATGCTGCAGACGAAACACCAGGACCAAAAGGCACGTTGGGGAGGAAAGGGTTTATTCAGCTTATACTTCCAGATCATAGTTCATCACTGGAGAAAGTCAGGATAGGAACTCAAGCAGGGCTGGAACCTGGAGGCTGGAGCGGATGCAGAGGCCGTGGAGGAGGATGCTTACTGGCATGCTTCTCCTGACTTGCTCACCCTGCCTGCTTATAGAACCCTGGCCATCAGGGATGGCCCCACCCAGCATGAGCCGGGCCTCCCCCACTGATGACTAACTGACAACATGCTTAGAGCTGGATCCCATCGAGGCATTTTCTCAACTGAGGCTCCTTCCTCTCTGATGACTCTAGCTTGTGTCAAGTTCACACACAGAACCAGGAATTATGCTGTGTTTGGGACAATTAGGACATCCATTCCTCCCATGCCCCCCCCCTTTTTTCAACAACCATATTGGTCTGTAGAGCTCTATTTCAAACTACTTTATTTGGGGTGTTTAGCATTCAACCTCCCTTCCAACCTCCCAACCCTACATAGGAGAGAGATGGTTAGTGGGGACAGTGGGCCCCTTTACTTCTCCCGGCTGTTTAGGGTCGATGGGTCTTTGAGGCCAAACCACTCTCCATCAACCACAGATGCAGCTAGCAGTCTCCTCCACACTGTCACTCTGGTCTCTTCAAATTGCTACTCTCCACATGCCAACACCTTCTCTCTCTGGGCTCTCATTCATGTCCTCAGAGTCCTAGACCACGCCCCTCTCCCCGAAGCATGTGGGAGGCCCTTACCAGCTGGCAAAAGCCACGCCCTGCGCTAGATTACCAGCTGTGGACAAACTATAGGCCAACTAAAATCCCACACTTGGGATTAAAACGAAAGCATGGTTACATAACGTAACTGAGTTTACAGGGAAACCAAAACTTCCATTGCTTTTATCCCTTTCAGCCTTCCTAATCTTCCCCATTGTTTGTGAGGATCTCTCCCTTGGACAGGATCCACAGGAAACTTGAGGAGGCTCAACTGGAAGGGAGCCAATGTAATTTTTGTCCGTGGCTCTATCTGCAGCCAGCTTTTGCTTTTTGGTGTCTCGGTTATGGAAAACTTTTGGGCCACTTTGGGGAGCTGGGAGGTATTTATTTCTGCCAAAATCTCAGCTTATGGAAACCCCCACACACATACACCTCAGATATCTAGGCCTGGTTGAATGACAAAAGCCAAATTTAATGGCCTAGCATTTTTTCAGAACCTGTGGATTAAAAGGGATATTAATTCTGAAATACCTCAGTCTTAGATAATTAGTGGGGTTTTCAGTTGCACCCTGAATTCCAGTGACAAAGTATTGGTACAAAGTGCCCAGAGCCCGGGAGCCTGTGTGTGTATGGGGTCACACTGAGGCCCTTGGCTGAGGAAGCTGACTCGGGTAAGGAGATCTGCAGCATTCCTACCAGTGACTGAGGACAGAAAGGCCCTTCTCGTCTCTCCTCCTCTGCACCAATGACTCCCTTTTCCTCTGATGTAAAAAGAGTCAGAATGAGTCAGTGGTGGTCATCCAGGGGCTGTGGGTGTGGAGGATGGAGGCCAGGACAGCAGTTAGGGCTTGGAGCCTGTTAGGAATGGGGTGGGGGTTAAACCTTCTAGTTATACAGACATGAAGTAGGAAAAGAAACATAGCTGAAGAAGAGACGGTGCCCTTCCTCTAAGCAGTTGCCTCTGGGACCAGGAAGGAGCAGTGCCTTCTGCAGCATGAAAACAGAGGCTGGGACCTGAGTGGGCCGCGCCTAGAGCAGCCTCCCAGTGGGAAGGCAAGGGCAGTGAAGCATGTGCAGGAGGTGAGGGAGCTGAACATGCCCATCAAGAGGGATGGTGATGGACACAGGGAGATGGGAGGAAACGGGGCTGGAGATGCAGAAAGGAACTGGGTAAAGAGGGCTGAGGGGAGGGCGCAGAGGTGGATAGACTGGAGGGGCCTGAGGCTGGAGAAGGGAGGAGGAATCTGAAAGGAGTGGGGAAGATGGGAATGAGGAAGGTGGGTTGTAGAAAGGGTGGAGGGAGCCCAACAGAAGGTCCAGGAAGGGGGCAGGACCGGTGGCTGGAGGCTGCTGACAGGAAGCTTTTTAGAAAAGAAAACATCAGAATAACCTCCAGAAGCACAACCTTTAGCACAAGCTAAGGTTGAGTATTGAACAAGTATCAGCCATTCATCAACTGAGGGAACTGATCAAGGTACCTTGGGGTGCTGTGACACTGAGCCAAACTGCCTTTGCAATAGCTGGTCCAGTGAACTGGCAGATGGCCGCTCACTATAGGAGGGCCAGGTGGTCTCAAAGTAAGTGCAAACGCGCATCCGCATTCCTCCTCAAAGCCTTGGGAGAGATTTTTCAGCATACGCAGACGTGTGTAGAGTTGGTGGCCTTCATGTTAAGAGATAGAGATAGAAGATTAATATGATGAAGCCGTCACCACTGGCAGTTAAGAGAAGCACTGCACAGTGGCACACGCCTGAAATCCCAGCACTCGGGGAGGAAGAGGCAGGCAGGTCTCTGAGTTTTAGGTCAGCCTGGTCTACACACAGAAAAAACCCTCTCCGAAACGAACAAATAAAATGATGACCAACTCCACATGACATCGCAAGAACAGGAGTGGAAAGTGTGTGGTTCTAAAAGTAGATTGATGGAGCAGGAGATTTTCCCGTTCCGAAGAGGGAAAGAGACATTACAAACAGCAAAGAGCACACAGAGGGACCCTGCCACCTTGTGATGGAATCAGGAGAAATGAGCGGACTCCTCCAAGAACCAAGAGACAAACCAGAGCAAACAACGGGGTCAGATGGTGCCCCCTCGTGGCAGAATCCAGAAAACCAGTCAGAATCTCAGCCAAAGGGAGTTCCGCCCAGGTTCCCTAACCAGGTAGAAATACAGCCACAACCAAGAAATCGAACAGCTCCCCGGGCCAAATCTTCCCATCATGCATTCAATCGCTCACGCAGGCGGCCAGCCATTCATTTAAGCAAATTGGAATCATGCCTCTCATGACAGAAACAGAACATCGGGTTCCCCATGATTGACACCCCGACTTAGCGGGGGAGGGGGGGAGGACTGAGGAAGACGTTCTCATAAGAATTTTCTTTCCAAAACATTCGAGATTACCAAAAAGGCTGGACTTCCCTGATATCAACGAGGTTCCTTTGGTCTTTTCCTCTTTAATCAGAACAGAACTGACTCAGTAGAGACTTCTGGGAGCGTCAGAAGGATTTTATCTGTTTTCGTGTTTGGGAATATGGCTGCCCTCCTCAATCTCTTTGAACTCAGTGGGAGGGACATGGCCCTGGACCATCTGTCAGGGGGTCCCTCCCCTGCAACTTCTACCTTGGAGACAACAAGGCTGAGTGCCACAGAACATGGAGGACAGAGCTGGGGCCTCCAAATAAAATGATCCATGTGAGATAGTTACTGACAGCAGAGCTGATTAAACCACTTAAAAGTTCCGAGTCTTTTAAAATAATGGCCAGAACAAGAGTGGGCCGGTGCGTCTAGAAAGTCTCATTTTAAAAGACAAAAGCATGGTGACACCAGTGTTTCAAGTGGGAGCTTACACCAGTGAGGTGTTTGTGGTGGCCTCGTAGTTCCTGTTTTCTCGCAAAACTCAGCAGTGTTTTTCAGACACCCCGTAACAATTGTTTTCTGTTTACATGTTCTTTTAATTGTTTTGGTTTTGTGTTTAAGCTTGCACAAACACCAGTTATTTTGGTTAATATATTGGGGCCATAGTTAGGGTCATAAACAGTGCCAAAAATGTGGCCAATGAGGATGTGGCTGTTGGAGGAAGGCTGAGAAGTATCTAGGCAGACACAAAAACGTTGGCACAAGATGGCATTACCTTAGTGATTTCAACTGGATTTAGACTTTGAAATAGGAGCTCTCAGTGAGGATAGCCTTCATCTGTTGGCAATCTGTTCCTGAGGGTTTTTGTTTGTGTGTTTGTTATTTTCTTCCGTCCTTTTCTTGGTGATTTAGAATATTCTGCAGCATTCTCCTTACTTTTCTTAATGTGTTCTTTCTTCAAAGCTTCCCCTTTTCATCACTGTTTGAGATGCAGGACACATGGATGCTTCATCTTGTGTGCTTTGGTCCTGGCATCTTATGTTCTTTGTTTAATGTCTTTCTGAATACATATTGGTGGATGTGATGGCTATTCTTGGTTTCCAACTCAACTACTTCTAGAATTAACTAAAACTCAAATAGCTGGACACACCTGTGAGGATTTTTTTTTTTAAATTAAATCATTTGATGTGGGAAGACCCACTTCTAACCCTGATCTTTTTTTTTTTTTTATTTTTTTATCAGTTACATTTTTTTAACTCTGTATCTGAGCCGTGTCCCGATCCCTCATTCCCTCCCAGTCCCTCCCTCCCTTCCTCATCTCCACCGTGCCCCTTTCCAAGTCCACTGATAGGGGGGACCTCCTCCCCATTCATCTGATCCTGGTTTATCAGGTATCTTCAGGACTGGCTGCAAAGCCCTCCTCTGTGGCCTAACAGGACTGCTCCTCCCTTCGGGGGTGGGGAGACCAAAGAGCCAGTCATTGAGTTCCTGTTAGAAATAGTCCCTGTTCCCCTCACTTTGCTAACCCTGATCTTTGAGGTGGGAAGATCCACCTTTAGTACACATCTTTTGAGGTAGAGGTGAAAAGATCCACTTCTAATCTGGGCAACATCTTCTGCCTATATAAATAACATGGAAGAAGGAAGCTTTGTGCATTCCTGCTTGCCCTTGTTCTCTGGCAAGTCCACTCTTTTATTGATATTAGAGCTTGCTTTGGGGATTCTGGCATATACTGGAGACCAGCGGAGGCATCCAGCTGCATGTACTGAACAAATACTGGATCATGGACTTTCTTTTGGTAGACAGCCATTGTTGGACTAACTGGACCACAGCTTGTAAGCCATTCTAATAAAAGCCATATATATATATATTATATCCATCTATCTAACCTATTTATCTGTCTATTTATCTATCTACCATCTGTCATCTATCTATCTCCATTTTATCAGTTCCAGTAGATATTGTCTTCTTTATGGGGACTGAATAGTTTTTAGATTCTGCTAGCTATTTTGAACTTGAACAACGAAGGCACAGTACATCTATCAGTAGCCGTTTCGTCTACTTGATCTCTTGGTCTCTTTGTTTCTGGGTTACCAAGTTCTCTCTCTCTCTCTCTCCTTTCTCTCTCCTTCTTTCTCTGTCTGTCTGTCTTTCCTTACACACACATCAGTTTCTCATAGCCCCGTTCAGTCTAGACCCTTCCAGATGCCAATGGCTGTTTTCTACAGTAAACCTCCTCAACCCATACCTAGAAACAGTCATAACCTCATTTTTGTCTTTATTCATCTGGAGCTGAAACTCAGCATTGGCATAAATGATTTCCTTTGCAAGAGCCTCAAACTCTCTGGCCCAAGCTTCTGATTTGACTCTCCTAAAACCTGTATGGATCATTTGTTTCCCCTCCACTTCTCCAGCTGTTGAGCTTCACTGCCCTTCCCCCAGCGTCTCTCCCCTGTACTAACCAGCCATTTTCTCTACTCCTTCTCTTTGGTCTCTGGGTTCCAAGGTTCCCACTCTCTCTCGCTCTCTTTTTCTCTCTGTCTCTGTCTGTCTCTCTCTCTCAGAGACAGTCCCTCTCTGAGAGGGACTTTTCCTCTCCCCAGTTCCCCCAATAACTACTAGATCTTCCAGTAGATCTAGTGCATGGAGTGATTTTGTAGCAGCTCACCTTGGCCCAAGCCTGCCAAATGTGCCCCCATCGTCCAATACTGGTATTGGCACTGGGCCAGGGGCACGGCACCCTCCTGTTGTGCAGCCACACCAGGACCCTACCCACCTGCTCTACTCGCAGCAGATCCATTCTCCGGTCCACACATCACTTGCATTCCATCACTGACAATTGGGGAGTGACCCCTCAGTAGATTTACATGCTTCCCAGAGGTACCCACTGAAGGGATTCTAGCCAGTGCCAGCAAGTGAGCATGGCTCTGGCATAAATAAATGCCTTGCTAAAAAATGGTTAGATTACATTCCTAAAGCTAACCCCCAAGGTATATACCCTTATTTGGCCAATCCTTCCTCCTGAGACTGACCACCAAAGTCTAGCTATCAAAGAATTGAAATCCAGCAATTAAAAGCTCGTTTTTGCTCACCTAATTAACTTGTCCAATTAAAATGAAACACTTCATCCTAATATGGGGTTCCCTTTGTACCTTTATAAACAGTCATTTTCCTATGTCACATTGTCTCCTCTCTATCCAGAGGCAGCTCTTTGTTCCTCCAGGACAAATACTCCTCCTGCCTCCTCATCTGTCTTTGTTCCCCCTTCTCCCTCATCTGTCTTTGTCTCTTATCCCTGTCCTCTGTCTCTCTGGAGCAAATAAATCTCCTTTGTGCTGAGAACTTGGTCTTGGGGGTCCTGAGCCAATACTTTTCTTAACACCTGCTTCTGACCTTTTCCCTTGGGTAAGGCTTTGTACCCACCCCACTCTCAAACACACACACACACACACACACACACACACACACACACACACACACACTTTTCACCCTCTGGCTTCATTCAAAAATCCTGGTTACCAGGTGACCCTGTCTCTTCATGATCTTAGCCTCTGGTCCCTGCTCAGAGCATAATGACCCCACTTACTTTGTTTAATCCCCCTGGGTCACTGGGACACCTCAAACTCAGGTCTGGGACCCCTCTATACCTCACCTATGGGAATTACATCCATCCGCCTCCTCATTCCTTTTTGGGATGTCTTTTGGGCAACCTCAGACCTCTATACCTAGCTTGTAAAGTTATCTACTTTTGCAGTCAAATCTAGCCTCACAATGCTAACCACACTATGAGGGATTGTGAAAAAAAAAAAATCCCCTTTCCTTAGTTCTTTTTTCTCACTCCAAGCCCTGTTTGTTTCTTCCTGATCTGTCTCCTGATACTGGGTAAATGTCTGCCCCTGAGTTTGCAACTGGGAGTGATAGCCAGACAGGAGCAGACACTGAAGCACACTTAACACATACACCTGTTCCCCTCTGCAGCGTTCAGAACCAAGCTGCTGACCTAACCCTTCTCAGTCAGTATGGATCCTCTGTCCGAGAATCTGACTACAAGTTCTGGAGTCCAGTTCTTCAGCACTATTTCTCAGCTCTGCCTTCAGCCCTACAGCCTGCTGGCACTCCTAACTCCCTAATGGGGCTAGCAGGAATACCTACCCCTGACACATGGACTCAGATTTTATTACTACAGCTCGGTCTCAGTACAAATCAATGGCCAAAAGTCACTTGACTTCCAAATTCTCACAAATAGTTCTACAACTTCTACTGCAACAAACAAAAGGTCCCCAAATATCTCTAAACTTCCTCTGCTCCACACTTCCAAAGTCTCTTCTCTCTCTTCTCTTTACTTCCCAACTCTTAAAAATCTTTTTATCTTTATGATTTCTTTACTCTGCTCTCTCTCTCTCTCTCTCTTTCTCTCTCTCTCTCTCTCTCTCTCTCTCTCATTCTCTGTCTTGTTCATTCTCTCTGTCTCTGTTTCTGTTTCTTTCTGATGTTCCCACTTCGAGATGGCCTTTCACTTCCCCACTTCCCCAATAAACCTCTTACACTGGATGTGTTGCATGGTGAATTTCTTAGCAGCACACCTTGGCATGGTCCAGACAAAGGCAGCCCAGGTTTAACCTGACACACATGCCTCACTGAACACACTCATGCCTCAATGAGTACCACTGGCAGCAGCATCCTGTTTTAAACTTTACCCCAAGTGTGTAAGAGTGGATGGACTTCCTAGGGTGTGTCCTCAGGCAGGACAATGGTGTGAGGAGGTGGTTGATGCACCTTCCTGGGTAAGAGCCTTGGGGAAGGGGAGGTAGGGAAGATGAAGCTCTGTGTGGTGACTTCTGCTATAGATTCTCAGCTCTTAGAAAGCTGATAAAGGGGATTGGTGCAGGCAGGGAATCAAACCGGCTTATACAGTAAAGAAAAAAGAGGAAGAGGAGGGTAAATAAAGAAATGAAGAGTGTATCTGGAGAGTGTCCCTGAGGCATCTGCTGTGATCTGAGGTAAAGTGCATTTTGGAGAAGAGTAGAAGGGCAAAGAGTTATAGGAAAGATGGAGGTCTCAGGGCATGCTGGGAAGATAGCCTGGAGCAGAGGGGCCTGGAGTTCAGGTGAAGCTCTCCTGTGGCTGTGGTATCCAGCCTCAGAGACTCTGGTTATCTTTCTGCAGCTGTTTGAGGGCCTCAGAGGGCTTCAGGTTAGCCACATTGAGCGCCCATTTCCTCTAGCTCCTGGTTCACTTTCCTGCTATAATTTTTTATTCTGAAACTTTTCACCATTTCTGAAAGCCATATGTTTCACCAAAATATTACAAGAATGGTCTGAGCACATACCAACATTCGCTGAAACCTCTTGAGCAGCGCCCCCACAGTTCAAATCACCACTGTAGTCCATGTTCCCAGTGCGATGGCCCATTAAGCCCCACTTAAAGCATTCAGTTGCTTTTCTAATAAACAGCCCCAACATCCATATTCCTCCCAAACAAAAATCCAGTAAGGCCTATCATAGCAACAGCCCAGTCTCTGGTACCAACCTCTCAGTTAAGGTTTCTGTTGTTGTGAAAAGACAACAGGACTATGGAAAGTCTTATAAAGGAAAACATTTGATTGACCTGGCTTCCATTTCAGAGGTTTAGTCCACTGTCATCATGTTGGGAAACATGTGGCAGGCAGGCGAGAATAGTGCGGGGGATGTAGCTGAGAATTCTACATCTGGATTGGCAGGCAGCAGGAAGAGAGAGTAACACTGGGCCTGGCTTGAGCTATTAAAACCTTAAAGCCCATCCCCTATGAGTCTATAGGGAGGGGGCTTTTCATTCACACCACTGTATTTATACTCATTGGCCCCAACAAATTTGTAGTCATTTATAATTCAGAAATGTATTCAGTCCAACTTCAAAACCCCCCATAGTCTATCAATCGCAACCCTGTTTCAAAGTCCAAAGTCTCTTTAGAGACTCATGGCAACCCCGGTAACTCATGGCAACTCATTGTAACCCCTGTAAAATAAAAATCTAAAGCAATTCATATACTTCCAACATATAATGGCACAGGATACACATTACCATTCCAAAACAAAGGAAAGGGAACATAAGGAGGAAATTCAGGACCAAAGCATGACCAAAAACACCTGGGTAAATTCTAAGCTCGGCAACTCCATGCCTGACGTCACAGCACTTCAGAACTCCAGCTCATTTCAGCTTTGTTAGCTGTAACACACTTCTTTCTTTTGTGCTGGTTCCACTTCCTGTTCGTGGCTGGCCTCTAGCTTACAGAGATCTGCCTGCCTCTGCCTCTGGAATGCTGAGATCAAAGCTGTGAAGGACTATGCCTGGTCCTCTGTTGATATTTAGTACCCTTTTCCTCCTCCTTTGTTGTTTGCTCTTTTCACTTTTGTTGTTGTGTTGTTATCTGTGTATTTTGTTTTGACTCTCAAATGTCATTACAAGGACAAATATCAAAACATTTCCTTTTGTTTTACACAGTAGTTTTATACACTTAAATTATCTGTGCTTTTGAGGCTGCTTTTGAATGATGTGTATAGTAAGATTCAAATTTACCCTTTCACATTCTCTTACCCAGTTTTCCCAACAGTGTTTTTAAAAGAGATTTTCCTTCCCCCCTTGCTTAATTCTGCATTTTTGTTAAAGCTCTGTGTGCAGGCTCACTTTTTGGGCTCTCTGCTCTGTTCCACCGTTGGTCAGTGTTTGTTTTATGTCTTGATTCTATAGATTTGTACAGTCTGAAAACCAGAAATGTGATATATGCTACTTTATTCATTCTCGAAATACGCTGACTGCAGCTGGAGAGATGGCTTAGCCACTAAGAACACTCGTTCTGGCAGAGGACACAGTGCAGCACCAAGCACCTACATGGTCTCACAATCATCCACAACACTGTGGTGCACAAGTGTGCATATAAGCAAAACGGTCATATTCATATAATAAAATAAACAAATATAAAAATTAAGAAATGCTCTAGTGTTGTAGACTTTACTAGTTCAAGACGATGTTTCTCTATGTAGCTCTGGCTGTCCTGGAACTCACTCTATAGCTCAACCCGTCTCTGCCTCCCAGTGCTGGGATAAAAGACACGCCCCACTGTGGTGGTTTGAATAGGAATGCCCCCATAGTCTCATATGTTTGAATGCTTGGCCCATGGGGAGTGATACTATTCAGAGGTGTGGCCTTGTTGGAGTAGGTGTGGCCTTGTTGGAGGAAGTGTGTCCCTGGAGGTTTCCAGTGCTCAAGGCAGGCCAAGTGTCTCAGTCTCTTCCTGCTGGTCCAAATGTAGAGCTCTCGGCTCCTTCCCCAGCACCATGTCTGCCTGCGTGCTGCCCCGCTTCCCATCATGATGATAGTGGACGAAACTCTGAAACTGTTAGCCAGCCCCAGTGAAATGTTTTCCTTTATGAAAATTGCCGTGACCATGGTGTCTGCCCATGTAGAAACGGAAGGTCTACAGTGGCCATGGCCAAGGCATCTCTTCACAGCAAGAGAGCACTAAGACCTGTATTCACTCAGGTCATCCAAGAGACCCTTACCTGGGAGAGCAGATAGCACGTTTTGTTTTCAAATTCTAGCAGACCTAAGAGATGAATGCACAGCCTCTGATGCCCATTCACCTTTGACATTTAGCTGTGAACTTCTTGATGATTTGAAAACTACAGCAATGTAGCTGAATGGTCTTTTTGTCCTATATGTTTATTATTATTATTTTTATTAATTAAGTTATTTGTTTACTTTACATGGGGATCACAGATTCCCCTCCCCGTCTCCTCCCAGTCCTTCCCTCTCGCCTTACCTCCCCACCCCCCTCCTCCCCTTCTCCTCGGACTAAAGGAGACCTCCATGGCTAGCTGTGGCATATCAGGTTGCAGTAAGACCAGGCTCATACTCCTCTATTGAGGCTGGACCTGGCAGCCTCGTTAGGGGAACGGGATCCAAAGGCAGGCAGTGTAGTCAGGGACAGCGCTTGATTCTGCTTTAGGAGCCCCACACGAAGACCCAGCTGCACAATTGCTACCTATGTGCGAAGGGCCTAGGACTGTCCCGTGCTTGCTCCCTGCTTGGCAGTCCAGTCTCCATCAGCCCCCATGGACCCAGGTAGTTGACGCTGTAGGTTTTCTTGCGTGGTGTCCTTGACCTCCCTGGCTCCTTTGTCTTCCACAGGGTTCCCCAAGCTCCACTTAATGTTTGGCTGTGGGTCTCTGTATCAGTTACCATCAGTTGCTGGGTGAAGCCTCTCTCTAGTTACGCTAGGCTGTTGTCTGCAACTATATCAGAATATCACTGATAGTGTCAGGGGCGGGCTCTCTCTCATGGAATAGGTCTAACGCTGGGCCAATCATTGTTTTGCCTTTCCTTCAAATTCTGCTCAATTTCTTACCCCTGACCACCTTGTAGGCAGGACAAATTGTGTGTCTCAGGTTTTGTGGCTGGGTTGTTGTCCCAATCCCTTCATCCAAAGTCTTCTTGACTGGTTACAGAAGAGGGCTGTTCAGGTTCCATATCCCCCATTGCTAGGAGTCTTACCTAGGTCACCTTCATAGATTCCTGGGAGTTTCCACTGTTCTAGCTTGTCCCAGAGATGTCTCCCCTCCTATCCAGTTGTCTCTCCCAGTACTCTCCCCTCTGTCCTCCCCCAACCTCATGACTCCTATTCCCGTCCCACGCCCACCCCCCACGGTGCCCTCACTCCATCTGTCCCTGATGTCTAATCTATTTCCCCTTCTCAGTGAAGTTCAAGGCGCCTTGTTACTTAGCATCTTTGAGTGTGGCATGTAGCATGGTTAGCCTGCACTTCATGACTAATATCTGCTTATAAATGAGTACATTCCATGTGTGTCTTTCTGGGTCTGGGATACCTCACTCAGGATCATCTTTTCTAGTTCCATCCATTTGCCTGCAAATTTCAGGATGTGGCCTATTTTTAGGGCCTGACTCAGTACATGAAATAGAGAAGTAGTTAAAACATATTTTCTGTGTATGTGGAAAGAGCATGCCACAGCTCATTACTGTTTGTACGGGGGGTGCTGTACCCTCAGGACTAGCCAACCTCTTTGCTTGTCTGCTCTATGCAAACAAACAAACAAACTCCTCTGCCTTTTTTATAGACAGGCAGACAGAGAGGAATGCAGTGTAACTGAAGAGATGACTTCACCTTTCCTCTTCTGGTCATTAGAAGAAGGCCTGTCGATCACTACAAGTGATCTGAACTTTTCCCAGAAGGTGTCATTTGGAAACTTTCAGAATGCATGTGAAAGTTTCTGTGTTTCTGTGATTTGTGCTTTCTAGCAAGGCTCCTGGTCCTCTGTTTGAGATTTCACCTTGGAAGGAGGAGGAATGTGGGAAGAGATTGGGCCTCAGAAGCCAACATTTCACTGAACGCTCTTGAGTTGTGGCTCTGCTCCTGGAACTTAGTGCTCAGTTTCTTCATGGGAACCATAACTGCAGCTGTCCTCTGCTGGGCAATTATGTTTGCTTCAGAGCCTTTGGTTCATGTGCACGAGTGTCTTTGTGTTAAACTCCATCCAAGCAGCTCAAAAGTTTACAGTGCTTTCTCTACCAGAAATTTCAGTTGGATGAGCTGAGAAAATGATTTTTCCATCTTTCCCTCCTACTTGGTGTTCAACTTCTCCCAAGTTTCCCAGAGTCAAACCATTAGATTCAAATGTGTTTTTGAGACTAATTCTGGGCTGAAGTCTCTATGTTTTCTGTAACATTATCATTTCCACTTTAGTAATAATTCCTGCAGAAACATGACTTTCATATCTGGACAATGCTCTCTGAGCTTCTACCAATGTGCCTCTGTGGCTGCAATATTGTCCCCCTGACTTAGAAGGCTCCTGTCACTTTGTCCCTCTGCTTGTTGACACACAGGAAGGGGTGAGTTCTCATGACGTGTCTGGTGAGTTTTGGCCATCCTATCAGGATCCCAGGGAATGATTCAAATGGAATGATTTCTGCCATTGCAAACATTTCATTCTCATCTATTTCTTGGAGACCTGGGTTGTCAGAAACTATCCAAGACATCTGCTCAGTTGTTCTACCCAGTTGCTATAGGCCTAAGATTTTCAGCTTGTTCTTAAAACCTGGTGTTCATTCTTGCACATGTTAAAATATTTTTAATTTTCCTATCAACTTCTTGTATCACACACAGCTATATGGAGACATGGATGCTATTTGGCACTGACATGTTTAAAGATTTCTCATAATCTTATTTTACATTTGCTTTTGTTGCAGTCAGATAGGATGGTTTTCATGATATCTACCCTTTATACATTTTTTAATTTATTTGACGGTTTAAAAATAGTTTTTATTACTTGGTGTGGTGGCACATGCCTTTACTCCCAGCATTTGGGGCGCAGAGGCAGAGGCAGTCATATATCTGTGAGTTCGAACCTAGCTTATCTACATAGTAGTTTCCAAGACAGCCAGGCTATGTGGTGAGACCTTGTTTAAGATTAATTAATTAATACAAAAAGAATTTTATTATTGACCATTCTACATATATTGAAACAGTACAAAATTTTTCCAAACAAATATTTTCCTCTTCTATGATGGAGTATTTTGGAAATGTTAAAAAAAAAAAGGTTGGTTTTCTGTGCCGATTCTTTCTTCATTGCTGAACTTCCCTCAACAACTGAAAGGGCAGTGCTGAGGTCCCCAGCTGGAAGGGCAAATTTGCATACTTCTGTTTACCTTTTTCTATACATCTTGAAACTTTCTGACTTTTGATTTCATGTGGGGTGGCCACCACTTTCTTCTGTTTCTACAAAGACTGAACTAGTGACATCTGCCCTCCTCAGGGAAGTTTATCATTTTTTGAGGTTCAAGTTTCCCCATCAGATCAATTGTATCTTGATATTCCCCTTTATGCTCCGTCCATCTTCTTCTGCACTGCCTCGCTCTCCCTCCTAAGTGGGACCCCTTCCCATGTCCCTCTCAGATTACCTAAGACGTAAGCCATCTCACTAAGTTCACACTCCACATGCTAGTTCTGCCCATTCTTCTCCCAGTTACACTTCTTTGATCCTCAGCGTTTCCAGCCTCCTTCCATATGGACTCTTGACTAGAACCAGACACTCAATATCTGTTTCAATATGTTTTATCACAGCGACAATCAAGGGCATCTGGAGCTCCAGGACAAACAAGCCTTTTCAGTCACCTCCTCATATTAACATGGGAGAGTGGGTCTATCTTCTCCTCCCACCAAACAAAAGGCCACTAGCAACTGTCTGAATTAGACTCTATCAAGTCATCCTAAGTCCATTTGCAGTCAGGTTACTAGGCCTGCCACTGTGGAGCCATAGACCCTCCACTGGTCTGGGCTTGTGAGCTACTTAAAGATCTGTTTCCTCTCCCAGTGAGACCCAACCCACCCACTGGGTTCTGGGCTGGAACTCAGGTGTCATGTGTCTTAGTGTTTCTATTGCTGTGATGGAACACCAAGACTGAAGACCCTGAGGAAGAAGTGGATTATTTGGCTTACGGAACCCCAGTCACAGTTCATCCTGGGAAGCCAAGGTAGAAACTCCAACAGGGCAGGAACCTGGAGGCAGGAGCTGATGCAAAGGTCATGGAGGGGTGCTCTTGCTGGGTTGGTCCTCACACCTTGCTCAGCCTGCTTTCTTATAGCACCCTAGACCACAGGCCCAGGGGTGGTGTCACAGCACCAAGCAGCAGTGCTTGATCTTGAGTCTCAGGTTTGAATGTCTGAAGCTCCCAGGTTACTCTGCAGAACCCCACATGACTTCTGAGATACCGGAGAGGACTGGAATAGATATTTTACACGTATAGCCCTGCTCTGCTTTCGGCCCTTTCTCATTGGCTGGAGACAAGAATTGTGAAACTCAGAAGTGGTTTGCTGAGGAAGCCCCTCAGGAAATGGAAGACATCATAAAGTATCAGCAAACTGCCTGCTGCACTTTGAACCCTGAAGGAAGACCTCCCTGTGCTGCAGACAAGGAAGGGGCTGGAAAAACTCTAACCTGGGTCCTCTGCACAGTTGCCTCTCTGGGCTTAGGTTCTTTCCTGTCTGTGGGAGAAAGCCCTCTGCCTGCATGGGAAAGACATTTGTTGCTCTTGTTGGCTGGCCTCTCTCTGCAGCATTGTCTTTAAAGGAGGTGGGAGGACCAGTAAATGAGCAAACTTCCTCCTTCAGTTCTGAGAAACTGAAACACAGAAGCCTTAGATTACCCTCCCAGGCTGTACAAGAAAGAGACTCTGACCACGTCTTAGCTTCAGAGAAGATTGTCAACCTGTCCAGAGCCCTGCAAGCTGTGCAGTTTCCCCTGTCCTGTTTCAAGAGCCACTGCCTGTGCTGAGGTGGACTCTGCAGTCCTACAGCTCCTGTGAGGTCACTCCAGCTCCTGTAAGTCACCCCTCACCTCACTCCTGTTAGTAACCCCAAAGAAAACTCAGGGGATCTCCAAGTTGTGCAGTTGGTGCTTTGGCCTGTGATAGGTTCCATTTCTGGGGTGAGTGAGTGTGTTGTATGTGTGTGTTGTGTGTTTGTGTGTATTGTATGTGTGTTGTGCATTTGTGTGTGTGTTTGTGTATGTGTTTCTGTGTAATGTGTGTGTGTGTTTGCGTCTCCCCAGGTACAGACTGATACAACACCAGTTTTCACAGGACACACTCGGTTGTGTGATCACCTGTCCAGGCTTTGCTCTCAGCAGACAGAGTGCAATAGTGTCTGTTGTCTGCACAGCTCTCGTCACCCTGTGTGTGCTGTGTGTGTGGATGCTGGCTTTGTAAAAGATGCTGTTGTGGGAATGTAGAAAAGGATGGACTTTTCTTTTTTTAATTTTTAATTTTATTAATTACAGTTTACTCACTTTGTATCCCAGCTGTGGCCCCCTCCTCCACCTCTCCTATCCAACCCCCCGCCCACTTCATCTCCTATGCCTGACCCCCAGTCAGAAGTAGCTCATGGCAGCTCACTGTCCAAGAGGACGTTTCAAAGCCGACCACTGATATGGCCAGCAGTCTGGACTGGAGGTGCAGAACACAGGAGGGGAATCAGGGTGGGCTCATGCGGTGGTTTGAAGAATGGGCTCCTGGGCTGATATATTTGAATGCTAAATCATCAAGGAGCGGCACTAGTTAGAAAAATGAAGAGGCCTGTGCTTGCTCGAGTAGGTGTGGCCTTGTTGGAGGAAGCGTCACTGGGGGTGAGCTTTGAGGTTTCAGGAGACAAGCCAGGCCTAGAGTCTCTCTCCTCCTGTGCCTGTGGATCCTGATGTAGAACTCTCAGCTACGTGTCCTTCACCATAACTGCTGCACACTGCCACACTCCCCGCCATGCCGACCATGGAATAAACCTCTGCAGCTGTTCCAAGCTCCAATTAAACACTTTCCCCTGTAAGAGCCGTCAAGGTCACGCTGTCTATACACAGTGTGGGACACTTACTAAGACAGCTCACATCTATTCTTGGGGAAGACATCCCCCTTTGTGTCTCAGCTGGGACTTTCCCAATCCTTCCCTTTCCCTGAAACCTCTTACACTGTGCAGTTCTTTAGACTTTGTTATTCATCAAGTGTTTAGGAGCCTGGCTTCACCAGAAAGCCTTGAGAACAGGCCCGTGGTGGAGTCCCCACTGAGAGCCATGAATGTAGCTGGGCCTGGGGTCCAGTGCTGGCCTGCCCATGGCTCTTCATCAGCACTTCAGTTCTCTCTCCAGCCTGCCCCCTGCAGTACACACTGTGCATCTCCTGGGCGCTGGCTGGCTCCACTCTGCTCTGCCTTGCTGGGGTGGTCGCTCCACAGAACTGTCATCTCCAGCATGCTGGGGACTTCTGCTGCCACTGCACTTCACGAGTGGTCTAGCCTGGGCTGTCTTCATGGGCCCCAACCCTGGTAAACAGTGCCAAGCCTCAGGTGCTCTCCACGCCCCCTTCACACCTTCAGAACCAGCACCACCTGGTGTTGTTTATATTACAGAGTGGGCTGCCAACACAAGGGACAACCTTGGCCATGTCTGGAACACAGCTTCTGAGCACTGACTCTCAAGAACACTGTCCAGCACAGTTTACCTCAATGACGTCATTATTTTCCTGAACACTGCTAATTTCTCAGTTCCAACTACAGCATTTAGCAGCCCAGCAAAGCAAAGCTTCACTTTAGTAGTTCTGGTATCTTGTTAGTCACAGCTGGTTCTTGAGCCCCAGCTACCCAGAACCATTGATTCATAATTTAAATGGCTTGGTAGCACCCGCTTCCCTGAACTTCTCAAGCCAGGCCTCCATCAACTGAACTGCTCTCACAAGAACTGTCTTCCAAGTTCCTAAAGGATACTCCAGTTAACACTCAACCCTCGATGGCCTTTCTAGCCCAGAGTTCCAGCCTTTCTACAGTCCTCCCCCAAACACATGGCTGGACAGGTCTGTTACAGCAATACCACACTAGGTTGGAGCCAGCTTGCCTCAGTTAGCGTCACTATTGCTGTGATGAAACGGCATGGCCATGGGACTTTGGAGGAAAGGGTTTATTGGGCTTAAACTTCCAAATCACTGTCTATCCCTTGAAAGAAGTCAGGACAGGACTCAAAGAGAGCAGGAATCTGGAGGCAGGGGCTGATGCTGTCTTACAGAAAAGGACCACCCTCCCCGCATTGGTCAGCAATTAAGAGAATGCCCTACAGACTTGCGTAAGTGTGAGCTTAAGGAAGCATTTTTATAACTGAGGTCTGTCCTCTCGTAGGACTTGAGCTATGTGACACAAAACTGCCCAGCACAGACCTTATATTATCCGGTTACACTAGATTCCCTCTCCCTAAGTACACCCCACCAGAAGATGAACAGGATCACTCTGGAGCCCAAGTACTAGCTTTGTGCTTGACAACTAAAGGTCAATGCACTTGGCACTTAGGTGGATAAGGATGAGGTACATGTGAGTTATCTGTAGGAAAAGCCAGTAAAAATTTTGATCAATTAAATTTTTTTGATGAATGAGGAACTGTGAATAATGAAGGTGATTGAAAGAAAGCTTCCCTGGCTTCCATACATGTGCCAATCAATAATAAAAAATAATAATGTCTTAGAAGTAAGTGTTTATACAATGACCACCAGATTTTAGTAAGAAAAACATTGTTTTAGCCACTTACAGGTGTGCCACAGTAGCATTGATTAGACAAGATCTCTGAAATGGTTGGGGTTCCCCAAGCAGGCAAGACAGCAACTCGTGGTCTAGGGCTCTCCTGCCTCTGCCTTCTTAGCACTGACAGTAAGAGCAGACAGAGTGCACTTGGCTCCTTCACAGGGGTTTTAGGGACCATGTCAGGTTCTCAGGGTTGTGAAGCAGGCACCTTACCTGCTTCGTGGCTTTGGATTCATGGCTTTGGCAGAAGACATTTCAAGACATCCTAGAATTGACTGTGTCCTGTGGTTACTAGTGGTCACTATTGTGAAGATCTATACTGAACAGGACCAAGCTGAGCAAGGACAAATACAAAATGAGCAGTTTCAGAAGAAAAGGCTCCCCAGGAAGTATAATGGAGAAAGTCCAGTGCTCAATGAGATTTTTTAAAAACATGATGAAAAGCCTGCTTTAAAATGGAATAAAAGGAGTTGTGACATTAGGTCAAGATCACAGCCAGCTAAGCTTATAATCCCTCAAAATAAATTAAAGAAATGGTTAAGAAATGAAGGAATGTGCCTTGTTTCCCTGATGCCTCTAAGATTTTTAACATGAGTGGGTGTTAGATTTTGACAAATGATTTTTCGGCATCTAAGGAGATGATCATATGTTGTGGTTTTTTTTTCCTTTCAGTTTGTTTATATGGTGGATTATATTGCTGGATTTCCACATACTGACCCACTCCTGCATGCCTGGGATGAAGCCTACTTGGTCATGGTGGATGATATTTTGGATGTGTTCTTGGATTCAGTTTGTGAGTATTTTACTGAGTATTTTTGCATCAATGTTCAGGAGGAAAATTGGTCTGAAATTTTGTTTCTTTGTTGGGTCTCTGTGTGGTTTAGGTATCAAGGTGACTGTGGCCTCATAGGATGAGTTTTGCAATGTTCCTTCTGTTCCCATTTTGTGGAAGAGTTTAAAGGTATTAGGTCTTCTTTGAAGTGGTAGAATTCTGTGATGAAACCATCTGGCCCTAGGCTTGTTTTGGTTAGGACACTTTTGATAACTGCTTCTATTTCATTAGGGTATATAGGATTATAAAAAACAGAAAGCTGATGAAAATGTATGTGAATGATGGAACCATAGTTCAGCCTCATGAAGCAGAAAAACGTGTTTTTCTGTGGCCATGTGTTTCTGCCTTTAGTGTCAAGGATACAAGAAAGGGGTTTTGGAATCTCCATTCTGGGCTGAGTAAAGCTGCTGAGGCCAGATGTGTCAGGAGTGTGCTTGCATGGAGGCTCATCGAGGTGTTAAGGTGAAGCCTGGATTTCATTAGAGACCCCAAGAGTTTGCAGGTGCCAGTCATGGCACACCTCCTAAGAAGAGCTGAGAACAGGGTGTGGAACCAGCCCAAGGGAGAGAAGTATGTTGCAGACAGCAAAGGTGAAAGGAGTGAGAGTGCTGAAGAGCACTTGACATGGGGCATGGAGAGTCTGAAGTCTGAGCTGCTGTGTTTCCATCTTGCTTTGGTCCATTTCCTCACTATGCTGTCTTTCTGCCTTTTCAGAATGGTAACGCGTATTCTGTGCCATGTTATGTTGGAAGTAGGTGATCTGTTTTCTAATTTTAATTTTATGGGGGTTACAATTATGAGGTTGCCTTGAGTCTCAAAAGAAACTTTGACCTTTGGGCTCTTAAATGGGGTTGAGGCTGTACTATATTATGGGGAGTTTGATGTTGGACTGAATGCATTTTGAGTTATGATCTGGCTACAAGCCTGTGGGGACCATGGAGTGCAGTGTGGTGTTTTGAATAAGAATGGTCCCCATAGGCTCAAACATTTGAATGCTTGGCCCTAAGGGCGTGGCACTACCTAAGAGAGATTAGGACTGTGGCCTTTTGGAGTAGGCATGGCCTTACTGGAGGAAATGTGTCCCTGTGGATGGGTTGAGGTTTCAACAAGACCATTCAATCTGAGACCCTCTCTCTTCTTGCTGCCTTTAGATCTGGCTGTAAAACTGTCAGTTATCATGTCTGCCTGTGTACCACTGTGCTCCCAACCATGAGATAATAAACAATCCTCTGGAACGTCAACCAGCCTCGATTAAATGCTTTCTTTGATAAGAGTTGCCATGTCATGGTGTCTCCTCACAGCAATAGAACACTGACAAAGATCTGTTTCCCTCTTATGTTACTTTTGCCAGAGTGTTTAATCACAGCAACACAATGGAACTAGAATAGCACAATGTCACATCTGCTGGACCAGATGTAGCAGTCCAGGGATGGTTTCCTGGAACTGGTCGGAGGATAGCCCACACTACAAATAAGGAAAACCTAGGATAGTTAAATCTGGTAGTAGAGGAGTGATGATGAAAAATCTCAGAGAAGTTCATGTGACTAAGTGGATATCACAGCAAAGCGTTCTGGGAAATGTGCAGAGTCCCTGCTGCTCTGTGGGATGCTGCAGCAGCCATGTTGAGAAGCACAGTGGGACTGGCCAGGGAGAAGGGCACCAGCATTGTCGGAAGCTCAGGGGTGATGGTGGCACAAGGCTATGGGTGATGTTAGGAGACCATATTCCTGAATCCCAGAAAATACAGACTAACTGTCAGGAGACAGTAAAGGCAAGGACAGTGATCCACTGAGGAGTAAGGAAGACACAGCCTAGGGCCTAACTGCTTAAGGGGCCCATCACTAACAGAACACAAAGATGCTAAAGCAGACAGATGGTTAGCCAACCCAGCTGGAGCTGGATTTTAGTAATAAAAGACAAAACAGATGAACAGGAGTCTGAAAGCTGCTGTTCCAAGGCTCCTGTGTCCATTGTGCCTGAACCACTGGAGCTAGAGAGATGGCACAGTGGTTGAGAACACGTGTTGCTGCTGCAGAAGATTTAGGTTCATTCCCAGCAACCACAGAATAGCTCACATCTGCCTGTAATGTCAGCTTTAGAGATCCTATGACCTGTTTTAGTTTCCAAGGGCAGAAGAACACACGTGGGTGTTCCACATACATAATGCAGACAGGATCTTATGCAGATGAAATAAAATTACATCTCAAACAATTTAAAGGTGAAGCTCCTCAAGGACAGCCCCAGATTCCTAGGAGGACAGACCAGGTCCTCACAAGGAAGGACCACTCATCTCCAGCAAGGGCAGTGTTTCTCTCTGTCTGCTTCATCATCTCCCTGTCACCTGGGGATGAAGCCCCAGATGCTACATTGACTGTGTGATGTGGTCGCTAATGAGACTGTCCCCACAGGCTCAGGTGTGAGAACACGTGGTCCCAGTTGGTGGCAGTGGATTGGAGAGGTTTTGGAGGTGTGACCTTGGCTTGAGGACTCATATCACTGGGGTGTGTGTTTGAAACCAACGAACCTAGTCCAATTCCCATTCCCCATGTGTGCATCTTGCTTCGGGTTTAACATGTGGGCTCTCAGCTTGCTGCTCCAGCCGCCATGTTCCCTCTGTGGTTCATGATGAGGGCTCTCAGCTTCCTGCTCTGGCCGCCATGTTCCCTCTGTGGTTCAAGATGAGGGCTCTCAGCTTGGTGCTCTGGCCACCCGGCCCACCTGGTGCCCTGCTCCCTGCTGTGGTCGATGGGCTCTTGTCCTTTGAAACTTATAAGCCCACAAAACAGCTTCCTATTCTTTGTTACCCTGGTTGTGGTATTTTATCCTAGCAAAAGACAAACAACTAATTCAGAAATCGTGTTGACATTGAAGCCATGGCAGAAGTCTTGGCAGGAGTTCTTGTACACCTGCCCATCTCTATTCTTGTAGCCTGAAAGCAGCCAGAGATGATACATCCAGGAGGAGCAAGGCTGGGACTGCCTCTAGGGCCCTATGACCCAGGACAGCTGTATCAGCCAGAGGAGTCAGGTCTATGAAATGGCCCTGGGTGGAATTAGTGACAGTTTCTAATTGGATTAACACTACTGGATTATCCAATTAGATAATCAGCTGCCTAAATCAGAGACATGCATGCCAATCCAGTTCCTGCCCAGAGAGGTATCAACACCCACAGTGTCTTAGGTGTCACTGTAGGCCTTCAGGTCCTCTTAGAGAGGGCAGCCTGACTCCCGGCATGGCACAGGGTTCTGTGACAGAGAGGCCTCAGGTACTGGGCTGTCAGAAGGTGCATCAGGCCTCAGGGAGACACCATGAGGTGAGCTCCTTCCCTCCAGGTTACAAAGTGGACAGTCACAGTCAGACCTGATATACAGAAGTGAGACATTGCTGCAGGGACATCACAAGTCCCTGTGTTTTGAGAGCTGCATAGCAGGGACACATCGCTTCCCTCCCTACCCTGTGAGGGGGCTTCTCCTCTTCTCTAGGTGGTTGTGGAAATCTTATCTCATCTAGAGGAAGTGACAGGTCAATTCTCCAGGAAGCTGCCACCTCTCCCTCAGCAAAGACCACAGGCTTCAAGGAGTATCCTCTGTGTTCCAAGGAATCCACTGGACAGCAAAGGAGAGATCAACAGTCCTTAAGTTCGGGACCTCCTGCTGTCATTTCTAGCTGACCCAGAAGTCACAGGCAGCAAAGAACCAGTGCTGTCTGGGAAACATGTAGCTTTCACAGGATTTTGAAGACACTCTGGGGGGATGGGCACCAATCCTGGTACATGGAGATTCCCTAATCTGGCTAGAGGACACATCTGCTGTCTCATTCATCAGCTTGTGACCTTCTGCTGCTGTCCCACCAAATGCAGAATTGAGTATTTGATGCAGAGAGAGATACACTGAGACTCCCCCAACTGAATAAAAATGAGTGCCTGCATTTACAGAACAGAAGAACCCTCTCCTGCCTAAAGAACACCACTATCTGATGCCATCTCCCCAGGAAGCAGACCACATGGGCCTGGGAGCAAGGGCAGCAGCTTCCATAGCTCCCCACCCAGTCCATTGCCAGGGTCCTCCCTAGAGGACAAGGTGCTTCAGCCCTGAGTAGCTGGGATGTCTTAAGGCATGAGCTCACATTGCTTCCTGGTGGGTCAGCAGTGAAAAGGCATTTTGTGGGTTGGAAAGTTGGGAAGGTTAGATGGGCAGGGAAGGGAGCTGAGCAGCTGGGTGGTTGATGAGTCCTGTCTGCATTGAAGATGAGCCTGGTGTCATAGTCCTGTAACCCCAGCACTTGGTAGACCAAGTGAAAGGCTTGTTTCAGAGTCTATAGTGTGGGCTACATAATGCCTTAAAACAAAACAACTCTAGAATGAAAAAAGGAAAAATGAATGAGGGGAGGGGACAAGAATGTGGGAGGTGTGGCCATCTTGTCCCTGGAAGCTGGGATCTGCTGGAGAAGTACCATGAGAAGGTGGAAAAGAAAATTCCAGGGCAAAGGGGGCCATGAATGGTGGAGGGCTTGTGAGGAATGCCCAGGGAAGGCAGTCTCCAGAACTAGCATGCCTTAGGTCCAGGGGTCTGACAGCCTCCTGGAGGGGTCTTGCCCTGTGTCCAGCACATCCTGTCCTGGTGACTGGGCTTTAGGCTTCCTGAAGACCCAGAAGGTGTTGAGGGCTTCACCAGGAACTTTCCCCTGTCCCCCACTGTCTCCAGCGCCGCCCTCCACTGTAATTTTCCCCCTAACTTCTTCAATCCACTGAAGCCTGGGTGGGACAGAGACAGAGTCAGGGTTCTTGGTCGCTGAGGTGGTGAAGAAAAGAAGCCCAGGGTTTCCTGGTAGCCCAGGATCCCGGAATTCATGACTCAGAATCCGGTCTGTCCCCCATGTCCCTCCCTCACCCTCACCCCCACCCCAACCCCACCCCCTCTATGGACCCTGGGAACTCACCATGGGACAGAGTGGTTTGCAGGAAGCTCAGGAGAAGTAAAAGTGTCACAGTCAGGGAATGACCGCGCTTGGTGCTTGCTCCCTCTTTCATGGTTCCTTCCTGAGACAGGGCTGTCCTCAGCGGTGGAGCTGGGGAGAGGATAGGGATTCCTCAGGACCCGCGCGCAGAGGAACCCCGCAGAGACCTGCAGCTCCAGGCTCCCGGGCTGTGAAGTCAGGCCTTTCCGGCCCCGCCACGCGGGTTCCTAGTCCACTTTTCCTACGTGACTGCGGGACCCCTCCAGGCGCTGTGGCTCTGGTCCTCCTCCCTGCCCCGCTGGGCGCGCGGCGAGGACTGTGAACTTTGTGGTCCGAGGGCGACGCGCAGGGCGCCCACACCGCGCGGTGCCTTCACCTCACTCTGCGGGTTCCTAGTCTGCTCTCCCTACCTGTCTGCGGGGACCCCTCCTGGTTCTCGTCCTCCCCCCTGCTAACCGAGGTCCCTGCCCCCTCGGGAGCGCGGAGGCGACGACTCTGAATTTAGCGAACCGAGGGCGCGCGGACGTCTCTGTTCTGAACTGACTGCGCAGGACAAAGTGGTTCAGGGCGCCCACACCCCGTGGCCCCTTCACCTCACTCACCAGCAGTTGAGCCTGGGGAACCCCGGGCCAGAGTCAGGAAAGACAGAGAAAGAGCGAAGTCTGCGCCTTCAGCTGACTCCCTTGCGAGCAGCCTGGAAAATGAGAGAAAATTACACCAGCTCACTTTCCATCCAGTTACTAAGGCGCGTGCCCGCCACTAAGCCTTTTTTACCCGCCCTTTTGACTGTCCAATCCCAGAGCAGGCTTGGCAGCAGTGTCTAATCTTCCGGTTCTAGGTTCTCTCTAAAGTAGGCCCCTCCCTTTACTCTGCTTCTCCTCTGACCACACACCCTCCTTCCCCTTTAGACCTGCTCTTTCTGGCTTCCTCTATCTCTTTTTCTTCTCAATCCCTGACTCATTTGCTCCCTAGGGCCCTTCCCCATTAGCCCCTGGTCACCCTTAAGTTTTTTGTTGACCCAGGACTGGCCACTGACGACCCTCCCCAAATGGAGAATACTGTTAGAAAGTTAATAGAACCTACATACAGCCTATAGGTCCACTTTGATTATTATGAACATTGTAACAGTGTTTCTTCTAATCTGTGAACACAGGTGTGCCCTTCAATTTTTTTCGTCTGTTAACATTTTTTCATACTCATATTTTTTTTACCACTTTGTCTGATTTTATTTGTAATTATTTATTTCTGATGATATCGACAGTGAAGCAGTCCTCTTAGTTTAATTTTCAGTTCATTGGTTATTAGTGTATGTAAATAGAAGTGATTTTTAAATTCTACAATACTTGATTTAGTACTCCTAATTCTGCTTTGCTGGGCTCTTCAGCATTTTCTAAGTTCACTATCATGTCATATACAAGCAGAGATTTCTTCACCTCTTGGTTTCCACTCTTGAAGCATTTCATTTCAGTACTCTAGCTGTTGAGTACAAATTGTTAAGACCGAACCTCCTGGGATCAACTCCTCATTGTTAAATATGCTGTTAGCTGTGTTGCATTATAAGTCTCTCTCTCTCTCTCTCCCTCTCTCTGAGGGTGTGTGTGTGTCTGGAAGGGAATTCTCCCATTCCTAGTATATGGATAGATTGTATCAGCAGTGTGTTGAGTTTCCACACCTCCTTCTGCATTTGTTGAGGGGATGGTAACCTTTGCCCTTCGTTCCCTTCATTTGGTGCAGCACATTGGTTGACTTGGGTCTATTGAGCCTTCCTTGTCCACGTGAGGGCAGGGAGCTCCAGGGGTGCAGGAACCAGGGTCCTCATCAAGCTGTTTCTACTTCACTGATTCTTTTCTCCTGTAGCTTGTTTTCTAATTTTGCAGATTCTTGTTCCATCATTATATTTTCTATTTTTTGTTTTCCAGAAGTTGCTCCATTTTGCATTTATTTCTGAAGTATAAATTAAGGTTTTTGGTTGGAAGCCTTCCTTACTTTGATTGTAAGCATTTATTCTCCTCCTCCTCCTCCTCTTCCTCCTCCTCCTCCTCCTCCTCCTCTTCCTCCTCCTCCTCCTCCTCCTCCTCTTCTTCTTGTTCTTGTTCTTCTTCTTCTTCTTCTTCTTCTTCTTCTTGTTCTTGTTCTTCTTCTTCTTCTTCTTCTTTTTAAAGAGATTCTCTGTGCAGCATTGGCTGTCCAGTACTTGCTTTATAGACAAGGCTGATCTTGAACTCAGAGAGATCCACCTACCTCTGCCTCCCAGAGTGCTGGGATTACAGACATGTGCCACCATGGCCACCTTACATTTTTCTCTTAATCATCCTTTCACCTGTTTATGGCAGAATCTTTCTTTTCTGGAATGTTATTTTTAATGTCTGTTTCAAAGAATAACATTTACAAGGAAAGAGTATCTTCAGACATTCTAATTTACCATAGGAGAAAAGCACATAGAATTACGTCTTTTACATTTTTATTGTTACATGTGTATGGATGTTTTGCTTAATGTAGGTGTGTGCACCATGGACAAACCAGGTGCCTGTGGAGGCCAAAGGAGGATGCCAGGCCCTGGAACTGGGGTTGCAGATGATTGGATGCCCCCTGTGGGTGTTGATTATTGAACTTGGGTCTTCTGGAAGAGTGTCCAGTGCCTGTCATCACCCAACCATCTCTCCAGCCTACTTATAGGTTGTTTCTTTGTTTAGTTAACAAATCTTAGTATCTCATGATTACTCAGGTTGTCCAGGAGACCTTTACATGGGTCAGCAGATAGCAATTTTTGTTTTCAAATTCTAGCAGACCTAAGAGATGAATACAGAGCCCCTGATTCCTGATCACCTTTGAGATTTAGCAGTGAATCCCTTGGTGATTTGAAAATCACATCAGTGGTAGCTACTCACAGGGCTGAGTGGAAAGTTTTTCAGGCCATGGCTCAGTACATAAAAGAGGTAAATGTTTAAAAATTATTTTTGCCAGGCAGTGGTGGTGCAAGGCTTTAATCCAAGCAGTTGGGAAGCAGAGGCATGAAAAACTCTGAGTTTAGGGCCAGCCTGGTCTACAGAATGAGTTTCAGGAAAGCTTAGAGCTACCCAGAAAAACCATGTCTAGAAAAACCAAACACAACACGCATGGAAAGAGCATGCCACAGGTTATTGCTCTTTCCAGAGTGGGTGTTGCATGCTGCCCCCTCAGGACTGGCCATCTGTGTGCTTGTCTGCTCTATGCCAAAGCAAACAAACAACACACAACAAAAACTGTTCCAAAACGTAAACAAAATGCAACAACAAAGACCTGCCTTATTGACAGACAGTAATGCACTGAAACTAAGGAGATGACTTCACCTTTCCTCCTTTGAGTTGTTAGAAGATGGTTTGTGAAACGGCTCTTTCCAGGATCTGTCATTTGAAAACTTTCAGAACACATCACATATTTCTGTGTGTTCTGCTGTCTAGGAAGGCTCCTGGTCTTTGTTTGAGAGTTCACCCTGTAAGGAGGAGGAAAGTGGGAAGAGAATGGGCCTTGTCCCTTCAGAAGCCCGCCCTTCTGTCATGGCTCCTGCTCCTGCAGGACCTGGTTTCTGCAGGGGACCACTGCTGCATCTGTCTACGCTGGGGAACTCTGCCTGCTCCTTAGTCTTTTCATATGTCCACAGTGCCTTATTGTTGTTGTTGTTCTCCTCCATCCGAGTGGATCATAGTTCACAGTGCTTTCTCTACCAGAATTTTCAGCTGGATGAGCTGAGAAAATTATTTTTCCATCTTTCCCTCCTACTTGGTGTTCAACTTCTCCCAAGTTTCCCAGAGTCAAACCATTAGCTTCAACTGTGTTTTTGAAACTAATTCTGAGCTGAAATCTCTGTGTTTTCTGTAACATTATCATTTCCACTTTAGTAATAATTCTTGCAGAAACGTGACTTTCATATCTGGACAATGCTCTCTGAGCTTCTACCAAAGTGCCTCTGTGGCTGCAGTATTGTCCCCCTGACTTAGAAGGCTCCTGTCACTTTGTCCCTCTGCTTGTTGACACACAGGAAGGGGTGAGTACTCATGACGTGTCTGGTGAGTTTTGGCCATCCTATCAGGCTCCCAGGTATTTTCAAAGGGAAGTATTTCCGCAATTGCAAACATTTCATTCTTGTCTATTTCTTGGAGGCCTTGGATACCAGAAGCTATCCAAGACATCTGCTCAGTTGTTCTACCCAGTTGCTATAGGCCTAAGATTTTCACGGTGTTTCTAAGACCTGGTGTTCATTCTTGCACATGTTAACGTATTTTTAAATTTTCCTATCAAATCCTCATTCACTAAACAACTATATGGAAGGCCGGATGCTATTCAACACTGAAATGTTTGATTGTTTCACATATATCTCATTTCACATTTACTTCTGTTGTGGTCAGATAGCATGGCCTTCATGATATCTTGTCATTATACATTTTTTCATTTTTTAATCATTCAAATTGACCTTTATCACTGAGCATGGTATTAGCTCAGTGATAATACCATGAGATTAGAGGCATGTTCTCAGCACTTGGGAGCCCGAGGCAGTCAGATCTTTGTGAGATTGAAGCCAACCTTGTCTATATAGTGGGTTCTGGGACAGCCAGAGCTATGTGGTGAAATCCTGTCTTAAAAAACAACAACAACAACAACAACAAACACCAAAAGTTTTATTGTTGATTGTCCCACATATACTGAAATAGAAGATACACTTTGCTGTCCCAATTTAGAGTGTTCTAGAAATGTTAGCAAAAATAAGTTGGGTCTTCTTGAATGTTGCTCAGTCACTGAGAAAGGAGTGCTGAGGTCCCCAGCTCAAATGGCACATTGGCATATTCATGTTTCCTTTGGTTTGTGCATCTTGAAACTTTATGATTTCATGTAGGGTGACCATTGCTTTCTTCTGTTTTCAGCAAAAGCTAGTGGGACCTGCGCCCACCATGTGCTGTCTGGACACTCAGAGACCTTCAGCAGCTGAAGCAGGGCAGACAACCACAGTGTCAAGTCAGTGCCTTGCAGTAGTCCTGGGCCTGTAGCCAGAGGGGAAGTGTCAGTGACTAAGTATGTGAGGTTTCTTCATATCCTCCCTGTCCCTGTCCCTAGTCCCCAGTCTTGGCTGGCCTCATCTCCCCCCTTTTCCACTTTCTTCCCTGTCCTACCCCTACTGTCCAGAACCCCCACCCAAGTCCTTCCTTTTAGTCCTAGCTTTAATCCCCTCTCCTCTGCTGGAAACTCTCAGCCTCACACTCTTCCCCATTATCTGCCTTATCCAAGCTCTAACCTCCAATGCCCTGTTTTTATTTTAATTATTATTATTTATTCACTTTGTATCCCAGCCGTGGGCCCTGCCTCAACTCATCCCTAACTACCCTCCCTTTCTATTCTCCCCTATGCCCCTCCCCTCATCCACTGATAGGGGAGAACCTCCTCCCCTTCCATCTGACCCTACCCTGACAGGTCTCTTCAGAACTCCATTGTCTGCATTGTCTTCCTTTGTGGCTTTGCAAGGCTGTATGTCCCAGAGAGTGGTGATCAGAGAGCCTGGCACTGAGCTCATGCCAGAGACCCTCCCTGTTCCACTACTCAAGTACCCACTTGGATACTGAGTCTATGAGCTACATCTGGGCCAGGGTTTTAGGTCCTCTTCATGCATGTTTGTTGCTTGGGATATCAGTCTCTGCAGGGCCAACTTTCCTTTCTCTCTCTCTCTCTCTCTCTCTCTCTCTGTTGGTCTCCTTTTAGAGCTCTTCTCCCCTCCAGGTATTTCTACCTTACCCTTCTGTTATAAAATTCTGTGCATTTGATCCAAATGGAGGGTATAAGTCTCAGCCTCTGTTTCAATACCTCCATCAGTAGAGTCTTTCAGAGGCCATCTGTGGTAGGCTCCTGCCTGTTCCCTGTCTTCTCCTGCTTCTAATGTCCATCGAGCTTGCCCTTATGAATGAGGATTAAGTAGCTTCCCTAGGGTCTTCCTTGGTTAGCTTCTTTAGGAGTATAGATTTTAGTATGTTATCCTATGTTACATGTCTAATAACCACTTATGAGTGAATTTATACCATGTGTTCTTTCTGCTTCTGTTACTTCACTCAAGAGAATCTTTTCTAGATCCCACTATTTGTCTGCAAATTTCATTATTTCCTTATTTTTAATAGCTGAGTAGTTTTCCATTGTGTAAATGTACTACAATTTCTGTATCCATTCCTCTGTTGAGGGGCATCTGGGTTGTTTCCAGATTTTGGCTATTTTGAATAGAGGTGCAAAGAACAGGGTTGAGCAAATGGAGAATTTAACATAGTAAAAATGGCCACCTTTCCAAAAGCAATCTACAGATTCAATGCAATCCCCATCATAATACCAACACAATTCTTTGCAGAACTTGAAAGAACAATTCTCTATTTCATATTGAAAAAAATGCCAGAATTTCTAAATCAATCATGTAAAATAACAGATCTTCTGGAGGTATCTCCATCCCTAATCTCAAAGCTGTACTGTAGAGCAACAGACATAAAAACTGCCTGGTACTGGCATAGAAACAGAATAGTGGATCAATGGAATTGAATAGAAGACCCAGAAATAAACCCACACACATATGGATATTTTATTTTTTACAAAGAAGCCAAAACACTACAGTGGAGAAAAGATAGTATCTTCAACAAATGGTGCTGGTCTACCTGGAAGTCTACATGCAGAACAATACACATAGATCCATATTTGTCGTCTTGCACAAAACTAAAGTCCAAGTGGATCAAAGACCTCAACATGAAACCAGACACTCTAAACCTGTTAGAAAAAAAGGGAAGAGCTTGTAACTCATTGGAACAGGAGACAACTTCCTGAACAGAACACTAACAGCACAGGCTCTAAGATCAACAATCAAAAATGGGACCTCATGAAACTGAAAACCTTCTGTAAAGCAAAGGACATTGTCATCAGAACAAAACAACAGCCTACAGATTGGGAAAGGATCTTCAGCAAGCCTGTATCTGACAAAGGGCTAATGTTCAGAATATATAAAGAACTAACGAAGTTAAACACCAACAAAACAAGTAATCCCAGTAAAAAAAATCGGGTACAGAGCTAAATTGAGAATTCTCAATAGAAGAATATTGAATGGCAGAGAAACACTTAAAGAAATGTTCAATGTCCTTAGTCATCAGGGAAATGCAAATGAAAACAGCCCTGAGATTTCGACTTATTCCCACAAGAATGGCCAAGATAAAAAACTCAAGTGACAACTCATGCTGGAGAGGATGTGGAGAAAGAGAAACCCTCCTTCATTATTGGTGGGAATGTAATCTTGTAAAATGACTTTGGAAATCAATCTGATGCTTTCTCAGAAAATTAGGTATACTGCTACCTCAAGATCCAGCTATAGCACTCCGAGGCATATGTATGAAATAGGCTCAACTATACAACACCAGTGCCCTCGGTGACCCATCCTCACCCCCTCTTGGCTTTGGGGTGGGTGTGGTACTGCCTGCTGGCTTATTCTTTATCTCACCTCACCGCTGCCTTCATGCTCTCTCTACCCTTGGAGGCCTCACACTGCTTGTTCTCCCTCTGAAACCTTAGCTCCCTTTGCACTGCCTTAGTTTCCTTCTTGCCCTGCCCCCTTGCCTTGCTGTACTCTCTGCCCCATCCCCAGAAACAGCTTGTTCTGCCTATGCTCCTGCAACCTCTGGCCTGGCTTACCATGTCCTCACTCTTAGCCTTCTTCACTCTCACACACCTCTGCCGTGAACTCACACATCTGTCCTCGTGCCATCCTTTCCCACTGACCCATCAGCCTCCCCTCCCCTTGCTCCTCCTCCTCTTCTTCATCATCCCCACCTCACTTTTTCTGTTTCTTCACTGTCTCCCCTCACCACCTTCCTCCCAACTCCCCCTCATAACACTCCTTTCCAATTCCCCTGGAACTCCTGTCTGTCCTTCTCCCATCCACACATTCCTCTCCCATTCCTACTCACTCTTCCTGTTACATCCATTTCCCCTATTCCCTTTACCTTCTCCAGTCCCCTATTCCCCAATCCCTTGTTGCTCTGTGAACTGCCTGGCAGAAATGAAAATATTCCCACCTTTAGCTGCAGCACTGAAGAGTGAGGTAGGAGGATCTCTATGTATTGAAGTGCAGCCTGGTCTACAAATCAAATTACAGGCTGCCAGGGCTCCACAGTGAGACTCTATCTCAAAAAACCAAAATACCAAGTGAAACAAACAACAGAATAAAAATGAAAGAAAAAAAGAGAAACATTGATATTCTAAAGAGATGCTTGTGTCTGTCAATCCATCAAATTATGGAAACATGGTCTCCAAAAGATGGAGATTTCCCTGAGCATCTCATGCTGGGAGAAGGAAAGGCTCCAGCCCCAGGGGCAGGTTGTTTCCTGGGAAAAGCTCTCACACAGCTCTAGCAACTTGCCAGACCACTTACAGGCTGAAACTGGAGGCCACACTAGGATGCTTCAAAGGTGGGCAGGGCCACAGCTTGACTGGGCAACTTAGATGTACAAATCCTTGGTTTCTACTTGAACCTTAGTCTTATTGCAGGACTCCAAGATGGATTTGGGGGTTCACTGGATCATCTGTCCCTCTTCCCAATGTGTGCACGATTGTCAAATTGAGATAAAATATGTACTGAACTAGAGAGGGTCTCAGAGGGAACCACTGTCTTTACCGAACACATTATTCCTTGCTTCGGGCTCCTTTAGTCCCAACAGTTGGATAATGGCCCTGTTTTTATTCTAATATTTTTTAGGGAGTGAGAAAAGCTCTCAAAATTAAGTATTATCTCTGTGAAGTCTGAGTCCTTCAATTATCAGGAAAGATAGAGTAATAATCTGTGTGTTCATTTTTGAGACTGTATTTTAATTTCAGTGCTTTCCCCTTCCCTTCTCGTCCCCTAAAAGCTTCCCACATTCCTCTCTCTGCTCACGTTCAAATCATGGCCTCTTTTTCCATCAGTTGTCATTTCATGCATATATGTATTTGTATATACATTCCCAAGAAGAACCTTTTGAGTCTATGCAATGTTACTTATATGTATGTTTCCAGGGTTGACCATTTGACACTGGACAACCAATTGGTGTGCTCTTCCTGGAGAGGACTACCTTTCCTGCTCCCGGGTTTACTCCTTTGCCTACAGTTCTTTGTGTCAGTGTCCCCGACCCCTGCAGTTTGCTATGGTCAGTGCTACCCTCTTTGTTCAGCTCACATTTAGGCAGTCTGGTCAGGGAGTCTTCATTGGTGTAGCTTCTGATGTTACTCACGGCAAAGTCCCTGATCCTCGGGCTCTTACAGTCTTCCCAGCCCTGGTCTGCAGTGCTCTCTAAGCAGTAGTTGTAGAATGTTGTGTAGATGTCTCCATTGGGACTGGACTCGACTCCTCTACTTTGATTGGTTGTAGGTTTCTGTAGTGGTCTCTGTTGTAAAGAGATCTTTTCTGGATGAGTATTAACAAGTACACTTAAGTGTGTGCATAATGACAAATTTTATAGATTGTTGTTGTAGATGGGTTATGATGGTTTAATGAGGAAATAGTTGTAGATTATCCTCCAATAACCATGATTTTACTAGCACTGATGAGTTTGCAAGTTTTCCAGTACCAGGCATGGTATCCCTCATGCTGAGCAAGCCTCAAGATCAAGCAGAGAGCTGCTGGTCACCACCAAGGTATTTGTTCCACTACTGCACCCTCAGGGTTCTCATGCCGTACTGGTTGTTGCTGTGGTTTATAGGCATCTTAGTTGTGTTAGACTGTTGGATGCTTCACTCCTTGGAAGCTTGTATGGTCGCTTTGGCACCATGAAAGTCCTCAAGGAAGAGGCTTCAGGTCCGTTCCAGCTCAGAGGCTTCTGGGACCCATATATGAGGTACATGGTGTCTGCATCAATAGAGACTTACCTTCCCCTTCTGCAGGACAACCCAAGGAAAACGCAATAGGCTGGATGTTTGGGGAATTTCATAGTCCAACAACCACATAGAGAGAGATCCTCTCATGTGATATTGCAGCTTTTCTTAGGGAAATTCTTGGCGGGAATGCTATCAGTCCCGCTAAGAAAAAGTTCATCAAAACTATTATGTATATAATATAAAATATAACTATATATAATATAGTTATATGCTCATGTGGTTTTAATTAATTAATCAATTAATTAATATTACCTGTGTTATAACTTGGTTGTTTGTTTGGTCATTTTTTGTACATAGTTAATAGTATGATTCCACCCAGCTTTTTCAGCCATCCATACTGTTATTTTTCCTCCCTCTCTCCTTTTTTTGTATTTTCCTCCCTCTCTTTTCTTAATGAGACTTTCTTTTTCTGTTTTCTCCATCATCATCCATTTTATCTCCCTATTTTTCTTTATCTATGTTTTAAAGATAGGATCTCATATGAAAGGATTTTTTATTGTAGAAGGGGATAGGGGAGAGAGAGAAATGGAGAGGGGTGCTCAAGGGAGATACACACACACACACACACACAGGGAAAGAGAGAGAGATAGAGAGAAACTGAGGATGTGACAAAGAGTGGCTGGAGGTGCACGCAGGACTGGGCTGGGCAGAGAGTGGGTCATGAGACTAGCAGTTTGGCAATCACCTAACAACACAGGGGTCAGGGGCTTAATCTGGCTGAGCCTGAGAAACTCAGTGCCTGGTACTAGGGCTTTAGCAGCAGTAAGGCCAAGTTCTTACAGAGGGAATCTCATCCTCAGGAAAGGACAGAGACAGACAGGCAGCTTCAGAGTGGAGGTTATAAGAGGAGCAGGAGGTCGGGCAGTGGGTCATGAGTGCCTCCAAGAGACTGCAGGTTTGCAGCTGGAGGGCAGTGGGATGGAAGGAGGCAAAGCTTACCTAAATGTCGGTGGTGGATGTCCTTACAAATGATCAGTGAGCTGAGAGCATGTTGCAGATGCAGTGGGTTGACAATAGAGTTGAGTGGGGATCCCAGTGTGCAAAGATACCAGGTTTGCCTCCTGTATTTCAGAACCAGTGATATAATGTATAAAGATAGGTGCCATGCAAAGATCCGGTAAGGAAAGACATTTATTGTAGGAGGGGGGAGGGGAGAGTGAGGAAGGGAAAGGGGTGCCACAGGGAAAGAGAGACAGAAAGAGAAAGAGAGAAAGGGAGAGGGGTGCCACAGTGAGAGAGAGACAGAAAGAGAAAGAGAGAAAGGGAGAGGGGTGCCACAGGGAGAGAGAGACAGAAAGAGAAAGAGAAAGGGAGAGAGAGGGGTGCCACAGGGAGACAGAGACAGAAAGAGAGAGAGAGAGAAAGAGAGAGAGAGAAAGAAAGAGAGAGAGAGAGAATAAGGCTTGCCAGATAAGAAGGAAATTAGTGCCTGCATTTACAGAACAGAAGAACCCTCTCCTGTCTAAAGAACACCACTATCTGGTGCCATCTCCCCAGAGGCAGACTACATGGGCCTGGGAGCAAGGGCAGCAGCTTCCATAGCTCCCCACCCAGTACCATTGCCAGGGTCCTCCCTAGAGGACAAGGTGCTCCAGCCCTTAGTAGCTGAGGTGTCTTAAGGCATGAATTCACATTGCTACCTGGTGTAAAAGGGTGTAAAAGTGTTTTTTGGATGGAAAGTGGGGAAGGATAGGTGGTGAGGGAAGGGAGCTGAGCAGGCTGGTGTGTTGCTATGGTGTTCTTGTGAAATGGGTACAATTTACCCTTGTTCCTTCAAATGCTGATTTCTCTACCCCACTGTCTGGTTTCAATCTGGACAACTGCATTGTGTTCTAAGTATCACCTTTCTCAAATTTGTGTAAACATGGTACCATTAGTGTTCTGTGTTGTCAATAAAAACAATCAGCCAATGTGAAGCAATAGAGAAAATAGGGTGGGACATCCTGGTGTGGAGGGAGGAGAAAGAGGAGTGGGGGAGGGGAGATCCAAGATGAGAGGACCTGGAATTATTAGGAGAAATTTCCTGTCCTTTATAGGACTAAAAAGCAAGCATAATGTGGGAAATCTGAATGGGAGGAAGCTATGCAGGCTTGGAGGTTTAGGATGGAGTAATTACTGCCCAGCATTGTGCTCGGGTTAATTAAATAAATCCTAGTCTCTGTGTGGTAATTTGGACAAACAGCTGGCTAAGGAATAGCTGCTGTTTAACAAAAAGATATATCAATATCAAATATTAATTATCATCAACACTGGTGGCTGATGAATCACATGGAAATTGAAGCTGAGCCTGGTGGCACAAAGCTGTAATCCTACAGAGAGAAGTGATTGTTGCATGTTCTGTAGTGTGGCAAATGGTGTGAAATCCTGTCTTAAAACAAGAGCAATAGAAAAAAAATGAGCAAGTGGTTGACTGTGGCTGCCTTGTCCCTCGAATCATTTATTGTGATCTGCTGGAGAAAAAGCATGGGAAGGTGGGAAATATAGTTTGAGGGCAAAGAGGTCCTCAGATGGTTAAGGGTTTTTGAGGTATTTCAGAGGAAGGCAATCTTCATAGACTAGAGTGCCTCAAGTCCAAGGGAGCTGTCTGAGTCAGCTTCCTGACAAGATCTGGCCTTGTGCCCAGATCATCACAGCCTAGTGACGCTGTGCAGGCTTCCTTTGGATCCCAGGGTAGCTGAGGGCTGAGGGTTTGACCCGTGATAGCTCTCTGGATTTTTCCTCCATGTTTGTTCTCCAGGAATACTTCCTAGCTTGTTTCCTGGCAGAGAAGGAAGTGGAGCAATGTCTGTCTTGCATTAAGGAAGGTCTAGGAGCTTCCCAGCTGAGGACTGCTACCTTATGATCCAAGAGTGTGATGGATCTCCTTCCCCCATCCTCACCCCTCCTTCTACAATTAGGCCATTGCAAATCACCTGCCGACAGCAAGGACCACAGATAGTGAGAGATCTAATAGCCACAAAGGCCCTTGAGACCCCTTCAGAAGCCCCAGTCTGTTTGGATAACCTGACTCCATGACAGGCTTCATTTTCAATTTTGACTGACTAGGCCTGTTTCTTGAAATACAGAAAAAGAAAAATTCCTGCAAAAAACACCGTTCAGGGGCTTAAAGGTCAACATATGGGCTCAAGGCAAGCACAAAGGTCAGCAAAGTCCCTAGCAACTCTGGAAAGTCCCTAAGGGTCTGAGTAATCCTAAATCCCCCCATACCTCCTGAGTCACTACCAAACCGTCAAAGTAACGGTTACTTCTCACAAGCACAACATAAGGGCTCAAGTCGAGCACAGAGGTCAGCAAAGTCCCTAGCAACTCTGGAAAGTCCCTACATGTCTGACTAATAAATCCCCCCATACCTCCTGAGTCACTACCAAACAGTCAAAGTAAAGGTTACTTCACACCCACACCTGCACCCTGGGAATCCCCTCAACTGACTTTAAGTAGAGGCTGGGTTCTCACTTCAGTGTCACCATTGTTGGAGACGGTGGTGATCCCTGCATGCTGGAATTTTGTTCAGAATAAATGCTGTCTGCTATTGCACACGACTTGAGTCTGGGGTCTTTCTTTAGTGATTCTTGGACCCTTACAATAGCTCAGTAGAACCAAAAGTCACAGAGCCAGTGTGGAAGGACTGTGTTTGTTGCTGCATTTCTGTCATACCCTGAGCAGAAGGTGTAACCAGGGCTGCGAAGAGATTCGGTGAGGATTCAGTGCCGCCCTGCAGAGGACCCTGGCAGAGGTTCACTAAAGTGCCAGGCACATGGCTGTGACTCAAGCGACTGCCTGCCACTCTCTAGCTTGCTTGTAGCTCCTTGAAGTCTCCTGTGGTCCCTTGTCTGGGAGGCAGAGGCTAGGAACACAGTGGGGCTGATGTCATTGTCCTGCCCCCAGGCTCCCAGACCTACCAGCCTCCTCCCCCTCCACTGCAGCTCAGCTCTCGGGGTCTTCAACCAGCCCACATATGCAAAGTCCCTGCCTCCATGAAGTGGCTCTGCAGCCTCAAGCTAGAATGAGACATGTGCGACCTCTGCCAGTCCCCACCTCAGACAGTGTTCAGACCGACAGCAGTTTCCAGTCTCCTCTGTGAGGTTCTGTTCTGAGTGCTTCACCTTCAGCCACACTCCAGTCTCCCTCTCAACCGCCATGATCCTCGGACTTTCCCTCTGACCTCCAGCCAGCCTTTCTTCACTTCTCACCAGCTTCCTTCTTCCTACACCCGAATCCCAAACTCCGTGTCTTCTCCAGGTCCCTCTCCACCACCCTGTCCTCCCTTCCCGTGTCTTGTTGTCTGTTGTCCTAATTCTTGCCCCAGTCACCCAGACACCCTCCTCGTCCCTCCCTAGTCATTCTACCCTCTCTTGCCCTCCCTTCTACCTCCTTCCTTTACTATTATCCCAGTTGAAGACAATGACTACCTATCTTGGCACAAGGCTGTGCTTTTCTCCTTAGCTCTGTGACACTGGGACTTAAGGCCTTCAGGAAACTTCTGAGGCTGAAAGCAGCTTCTGGGGCCTGCGGATGACTCAGGTTAAGGGCATACACTGTCATTCCGGAGGAGCCCCATGGGAATCCCATCCTCTCTTCTGAATTATCCCCTGAGCCTTATTGTGGGGATGATGTGTAGGTAAAGCCCTTGGCTTCATAGCTCTGCCTCTTGATTGGTTATGGTTTCCACAAATCAGACTATGCTGACTGGCCATGATTTCCTGAGGCTCCACCAGACTCAACTCCTCTTTGCTGGAATGACCCAAACATGCCAGTGCCCCATGCCTTTTCTCTCTTTAGCATTGCTTGTTGGGATTGAACTCTGATCTTCCTGCTTCTGTGTGACAGGCACCTTGCTGTCTGCCTCATCTTCCTCCTCAGCCCCTATTCTCTATTCCAACTTAGTTTTTATTATATGTATCTGTGTGATGTTCATTTGTATGCGCCATGGCTAGGATGGAACACCAACCCAAGGAAGTAAGTGTCTGGATGGTGAGGTATCAAGTGGGAGTGCCAGAGGTGAGATATAAAGAAGGAGAAAGCAACACCTGGCCTCAGGAGGACTTGCATAGGTTGATGACTTGTGCCAAGAAAGTTTAGGAAGAACTGAAGCATCCTATGTGCTATTTGCAGGGAGGGGATGATCAAAGTGAGCTAAATCAGACGATGTTGGCAAAAGGAACACCGAATACTCCAGACACAGCTTCTTCAAGACTAATAGCCACAGCCCAGGGACAGAGTTGATTCTCCAGAAACCTCACCCTGGGTTCCCCTGGGGCACTGGCTCCAGCCTTAGACTGGCCTTGCCAAATCTGCCCCTGGACATGAACACAGAACTGAAGTCTCCCTCTGAGAAGGTCTGGGGTCTGGCTGGCTCCGCACAGGTCCTGGGGATGGAAACCACATCAGACTGAGCAGCAAGTGTCTTTGGCTGCTGAGCCATCTCACCAGTCCTATTAAAACTTTGGAATCACTTCTGGAAATACTTCACCTCTGTGCTATGTGACCTCCTTGTATTTCCTACCTGAGAACATCCTTGGGAACTGTTCTCTTATGTTTTTATCTTATCTCTTTCTGTTCTAACCCTTCCCTCCAGGGGTGACATGGATTCCTAGAGGTCAGCACCATTTTAGGACTCATCTGTTTTCTTCATCTGTCATCCACTTTCTTCCCCAAGCTAAAATTTTTTTCCAAGGTGTTTTTTTTTTTCATTTTTATTTAACTTCTTAAGATTGACGTTATTGTTTATCACATGTGTTTGTGTGAGCATGAACACATGGGTGCCATGAATGCCAGAAGAGGGTTTCAGATCCCTTGGAGCTGGAGTGTCAGGCAGTTGTAAGCTTCCTGACATGCTGCAGACCAGTCCTGATCCTCTGATAGGCTCGCAAATGCTCAAAGCACTGAGCCCTTTTCCAACCCCAGAGAGTTTTCCTCAGCCTTGTCAAACAGTTTCTTAGTGTAGCCTAATTCCATAGTCTACCAACGTGACATCTAACGTTACCTCCTGAATTTATTTACTCTGCCTAAGAGATAGAGGAAACAAAAATGCCTGTGACCAGTAAGCCCCGTGTCCAAGGACAGAATACTGGATTTTATCGTTTATGGGAGGTAACAATGTGCCTGATCACGTGTGGGTGGGAAGTATGTGGGCAGGAAACACAGCAGAATGTAAGCTTGTCCCTGAGTGGATGTAGGCAGGGCCCATAGGCAGGATGTATGCTCGTCCCTCATTGGACCTGATGGGAATTGTGGGATTTTGCCTTTTCGAGCCCCTGCAAACCATGAGGCCATTTTCCCGAGAACCCTGGTATGGACCTGACTAAAGTACGTCCACCTGGCCAGTAGTGAATTAACGCTTGCTTCAAATGTCGCTTTAAACTGTGGTAGTGGCCTTATTCTCAGCCGGTGGGATTAACACACACAGGTGAGTAATCCTAGATGTGCGGTCTGGGGTCTGCGTCTTCCTTTCCCTTCTGCTTCGTTTATTTTTGCTGAACAATTCCTTACGGGGTGAGACCCTTCACAGGCAAGGCGGTGTACCCAGCCCAGTCACCTCTGACTCTAGCTCTACCTGGATTTTAGGCTTCCCCCTTTCCAGCCCATGGGTCAGGATTCACCCTGAACAGTGTAAGGCCACACTGTGGTGTGAGGCAGGCCCTGGGTCAACAGAGCAAGTTCAGTCTCTGTTCGCGAGTCTTTGGCAGGGTTGATACACTTTGTTTACATCACCAGGTAGGTTCATTTATTGTCACAAATTGTGTATTTCCAGTTACTTTGTCAAGGGTCTGTTTGCTCATTTGATTTCTTTAACAAGTAGAATCCTGCCGTGAACTTTTATGTCAGAAATGCAGGTGGATATATTTGTGTCCTACCACATCAGTATTTACTGAGTAATAATAAATTCACAGGCTACATCGTTTTATTGGCTTCAATTTGCCATGGACTCCTGTTATCTTTTGTAAGTGGCAGTGGAAAATATGAGTTCTTTACTTCAATATTGATTGCTAGTTTTAACTCTCAGTTTTGTTTGTTTGTTATTGTTTTTTGAGACAGGGTTTCTCGGTGTAGGCCTGGCTGTCCTAGAACTCACTTTGTAGAGCAGGCTGGCCTTGAACTCAGAGATCTACTTGCCTCAAGGTTCCCAAGTGCTGGGATTAAAGGCATGAGCTACTCCTGCCGGACAGCTGTTAGATCTGATATTACATATCTTACAGTGTGTGTGCGCGTGTGCATAGGATGTATGTGTAGGTTCTGCGATGGCACAGAAGGATTATGGAGTCCATTGTATCACTAAGGCAGAGGTAGATGTGGCTCAGCCCCAGTTGACCACATAAAATAGTAAGGAGGCCAGTTGGAGAGCTGTAGGCTAACAGGGCTTGGCCAGGCTCAGGGTAATGGAACTCTGGAGGCTGAAGTGCAGAACCATGGGTGTGGCGGGGAGGAGGACAGGTCAGGAGGAGTAGACTACACAGACAGGAACTGAGCGTGTGTGACCAGCAGGCACTGAGCTGACCCAGGGGACCATCACAAGTTCCCTGTTTGTTGGCCCATGGCACACACACAGGAGCCTGTGGGAGTTGGTGGTGAGCATCTCCACATAGTGTGAGGTCTGCCCCTCTCTCTGGGGCCAGGTGAGGGGGTTCACCCTCCTTCAGCTGAGCATACGTGACAATTTCCCAGCTCTGATTTTCCAGATATTGTCTCCTTTAAGGTGAGGAGTGCTGTGATGGAACATCATGACCAAAAGCCAGAAAGGGGGGAGAAAGGGGTTATTTGCTTGACATTTCCACAATGTATCATGAACAGAAGAGGCCCAGACAATAACTGGTTTTGATATTCTCATGTGTGGATCTGATTTTGATATGTCAGATGTGAAGTCTTTTCACTTTTAGGAATAATTTATGTATCTGCCTTGCCTTATGGGCGGTGCTGGGCAGAAGGTATCAACTTGTTTGTAAAATGGAGAAAATTTGGGAAAGGGTCGGCCTGAAAGCCCTCATTTCACATGACAAGGAGTAACCTAGAGCAGGACAAGGCCTGATCTCCACAGGGTTGAGGTGAAGAATGAGAAAGGAACAGGGCAAGATGGAGTCACTGACGACAATGACCTGTCACTTCTTGATGGAGTGATAAAGGAGGCATGGAGACTGTCAGTTTTCATATTTCACACCATGTTTGGTCAGAAGTGAAATGTCACAGATCACCAACACCATCAGAAGGTTTTCTTTTCTGGCTGTGAGGCAGAAGAGATGGGTACTGTTCCAGGGAAGTCCAAGAGGCAGCTGTGGACACTGAGTTCCCATTAGATTCGTGATCTGAGCGGCAGCATGGGGAAGCTCCTGCTGACAGAAAGGAGACGTTCATTAGAGTGGGCCCCTGCCACCTGCAGCCTACTCCACTTCCCATGGAACCTCTCCCACTTCACTGACTGTGCAACTCAGCTTCCAAGTGATTTTTTTTTTTCTTTTTGGATATATTGGTTTCAAACCTTTCTGCCATTATTAAGTCCAATGAAATTGACGTTGTGAAATATATTTAAAAAGAGACAGTGCATAAATTTTACATGTGAATGGTTGGCCAAATAGCTCTATTTCTGGTTCTGCTGATTTTTTATGTTACTTTTAATGTATAGTTGTGGGAGCTGTTAGTTTGTTTGTTCTTGTTGTTTGTTTTCTGAGACAAGGTTTTGCATTGTAGCCCAAGTTTGCTTGCAACTTCCCATGTCCCAAAGGCTCTGGCCTCAGCTTTTCACATGCTGTGATTACAAGTGTGTGAATCCAAAACCAGAAGGTTTGACATTTTTATAAAACTGTTATTTTGAAATAATTATACCTACTCAAAAACAAAAAGCAAAATAAGACACAGAGCTCTGTATGAACTGATATTAGATTTAATATAATTTAATATAAATCTAGATATAGATTTAATGTTTTTAGTAAGCATGCTTATAGGGAAATTTTTGAAATAACAATAGAAAATTAGAGTCCTAGTCTTTGTTCTAGACTGCATATGGAAAAACCTAACATGATGATGAGGTTCTAGTTTCTTGTGTGACCAGTTTATTTTAATTCCAAAGGACATAAACATTAGCATCGTATTTCCATATGCCCTGAAGTACATTGATCAAACTAGATTAGGTTTTCCTCTTTTCTTTTTTTTCCTTTCCCTTTCTCTTTCCTTTCCTTTCCCTTTCCCTTTCCTTTCCTTTCTCTTTCCTTTCCTTTCCCTTTCCTTTTTCTTTCCTTTCCTTTCTCTTTCCTTTCCTTTCCCTTTCCTTTTTCTTTCCTTTCCTTTCTCTTTCCTTTCCTTTCTTTTCCCTTTCCCTTTCCTTTCTCTTTCCTTTCCTTTTCCCTTTTCTTTCCTTTTTCCTTTCCCTTTCCTTTCCTTTTCCCTCTCCCCTCCCCTCCCCTCCCCTCCCCTCCCCTCCCCTCCCCTCCCCTCCCCTCCCCTTCCCTCCCCTCCCCTCCCCTCTCCTCTCCTCTCCCATTTCCCTCTCCTCTCCTCTCCTCTCCCCTCCCCTCCTCTCCTCTCCTCTCCCCTCCCCTCCCCTCCCCTCCCCTCCCCTCCCCTCCCCTCCCCTCCCCTCCCCTTCCCTCCCCTCCCCTCCCCTCTCCTCTCCTCTCCCATTTCCCTCTCCTCTCCTCTCCTCTCCCCTCCCCTCCCCTCCCCTCCCCTCCCCTCCCCTCCCCTCCCCTCCCCTTCCCCTCCCCTCCCCTCCCCTTCCCCTCCCCTCCTTTCGGTCCACTCTGCTCTCCTCTCCTCTCCTCTTCTTTTTTTTCCTTTCTTTGGACTGGTTGCTTCCTTTGACACAATCTCACCGTGCAGTCTAGGCTGGTCTTGACTTGGTGAATCTTTTGTCTCAGCCTCCCTGGTGACAAATCACCTTTGTCTACTATGTTTTTGTCTTAAAGACTATAGGAAACCTGTAGCTGACAATGCATGGAGTCTGCCACAACTATGAGCTTTGGTACTATTGTTCAGGAAGCTTTTTGTCTGGACACAGACTCATGCCACAATAACGACAGTAGTAATAATGATATCCATCTTCCTCCTCCTTACTTTGAGATTGGGTCTCTTCCTGCATCTTGGACTTGCTTCAAACTCATCGTGGAATCTCATCCTCCTTTGTCCACTTCCTAAGGGCTGGGATTCTAACAATATGCCCCATGTCCATCTGATATGATACCAGATTTAAAACAAGTTGTACTAATAGGATTTTGGCTAAAATATTTGATCATCACAATGAGCAAGGAACAGAGCCTTATAGATCTTTAAATGGCTACCATTACACATGAATTCCAGGGCCAAAAAGCCTACATTCTGAAAAGTTTCAAATGCTTCCTCCTCTAAGGAAGCTACATGCTACTGCTTGTCCTAGTGCTGAGGTAAAGGAAACTCAACTATAAATGCCCGAGAACAAAATAGGAAAACTGAGCTAAGAAATGTCTTTAGGGGCTGGAGAGATTGCTCAGAGGTTAGGAGCACTGTCTGCTCTTCCTGAGTTCCATTCCCAGCACCCACATGGTGGCTCACAACCATCTATAGAGAGATCTGGTGCCCTCTTGTGGCATGCCTGCATACACACAGACAGAACAGTGTATACACAATAATAAATAAATCTAAGAGAGAGAGAGAGAGAGAGAGAGAGAGAAATGTCTTTCCTAAGCACACCTTGGATGTCTTCCTACTGAGCAAAGCTGTGGAGCAGTGTCCTTACGGTCTCCCTGCTGTGCAAAGGCACAGGAGGACTTCCGGCAACTCCTTATTCTCTTAGGGTCAGTGAGGTGGCTTAGTGGCTAAAGAGCTTACAGTGCAAAAATGATAACCCGAGTTGAATCTCTGGAACAAGTAACGATGGAAGAACTGACCACAGAAAGTATTGCTCTTTTGTTGTGACATTAATAGCTTTAAAACATGAGAACTTCGCTAGAGCAATTGCAATGCCCAGGACCCACACTGGAGACAGATTATATGCTGCAGTTCCTGAGACTAAGATGTGATGGGCCTCTTCAGGTGCCAATGTCTTTCCTGTTCCTTGCCCCTGTAGTATTTAATGTTTTCACAGCAATGAAGATCCCAATAATGACTGGGTTAACGACTCTTCTGATGATAAATCTTTCCTCCTGGAAATTGAGAAGCAGCTGGAAACTGTCCTGTTGAGGTTGCGATTCTGATCTTGGAGGCAATGCTTTACGTTTCTGTCTAGAGTTACATCTCATTTCATCCTGTCTGCTCTGCAGGTGCCAACACATGCTAGTGTCCAGGCTAATTCACTCGTGACTTCTATCTGTTGTTTATGATATCTAGTGAGTTAGCACAATCTGATTGTGGTTTCTGCACATCAGGGTCAACTGTACATGAAAGAGTTTGATTACAGAGATAAATCCTACTAAACCACAATAAATACATTCCTAACTCACTTTCCCTTTAAATACAGATGCCAGCAGCTACTCAACTGCATGTTGCATGGGCAGGGGAGAGTAAGATAGAAAGAATAAAATGGGGGTCCTAATTAATCGTGTGAAAACACCCTTGCAAATGTTTTCTGAATGAGTATGTTGGAAGTGTCATGGTAGTTGCACAGGCATGTGAGGTGTTCAGAAGCTTGTTTCATTCTGCTTTTGGTATCCGAGCAGAAGATAGTTACTGAACTGGCAGCACACTCTCCAAAGGTCAGTGTCGGGGGCTGGTAAGATGGCTATTTGGAAGATGGCTCAGTGGGGAAAGGCACTAGCTCTGAAAGCATGAGGCCTGGAACTCCCATCCCAGCACCCAGTGGGACACATAGTCCAAGTCCTCTGCAGACTAACCTTACCTAGGACCAGGTGAGACCCCATGTGGCTCCTTACATCTTGGTAAAAGCGTTTCTTGTGTATCTTGGCTCTCACGCCTATCCCAATAGCGAGGAGCGCTACCACAGCTCCCAGGCTTCCCAGGATCTTCGTATTTGTCGTATTCTGAATTGGGGTAGTAGGTGGAGGAGGGGTAGCAGGTATAACCTGGGTGATATTTGGTGCCTTTGATGTCGATCCTTTAAAAAAAAAAAGCAGGACAAGTCTGGATACAGTTAAAAACACACCTCCATCAGCACCTTCTCTCCCCAGGCAGCCAGAGGGACTCACATTATCGATAGCTGTTTTTACAAAATTCTGAGTAGAGAGAGGAGGAGGAATTATCTGCATGATATCCTTGTGGAGTTTATTTAACTATCAAAGAAAGCAAGTGACTACTGAGCCATCAAACAATGATGAAATGAATGATGAAAAGAATGAAAAGAATGGATATTAACTCCACAACTTATGGTGATGCTATCACACACACACACACACACACACACACACACACACACACACACCTCATTTGAACAGAGCTTTCTCCCCACTTCCCAGTTACCTGTATGCTCCAAATTTTCTTCACAGTGCAACTTGGTCTCCCTAACCCAGCTTCTGCATTCACCCTGTGATGTCCTGTTTAAGAGGCCAATTACTTCATGGATTTTCACTGCCATCTCCTTTGTACAGTTGCATCTAGAATCCATTTCAGGCCCCTTCTTAGTATTTGAGTCAATATGGAATGTTTTGGGTCCATTGAGGCTCAAGTCCCAGGATCTGCTGAAACCTCCATCTCCTTCATTCCAGCAACATATCTTGGCCTGCAGAGTGAGGGGCTCTGTGCCCATTGGAAAGAGATCAGCCTCTGGCCTTGATGAACCTATCTGCCTACCCACCCTCCCTTCCCAGCCTCTGACCTTGCTCTACCCTCCACTTTGTCCTTTCTGCTGGATCACTCATGTGGACTACCAGTGATTCACTTTCTTTCTCCATGAAAGCAATGAATGTCCCTAACCTGTCACAAATCCTGTTCCTTCCTTCAGGGGCCATCTGATATGTTCTTTTACTGACTTTGTAGCAGTGGGGATTGAACCTATGGCCTCTTGCATGCCTGCCAAGCACTCTCCACTGAACTACATCCCCAGCCCTATGCGGCCATTCAAAACGTACCTTTGGTTATTTTCTCCTGCCTTACTTGATTCAGCACCTCTTGGAACAGATAAACTTCACCGGTCAAAGTCTGATTGACTCTGTTTCTGAGATCATCAGTGGCATGACACTTCAAAGTCCCTTCATTCAGTAGGACTTGGACTTCGTAATGCCATGGTCCAGACCCTGACCTGCCAACTGTGAAGCCACAGCAAACAGCAGTAGCCCCTGTGAAAGAAGCACGCAGTGAGGTTAGGGGTGTGGAGCAAGGGACTCAGAGTCAGTCTCTGCCTGTGGCACCAAGAAAGTCCATCTGGAAGGGTGTTTTTAAAAGGAGAGGGGAAAGGGCAGGTGAAGAGAGGAGAAAATCCCTGACTGATTTGTAATTTCAGATCCTAGAACTGAACATCTTTGCTGGTTAGCGTTAATTGTAAGTTTGATACAGCCTAGAGTCACCTAAGAAGTGAGTCTCTCTTGAGGGACTGTTCTGACTGTCAGTGATTTGGAACAGCCAGCCTGCGGTGGGCATTACCATTCCCTGGGCAGGCTGTCTCTGGCTGGATGAGAAATAGAGCTATACAGGAGCTAGTTATCCAGAGCAAGCACCATCCTGCAGGGTTCCTGCTGGGCCTCTCCAGCTGTGAAGCAGGTTCCTTGTTCATAAGGCTGTGTGGAGTAGCAAGCAGGCTGCCTCTGAGCTCCTATCCTGACTTCCCCAGAGTGTTTTTATCACACAACAGAATGAAGCCAGAACGACCCACTGGCAGACTCCCAGGAGTCTGGGAGTTCCAGGAAGGGCCTCCTGGAGCTGCTCAGAGGATAGCACACACTACAAGACAAGGAAAATGCAGGATGTTAAGTCTGGTAGTAGGAGAGTGGTGATCTAAAATCTCAGGGACATGCATGTGCCAGAGTGGATGTAACAGTAAACATTTCCTGGGAGGAATGGAGAGTCCAGGCTGCTCTGTGGGATGCCGGCACACCCTGTGGAAAAGCAGATTCAGCAGGACCAGAGAGAAGGGCATCAGCATGTGAGGAGCTCAGAGGTGGTGCTGAAGGCTCAAGGCTGGACTGGTATTAGCAAACTATCTCTAACCTGGAATCTCAACAGTATGGCACAGAAAAGTTCCATCAGGAGACAGTCACATCACGGCCATGGTCCACTGAGGAGTAAGGGACACACAGCCTGGGGCCTGACTGCTCAAGGGGGGTCATGGCTAACAGAAAATGTACCTTAAAAAGCTTCAGTTTCATGGGATGATGCCCTCTTTTGGCCTCCAAGGGTACCAGGCACAGATGTAGTGTCAAACCCTCATATACATAACATAAATCTAAAAACCAATTAAAAATGAAACGTCTCAAAGACAGACCTAGATTGTCTTCCCAGATCAGGTCAGATCAGGTCCCAACAAGAAAGGACCAGCCACCCCTGCCTCAGGCACAGTCATTGTCTCTGTAGTGCTTCCTTACCGCCTGTCACTCAGGTGTGAACCCCTAGATGCCTCTGTGAAGGCCTGGTGTGGTGTTCTGAATGACCCTGTCCTCTGTAGAGTACCATATTGGAATACTTGGTCCCCACTTGGTGGCAGCTGTGTGGATAGCTTTAGGAGGTATGGCCTGCTGCAGGGAGAATGTCACTAGAGCTGTGGTTATAGAACCCATCCCATTTCTTTCTTCATCTCTGGACCTTGCTTGAGGTTTAACATGTGGGCTTTCAGCTGGGCATGGTGTCATAGGCTCTAATTCCAGCACTTGAGAGGCACAGGCAGGTGGTTCTTTATGAGTCTGCGGCAAGCCTCTTCTACCTATTGAGTTCTAGGAAAGCCGGAATTATACGGGAGACCTTGTTTCAAACCCAAACCAAACCAAACCAAACCAGAACTCTGGGTTGTCAACTTGCTGCTCCAGCCACGGTGCCTGCCTGCTGCCATGCTTCCCTGCTGGGAGGCGATGGACTCGTGTCCCTGTGAAACTACCAGGTTCCCCACATCCTCCTTCTGTGGTTCCCCAAATCCTCCTTCTGTATGTTACCATGGGCATCGTCGTGTTTTATCACAGCAATAGAAAAGCAAGAATTGTGAAATATTGTATAAATACTGCAGTGTTTGCACTGCTCCTTCTCCGTTATTCCTGCTCACCTCTGCTCTTGTAGGATGGTATCATCCAGGGAGAAGCCATCAGTGAAGAGCATGGCTGGACCTGCCTCTAGGACCCTATGACCAAGGCAATCTGTCAGCCTGATGTGGTCAGTGCTAGGAAATGGCCCTGGGGGGAGATCATGGCAGTTCCTAATTGGAGAATCACCTTGCTTGGGCAGAAGCCAGCCAGACCCACCTGCAGTAGGGAAAATGCACTTAATTTCACAGTGACTCCTGGCATGGCCCTGGGTTCTGGGACAGAGAGGCCTCAGGTCCTGGGCTATCAGAAGGTTCATCAGGCCTCAGGGAGACACCATAAGGTGAGCTCCTTCCCTCCAGGTTACAAAGTGGACAGTCATAGTCAGACATGATATACAGAAGTGAGACATTGCTGCAGAGACATCACAAGTCCCTGTGTGTTGAGAGCTGCATAGCAGGGAGACATCGCTTCCCTCCCTACCCTGGGAGGGGGCTTCTCCTCTTCTCTAGATGGTTGTGGAAATCTTATCTCATCTAGAGGAAGTGACAGGTCAGTTCTCAAGGAAACTGCCACCTCTCCCTCAGCAAAGACCACAGGCTTCAAGGAGTGTCCTCTGTGTTCAAAGGAATCCACTGAACATCAATGGAGAGATCAACAGTCCTTAAGTTCAGGACCCCCTGCTGTCATTTCTAGCTGACCCAGAAGTCACAGGCAGCCAAGAACCAGTGCTGTCTGGGAAACATGCAGCTTTCACAGGACTTTGGAAGACACTCTGGGGGGATGGGCACCAATCCTGGTACATGGAGATTCCCTAATCTGGCTTAGAGGACACATCTGCTGTCTTATTCATCAGCTTGTGACCTTCTGCTGCTGTCCCATCAAATGCAGAATTGAGTATTTGATGCAGACAGAGATACAGTGAGGTTCTCCAGATTGAAGAAAAATGAGTGCCTGCATTTACAGAACAGAAGAACCCTCTCCTGTCTAAAGAACACCACTATCTGGTGCCATCTCCCCAGGAGGCAGACTACATGGGCCTGGGAGCAAGGGCAGCAGCTTCCATAGCTCCCCACCCAGTCCCTTTGCCAGGGTCCTCCCTAGAGGACAAGGTGCTCCAGCCCTGAGTAGCTGCGGAGTTTTCATGCATGGGCACAGATTGTGATCTCCTGGAGTAGTGGCTAAAAGACATTTCGAGGGAGGGAAAGTGTAGGCTAGGTGGGAAGGGAGGGGAGCAGAGGAGGCTGGTGGTTAAAAGTCCTGTTGAAGCTGAGCCTGGCCCAAAGCTGTAATCCACTACCTGGTAGACCAAGGGAGAGAAGGGGTTGTTGCAAGTTCCACAGTGTGAAATCCTGCTTAAAACGAAACAGCCATAGAAAGAATAAAGACCAAGGGAAAAAAGAGAACTTGGGCGGTTGTGGCTGCCTTGTCCCTGGAAGCATCTACTGTGGGAAAGTTCCAGGGCAAAGAGGTTCCTGACTGGAGGAGGGCTGTGAGGAATCTTCAGGGAAGGCAGTCTTCAGAGCATATGCCTTAGACCCAGGAGAGCCCTCCTGGCAGGGTCTTGCACTGGGATCCCTGGGGTTTAGGCTTCCTTCAGGCACTCCTTTTGGCACCTGAGCTCTTCATTTCTAAATTTAGCCTTGGCCTGCCCTCCAGCCTGGTTTTAGGCTTCCTACAGACTCCAGGCACTCCTTTCTGCTCCAGAGCTCGCCACTCCTTTACCTTGGCCCGCCCTCCCTCCAGCCATAACTTTCCAGCTAACTTCTTCAATGCACTGGTGGGGTCGAGCCAGGGCGAGTCAGGGCGCCCCGGTGCGGTGGTGAGGAAGGGGCGAAGGAGAAGCTAGGGGCTTCCTGGAAGCTCAGGACTGAGAACCCCTGACTTAGCCGAGTCTGTCGCCCCCCACGCCCCGCCCGCACCCCGTGTAGACTCGGAACTCACCGGCTGACAGCGTGGTCATCAGGTAGCTCAGCAGAACTAAAAGGCTCAGATTCTGGGGACGACTGAGCGCCGCGGTGGCTGGCTTGTCCATGGTTCCCCCCGGAGAGCTGCCCCCGACGGGTGTGCGGAGCTGCGCGGAGTCAGTCCTCGGCCGCGCCCCGCGGAGGACACGCGACGAGAACCGCGCGAGGTCCAGGCACCTGGGCGAGAATTAAGCTTCAGGGCGCTGCAGGAAGGCAGATCCTAGTCCACTTTTCCTGCCTCTCTTCGGAGATCGCGGTGGTGCTGTGGACTGGATCCCGCCTCGGGGCGAACTGCGTCCCCTTGCCCCCGCCCCTGCCTGCGGCGTCGCGACCCTACTACGCTCGCTGCATCCCTCACTCCCGCGCCCGCCGTCCAACCTCCGCCCGCAGCTTTTCCTCCCCCGCCCGCCGTCATCCCCTGCCGTCCACCTCCCCCCGCGGTCCCCTAACCCCCGTCCGCCGTCGTTCCCCCCGCCGTCCACCTCCCCCCCGCCGTCCACCTGCCCTCTGCCGTTCCCCCCACCCCTCCCGTTCCCCCGCCCGCCCGCTATCTCCCAACCCCTCCCATTACGCCGTCGTTCCCCCGTCGTCGCCAACACCCCGCCGTCCATCCAAGCTCGCCTTCTGCCCCCCAACCCCCACCGCCCTCCACTCCCCTGCATGCATCTCTGTTGGGCCAGGAAACCCAGACAGGAAGATGCTGTCCCAGGAACTCCACACTGGGCAGTCACTTCTTCATCTCACTCAGCAGCAGCTGCGCCCTTGGGATTCTCAGGAGAGAAATTAGAAAGACAGAAAAAGAATCAACTCCATGCTTTCAGCTGCAGCCAGCAGCCAGGTTTAGAAACCTGTATAAGGGTTCACAGAGCAGGTCTTGCTTCCCCTCTAGGAGTTCCTGAGGTGGTTAGCTTAGGTGCCCCAGGAGCTCTGCTCTAGGGCTTCTCTCTAATTCTTCAACACCTTCACACACACCCTCAGTGTGTGTGTGTGTGTGTGTGTGTGGCCACCAGCCAGCTCTCCCTCACTGTCTGCTTCCTCCAGCTCAAGTTTCTCCCCCACCCCAGACTCATTTTGTTTTGAGTCATTGTTTCCCTTTGTAGCTTTTCCCTATGCAGAGGTGGCTTTCTATGTAAACCAGGCTGGCCAGCTCAGTGATCCACTGCCTCCATTTTCCAAGGGCATGTGCCAACATCCCTGGCCAGAGAGGTACATTTGCCCTTGGGCACAAACATGAGTGTTTACAATATAGTTAGAAACTGTATTTTATAGGAAAGGGGCAGTTTTCCCTCCAGGGTCTAGGATCTCCCCAGTGCTCCTATCCCCTTGATCAGAGAAATGAGAACAGAGCTCAGACTTCAGCCAGCATGCATTCTGTGAAGAGGAGGGAGGGCATCACAGGGAAGCATCCTCAGCTCTGCCAAAGGAAGCTGCAGCTTGGGAAAGAGCTGGCCTCATTCTAGCTAGGAATTAAGGAGAGCCCTGAGGCTGCACCCAAAGGTCCACCAGCCAGCCCTCCACACCTCAGACTGCTCTGGGCTGTTGTGCTCACTCCCTCAGGAATGCTTCTGCAGTGGGGGCTAGGAGGGAGTCTCCTAAGACTCTGACTGTGCAGAAACCTTAAAGATAGGGAGAGCAGTAGGTCAATGCCTATATCCTTTCCCTCTAACAGTAAAGGTCAGAACTGCACATTTGCTTGGTCCAGGTGTGCACAGGATGAGCTGAGAATATGTGGTCAGACGTGAAAATGTTGGGAGACACAAGTACATGTGGGAAACCCATCCTGAATATTAATTAAGGCAAACACAAGAGTAATCATGGTCTTTACTGTGTGCTTTTTGTCCTAGGGTTGGTGTGAGGGTGAGGGTTGCTTACCTGAAGGATGTGAGGATCTTAGTGTGTGAGAGGCTCAGGCATGCCTAGTAAGGAGTGCCCAGGTGGTTTCCTGGGTGCTGAGAACCTCAATGTGCTAATTTCATTTTACAGGCCTCTTAACACAAACCAGTGGTGTAAACAGGAGACCCTCCATTGAGCTTGGAGCTAGGCAGTCTGGGATAGAAGACGCTGAGGAAGAAATAAGAGAGACCTTGCATGAGACAAGGCAATAACACACTCTTGAAAGTTGTCCTCTGACTTGTACTCACGCTGTGGCATGCATGTGCCTGCACACACACACACACACACACACACACACACACACACCGCACAGACATAAATCTAAGAAAAAGATGGAGGCGTGGTGGTCTGAATGAGAATGGCCCCCAAGAATCGTGTGGTTGAATGCTGGGTTCCCAGCTATTGGAAATAGTTGGGAAAGATTGGGTGGTGTGGCCTTGTTAGAGGAGGTGTGGCCTTGTTGAAGTTGGTGTGGCCTGTGGGAGGAGGTGTGTCATTGGTGGAGGGCTTTGAGGTTTCAAAACCCACTAGAGGCCCAATCTCACTGGCTCTCTTCAGAGGGAAGCTCTCAAGTACCGCTCCTGCACCATGCCTGCTGCTACAACACTCCCCACCATCATAACCGTGGGCTAACTCTCGGGAACTGTGCACAAGCCTCCAAATAAAGATTTAGCTTTATGAGTTGCCTTGGTCATGGTGTTTCATCCCAGCAACAGAGCAGTAACTAAGGCAGGAACAGATTTCCAACATTGATCTTAGCCTCCACACATGCACAGACACATTTACACATATGTAAACATGTTTATACAAACATACATGACACACACACACATAGACCCCGCACACATACACATACACATACACACAAACACACAGAGGAAAAAAGTACAAATGATCAATTAATTTTTAAACAGGATTTAACATCCTTTGTGATAAGAAAAATGCAAAATCAATCCACTTTGACATTTCATCTCACACTAGTCAGGAGGGCTGTCCCCTGATGGGTGAGGGCTGAAGTGCTGGTTCCGGGATTAAAAGCACTGGCTGCTCATCCAGAATCGCAGGGTTGGAATCCAACAAGGCAGCCTGTGACCACCTGTGCTCCAGTGCAGCGAATCCCATGTTCTCTGCTGGCCTCTGAGGGCATTGCGTGCATGCGGTATGTAGAATACACAGAGGCAAGCACACATACAAACAAGAATGGAAAATAATAAGATAATTAAAAACCAATCGCCCCAAATAAATGACTGCTGGCAGGGTGTGTTGATAGAAGAAGCCATACACACTGCTGGTTGGAGTGTCACCTGGTGCAGCCATGACGAAATCGATGTGGAGGCATCCGGAAAAGTTCCCATATGATCCAGCTAACCCAAAATTCGTGGACCTAGAGCCAAAGAACTCTACATCCTATTACAGAGATCTACTTGCATGGCCATGTTTGCTGGAGCTATTTTAATCACAGTCGGGATGTAATGAGCTGCTCATCAAAAGATGAAAATGTGGTACATTTACACAGTGGAAGCTTATTCACCCATAAGGAGGAATGTAATTTGGGTGGAAATAGGTAGAACTGACAAATATTGTATTAAACGGGATAAAACAAGTTCAGACAAATAATGCACATTTTCTATCATTTGTGGATCCCAGCTTCTACGGTTAAATATAGTTATTGAAGGAGGAGTAAGTGTGGGGAAAACCCAGGGAACACAGGGAGGCCCAGGAGGCGGGAGAGAGAATATAAGTAGGAGATGAAGGTGGATATAGAAATAATGGATGGACATTCTGTATCTCTCACATAGAGGTGATGTATCAAATATCGATTACAAAAGTAACTTTTTTGAGATTGAAGTCTGATCATTTAATTGTTACTCTTCAAGACTCATTTTTGACTGGACTCAGAAGTAGAAGCTCTCAATGAGGACAGCCTACGTCTCTTAGCAGTCAGTTCCTAGCATGTTTCTTTGGCTTCCTTTTTTCTCTTGATCACAAGAGAATATTAGCATATTGCTAGGCTTCCTTATGTTTCTTAGTGAATTGTTTGTTCCCTGTTTGAGGTGCAGAGCGTGCTGAATCTTGGGTGCTTTGGTCCAGGGCTTCTTACCTTCTTTGCTAAGGGCTTTCTGACAGCCTAATGGAGGACATCATTTTTAGAGAGACGAAAATCTTGGAGGTTCTCCTAGCTCTTCTGAGGCACAGTAGTATCTGTGAGTTCAGGAATATCCTTCTTTGCTGAGTTTTCTTTTACACTAACCGAGTTAAGGTCACTCATGTTGGCATCTTCAGTGCATCCACACACAGACTGTGGTTCCTCTCCTCAGTTCTGCTTGTTCTATAACTCGAATGCCCCGTACTCAACAGCAGATGCACCCTGCACTGGGTCAAAATGTCCTGCTGATGGGAAACCTTGTTTGTTGTTACCAGCATCGATTGCCATACAAAACCCTCCCCCTCCTCACCCAGAGCTGCAGCTACTTCTGTGCCCGGAACTTCTAGAAAGTCCAGAGCTTGTGTTCATCCCCAGGTCAGTGAGTTTCTGATAGCCTGTGGCTGGGAGGTGATGGTAAGCTTCATCTTGGCACAGCTCCCAGGAGGCATCATGGAAAGACAGTGGAGTAAGCATTCCTAACACACTTCACTCCCAGTCGAATTCCCTCAGGGAGTTGCTGCTTCCTACTCACCACTTGGTTTTTTATGTGACCTGGTTCTCTGTAAGGAGAAAAATCCCACTAGTTAACACCTAGAGAAACAGTGCATGGAGTTAAGACATGGCTAAAGCTCTGACCACACAAAGGAAAGAAGAACATGAAATGTTCACAGTCCATTCTGGATCTGTCCAGAATGAAAAGTCCAGGAGATAAACGACAGCGATAAGAAGGAGACAGACAAAAAGGAAGCCTTGCTGCACCAGATGAAGTCTCCCTGCTTTCTCTGGAGCATTGTCAGCCTACAGCAAGGAAGCACATCTTTTGAATATTCTGAGGACAGCCTTGGTCAGTTGTCCTGGGTGACCTGGACAGTCATCACCACCCCAGCCACCCTCCCTGGGGGTCATCATTTCCCTCCCCCATCACTCCTGCACTCTACATCCTGGAGCATCTCCTGTCTTCCTCCCTCCTTTCCCGAGTTCCATGGTCAGCCCCAGGCCTGCTGCAGAGCATGGAAGTTCAGAACAATGTAACTGACAAGCTCTGCTCCCTGAAGAAGGGCCTGAGTTAAAGGATCTAGGAGGACCCTGTGCAATGGTAGGACTTGGTCCTGGGTCCCCGGCCATTGTGTGGGGCTCCAGACATCTTTCTTTCTTCCAGCTTCTTTCTCAGCCTCTCAACATCTGTGAGTGGGGTTTACAGCAGTGGGTACCCAAACTTGTCCTTTCTTGATTAGTGCAGCTGGGCACAATAGATTCGGTTAGCAGCTCAGTCCTACCTGCCTCCAGTGACAAGACTGTTCTGTTCAGGGGATGCTATGACAGCTGTGAAGGTAGGTCTGCAGGAGGCTGGATTCCATGGGCATTGCTACATGACTGAGGTAAATTCTCTAGGGTCCCCAGACCTCTGTCCTGCTTCTAACATCATTCTGTAAAAATACTCCTCTATGATTGTCACCTAAATGGAATGACTGAAGCCATGTGTACTGAGAATGCGGCTTCAGTGTTAGGTCAGGAACAGTCTTCTGAGTCCATTGCCCTGTGATATGACGTTGGCTTCTCTCGTTTTTGTCTATGAGAAGGATTCTTCTGAGCTCTACACATTAAGTAGAGCTCTCATGCCTGGGCCAACCAAATGGTTATTTTCTTTTTTCTATCTTGCTGTCTCTACTTTGTGCATCATGGGACCCCTCTCATCAGGAACCTGCTGCTTCAGGCATGTGCTGTGAGCCCTCTCTTTCCTAGTGGTTTGTGAAGTCTTTCTTCTGTATGAAGGCTGAGCATGCCCAGGGCACTGCTAGCAGGTGACCCAAAGTACGGTTCTCTGATCTCATTTCCAGGTAAGATGTGTGGGTGAGGACACCTGGAGTACTCCAGGCCTTCACTGTTGGCTCCTCAGTCCACACCCATCTGACCCTGAAACTCTCCAAATACTACCCTCAGAACAAGCCATTGGGAAGGACCCTTGACACCTTCCTTGGGTGTCAAGCAGAAGGATACAAATGACGATTATCAGCAGGGCACTGGGTTGGGCTTGATGGTGGTGGAAGAAGGCAGAGCATGCCTGGGGAAGTGGTTGGAGGGGGTAAAAGGACAGCATAGGTCGACTAGACCCAAAATCTAACTGATCGCTGCACTTAAGCCTCAGGCAATCCAGCATGGGAGACCAGGCTATTGAAACAACCTTATCTTCTCTGCTGGTAGAAGAGGAAGTGACCTCAGAGCTTGGTGGCAAGGAAGGGTTTCAGGAAATGGCATATGAGGGGGTTTCAAAGAATTTCCAGGAAGAGAGCAGGTGGGATAAAAAAGAACAGTGATTCTAGAGTGAGAAAACAGCCAGGAAATGAAAGGATGCTCAGTGGGGGCAGTGAGACCCACAGTGAATGAACAATGTAACACAATGCATGAGACAGGAGGGCATGGGAAAGAAAATGAATGATGGGGAGAAAGGTCAGTAAGCCACAATGGACTCATGGTGGAAGGATCAATCATACACATGCAGATACAAACAAAATACACAGTACAGGCACAGACACACAGAGAGACACGTGCAGACACATGAACACACTGCACACTCATGAACACACACTTCAGATGGGCGCAGCTACCCCTTCCTCATTCTCTTCATAATTAGTACCTGTCAGCTCTCCAGACTTGTGTCCAGTCTGAACTGCAGTCCTCACGCCAGCTCCTGCAGTCCCTAGTGATGTCAGGTAAGGAGAAGTCTCTGCACAGCTGGCCGTGGACAGAAGCCGAGCCTGACTCAGCAACAGCATACGTGTAGCAAAGAGAAGCAGCATCGAGGAAGAGAACAGGTGGTTGGGGTGGAGCAAGGGACTCAGAGATGGCCTCTGTCTGTGACACTGAGAATGTACTTCTGCAAGGTTGGTGTAATAACAAAACAAAACAAAACAAAACAAAACAAAACAAAAAACCCAAAAACCAAAAACCAAAGCCTGCCTAAGTTTTTACTGCACTAATAGAGTTTAGTCACTTCCTTTTGCTTGAAGATGCAGCCAAGGTGTGGCCAACTCCTGCTCTGCACCAAGACAATTCCCTTTCCTTTTACAACATGACCTTGCTAGGAGTAGGCTCTGTCTGGTAAGGCAGAGAAGGTTCTGGATGGCCTGTTTGGACTCATCTATCTGGAGAATTTCCAGAAGTTGTCCTGCATGTGGACTGTGTGTCAACAGTTCAGTGTGTGAGGCTGCTGGGTCTTAGTGGATCAGGGAGAGGATGAAATAGCAGCCATGTGTAGACAGTTTATTGAGATGTGCCCACTGTTTCAGGCCATAGGATTGAATACATTGACAGATGCCCTGGAGATGTTCCCTGTAAGACTTCCTGGACCCTCATCAGAGGATGGCCCACAGTATGTGAAAATGAGCATCACAACTTCTCAGCGGGTAGAAAAGGAGTAGGAAGCAAAAGGTACAAATGAGAGTATGTGCCAGAATGGCTGCAAAGTCAAAGAAGTGCAGAGAAATGTCTGGCCCACCCTGCTTGGGGGTTTCTGACTGGACTCCTATTAACCCAGCATGACCAGGAGCCAAGGAGAAAAGCCACATTGTTGTCAATTCACTGATGCTGAGGGCTGAGGCGTGGGAATGGTAGTAGGATACTGGATTCCTAAACTGAGACCCAAGTAATATGGCACAGAAAATCCCATGGAAACAGATGCCAGGTCAAGTGGTCAGGAGTGATGTCATGGGGGGTCCAGTGATCTACATTACTAGTCAGGTGTTTGCAGCCTTCGATGGCATCCCCAGATGAGTCACATGATGACTGATACACAGAGCCTGTAAAGGCAGATGGTCCTTCTCCTTTTGGCAGGGCTTGGATTCTGTGGTAGGCCTGGAACTAGGCTTCTGTACCGAGAATGGGTTTCAATTCCCTCAGGGGCACCTCGAGTGCTTTCAATGAGGCCCAGGTCCTAAGCTGGGGTGTGGAAAAGGTTTTTCACAGAGAGTGTTACAATTTAGCTCTTTTAGAAAGAGATTGCCAGTGACAATGGAAACTCAGGAGTTCCAAAGTTTATGACCTTCTCAAAGTGTTACAGCTCTTGGATAAGGTCGGCATAGCAGAGGTGCTGGCCACAGCCCTTGCCTGGTGGACTTGCAGCTAAGACAAGGGACTGGTGAGGCCGGGTCCAGCAGGCAGAGATCATGTCTGGAGAGTTGCTGGCTCAGAGGGCCTAAGGCAGGTGCTTTGTCAGAGGTCAGCACTGATCTAAAGGCCACAGGGCAGGTTTCTGCAGTTGCCTGATGCTGACATGCCTGGCAAAGGGCAGAATGGACCCCAGCAGCATGGGGCAGGCTGGCTGGCTGGCAGTCAAGCCCTGGCTTTCCAGAAGCTGGGGCCCACTTGGGATGGCAGCCGCCTAATTGGCAGCACATTTTGGGTGTCCAGATGCCGTTCTTCCCTGAGAATAAAGGGGTCTCACAGGGTCTTGCCGTAAGAAAGCATGTACCTCTATTCATGTGAAATCAGGGGCCATATAAACCCAGGACAGAGGAAGGGTTTCAAGGATGAAGCTGTTTGATTTGCTTGCTTTACATGTAATTCCTCAGGTTCTATTCTTGGTAGCATGGTCCTATCACAAGAAAGAAAATACAGTACTTAATTATTCCAGGGGTAAGGGAAAATCTCCAATTCCAGTGGAAGGTCACTGCTTCAGACTAAGATCTCCTTAGCAGGGTGGGGCATTTCCAGGAATTCCTGGATGCTTGCTGGATCTGAAAGGGTCTGGCCTGTCATCTGTCCTGAGGGCTATGTGACTCTCCTTACAAGACCTGGGGTCACCCAGATGGGGGGGGCAGGGTTTAAGGCATCGCTGAGAAAAAGGCGTCCACCATCATAGATCAGGTGCAAATAAATGGCTATGCAGAGATGTCAGACTTCAACCTAATCCGGCAAAGCCCCAAAGCAGATAGGAAGTTAGCCCAGATGTGGGGGACAGTAATAACTGAAGACCAACACAGGACCAGGAGGCTGGAAGTTTCTGACTCGTTAAAGGAAAAGGCTCCTGTGTCCAGTGTCAAGAACTAAACCAATTCTCAGACTGCCTTTCATGGCAGACAGATGGGGTCCCTACCAGCAGGGACCCTCTGACCTGCAGCAGGTGTGGAGATTCTCTCTTAGAATCACTTCGCTGCTGCCCTAACACCAAGGGTGTGCACCCTCGAAGCCACTGTGAACAGCTGGTGTGGAAATAGTGAAGGGCTTGTAGCCAGACAGTCTCAGGTACTGCTGATTGATGTTCCTGTAGCTTGAAAGCATCCAGAGATAATCCTTCCCTGAAGAGGACCTGCCTCTAGGGCCCTATGACTTGGGAAAATCTGCAGCCTGAGGCATCAGTTCTAGGAAATGGCTGTGTGTTCGAGGCAGTTCCTAATTGGACTGGCTACCTACAGCAGGGAAAATGCGTTCTCTTTCAAAGTGGCATATTACTGGGCTGTGGGAGAGAGAGGCCTCTGGTCCTGGGCTATCAGAAGGTTCATCAGGCCTCAGGAAGATACCATGAGGTGAGCTCCTTCCCTCCAGGTTACAAAGTGGACCGTCACAGTCAGACCTGATATGCAGAAGTGAGACATTGCTGCAGGGACGTCACAAGTCCCTGTGTGTGGAGAGCTGCATAGCAAGGAGAGACATGGACCCTTGCTTCACAGAGGTCTCCTTTCCACAGATGACATGTGGAAATCTTAACCTAGAGGAAGGGAAGGGGCTTACATCTCTCTTTAGCACGCATCTCTGACTTCAGGAGTCTCCCTCATTTCATGGGACTTCAGAGAAGGATGGTCCACAAATACAAGGATATCCTCCTAGCATCTCTAACTGACCCAGAAGCCACAGGCAGCACAGGACCCATTCCTGACTGCTTCACACACAGCTTTTGCATCCCTTGGAGAAAGTGCCCAGGGGAATGGCCACCAATACCTGGATATGGGATCTTACCTACTCTGTGGTCAGAAGACTCTACTCCAGGGGCCAAACCTGCTCTCCTGCTGCCTCAGCAGCAGCGTTCACAGAAGGTGGGACATAGCATCTGATGCAGAGCTTTTGGGGAAGTGGGGGGAGCGGCTTGTGTAGTTGGAAATGCTGTCATGTGCCCTTTAAAGAAAAGCCATGCAAAGGTTGACTAAATGAACACCATGATCTGCTACTGTTCCCAGGAGGTAGAGTTGGCAGCCTGGGAGAAGAGGGCAGAATCTTACTACTCAGCGCCACTGGCATCATCCTGTGTGCTTTAAAGTTTGCCTGATAGCCCTGCTGTGGTTCTATGGATGAGAACGGATGGATTTCCTAGAGTATGTCCACAGGCAGGGGCATGTGATGTCAGGTGTTATTGTGTTGTTAAAGCACCTTCCTTGGTGGAAAGGTAGGAGGAGGGGAGGTAGGGATGGTGAGCTGGGGGCTGGGTCAGTGTATGAAGGAGGAGGGGAGGTAGGGATGGTGAGCTGGGGCCTGGGTCAGTGTATGAAGCAGAAAAGGAAGCTCTGTGGTGACTTCTGCCCATAATCTCAGCTCTTAGAAGGCTGATAAAGGGGACTGGTGCATGCTGGGAGCCAACTTGGATTACACACTGAGGAAAAAAGGGAGGGGGGAGGGAGGAGGACGATAAATAAAGAAATGAAGAGGGAACTTCCATGGTGTTGCTCCTCGTCCCTGGGGGCAGCTGGTGTGATCTGCAGGTGAAGTGCAGTGAAGGTTGTAGGAGATGCGGAGTTCTCAGAGCATGCTGGGAAGACAGTCTGGAACAGAGCAGCCCAGGGGTCTGGTTGAAGATCACCTCCTGTGGCTGTGGTAATTGGCTTCAGGGGCTCTAGTTTTGCTTTCTGCAGCTGTTTGAGGGCTTCAGTGGGATCCAGGTTAGCATTAGCCACCCTCAGCTCCTAAAGAGTTGAAGAAGGCCTGTGCGCACAGAGAAGCACCAGAGGAGCCGGAAAGTTAAACACACAGCACTCCTGTTCAATGGCATGAGAGGCTCAGCTGCTCGTCCTGGAATGCCAGCGTCACGTTGCTTGACTAGCTGGTGATCTCCTTTGCTGTCTGATGAGATAAGGCCCTGTCTGTATCTTCCAGAATTCATGTTTTTACTCACCCCAGACCCTTTGCCCTTTGTCTCTGGGAAGACCCCTGTGTTCAAATTTTCTGGTTCTGTTGCTCTCGGTGCGGGGTTCCTGTCCTCTCCAGATCTTACTATTTCCCACTTCTTACATTAAATTCCCTGCACGTTGCCCAACAGTTGGCCATAAGTCTCAGCATCTGCTTTGACAGTCTGCAGGGTAGAGCCTTTTGGAGGCCCTCTGTGGCAGGTTCCTAAGTTGTTTCCTGTTTTCTTCTTCTGATGTCCATTCTCTTTGCCTTTCAGTATGGGAATTGAGCATTTTAGTCAGGGTCCTCTCTCTTGATTAGTTTCCTTAGGTGTACAGGTTTTAGTATGTTTATCCTATGTTATATGATTATATGAGTGAGTATATACTTTGTGTGTCTTTCTGCTTCTGGGACAGCTCACTGAGGATGACCCTTTCCAGGTCCTACCATTTACCTGCAAATTTCATGATTTCCTTTTTTTCATTGCAGAGTAATACTCCATTGTGTAGATGTACCGCAATTTCTGCATCCATTCTTTAGTTGAGGGGCATCTGGGCTGTTTCCAGCTTCTGGCTATTACAAATAGAGCTGCTACAAACATGGTTGAGCAAATGTCCTTATTGTGTATTTGAGCCCCTTTTGGATATATGCCTAGGAGTGGTATGGCTGGATCTTGACGAAGCACTATTCCTAGTTGTCTGAGAAAGCGCCAGATGGATTTACAGAGAGTCTGCATTCCCACCAGCAGTGGAGGAGGGTTCCCCTTTCTCCACAACCTCTCCAGCATGTGTTGTCACTTGAGTTTTTCATCTTGGCCATTCTGATGAGTATAAGGTGAAATCTCAGGGTCGTTTTGATTTGCGTTTCCCTTATGGTTAATGAGATTGAACATTTCTTTACCCGTTTCTCTGCCATTCGATATTCCTCTACAGAGAGTTCTCTGTTTAGCTCTGATCCCCATTTTTTAATTGGATTACTTGGTTTGCTGCTTTTCAGCTTCTTTAGTTCTTTATATATGCTGGATATTAGCCCTCTGTCAGATAAAGGGTTGGTGAAGATTCTTTCCCAATCTGTAGGCAGTCGTTTTGTTTTGATGATGGTGTCCTTTGCTTTACAGAAGCTTTTCAGTTTCATGAGGTCCCATTTATTGATTGTTGCTCTTAGAGCCTGTGCTGTTGGTGTTCTGTTCAGGAAGTTGTCTCCTGTGCCAATGAATTCAAGGGTACTTCCCTGCTTTTTTTTCTAACCAATTTAATGTGTCTAGTTTTATGTTGAGGTCTTTGATCCACTTGGACTTCAGTTTTGTGCAGGGTGATAAGTATGGATCTATTTTCATTTTTCTACATGTAGACATCCAGTTAGACCAGCACCATTTGTTGAAGATGCTATCTTTTCTCCATTATATGGTTTTGGCATCTTTGTCAAAGATCAGGTGTTAATAAGTGTGTGGGTTTATTTCTGGGTCCTCTGTTCCGTACCATTGATCCACTATTCTGTTTCTATGCCAGTACCATGCAGGTTTTATTACTGTTACTCCAAAACACAGATTGAGATCAGGGATGGAGATACCTCCAGAAGATCTTTTATTGTAGAGGATTGTTTTAGCAATTCTGGGTTTCTTGTTATTTCATATGAAGTTGAGGATTTTTCTTTCCAGGTCTGTAAAGAATTGTGTTGGTAATTTGATGGGAATTGCATTGAATCTGTAGATTGCTGTTGGTAAAATGGCCATTTTTACTATGTTAATCCTGCCAAGCCATGAGCATGGGAGATCTTTCCATCTTCTGATATCCTCTTCTAATTCTTTCTTCAGAGACTTGAAATTTTTTTCATACAAGTCTTTGACTTGCTTGGTTAGAGTTACACCAAGGTACTTTATGTCATTTGTGGCTACATTGAAGGGTGTTGTTTCCCTAATTTTTTTCTCAGCCCTTTTGTCTTTTGTATACAGGAGGGCTACTGATTTTTTTTTAATTAATTTTGTATCCAGACACTTTGCTGAAGGTGTCAAGGCGTTTATCAGCTGTAGGAGTTCCCTGGTAGAGTTTTTGGGGTCACTCAGGTATACTATCATATCATCTGCAAATAGTGATACTTTGACTTCTTCCTTTCCAATTTGTATCCCCTCGATCTCCTTCAACTGTCTTATTGCTCTAGCAAGGACTTCCAGAACTATGTTGAAGAGATATGGAGAGAGTGGGCAGCCTTGTCTTGTCCCTGATTTCAGTGGGATTGCTTTAAGTTTCTCTCTGTTCAGTTTGATGTTGGCTATAGGTTTGCTCTATATCGCCTTTATTGTGTTTAGATATGTACCTTGTATCCCTGATCTCTCCAATACTTTGAACATGAATGGATGTTGGATTTTGTCAAATGCTTTTTCAGCATCTAGGGAGATTATCATGTGTTTTTTTTTTTTTCTTTCAGTTTGTTAGTATGGTGGATCGCATTGATGGATTTCTGTATATTGAACCACCCCTGCATGCCTGGAATGAAGCCTACTTGGTCATAGTGGATGATAGCTTTGATGTGTTCTTGTATTCGGTTTGCAAGTATTTTGTTGAGTATTTTTGCATCAATGTTCATAAGGGAGATTGACCTGAAATTCTCTTTCTTTATTGGGTCTTTGTCAGGTTTAGGTACCAAGGTGACTGTGGCTTTATAGAATGAGTTAGGTAATGTTCCTTTTGTTTCCATTTTGTGGAATAGTTTGAAGAGAATTGGAGTTAGCTCTTCTTTGAAGGTCTGGTAGAATTCTGCGCTGAAACCATCTGGTCCTGGGGTTTTCTTGGATGGGAGACTTTCGATGACCACTTCTATTTCCTTGGGGCATATAGGACTATTTAGTTGAGTACCTGGTCCTCATTCAGCTTTGGTAAGTCGAATCGATCAAGAAAATTGTCCATTTCATTGAGATTTTCTAATTTTGTGGCATATAGACTTTTGAAGTAAGTCCTAATGAGCGTTTGGATTTACTCAGGGCTGTAGTTATGTCCCCCCTTTCATTTCTGATTTTGTTGATTTGGATGGTGTCTCTCTGCCTTTTAGTTAGCTTGGCTAAGGGTTTGTCAATCTTGTTGATTTTCTCAAAGAACCAGCTCTTGGTTTCATTGATTCTTTGAATTGTTTTATTTGTTTCTAATGGATTGATTTCAGCCCTGAGTTGATTATTGCCAGCTGTCTACTCCTCTTTGGTGTGTCTGCTTCTTTTTTTTCTAGGGCTTTTAAGTGAGCCATTAAGTTGCTTGCATGAGATGTTTCCAATTTCTTCCTGAAGGCACTTAGTGCTATGAACTTTCCTCTTAGCACTGCTTTCATTGTGTCCCATAAGTTTGGTATGTTGTGTCTTCATTTTTATTGAATTCTAGGAAGTCTTTAATTTCTTTCTTTATTTCTTCTCTGACCTGCTGTCATTTAGTAGCAAGTTGTTCAGTTTGCATATGTGTGTAGGCTATTTGCTATTTCTGTCATTGAGGTCCAGATTTAGTCCATGGTGGTAAGATAGGATACAAGGGATTATTTTAACCTTCTTGTATCTGTTGAGGCTTGCTCTATTTTGGAGAAGGTTCCATGAGGTGCTGAGAAGAAGGTAAGTTCTTTTATGTTTGGGTGAAAGGTTCTGTAGATGTCCGTGAGGTCCATTTTGTTCATGACCTCTATCAGAGTTATTGTTTCTTTGTATAATTTCTGTTTTGATGACCTGTCCTTTGTTGAGAGTGGGGTGTTGAAGTCTCCCACTATCAATGTGTGGGGATCTACATGTGGTCTAAATTTTATCAAAGTTTCTTTTTCAAATGTGGGTTCTCTTGTATTTGGGGCATAGATGTTCAGGATTATGATGTCTTCCTGGTGGAATTTTCCCTTGTTGAATATAAAGTGTGTTTCCCTTCTCTTTTTATTAATTTTGGCTGAAAGTCTATTTTATCAGATATTAAAATGGCTACTCCTGCTTCCTTCTTGGGTCCATTTGCTTGGAAAGCCTTCATCCAACCCTTTACCTTCAGGTAATGTTTATCTTTGTGACTTAGGTATGTTTCTTGTATGCAACAGATTGCTTGGTTTTGTTTACGCATCCATTCTGTTAGTCTGTGTCTTTCTATTGGAGAGTTGAGTCCATTGATGTTGAGAGATTAATGACCAGTGGCTGTTAGATCCTTTGATTTTGATGTTGGCTGCGGTCATAAGGTTGTGTGCTTGGTTGCTTTTTGTTTTACTGTAGTGAGGTTAATTATTTCTTGTGCTTTCTTGAAAGTAGCTAGTGTTCTTGGGTTGTATTTTTCCCTCTAGTGTCTTCTGTAACGCTGGATTTGTGTGTAGGTATTGTTGAAATTTGTTTTTGTCATTGAATATCTTGTTTTCTCCGTCTATGAGGACTGAGAGTTTTGCAGGGTCTAGTAGTCTGGGCTGACATCTGTGTTCTCTTAGGGTCTGCATGATATCTGTCCAGGCCCTTCTGGCTTTCATAGTCTGTGTTAAAAAGTCAGGTGTGATTCTAATGGGTTTGCCACTATATGTTACTTGGCCTTTTTCTCTTGCAGCTTTCAGTATTTTTTCTTTGTTCTGTATACTTACTGTTTTGATTATTATGTGGCGGGAGGATTTTTCTTTTCTGGTCAAATTTGTTGGGTGTTCTGTAGGCCTCATGTATTCTTATTGGCCTCTCCTTTAACTTGGGGAAATTTTTCTTCAGTAATTTTGTTGAAAATATTTTCTGGGCCTTGGAGAAGGGAGTCTTCTTTTTCCTCTATACCTATTATTCTTAGGTTTTGTCTTTTCATATTGTCTTGAATTCCTTGGATGGTCTGTGTTAAGGATTTTTTGGATTTAACATTTTCTTTGACAGATACATCTATTTCTTCCATTGTATCTTCCACACCTGAGATTCTTTCTTCCATCTCTTGTAGTCTATTGGTTATGCTAACCTCTGTAGTTCCTGTTTTCTTCCCTAAGTTCTTTCTCTCTGCAATTTCCTCCATTTGTGTTTTCTTTAATTTTTCCAATTCTATCTTCAGATCTTGAGCTGTTTTGTTGATTTCCTTCACCTGTCTGCCTGTATTTTCCTGTTTTTCTATCACTTCTTTCAGCTGTTTGTTTGAACCAACCTCTGTTTCTTTTATTTCATTCAGTGCTTTAAGTATTCCCTTTCTAAAGGCCACAAACTGTTCGGCTGCAACTTCCTCTATTTCTTTACGGATGACAATATTCTGTTAGAGTTTATCTTCCTCTATGCCTTTATGTATCTTATTTGTTTCCTCTGTTATCATCTTCATGAGCATAGTTGTTAGGTCATCTTCTTGGATTTCAGTTATGCTGGGGTTTCCAGGGCTACTTGCCCCTGGGTAACTGGGTTCTGGAGATGCCATATTGCTCTATCTTTTGTTGGTTGAGCTTTTACGCTGGCCTGTACCCATTGAGCTATCTTAGGTGTTTGGGGTTATTGTCTGGTGGTTCCTGGGGATCCTGAAAAACACGATCGCTCTTGCTTTAGGGCCCAGGGTTCAGTTTCTTGGTCACTGTACTGGAAATGTTTTCTGGCTCCTCAGATGCCCTGTTCTCCGGGCGCAGCCATATTGTCCCGCTGTACCCATCTCTCCTTTTTAAAGAGACCCCTTTTTCTGTTTTCCCAGGGGACTCTATTTTATTCTACTGTTCTTCTTTACTGTCCTCTCACCTTTTGTATTGTCCTCCTTCCCCTCACTAAGGAGCACCTCGCACCTCATTTTTTCCAGCAAAGCAATATTACTATTTTAAACCCATATTTATTTAGTCATTTATTTCCATGTGGTTTTGACGGCAGTAATGCGGTAACATGTGTGTAGTGTCTGTCGAGGATACAAAAATACATCAGAATTGGAGTGACAGATGGCTCTGGGTCACCATGTGCGGTCTTATTTGACCCCTACTCCTCTAGAAGACCAGCCACTGCTCTTACCTACTGAGCAGCAACACAGACCCAGATTAATCTTTCTGAAGAGGTCTTTCTAAGCTCATACTCAAGATGGTAGTTCTGCTCATTCTTCTCACAGGAACACTTTCTTGATGCCCAGTGTTTGCAGCCTCCTTTGTTACTAGATCCAGACACTTATTATCTGTCTCAATAGGTTTCATCACAGTGACAAACAAAGGCATCTGGAGCTCCAAGACAAACAAGCCTTTTCAGCCACTCCTACACTATGTAGATGAGGCTGGCCTCAAACTCACAGACATCTCCTGCCTCTGCCTCTGGGGTGCTGAGGTCAATGTCATGAAGCACTATACCCTGCCCCTATCAGTATTTTTCTCCCTTTGCCTCTGCCTTTATCATTTGGTGTTTACATTGTTGCTGTTATAATCTGTGAATTTTATATTGTTTCAAATGTCATTGCAAAGATACATAGGAAAAGATTTCCTTTATAGTTTTTACAGCTGTTTTACAATGTTGCATTTTACAGTTAAACCTTCAGTCCCTTTGAGTGATGTGAATGAGGAGGTTCAGGTTTAGCCCTCTGCATGCTCCTGCCCAGTTTCCCCACAGTGTTTATTGAAGAGATTTCCTTCCCCCATTGCTCAATCCTGGCATCTCTGTTGAAGATCTATGTGCAGGCTTGCTTCTGCATTTCCTGTTCTCTTCCATCTCTTAGTGTTTTTTGTTTGTTTGTTTGTATGTCTTTTGTTTTGTTTTTGTGTTTGTTTTTTTTTATCATGCTGTTTTGGTTCCTCTAGCTGTGGTTATAGTTTAAAATCAAAGAATGTGATATATGCTGCTGTGTTCATTATGAAAATTCTTTAAATGCAGCTGGAGACATGGCTCAGCCACTAACAACACTTGTTGTGGCAGAGGACCCGGGTTCCATGACCCATGTAGTGACTCACAGCCATTCCCAACACTGTGGTCCTCAGACAACATATGAGCAAAACACGTGCATATATATGCAATAAAATATATAAACATGAAATGTAAAAATACTTTGACTATCTGGAGACTTTCGTATTTCTGTGTGAACTTGGGTATTTTTCTTCTTTTTCTATGGAGAATGCTATTGAGATTTTAAGAGTGATCACATAGAGTCTGTAGGCCATTTTGATTAGTATGAACACTAGAACTCTTATTCTTATAGTCAGCAACCACTCGATGTGTACTTAATTATTTGTGTCTTTTCCGTTTCTTTCATCCCTCTGCAGTTTTCCATACTCGTATCTTTTATCCCTTTGCTATATTTTTGGTGTCACTGACAATGAAGCAGTTCTCTTTAGTTTTCACATTATGTATTGTTAATGTTTGTGAATGAAACCGATTATTTTTGCTCGCTGATCTTAATTATTTTAGTTAAATTTATCTTTTATAATTTGTTCACTTTACACCCCGATTCTAGCCCCCTCCCTCGTCTCACCCTCCCGTCCTCTTCCCCTGTGTCCCTGTGCCCTAGTCCTCAGAGATGCAGAGCCTTTCACCCCTTCCATCTGACCCCACCCTGTCAGGTCTTATCAGGACTGCCTGCATTCTCTTCCTCTGTGGCCTGGCAAGGCCACCTCACCACCAGAAGTGATCAAAGGCTCGCTGATTTTTTAATCATACAACTTTATACTCCGTTTATTTGCTGGGCTGTTTGTGGTTTTCTAAGTTTACCATCATGTTGTTCACAATAGAGAGCCCTCAACCTCTTTATTTCTATTTCTTTGGGGGTGTCCCATTAGCTAGGGCTTCTAGTGCTGCACTGAACACAAGTCCTGAGAATGGGCACCTTGGTGGTTCAACTTCTCCCTGTTAAGTATGCACCCAGCTGTTTTGTAGTGTAAGACTGTGTGTGTGTGTGTGTGTGTGTGTGTGTGTATGTGTGTGTGTGTGTGTGTGTGTGGTGTTTAAGAACATTCTTCCCAGACCTTGTTTGTTGATAAATTTTATCAGGAAGTGTGTTGAATTTTGACACGTTTCTGTCCCCCCCCCTTTCTGGAGTGGTCAGGAAACTGTTGCCCTTTATCCTCTTCATTTGCTGCATCACAGTTATTGACTTGGGTACCTTGAACCTTCCTTGCCCATTGATGCCAAGTGAGGGCAGACAGCGCCAGGGCAAAGGAACCAGGGTCCTCACTGAGTTGTTTCACTTTCACTGCAGAGTAGACCAGGGAGCAAGCCTGCATTCCTGCCTGCTTCCTTCCTCTAGACTGCTTTATTTTTTATTTTTATTTTTTACAGCAGTGACTTTTCTTCACCCCCTTTCTCTCTGCGATGTGGAGGGCAAGGGGGGAGCACTGTCTCTACAGTACAGTTGCCTAGCAGCAGGTCGTAGAGAGCCACCACTGGGAACTGACTGGGCACTAAATTGAGCCAGTGTGGCAAAGCAGGTCTCAGGCTCTTCACTGCAGGTTTCTGTGTCCAGGTGTCCTCTGTCAGGTCACGGAACTCACCTGTCAGGCGTCCACACAGGCGGCCCAGGAGAACAACTGAGTGGAGCCGCAGAGCCTGGGTGCAATGCTGAGGTTGGTGACTCTAGCCCAAGCCATGGCTACTTTCTTCAGACCGCACAGAGTCCTATAAGAGTGCTGAGAGCTGCTTCCATTTGTAAGAACAACAAAGCCTCCCTTAAGGGGTAAGAGATACTTTAAAGTGAACGTAAACATGAAAGACTATGGGCAGGCTCCCAGAATGACCACAGGTTTAAGTTACCCATAATTTTTTTGGGCAGTAATTTTTATGAAATTTTTATACTAAAGAAACAGGGAACGTCATAAATCAATCATCCTCCAAATACATCTGTAGAGATGCCAGGCAGATAGGACAGCAAGTGAATCTCAACTCCAGGCTCAGATGCTAGCTGATAAAATTCTTTGCTTTTGGATTGGGGGGACCTACAGGGATTGTTCATACATTCTAAGGACATATTTAATTGTCACAAGAACGTAAAGTTATGTAGCTGGGCATGGTGGTGCATGCCTGTAATCTCTACACTGACCTCTTGTGTCTCCGTCTGTGATCGAGGCTGTCAATTAAATATAGGATAAGTACAGTTCAAGCTCTGACTCCATGTTTCCAGGACCATCTCCAGGTATTAAACCAGGGGATTAAGTTCACCTTAAATTTCTTCCACAGAAAGCAGGGCCATGGGGATGTCTGGACAGCTCCTCTCAGGTCCTGCTCATCCCCAGCTGTCCAATGCCTGTCACTGTGCATTCACCTGAGAAAAAGTAAGAGCGCTTAACCTACAAAGGCTTAAACAGCTGGTTTCTAGGGGCCTCTTGGAGATTTTTGTTCATTCTTTTAGTGAAAGTTTGTTACAACATACTAGCAAACACCTGCAGACTCTAATGAGTAACCAGAATCTGAGGTCAAGTTAAAAACCCCTTATGACACCTGACAGGCTAGGGTCAGAGGGAGGGGTGGAGGACCTCCCCTATCAGTGGGCTTGTGGAGGGGTATGGGAGGAGATGAGGTTAGGGTTAGGAAGCGATGAGGGAGGGGCCTACAGCTGGGATGCAAAGTGAATAAAGTATAATTAATTAAAAAAAATCCCTTATTTCTACATTTCTAGGGTTCCTTCTCCTCAGTCACTATTATCATCTTTCCTCCCTGTCCTGAGACTTCCAAAAGAAGGTTTCACACCGTCACTTACAATTCTTTTTTCCTGCTCACAGCTATTTCTTGTTTTACCTCTGTGGTATTTTTGGCCAGTCTCACTTAATCTTCCAGTATGATCTTTATCTTATAGGTCATAAGCCACTAAAATGGAGATAGTATTGTGGCAGGGCTATCTGTCACTAACATCTACAGCAACACTTAAAGTAAAAGTGACTTTTATTCACCAGATATAATTGTTGTGTCTGAGGCTTCTTGCCTCCATCTACTAACCTAGGCGTAGTGCTGGAAGCTTCATAATATCTTATCTTGCTAGATAAGATTGACCCTCCCTACAGTCTAATGGAGGCTTAGAAAGTTTTCAGCCTCTGAGCCTTACTATTAAAGTTCACCCGTTTTAGTTCTTTCTGAACTCTTGCTGGGTGGTTCAGCTCAGCTCTTCTCTCTCCAACTCCTTTCTAAGCTAAAGAGTCAAACTGGCTTCTCAGCTTCTCGCTGAGTTGCCCTGCTTGCCCTCAAACTAACTCTAGCAATCTGTTCCAATCTTCTGGCTACTTTTCATTCTCTGGATCCTCCTGCTGTTTGCCCGTGTCTGGCTTATTCTCTCTTCAGCCTGTCTCTGTGAAACACTCCCAGTAAAGCTGCCTCTGAATTGTGTGAACAGAAGTTCCACAAACTCTACTCCAGTGCACTGCTTCTCAACTCACTGACACAACTGTCAGCCCTGAGGCCCTCTTGACCTCTAAGTGATGTCACATCTGGCCTTCAACCTCATTCAACAATCACCCTTTTTCTCTCCAAAATGTGGGTCAAGTCCTTCTTAAGTTTTATGGTCTCATGATCCTATGCCAGCCGAGCAACCTCAGGCTGAGCGCTCAGTGCTCTATTCTCACCAATAAAGCCCTCCAAAAAGTATCCATCTACACCATGAATGATCTGCCGAACTGTGAGGGCAGAAATGCAGACTTAAAGGCTTCCTCCCTCAAAATTAAATCAAAATGTCCTCTGCCACGGACAGGCCCAGTCGGGCTTCCGTCGTCCGCGGGAGAACAAGACTTTAGACAGGAAGACACGGTTTCGGCGAAGAATTGACAGACAGAGACACCTTGATGGTTTTGACTCTGCTGCAACTTTACTGAAATCAAGCTAGTATTTTTATAATGATTTTACAAAAGGCACCTTAAAATTGGCATGCTTTCCAGAACATTCAGACTTTTACCAAGAATACAAAGTTTACATTTTAACTCAAAATGCAGTCAAACATAAAGCAGTACCCACGAATAATCTCGGCCTAAAAACTTTTTGATCAGAGTAAACAAAGGAAAAGAAACCTCAAATATAGTTTCATTATTGCTAACCAATGAAGAGGAAAGTCAGGAGCTAAGTCAGATGCCTGCCAAAGTCCCTCTCTATATCAAAATCTAACTACACCTTTGTTAACCCTCCTCCCATATGTCCTGCCCAAGATTTATGATCTTCCTTAGGAACAAGATACTGAAGGGAGGGGGAAACTCCTGCCAGCTGCACCTCTCATGCTATTATTTCTTAAGAAGGAGCCTATTATTATTTTTCTATTCTTAATGCCTATTAATACTAAATCTAATTCATTACTTTTCTTAAACTTATTTTTATTAAAGCCTTTAACAATCTACTAATAATAAATTTCTTTATAAAGTTAGTTGTGCTGTTTCAGGTGTCACAGAAAAAGATCAAAGAATTCATTATTCCAGCCCCAGAGCCACAACTGAAGAAGCATAGAAATCTCAGAACACGTCTCTTTTCCAAGTGGGATGAGTTTGCCAGGGACCTTCCAGGGGGCTTATTTCCGGGGAAATCATATCCCCCGCCCTGTAGCTTATGCTACTATGGCAACACTGGCGTGGGTGTGGCAGTCCTCTGCTAATGACCCGACTCTAATGCTTGGAGTCTGATCCAGTTCCTCATGACACCTCATACAAGTAGAGGATGAATCCTACCCTACCCGGGCACCTCAGGCCAGTGCTGAGCAATGGTGCTTTGACACTTATTATCTGAGAAGACAGCTAAGAGCTCCCTCTTCCCCTCTTCTCTATTCAAACGCAGATATACAAATGGCGCAGAGACAAGGCCAGGGAGCATCTTGTTCCTAGAATTAAGAAGTTCCACACGCTCTCAGGAGTATTGTCTCCTGAGGAGTCACGTGTTTAGTGTGGCCCCCAGTGTCTACCTTGTTCGGGCATGTACACACGTGTGTGCTTGTTCGCATACTCCTACATACGGAGACTAGACATTAAGTTTGGGTGTCATTCCCCAAGATGCCATGCAGACTGTGTTCATAGCCAGTCTGTACTGGAACTCCCCAGTTCATCTAGTCTGGCTGACGAGAAATTCGCAGAGATGAACTTCTCCCTCTCTGTCACCTACACTAGAAAAACAGACATGTGCCACCACAGTGGACATGGGTTCTGAGGAGGGAACCCAGAATTTCTCCCTCTCTGTCCCCTACACTGGGAACACAGGCATGTGCCACCACAGTGGACATGGGTTCTGAGGAGGGAACCCAGGTCCTCATGCTTGTGGGGACCAATACCAACCAACCAAAGCGTTATCCGTTATCCGACTGAGTTAGCTCTTTGTCCGTGCTCCTCACTAAAATGTTTACATCATTTTGGTCTGCTGAATATCACATATCTATGCCTGGCCATGGCCCCCTGTAGTTCCTGTCATGACAGCACCCTCTGGACTGCTAGTGTCCCATGTCCTGAGCTCTGTCCTCTGTGTGTACTGTCCATCGTTGCAGGCAGCACTATTTTAGGACTTTTTAACCTGTTACTTATCTTTCTCACCTGAGCTAACATCTTTGTAGTTTTCTTTCACCATAGGGTGATTCGATATTGTCCTATATATAAACCCTTATACATGTGTGATCTGAGGTTTGCTCACTTTTTCTGATTTATTATTTATTTTGCTAACCCTCTCCTCCTGAGAAGCTGGATGGAAGCTCCCTGTGACTAGCACCTTGGTCAGACATCATCCTGAACAGTGGGGGATGACACTGTGGAGCAAGGCAGGCGCTGGGTCAGGGGAGCAAGTCTTAGTTTGGTAGGGATGCTGAATTTTATTTTTATAACTGGATGTTTCATTTGTCTGAGAAAATATGTATTTGCAGTTTCATTGCCAATGGACTGTGTACTCACCGAACTCCTATAATACGAATGAAACCCTGAATACGTGAGCTATGAAATTAGTGCTCACATGTTAGTATTAATTTATAAGCTCTATCCAATTCACTGGCTGTAACTGCCAAGAAGTCCTTTGATAACTGTCTGCTGGCCCACACGGGCTACTTTACTCCAGTCTTAGTTACTGCTATAAACTCTCAGATCACACATTATAATACACATATAAGTGTATGCATCACATACGCTTAGATTACAGAATGGCTTCCAAGGGGTGAAGGAGTTGCCATTAGAGTTTAAAGAGACCAGACTGGAGGCAGAGACAGAGGGACAGTAAACACAGAGACTCAACGCAGAGGAGCTGTTAGGGCCTGCAGGGCTGCAGGGCTGTGCCAGCCTCAGGACTGAGTGCAGCTTAGCGGTGAGGAGCAGGACCACATTAGCATGGAGCAGCAGAGGAACTGTCAGAAAGTGATGCAAATAGGAGGTATTAATGCCCTTGGGTGGAGCTGAAGCCTTCAGATGGCCAGGAGTTCTCTGCCTGCAGGCTCCTTCAGGCAACCACATGGCAAGCTTGTGGGGCCATAACCATTGCAGGGTTAGGTGGCCTGTTCAGGGTCCAGGTGAGGGTGAGCCAAATCCTCAGTCCTGGATCTCTGATGTGGTTTTCATATGCACATGTGCTCACTGCTTCCAACCTGTTCTGGTAAGTGTACAGGTGACACCTTTTCCTTTAGGGTTAAGTTAGGTCTCAGCCTTTGAATCACGGGTGGTCCTGGGCAGGGCGTGTGTCTGTAAAGAGTGAGTTGTCATGACAAGCAATATCTGCTTTTCACTGAGAGGGGAGGCAAATGGAGTCACCCGGGGCAGGTCACTGTTTGAGACAGTGATGGGTAATTTAGAGCCAGGCCCAGCTTGCTGTCCACAAAGCAATTAAGTGAGAACAAGAACAAAAAAGGAACAAAACAGTGAGTCCCTGATGGCAGCAGCCTATTGCACTGTGATGCCCTGGTGCATGAGGCTCTGATGCCATCAGTCTCCTGGTTTCCCACCAGTCTGGAACTCAGCAGCACAGATTTCAGAGATACCATCAGAAATACGTTTGCTCCTTTGCTGAAGAAGCCACAGGCAGTGTTCAGAGTCACCCAACACAGCTGCTGATGACAACTGTAGATCAGACTACAGAGCTAGAGGAGCAGCAGGGAGCACCTGTGGACAAAAAGTGGGTTACAGTGGGCTCCAGAGCCCCCAGCTGCCGCACCCCACTCTCCTTCATTTCTCAGACACTCCCCACATCCAGACCATAGAATCAGCCACACAATCCTTTCCTATTTCATTTTCCTTCTAGATCCTCTGCTACTCCAAGCTCCTGTGTGGCAAAGCTTCAGATGTTTAATGTGTTGTAAGCATATTGAAAAAGAGATTGTGAATAAAAATATCAGCAAAAATGAAAAAAAAACAGATAATATGAAAATATGAAAGCCCAGCAAAATATACCTATATTTCTGTCTTTGCTGGCCTTATTATTTTCATTTTTCAAATGTGTGCTTTGGGGACAAGGATTCTCTTTATTCCCCAAGGTGACTTGGGTTTTGTATTATATAACCCACAACAGGCTTGAACTTTTCTGGCAATATTCCTGCCCCGACATTCCACACACTGAAATTGTAGGTCTGACCAACATACAGGTTAGGGCTCCTATACCTCATCTTTTCTGCTGTGCAGGTGCCCAGCTCATGTTACTTCATATTTCATTTCAGTCTCCTTTTTGTATTTAGCGAGTTAGCATAGTCAGCTGTAGTCTGTGCCCATCAGTGACAAGACACAAAAAGGAGTGTGATCACAGATAATTAAACCCCACCAAGCTCCCGTAAGTACATTCCTCTTAAATAAAACTCTCACCAGCCGCTCCAATCACATCTCACACGGAGGGACTCTCTGGCGGTACTAAAAGATGGTGAGCAAATGTGTCTTACAAGATATTTGGAACAACTAAGTAGATACAAGACGGGGGTCTCGGGAAAGAGCACGGCAGACCATACAAACGAGGTTTAGAAAGCAGTTAAGGGCCACTCTAGGTGTCTGAGCAGTCACGTGATGGACAGGTGGGCAGACTATCCTCAGAATTCATCTGGGGGGTTGGGCACATGGATCAGTTGGGGAGACCCTTCCTGGGAAGCATGAGAATCTGGACTTGAATTTCCAACCACCCAGTCAAAAGCTGGGCATGGCTGGGTGAGCCTGTCATTTCAGCCATCCAGGAGGTAGAAGCAGGGGAGCGAGGGCGCTTAGGGCTGCCAGCCTAGCTCCAGTTCAGCTTGTCTCTCAGGGAGCATGGTGGATTTTGTCTCCTGTGTACATGGATGCATACAAAGTACACGCATCCACATGACACGCACACATAAGACAGAACTGAAAGAAAGCCGAGTCAGCGTGCGGTCAAGGATTGCTCCACCAATGTTTCTCATGGTCTAGGGAAGACACAGCAGGTGATGGGCAACTTCTGTGGCATTAAGTGGAATTCCTGAGCTGGATCATGTCATCCTCAGAAATCACAGTCTTGGGGGAACCTTTGATTGGGTCATGAAGAGGGAATACCCCATTTCGTTTTCCTTCTATCTTATCTAGATCCTTGGGTTCTGTCACCTCAGGAGGACTTTCCTGTTCCTTCCCTCTGCTGACTATATGGTTTCACTGACTCTGCCAGCCTCCTGCACCCAGCAACAGTATAATATCACTACAGAGTGGGGGCTCAAGGCTAAGAAGGGGCATTGTTATAGTGGAGAGATGGACCCTGTGATGAACGGCGGTTTGGATGAGAACACTAGGACCCCTCTCCTATGTCCTCACCAGAATAATACTACCAAGCACAAGAGTGAGAACCCAGCCTGCTCCTTACCTCTTTTCTTCACAATCCAGGCAACTGCAAAGACTACTCAGATGATCAATGCAATGATTAAAGGTAATAGATACAGAATCCAGCTGGTGTGTTGATACTCGCTGGCAGATGTAGGTGGTGTGGTATTCACAGTACGAGGAATCTGGGTGGCAGAGCTAAGCTGGGTAGTATCCTGAGGATTTACTTTTGGTCCTTTCAAACAATGAGAAAAAAATATGGATAAAACAAAAAACACACCTCCATCAGCAACTTCTCTCTCTAGGCAGCACAAGGAATTCATGTGCGATAACTATTTTACCAGATCCTGGATGGATGAATAGGATGTGTGTAAGATGTTCTCACACAGTTTATCTCACTACCAATGGAAGCAAATGTCTTGAACCTCCAAACCATGTGACATATTTACTGTGGGTAGAACTTTCTGGATGTTGGAACAATTGATAGTATTTGATGGTGCCAAAGAAAGTTATTGACACCTTCAATAGTGCTGGTGGAGCTGGTGGAAGGGCAGCCATAATGGAGGAAGAAAAGGCAGGAAGTTTACAGTGATGCAGACAGACTTGGGGTCCGTTAGCAGCCACAGAACCCTAGTAAACAGGGAATGAGTTGGAAAGAGGAATCCTCGTGGTCATTTCTGGCCTCCCAGACAGGAAGACCACCAAGAATTCACTCACTCAGTCTACCAAAATTTCCCTTATGCACACTTGCTGACATTCACACAGGGAGGTCATCAGAGTTTTCAAGGGAACTGTCATGCCTTTCCTACCCTGTGGAAGTTTCTTTGCGGTAATCTACCGAGCTACTTACTTGGCTCTTCCCTCAAGTGTGTGGACAATTTCTTGAGGCAATCTCTGAAATTTCCTTCAGAGAGCTTTCTGAGGGCTTCTTTTAGGTGCTCCCATTGTATCCCAGCACTGCCTGCATCATGAGGACTACACCTGCAAGTCTTGTTGGTTAGATAACAGTTGTAGTTATGCTTTCCATCAATGGTGAAGGCCCAGCGGGCATCAATGAGGTCTCCTTGTTTGTATTGAGACTGCATGGTGACATTCATTGTGTGATTTCCTGCAAATGGCACACAGAACAATCATCATCTTCTACCCTTTATAGAGCCATCACCCCCTCAATGGCCAGGTCTGTCTCTGCACACTTAGGAACCTGTTTTCTTTCCTCCCTGGCTTGCCAGTTTTTGCACATTAGGTACCAAGTACTTCCAGGCTGGGTCAATATTCAGCACTTTTATGCCAATACAGCAGCAGCAAGATTCCCACACTTGCTCTGCACTTCCCATTTCTTACTGATAGCCTCTATCTTTGTATTCAGTCCCATACTCACCTGTGGGCGGGAATAACCCTGATTCCGGGCATTTCTCTTCTAAAAACTCTTTTAAGCTGTCTGGCAAAATTGTGCACACTTGAATGGCTTTTCCCTCCTTCTCCAGTTTACGCAAAAGTGTGTCTTCATTGCTGTTACCATACTGAAGGAGAGTCTGTCCATTCAATGAGCATTGTCCAGCTGTGGTACGAGACTTGACAGGGAGTATGCAGTTTAGAGAGTCTGCATCTGTGAGAGAAACATGCATGTGAGTGCCAATGGGAAAGCAGAGGTTCATAGACTCGTGGTTTTGAAACTCTGGGAAAATGTCAGAAGGACAAGTGTCTTTTCAAGAGTTCCAGCAGCTTCTGGATCCTTATTTCTGCGCCATCGTTGACTGTCTTAGCTTGTAGAACTCAAGTGCACAAAGTGTCACCAGGAAGATTTATCTCACAAGTACTTTTAGTGATTATGATCAAGTGTTGAAGAGTAAAATATATCACGTAGGATCCATATTCCTGGGGCTGAAACTCTTGCTGAGCACACAGGGGAAAGGAGACATAGAACACGTGGTGAATTCACCATGGTGCCTGTGTGTTCAGGAAAGGCTCCTGGAGTCATGTGCAGCTTGGCTTGGAATGGGGAGCTGCCACCTGTGAGCACAGAGCTCGTCATGTCCCCACTGGGCCCCTTCACACAATGTTGGGCGTCAGATCTCAGGTTCCCCACATTCAAGCACACCTCAAATTCATGCTCAAGGAGACATCTGTCTGTCTGTGACCTGCTGGAAGCGCCAGTCTCTCCCCTTCCCTGGGAGTCTTGGTTCCCAGCACACTTATGGCCCCTGGTCTCCAAGACTTTCACTAACAGCTTAGGAGAACAAAATAGCCTGGAGCCATCCTGTTAACAGACTGCACACAGAAGCAGGTAAGACCTCCTGAGGTTTGTACATATTTATGCTGTTTGTGCATAAGCACTAACATTTAAAATTTAAAAAATTGTGGAAGAAAACTCTTAGAAATATGCAGTAGAATAAAATACTAAGCACAAAAGGGATGTTAAAAACAGCCTATTCTTCTCCCTCCTCCCCAAACCTTCTGCTATGAGGTAGAGTGTTTCAGGTTTGGGAACTCCTTTCCTGTCTCCTTCAGCCAGCTTGCTCTTCCCTTCTTCTTTCTGCTTCCTCAGCCACATGTTTTCTTCCTATCTCTAAGGTTTCCACTCTCCACTTTCCTTTTCCTACCCCTCCTGAAGCTTGAAATTGTCCTTGAGTGGCTAAGATTCCTTGTCTCTAAGTACACCCCAGCAGAGGATTTGGTGGACATGAACAGGAGCTTCGGGGCCTGAGAACTAGCTTTGTGCTTGTGAACTAAACATCACAAAACTAGTACTTGATGGATCAGGATGAAACACGCATGTCTCATCTCTAGGGAAATCCACTTTTAAACCTGAAAAGAAACTTTTGCTAACGAGGAACCGTGAATGATGAAGGTGAATTAAGAAAGCATTCCTGACATCGTATTTGCACTACTCCTGCTAAGACTAAAATGGCAAACGTCTTGGAAGGGAGTATTGATGCACAGAACTCCAGATGTTAGTAAGGAAACCATTTTTGTAGCCTCACAACTATGCCTCAGTAGTGTCGATCAGACAAGGTCTCTGAGATGCTTGGGATTCATCAATAGGCAAGGCAGGCTGCCAGTGACCCAGGGTTCTCCTGCCTCTGCTTTCCTAGTGCTGACAATGAAAGCAAACAGCCCCACGCCCAGATCATTTACATGAGTTCTAGGGATCAAATTCAAGTCCTCGTGGTTGTGAAGCAGGTACTTTACCACTCAGAGTTCTCCCCAAGCTTAGGACACACAGGACGGTTAATGATCAGCAAACAGAATTTTCTGCAGACAATGCCCACGTGCTACAGGAATGGCTTACACGACCCAGGTCAGATACTGCATGGAATACGCAATCCAGCACCTCTAAAATGGGTAGTGAAGGGCTGTGTAAAAGGACCAGAGTACCCATGTCAAAGGAGATGTGATATGAAATTAGGAGTGTGGCCTTTTGGAGTAGGTGTAGCTTTGTTGGAGGAAGTGTGTCACTGGGGGAGGACCCTGAGGTTTCAGAAAGCCCACTCCAAGCCAGAGTCTCTCTTCTTGCTGCCTTTAGGTCAGGATACAGAACTCTCAGCTATGATATCTGCCATTGTGTTGACCTATTCTACACCATGAAAAAAATGGACTAAACCTCTGAAATGCTAAGCAAGTTCCAACTAAATGCTTTCTTTTATAGGAGTTGCCATGGTCAGGTCAGTTCTCAAGGAAGCTGCCACCTCTCCCTCAGCAAAGACCACAGGCTTCAAGGAGTGTCCTCTGTGTTCCATGGGATCCAAGGAATCCACTGGACAGCAATGGAGAGATCAACAGTCCTTAAGTTCAGGACCTCCTGCTGTCATTTCTAGCTGACCCAGAAGTCACAGGCAGCAAAGAACCAGTGCTGTCTGGGAAACATGCAGCTTTCACAGGACTTCTGAAGACACTCTGCAGGGATCGGTACCAATCCTGGTTCATGGAGTATTCCCTAATCTGGCTTAGAGGACACATCTGCTGTCTCATTCAGCAGCTTGTGACCTTCTGCTGCTGTCCCACCAAATGCAGAATTGAGTATTTGATGCAGACAGAGATACACTGAGACTCCCCCAACTGAATAAAAATGAGTGCCTGCATTTACAGAACAGAAGAACCCTCTCCTGTCTAAAGAACACCACTATCTGGTGCCATGTCCGCAGGAGACAGACCACATGGGCCTGGGAGCAAGGGCAGCAGCTTCCATAGCTCCCCCAGTCCATTGCCAGGATCCCTCCTAGAGGACAAGGTGCTCCAGCCCTGAGTAGCTGGGGTGTCTTAAGGCATGAGCTCACATTGCTTCCTGGTGGGTGAGCAGTGAAAAGGCATTTTGTGGGTTGGAAAGTTGGGAAGGCTAGATGGGCAGGGAAGGGAGCTGAGCAGCTGGGTGGTTGATGATTCCTGTCTGCGCTGAAGATGAGCCTGGTGTCACAGTCCTGTAACCCCAGCACTTGGTAGACCAAGGGAGAGAAAGGCTTGTTTCAGAGTCTATAGTGTGGGCTACATAATGCCTTAAAACAAAACAACTCTAGAATGAAAAAAGGAAAAATGAATGAGGGGAGGGGACAAGAATGTGGGAGGTGTGGCCATCTTGTCCCTGGAAGCTGGGATCTGCTGGAGAAGTACCATGAGAAGGTGGGAAAGAAAGTTCAAGGGCAAAGGGGACCATGAATGGTGGAGGGCTTGTGAGGAATGCCCAGGGAAGGCAGTCTCCAGAACTAGCATGCCTTAGGTCCAGGGGTGTGACACAGCCTCCTGGAGGGGTCTTGCCCTGTGTCCAGCACATCCTGTCCTGGTGACTGGGCTTTAGGCTTCCTGCAGACCCAGAAGGTGTTGAGGGCTTCACCAGGAACTTCCCCCTGTCCCCCACCCTCTTCAGAGCCGCCCTCCGCTGTAATTTTCCCCCTAACTTCTTCAATCCACTGAAGCCCGGGTGGGACAGAGATAGAGTCAGGGCTCCTGGTCGCTGAGGTGGTGAAGAAAAGAAGCCCAGGGCTTCCTGGTAGCCCAGGACCCTGGAATTCATGACTCAGAATCCGGTCTGTCCTCCATGTCCCTCCCTCACCCTCACCCCCACCCCAACCCCACCCCCTCTATGGACCCTGGGAACTCACCATGGGACAGAGTGGTTTGCAGGAAGCTCAGGAGAAGTAAAAGTGTCACAGTCAGGGAATGACCAGGCTTGGTGCTTGCTCCCTCTTTCATGGTTCCTTCCTGAGACAGGGCTGTCCTCAGCGGTGGAGCTGGGGAGAGGATGGGGATTCCTCAGGACCTGCGCGCAGAGGAAACCCCGCAGAGACCTGCAGCTCCAGGCTCCCGGGCTGTGAAGTCAGGCCTTTCCGGCCCCGCCACGCGGGTTCCTAGTCCACTTTCCCTACGTGACTGCGGGGACCCCTCCGCGTGCTGTGGCTCTGCTTTTCCTCCCTGCCCCGCTGGGCGCGCGGCGAGGACTGTGAACTTTGTGGTCCGAGGGCGATGCGCAGGGCGCCCACACCCCGCGGTGCCTTCACCTCACTCTGCGGGTTCCTAGTCCGCTCTCCCTACGTGTGTGCGGGGACCCTCCTGGCCCCGTGGTTCTCGTCCTCCCCCCCCCGGCTAACCGAGGTCCCTGCCCCCTCGGGAGAGCGGAGGCGACGACTCTGAATTTAGGGAACCAAGGGCGCGCGGACGTCTCCGCCAGGACAAAGTGGTTCAGGGCGCCCACACCCCGCGGCCCCTTCACCTCACTCACCAGCAGTTGAGCTGTCGGGAACCCCGGGCCAGAGTCAGGAAAGACAGAGAAAGAGCGAAGTCTGCGCCTTCAGCGGACTCCCTTGCGAGCAGCCTGGAAAATGAGAGAAATTTGTTCCCGCCCATTTCCTCTGGCATCAGGTCCACGCCCACAGCGCCGGGCGGGGCACTCTAAGGCTCCACTCAGGTCCTAGGGAGGTAGAAGCTCCAGCATTTCCTCTGTTTCTTCACTACCTTCGCACACACCCTCCTTCTCCTTCAGACCTGCTCTTTCTGGCTTCCTTTATCTCTTTTTCTTCTCCATCCTGACTCATTTGCTCCCCAGGGCCCTTCCCCATTAGCCCCTGGTGCACCCTCAAGTTCTTTGTTGTCCCACTACTGGCCACTGTGGACCCTCCCCCAATGGAGAATACTATAGGAAGTTAATAGCAACTACATACAGCCTATAGGTCCACTTTGATTATTATGAGCATTGTAACAGTGTTTCTTCTAATCTGTGAACACAGGTGTGCCCTTCAATTTTTTTCCTGTTGGCAGTTTTTCATATTCAGATTTTTTTTTTACCCGTTTGTCTGAGTTTATTTGTAATTATTTCTTTTTGATGATACTGACAGTGAAGCAGTTCTCTTAGTTTAATTTTCAGCTCATTGGTTATTAGTGTATGTAAATACAAGTGATTTTTAAATTCTTTTTTAAATTTTTTTTTAATATTAGTTACAGTTTGTTAACTTTGTATCCGTGTTGTATTCTACTTCCTATTTCCCTCCCAATCCCACCCTCCCACCCTCATCTCCTCCCTGCCCCTTTCCAAGTCCACTGATAAGGGAGAACCTCCTGCCCTTCCATCAGATACTGGTTTATCAGGTGTCTTCAGGATTGGCTGCAAAGTCCTCCTCTGTGGCCTAGCAAAGCTGCATCTCTCGGGGTGGGGTGGGGGGAGGTCAAAGAGCCCGCCATCGAGTTCATGTCAGGGAGAGTCCCTGTTCCCCTTATTAGGGTCCCCACGTGGATACTGAACTACCAAGGGCTACATCTGAGCAAGGGCTCTAGGTTGCATCCACATACATGGTTCTTGTTTGGAGAAACAGTCTCATAAAAGACCCCTGTGCCCAGATATATTTGGTCCTTGTGGAACTCCTGTCCTTTCCAGGTCATATTGACCCCCCCCCTCTTTTTTTTTTTTTTTTTTGGTTTCCTGTAATCTGCTGGAGGTTTGGTTATGAGTCTTAATATCTGTTTTGATACAGTGCTAGGTAGAGTCTTTCAGAGACCCTCTGTGGTAGGCGCCTGTCCTGTTACTTGTTTGCTCCTACATCCAATGTCCATCCCATTTGTCTTTCTAAGTGAGGATTGATCTTCGTAGCCTGGGTGCTCTTTCTTGTTTATCTTCTTTAGGTGGCCAGATTTCAGTTTATTTATCCTATTTTGTAGGACTATATAAGTGAGTATATACCATGTGTGTCTTTCTGCTTTTGGGATACCTCACTCAGGATGATCGTTTCTAGGTCCCACCATTTGCCTACAAATTTCATGATTTCCTCATTTTTAATTGCAGAGTAATATTCCATTGTGTAAAAGTACCACAATTTCTGTATACATTCCTCAACTGAGGGACGTCTGGGTTGTGATTTTTAAATTCTACAATACTTGATTTAGTACTCCTAATTCTGCTTTGCTGGGCTCTTCAGCATTTTCTAAGTTCACTATCATGTCATACACAAGTAGAGATTTCTTGACCTCTTGGTTTCCACTCTTGAAGCATTTCATTTCAATACTCTAGCTGTTGAGTACAAGTTGTTAAGACTGAACCTCCTGGGATCAACTCCTCATTGTTAAATATGCTGTTAGCTGTGTTGCATTATAAGTCTCTCTCTCTCTCTCCCTCTCTCTGAGGGTGTGTGTGTGTCTGGAAGGGAATTCTCTCATTCCTAGTTCATGGATAGATTGTATCAGCAGTGTGTTGAGTTTCCACACCTCCTTCTGCATTTGTTGAGGGGATGGTAACCTTTGCCCTTCATTCCCTTCATTTGGTGCAGCACATTGGTTGACTTGGGTCTATTGAGCCTTCCTTGTCCACGTGAGGGCAGGGAGCTCCAGGGGTGCAGGAACCAGGGTCCACATCAAGCTGTTTCTACTTCACTGATTCTTTTCTCCTGTAGCTTGTTTTCTAATTTTGCAGATTCTTGTTCCATCATTATATTTTCTATCTTTTGTTTTCCAGAAGTTGCTCCATTTTGATTTATTTCTGAAGTATAAATTAAGGTTTTTGGTTGGAAGCCTTCCTTACTTTGATTGTAAGCATTTATTCTCCTCCTTTTCTTCTTCTTTTTCTTCTTCTTCTTCTTCTTCTTCTTCTTCTTCTTCTTCTTCTTCTTCTTCTTCTTCTTCTTCTTCTTCTTTTTAAAGAAATTCTCTGTGCAGCATTGGCTGTCCAGTACTTGCTTTATAGACAAGGCTGATCTTGAACCCAGAGAGATCCACCTACCTCTGCCTCCCAGAGTGCTGGGATTACAGACATGTGCCACCAAGGCCACCTTACATTTTTCTCTTAATCATCCTTTCACCTGTTTATGGCAGAATCTTTCTTTTCTGGAATGTTATTTTGAATGTCTGTTTCAAAGAATAACATTTACAAGGAAAGAGTATCTTCAGACATTCTAATTTACCATAGGAGAAAAGCACATAGAATTACGTCTTTTACATTTTTATTGTTACATGTGTATGGATGTTTTGCTTAATGTAGGTGTGTGCACCATGGACAAACCAGGTGCCTGTGGAGGCCAAAAGAGGATGCCAGGCCCTGGAACTGGGGTTGCAGATGATTGGATGCCCCATGTGGGTGTTGCTTATTGAACTTGGGTCTTCTGGAAGAGTGTCCAGTGCCTGTCATCACCCAACCATCTCTCCAGCCTACTTATAGGTTGTTTCTTTGTTTAGTTAACAAATCTTAGTATCTCATGATTACTCAGGTTGTCCAGGAGACCTTTACATGGGTCAGCAGATAGCAATTTTTGTTTTCAAATTCTAGCAGACCTAAGAGATGAATACAGAGCCCCTGATTCCTGATCACCTTTGAGATTTAGCAGTGAATCCCTTGGTGATTTGAAAATCACATCAGTGGTAGCTACTCACAGGGCTGAGTGGACAGTTTTTCAGGCCATGGCTCAGTACATGAAAGAGGTAAATGTTTAAAAATTATTTTTGCCAGGCAGTGGTGGTGCAAGGCTTTAATTCAAGCAGTTGGGAAGCAGAGGCATGAAAAACTCTGAGTTTAGGGCCAGCCTGGTCTACAGAATGAGTTTCAGGAAAGCTTAGAGCTACCCAGAAAAACCATGTCTAGAAAAACCAAACACAACACGCATGGAAAGAGCATGCCACAGGTTATTGCTCTTTCCAGAGTGGGTGTTGCATGCTGCCCCCCAGGACTGGCCATCTGTGTGCTTGTCTGCTCTATGCCAAAACAAACAAACAACACACAACAAAAACTGCCCCAAAACGTAAACAAAACACAACAACAAAGACCTGCCTTATCAACAGACAGTAATGCACTGAAACTAAGGAGATGACTTCACCTTTCCTCCTTTGAGTTGTTAGAAGATGGTTTGTGAATCGGCTCTTTCCAGGATCTGTCATTTGAAAACTTTCAGAACACATCACATATTTCTGTGTGTTCTGCTGTCTAGGAAGGCTCCTGGTCTTTGTTTGAGAGTTCACCCTGTAAGGAGGAGGAAAGTGGGAAGAGAATGGGCCTTGTCCCTTCAGAAGCCCGCCCTTCTGTCATGGCTCCTGCTCCTGCAGGACCTAGTTTCTGCAGGGGACCACTGCTGCATCTGTCTACGCTGGGGAACTCTGCCTGCTCCTTAGTCTTTTCATATGTCCACAGTGCCTTATTGTTGTTGTTGTTCTCCTCCATCCGAGTGGATCATAGTTCACAGTGCTTTCTCTACCAGAATTTTCAGCTGGATGAGCTGAGAAAATTATTTTTCCATCTTTCCCTCCTACTTGGTGTTCAAGTTCTCCCAAGTTTCCCAGAGTCAAACCATTAGCTTCAATTGTGTTTTTGAAACTAATTCTGAGCTGAAATCTCTGTGTTTTCTGTAACATTATCATTTCCACTTTAGTAATAATTCCTGCAGAAACGTGACTTTCATATCTGGACAATGCTCTCTGAGCTTCTACCAAAGTGCCTCTGTGGCTGCAGTATTGTCCCCCTGACTTAGAAGGCTCCTGTCACTTTGTCCCTCTGCTTGTTGACACACAGGAAGGGGTGAGTACTCATGACGTGTCTGGTGAGTTTTGGCCATCCTATCAGGCTCCCAGGTATTTTCAAAGGGAAGTATTTCCACCATTGCAAACATTTCATTCTTGTCTATTTCTTGGAGGCCTTGGATACCAGAAGCTATCCAAGACATCTGCTCAGTTGTTCTACCCAGTTGCTATAGGCCTAAGATTTTCACAGTGTTTCTAAGACCTGGTGTTCATTCTTGCACATGTTAACGTATATTTAAATTTTCCTATCAAATCCTCATTCACTAAACAACTATATGGAAGGACAGATGCTATTCAACACTGAAATGTTTGATTGTTTCACATATATCTCATTTCGCATTTATTTCTGTTGTGGTTAGATAGCATGGCCTTCATGATATCTTGTCATTATACATTTTTTTAATTTTTTAATCATTCAAATTGACCTTTATCACTGAGCATGGTATTAGCTCAGTGATAATACCATGAGATTAGAGGCATGTTCTCAGCACTTGGGAGCCCGAGGCAGTCAGATCTTTGTGAGATTGAAGCCAACCTTGTCTATATAGTGGGTTCTGGGACAGCCAGAGCTATGTGGTGAAATCCTGTCTTAAAAAACAACAACAACAACAACAACAAACACCAAAAGTTTTATTGTTGATTGTCCCACATATACTGAAATAGAAGATACACTTTGCTGTCCCAATTTAGAGTGTTCTAGAAATGTTAGCAAAAATAAGTTTGGTCTTCTTGAATGCTGCTCAGTCACTGAGAAAGGAGTGCTGAGGTTCCCAGCTCAAATGGCACATTGGCATATTCATGTTTCCTTTGGTTTGTGCATCTTGAAACTTTATGATTTCATGTAGGGTGACCATTGCTTTCTTATGTTTTCAGCAAAAGCTAGTGGGACCTGCGCCCACCATGTGCTGTCTGGACACTCAGAGACCGTCAGCAGCTGAAACAGGGCAGACAGCCACAGTGTCAAGTCAGTGCCTTGCAGTAGTCCTGGGCCTGTAGCCAGAGGGGAAGTGTCAGTGACTAAGTATGTGAGGTTTCTTCATATCCTCCCTGTCCCTGTCCCTAGTCCCCAGTCTTGGCTGGCCTCATCTCCTCCCTTTTCCACTTTCTTCCCTGTCCTACCCCTACTGTCCAGAACCCCCACCCAAGTCCTTCCTTTTAGTCCTAGCTTTAATCCCCTCTCCTCTCCTGGAAACTCTCAGCCTCACACTCTTCCCCATTATCTGCCTTATCCAAGCTCTAACCTCCAATGCCCTCTTTTTATTTTAATTATTATTATTTATTCACTTTGTATCCCAGCCGTGGGCCCTGCCTCAACTCATCCCTAACTACCCTCCCTTTCTATTCTCCCCTATGCCCCTCCCCTCATCCACTGATAGGGGAGAACCTCCTCCCCTTCCATCTGACCCTACCCTGACAGGTCTCTTCAGAACTCCATTGTCTGCATTGTCTTCCTTTGTGGCTTTGCAAGGCTGTATGTCCCAGAGAGTGGTGATCAGAGAGCCTGGCACTGAGCTCATGCCAGAGACCCTCCCTGTTCCACTATTCAAGTACCCACTTGGATACTGAGTCTATGAGCTACATCTGGGCCAGGGTTTTAGGTCCTCTTCATGCATGTTTGTTGCTTGGGATATCAGTCTCTGCAGGGCCAACTTTCCTTTCTCTGTCTCTGTCTCTGTCTCTGTCTCTGTCTCTCTCTCTCTCTCTCTCTCTCTCTGTGTGTGTGTGTGTGTGTGTTGGTCTCCTTTTAGAGCTCTTCTCCCCTCCAGGTATTTCTACCTCACCCTTCTGTTATAAAATTCTGTGCATTTGATCCAAATGGAGGGTATAAGTCTCAGCCTCTGTTTCAATACCTCCATCAGTAGAGTCTTTCAGAGGCCATCTGTGGTAGGCTCCTGCCTGTTCCCTGTCTTCTCCTGCTTCTAATGTCCATTGAGCTTGCCCTTATGAATGAGGATTAAGTAGCTTCCCTAGGGTCTTCCTTGGTTAGCTTCTTTAGGAGTATAGATTTTAGTATGTTATCCTATGTTACATGTCTAATAACCACTTATGAGTGAATTTATACTATGTGTTTTTTCTGCTTCTGTTACTTCACTCAAGAGAATCTTTTCTAGTTCCCACTATTTGTCTGCAAATTTCATGATTTCCTTATTTTTAATAGCTGAGTAGTTTTCCATTGTGTAAATGTACTACAATTTCTGTATCCATTCCTCTGTTGAGGGGCATCTGGGTTGTTTCCAGATTTTGGCTATTTTGAATAGAGGTGCAAAGAACAGGGTTGAGCAAATGGAGAATTTAACATAGTAAAAATGGCCACCTTTCCAAAAGCAATCTACAGATTCAATGCAATCCCCATCATAATACCAACACAATTCTTTGCAGAACTTGAAAGAACAGTTCTCTATTTCATATTGAAAAACAAAAGCCAGAATTTCTAAATCAATCGTGTAAAATAACAGATCTTCTGGAGGTATCTCCATCCCTAATCTCAAAGCTGTACTGTAGAGCAACAGACATAAAAACTGCCTGGTACTGGCATAGAAACAGAATAGTGGATCAATGGAATTGAATAGAAGACCCAGAAATAAACCCACACACATATGGATATTTTATTTTTTACAAAGAAGCCAAAACACTACAGTGGAGAAAAAATAGTATCGTCAACAAATGGTGCTGGTCTACCTGGAAGTCTACATGCAGAACAATACACATAGATCCATATTTGTTGTCCTGCACACAACTAAAGTCCAAGTGGATCAGAGACCTCAACATAGAACCAGACACTCTAAACCTGTTAGAAAAAAAGGGAAGAGCTTGTAACTCATTGGAACAGGAGACAACTTCCTGAACAGAACACTAACAGCACAGGCTCTAAGATCAACAATCAAAAATGGGACCTCATGAAACTGAAAACCTTCTGTAAAGCAAAGGACATTGTCATCAGAACAAAACAACAGCCTACAGATTGGGAAAGGATCTTCAGCAAGCCTGTATCTGACAAAGGGCTAATGTTCAGAATATATAAAGAACTAACGAAGTTAAACACCAACAAAACAAGTAATCCCACTAAAAAAATCGGGTATAGAGCTAAATTGAGAATTCTCAATAGAAGAATATTGAATGGCAGAGAAACACTTAAAGAAATGTTCAATGTCCTTAGTCATCAGGGAAATGCAAATGAAAACAGCCCTGAGATTTCGACTTATTCCCACAAGAATGGCCAAGATAAAAACTCAAGTGACAACTCATGCTGGAGAGGATGTGGAGAAAGAGAAACCCTCCTTCATTATTGGTGGGAATGTAATCTTGTAAAATGACTTTGGAAATCAATCTGACGCTTTCTCAGAAAATTAGGTATACTGCTACCTCAAGATCCAGCTATAGCACTCCGAGGCATATGTATGAAATAGGCTCAACTATACAACACCAGTTCCCTCGGTGACCCATCCTCACCCCCTCTTGGCTTTGGGGTGGGTGTGGTACTGCCTGCTGGATTATTCTTTATCTCACCTCACTGCTGCCTTCATGCTCTCTCTACCCTTGGAGGCCTCACACTGCTTGTTCTCCCTCTGAAACCTTAGCTCCATGTGCACTGCCTTAGTTTCCTTCTTGCCCTGCCCCCTTCCCTTGCTGTACTCTCTGCCCCATCCCCAGATACAGCTTGTTCTGCCTATGCTCCTGCAACCTCTGGCCTGGCTCACCATGTCCTCACTCTTAGCCTTCTTCACTCTCACACACCTCTGCCGTGAACTCACACATCTGTCCTCGTGCCATCCTTTCCCACTGACCCATCAGCCTCCCCTCCCCTTGCTCCTCCTCCTCTTCTTCATCATCCCCACCTCACTTTTTCTGTTTCTTCACTGTCTCCCCTCACCACCTTCCTCCCAACTCCCCCTCATAACACTCCTTTCCAATTCCCCTGGAACTCCTGTCTGTCCTTCTCCCATCCACACATTCCTCTCCCATTCCTACTCACTCTTCCTGTTACATCCATTTCCCCTATTCCCTTTACCTTCTCCAGTCCCCTATTCCCCAATCCCTTGTTGCTCTGTGAACTGCCTGGCAGAAATGAAAATATTCCCACCTTTAGCTGCAGCACTGAAGAGTGAAGTAGGAGGATCTCTATGTATTGAAGTGCAGCCTGGTCTACAAATCAAATTACAGGCCGCCAGGGCTCCACAGTGAGACTCTATCTCAAAAAACCAAAATACCAAGTGAAACAAACAACAGAATAAAAATGAAAGAAAAAAAGAGAAACATTGATATTCTAAAGAGATGCTTGTGTCTGTCAATCCATCAAATTATGGAAACATGGTCTCCAAAAGATGGAGATTTCCCTGAGCATCTCATGCTGGGAGAAGGAAAGGCTCCAGCCCCAGGGGCAGGTTGTTTCCTGGGAAAAGCTCTCACACAGCTCTAGCAACTTGCCAGACCACTTACAGGCTGAAACTGGAGGCCACACTAGGATGCTTCAAAGGTGGGCAGGGCCACAGCTTGACTGGGCAACTTAGATGTACAAATCCTTGGTTTCTACTTGAACCTTAGTCTTATTGCAGGACTCCAAGATGGATTTGGGGGTTCACTGGATCATCTGTCCCTCTTCCCAATGTGTGCACGATTGTCAAATTGAGATAAAATATGTACTGAACTAGAGAGGGTCTCAGAGGGAACCACTGTCTTTACAGAACACATTATTCCTTGCTTTGGGCTCCTTTAGTCCCAACAGTTGGATAATGGCCCTGTTTTTATTCTAATATTTTTTAGGGAGTGAGAAAAGCTCTCAAAATTAAGTATTATCTCTGTGAAGTCTGAGTCCTTCAATTATCAGGAAAGATAGAGTAATAATCTGTGTGTTCATTTTTGAGACTGTATTTTAATTTCAGTGCTTTCCCCTTCCCTTCTCGTCCCCTAAAAGCTTCCCACATTCCTCTCTCTGCTCACGTTCAAATCATGGCCTCTTTTTCCATCAGTTGTCATTTCATGCATATATGTATTTGTATATACATTCCCAAGAAGAACCTTTTGAGTCTATGCAATGTTACTTATATGTATGTTTCCAGGGTTGACCATTTGACACTGGACAACCAATTGGTGTGCTCTTCCTGGAGAGGACTACCTTTCCTGCTCCCGGGTTTACTCCTTTGCCTACAGTTCTTTGTGTCAGTGTCCCCGACCCCTGCAGTTTGCTATGGTCAGTGCTACCCTCTTTGTTCAGCTCACATTTAGGCAGTCTGGTCAGGGAGTCTTCATTGGTGTAGCTTCTGATGTTACTCACGGCAAAGTCCCTGATCCTCGGGCTCTTACAGTCTTCCCAGCCCTGGTCTGCAGTGCTCTCTAAGCAGTAGTTGTAGAATGTTGTGTAGATGTCTCCATTGGGACTGGACTCGACTCCTCTACTTTGATTGGTTGTAGGTTTCTGTAGTGGTCTCTGTTGTAAAGAGATCTTTTCTGGATGAGTATTAACAAGTACACTTAAGTGTGTGCATAATGACAAATTGTATAGATTGTTGTTGTAGATGGGTTATGATGGTTTAATGAGGAAATAGTTGTAGATTATCCTCCAATAACCATGATTTTACTAGCACTGATGAGTTTGCAAGTTTTCCAGTACCAGGCATGGTATCCCTCATGCTGAGCAAGCCTCAAGATCAAGCAGAGAGCTGCTGGTCACCACCAAGGTATTTGTTCCACTACTGCACCCTCAGGGTTCTCATGCCGTACTGGTTGTTGCTGTGGTTTATAGGCATCTTAGTTGTGTTAGACTGTTGGATGCTTCACTCCTTGGAAGCTTGTATGGTCGCTTTGGCACCATGAAAGTCCTCAAGGAAGAGGCTTCAGGTCCGTTCCAGCTCAGAGGCTTCTGGGACCCATATATGAGGTACATGGTGTCTGCATCAATAGAGACTTACCTTCCCCTTCTGCAGGACAACCCAAGGAAAACGCAATAGGCTGGATGTTTGGGGAATTTCATAGTCCAACAACCACATAGAGAGAGATCCTCTCATGTGATATTGCAGCTTTTCTTAGGGAAATTCTTGGTGGGAATGCTATCAGTCCCGCTAAGAAAAAGTTCATCAAAACTATTATGTATATAATATAAAATATAACTATATATAATATAGTTATATGCTCATGTGGTTTTAATTAATTAATCAATTAATTAATATTACCTGTGTTATAACTTGGTTGTTTGTTTGGTCATTTTTTGTACATAGTTAATAGTATGATTCCACCCAGCTTTTTCAGCCATCCATACTGTTATTTTTCCTCCCTCTCTCCTTTTTTTGTATTTTCCTCCCTCTCTTTTCTTAATGAGACTTTCTTTTTCTGTTTTCTCCATCATCATCCATTTTATCTCCCTATTTTTCTTTATCTATGTTTTAAAGATAGGATCTCATATGAAAGGATTTTTTATTGTAGAAGGGGATAGGGGAGAGAGAGAAATGGAGAGGGGTGCTCAAGGGAGATACACACACACACACACACACACACACACGGAAAGAGAGAGAGATAGAGAGAAACTGAGGAAGTGACAAAGAGTGGCTGGAGGTGCACGCAGGACTGGGCTGGGCAGAGAGTGGGTCATGAGACTAGCAGTTTGGCAATCACCTAACAACACAGGGGTCAGGGGCTTAATCTGGCTGAGCCTGAGAAACTCAGTGCCTGGTACTAGGGCTTTAGCAGCAGTAAGGCCAAGTTCTTACAGAGGGAATCTCATCCTCAGGAAAGGACAGAGACAGACAGGCAGCTTCAGAGTGGAGGTTATAAGAGGAGCAGGAGGTCGGGCAGTGGGTCATGAGTGCCTCCAAGAGACTGCAGGTTTGCAGCTGGAGGGCAGTGGGATGGAAGGAGGCAAAGCTTACCTAAATGTCGGTGGTGGATGTCCTTACAAATGATCAGTGAGCTGAGAGCATGTTGCAGATGCAGTGGGTTGACAATAGAGTTGAGTGGGGATCCCAGTGTGCAAAGATACCAGGTTTGCCTCCTGTATTTCAGAACCAGTGATATAATGTATAAAGATAGGTGCCATGCAAAGATCCGGTAAGGAAAGACATTTATTGTAGGAGGGGGGAGGGGAGAGTGAGGAAGGGAAAGGGGTGCCACAGGGAAAGAGAGACAGAAAGAGAAAGAGAGAAAGGGAGAGGGGTGCCACAGTGAGAGAGAGACAGAAAGAGAAAGAGAGAAAGGGAGAGGGGTGCCACAGGGAGAGAGAGACAGAAAGAGAAAGAGAAAGGGAGAGAGAGGGGTGCCACAGGGAGACAGAGACAGAAAGAGAGAGAGAGAGAAAGAGAGAGAGAGAAAGAAAGAGAGAGAGAGAGAATAAGGCTTGCCAGATAAGAAGGAAATTAGTGCCTGCATTTACAGAACAGAAGAACCCTCTCCTGTCTAAAGAACACCACTATCTGGTGCCATCTCCCCAGAGGCAGACTACATGGGCCTGGGAGCAAGGGCAGCAGCTTCCATAGCTCCCCACCCAGTACCATTGCCAGGGTCCTCCCTAGAGGACAAGGTGCTCCAGCCCTTAGTAGCTGAGGTGTCTTAAGGCATGAATTCACATTGCTACCTGGTGTAAAAGGGTGTAAAAGTGTTTTTTGGATGGAAAGTGGGGAAGGATAGGTGGTGAGGGAAGGGAGCTGAGCAGGCTGGTGTGTTGCTATGGTGTTCTTGTGAAATGGGTACAATTTACCCTTGTTCCTTCAAATGCTGATTTCTCTACCCCACTGTCTGGTTTCAATCAGGACAACTGCATTGTGTTCTAAGTATCACCTTTCTCAAATTTGTGTAAACATGGTACCATTAGTGTTCTGTGTTGTCAATAAAAAACAATCAGCCAATGTGAAGCAATAGAGAAAATAGGGTGGGACATCCTGGTGTGGACGGAGGAGAAAGAGGAGTGGGGGAGGGGAGATCCAAGATGAGAGGACCTGGAATTATTAGGAGAAATTTCCTGTCCTATTATAGGACTAAAAAGCAAGCATAATGTGGGAAATCTGAATGGGAGGAAGATATGTAGGCTTGGAGGTTTAGGATAGAGTAATTACTGCCCAGCATTGTGCTCTAGGTTAATTAAATAAATCCTAGTCTCTGTGTGGTAATTTGGACAAACAGCTGGCTAAGGAATAGCTGCTGTTTAACAAAAAGATATATCAATATTAAATATTAATTATCATCAACACTGGTGGCTGATGAATCACATGGAAATTGAAGCTGAGCCTGGTGGCACAAAGCTGTAATCCTACAGAGAGAAGTGATTGTTGCATGTTCTGTAGTGTGGCAAATGGTGTGAAATCCTGTCTTAAAACAAGAGCAATAGAAAAAAAAATGAGCAAGTGGTTGACTGTGGCTGCCTTGTCCCTCGAATCATTTATTGTGATCTGCTGGAGAAAAAGCATGGGAAGGTGGGAAATATAGTTTGAGGGCAAAGAGGTCCTCAGATGGTTAAGGGTTTTTGAGGTATTTCAGAGGAAGGCAATCTTCATAGACTAGAGTGCCTCAAGTCCAAGGGAGCTGTCTGAGTCAGCTTCCTGACAAGGTCTGGCCTTGTGCCCAGATCATCACAGCCTAGTGATGCTGTGTAGGCTTCCTTTGGATCCCAGGGTAGCTGAGGGCTGAGGGTTTGACCCGTGATAGCTCTCTGGATTTTTCCTCCATGTTTGTTCTCCAGGAATACTTCCTAGCTTGTTTCCTGGCAGAGAAGGAAGTGGAGCAATGTCTGTCTTGCATTAAGGAAGGTCTAGGAGCTTCCCAGCTGAGGACTGCTACCTTATGATCCAAGAGTGTGATGGATCTCCTTCCCCCATCCTCACCCCTCCTTCTACAATTAGGCCATTGCAAGTCACCTGCCGACAGCAAGGACCACAGATAGTGAGAGATCTAATAGCCACAAAGGCCCTTGAGACCCCTTCAGAAGCCCCAGTCTGTTTGGATAACCTGACTCCATGACAGGCTTCATTTTCAATTTTGACTGACTAGGCCTGAGTTTCTGTTTCTTGAAATACAGAAAAAGAAAAATTCCTGCAAAAAACACCGTTCAGGGGCTTAAAGGTCAACATATGGGCTCAAGGCAAGCACAAAGGTCAGCAAAGTCCCTAGCAACTCTGGAAAGTCCCTAAGGGTCTGAGTAATCCTAAATCCCCCCATACCTCCTGAGTCACTACCAAACCGTCAAAGTAACGGTTACTTCTCACAAGCACAACATAAGGGCTCAAGTCGAGCACAAAGGTCAGCAAAGTCCCTAGCAACTCTGGAAAGTCCCTACATGTCTGACTAATAAATCCCCCCATACCTCCTGAGTCACTACCAAACAGTCAAAGTAAAGGTTACTTCACACCCACACCCGCACCCTGGGAATCCCCTCAACTGACTTTAAGTAGAGGCTGGGTTCTCACTTCAGTGTCACCATTGTTGGAGACGGTGGTGATCCCTGCATGCTGGAATTTTGTTCAGAATAAATGCTGTCTGCTATTGCATACGACTTGAGTCTGGGGTCTTTCTTTAGTGATTCTTGGACCCTTACAATAGCTCAGTAGAACCAAATGTCACAGAGCCAGTGTGGAAGGACTGTGTTTGGTGCTGCATTTCTGTCATACCCTGAGCAGAAGGTGTAACCAGGGCTGCGAAGAGATTCGGTGAGGATTCAGTGCCGCCCTGCAGAGGACCCTGGCAGAGGTTCACTAAAGTGCCAGGCACATGGCTGTGACTCAAGCGACTGCCTGCCACTCTCTAGCTTGCTTGTAGCTCCTTGCAGTCTCCTGTGGTCCCTTGTCTGGGAGGCAGAGGCTAGGAACACAGTGGGGCTGATGTCATTGTCCTGCCCCCAGGCTCCCAGACCTACCAGCCTCCTCCCCCTCCACTGCAGCTCAGCTCTCGGGGTCTTCAACCAGCCCACATATGCAAAGTCCCTGCCTCCATGAAGTGGCTCTGCAGCCTCAAGCTAGAATGAGACATGTGCGACCTCTGCCAGTCCCCACCTCAGACAGTGTTCAGACCGACAGCAGTTTCCAGTCTCCTCTGTGAGGTTCTGTTCTGAGTGCTTCACCTTCAGCCACACTCCAGTCTCCCTCTCAACCGCCATGATCCTCGGACTTTCCCTCTGACCTCCAGCCAGCCTTTCTTCACTTCTCACCAGCTTCCTTCTTCCTACACCCGAATCCCAAACTCCGTGTCTCCTCCAGGTCCCTCTCCACCACCCTGTCCTCCCTTCCCGTGTCTTGTTGTCTGTTGTCCTAATTCTTGCCCCAGTCACCCAGACACCCTCCTCGTCCCTCCCTAGTCATTCTACCCTCTCTTGCCCTCCCTTCTACCTCCTTCCTTTACTATTATCCCAGTTGAAGACAATGACTACCTATCTTGGCACAAGGCTGTGCTTTTCTCCTTAGCTCTGTGACACTGGGACTTAAGGCCTTCAGGAAACTTCTGAGGCTGAAAGCAGCTTCTGGGGCCTGAGGATGACTCAGGTTAAGGGCATACACTGTCATTCCGGAGGAGCCCCATGGGAATCCCATCCTCTCTTCTGAATTATCCCCTGAGCCTTATTGTGGGGATGATGTGTAGGTAAAGCCCTTGGTTTCATAGCTCTGCCTCTTGATTGGTTATGGTTTCCACAAATCAGACTATGCTGACTGGCCATGATTTCCCGAGGCTCCACCAGACTCAAGTCCTCTTTGCTGGAATGACCCAAACATGCCAGTGCCCCATGCCTTTTCTCTCTTTAGCATTGCTTGTTGGGATTGAACTCTGATCTTCCTGCTTCTGTGTGACAGGCACCTTGCTGTCTGCCTCATCTTCCTCCTCAGCCCCTATTCTCTATTCCAACTTAGTTTTTATTATATGTATCTGTGTGATGTTCATTTGTATGCGCCATGGCTAGGATGGAACACCAACCCAAGGAAGTAAGTGTCTGGATGGTGAGGTATCAAGTGGGAGTGCCAGAGGTGAGATATAAAGAAGGAGAAAGCAACACCTGGCCTCAGGAGGACTTGCATAGGTTGATGACTTGTGCCAAGAAAGTTTAGGAAGAACTGAAGCATCCTATGTGCTATTTGCAGGGAGGGGATGATCAAAGTGAGCTAAATCAGACGATGTTGGCAAAAGGAACACCGAATACTCCAGACACAGCTTCTTCAAGACTAATAGCCACAGCCCAGGGACAGAGTTGATTCTCCAGAAACCTCACCCTGGGTTCCCCTGGGGCACTGGCTCCAGCCTTAGACTGGCCTTCCCAAATCTGCCCCTGGACATGAACACAGAACTGAAGTCTCCCTCTGAGAAGGTCTGGGGTCTGGCTGGCTCCGCACAGGTCCTGGGGATGGAAACCACATCAGACTGAGCAGCAAGTGTCTTTGGCTGCTGAGCCATCTCACCAGTCCTATTAAAACTTTGGAATCACTTCTGGAAATACTTCACCTCTGTGCTATGTGACCTCCTTGTATTTCCTACCTGAGAACCTCCTTGGGAACTGTTCTCTTATGTTTTTATCTTATCTCTTTCTGTTCTAACCCTTCCCTCCAGGGGTGACATGGATTCCTAGAGGTCAGCACCATTTTAGGACTCATCTGTTTTCTTCATCTGTCATCCACTTTCTTCCCCAAGCTAAAATTTTTTTCCAAGGTGTTTTTTTTTTCATTTTTATTTAACTTCTTAAGATTGACGTTATTGTTTATCACATGTGTTTGTGTGAGCATGAACACATGGGTGCCATGAATGCCAGAAGAGGGTTTCAGATCCCTTGGAGCTGGAGTGTCAGGCAGTTGTAAGCTTCCTGACATGCTGCAGACCAGTCCTGATCCTCTGATAGGCTCGCAAATGCTCAAAGCACTGAGCCCTTTTCCAACCCCAGAGAGTTTTCCTCAGCCTTGTCAAACAGTTTCTTAGTGTAGCCTAAATCCATAGTCTACCAACGTGACATCTAACGTTACCTCCTGAATTTATTTACTCTGCCTAAGAGATAGAGGAAACAAAAATGCCTGTGACCAGTAAGCCCCGTGTCCAAGGACAGAATACTGGATTTTATCGTTTATGGGAGGTAACAATGTGCCTGATCACGTGTGGGTGGGAAGTATGTGGGCAGGAAACACAGCAGAATGTAAGCTTGTCCCTGAGTGGCTGTAGGCAGGGCCCATAGGCAGGATGTATGCTCGTCCCTCATTGGACCTGATGGGAATTGTGGGATTTTGCCTTTTCGAGCCCCTGCAAACCATGAGGCCATTTTCCCGAGAACCCTGGTATGGACCTGACTAAAGTACCTCCACCTGGCCAGTAGTGAATTAACGCTTGCTTCAAATGTCGCTTTAAACTGTGGTAGTGGCCTTATTCTCAGCCGGTGGGATTAACACACACAGGTGAGTAATCCTAGATGTGCGGTCTGGGGTCTGCGTCTTCCTTTCCCTTCTGCTTCGTTTATTTTTGCTGAACAATTCCTTACGGGGTGAGACCCTTCACAGGCATGGCGGTGTACCCAGCCCAGTCACCTCTGACTCTAGCTCTACCTGGATTTTAGGCTTCCCCCTTTCCAGCCCACGGGTCAGGATTCACCCTGAACAGTGTAAGGCCACACTGTGGTGTGAGGCAGGCCCTGGGTCAACAGAGCAAGTTCAGTCTCTGTTCGCGAGTCTTTGGCAGGGTTGATACACTTTGTTTACATCACCAGGTAGGTTCATTTATTGTCACAAATTGTGTATTTCCAGTTACTTTGTCAAGGGTCTGTTTGCTCATTTGATTTCTTTAACAAGTAGAATCCTGCCATGAACTTTTATGTCAGAAATGCAGGTGGATATATTTGTGTCCTACCACATCAGTATTTACTGAGTAATAATAAATTCACAGGCTACATCGTTTTATTGGCTTCAGTTTGCCATGGACTCCTGTTATCTTTTGTAAGTGGCAGTGGAAAATATGAGTTCTTTACTTCAATATTGATTGCTAGTTTTAACTCTCAGTTTTGTTTGTTTGTTATTGTTTTTTGAGACAGGGTTTCTTGGTGTAGGCCTGGCTGTCCTAGAACTCACTTTGTAGAGCAGGCTGGCCTTGAACTCAGAGATATACTTGCCTCAAGGTTCCCAAGTGCTGGGATTAAAGGCGTGTGCTACTCCTGCCGGACAGCTGTTAGATCTGATATTACATGTCTTACAGTGTGTGCGCGGGTGTGCATAGGATGTATGTGTGTAGGTTCTGCGATGGCACAGAAGGATTATGGAGTCCATTGCATCACCAAGGCAGAGGTAGAGGTGGCTCAGCCCCAGTTGACCACATAAAATAGTAAGGAGGCCAGTTGGAGAGCTGTAGGCTAACAGGGCTTGGCCAGGCTCAGGGTAATGGAACTCTGGAGGCTGAAGTGCAGAACCATGGGTGTGGCGGGGAGGAGAAGGACAGGTCAGGAGGAGTAGACTACATAGACAGGAACTGAGCGTGTGTGACCAGCAGGCATTGAGCTGACCCAGGGGACCGTCACAAGTTCCCTGTTTGTTGGCCCCATGACACACACACAGGAGCCTGTCGGAGTTGGTGGTGAGCATCTCCACATAGTGTGAGGTCTGCCCCTCTCTCTGGGGCCAGGTGAGGGGGTTCACCCTCCTTCAGCTGAGCATACGTGACAATTTCCCAGCTCTGATTTTCCAGATATTGTCTCCTTTAAGGTGATGATTGCTGTGATGGAACATCATGACCAAAAGCCAGAAAGGGGGAGAAAGGGGTTATTTGCTTGACATTTCCACAATGTATCATGAACAGAAGAGGCCCAGACAGTAACTGGTTTTGACATTCTCATGTGTGGATCTGATTTTGATATGTCAGATGTGAAGTCTTTTCACTTTTAGGAATAATTTATGTATCTGCCTTGCCTTATGGGCGGTGCTGGGCAGAAGGTATCAACTTGTTTGTAAAATGGAGAAAATTTGGGAAAGGGTCGGCCTGAAAGCCCTCATTTCACATGACAAGGAGTAACCTAGAGCAGGACAAGGCCTGATCTCCACAGGGTTGAGGTGAAGAATGAGAAAGGAACAGGGCAAGATGGAGTCACTGATGACAATGACCTGTCACTTCTTGATGGAGTGATAAAGGAGGCATGGAGACTGTCAGTTTTCATATTTCACACCATGTTCTGTCAGAAGTTAAATGTCACAGATCACCAACACCATCAGAAGGTTTTCTTTTCTGGCTGTGAGGCAGAAGAGATGAGTACTGTTCCAGGGAAGTCCAAGAGGCAGCTGTGGACACTGAGTTCCCATTAGATTCGTGATCTGAGCGGCAGCATGGGGAAGCTCCTGCTGACAGAAAGGAGACGTTCATTAGAGTGGGCCCCTGCCACCTGCAGCCTACTCCACTTCCCATGGAACCTCTCCCACTTCACTGACTGTGCAACTCAGCTTCCAAGTGATTTTTTTTTCTTTTTTGATATATTGGTTTCAAACCTTTCTGCCATTATTAAGTCCAATGAAAGTGACATTGTGAAATATATTTAAAAAGAGACAGTGAATAAATTTTACATGTGAATGGTTGGCCAAATAGCTCTATTTCTGGTTCTGCTGATTTTTTATGTTACTTTTAATGTATAGTTGTGGGAGCTGTTAGTTTGTTTGTTCTTGTTGTTTTCTGAGACAAAGTTTTGCATTGCAGGCCAAGTTTGCTTGCAACTTCCCATGTCCCAAAGGCTCTGGCCTCAGCTTCTCAAGTGCTGTGATTACTAGTGTGTGAAACCAAAACCAGAGGATGTGACATTTTTATAAAACTGTTATTTTGAAATAATTATACCTACTCAAAAACAAAAAAGCAAAAGAAGACACAGAGCTCTGTATGAACTGATATTAGATTTAAAGTTTTAGATATTAGATTTAAAATAAGCATGCTTATAGGGAAATTTTTGAAATAATAGTAGAAAATTTGAGTCCTAGTGTCTTTGTTGTAGACTGCATATGTAAAACCCGACAGGATGATGCTGAGAAAGAGGTTCTAGTTTTTGTGTGACCAGGTGATTTTCGTTCCAAAAAACATAAACATTAGCATCGTATTTCCATATGCCCTGAAGTCTAGCTAAGTACATTGATCAAACTAGATTAGGTTTTTCCTTTTTTCTTTTCTTTTCGTCTTCTTTTCTTTTCTTTCCTTTTCCCTTTCCTCTTTCCCTTCCATTCCTCTTTCCTTTCCTATTCCCTTTCCTTCCCTTTCCCCTTTCCTTTCCCCTGCCCTTTCTCCTTTCCTCTCCTCTCTTCTCCCCCTCCTCTCCTCTCCCCTCTATTCCCCTCCCTTCCCCTCCTCTCCCTATCCCCTATCCTGTCTCCTCTCCTCTCCCCTCTCCTCCCTTCCCTTCTTGCTCTACTCTCCTCTCCTTCTTTTTTTTCCTTTCTTTGGACTGGCTGCTTGCTTTGACGCAATCTCACCATGCAGTCCATGCTGGTCTTGACTTGGTGAATCTTTTGCCTCAGCCTCTTTGGTGACAAATCACCTTTGTCTACTCTGATTTTGTCTTAAAGACTATAGGAAACCTGTAGCTACCAATGCATGGGGTTTGCCACAACTATGAGCTTTGGTACTATTGTTCAGGAAGCTTTTTATCTGGACACAGACCCATGCCACAATAACGACAGTAGTAATAATGATATCGTCTTCCTCCTCCTTACTTTGAGATTGGGCCTCTTCCTGCATCTTGGACTGCTTCAAACTCATCATGGAATCTCATCCTCCTTTGTCCACTTCCTAAGGGCTGGGATTCTAACAATATGCCCCATGTCCATCTGATATGATACCAGATTTAAAATAAGTTGTACTAATAGCATTTGGGCTAAAATATTTGATCATCACAATAAGCAAGGACCAGAGCCTTATAGGTCTTTAAATGGCTACCATTAGACATGAATTCCAGGGCCAAAAAGCCTACATTCTGAAAAGTTTCAAATGCTTCCTCCTCTAAGGAAGCTACATGCTACTGCTTGTCCTAGTGCTGAGGTAAAGGAAACTCAACTATAAATGCCCGAGAACAAAATAGGAAAACTGAGCTAAGAAATGTCTTTAGGGGCTGGAGAGATTGCTCAGAGGTTAGGAGCACTGTCTGCTCTTCCTGAGTTCCATTCCCAGCACCCACATGGTGGCTCACAACCATCTATAGAGAGATCTGGTGCCCTCTTGTGGCATGCCTGCATACACACAGACAGAACAGTGTATACACAATAATAAATAAATCCAAGAGAGAGAGAGAGAGAGAGAGAGAGAGAGAGAGAGAGAGAGAGAGAAATGTCTTTCCTAAGCACACCTTGGATGTCTTCCTACTGAGCAAAGTTGTGGAGCAGTGTCCTTACGGTCTCCCTGCTGTGCAAAGGCACAGGAGGACTTCCGGCAACTCCTTATTCTCTTAGGGTCAGTGAGGTGGCTTAGTGGCTAAAGAGCTTACAGTGCAAAAATGATAACCCGAGTTGAATCTCTGGAACAAGTAACGATGGAAGAACTGACCACAGAAAGTATTGCTCTTTTGTTGTGACATTAATAGCTTTAAAACATGAGAACTTCGCTAGAGCAATTGCAATGCCCAGGACCCACACTGGAGACAGATTATACGCTGCAGTTCCTGAGACTAAGATGTGATGGGCCTCTTCAGGTGCCAATGTCTTTCCTGTTCCTTGCCCCTGTAGTATTTAATGTTTTCACAGCAATGAAGATCCCAATAATGACTGGGTTAACGACTCTTCTGATGATAAATCTTTCCTCCTGGAAATTGAGAAGCAGCTGGAAACTGTCCTGTTGAGGTTGCGATTCTGATCTTGGAGGCATTGCTTTACATTTCTGTCTAGAGTTACATCTCATTTCATCCTGTCTGCTCTGCAGGTGCCAACACATGCTAGTGTCCAGGCTAATTCACTCGTGACTTCTATCTGTTGTTTATGATATCTAGTGAGTTAGCACAATCTGATTGTGGTTTCTGCACATCAGGGTCAACTGTACATGAAAGAGTTTGATTACAGAGATAAATCCTAATAAACCACAATAAATACATTCCTAACTCACTTTCTCTTTAAATACAGATGCCAGCAGCTACTCAACTGCATGTTGCATGGGCAGGGGAGAGTAAGATAGAAAGAATAAAATGGGGGTCCTAATTAATCGTGTGAAAACACCCTTGCAAATGTTTTCTGAATGAGTATGTTGGAAGTGTCATGGTAGTTGCACAGGCATGTGAGGTGTTCAGAAGCTTGTTTCATTCTGCTTTTGGTATCCGAGCAGAAGATAGTTACTGAACTGGCAGCACACTCTCCAAAGGTCAGTGTCGGGGGCTGGTAAGATGGCTATTTGGAAGATGGCTCAGTGGGGAAAGGCACTTGCTATGTAAGCATGAGGCCTGGAACTCCCATCCCAGCACCCGGTGGGACACATAGTCCAAGTCCTCTGCAGACTAACCTTACCTAGGACCAGGTGAGACCCCATGTGGCTCCTTACATCTTGGTAAAAGTGTTTCTTGTGTATCTTGGCTCTCATGCCTATCCCAATAGCGAGGAGTGCTACCACGGCTCCCAGGCTTCCCAGGATCTTCGTATTTGTATTTGTCGTATTCTGAATTGGGGTAGTAGGTGGAGGAGGGGTAGCAGGTATAACCTGGGTGATATTTGGTGCCTTTGACGTTGATCCTTTAAATAAAAAAAAGGCAGGAAAAGTCTGGATACAGTTAAAAACACACCTCCATCAGCACCTTCTCTCCCCAGGCAGCCTTTAGGGACTCATACAATAGCTGTTTTTACAAGGTTCTGAGTAGAGAGAGGGGAGGAGGAATTATCTGCATGATATCCTTGTGGAGTTTATTTAACTATCAAAGAAAGCAAGTGACTACTGAGCCATCAAACAATGATGAAATGAATGATGAAAAAATGGACATTAACTCAATAACTCATGGAGATGCTATCACACACACACACACACACACACACACACACACACACACACACCTCATCTGAACAGAGCTTTCTCCCCCTCTTCCCAGTTACCTGTAGGCTCCAAATTTTCTTCACAGTGCAACTTGGTCTCCCTAACCCAGCTTCTGCATTCGCCCTGTGAGGTCTTGTTTAAGAGGTCATTTACTTTCTTGATTTTCTCCGCCATCTCTTCTGTCCAGTTGGATCCAGAATGCATTTCAGACCCATGCATAGCATTTGAGTCAATATGGAATGTTTTGGGTCCACTGAGGCTCAAGTCCCAGGTTCTGTTGAAACGTCCATCTCCTTCATTCCAACAACATATCTTGGCCTGCAGAGTGAGGGGCTCTGTGCCCATTGGAAAGAGATCAGCCTCTGGCCTTGATGAACCTATCTGCCTACCCACCCTCCCTCCCCAGCCTCTGACCTTGCTCTACCCTCCACTTTGTCCTTTCTGCTGGACCTCTCATGTGGCCTACCAGTGATTCACTTTCTTTCTCCATGAAAGCAATTAATGTCCCTAACCTGCTACAAATCCTGTTCCTTCCTTCAGGGGCCATCTGATATGTTCTTTTACTTACTTTGTAGCAGTGGGGATTGAACCTATGGCCTCTTGCATGCCTGCCAAGCACTCTCCACTGAACTACATCCCCAGCCATATGTGGCCATTCAAAACTTACCTTTGGTTATTTTCTCCTCCTGCCTTACTTGATACAGCACATCTTTGAACAGGTAAACTTCACCGGTCAAAGTCTGATTGACTCTGTTTCTCAGATCATCAGTGGCATGACACTTCACAGTCCCTTCATTCAGTAGGACTTGGACTTCCTAATGCCATGGTCCAGACCCTGACCTGCCAACTGTGAAGACACAGCAAACAGCAGCAACCTATGTGAAAGAAACATGCAGTAAGGTTAGGGGTGTGGAGCAAGGGACTCAGAGACAGTCTCTGCCTGTGGCACCAAGAAAGTTTATCTGGAAGGGTGTCTTTAGAAGAGAGGGGAAAAGGCGAGTGGAGAGAGGAGAAAATCTGGACTGATTTGTAATTTCAGATCCTAGAACTGAACATCTTTGCTGGTTAGCGTTAACTGTAAGTTTGATACAGGCTAGAGGCACCTAAGAAGTGAGTCTCTCTTGAGGGACTGTTCTGACTGTCAGCGATGTAGGAACAGCCAATCTGCTGTGGGCATTACCATGCCCTGGGCAGGCTCTCTCTGGCTGGATGAGAAATAGAGCTATGCAGGAGCTAGTTATCCAGAGCAAGCACCATCCTGCAGGATTCCTGCTGGGCCTCTCCAGCTGTAAAGCAAGTTCCTTGTTCATAAGGCTGTGTGGAGTAGCAAGCAGGCTGCCTCTGAGCTCCTGTCCCGACTTCCCCAGTGGCAGACTGTGATATAGAAATAGAAGTCTAATACAGCAGTTTCTCCCTAAAGCTGCTTTTGTCCAGAGTGTTTTTATCACACAACAGAATGAAGCCAGAACAACCCACTGGCAGACTCCCAGGATGTAACTCGGAGTATGAGGAATGGGCCTCCTGGAGCTGCTCAGAGGATAGCACATACTACAAGACAAGGAAAATGCAGGATGTTAAGTCTGGTAGTAGGAGAGTGGTGATCTAAAATCTCAGGGACATGCATGTGCCAGAGTGGATGTAACAGCAAACATTTCCGGGGAGGCATGGTAAGTTCAGGCTGCTCTGTCCAGGGATGCTGGCATACCCTGTGGAGATGCAGATTCAGCAGGACCAGAGAGAAAGGCATCAGCATGTGAGAAGCTCAGAGGTGGTGCTGAAGGCTCAAGGATGGACTGGTGTTAGAAAACTATCTCTAACCTGGAATCTCAACAGTATGGCACAGAAAAGTTCTATCATGTAGAACAGTTAGGAGACAGTCACATCACGGCCATGGTCCACTGAGGAGTAAGGGACACACAGCCTGGGGCCTGACTGCTCAAGGGGGGTCATGGCTAACAGAAAATGTACCTTAAAAAGCTTCAGTTTCATGGGATGATGCCCTCTTTTGGCCTCCAAGGGTACCAGCACAGATGTAGTGTCCAACCCTCATATGCATAAAATAAATCTAAAAACCAATTAAAGCTGAAAGGTCTCAAAGACAGACCCAGATTGTCTTCCCAGGAAGCAGATCAGGTCCCAACAAGAAAGGACCAACCATCCCTGCCTCAGGCACAATCATTGTCTCTGTAGTGCTTCCTTACCGCCTGTCACTCAGGTGTGAACCCCTAGATGCCTCTGTGAAGGCCTGGTGTGGTGTTCTGAATGACCCTGTCCTCTGTAGAGTAAGATATTGGAATACTTGGTCCCCACTTGGTGGCAGCTGTGTGGATAGCTTTAGGAGGTATGGCCTGCTGCAGGAAGAATGTCACTGGAGCTGTGGTTATAGAACCCCATCCCATTTCTTTCTTCATCTCTGGACCTTGCTTGAGGTTTAACATGTGGGCTTTCAGCTGGGCATGGTGTCATAGGCTGGAATTCCAGCACTTGAGAGGCACAGGCATGTGGTTCTTTATGAGTCTGCGGCAAGCCTCTTCTACCTATTGAGTTCTAGGAAAGCCGGAATTATACTGTGAGACCTTGTTTCAAACACAAACCAAATCAAACCAAACTAAACAACTTGCTGCTCCAGCCACCGTGCCTGCCTCCTGCCGTGTTTCCCTGCTGGGAGGTGATGGACTCGTGTCCCTGTGAAACTACCAGGTTCCCCACATCCTCCTTCTGTGGTTCCCCAAATCCTCCTTCTGTATGTTACCATGGGCATCGTCGTGTTTTATCACAGCAATAGAAAAGCAAGAATTGTGAAATATTGTATAAATACTGCAGTGTTTGCACTGCTCCTTCTCTGTTACTCCTGCTCGCCTCTGCTCTTGTAGGATGGTATCATCCAGGGAGAAGCCATCAGTGAAGAGCATGGCTGGACCTGCCTCTAGGACCCTATGACCAAGGCAATTTGTCAGCCTGATGTGGTCAGTGCTAGGAAATGGCCCTGGGGGGAGATCATGGCAGTTCCTAATTGGAGAATCACCTTGCTTGGGCAGAAGCCAGCCAGACACACCTGCAGTAGGGAAAATGCACTTCATTTCACAGTGGCTCCTGGCATGGCACTGGGTTCTGGGACAGAGAGGCCTCAGGTCTTGGGCTATCAGAAGGTGCATCAGTCCTCAGGGAGACACCATGAGGTGAGCTCCTTTCCTCCAGATTACAAAGTGGACAGTCACAGTCAGAGATGATATGCAGAAGTGAGACATTGCTCCAGGGACATCACAAGTCCCTGTGTGTTGAGAGCTGCATAGCAGGGAGACATAGCTTCCCTCCCTACCCTGGGAGGGGGCTTCTCCTCTTCTCTAGGTGGTTGTGGAAATCTTATCTCATCTAGAGGAAGTGAATGGTCAGTTCTCAAGGAAGCTACCACCTCTCCCTCAGCAAAGACCACAGGCTTCAAGGAGTGTCCTCTGTGTTCAAAGGAATCCACTGAACATCAATGGAGAGATCAACAGTCCTTAAGTTCAGGGCTTCCTGCTGTCATTTCTAGCTGACCCAGAAGTCACAGGCAGCAGAGAACCAGTGCTGTCTGGGAAACATGCAGCTTTCACAGGACTTTTGAAGACACTCTGGGGGGATGGGCACCAATCCTGGTACATGGAGATTCCCTAATCTGGCTTAGAGGACACATCTGCTGTCTCATTCATCAGCTTGTGACCTTCTGCTGCTGTCCCACCAAATGCAGAATTGAGTATTTGATGCAGACAGAGATACAGTGAGGCTTCCCCGACTGAATAAAAATGAGTGCCTGCATTTACAGAACAGCAGAACCCTCTCCTGTCTAAAGAACACCACTATCTGGTGCCATCTCCCCAGGAGGCAGACCACATGGGCCTGGGAGCAAGGGCAGCAGCTTCCATAGCTCCCCACCCAGTCCCTTTGCCAGGGTCCTCCCTAGAAGACAAGGTGCTCCAGCCCTGAGTAGCTGCGGAGTTTTCATGCATGGGCACAGATTGTGATCTCCTGGAGTAGTGGCTAAAAGACATTTCAAGGGAGGGAAAGTGTAGGCTAGGTGGGAAGGGAGGGGAGCAGAGGAGGCTGGTGGTTAAAAGTCCTGTTGAAGCTGAGCCTGGCCCAAAGCTGTAATCCACTACCTGGTAGACCAAGGGAGAGAAGGGGTTGTTGCAAGTTCCACAGTGTGAAATCCTGCTTAAAACGAAACAACCATAGAAAGAATAAAGACCAAGGGAAAAAAGAGAACTTGGGCGGTTGTGGCTGCCTTGTCCCTGGAAGCATCTACTGTGGGAAAGTTCCAGGGCAAAGAGGTTCCTGACTGGAGGAGGGCTGTGAGGAATCTTCAGGGAAGGCAGTCTTCAGAGCATATGCTTAGACCCAGGGGAGCCCTCCTGGCGGGGTCTTGCACTGGGATCCCTGGGGTTTAGGCTTCCTTCAGGCACTCCTTTTGGCACCTGAGCTCTTCATTTCTAAATTTAGCCTTGGCCCGACCTCCAGCCTGGTTTTAGGCTTCCTACAGACTCCAGGCACTCCTTTCTGCTCCCGAGCTCGCCACTCCTTTCCACTCTGGAGCTTTCCACTCCTTTCTGCTCCGGAGCTCGCCCCTCCTTTACCTTGGCCTGCCCTCCCTCCAGCCATACTTTCCGCTAACTTCTTCAAAGGCGAGTCTGGGCACCCTGGTGCCTTGGTGAGGAAGGGGCGAAGGAGAAGCCAGGGGCTTCCTGGAAGCTCAGGACTGAGAACCCCTGACTTAGCCGGGTCTGTCGCCCCCCACGCCCCGCCGCACCCCGTGTAGACTCGGAACTCACCGGCTGACAGCCTGGTCATCAGGTAGCTCAGCAGAACTAAAAGGCTCAGATTCTGGGGACGACTGAGCGCCTGGATGGTGGTGGCTGTGGTGGCTGGCTTGTCCATGTTCCTCCTGGAGAGCTGCCCCCGACGGGCGTGAGGAGCTGCGGGGAGTCAGTCCTCGGCCGCGCCCCGTGGAGGACACGGGACGAGAACCGAGGTCCAGGCACCTGGGCGAGAATTAAGGTTCAGGGCGCTGCAGGAAGGGAGATCCTAGTCCACTTTTCCTACCTCTCTTCGGAGATCGCAGGGAGTGCTGTGGACTGGATCCCTCCTCCAGGCTAACTGCATCCTCTTACCCCCACCCATGCCCCAGGCGCCACCTCCCTCCCACTCTCGCCACGGGGTCCCTCCATCAGGTTGACTCACATTTGGGCCCAGGATGCCTGGGCAAGAAGATGCTGTCCCAGGCACTCCACACCAGGTAGTCACTTCTTCATCTCACTCACTAGCAGCTGTGCCCTCAGTGTGTGTGTGTGGCCACCAGCCAGCTCTCCCTCACTGTCTGCTTCCTCTAGCCCAAGTTTCTCCCCCACCCCAGACTCATTTGAGTCATTGTTTCCCTTTTTAGCCTTTTCCTATGCTGAGCTGGCTTTCTATGTAAACCAGGCCGGCCAGCTCAATGATTCACCACCTCCATTTCCCAAGGGCATGTGCAAACATCCCTGGCCAGAGAGGTACATTTGCCCGTGGGCACAAACATGAGTGTTTACAATATAGTTAGAAACTGTATTTTATAGGAAAGGGGCAGTTTTTCCTCCAGGGTCTAGGATCTCTCCAGTGCTCCTGTCCCCTTGATCAGAGAGATGAGAACAGAGCTCAGACTTCAGCCAGCATGCATTCTGTGAAGAAGAGGGAGGGCATCACAGGAAGCATCCTCAGCTCTGCCAAAGGAAGCTGCAGCTTGGGAAAGAGCTGGCCTCATTCTAGCTGGGAATTAAGGAGAGCCCTGAAGCTGCACCCAAAGGTCCACCAGCCAGCCCTCCACACCTCAGACTGCTCTGGGCTGTTGTGCTCACTCCCTCAGGAATGCTTCTGCAGTGGGGGCTAGGAGGGAGTCTCCTAAGACTCTGACTGTGCAGAAACCTTAAAGATAGGGAGAGCAGTAGGTCAATGCCTATATCCTTTCCCTCTAAACAGTAAAGGTCAGAACTGCACATTTGCTTGGTCCAGGTGTGCACAGGATGAGCTGAGAGGATGTGGTCAGACGTGAAAATGTTGGGAGACACAAGTACATGTGGTAAACCCATCCCGAATATTAATTAAGGCAAACACAAGAGTAATCATGGTCTTTACTGTGTGCTTTTTGTCCTAGGGTTGGTGTGAGAGTGAGGGTTGCTTACCTGAAGGATGTGAGGATCTTAGTGTGTGAGAGGCTCAGGCATGCCTAGTAAGGAGTGCCCAGGTGGTTTCCTGGGTGCTGAGAACCTCAATGTGCTAATTTCATTTTACAGGCCTCTTAACACAAACCAGTGGTGTAAACAGGAGACCCTCCATTGAGCTTGGAGCTAGGCAGTCTGGGATAGAAGACGCTGAGGAAGAAATAAGAGAGACCTTGCATGAGACAAGGCAATAACACACTCTTGAAAGTTGTCCTCTGACTTGTACTCACGCTGTGGCATGCATGTGCCTGCACACACACACACACACACACACACACACACACACACACACACCACAGACATAAGTCTAAGAAAAAGATGGAGGCGTGGTGGTCTGAATGAGAATGGCCCCCAAGAATCGTGTGGTTGAATGCTGGGTTCCCAGCTATTGGAAATAGTTGGGAAAGATTGGGTGGTGTGGCCTTGTTAGAGGAGGTGTGGCCTTGTTGAAGTTGGTGTGGCCTGTGGGAGGAGGTATGTCATTGGTGGAGGGCTTTGAGGTTTCAAAACCCACTAGAGGCCCAATCTCACTGGCTCTCTTCAGAGGGAAGCTCTCCAGTTTTGCTCCTGCACCATGCCTGCTGCTACAACACTCCCCACCATCATAACCGTGGGCTAACTCTCGGGAACTGTGCACAAGCCTCCAAATAAAGATTTCATTTCATGAGTTGCCTTGGTCATGGTGTTTCATCCCAGGAACAGAGCAGTAACTAAGGCAGGAGCAGATTTCCAACACTGATCTTAGCCTCCACACATGCACAGACACGTTTACACATATGTAAACATGTTTATACAAACATACATGACACACACACACACATTGACCCCACACACATACACACACACACAAACACACCGAGGAAAAAAGTACAAATGATCAATTAATTTTTTTTTTCAATGCAGTTTATTCATGAACCTTGAACAATCATCTGACCCTGGGTTAAGCCAGCCCACTTTAAATAGCCTCTGGGTAGCCAACCTCAGCATGCCACGTGGGCAATGCAGATAGGTCCACATACATGGAAGCAAGCCAGATCCTCAGCCTTAGCCAAATGTGCAGTTGTTTGTGACAGAGAGCACTCACCATCGGGAAGGTGGAAGGCAGAAACCAGCTCCATCTTTCAGGCACGGCATTACGCAGCTCTCTACAGTTCCCCCTTTTTGTTTTGGATGCATCAGGCAAGAGTAGAGGTTTCATCTCTGATATTAGAAATAAATTGGGACTTTGTACTGATGTTCATTTAGGTGTCATCCACCCAAAGAGCATCAGACCCGTCTGATACCTTTTTCTCAGAGGCGGGACCTGGGGCATCAACCCGCATGCAATCAGACATGCTCTTCTCTGGGTCCAAAGCGGCTGACCCTGAGTGCAGTGCTTAGCCTCGCATCCTGAGCATAACATTTTAGCTTTTTATGGTAGCCAACCATGCTTGGGGCGAATGTCCTGCTTCAATGGCTGTAAAGGCCTGAATGGTCATGGCTGCATTACGCTGTTGTGAGACTCTAATCTTTCATATATACCGCAGCCAAACCAAGGTGACCAACACCAGAAGGCCTGCTAACGCTCCCATACCCACCCATTCCTTCAGATGATTCATGGCTGCAGCAATCCATGATGATAATCCTGTGGCTAGTCCTGCGTCCACTCTGGTAGAATTTACCATGACAATGGCCACTCTCAGCTGCTCCATCGTAGTATCGAATTCTCCAGTCCAATTACCTAAAATATAGCTAGACAATTGTTTAGACAGATTTGCAGCACAGGGAAAATTCTCATGTTGTATGCTAGTGACTCAAAGTCCAGCATACTTTCATTGACAGCCAAGTTGAGCGATTTGTCATAGGGTATCAATTTGCTCCTGTACGAGGTCAATCCTCTGATTGAACACCATCAAACCTCCTTTTAGTTGAGCATTAATTCCTTTTTGTACATCTAAGGCATGAGCTACATTGGCTAAAAGGTTATTCAGGGTCTGAGCAGTCTGCACAGTATGACTCCTGGCTAATGCTGCGGTGGTAGCTCCAACAGCCGCCAATGAGATGGCAGTAACAATGGCGGCTGTAATTCCAAGATCCCTTTTCTGTCTGAAGAGAGTCATAGCGTGAGGGTCATCAACGGGCACAGGCACCCAGCGAGGTATGCGAGTAACCAGCTAGTAAATTTACTAGCATTACAGCATTGGGCAAAAAAGCAAGTATCATTACCACAATTACTTGGCTCTATCTGGCTAATAATGAATAAAAATGGGGGATATAAACAAACAGGTGTGGGCTTATAGGAAATATTATGAGAAGCCTTAACCCCCTCGTTGGAACATCCTGCATCAGTTCTAGAACTAGCAGTGGTGGTGTCCGAGGTCTGAGTAGGTTCAGGAGACCATTGCCCCCATGGGCGAGACATGCTCCATGTAAATTGACTAACTCCATGTTTTCCTCCACTTTTGAAAGTTATTTAAGGTTCTTAAATTATTTCCCCCCCTTTTTTTTAAATTTTTCATCAACTACACTTTATTCATTCTGCATCCCCCCATAAGCCCCTCCCTTTCCTCCCAATCCCACCCTCCCTCCTCCCTCTGCATGCATGCCACTCCCCAAGTCCACTGATAGGGGAGGTTCTCCTCTCCTTTCTGATCTTAGTCCATCAGTTCACATCAAAAGTGGCTGCATTGTCCTCTACTATGGCCTGGTAAGGCTGCTCCCCCTCAAGAGGAGGTGACTAAAGAGCAGGCCAGTCAGTTCATGTCAGAGGCAGTCCCTCTTCACATTACTATGTAACCCAATTGGACTCTGAACTGCCCTGGGCTACGTCTGTTCAGGGGTTCTGGGTTATCTCTATGAATAGTCCTTGGTTGGAGTATGAGTCTCTGGCAAGTTCCCTGTGTTCAAATTTTCTCGTTCTGTTGCTCTCCTTGTGGAGACCCTGTCTTCTCCAGCTCTTACTATTTCCCAGTTCTTACATAAAATTCCATTCACTCTGCCCAACAGTTGCCCATCAGGCTTAGCATCTGCTTTGATAGTCTGTAGGGCAGAGGCTTTCAGAGGCACTCTATGGTAGGTTCCTAGGTTGTTTCCTGTTTTCTTCTTCTTCTGATGTCCATCCTCTTTGCCTTTCCGGATGGGGATTGGACATTTTAGTTAGGGTCCTCTCTCTTGCTTAGTTTCTTTAGATGCACAGGTTTTAGTGGGTTTGTCCTATGTTGTATGTCTATATAAGTGAGTATATACCATGTGTGTCTCTTGCTTCTGGGACAACTCACTCAGGATGATCCTTTCCAGATCCCACCATTTACCTGCAAATTTCATGATTTCCTTATTTTTCATTGCTGAATAATATTCCATTGTGTAGATGTACCACATTTTCTGCATCCATTCTTCAGTTGAGGGGCATCTGGTTTGCTTCCAGCTTCTGGCTATTACAAATAAAGCTGCTACAAACATGGTTGAGCAAATTTTCTTTTTGTGTGCTTGAGCCTCTTTTGGATATATGCCTAGGAGTGGTATGGCTGGATCTTGGGGAAGCACTATTCCTAGTTGCCTGAGAAAACGCCAGATTGATTTCCAGAATGGTTGTACCAGTTTACATTCCCACCAGCAGTGGAGAAGGGTTCCTCTTTCTCCACAACCTCTCCAGCATGTGTTGTCACTTGAGTTTTTGATCTTGGCCATTCTCATGAGTGTAAGGTGAAATCTCAGGGTTGTTTTGATTTGCATTTCCCTAATGGCTAATGAGGTTGAGCATTTCTTTAAGTGCTTCTCTGCCATTCGGTATTCCTCTACAGAGAATTCTCTATTTAGCTCTGTTCCCCATTTTTTAAGTGGGTTACTTGGTTTGCTGCTTTTCAGCTTCTTTAATTCTTTATATATACTTGATATGAGTCCTCTGTCAGATAAAGGGTTGGTGAAGATTCTTTCCCAATCTGTAGGCAGTCGCTTTGTTATGATGATGGTGGCCTTTGCTTTGCAGAAGCTTTTCAGTTTCATGAGGTCCCAATTATTGATTGTTGCTCTTAGAGCCTGTGCTGTTGGAGTTCTGTTCAGGAAGTTTTCCCCTGTACCAATGAGTTCTAGGGTATTCCCCACTTTTATTTCAAGCCGATTTAATGTGTCTGGTTTTATGTTGAGGTCTTTGATCCACTTTTACTTCAGTTTTGTGCAGGGTGATAAGTATGGATCTATTTTCATTTTTCTACATGTAGACATCCAGTTGGACCAGCACCATTTGTTGAAGATGCTATCTTTTTTCCATTGTATGGTTTTGGCGTCTTTGTCAAATATCAGGTGTCCATAAGTGTGTGGGTTTATTTCTGGGTCCTCTGTTCGGTTCCATTGATCCACCATTCTGTTTCTATGCCAGTACCATGCAGTTTTTAAAACTGTTGCTCTATAGTACAACTTAAGGTCAGGGATGGAGATACCTCCAGAAGATCTTTTATTGTAGAGGATTGTTTTAGCAATTCTGGGTTTCTTGTTATTCCATATGAAGTTGAGAATTTTTCTTTCCAGGTCTGTAAGGAATTGTGTTGGTAATTTGATGGGCATTGCATTGAATCTGTAGATTGCTTTTGGTAAGATGGCCATTTTTACTATGTTAATCCTACCAAGCCATGAGCATGGGAGATCTTTCCATCTTCTCATATCTTCTAGTTCTTTCTTCAGAGATTTGAAATTTTTTTCATACAAGTCTTTGACTTCCTTGGTTAGGGTTACACCAAGGTACTTTATGTCATTTGTGGCTGTTGTGAAGGGTGTTGTTTCCCTAATTTCTTTCTCAGCCCTTTTGTCTTTTGTATACAGGAGGGCTACTGATTTTTTTGAGTTAATTTTGTATCTGGCCACTTTGCTGAAGGTGTTTATCAGCTGTAGGAGTTCCCTGGTAGAGTTTTTGGGGTCACTCACATATACTATCATATCATCTGCAAATAGTGATAATTTGACTTCTTCCTTTCCAATTTCTATCCCCTTGATCTCCTTCAACTGTCTTATTGCTCTAGCAAGGACTTCCAGAACCATGTTGAAGAGATATGGAGAGAGTGGGCAGCCTTGTCTTGTCCCTGATTTCAGTGGGATTGCTTTAAGTTTCTCTCCGTTCAGTTTGATGTTGGCTATAGGTTTGCTGTATATCACCTTTACTATGTTTAGATATGTGCCTTGTATTCCTGATCTCTCCAATACTTTAAACATGAATGGATGTTGGATTTTGTCAAAGGCTTTTTCAGCATCTAGGGAGATTATCATGTGGTTTTTTTCTTTCAATTTGTTAATATGGTGGATCACATTGATGGATATCTGTATATTGAACCATCCCTGCATACCTGGGATGAAGCCTACTTGGTCATGGTGGATGATATCTTTGATGTGTTCTTGTATTCGGTTTGCGAGTATTTTGTTGAGTATTTTTGCATCAATGTTCATAAGGGAGATTGGCCTGAAATTCTCTTTCTTTGTTGAGTCTTTGTGAGGTTTAGGTACCAAGGTGACTGTGGCTTCATAGAATGAGTTTGGTAATGTTCCTTCTGTTTCTATTTTGTGGAATAGTTTGAAGAGAATTGGTGTTAGCTCTTCTTTGAATGTCTGGTAGAATTCTGCGCTGAAACCATCAGGTCCTGGGCTTTTTTTGGATGGGAGATTTTCGATGACTGCTTCTATTTCCTTGGGGGATATAGGACTATTTAATTGATTTACCTGGTCCTGATTTAGCTTTGGTAAGTAGAATCGATCAAGAAAATTGTCCATTTCATTTAAATTTTCAAATTTTGTTCCGTATAGACTTTTGAAGTAAGTCCTAATGATTGCTTGGATTTCCTCAGTGTCTGTAGTTATATCCCTCTTTTCATTTCTGATTTTGTTGATTTGGATGGTGTCTCACTGCCTTTTAGTTAGCTTGGCTAAGGGTTTGTCTATCTTGTTGATTTTCTCAAAGAACCAGCTCTTGGTTTCATTGATTCTTTGAATTGTTTTATTTGTTTCTAATTGATTGATTTCAGCCCTGAGTTTGATTATTTCCAGCCGTCTGCTCCTTCTTGGTTTGTCTGCTTCTTCTTTTTCTAGGGTTTTTAAGTGAGCCATTAAGTTCTTGAATGCGCTGTCTCAAATTTCTTCTTGAAGGCACTTAGTGCTATGAACTTTCCTCTTAGCACTGCTTTCATTGTGTCCCACAAGTTTGGGTATGTTGTGTCTTCATTTTCATTGAGTTCTAGGAAGGTTTTAATTTCTTTCTTTATTTCTTCCCTGACCCAGCTGTCTTTTAGTAGCAAGTTGTTCAGTTTCCATGTATGTGTAGGCTTTTTGCTATTTCTGTTGTTACTGAGGTCCAGCTTTATTCCATGGTGATCCGACAGGATACAAGGGATTATTTCAATCTTCCTGTATTTGTTGAGGCTTGCTTTGTGACCAACTATGTGGTCTATTTTGGAGAAGGTTCCATGAGGTGCTGAGAAGAAGGTAAATTCTTTTGTGTTTGGGTGTAAGGTTCTGTAAATGTCTGTTAGGTCCATTTGATTCATGACCTCTGTTAGAGATATTGTTTCTTTGTTTAATTTCTGTTTTGTTGACCTGTCCTTTGTTGAGAGTGGGGTGTTGAAGTCTCCCACTATTAGTGTGTGGGGATCTATATGTGGTTTAAGTTTTATCAATGTTTCTTTCACAAATGTGGGTGCCTTTGTATTTGGGGCATAGATGTTCAGGATTGTGATGTCTTCCTGGTGGAATTTTCCCTTGATGAGTATGAAGTGTCCTTCCCCATCTCTTTTGATTAATTTTGGTTGAAAGATTATTTTATCAGATATTAAAATGGCTACTCGTGCTTGCTTCTTGGGTCCATTTGCTTGAAAAGCCGTCTTCCATCCCTTTACCCTCAGGTAATGTCTATCTTTGTGACTTAGGTGTGTTTCTTGTATACAACAGATTGCTGGGTTTTGTTTACGCATCCATTCTGTTAGTCTGTGTCTTTTTATTGGAGAATTAAGTCCATTGCTATTGAGAGAGATTAATGACCAGTGGCTGTTAAATCCTTTGACTTTGATGTTGGCTGTGGTCATACGGTTGTGTGCTTGGTTGCTTTTTGTTTTACTGAAGTGAGGTTATTTATTTCCTGTGTTTTCTTGAATGTAGCTAGCTTTCTTGGGTTGTATTTTCCCTTCCAGTGTCTTCTGTAATGCTGGATTTGTTTGTAGGTATTGTTGAAATTTGTTTTTGTCATTGAATATCTTGTTTTCTCCGTCTATGAGGACTGAGAGTTTTGCAGGGTATAGTAGCCTGGGCTGACATCTGTGTTCTCTTATTGTCTGCATGATATCTGTCCAGGCCCTTCTGGCTTTCATAGTCTCTGTTGAAAAGTCAGGTGTGATTCTAATGGGTTTGCCACTATATGTTACTTGGCCTTTTTCTCTTGCAGCTTTTAGTATTTTTTCTTTGTTCTGTATACTTACAGTTTTGATTATTATGTGGCGGGAGGATTTTCTTTTCTGGTCTAATTTATTGGGTGTTCTATAGGCCTCTTGTATTTTTATTGGCCTCTCCTTTAAGTTGGGGAAATTTTCTTCAATGATTTTGTTGAAAATATTTTCTGGGCCTTGGTGCAGGGAATCTTCTTTTTCCTCTATTCCTATTATTCTTAGGTCTTGTCTTTTTATGTTGTCTTGAATTTCTTGGATGGTCTGTGTCAGGAATTTTTTAGATTTATCATTTTCTTTGACAGATACATCTATTTCTTCCATTGTATCTTCCACACCTGAGATTCTTTCTTCCATTTCTTGTAGCCTATTGGTTATGCTAACCTCTGTAGTTCCTGCTTTCTTCCCTAAGTTCTTTCTCTCCACAATTTCTTCCGTTTGTGTTTTTTTTTTTTTTAATTTTTCCAATTCTATCTTCAGGTCTTGAGCTATTTTGTTGGTTTCCTTCCCCTGTCTGACTGTATTTTCATGTTTTTCCGTCAATTCCTTCAGCTGTTTGTTTGAACAATCCACTGTTTCTTTTATTTCATTCAGTGATTTAAGCATTTCCTCTCTAAAGGCCACATACTTTTTGGCTTCAGCTTCTTCTATTTCTTTTCGTATTTTATTTGTTTCCTCTGTTATCATCTTCTTGAGCATAGATGTTAGGTCGTCTCCTTGAATTTCATTTATGCTGGGGTGTCTAGGGCTATTTGCCCCTGGATAACTGGGTTCTGGAGATGCCATAATGCTCTGGCTTTTGTTGGTTGAACTTTTACGCTGTCCTCTACCCATTGGGCTATCTTAGTTGTTTGAATTTAGTTTCTGGTTGTTCCTGGACTCTTGTAGTGGAGAGAATCCCTTTGGCAGGAAGATGTTTTTTCCTGAAGGAAGTCTTCCCAGCTTTTTGGGTATAGTCCCTGGATGTCTGCTGTTTTTCAGGAGTTGCTACAGCTCACCTCAGGCCTAGAGACCTGGGTGGTAACTGTGGTCCTGATTAGTCAAGAGGGCTCTCCTCTCACCAGGAGAAGTCCTGGGGGAAGCAGCCCTCCTTCTGGGTTTCTTGCTGTAAATTTAGTGATCAGCTGCGGTAATCTGTGGCGGGTGAGTACTGCTCTGGTGTCTTGGGGCACTCAGTTCTGTCTGTTTACAATCTGCAGTCTGCTAGACTTTCGCTAGGTGACCCCAGCAGCATGATTTCTTCCTTCTCTGTGGGGTCCTCTCCGGACAGGGGTTCCAAGGGCCTGTTGTACTGGGGCGCACAGCTTGTCTGTACCGCTGAGCTGAGCACAAAGCAGGAGCTCTGCTGTGATGGCGGCAGAGACTTTCCGGGGAGAGACTGGGTGACCTGCGATCAGACCCGCAACCCTGCTTCCCCGTGGGGTCCCCCCGCGACTGGGACTCCCAGTCTCAGGTACCCTTGTGCCCACAGATCAGCCTAGGAAAGTGGCTGGGACCCGCCCGCTTGCGGCTCCAGCCTGGAGACCCAAAGCCCGCGTTACCCGGGATTTCTTCTGGGTTCTTGCTGGGTAGCCATGAGTAGACCAGACCGATTCCCCCACCGTGGGAGCCTCCCCTCACCTGGGAAACACGATCGATGTAGTTTCAGGGCCCCGAGTTCAGTCTCCTGGTCTCTGCACGGAAAGTGCTGTCCTGCTGCTCCGATCAATTAATTTTTAAACAGGATTTAACATCCTTTGCAGTAAGAAAAATGCAAAATCAATCCACTTTGACATTTCTTCTCACACTAGTCAGGAGGGCTGTCCCGGATGGATGAGGGCTGAAGTGCTGGTTCCTGGATTAAGAGCACTGGCTGCTCATCCAGAATCACAGGGTTGGAATCCAACAAGGCAGCTTGTGACCACCTGTGCTCCAGTGCAGCGAATCCCATGTTCTCTGCTCGCCTCTGAGGGCATTGCGTGCGTGCGGTATGTAGAATACATACAAGCAAAGTACACATACAAACAAGAATGGAAAATAATAAGATAATTAAAAATCAATCACCCCAAATAAATGACTGCTGGCAGGGTGTGTTGATAGAGGAAGCCATACACACTGCTGGTTGGAGTGTCACCTGGTGCAGCCATGACAAAATCGATGTGGAGACATCCGGAAAAGTTCCCATATGATCCAGCTAACCCAAAACTCGTGGACCTAGAGCCAAAGAACTCTACATCCTATTACAGAGATCTACTTGCATGGCCATGTTTGCTGGAGCTATTTTAATCACAGTCGGGATGTAATGAGCTGCTCATCAAAAGATGAAAATGTGGTACATTTACACAGTGGAAGCTTATTCACCCATAAGGAGGAATGTAATTTGGGTGGAAATAGGTAGAACTGACAAATATTATATTAAACGGGATAAAACAAGTTCAGACAAATAATGCACATTTTCTATCATTTGTGGATCCCAGCTTCTAAAGGTTAAATATAGTTATTTAAGGAGGAGTAAGTGTGGGGAAAACCCAGGGAACACAGGGAGGCCCAGGAGGCGGGAGAGAGAATATAAGTAGGAGATGAAGGTGGATATAGAAATAATAGACGGACATTCTGTATCTCTCACATAGAGGTGATGTATCGATTACAAAAGTACCTTTTTTGACATCGAAGTCTGATCATTTAATTGTTACTCTTCGAGACTCACTTTTTCCTGGACTCAGAAGTAGAAGCTCTCCATGAGGACAGCCTACTTTGCTTAACAATCAGTTCCTAGCATGTTTCTTTGGCTTCTTTTTTTTTCTTGATCACAAGAGAATATTAGCATATTGCTAGGCTTCCTTATGTTTCTTAGTGACTTGTTTGCTTCCTGTTTGAGGTGCAGAGCATGCTGAATCTTGGGTGCTTTGGTCCTGGGCTTCTTACCTTCTTTGCAAAGGGTATTCTGACAGCATATTGGAGGACATCGTTTTTAGAGAGATGGAAAATCTTGGAGGTTCTCCTAGCTCTTCTGAGGCACAGTAGTATCTGTGAGTTCAGGAATATCCTTCTTTGCAGAGTTTTCCTTTACACTAACCCAGTTAAGGTCACTCATGTTGGCATCTTCAGTGCATCCACGCACAGACTGTGGTTCCTCTCCTCAGTTCTGCTTGTTCTATAACTCGAATGCCCCGTACTCAACAGCAGATGCCCCTGCACTGGGTCAAAATGTCCTGCTGATGGGAAACCTTGTTTGTTGTTACCAGCATCAATTGCCATACAAAACCCTCCCACTCCTCACCCAGAGCTGCAGCTACTTCTGTGCCCAGAGCTTCTAAAGTACAGAGCTTGTGTTCATCCCCAGGTCAGTGAGTTTCTGACAGCCTGTGGCTGGGAGGCGATGGTAAGCTTCATCTTGGCACAGCTCCCTCCCAGGAGGCATCATGGAAAGACAGTGGAGTAAGCATTCCTAACACACTTCACTCCCAGTCGAATTCCCTCAGGGAGTTGCTGCTTCCTACTCACCACTTGGTTTTTTATGTGACCTGGTTCTCTGTAAGGAGAAAAATCCCACTAGTTAACACCTAGAGAAACAGTGCATGGAGTTAAGACAGGGCTAAAGCTCTGACCACACAAAGGAAAGAAGAACATGAAATGTTCACAGTCCATTCTGGATCTGGTCCAGAATGAAAAGTGCAGGAGAGAAATGACAGTGATAAGAAGGAGGCTGACAGAAAGGGAGCCTTGCTGTGCCAGATGAAGTCTCCCTGCTTTCTCTGGAAAGTTGTCAGCCTACAGCAAGGAAACAGGTCTTTTGAATGTTCTGGGGACAGCCTTGGTCGGTTCTCCTGGGTGACCTGGACAGTCATCTCCACCCAAGCCGCCCTCCCTGGGGGTCATCATTCCCCTCCCCCATCACTCCTGAACTATACATCCTGGAGGATCTCCTGTCTTCCTCCCTCCTTTCCCGTGTTCCATGGTCAGCCCCAGGCCTGCTGCAGAGCATGGAAGTTCAGAACAATGTAACTGACAAGCTCTGCTCCCTGAAGAAGGGCCTGAGTTAAAGGATCTAGGAGGAGCCTGTGCACTGGGGGGCCTTGGTCCTGGGTCCCCGGCCATTGTGTGGGACTCCAGACATCTTTCTTTCTCCCAGCTTCTTTCTCAGCCCCTCAACATCTGTGAGTGGGGTTCACAGCTGTGGGTACACCCCCTTGTCCTTTCTTGATCAGTGCAGCTGGGCACAATAGATTCCGTTAGCAGCTCATTCCTACCTGCCTCCAGTGACAAGACTGTTCTGTTCAGGGGATGCTATGACAGCTGTGAAGGTAGGTCTGCAGGAGGCTGGATGCCATGGGCATTGCTACATGACTGAGGTCGATTCTCTAGGGTCCCCAGACCTCTGTCCTGCTTCTAACATCATTCTGTGAAGATACTCCTCTATGATTGTCAGTTAATGGCTATGACTGAAGCCATGTGTACTGAGAATGCGGCTTCAGTGTTAGGTCAGGAACAGTCTTCTGAGTCCATAGCCCTGTGATATGACATTGGCTTCTCTCGTTTTTGTCTATGAGAAGGATTCTTCTGAGCTCTACACATTAAGTAGAGCTCTCATGCCTGGGCCAACCAAATGGTTATTTTCTTTTTTCTGATCTTGCTGTCTCTACTTTGTGCATCATGGGACCCCTCTCATCAGGAACCTGCTGCTTCAGGCACGTGCTGTGAGCCCTCTCTTTCCTAGTGGTTTGTGGTCTTTCTCCTGTATGAAGGCTGAGCATGCCCAGGGCACTGCTAGCAGGTGACCTGAAGTATGATTCTCTGATCTCATTTCTATGTAAGATGTGTGAGTGACGACACCTGGAGTACTCCAGGCCTTCACTGTTGGCTCCTCAGTCCACACCCATCTGACCCTGAAACTCTCCAAATACTACCCTCAGAACAAGCCATTTGGAAGGACCCTCCTTGGGTGTCAAGCAGAAGGATACAAATGACGATTATCAGCAGGGCACTGGGTTGAGCTTGATGGTGGTGGATGAAGGCTGAGCATGCCTGGGGAAGTGGTTGGAGGGGGTAAAAGTAAAACATAGGTCGACTAGACCCAAAATCTAACTGATCGCAGCTCTTGGGCCTCAGGCAATCCAGCACGGGAGACCAGGCTATTGATATAACCTTATCTTCTCTGCTGGTAGAAGAGGAAGTGACCTCAGAGCTTGGTGGCAAGGAAGGGTTTCAGGAAATGATATATGAGGGGGTTTCAAAAAATTTCCAGGAAGAGGGCAGGTGGGATAAAAAAGAACAGTGACTCTAGAGTGAGAAAACAGCCAAGAAATAAAAGGATGCTCAGTGGGGGCAGTGAGACCCACAGTGAATGAACAATGTAACACAATGCATGAGAGGGGAGGGCATGGGAAAGAAAATGAATGATGGGGAGAAAGGTCAGTAAGCCACAATGGACTCATGGTGGAAGGATCAATCATACACATGCAGATACAAACAAAATACACAGTACAGGCACAGACACACACAGAGACACGTGCAGACACATGAACACACTGCACACTCATGAACACACACTTCAGATGGGCGCAGCTACCCCTTCCTCATTCTCTTCATAATTAGTACCTGTCAGCTCTCCAGACTTGTGTCCAGTCTGAACTGCAGTCCTCACGCCAGCTCCTGCAGTCCCTAGTGATGTCAGGTAAGGAGAAGTCTCTGCACAGCTGGCCGTGGACAGAAGCCGAGCCTGACTCAGCAACAGCAAACGTGTAGCAAAGAGAAGCAGCATTGAGGAAGAGAACAGGTGGTTGGGGTGGAGCAAGGGACTCAGAGATGGCCTCTGTCTGTGACACTGAGAAAGTCCTTCTGCAAGGTTGGTGTAATAACAAAACAAAACAAAACAAAACAAAACAAAACAAAAAACCCAAAAACCAAAAAACAAACCCTGCCTAAGTTTTTACTGCACTCATAGAGTTTAATCACTTCCTTTTGCTTGAAGATGCAGCCAAGGTGTGGCCAACTCCTGCTCTGCACCAAGACAATTCTCTTTCCTTTTACAACATGACCTTGCTAGGAGTAGGCTCTGTCTGGTAAGTCAGAGAAGGTTCTGGATGGCCTGTTTGGATCCATCTATCTGGAGAATTTCCAGACGTTGTCCTGCATGTGGACTGTGTGGAAACAGTTGCTGTGTGAGGCTGCTGGGTCTTAGTGGATCAGGGAGAGGATGAAATAGCAGCCGTGTGTAGACAGTTTATTGAGATGTGCCCACTGTTTCAGGCCATAGGATTGAATACATTGACAGATGCCCTGGAGATGTTCCCTGTAAGACTTCCTGGACCCTCATCAGAGGATGGCCCACAGTATGTGAAAACGAGCATCACAACTTCTCAGCGGGTAGAAAAGGAGTAGGAAGCAAAAGGTACAAATGAGAGTATGTGCCAGAATGGCTGCAAAGTCAAAGAAGTGCAGAGAAATGTCTGGCCCACCCTGCTTGGGGGTTTCTGACTGGACTCCTGTTAACCCAGCATGACCAGGAGCCAAGGAGAAGAGCAATATTGTTGTCAAGTCGTTGATGCTGAGGGCTGAGGCGTGGGAATGGTAGTAGGATATTGGATTCCTAAACTGGGACTCAAGTAATATGGCACAGAAAATCCCATGAAAACAGATGCCAAGTAGAGTGGTCAGGAGTGATGTCATGGGGGGTCCAGTGATCTACATTACTGGTCAGGTTTTTGCAGCCGAGGATGGGACCCCCAGATGGGTCACATGACAACTGAAACACAGAGCCTGTAAAGGCAGATTGTCCTTCTCCTTTTGGCAGGGCTTGGATTTGGGGGGTGGCCTGGAACTTGGCCTCTGTAGAGAGAACGTGTTTCAATTCTCTCAGGGGCACCTAGAGTGCTTTGGGATGAGGCCCAGGTCCTAAGCTGGGGTGTGGAAAAGGTTTTTCACAGAGAGAGTTACAATTTAGATCTTTTACAATGATATTGCCACTGACAATGGAAACTCGGGAGTTCCAAAGCTTACGGCCTTCCCAAAGTGTTACAGCTCTTGGATAAGGTCGGCATAGCAGAGGTGCTGTCCACAGCCCTTGCCTGGTGGACTTGCAGCTAAGACACAGGCCTGGTGAGGCCGGGTCCAGCAGGCAGAGGTCAGGTCTGGAGAGCTGCTGGCTCAGAGGGCCTAAGGCAGGTGCTTTGTCAGAGGTCATCACTGATATAAAGGCCACAGGGCAGGTTTCTGCAGTTGCCTGATGCTGACATGCCTGGCTAAGGGCAGAATGGCCTCCAGCAGCAAGGGGCAGGCTGGCTGGCAGTCAAGCCCTGGCTTTCCAGAAGCTGGGGCCCAATCAGGATGGCAGCTGCCTAATTGGCAGCACAGATTGGGTGTCCAGATGCCGTTCTTCCCTGAGAATAAAGGGGTCTCACAGGGTCTTGCAGTGAGAAAGTATGCACCTCTATTCATGTGAAATCAGGGGGCATATAAACCCAGGACAGAGGAAGGGTTTCAAGGGTGAAGCTGTTTGATTTGTTTGCTTTACATGTAATGCCTCAGTTTCTATGCATGGTAGCATGGTCCTATCACAAGAAAGAAAATACAGTACTTAAATATCCCAGGGGTAAGGGAAAATCTCCAATTCCAGTGGAAGGTTGCTGCTTAAGACTAAGATCTCCTTAGCAGGGTGGGGCATTTCCAGGAATTCCTAGATGCTTGCTGGATCTGATAGGGTCTGGCCTGTCATCTGCCCTGAGGGCTATGTGACTCTCCTTACAAGACCTGGGGTCACCCAGATGGGGGGGGCAGGGTTTAAGGCATCGCTGAGAAAAAGGAGTCCACCATCATAGATCAGGTGCAAATAAATGGCTATGCAGAGATGTCAGACTTCAACCTAATCAGGCAGAGCCCCAAAGCAGATGGGAAGTTAGCCCAGATGTGGGGGACAGTAATAACTGAAGACCAACACAGGACCAGGAGGCTGGAAGTTTCTGCATCCTTAAAGGAAAAGGCTCCTGTGTCCAGTGTCAAGAACTAAACCAATTCTCAGACTGCCTTTCATGGCAGACAGATGAGGTCGCTACCAGCAGGGACCCTCTGACCTGCAGCAGGTGGGAGATTCTCTCTTAGAATCACTTTGGTGCTGCCCTAGCACCAAGGGTCTGCACTCTCGAAGCCACTGTGAACAGCTGGTGTGGAAATAGTGAAGGGCTTGCAGCCAGACAGTCTCAGGTACTGCTGATTGATGTTCCTGTAGCTTGAAAGCATCCAGAGATAATCCTTCCCTGAAGAGGACCTGCCTTGAGGGCCCGATGACTTGGGAAAATCTGCAGCCTGAGGCATCAGTTCTAGGAAATGGCTGTGTGTTCGAGGCAGTTCCTAATTGGACAATCTAGTCTGTCTACCTACAGCAGGGAAAATGCTTTCTCTTTCAAAGTGGCCCCAGGCATGGTACTGGGCTGTGGGAGAGAGTGGCCTCTGGTCCTGGGCTATCAGAAGGTTCATCAGGCCTCAGGGAGACACCATGAGGTGAGCTCCTTCCCTCCAGGTTACAAAGTGGACAGTCACAGTCAGACCTGATATGCTTAAGTGAGATATTGCTGCAGGGACATCACAAGTCCCTGTGTGTGGAGAGCTGCATAGCAGAAAGAGACATGGACCCTTGCTTCACAGAGGTCTCCTTTCCACAGATGACATGTGGAGATATTAACCTACAGGAACCGAAGGGGCTTACATCTCTCCTTAGCAAGCATCTCTGACTTCAGGAGTCTCCCTCATTTCATAGGACTTCAGAGAACGATGGTCCACAAATACAAGGACCCCCTCCTAGCATCTCTAACTGACCCAGAAACCACAGGCAGCACAGGACCCATTCCTGACTGTTTCACACACAGCTTTTGCATCCCTTGGAGAAAGTGCCCAGGGGAATGGCCACCAATACCTGGATATGGGATCATACCTACTCTGCAGTCAGAAGACTCTACTCCCGGGGCCAAACCTTCTCTCCTGCTGCCTCTGCAGCAGAGTTCACACTGAAGGTGGGACAGATCATCTGATGCAGAGCCCTTGGGGAGTGCGGGGTGTGGGGTGGGAGCGGCTTGTCTAGTTGGAAATGCTGTCATGTGCCCTTTAAAGAAAAACCATGCAAAGGCTGTGTAAATGAGCATCATGATCTGCTACTGTTCCCAGGAGGTAGAGTTGGCGGCCTGGGAGAAGAGGGCAGAATCTTACTACTCAGCGCCACTGGCATCATCCTGTGTGCTTTAAACTTTGCCTGATAGCCCTGCTGTGGTTCTCAGGATGAGAACGGGTGGATTTCATAGAGTATGTCCACAGGCAGGGGCACGTGATGTCAGGTGTTAGTGTGTTGTTAAAGCACCTTCCTTGGTGGAAAGGTAGGAGGAAGGGAAGTAGGGACGGTGAGCTGGTGGCTGGGTCAGTGTATGAAGGAGGAGGGGAGGTAGGGACGGTGAGCTGGGGCCTGGGTCAGTGTATGAAGAGGAAAGTGAAGCTGTGTGGTGACTTCTGCCCATAATCTCAGCTCTTAGAAGGCTGATAAAGGGGACTGGTGCATGCTGGGAGCCAACTTGGATTACACACTGAGGAAAAAAAGGGGGGGGGGGAGGACGATAAATAAAGAAATGAAGAGGGAACTTCTGTGGTGTTGCTCCTTGTCCCTGGGGGCAGCTGGTGTGATCTGCAGGTGAAGTGCAGATAAGGTTGTAGGAGTTCTCAGAGCATGCTGGGAAGACAGTCTGGAACAGAGCAGCCCAGGGGTCTGGTTGAAGATCACCTCCTGTGGCTGTGGTAATTGGCTTCAGGGCCTCTAGTTTTGCTTTCTGCAGAGGTTTGAGGGCTTCAGTGGGATCCAGGTTAGCATTAGCCACCCTGAGCTCCTGAAGAGTGGAAGAAGGCCTGTGCACACAGATAAGCACCGGAGGAGCCGGAAAGTTAAACACACAGCACTCCTCTTCAGTGGCATGAGGGGCTCAGCTGCTAGTCCTGGAATGCCAGCTTCCTGTCGCTTGACAAGCTGGTGATCTCCTTTGCTGTCTGATGAGATAGGGCCCTGTCTGAATCTTCCAGAATTCATGTTTTTACTTACCCCAGACCCTTTGCCCTAAACCTTGAGCATTGCTTTTTTTAAAATATATTTATTTTTATTAATTACACTTTATTCACTTTGTATCCCCCCATAAGGTCCTCCCTCCTCCACTCCCAGTCCCATCCTCCCTCCCACTTCTTCACACATGCCCCTCCCCAAGTCCACTGTTAGGGGAGGTCCTCCTCTCCTTCCTCCTGATCTTAGTCTATCAGATCACATCAGGAATGGCTGCATTGTCATCTTCTGTGGCCTGGTAAGGCTGCTCTCCCCTCAGGGGGAGGTGATCAAAAAACAGGCCAATCAGATTATGTCAGAGTCAGTCCCTCTTCCCATTACTATGTAACCCACTTGGACACTAAACTGCCATGGGCCATCTGTGCAGGGGTTCTAGTTTATCTCCATACCTGGTACTTGGTTGGAGTATGAGTCTCTGGGAAGACCCCTGTGTTCAAATTTTCTTGTTCTGTTGCTCTCTTTGTGGGGTTCCTGTCCTCCCAGATCTTACTATTTCCCACTTCTTACATAAAATTCCCTGCATGTTGCCCAACAGTTGGCCATAAGTCACAGCATCTGCTTTGATAGTCTGCAGGGCAGAGCCTTTCAGAGGCCCTCTGTGGCAGGTTCCTAGGTTGTTTCTTGTTTTCTTCTTCTGATGTCTATTCTCTTTGCCTTTCGGGATGGGGATTGAGCATTTTAGTCAGGGTCCTCTCTCTTGATTAGTTTCTTTAGGTATACAGGTTTTAGTAGGTTTATACTATTTTATACATTTTTATGAGTGAGTATTTACCCTGTGTGTCTTTATGCTTCTGGGACAGTTCACTCAGGATGATCCTTTCCAGGTCCTACCATTTACCTGCAAATTTCATGATTTCCTTATTTCTCATTGCAGAGTAATACTTCCTTGTGTAGATGTACCAAAATTTCTGCATCCATTCTTTAGTTGAGGGGCATCTGGGCTGTTTCCAGCTTCTGGCTATTACAAATAGAGCTGCTACAAACATGGCTGAGCAAATGTCCTTATTGTGTACTTGAGCCCCTTTTGGATATATGCCTAAGAGTGGTATGGCTGGATCTTGAGGAAGCGCTATTCCTACTTATCTGAGAAAGTGCCAGATTGATGTCCAGAGAGTCTGCATTCCCACCAGCAGTGGAGGAGGGTTCCCCTTTCTCCACAACCTCTCTAGCATGTGTTGTCCCTTGAGTTTTTCATCTTGGCCATTCTGATAGGTGTAAGGTGAAATCTCAGGGTCGTTTTGATTTGCATTTCCCTAATGGCTAATGAGGTTGAGCATTTCTTTAAGTGTTTCTTTGCCATTCAATATTCCTCTACAGAGAGTTCTCTGTTTAGCTCTGATCCCCATTTTTTAATTGGATTACTTGGTTTGCTGCTTTTCAGCTTCTTTAGTTCTTTCTATATACTGGATATTAGCCCTCTGTCAAATACAGAGTTGGTGAATATTCTTTCTTAATCTGTAGGCATCGTTTTGTTTTGATGATGGTGTCCTTTGCTTTACAGAAGCCTTTCAGTTTCATGAGTTCCCATTTATTGATTGTTGCTCTTAGAGCCTGTGCTGTTGGTGTTCTGTTCAGGAAATTGTCTCCTGTGCCAATGAATTCAAGGGTATTCCCCACTTTTTTTTTCCTAACCAAGTTAATGTGTCTGGTTTTATGTTGAGGTCTTTGATCCACTTTTACTTCAGTTTTGTGCAGGGTGATAAGTATGGATCTATTTGCATTTTTCTACATGTAGACATCCAGATAGACCAGCACCATTTGTTGAAGATGCTATCTTTTCTCCATTATATGGTTTTGGCATCTTTGTCAAAATCAGGTGTCCATAAGTGTGTGGGTTTATTTCTGGGTCTTGTGTTCTGTACCATTGATCCACCATTCTGTTTCTATGCCAGTATCATGCAGTTTTTATTACTGTTACTCTAAAACACAGATTGAGATCAGGAATGATCCAGAAGATCCAGAAGATCTTTTATTGTAGAGGATTGTTTTAGCAATTCTGGGTTTCTTGTTATTCCATATGAAGTTGAGATTTTTTTTCTTTCCAGGTCTATAAAGAATTGTGTTGGTAATTTGATGGGAATTGCATTGAATCTGTAGATTGCTTTTGCTAAAATGGCCATTTTTACTATGTTAATCCTGCCAAGCCATGAGCATGGGAGATCTTTCCATCTTCTGATATCCTCTTCTAATTCTTTCTTCAGAGACTTGAAATTTTTTTTCATAGAAGTCTTTGACTTGCTTGGTTAGGGTTACACCAAGGTACTTTATGTCATTTGTGGCTACATTGAAGGGTGTTGTTTCCCTAATTTCTTTCTTAGCCCTTTTGTCTTTTGTATACAGGAGGGCTACTGATTTTTTTTTTTAGTTAATTTTGTATCCATCCACTTTGCTGAAGTTGTGAAGGTGTTTATCAGCTGTAGGAGTTCCCTGGAAGAGTTTTTGGGGTCACTCATGTATAGTATCATATCATCTGCAAATAGTGATAATTTGACTTCTTCCTTTCCAATTTGTATCCCCTTGATCTCCTTCAACTGTCTTATAGCTCTAGCAACTATGTTGAACTATGTTCCAGAACTATGTTGAAAAGACATGGAGAGACTGGTCAGCCTTGTCTTGTCCCTGATTTCAGTGGGATTGCTTTAAGTTTCTCTCTGTTCAGTTTGATGTTGGCTATAGGCTTGCTGTATATCGCCTTTACTATGTTTAGGTATGTACCTTGTATCCCTAATCTCTCCAATACTTTAAACACGAATGGATGTTGGATTTTGTCAAAGGCTTTTTCAGCATCTAGGGAGATTATCATGTGTTTTTTTTTTTTTCTTTCAGTTTGTTAATATGGTGGATCGCATTGATGGATTTCCATATATTGATCCAACCCTGCATGCCTGGCCTGGGAAAAAAACCTACTTGGTCAAAGTGGATGATAGCTTTGATGTGTTCTTGTATTCAGTTTGCAAGTATTTTTGCATCAATGTTCATAAGGGAGATTGACCTGAAATTCTCTTTCTTTGTTGGCTCTTTGCCAGGCTTAGGTACCAAGGTGACTGTGGCTTCATAGAATGAGTTTGGTAATGTTCCTTCTGTTTCTATTTTGTGGAATAGTTTGAAGAGAAGTGGAGTTAGCTCTTCTTTGAAGGTCAGGTAGAATTCTGTGCTGAAACCATCTGGTCCTGGGCTTTTCTTGGATGGGAGACTTTCTATGACCACTTCTATTTCCTTGGGACATATAGGCCTATTAAATTGATTTACCTGGTCCTGATTCAGCTTTGGTAAGTCGAATCAATCAAGAAAATTGTCCATTTCATTGAGATTTTCTAATTTTGTGGCATATAGCCTTTTGAAGTAAGTCCTAATGAGTGTTTGGATTTCCTCAGGGCTGTAGTTATGTCCCCCCTTTCATTTCTGATTTTGTTGATTTGGGTGGTGTCTCTCTGCCTTTTAGTTAGCTTGGCTAAGGGTTTGTCTATCTTGTTGATTTTCTTAAAGAACCAGCTCTTGGTTTCATTGATTCTTTAAATTGTTCTATTTGTTTCTAATAGATTGATTTCAGCTCTGAGTTTGATTATTTCCAGCTGTCTACTCCTCTTTGGTTTGTCTGTTTCTTTTTTTTTTCTAGGTATTTTAAGTGAGCCATTAAGTTGCTTGCATGAGATGTTTCGAATTTCTTCTTGAAGGCACTTAGTGCTATGAACTTTCCTCTTAGCACTACTTTCATTGTGTCCCATAAGTTTGGTATGTTGTGCCTTCATTTTTATTGAATTCTAGGACGTCTTTAATTTCTTTCTTTCTTTCTTTCTTCTCTGACCAAGCTCTCATTTAGCAGCAAGTTGTTCAGTTTCCATATGTGTGTAGGCCTTTTGCTATTTTTGTCATTGAAGTCCAGCTTTAGTCCATGGTGATCAGGATACAAGGGATTAGTTCAATCTTCTTGTATCTGTTGAGGCTTGCTTTGTGACCAACTATATGGTCTATTTTGGAGAAGGTTCAACGAGGTGCTGAGAAGAAGGTAAATTCTTTTGTGTTTGGGTGAAAGGTTCTGTAGATTTCCATGAGGTCCATTTGGTTCATGAACTCTATCAGAGTTATTATTTCTTTGTTTAATTTCTGTTTTGTTGACCTGTCCTTTTTTTAGAGTGGGGTGTTGAAGTCTCCCACTATTAATGTGTGGGGATCTATATGTGGTTTAAATTTTATCAATGTTTCTTTCACAAGTGTGGGTGCCCTTGTATTTGGGGCACAGATGTTCAGGATTGTGATGTCTTCCTGGTGGAATTTTCCCTTGATGCGTATGAAGTGTCCTTTCCCATCTCTTTTTATTAATTTTGGTTGAAAGTCTATTTTATCAGATATTAAAATGGCTACTCCTGCTTGCTTCTTGGGTCCATTTGCTTGGAAAGCCTTCATCCAACCCTTTACCTTCAGGTAATATCTATCTTTGTGACTTAGGTGTGTTTCTTGTATGCAACAGATTTCTGGGTTTTGTTTAGGCATCCATTCTGTTAGTCTGTGTTTTTTTATTGGAGAGTTGAGTCCATTGATGTTGAGAGAGATTAATGACCGGTGGCTGTTAGATCCTTTGATTTTGATGTTGGGTGCTGTCATAAGGTTGTGTGCTTGGTTGCTTTTTGTTTTACTGTAGTGAGGTTAATTAGTTCCTTTGTTTTCCTGAAAGTATCTAGTGTTCTTGGGTTGTATTTTCCCTTCTAGTGTCTTCTGTAACACTGGATTTGTGTGTAGGTATTGTTGAAATTTGTTTTTGTCATTGAATATCTTGTTTTCTCCGTCTATGAGGACTGAGAGTTTTGCAGGGTATAGTAGCCTGGGCTACCATCTGTGTTCTCTTAGGGTCTGCATGATATCCATCAAGGCCCTTCTGGCTTTCATATTCTCTGTTGAAAAGTCAGGTGTGATTCTAATGGGTTTGCCATTATATGTTACTTGGCCTTTTTCTCTTGCAGCGTTTAGTATTTTTTCTTTGTTCTGTATACTTACTATTTTGATTATTATGTGGTGGGAGGATTTTCTTTTCTGGTCTAATTTATTGGGTGTTCTGTAGGCCTCTTGTATTCTTATTGGCTTCTCCTTTAAGATGGGGAAATTTTCTTCAATGATTTTGTTGAAAATATTTTCTGGGCCTTGGAGGAGGGAATCTTCTTTTTCCTCTATTCCTATTATTTTGTCTTTTTATGTTGTCTTGAAATTCTTGGATGGTCTGTGTCAGGAACTTTTTAGATTTAACATTTTCTTTGACAGATACATCTATTTCTTCTATTGTATCTTCTGCACCTGAGATTCTTCCATCTCTTGTAGTCTATTGGTTATGCTAACCTCTGTAGTTCCTGTTTTCTTCCTAAGTTTTTTCTCTCTACCATTTTCTCCATTTGTGTTTTCTTTAATTTTTCCAATTCTATCTTCAGATCTTGAGCTGTTTTGTTGATTTCCTTCACTTGTGTGACTGTGTTTTCCTGTTTTTCAATCAATTCTTTCAGCTGTTTGTTTGAACAATCCTCTGTCTCTTTTATTTCATTCAGTGCTTTAAGCATTTCCTGTCTAAAGGCCACAAACTGTTTGGCTGCAACTTCCTCTATTTCTTTACAGATGGCCATAATCTGTTTGAGTTTATCTCCCTCTAGGTCTTTCCATATTTTATTTGTTTCCTCTGTTATCCTCTTCATAATCATAGTTGTTAGGTTATCTTCTTGGATTTCAGTTATGCTGGGGTGTCCAGGGCTAATTGCCCTTGGATAACTGGGTTCTGGAGATGCCATATTGCTCTGTCGTTTGTTGGTTGAGCTTTTACGCTGGCCTCTACCCATTGGCCTATCTTAGGTGTTTGGGGTTAGTTTCTGGTGGTTCCTGGAATCCTGTGGTGGAGAGAATCCCTTTGGCAAGAAGATGGTTTTTCCTGAAGGAAGTCTTCTCATCTTTTTGGGTATAGTCACTGGATGGCCCATGTTTTTCAGGAGTTGTAACTGCTCACCTCAGGCATAGAGACCTGAGTGGTAACTGTGGTCCTTGTTAGTCCAGAAGGTTCTCCTCTCGCCCGGAGAAGTCCTGAAGACAGCTGCCCTGCTTCTGGGTTTCTTGCTGTAGAATTAGTGATCTGCTGCTGTAACCTGTGTATATCGGGGTTTGGTCAGTTTTGGTAGGGATGACTGGTTGTCCCTTGGACCAGTATCTGTGGGTTGATCTCGGGGATTCCGGGTTTTTGTAGGTCTGAGGTTGGGGCTCTATGTCCCAGTACCCAAGGGGTAATCTGTGGAGGGTGGGTACCGTTCTCCTGTTAGCAGCAGGCTATTTGGTACACAGCAGGTCCCTGGGTTGGGCTAGTCTGCAGGAACTATTCCAGGGATATACTGGGTGGCCTAAGTCCATCCCCTTTGCTTCGTTCCCTGTTTGGATTTCTGCTGTCAGTGACTCCCAGTCTCTATTGCCCTGGGGCACACCGCTGGAGAGCTGGCTGGCAGCAGCTGTCTGTGCCTGTGGCTTGAGCCCAGTTCAGTGATGGTGGCTCGTACTTGCCGGTTTGCAAGACTTTTTCCAGGGAAAGACTGGGTGACCCAAGTCAGTACCATTTCCTTCCTTCCCTGTGGATTCTCTTGCGACTGGGACTCCCAGTCTCTGGGCTTTTTTGTGCCCCCCCTCCCCCTGATCAGCCTGGGAAGGTGATCAGGATGCTCAGGCGTGTGCCTCTGGTCTGGGCACCTAGTGCCTGCATGAGGCAGGATCTCTTTCGGGTTCTGTCTGGGGGACCTCAGTGTGGAACTCACTGATTCCTGATTCCCATGCCGTGGGGTTTCCTCTCACCTGGGAAACAGGATCGTTGTTGTTTTAGGGCCCAGAGTTCAGCCTCTTAGTCGCTGTTCGGGAAATGTTGTCCTGCTCCTCAGACGCAGTGTTCTCCTTGTGCCGCCATCTTGTCGTCTCCCTGAACATTGCTTTTAGACCATAAAACCTGTTTGTAAGAGTGTTGTCACTTGCCTAAGTGACTTGTGTGTTATCTTAGGGCCAGAATAATCCTGACACCCACAGGCATTATGTTTTCCTCAGTCAAATTCCCTCACCCTAAATCTTGCATGCTATCTCTGAGCCCAAAGTATCCATTTTTGTGAAAGAAACCAGATGTTCTTTGTAAAGAATCTCAATGTAAATATGTCTTAAATTGTTGTACACTGGGATTGAATTAACTGTTCTCTAAATACTTTTGCCAAAATTATGCTGTGCTTAAACATGGCTAAAGTAAAATCGGGGAAGACCCTTGAAGTCCTGGACTAGCACTGGTTACAGGAGAATTGGGCTGAGCTAAGTTTTTTACTTTACCTTGGTCACTTTTTCCATGCCTGCAGCTAGCATTTCTTCTACCCTTGTCTCACCTTCCAGCTGGACTTTTTATTTTTCTTCTGGAAGTCTCGGCAAATGTCCTCCTTGTCAGCTCACATTAGGCAGTCTGTTCCGGGAGTCTTCATCAGTGTAGCTTGTGATGTTACTCATGGCAAAGCCCCTGATCCTCGGGCCCTTACAGTCTTCCCAGCCCTGGTCTGCAGTGCTCTCTAAGCAGTAGTTGTAGAATGTTGTGTAGATGTCTCCACTGGGACTGGACTCCACAACTCTGCATTTGATTGGTTGTAGTTTTCCGTAGTGGTCTCTGTTGCAAAGAGGACTTTTGTTGATGACAGCTGAAGACTAGTTACCTATGGGTATGATGACAAATGTTTGTTGTTTGTTGTTAGGGATTATGCCATTTTCCTAAGGTAATTAGTGGTTGTAGATTTTCCTCCAATAACCATGATTTCATTAACACTGATGAGTTTGCTAGGTTTGTAGTACCAGGCATGGTATTCCTCATGTTGAGCAAGCCTCAAGATCAAGCAGAGAGCTGCTGGTCACCACCAAGATATTTGTTCCACTACTGCACACTCAGGGTTCCCATGCCATGCTGCTCATATTGTGGTTTATAGGAGTCGTAGTTCGATAGGTGTGTTGGTGGCTTCAACTTTAGAAGCCTTTATGGTACCTTTGTTACCCTAAAATTCTCAGGGAGGAGGCTTCTGGTCAGGTCCAGCTCAGGGGCTTCTGTGCCCTCTGTCTGAAGCCCATGGTGTCTTCAGCAGTAGAGACTTTCCTTCTGTCTCTGTAGGCCACCGAGGACAGCAGCAATAGGCTGGGGCCTTGGGAGTCTTTTAGACAGCCCTGACCAACAATGTAAGGAAGGCTCCTCCTGTGCAGTCCTGGGACTCTTTTAGGTCGTAGCTTGGAAAGAGTGCTCTCAGCCCTGATGAGACACATTCATTAAAACTCTGTATGTACGTTTATATATTGAATTACATGTATTATAATTTATTTGTTTGCTTGTTCATGTTTTGAAATACTTAATTGTATGATTCATGGCTGCTTTTTCAGCCATTCATACAATTGTTTTCCCTCCCTCTCTCCTTTTTTTCTGTTTGCCTCCATCTCTCCTTTTTAAAGAGACCCCTTTTTCTGTTTTTCCAGGGGACTCAATTTTATCCTGCTGTTCTTCTTTACTGTCCTCCCACCTTTTGTATTGTCCTCCTTCCCCTCCCTAAGGAGCACCTCGCACCTCATTTTTCCTAGCAGAGCAATATTACTATTTTAAACCCATATTTATTTAGTCATTTATTCCATGTGGTTTTGATGGCATTAATGTGTTTATGTGTGTGCAGTGTCTGTGGAGGATACAAGAACACATCAGAATTGGAGTGACAGTCGGCTGTGGGCCACCATGTGTTGTCTGGATTTGACCTCTACTCCTCTAGAAGACCAGCCACTGCTCTTACCTACTGAGCAGCAAGACAGACCCAGATTAATCTTTTAAGAGGTCTTTCTAAGCTCATACTCAAGATGGTAGTTCTGCTCATTCTTCTCACAGGAACACTTTCTTGATGCCCAGTGTTTGCAGCCTCCTTTGTTACTAGATCCAGACACTCATTATCTGTCTCAATTGGTTCCATCACAGTGACAAACAAAGGCATCTGGAGCTCAAGGACAAACAAGCCTTTTCAGCCACTCCTACAGTATGTAGATGAGGCTGCCTCAAACTCACAGACATCTCCTGCCTCTGCCTCTGGGGTGCTGAGGTCAATGTCATGAAGCACTATACCCTGCCCCTATCAGTGTTTTTCTCCCTCTGCCTCTGCCTTTATCATTTGGTGTTTACATTGTTGCTGTTATAATCTGTGAATTTTATATTGTTTCAAATGTCATTGCAAAGATACATAGGAAAAGATTTCCTTTATAGTTTTTAGAGCTGTTTTACAATGTTGCATTTTACAGTTAAACCTTCAGTCCCTTTGAGTGATGTGAATGAGGAGGTTCAGGCTTAGCCCTCTGCATGCTCCTGCCCAGTTTCCCCACAGTGTTTATTGAAGAGATTTCCTTCCCCCATTGCTCAATCCTGGCATCTCTGTTGAAGATCTGTGTGCAGGCTTGCTTCTGCACTTCCTGTTCTCTTCCATCTCTTAGTGGTTTTTTTATTTTTATTTTTTTATCATGCTGTTTTGGTTCCTCTAGCTGTGGTTATAGTTTGAAATCAAAGAATGTGATACATGCTGCTGTGTTCATTATGAAAATTCTTTAAATGCAGCTGGAGACATGGCTCAGCCACTAACAACACTTGTTCTGGCAGAGGACCCGGGTTCCATGACCCATGTAGTGGCTCACAGCCATTCCCAACACTGTGGTCCACAGACAACATATGAGCAAAACACGTGCATATATATGCAATAAAATATGTAAACATGAAATGTAAAAATACTTTGACTATCTGGAGCTTTCGTATTTCTGTGTGAACTTGGGTATTTTTCTTCTTTTCCTATGGAGAATGCTATTGAGATTTTAAGATCGATCACATAGAGTCTGTAGGCCATTTTGATTAGTATGAACACTAGAACTCTAATTCTTATAGTCAGCAACCACTCGATGTGTACTTAATTATTTGTGTCCTTTTCCATTTCTTTCATCCCACTGCAGTTCTCCATACTCATATCTTTTATCCCTTTGCTATATTTTTGGTGTCACTGACAATGAAGCAGTTCTCTTTAGTTTTCACATTATGTATTGTTAATGTTTGTGAATGAAACCGATTCTTTTTGCTTGCTGATTTTAATTTTTTTAGTTAAATTTATCTTTTATAATTTGTTCACTTTACACCCTGATTGTAGCCCCCTCCCTAGTCTTTTCCTGGTCCCACCCTTCGTTCTTCTTTCCCCCTGTCCCTGTGCCCTAGTCCTCGGAGATGCAGAGTCTTTCACCCCTTCCTTCTGACCCCACCCTATCAGGTTTCATCAGGACTGCCTGTATTCCTCTTCCTCACCACCGGAAGTGATCAAAGGCTCGCTGGTTTTTTAATCATACAACTTTATACTCCATTTATTTGCTGGGCTGTTTGTGGTTTTCTAAGTTTACCATCATGTTGTTCACAAATAGAGAGCCCTCAACCTCTTTATTTCAATTTCTCTGGGGGGTGTCCCATTAGCTAGGGCTTCTAGTGCCGCACGGAGCACAAGTCATGAGAATGGGCACCTTGGTGGTTCAACTTCTCCCTGTTAAGTATGCCCCCAGCTGTTTTGTAGTGTAAGACTGTGTGTGTGTGTGTGTGTGTGTGTGTGGTGTTTAAGAACATTCTTCCCAGACCTTGTGTGTTGATAAATTTTATCAGGAAGTGTGCTGAATTTTGACACCTTTTCTGTCCCCCCCCCCCTTTGAGGAGGGGTCAGGAAACTGTTGCCCTTTATCCTCTTCATTTGCTGCATCACAGTTATTGACTTGGGTATCTTGAACCTTCCTTGCCCATTGATGCCAAGTGAGGGCAGACAGCGCCAGGGCAAAGGAACCAGGGTCCTCACTGAGTTGTTTCAGTTTCACTGCAGAGTAGACCAGGGAGTAAGCCTGCATTCCTGCCTGCTTCCTTCCTCTAGGCTGCTTTATTTTTTATTTTTATTTTTTACAGCAGTGTCTTTTCTTCTCCCTTTTTCTCTCTGTGATCTGGAGGGGAAGGGGGGAGCACTGTCTCTACAGTCCAGTTGCCCAGCAACAGGTTGTAGAGAGCCACCACTGGGGACTGACTGGGCACTAAATTGAGCCAGTGTGGCAAAGCAGGTCTCAGGCTCTTCACTGCAGGTTTCTGTGTCCAGGTGTCCTCTGTCAGGTCACGGAACTCACCTGTCAGGCATCCACACAGGCGGCCCAGGAGAACAACTGAGTGGAGCCGCAGAGCCTGGGTGCAATGCTGAGGTTGGTGACTCTAGCCCAAGCCATGGCTACTTTCTTCAGACCCGACAGAGTCCTATAACAGTGCCGAGAGCTGCTTCCATTTGTAAGAACAACAAAGCCTCCCTTAAGGGGTAAGAGATACTTTAAAGTGAACATAAACATGAAAGACCATGGGCAGGCTCCCAGAATGGCCACAGGTTTAAGTTACCCATGATTTTGTCGGGCAGCAATTTTTATGAAATTTTATACTAAAGAAACAGGGAAAGTCATGAATCAATCATCCTCCAAATACATCTGTAGAGACGCCAGGCGGATAGGACAGCAAGTCCGGGGAATCTCAACTCCAGGCTCAGACGCTAGCTGATAAAATTCTTTGCTGTTGGATTGGGGGGACCTACAGGGATTGTTCATACATTCTAAGGACATATTTAATTGTCACAAGAACGTAAAGTTATGTAGCTGGGCATGGTGGTGCACGCCTGTAATCCCAACACTCAGGGAGGCAGAGGCAGGTGGATCTCTGTGAGTGCAAGGCCAGCCTGGTCTACAGAGTGAGTCCAGGAGAGCCAGGACTACACAGAGACACCCTGTCTCAAAAAGCAAAACAAAAGAAAACAGAAACAAAAAAGTGAAGTTCCATATGGAGGAAGGTAATAAATGGGTCCTAAGAGTTAAATCTGGCCCAAGTCAATGTGCCTTGGGGCCTGTGGCATCCATTCTCTCCTGTCACTGAGCACCTGCTCAGTCCACTAGCTTGTGTGGGTGCAAGTCTTTCTGGAAACTTCTGTTCACCCGTGCAATCGTTTTTGTGTCGTTTTGTGGTCTGGCCCAGCTGTTTGCCTGTGTCTTTGATTTGTTGTATCAGTTCTTCACGTCAGGTAGATGCTCTGTGGTATGTTTCCTCGATAGCGCCCTTTCCTCAAAGGAATTAACTTAAATCAGGTGATAAATAAGCAAGAGAACATGCAAGTTTAGTTCAAATCCTTTAATTCCTAATACAGAAGCAAGGCCTACACATTGGATTGCTTTAAATTTGTGAAGAAAAAAGAAAATATCAGCATTATACAAACAATCTCACCAACTTAGTGAAGCTAAGTGTGAAAAAAAAACATTAACCAATGATTTGATAATATTGATCATCTAAACCTATTGTAAAAGACGAAACATGATGAGGTTTGCTGTGTTTAGGGTTTTATATCTTCCAGGAAAACAAGAATCCTAAATTATGTCAGGCATTTAGCAAAGGAAAGAAGCAGCCAAGAAAGAGATGGTGATGGCTTATATAGACAGAGAGTCGTATTTCTGATGGAGAGAATATGCTTATGGGTAAGAAGGATTTCTATGACAAATGAATTCCATCCTAAAGGATTGCTAAAGATTGTGAAAAAGCAGAAATTTTGTTTGTCACAAGGTTTGTGACAGTTAATTTAAAGCTGTATAGTTAAAAAAAAAAGCTTGTTTAACTACATTTATGGTTTGTGAAGAAAATTGCTTGTAATTACTTCTGAGTTTGTCAGGACTTTAACTTCTTAACAATGAAGGCTTATGAGAGTCAAGATGATTTAAAATCTGTTTTAGTCAACATTTGTTCATCAAATGCATCTACTCTTTTGATGTTGTGTCACCAAGTTATCTCCATAATTCACGCTTGAGAACTGTACAATCAAGTTACTTAAAATATTTTCAAAACTGCCTCATAATATGTTAAGGATGTCCCTAAATTTGATATGGCTGCATTCATAGTTATCCTGGGCTGTGAGCTGGTCACTCACGACGTCATATATATCAGACTAAAAGCCAGTATCTGTTTTTCAAGTCTGATGTAACTGCCTTTCTGAGTTTCCAATAGTCATGGGATCAAGGGCTGGACTGACAGCTGATATTGTCACTTTACCTCCTGGTTGGCCATGTCCAAGGGTAGAGGACAAAGGAGCGGCACTAAAAGGCTCTGAACCTTCTCAGAGGCCATGGAGAGCCCAGAGTTTGAGCTTTAGGTCATTTCACAGAAAAATGCCCTTTGTTCAGCAGATAACAGGTGGAGAAAAACTGAAAACAAGGGTCTCAGAAAACTCTCCAACACCTCTAAAAGTAACCCCTGAAGAGATACAGCTGTCAACAATAACAAGAAGCTGGTGGTCACCTATACAGTCGTAAACAGTCAACAAAAAAGCACATCAAAATAATGGAAAATTAAATACCTACGCCAGAATTCTCATCAGGACCTTGCTCAACTGGGAGAACTGAAGTTCCTAAAGCTCTCTACATCCTAATCAATCTTCATTTGTGATCGTGAATTATTGCCCACTCTAAGTCTAGCAACCCCTTTGAAGCCTGCACCATGGGCTTTTTCTCCACACTGACCTCTTGTGAACTCTGTCTGTGATCGAGGCTGTCATTTAATATAGGATAAGTACAGTTCAAGCTCTGACTCCATGTTTCCAGGATCATCTCCAGGTATTAAACCAGGGGATTAAGTTCACCTTAAATTTCTTCCACAGAAAGCAGGGCCATGGGGATGTCTGGACAGCTCCTATCAGGTCCTGCTCATCCTCAGCTGTACAAGGCCTGTCACTGTGGGTTCACCTGAGAAAAAGTAAGAGCACTTAACCTACAAAGGCTTAAACAGCTGGTTTCTAGGAGCCTCTTGGAGACTTTTGTTCATTCTTTTAGTGAAAGTTTGTTACAACATACTAGTAAACACCTCCAGACTCTAATGAGTAACCAGAATCTGAGGTCAAGTTAAAAACCCCTTATGACACCTCACAGGCTAGGGTCAGAGGGAGGGGTGGAGGACCTCCCTTATCAGTGGGCTTGTGGAGGGGTATGGGAGGAGATGAGGTTAGGGTTAGAAAGGGATGAGGGAGGGGCCTACAGCTGGGATGCAAAGTGAATAAACTATAATTAATTTAAAAAAATCCCTTACTTCTACATTTCTAGGGTTCCTTCTCCTCAGTCACTATTATCATCTTTCCTCCCTGTCCTGAGACCTCCAAAAGAAGGTTTCACACCGTCACTTACAATTCTTTTTTTCCTGCTCACAGCTATTTCTTGTTTTACCTCTGTGGTATTTTTGGCCAGTCTCACTTAATCTTCCAGTATGATCTTTATCTTATAGGTCATAAGCCATTAAAATGGAGATAGTATTGTGGCAGGGCTATCTGTCACTAGCATCTACACCAACACTTAAAGTAAAAGTGACTTTTATTCACCAGATATAATTGTTGTGTCTGAGGCTTCTTGCCTCCATCTACTAACCTAGGCCTAGTGCTGGAAGCTTCATAATATCTTATCTTGTTAGATAAGATTGACCCTCCCTACAGTCTAATGGAGGCTTAGAAAGTTTTCAGCCTCTGAGCCTTACTATTAAAGTTCACCCGTTTTAGTTCTTTCTGAACTCTTGCTGGGTGGTTCAGCTCAGCTCTTCTCTCTCCAACTCCTTTCTAAGCTAAAGATTCAAACTGGCTTCTCAGCTTCTCGCTGAGTTGCCCTGCTTGGCCTCAAACTAACTCTAGCAATCTGTTCCAATCTTCTGGCTACTTTTCATTCTCTGGATCCTCCTGCTGTTTGCCTGTGTCTGGCTTATTCTCTCTTCAGCCTGTCTCTGTGAAACACTCCCAGTAAAGCTTCTCTGAATTGTGTGAACTGAACTGCCACAACTCTACTCCAGTGCACTGCTTCTCAACTCACTGACACAACTGTCAGCCCTGAGGCCCTCTTGACCTCTAAGTGATGTCAGTCTGGCCTTCAAGCTCATTCAACAATCACCCTTTTCCTCTCCAAAACGTAGTTCAAGTCCTTCTTAAGTTTTGTGGTCTTATGATCCTATGCCAGCCAAGCAACCTCAGGCTGAGCGCTCAGTGCTCTATTCTCACCAATAAAGCCCTCCAAAAAGAATCCATCTACACCATGAATGATCTGCCGATCTGTGAGGGCAGAAATGCAGACTCAAAGGCTTCCTCCCTCAAAATTAAATCAAAATGTCCTCTGCTAATGACCTGACTCTAATGCTTGGAGTCTGATCCAGTTCCTCATGACACCTCATACAAGTAGAGGATGAATTCTACCCTACCTGGGCACCTCAGGCCAGTGCTGAGCAATGGTGCTTTGACACTTATTATCTGAGAAGACAGCTAAGAGCTCCCTCTTCCCCTCTTCTCTATTCAACCGCAGATATACAAATGGCGCAGAGACAAGGCCAGGGAGCATCTTGTTCCTAGAATTAAGAAGTTCCACACGCTCTCAGGAGTATTGTCTCCTGAGGAGTCACGTGCTTAGTGTGGCCCCCAGTGTCTACCTTGTTCGGGCATGTACACACGTGTGTGCTTGCTCGTATACTCGTACATACGGATTCTAGACATTAAGTTTGGGTGTCATTCCCCAAGATGCCATGCGGACTGTGTTCATAGCCAGTCTGTACTGGAACTCCCCAGTTCATCTAGTCTGGCTGACGAGAAATTCGCAGAGATGAACTTCTCCCCCTCTGTCCCCTACACTGGGAACACAGGCATGTGCCACCACAGTGGACATGGGTTCTGAGGAGGGAACCCAGGTCCTCATGCTTGTGGGGACCAATACCAACCAACCAAAGCGTTATCCGTTATCCGACTGAGTTAGCTCTTTGTCTGTGCTCCTCACTAAAATGTTTACATCATTTTGGTCTGCTGAATATCTCATGTCTATGCCTGGCCATGGCCCCCTGTAGTTCCTGTCATGACAGCACCCTCTGGACTGCTAGTGTCCCGTTTTCCGAGCTCTGTGCTCTGTGTGTACTGTCATCGTTGCAGGCAGCACTATTTTAGGACTTTTTAACCTGTTACTTATCTTTCTCACCTGAGCTAACATCTTTGTAGTTTTCTTTCACCACAGGATAATTCGATATCATCCTATATATAAACACTTATACATGTGTGATCTGAGGTTTGCTCACTTTTTCTGATTTATTATTTATTTTGCTAACCCTCTCGTCCTGAGAAGCTGGATGGAAGCTCCCTGTGACTAGCACCTTGGTCAGACATCATCCTGAACAGTGGGGGATGACACTGTGGAGCAAGGCAGGCGCTGGGTCAGGGGAGCAAGTCTTAGTTTGGTAGGGATGCTGAATTTTATTTTTATAACTGGATGTTTCATTTGTCTGAGAAAATATGTATTTGCAGTTTCATTGCCAATGGACTGTGTACTCACTGAACTCCTATAATACGAATGAAACCCTGAATACGTGAGCTATGAAATTAGTGCTCACATGTTAGTATTAATTTATAAGCTCTATCCAATTCACTGGCTGTAACTGCCAAGAAGTCCTTTGATAACTGTCTGCTGGCCCACACGGGCTACTTTACTCCAGTCTTAGTTACTGCTATAAACTCTCAGATCACACATTATAATACACATATAAGTGTATGCATCACATACGCTTAGATTACTGAATGGCTTCCAGGGGGTGAAGGAGTTGCCATTAGAGTTTAAAGAGACCAGACTGGAGGCAGAGACAGAGGGACAGTAAACACAGAGAGACTCAACGCAGAGGAGCTGTTAGGGCCTGCAGGGCTGCAGGGCTGTGCCAGCCTCAGGACTGAGTGCAGCTTAGCGGTGAGGAGCAGGACCACATTAGCATGGAGCAGCAGAGGAACTGTCAGAAAGTGATGCAAATAGGAGGTATTAATGCCCTTGGGTGAAGCTGAAGCCTTCAGATGGCCAGGAGTTCTCTGCCTGCAGGCTCCTTCAGGCAACCACATGGCAAGCTTGTGGGGCCATAACCATTGCAGGGTTAGGTGGCCTGTTCAGGGTCCAGGTGAGGGTGAGCCAAATCCTCAGTCCTGGATCTCTGATGTGGTTTTCATATGCACATGTGCTCACTGCTTCCAACCTGTTCTGGTAAGTGTACAGGTGACACCTTTTCCTTTAGGGTTAAGTTAGGTCTCAGCCTTTGAATCACGGGTGGTCCTGGGCAGGGCGTGTGTCTGTAAAGAGTGAGTTGTCATGACAAGCAATATCTGCTTTTCACTGAGAGGGGAGGCAAATGGAGTCACCCGGGGCAGGTCACTGTTTGAGACAGTGATGGGTAATTTAGAGCCAGGCCCAGCTTGCTGTCCACAAAGCAATTAAGTGAGAACAAGAACGAAAAAGGAACAAAACAGTGAGTCCCTGATGGCAGCAGCCTATTGCACTGTGATGCCTTGGTGCATGAGGCTCTGATGCCATCAGTCTCCTGGTTTCCCACCAGTCTGGAACTCAGCAGCACAGATTTCAGAGATACCATCAGAAATACGTTTGCTCCTTTGCTGAAGAAGCCACAGGCAGTGTTCAGAGTCACCCAACACAGCTGCTGATGACAACTGTAGATCAGACTACAGAGCTAGAGGAGCAGCAGGGAGCACCTGTGGACAAAAAGTGGGTTACAGTGGGCTCCAGAGCCCCCAGCTGCCGCACCCCACTCTCCTTCATTTCTCAGACACTCCCCACATCCAGACCACAGAATCAGCCACACAATCCTTTCCTATTTCATTTTCCTTCTAGATCCTCTGCTACTCCAAGCTCCTGTGTGGCAAAGCTTCAGATGTTTAATGTGTTGTAAGCATATTGAAAAAGAGATTGTGAATAAAAATATCAGCAAAAATGAAAAAAAAAACAGATAATATGAAAATATGAAAGCCCAGCAAAATATACCTATATTTCTGTCTTTGCTGGCCTTATTATTTTCATTTTTCAAATGTGTGCTTTCGGGACAAGGATTCTCTTTATTCCCCAAGGTGACTTGGGTTTTGTATTATATAACCCACAACAGGCTTGAACTTTTCTGGCAATATTCCTGCCCTGACATTCCACACACTGAAATTGTAGGTCTGACCAACATACAGGTTAGGGTTCCCATACCTCATCTTTTCTGCTGTGCAGGTGCCCAGCTCATGTTACTTCATAATTCATTTCAGTCTCCTTTTTGTATTTAGCGAGTTAGCATAGTCAGCTGTAGTCTGTGCCCATCAGTGACAAGACACAAAAAGGAGTGTGATCACAGATAATTAAACCCCACCAAGCTCCAATAAGTACATTCCTCTTAAATAAAACTGTCACCAGCCACTCCAATCACATCTCACATGGAGGGACTCTCTGGCGGTACTAAAAGATGGTGAGCAAATGTGTCTTACAAGATATTTACAACAACTAAGTAGATACAAGACGCGGCTCTCGGGAAAGAGCACGGCAGACCATACAAACGAGGTTTAGAAAGCAGTTAAGGGCCACTCTAGTTGTCTGAGCAGTCACGTGATGGACAGGTGGGCAGACTATCCTCAGAATTCATCTGGGGGGTTGGGCACATGGATCAGTTGGGGAGACCCTTCCTGGGAAGCATGAGAATCTGGACTTGAATTTCCAACCACCCAGTCAAATGCTGGGCATGGAGGGGTGAGCCTGTCATTTCAGCCATCCAGGAGGTAGAAGCAGAGGAGCGAGGGCGCTTAGGGCTGCCAGCCTAGCTCCAGTTCAGCTTGTCTCTCAGGGAACATGGTGGATTTTTGTCTCCTGTGTACATGGATGCATACAAAGTACACGCATCCACATGACATGCACACATAAGATAGAACTGAAAGAAAGCCGAGTCAGCGTGCGGTCAAGGATTGCTCCACCAATGTTTCTCATGGTCTAGGGAAGACACAGCAGGTGATGGGCAACTTCTGTGGCATTAAGTGGAATTCCTGAGCTGGATCATGTCATCCTCAGAAATCACAGTCTTGGGGGAAGCTTTGATTGGGTCATGAAGAGGGAACACCCCATTTCGTTTTCCTTCTATCTTATCTAGATCCTTGGGTTCTGTCACCTCAGGAGGACTTTCCTGTTCCTTCCCTCTGCTGACTATATGGTTTCACTGACTCTGCCAGCCTCCTGCACCCAGCAACAGTATAATATCACTACAGAGTGGGGGCTCAAGGCTAAGAAGGGGCATTGTTATAGTGGAGAGATGGACCCTGTGATGAATGGCGGTTTGGATGAGAACACTAGGACCCCTCTCCTATTTCCTCACCAGAATAATACTACCAAGCACAAGAGTGAGAACCCAGCCTGCTCCTTACCTCTTTTCTTCACAATCCAGGCAACTGCAAAGACCACTAGGATGATCAATAGAATGATCAAAGGTGATAGATACAGAATCCAGCTGGTGTGTTGATGCTCGCTGGCAGATGTAGGTTGTGTGGTATTCACAGTACGTGGAATCGGGGTGGCAGAGCTAAGCTGGGTAGTATCCTGAGAATTTACTTTTGGTCCTTTCAAACAATGAGAAAAAAATATGGATAAAACAAAAAACACACCTCCATCAGCAACTTCTCTCTCTAGGCAGCACAAGGAATTCATGTGCGATAACTATTTTACCAGATCCTGGATGGATGAATAGGATGTGTGTAAGATGTTCTCACACAGTTTATCTCACTACCAATGGAATCAAATGTCTTGAACCTCCAAACCATGTGACATATTTACTGTGGGTAGAACTTTCTGGATGTTGGAACAATTGATAGTGTTTGATGGTGCCAAAGAAAGATATTGACACCTTCAAAAGTGCTGGTGGAGCTGGTGGAAGGGCAGCCATAACGGAGGAAGAAAAGGCAGGAAGTTTACAGTGATGCAGACAGACTTGAGGCCCGTTAGCAGCCACAGAGAGCCTGGAACCCTAGTAAACAGGGAATGAGTTGGAAAGAGGAATCCTCTTGGTCATTTCTGGCCTCCCAGACAGGAAGACCACCAAGAATTCACTCAATCAGTCTACCAAAATTTCCCGTATGCACACTTGCTGACATTCACACAGGGAGGTCATCAGAGTTTTCAAGGGAACTGTCATGCCTTTCCTACCCTGTGGAAGTTTCTTTGCGGTAATCTCCTGAGCTACTTACTTGGCTCTTTCCTCAAGGGTGTGGGCAATTTCTTGAGGCAATCTCTGAAATTTCCTTCAGAGAGCTTTCTGAGGGCTTCTTTTAGGTGCTCCCATTGTATCCCAGCACTGCCTGCATCATGAGGACTACACCTGCAAGTCTCTTTTGTTACATAACAGTTGTAGGTATGCTTTCCATCAATGGTGAAGGCCCAGTGGGCACCAATGAGGTCTCCTTGTTCGTATTGAGACTGCATGGTGACATTCATCGTGTGATCTCCTGCAAATGGCACACAGAACAATCATCATCTTCTACCCTTTATAGAGCCATCACCCCCTCAATGGCCAGGTCTGTCTCTGCACACTTAGGAACCTGTGTTATTTCCTCCCTGGCTTGCCAGGTTTTACACATTAGGTACCAAGTACTTCCAGGCTGGGTCAATATTCAGCTCTTTTATGCCAATACAACAGCAGCAAGATTCCCACACTTGCTCTGCACTTCCCATTTCTTACTGATAGCCTCTATCTTTGTATTCAGTCCCATACTCACCTGTGGGCGGGAATAACCCTGATTCCGGGCATTTCTCTTCTAAAAACTCTTTTAAGCTGTCTGGCAAAATTGTGCACACTTGAATGGCTTTTCCCTCCTTCTCCAGTTTACGCAAAAGTGTGTCTTCATTGCTGTTACCATACTGAAGGAGAGTCTGTCCATTCAATGAGCATTGTCCAGCTGTGGTACGAGACTTGACAGGGAGTATGCAGTTTAGAGTGTCTGCATCTGTGAGAGAAACATGCATGTGAGTGCCAATGGGAAAGCAGAGGTTCATAGACTCGTGGTTTTGAAACTCTGGGAAAATGTCAGAAGGACAAGTGTCTTTTCAAGAGGTCCACCAGCTTCTGGATCCTTATTTCTGCACCATCGTTGACTGTCTTAGCTTGTAGAACTCAAGTGCACAAAGTGTCACCAGGAAGATTTATCTCACAAGTACTTTTAGTGATTATGATCAAGTGTTGAAGAGTAAAATATATCACGTAGGATCCATGTTCCTGGGGCTGAAACTCTTGCTGAGCACACAGGGGAAAGGAGACATAGAACACGTGGTGAATTCACCATGGCGCCTGTGTGTTCAGGAAAGGCTCCTGGAGTCATGTGCAGCTTGGCTTGGAATGGGGAGCTGCCACCTGTGAGCACAGAGCTCGTCATGTCCCCACTGGGCCCCTTCACACAATGTTGGGCGTCAGATCTCAGGTTCCCCACATTCAAGCATACCTCAAATTCATGCTCAAGGAGACATCTGTCTGTCTGTGACCTATTGGAAGTGCCAGTCTCTCCCCTTCCCTGGGAGTCTTGGTTCCCAGCACACTTATGGCCCCTGGTCTCCAAGACTTTCACTAACAGCTTAGGAGAACAAAATAGCCTGGAGCCATCCTGTTAACAGACTGCACACAGAAGCAGGCAAGACCTCCTGAGGCTTGTACATATTTACACTGTTTGTGCATAAGCACTAACATTTAAAATTTAACAAATTATGGAAGAAAACTCTTAGAAATATGCAGTAGAATAAAATACTAAGCACAAAAGGGATGTTAAAAACAGCCTATTCTTCTCCCTCCTCCCCAAACCTTCTGCTATGAGGTAGAGTGCTTCAGGTTTGGGAACTCCTTTCCTGTCTCCTTCAGCCAGCTTGCTCTTCCCTTCTTCTTTCTGCTTCCTCAGCCACATGTTTTCTTCCTATCTCTAAGGTTTCCACTCTCCACTTTCCTTTTCCTACCCCTCCTGAAGCTTGAAATTGTCCTTGAGTGGCTAAGATTCCTTGTCTCTAAGTACACTCCAGCAGAGGATTTGGTGGACATGAACAGGAGCTTCGGGGCCTGAGAACTAGCTTTGTGCTTGTGAACTAAACATCACAAAACTAGTACTTGATGGATCAGGATGAAACACGCATTTCTCATCTCTAGGGAAATCCACTTATAATCTTGAAAAGGAACTTTTGCTAATGAGGAACAGTGAAAAATGAAGGTTAGTTAAGAAAGCATTCCTGACATCTTATTTGCACTACTCCTGCTAAGACTAAAATGGCAAACGTCTTGGAAGGGAGTATTGATGCACAGACCTCCAGATGTTAGTAAGGAAACCATTTTTGTAACCTCACAAGTGATCAGACAGGGTCTCTGAGATGCTTGGGATTCATCAATAGGCAAGACAGGCTGCCAGTGACCCAGGGTTCTCCTGCCTCTGCTTTCCTAGTGCTGACAATGAAAGCAAACAGCCCCACACCCAGATCATTTACATGAGTTCTAGGGATCAAATTCAAGTCCTCGTGGTTGTGAAGCAGGCACTTTACCACTCAGAGTTCTCCACAAGCTTAGGACACACAGGACGGTTAATGATCAGCACACAGAATTTTCTGCAGACAATGCCCACGTGCTACAGGAATGGCTTACACGACCCAGGTCAGATACTGCATGGAATACGCAATCCAGCACCTCTAAAATGGGTAGTGAAGGGCTGTGTAAAAGGACCAGAGTACACATGTCAAAGGAGATGTGATATGAAATTAGGAGTGTGGCCTTTTGGAGTAGGTGTAGCTTTGTCGGAGGAAGTGTGTCACTGGGGGAGGACCCTGAGGTTTCAGAAAGCCCACTCCAAGCCAGACTCTCTCTTCTTGCTGCCCTTAGGTCAGGATACAGAACTCTCAGCTATGATATCTGCCTGTGTGCTGCCCTATTCTACACCATGAAAAAAATGGAGTAAACCTCTGAAATGCTAAGCAAGTTCCAACTAAATGCTTTCTTTTATAGGAGTTGCCATGGTCAGGTCAGTTCTCAAGGAAGCTGCCACCTCTCCCTCAGCAAGGAACACAGGCTTCAAGGAGTGTCCTGTGTTCCATGGGATCCAAGGAATCCACTGGACAGCAATGGAGAGATCAACAGTCCTTAAGTTCAGGACCTCCTGCTGTCATTTCTAGCTGACCCAGAAGTCACAGGCAGCAAAGAACCAGTGCTGTCTGGGAAACATGCAGCTTTCACAGGACTTCTGAAGACACTCTGGAGGGATCGGTACCAATCCTGGTACATGGAGTATTCCCTAATCTGGCTTAGAGGACACATCTGCTGTCTCATTCAGCAGCTTGTGACCTTCTGCTGCTGTCCCACCAAATGCAGAATTGAGTATTTGATGCAGACAGAGATACACTGAGACTCCCCCAACTGAATAAAAATGAGTGCCTGCATTTACAGAACAGAAGAACCCTCTCCTGTCTAAAGAACACCACTATCTGGTGCCATGTCCGCAGGAGACAGACCACATGGGCCTGGGAGCAAGGGCAGCAGCTTCCATAGCTCCCCCAGTCCATTGCCAGGATCCCTCCTAGAGGACAAGGTGCTCCAGCCCTGAGTAGCTGGGGTGTCTTAAGGCATGAGCTCACATTGCTTCCTGGTGGGTGAGCAGTGAAAAGGCATTTTGTGGGTTGGAAAGTTGGGAAGGCTAGATGGGCAGGGAAGGGAGCTGAGCAGCTGGGTGGTTGATGATTCCTGTCTGCGCTGAAGATGAGCCTGGTGTCACAGTCCTGTAACCCCAGCACTTGGTAGACCAAGGGAGAGAAAGGCTTGTTTCAGAGTCTATAGTGTGGGCTACATAATGCCTTAAAACAAAACAACTCTAGAATGAAAAAAGGAAAAATGAATGAGGGGAGGGAACAATAATGTGGGAGGTGTGGCCATCTTGTCCCTGGAAGCTGGGTTCTGCTGGAGAAGTACCATGAGAAGGTGGGAAAGAAAGTTCAAGGGCAAAGGGGACCATGAATGGTGGAGGGCTTGTGAGGAATGCCCAGGGAAGGCAGTCTCCAGAACTAGCATGCCTTAGGTCCAGGGGTGTGACACAGCCTCCTGGAGGGGTCTTGCCCTGTGTCCAGCACATCCTGTCCTGGTGACTGGGCTTTAGGCTTCCTGCAGACCCAGAAGGTGTTGAGGGCTTCACCAGGAACTTCCCCCTGTCCCCCACCCTCTTCAGAGCCGCCCTCCGCTGTAATTTTCCCCCTAACTTCTTCAATCCACTGAAGCCCGGGTGGGACAGAGACAGTCAGGGCTCCTGGTCGCTGAGGTGGTGAAGAAAAGAAGCCCAGGGCTTCCTGGTAGCCCAGGACCCTGGAATTCATGACTCAGAATCCGGTCTGTCCTCCATGTCCCTCCCTCACCCTCACCCCCACCCCAACCCCACCCCCTCTATGGACCCTGGGAACTCACCATGGGACAGCGTGGTTTGCAGGAAGCTCAGGAGAAGTAAAAGTGTCACAGTCAGGGAATGACCAGGCTTGGTGCTTGCTCCCTCTTTCATGGTTCCTTCCTGAGACAGGGCTGTCCTCAGCGGTGGAGCTGGGGAGAGGATGGGGATTCCTCAGGACCCGCGCGCAGAGGAAACCCCCGCAGAGACTTGCAGCTCCAGGCTCCCGGGCTGTGAAGTCAGGCCTTTCCGGCCCCGCCACGCGGGTTCCTAGTCCACTTTCCCTACGTGACTGCGGGGACCCCTCCGGGCGCTGTGGCTCTGCTCTTCCTCCCTGCCCCCCTGGGCGCGCGGCGACGACTGTGAACTTTGTGGTCCGAGGGCGATGCGCAGGGCGCCCACACCGCGCGGTGCCTTCACCTCACTCTGCGGGTTCCTAGTCCACTTTCCCTACCTGTCTGCGGGGACCCTCCTGGCCCCGTGGTTCTCGTCCTCCCCCCCGGCTAACCGAGGTCCCTGCCCCCTCGGGAGAGCGGAGGCGACGACTCTGAATTTAGCGAACCAAGGGCGCGTGGACGTCTCCGTTCTGAACTGACTGCGCAGGACAAAGTGGTTCAGGGCGCCCACACCCCGCGGCCCCTTCACCTCACTCACCAGCAGTTGAGCCTCGGGAACCCTGGGCCAGAGTCAGAAAAGACAGAGAAAGAGCGAAGTCTGCGCCTTCAGCGGACTCCCTTGCGAGCAGCCTGGAAAATGAGAGAAATTTGTTCCCGCCCATTTCCTCTGGCATCAGGTCCACGCCCACAGCTGCCGGGCGGGGCACTCTAAGGCTCCACTCAGGTCCTAGGGAGGTAGAAGCTCCAGCATTTCCTCTGTTTCTTCTCTAGCTTCGCACACACCCTCCTTCTCCTTCAGACCTGCTCTTTCTGGCTTCCTTTATCTCTTTTTCTTCTCCATCCTGACTCATTTGCTCCCCAGGGCCCTTCCCCATTAGCCCCTGGTGCACCCTCAAGTTCTTTGTTGTCCCACTACTGGCCACTGGCCACCTTCCCCCAATGGAGAATACTATAGGAAGTTAATAGCAACTACATACAGCCTATAGGTCCACTTTGATTATTATGAGCATTGTAACAGTGTTTCTTCTAATCTGTGAACACAGGTGTGCCCTTCAATTTTTTTCCTGTTGGCAGTTTTTCGTATTCAGATTTTTTTTTACCCGTTTGTCTGAGTTTATTTGTAATTATTTCTTTTTGATGATACTGACAGTGAAGCAGCTCTCTTAGTTTAATTTTCAGCTCATTGGTTATTAGTGTATGTAATTACAAGTGATTTTTAAATTCTTTTTAAAATTTTTTTTAATATTAATTACAGTTTGTTAACTTTGTATCCCTGCTGTATTCTACTTCCTATTTCCCTCCCAATCCCACCCTCCCACCCTCATCTCCTCCCTGCCCCTTTCCAAGTCCACTGATAAGGGAGAACCTCCTGCCCTTCCATCAGATACTGGTTTATCAGGTGTCTTCAGGATTGGCTGCAAAGTCCTCCTCTGTGGCCTAGCAAGGCTGCTTCTCTCGGGGTGGGGTGGGGGGAGGTCAAAGAGCCCGCCATCGAGTTCATGTCAGGGAGAGTCCCTGTTCCCCTTATTAGGGTCCCCACGTGGATACTACCAAGGGCTACATCTGAGCAAGGGCTCTAGGTTGCATCCATACATGGTTCTTGTTTGGAGAAACAGTCTCATAAAAGACCCCTGTGCCCAGATATATTTGGTCCTTGTGGAACTCCTGTCCTTTCCAGGTCATATTGACCCCCCCTCCTTTTTTTTTTTTTTTTTTTTTTTTTGGTTTCCTGCAATCTGCCAGAGGTTTGGTTATGAGTCTTAATATCTGTTTTGATACAGTGCTAGGTAGAGTCTTTCAGAGACCCTCTGTGGTAGGCGCCTGTCCTGTTACTTGTTTGCTCCTACATCCAATGTCCATCCCATTTGTCTTTCTAAGTGAGGATTGATCTTCGTAGCCTGGGTGCTCTTTCTTGTTTATCTTCTTTAGGTGGCCAGATTTCAGTTTATTTATCCTATTTTGGAGGACTATATAAGTGAGTATATACCATGTGTGTCTTTCTGCTTTTGGGATACCTCACTCAGGATGATCGTTTCTAGGTCCCACCATTTGCCTACAAATTTCGTGATTTCCTCGTTTTTAATTGCTGAGTAATATTCCATTGTGTAAAAGTACCACAATTTTTGTATCCATTCTTCAATTGATGGACGTCTGGGTTGTGATTTTTAAATTCTACAATACTTGATTTAGTACTCCTAATTCTACTTTGCTGGGCTCTTCAGCATTTTCTAAGTTCACTATCATGTCATATACAAGTAGAGATTTCTTCACTTCTTTGTTTCCACTCTTGAAGCATTTCATTTCAGTACTCTAGCTGTTGAGTACAAATTGTTAAGACTGAACCTCCTGGGATCAACTCCTCATTGTTAAATATGCTGTTAGCTGTGTTGCATTATAAGTCTCTCTCTCTCTCTCTCCCTCTCTCTGAGGGTGTGTGTGTGTCTGGAAGGGAATTCTCCCATTCCTAGTTCAAGGATAGATTGTATCAGCAGTGTGTTGAGTTTCCACACCTCCTTCTGCATTTGTTGAGGGGATGGTAAACTTTGCCCTTCGTTCCCTTCATTTGGTGCAGCACATTGGTTGACTTGGGTCTATTGAGCCTTCCTTGTCCACGTGAGGGCAGGGAGCTCCAGGGGTGCAGGAACCAGGGTCCTCATCAAGCTGTTTCTACTTCACTGATTCTTTTCTCCCGTAGCTTGTATTCTAATTTTGCAGATTCTTGTTCCATCATTATATTTTCTATCTTTTGTTTTCCAGAAGTTGCTCCATTTTGCATTTATTTCTGAAGTATAAATTAAGGTTTTTGATTGGAAGCCTTCCTTACTTTGTAAGCATTTATTCTCCTCCTCCTCCTCCTCCTCCTCCTCCTCCTCCTCCTCCTCCTCTTCTTCTTCTTCTTCTTCTTCTTCTTAAAGAGATTCTCTGTGCAGCATTGGCTGTCCAGTACTTGTTTTATAGACAAGGCTGATCTTGAACTCAGAGAGATCCACCTACCTCTGCCTCCCAGAGTGCTGGGATTACAGACATGTGCCACCAAGGCCACCTTACATTTTTCTCTTAATCATCCTTTCACCTGTTTATGGCAGAATCTTTCTTTTCTGGAATGTTATTTTTAATGTCTGTTTCAAAGAATAACATTTACAAGGAAAGAGTATCTTCAGACATTCTAATTTACCATAGGAAAAAAGCACATAGAACTACGTCTTTTACATTTTTATTGTTACATGTGTATGGATATTTTGCTTAATGTAGGTGTGTGCACCATGGACAAACCAGGTGCCTGTGGAGGCCAAAAGAGGATGCCAGGCCCTGGAACTGGGGATGCAGATGATTGGGTGCCCCCTGTGGGTGTTGCTTATTGAACTTGGGTCTTCTGGAAGAGTGTCCAGTGCCTGTCATCACCCAGCCATCTCTCCAGCCTACCTATAGGTTGTTTCCTTGTTTAGTTAACAAATCTTAGTATCTCATGATTACTTAGGTTGTCAAGGAGACCTTTACATGGGTCAGCAGATAGCAATTTTTGTTTTCAAATTCTAGCAGACCTAAGAGATGAATACAGAGCCCCTGATTCCTGATCACCTTTGAGATTTAGCAGTGAATCCCTTGGTGATTTGAAAATCACATCAGTGTAGCTACTCACAGGGCTGAGTGGACAGTTTTTCAGGCCATGGCTCAGTACATGAAAGAGGTAAATGTTTAAAAATTATTTTTGCCAGGCAGTGGTGGTGCAAGGCTTTAATCCAAGCAGTTGGGAAGCAGAGGCATGAAAAACTCTGAGTTTAGGGCCAGCCTGGTCTACAGAATGAGTTTCAGGAAAGTTTAGAGCTACCCAGAAAAACCATGTCTAGAAAAACCAAACACAACACGCATGGAAAGAGCATGCCACAGGTTATTGCTCTTTCCAGAGTGGGTGTTGCATGCTGCCCCCCAGGACTGGCCATCTGTGTGCTTGTCTGCTCTATGCCAAAACAAACAACAACACACAACAAAAACTGCCCCAAAACGTAAACAAAACGCAACAACAAAGACCTGCCTTATCGACAGACAGTAATGCACTGAAACTAAGGAGATGACTTCACCTTTCCTCCTTTGAGTTGTTAGAAGAAGGTTTGTGAATCGGCTCTTTCCAGGATCTGTCATTTGAAAACTTTCAGAACACATCACATATTTATGTGTGTTGTGCTGTCTAGGAAGGCTCCTGGGCTTTGTTTGAGAGTTCACCCTATAAGGAGGAGGAAAGTGGGAAGAGAATGGGCCTAGTCTTTTCAGAAGGCTGCCCTTCTGTCATGGCTCCTGCTCCTGCAGGACCTAGTTTCTGCAGGGGACCACTGCTGCATGTGTCTATGCTGGGGAACTCTGCCTGCTCCTTAGTCTTTTCATATGTCCACAGTGCCTTATTGTTGTTGTTGTTCTCTTCCATCCGAGTGGATCATAGTTTACAGTGCTTTCTCTACCAGAATTTTCAGTTGCATGAGCTGAGAAAATGATTTTTCCATCTTTCCCTCCTACTTGGTGTTCAGCTTCTCCCAAGTTTCCCAGAGTCAAACCATTAGCTTCAAATGTGATTTTGAGACTAATTCTGGACTGCAGTCTCTGTGTTTTCTGTAACATTATCATTTCCACTTTAGTAATAATTCCTGCAGAAACGTGACTTTCATATCTGGACAATGCTCTCTGAGCTTCTACCAAAGTGCCTCTGTGGCTGCAGTATTGTCCCCCTGACTTAGAAGGCTCCTGTCACTTTGTCCCTCTGCTTGTTGACACACAGGAAAGGGTGAGTTCTCATGACGTGTCTGGTGAGTTTTGGCCATCCTATCAGGCTCCCAGGTATTTTCAAAGGGAAGTATTTCCACCATTGCAAACATTTCATTCTCGTCTATTTCTTGGAGGCCTTGGATACCAGAAGCTATCCAAGACATCTGCTCAGTTGTTCTACCCATTTGCTATAGGCCTAAGATTTTCACGGTGTTTCTAAGACCTGGTGTTCATTCTTGCACATGTTAATGTATTTTTAAATTTTCCTATCAAATCCTCATTCACTAAACAACTATATGGAAGGACGGATGCTATTCAACACTGAAATGTTTGATTGTTTCACATATATCTCATTTCGCATTTACTTCTGTTGTGGTCAGATAGCATGGCCTTCATGATATCTTGTCATTATACATTTTTTCATTTTTTAATCATTCAAATTGACCTTTATCACTGAGCATGGTATTAGCTCAGTGATAATACCATGAGATTAGAGGCATGTTCTCAGCACTTGGGAGCCCGAGGCAGTCAGATCTTTGTGAGATTGAAGCCAACCTTGTCTATATAGTGGGTTCTGGGACAGCCAGAGCTATGTGGTGAAATCCTGTCTTAAAAAACAACAACAACAACAACAAACACCAAAAGTTTTATTGTTGATTGTCCCACATATACTGAAATAGAAGATACACTTTGCTGTCCCAATTTAGAGTGTTCTAGAAATGTTAGCAAAAATAAGTTGGGTCTTCTTGAATGTTGCTCAGTCACTGAGAAAGGAGTGCTGAGGTCCCCAGCTCAAATGGCACATTGGCATATTCATGTTTCCTTTGGTTTGTGCATCTTGAAACTTTATGATTTCATGTAGGGTGACCATTGCTTTCTTATGTTTTCAGCAAAAGCTAGTGGGACCTGCGCCCACCACGTGCTGTCTGGACACTCAGAGACCTTCAGCAGCTGAAGCAGGGCAGACAACCACAGTGTCAAGTCAGTGCCTTGCAGTAGTCCTGGGCCTGCAGCCAGAGGGGAAGTGTCAGTGACTAAGTATGTGAGGTTTCTTCATATCCTCCCTGTCCCTGTCCCTAGTCCCCAGTTTTGGCTGGCCTCATCTCCCCCCTTTTCCACTTTCTTCCCTGTCCTACCCCTACTGTCCAGAACCCCCACCCAAGTCCTTCCTTTTAGTCCTAGCTTTAATCCCCTCTCCTCTGCTGGAAACTCTCAGCCTCACACTCTTCCCCATTATCTGCCTTATCCAAGCTCTAACCTCCAATGCCCTGTTTTTATTTTAATTATTATTATTTATTCACTTTGTATCCCAGCCGTGGGCCCTGCCTCAACTCATCCCTAACTACCCTCCCTTTCTATTCTCCCCTATGCCCCTCCCCTCATCCACTGATAGGGGAGAACCTCCTCCCCTTCCATCTGACCCTACCCTGACAGGTCTCTTCAGAACTCCATTGTCTGCATTGTCTTCCTTTGTGGCTTTGCAAGGCTGTATGTCCAAGAGAGTAGTGATCAGAGAGCCTGGCACTGAGCTCATGCCAGAGACCCTCCCTGTTCCACTACTCAAGTACCCTCTTAGATACTGAGTCTATGAGCTACATCTGGGCCAGGGTTTTAGGTCCTCTTGATGCATGTTTGTTGCTTGGGATATCAGTCTCTGCAGGGCCAACTTTCCTTTCTCTCTCTCTCTCTCTCTCTCTCTCTCTCTCTCTCTCTCTCTCTCTCTTCTCTCTCTGTTGGTCTCCTTTTAGAGCTCTTCTCCCCTCCAGGTATTTCTACCTTACCCTTCTGTTATAAAATTCTGTGCATTTGATCCAAATGGAGGGTATAAGTCTCAGCCTCTGTTTCAATACCTCCATCAGTAGAGTCTTTCAGAGGCCATCTGTGGTAGGCTCCTGCCTGTTCCCTGTCCTCTCCTGCTTCTAATGTCCATCGAGCTTGCCCTTATGAATGAGGATTAAGTAGCTTCCCTAGGGTCTTCCTTGGTTAGATTCTTTAGGAGTATAGATTTTAGTATGTTATTCTATGTTACATGTCTAATAACCACTTATGAGTGAATTTATACCATGTGTTCTTTCTGCTTCTGTTACTTCACTCAAGAGAATCTTTTCTAGTTCCCACTATTTGTCTGCAAATTTCATGATTTCCTTATTTTTAATAGCTGAGTAGTTTTCCATTGTGTAAATGTACTACAATTTCTGTATCCATTCCTCTGTTGAGGGGCATCTGGGTTGTTTCCAGATTTTGGCTATTTTGAATAGAGGTGCAAAGAACAGGGTTGAGCAAATGGAGAATTTAACATAGTAAAAATGGCCACCTTTCCAAAAGCAATCTACAGATTCAATGCAATCCCCATCATAATACCAACACAATTCTTTGCAGAACTTGAAAGAACAATTCTCTATTTCATATTGAAAAACAAAAGCCAGAATTTCTAAATCAATCGTGTAAAATAACAGATCTTCTGGAGGTATCTCCATCCCTAATCTCAAAGCTGTACTGTAGAGCAACAGACATAAAAACTGCCTGGTACTGGCATAGAAACAGAATAGTGGATCAATGGAATTGAATAGAAGACCCAGAAATAAACCCACACACATATGGATATTTTATCTTTTACAAAGAAGCCAAAACACTACAGTGGAGAAAACATAGCATCTTCAACAAATGGTGCTGGTCTACCTGGAAGTCCACATGCAGAACAATACACATAGACCCATATTTGTCGTCCTGCACAAAACTAAAGTCCAAGTGGATCAAAGACTTCAACATGAAACCAGACACTCTAAACGTGTTAGAAAAAAAGGGAAGAGCTTGTAACTCACTGGAACAGGAGACAACTTCCTGAACAGAACACTAACAGCACAGGCTCTAAGATCAACAATCAAAAATGGGACCTCATGAAACTGAAAACCTTCTGTAAAGCAAAGGACACTGTCATCAGAACAAAACAACAGCCTACAGATTGGGAAAGGATCTTCAGCAAGCCTGTATCTGACAAAGGGCTAATGTTCAGAATATATAAAGAACTAATGAAGTTAAACACCAACAAAACAAGTAATCCCACTAAAAAAATCGGGTACAGAGCTAAATTGAGAATTCTCAATAGAAGAATATTGAATGGCAGAGAAACACTTAAAGAAATGTTCAATGTCCTTAGTCATCAGGGAAATGCAAATGAAAACAGCCCTGAGATTTCGACTTATTCCCACAAGAATGGCCAAGATAAAAAACTCAAGTGACAACTCATGCTGGAGAGGATGTGGAGAAAGAGAAACCCTCCTTCATTATTGGTGGGAATGTAATCTTGTAAAATGACTTTGGAAATCAATCTGACGCTTTCTCAGAAAATTAGGTATACTGCTACCTCAAGATCCAGCTATAGCACTCCGAGGCATATGTATGAAATAGGCTCAACTATACAACACCAGTGCCCTCGGTGACCCATCCTCACCCCCTCTTGGCTTTGGGGTGGGTGTGGTACTGCCTGCTGGCTTATTCTTTATCTCACCTCACCGCTGCCTTCATGCTCTCTCTACCCTTGGAGGCCTCACACTGCTTGTTCTCCCTCTGAAACCTTAGCTCCCTTTGCACTGCCTTAGTTTCCTTCTTGCCCTGCCCCCTTCCCTTGCTGTACTCTCTGCCCCATCCCCAGAAACAGCTTGTTCTGCCTATGCTCCTGCAACCTCTGGCCTGGCTTACCATGTCCTCACTCTTAGCCTTCTTCACTCTCACACACCTCTGCCGTGAACTCACACATCTGTCCTCGTGCCATCCTTTCCCACTGACCCATCAGCCTCCCCTCCCCTTGCTCCTCCTCCTCTTCTTCATCATCCCCATCTCACTTTTTCTGTTTCTTCACTGTCTCCCCTCACCACCTTCCTCCCAACTCCCCCTCATAACACTCCTTTCCAATTCCCCTGCAACTCCTGTCTGCCCTTCTCCCATCCACACATTTCTCTCCCATTCCTACTCACTCTTCCTGTTACATCCATTTCCCCTATTCCCTTTACCTTCTCCAGTCCCCTATTCCCCAATCCCTTGTTGCTCTGTGAACTGCCTGGCAGAAATGAAAATATTCCCACCTTTAGCAGCAGCACTGAAGAGTGAGGTAGGAGGATCTCTATGTATTGAAGTGCAGCCTGGTCTACAAATCAAATTACAGGCTGCCAGGGCTCCACAGTGAGACTCTATCTCAAAAAACCAAAATACCAAGTGAAACAAACAACAGAATAAAAATGAAAGAAAAAAAGAGAAACATTGATATTCTAAAGAGATGCTTGTGTCTGTCAATCCATCAAATTATGGAAACATGGTCTCCAAAAGATGGAGATTTCCCTGAGCATCTCATGCTGGGAGAAGGAAAGGCTCCAGCCCCAGGGGCAGGTTGTTTCCTGGGAAAAGCTCTCACACAGCTCTAGCAACTTGCCAGACCACTTACAGGCTGAAACTGGAGGCCACACTAGGATGCTTCAAAGGTGGGCAGGGCCACAGCTTGACTGGGCAACTTAGATGTACAAATCCTTGGTTTCTACTTGAACCTTAGTCTTATTGCAGGACTCCAAGATGGATTTGGGGGTTCACTGGATCATCTGTCCCTCTTCCCAATGTGTGCACGATTGTCAAATTGAGATAAAATATGTACTGAACTAGAGAGGGTCTCAGAGGGAACCACTGTCTTTACAGAACACATTATTCCTTGCTTTGGGCTCCTTTAGTCCCAACAGTTGGATAATGGCCCTGTTTTTATTCTAATATTTTTTAGGGAGTGAGAAAAGCTCTCAAAATTAAGTATTATCTCTGTGAAGTCTGAGTCCTTCAATTATCAGGAAAGATAGAGTAATAATCTGTGTGTTCATTTTTGAGACTGTATTTTAATTTCAATGCTTTCCCCTTCCCTTCTCGTCCCCTAAAAGCTTCCCACATTCCTCTCTCTGCTCACGTTCAAATCATGGCCTTTTTTTCCATCAGTTGTCATTTCATGCATATATGTATTTGTATATACATTCCCAAGAAGAACCTTTTGAGTCTATGCAATGTTACTTATATGTATGTTTCCAGGGTTGACCATTTGACACTGGACAACCAATTGGTGTGCTCTTCCTGGAGAGGACTACCTTTCCTGCTCCCGGGTTTACTCCTTTGCCTACAGTTCTTTGTGTCAGTGTCCCCGACCCCTGCAGTTTGCTATGGTCAGTGCTACCCTCTTTGTTCAGCTCACATTTAGGCAGTCTGGTCAGGGAGTCTTCATTGGTGTAGCTTCTGATGTTACTCACGGCAAAGTCCCTGATCCTCGGGCTCTTACAGTCTTCCCAGCCCTGGTCTGCAGTGCTCTCTAAGCAGTAGTTGTAGAATGTTGTGTAGATGTCTCCATTGGGACTGGACTCGACTCCTCTACTTTGATTGGTTGTAGGTTTCTGTAGTGGTCTCTGTTGTAAAGAGATCTTTTCTGGATGAGTATTAACAAGTACACTTAAGTGTGTGCATAATGACAAATTGTATAGATTGTTGTTGTAGATGGGTTATGATGGTTTAATGAGGAAATAGTTGTAGATTATCCTCCAATAACCATGATTTTACTAGCACTGATGAGTTTGCAAGTTTTCCAGTACCAGGCATGGTATCCCTCATGCTGAGCAAGCCTCAAGATCAAGCAGAGAGCTGCTGGTCACCACCAAGGTATTTGTTCCACTACTGCACCCTCAGGGTTCTCATGCCGTACTGGTTGTTGCTGTGGTTTATAGGCATCTTAGTTGTGTTAGACTGTTGGATGCTTCACTCCTTGGAAGCTTGTATGGTCGCTTTGGCACCATGAAAGTCCTCAAGGAAGAGGCTTCAGGTCCGTTCCAGCTCAGAGGCTTCTGGGACCCATATATGAGGTACATGGTGTCTGCATCAATAGAGACTTACCTTCCCCTTCTGCAGGACAACCCAAGGAAAACGCAATAGGCTGGATGTTTGGGGAATTTCATAGTCCAACAACCACATAGAGAGAGATCCTCTCATGTGATATTGCAGCTTTTCTTAGGGAAATTCTTGGTGGGAATGCTATCAGTCCCGCTAAGAAAAAGTTCATCAAAACTATTATGTATATAATATAAAATATAACTATATATAATATAGTTATATGCTCATGTGGTTTTAATTAATTAATCAATTAATTAATATTACCTGTGTTATAACTTGGTTGTTTGTTTGGTCATTTTTTGTACATAGTTAATAGTATGATTCCACCCAGCTTTTTCAGCCATCCATACTGTTATTTTTCCTCCCTCTCTCCTTTTTTTGTATTTTCCTCCCTCTCTTTTCTTAATGAGACTTTCTTTTTCTGTTTTCTCCATCATCATCCATTTTATCTCCCTATTTTTCTTTATCTATGTTTTAAAGATAGGATCTCATATGAAAGGATTTTTTATTGTAGAAGGGGATAGGGGAGAGAGAGAAATGGAGAGGGGTGCTCAAGGGAGATACACACACACACACACACACACACACACGGAAAGAGAGAGAGATAGAGAGAAACTGAGGAAGTGACAAAGAGTGGCTGGAGGTGCACGCAGGACTGGGCTGGGCAGAGAGTGGGTCATGAGACTAGCAGTTTGGCAATCACCTAACAACACAGGGGTCAGGGGCTTAATCTGGCTGAGCCTGAGAAACTCAGTGCCTGGTACTAGGGCTTTAGCAGCAGTAAGGCCAAGTTCTTACAGAGGGAATCTCACCCTCAGGAAAGGACAGAGACAGACAGGCAGCTTCAGAGTGGAGGTTATAAGAGGAGCAGGAGGTCGGGCAGTGGGTCATGAGTGCCTCCAAGAGACTGCAGGTTTGCAGCTGGAGGGCAGTGGGATGGAAGGAGGCAAAGCTTACCTAAATGTCGGTGGTGGATGTCCTTACAAATGATCAGTGAGCTGAGAGCATGTTGCAGATGCAGTGGGTTGACAATAGAGTTGAGTGGGGATCCCAGTGCGCAAAGATACCAGGTTTGCCTCCTGTATTTCAGAACCAGTGTTATAATGTATAAAGATAGGTGCCATGCAAAGATCCGGTAAGGAAAGACATTTATTGTAGGAGGGGGGAGGGGAGAGTGAGGAAGGGAAAGGGGTGCCACAGTGAGAGAGACAGAAAGAGAAAGAGAGAAAGGGAGAGGGGTGCCACAGTGAGAGAGAGACAGAAAGAGAAAGAGAGAAAGGGAGAGGGGTGCCACAGGGAGAGAGAGACAGAAAGAGAAAGAGAAAGGGAGAGAGAGGGGTGCCACAGGGAGACAGAGACAGAAAGAGAGAGAGAGAGAAAGAGAGAGAGAGAGAAAGAAAGAGAGAGAGAGAGAATAAGGCTTGCCAGATAAGAAGGAAATTAGTGCCTGCATTTACAGAACAGAAGAACCCTCTCCTGTCTAAAGAACACCACTATCTGGTGCCATCTCCCCAGAGGCAGTCTACATGGGCCTGGGAGCAAGGGCAGCAGCTTCCATAGCTCCCCACCCAGTACCATTGCCAGGGTCCTCCCTAGAGGACAAGGTGCTCCAGCCCTTAGTAGCTGAGGTGTCTTAAGGCATGAATTCACATTGCTACCTGGTGTAAAAGGGTGTAAAAGTGTTTTTTGGATGGAAAGTGGGGAAGGATAGGTGGTGAGGGAAGGGAGCTGAGCAGGCTGGTGTGTTGCTATGGTGTTCTTGTGAAATGGGTACAATTTACCCTTGTTCCTTCAAATGCTGATTTCTCTACCCCACTGTCTGGTTTCAATCTGGACAACTGCATTGTGTTCTAAGTATCACCTTTCTCAAATTTGTGTAAACATGGTACCATTAGTGTTCTGTGTTGTCAATAAAAACAATCAGCCAATGTGAAGCAATAGAGAAAATAGGGTGGGACATCCTGGTGTGGAGGGAGGAGAAAGAGGAGTGGGGGAGGGGAGATCCAAGATGAGAGGACCTGGAATTATTAGAAGAAATTTCCTGTCCTATTATAGGACTAAAAAGCAAGCATAATGTGGGAAATCTGAATGGGAGGAAGCTATGCAGGCTTGGAGGTTTAGGATGGAGTAATTACTGCCCAGCATTGTGCTCTAGGTTAATTAAATAAATCCTAGTCTCTGTGTGGTAATTTGGACAAACAGCTGGCTAAGGAATAGCTGCTGTTTAACAAAAAGATATATCAATATTAAATATTAATTATCATCAACACTGGTGGCTGATGAATCACATGGAAATTGAAGCTGAGCCTGGTGGCACAAAGCTGTAATCCTACAGAGAGAAGTGATTGTTGCATGTTCTGTAGTGTAGCAAATGGTGTGAAATCCTGTCTTAAAACAAGAGCAATAGAAAAAAAAATGAGCAAGTGGTTGACTGTGGCTGCCTTGTCCCTCAAATCATTTATTGTGATCTGCTGGAGAAAAAGCATGGGAAGGTGGGAAATATAGTTTGAGGGCAAAGAGGTCCTCAGATGGTTAAGGGTTTTTGAGGTATTTCAGAGGAAGGCAATCTTCATAGACTAGAGTGCCTCAAGTCCAAGGGAGCTGTCTGAGTCAGCTTCCTGACAAGGTCTGGCCTTGTGCCCAGATCATCACAGCCTAGTGACGCTGTGCAGGCTTCCTTTGGATCCCAGGGTAGCTGAGGGCTGAGGGTTTGACCCGTGATAGCTCTCTGGATTTTTCCTCCATGTTTGTTCTCCAGGAATACTTCCTAGCTTGTTTCCTGGCAGAGAAGGAAGTGGAGCAATGTCTGTCTTGCATTAAGGAAGGTCTAGGAGCTTCCCAGCTGAGGACTGCTACCTTGTGATCCAAGAGTGTGATGGATCTCCTTCCCCCATCCTCACCCCTCCTTCTACAATTAGGCCATTGCAAGTCACCTGCCGACAGCAAGGACCACAGATAGTGAGAGATCTAATAGCCACAAAGGCCCTTGAGACCCCTTCAGAAGCCCCAGTCTGTTTGGATAACCTGACTCCATGACAGGCTTCATTTTCAATTTTGACTGACTAGGCCTGAGTTTCTGTTTCTTGAAATACAGAAAAAGAAAAATTCCTGCAAAAAACACCGTTCAGGGGCTTAAAGGTCAACATATGGGCTCAAGGCAAGCACAAAGGTCAGCAAAGTCCCTAGCAACTCTGGAAAGTCCCTAAGGGTCTGAGTAATCCTAAATCCCCCCATACCTCCTGAGTCACTACCAAACCGTCAAAGTAACGGTTACTTCTCACAAGCGCAACATAAGGGCTCAAGTCAAGCACAAAGGTCAGCAAAGTCCCTAGCAACTCTGGAAAGTCCCTACATGTCTGACTAATAAATCCCCCCATACCTCCTGAGTCACTACCAAACAGTCAAAGTAAAGGTTACTTCACACCCACACCCGCACCCTGGGAATCCCCTCAACTGACTTTAAGTAGAGGCTGGGTTCTCACTTCAGTGTCACCATTGTTGGAGACGGTGGTGATCCCTGCATGCTGGAATTTTGTTCAGAATAAATGCTGTCTGCTATTGCACACGACTTGAGTCTGGGGTCTTTCTTTAGTGATTCTTGGACCCTTACAATAGCTCAGTAGAACCAAAAGTCACAGAGCCAGTGTGGAAGGACTGTGTTTGGTGCTGCATTTCTGTCATACCCTGAGCAGAAGGTGTAACCAGGGCTGCGAAGAGATTCGGTGAGGATTCAGTGCCGCCCTGCAGAGGACCCTGGCAGAGGTTCACTAAAGTGCCAGGCACATGGCTGTGACTCAAGCGACAGCCTGCCACTCTCTAGCTTGCTTGTAGCTCCTTGCAGTCTCCTGTGGTCCCTTGTCTGGGAGGCAGAGGCTAGGAACACAGTGGGGCTGATGTCATCGTCCTGCCCCCAGGCTCCCAGACCTACCAGCCTCCTCCCCCTCCACTGCAGCTCAGCTCTCGGGGTCTTCAACCAGCCCACATATGCAAAGTCCCTGCCTCCATGAAGTGGCTCTGCAGCCTGACGCTAGAATGAGACATGTGCGACCTCGGCCAGTCCCCACCTCAGACAGTGTTCAGACTGACAGCATTTTCCAGTCTCCTCTGTGAGGTTCTGTTCTGAGTGCTTCAGCTTCAGCCACACTCCAGTCTCCCTCTCAACCACCATGATCCTCGGACTTTCCCTCTGACCTCCAGCCAGCCTTTCTTCACTTCTCACCAGCTTCATTCTTGCTACACCCGAATCCCAAACTCCGTGTCTCCTCCAGGTCCCTCTCCACCACCCTGTCCTCCCTTCCCATTTCTTGTTGTCTCTTGTCCTAATTCTTGTCCCAGTCACCCAGACACGCTCCTTGTCCCTCCCTAGTCATTCTACCCTCTCTTGCCCTCCCTTCTACCTCCTTCCTTTACTATTATCCCAGTTGAAGACAATGACTACCTATCTTGGCACAAGGCTGTGCTTTTCTCCTTAGCTCTGTGACACTGGGACTTAAGGCCTTCAGGAAACTTCTGAGGCTGAAAGCAGCTTCTGGGGCCTGAGGATGACTCAGGTTAAGGGCATACACTGTCATTCCGGAGGAGCCCCATGGGAATCCCATCCTCTCTTCTGAATTATCCCCTGAGCCTTATTGTGGGGATGATGTGTAGGTAAAGCCCTTGGCTTCATAGCTCTGCCTCTTGATTGGTTATGGTTTCCACAAATCAGACTATGCTGACTGGCCATGATTTCCCGAGGCTTCACCAGACTCAAGTCCTCTTTGCTGGAATGACCCAAACATGCCAGTGCCCCATGCCTTTTCTCTCTTTAGCATTGCTTGTTGGGATTGAACTCTGATCTTCCTGCTTCTGTGTGACAGGCACCTTGCTGTCACATCTTCCTCATCTTCCTCCTCAGCCCCTATTCTCTATTCCAACTTAGTTTTTATTATATGTATCTGTGTGATGTTCATTTGTATGCGCCATGGCTAGGATGGAACACCAACCCAAGGAAGTAAGTGTCTGGATGGTGAGATATCAAGTGGGAGTGCCAGAGGTGAGATATAAAGAAGGAGAAAGCAACACCTGGCCTCAGGAGGACTTGCATAGGTTGATGACTTGTGCCAAGAAAGTTTAGGAAGAACTGAAGCATCCTATGTGCTATTTGCAGGGAGGGGATGATCAAAGTGAGCTAAATCAGACGATGTTGGCAAAAGGAACACCGAATACTCCAGACACAGCTTCTTCAAGACTAATAGCCACAGCCCAGGGACAGAGTTGATTCTCCAGAAACCTCACCCTGGGTTCCCCTGGGGCACTGGCTCCAGCCTTAGACTGGCCTTGCCAAATCTGCCCCTGGACATGAACACAGAACTGAAGTCTCCCTCTGAGAAGGTCTGGGGTCTGGCTGGCTCCGCACAGGTCCTGGGGATGGAAACCACATCAGACTGAGCAGCAAGTGTCTTTGGCTGCTGAGCCATCTCACCAGCCCTATTAAAACTTTGGAATCAGTTCTGGAAATACTTCACCTCTGTGCTCTGACCTCCTTGTATTTCCTACCTGAGAACATCTTTGGGAACTGTTCTCTTATGTTTTTATCTTATCTCTTTCTGTTCTAACCCTTCCCTCCAGGGGTGACATGGATTCCTAGAGGTCAGCACCATTTTAGGACTCATCTGTTTTCTTCATCTGTCATCCACTTTCTTCCCAAGCTAAAATTTTTTTCCAAGGTGTTTTTTTTTTTCATTTTTATTTAACTTCTTAAGATTGACGTTATTGTTTATCACATGTGTTTGTGTGAGCATGAACACATGGGTGCCATGAATGCCAGAAGAGGGTTTCAGATCCCTTGGAGCTGGAGTGTCAGGCAGTTGTAAGCTTCCTGACATGCTGCAGACCAGTCCTGATCCTCTGATAGGCTCGCAAATGCTCAAAGCACTGAGCCCTTTTCCAACCCCAGAGAGTTTTCCTCAGCCTTGTCAAACAGTTTCTTAGTGTAGCCTAAATCCATAGTCTACCAACGTGACATCTAACGTTACCTCCTGAATTTATTTACTCTGCCTAAGAGATAGAGGAAACAAAAATGCCTGTGACCAGTAAGCCCCGTGTCCAAGGACAGAATACTGGATTTTACCGTTAATGGGAGGTAACAATGTGCCTGATCACGTGTGGGTGGGAGTATGTGGGCAGGAAACACAGCAGAATGTAAGCTTGTCCCTGAGTGGCTGTAGGCAGGGCCCATAGGCAGGATGTATGCTCGTCCCTCATTGGACCTGATGGGAATTGTGGGATTTTGCCTTTTCGAGCCCCTGCAAACCATGAGGCCATTTTCCCGAGAACCCTGGTATGGACCTGACTAAAGTACGTCCACCTGGCCAGTACTGAATTAAAGCTTGCTTCAAATGTCGCTTTAAACTGTGGTAGTGGCCTTATTCTCAGCCGGTGGGATTAACACACACAGGTGAGTAATCCTAGATGTGCGGTCTGGGGTCTGCGTCTTCCTTTCCCTTCTGCTTCGTTTATTTTTGCTGAACAATTCCTTACAGGGTGAGACCCTTCACAGGCAAGGCGGTGTACCCAGCCCAGTCACCTCTGACTCTAGCTCTACCTGGATTTTAGGCTTCCCCCTTTACAGCCCACGGGTCAGGATTCACCCTGAACAGTGTAAGGCCACACTGTGGTGTGAGGCAGGCCCTGGGTCAACAGAGCAAGTTCAGTCTCTGTTCGCGAGTCTTTGGCAGGGTTGATACACTTTGTTTACATCACCAGGTAGGTTCATTTATTGTCACAAATTGTGTATTTCCAGTTACTTTGTCAAGGGTCTGATTTCTTTAACAAGTAGAATCCTGCCGTGAACTTTTATGTCAGAAATGCAGGTGGATATATTTGTGTCCTACCACATCAGTATTTACTGAGTAATAATAAATTCACAGGCTACATCGTTTTATTGGCTTCAATTTGCCATGGACTCCTGTTATCTTTTGTAAGTGGCAGTGGAAAATATGAGTTCTTTACTTCAATATTGATTGCTAGTTTTAACTCTCAGTTTTGTTTGTTTGTTATTGTTTTTTGAGACAGGGTTTCTCGGTGTAGGCCTGGCTGTCCTAGAACTCACTTTGTAGAGCAGGCTGGCCTTGAACTCAGAGATCTACTTGCCTCAAGGTTCCCAAGTGCTGGGATTAAAGGCATGAGCTACTCCTGCCGGACAGCTGTTAGATCTGATATTACATATCTTACAGTGTGTGTGCGCGTGTGCATAGGATGTATGTGTAGGTTCTGCGATGGCACAGAAGGATTATGGAGTCCATTGTATCACTAAGGCAGAGGTAGAGGTGGCTCAGCCCCAGTTGACCACATAAAATAGTAAGGAGGCCAGTTGGAGAGCTGTAGGCTAACAGGGCTTGGCCAGGCTCAGGGTAATGGAACTCTGGAGGCTGAAGTGCAGAACCATGGGTGTGGCGGGGAGGAGGACAGGTCAGGAGGAGTAGACTACACAGACAGGAACTGAGCGTGTGTGACCAGCAGGCACTGAGCTGACCCAGGGGACCGTCACAAGTTCCCTGTTTGTTGGCCCATGGCACACACACAGGAGCCTGTGGGAGTTGGTGGTGAGCATCTCCACATAGTGTGAGGTCTGCCCCTCTCTCTGGGGCCAGGTGAGGGGGTTCACCCTCCTTCAGCTGAGCATACGTGACAATTTCCCAGCTCTGATTTTCCAGATATTGTCTCCTTTAAGGTGAGGAGTGCTGTGATGGAACATCATGACCAAAAGCCAGAAAGGGGGGAGAAAGGGGTTATTTGCTTGACATTTCCACAATGTATCATGAACAGAAGAGGCCCAGACAATAACTGGTTTTGATATTCTCATGTGTGGATCTGATTTTGATATGTCAGATGTGAAGTCTTTTCACTTTTAGGAATAAGTTATGTATCTGCCTTGCCTTACGGGTGGTGCTGGGCAGAAGGTATCAACTTGTTTGTAAAATGGAGAAAATTTGGGAAAGGGTCGGCCTGAAAGCCCTCATTTCACATGACAAGGAGTAACCTAGAGCAGGACAAGGCCTGATCTCCACAGGGTTGAGGTGAAGAATGAGAAAGGAACAGGGCAAGATGGAGTCACTGATGACAATGACCTGTCACTTCTTGATGGAGTGATAAAGGAGGCATGGAGACTGTCAGTTTTCATATTTCACACCATGTTTGGTCAGAAGTGAAATGTCACAGATCACCAACACCATCAGAAGGTTTTCTTTTCTGGCTGTGAGGCAGAAGAGATGGGTACTGTTCCAGGGAAGTCCAAGAGGCAGCTGTGGACACTGAGTTCCCATTAGATTCGTGATCTGAGCGGCAGCATGGGGAAGCTCCTGCTGACAGAAAGGAGACGTTCATTAGAGTGGGCCCCTGCCACCTGCAGCCTACTCCACTTCCCATGGAACCTCTCCCACTTCACTGACTGTGCAACTCAGCTTCCAAGTGATTTTTTTTTCTTTTTTGATATATTGGTTTCAAACCTTTCTGCCATTATTACTTCCAATGAAATTGACATTGTGAAATATATTTAAAAAGAGACAGTGAATAAAAATTTACATGTGAATGGTTGGCCAAATAGCTCTATTTCTGGTTCTGCTGATTTTTTATGTTATTTTTAATGTATAGTTGTGGGAGCTGTTAGTTTGTTTGTTCTTGTTGTTTTCTGAGACAAAGTTTTGCATTGCAGGCCAAGTTTGCTTGCAACTTCCCATGTCCCAAAGGCTCTGGCCTCAGCTTCTCAAGTGCTGTGATTACTAGATTGTGAAACCAAAACCAGAGGATTTGACATTTTTGTAAAACTGTTATTTTGAAATAATGATACCTACTCAAAAGCAAAAAAGCAAAAGAAGACACAGAGCTCTGTATGAACTGATATTAGATTTAAAGTTTTTACTAAGCATGCTTATAGGGAAATTTTTGAAATAATAGTGGAAAATTAGAATCCTAGTGTCTTTGTTCTAGACTGCATATGTAAAACCCAACATGATTATGCTGAGAAAGAGGTTCTCGTTTTTGTGTGACCAGGTGATTTTAGTTCCAAAAAACATAAACATTAGCATCATATTTCCATATGCCCTGAAGTCTAGCTAAGTACATTGATCAAACTAGATTAGGTTTTCCTCTTTTCTTTCCTTCTCTTTCCCCTTTCCTTTCCCCTTTCCTTCCCTTTCCCCTTTCCCTCTCCATTCCTCTCATCTCCTGTATCCTCCTCTGCCCTTCTCTCCCCTCCCCTCCCCTCTGCTCTCCTCTTTTTTTTCCTTTCTTTGGACTGGTTGCTTGCTTTGACACAATCTTACCATGCAGTCCAGGCTGGTCTTGACTTGGTGAATCTTTTGCCTCAGCCTCTTTGGTGACAAATCACCTTTGTCTACTCTGGTTTTGTCTTAAAGACTATAGGAAAGCTGTAGCTACCAATGCATGGGGTTTGCCACAACTATGAGCTTTGGTACTATTGTTCAGGAAGCTTTTTATCTGGACACAGACCCATGCCACAATAACGACAGTAGTAATAATGATATCGTCTTCCTCCTCCTTACTTTGAGATTATGTCTCTTCCTGCATCTTGGACCGCTTCAAACTCATCATGGAATCTCATCCTCCTTTGTCCACTTCCTAAGGGCTGGGATTCTAACAATATGCCCCATGTCCATCTGATATGATACCAGATTTAAAATAAGTTGTACTAATAGCATTTTGGCTAAAATATTTGATCATCACAATGAGCAAGGAACAGAGCCTTATAGGTCTTTAAATGGCTACCATTAGACATGAATTCCAGGGCCAAAAAGCCTACATTCTGAAAAGTTTCAAATGCTTCCTCCTCTAAGGAAGCTACATGCTACTGCTTGTCCTAGTGCTGAGGTAAAGGAAACTCAACTATAAATGCCCGAGAACAAAATAGGAAAACTGAGCTAAGAAATGTCTTTAGGGGCTGGAGAGATTGCTCAGAGGTTAGGAGCACTGTCTGCTCTTCCTGAGTTCCATTCCCAGCACCCACATGGTGGCTCACAACCATCTATAGAGAGATCTGGTGCCCTCTTGTGGCATGCCTGCATACACACAGACAGAACAGTGTATACACAATAATAAATAAATCTAAGAGAGAGAGAGAGAGAGAGAGAGAGAGAGAGAGAGAGAGAGAGAGAGAGAAATGTCTTTCCTAAGCACACCTTGGATGTCTTCCTACTGAGCAAAGCTGTGGAGCAGTGTCCTTACGGTCTCCCTGCTGTGCAAAGGCACAGGAGGACTTCCGGCAACTCCTTATTCTCTTAGGGTCAGTGAGGTGGCTTAGTGGCTAAAGAGCTTACAGTGCAAAAATGATAACCCGAGTTGAATCTCTGGAACAAGTAACGATGGAAGAACTGACCACAGAAAGTATTGCTCTTTTGTTGTGACATTAATAGCTTTAAAACATGAGAACTTCGCTAGAGCAATTGCAATGCCCAGGACCCACACTGAGAGACAGATCATATGCTGCAGTTTCTGAGACTAAGATGTGATGGGCCTCTTCAGGTGCCAATGTCTTTCCTGTTCCTTGCCCCTGTAGTATTTAATGTTTTCACAGCAATGAAGATCCCAATAATGACTAGGTTAACGACTCTTCTGATGATAAATCTTTCCTCCTGGAAATTGAGAAGCAGCTGGAAACTGTCCTGTTGAGGTTGTGATTCTGATCTTGAAGGCAATGCTTTACATATCTGTCTAGAGTTACATCTCATTTCATTCTTTCTGCTCTGCAGGTGCCAACACATGCTAGTGTCCAGGCTAGATCACTCGTCACTGTCACTTCTATCTGTTGTTTATGATATCTAGTGATTTAGCACAATCAGATTGTGGTTTCTGCACATCAGGGTCAACTGTACATGAAAGAGTTTGATTACAGAGATTAATCCTACTAAACCACTATAAATACATTCCTAACTCACTTTCCCTTTAAATACAGATGCCAGCAGCTACTCAACTGCATGTTGCATGGGCAGGGGAGAGTAAGATAGAAAGAATAAAATGGGGGTCCTAATTAAGTGTGAAAACACCCTTGCAAATGTTTTCTGAATGAGTATGTTGGAAGTGTCATGGTAGTTGCACAGGCATGTGAGGTGTTCAGAAGCTTGTTTCATTCTGCTTTTGGTATCCGAGCAGAAGATAGTTACTGAACTGGCAGCACACTCTCCAAAGGTCAGTGTCGGGGGCTGGTAAGATGGCTATTTGGAAGATGGCTTAGTGGGGAAAGGCACTTGCTATGTAAGCATGAGGCCTGGAACTCCCGTCCCAGCACCCAGTGGGACACATAGTCCAAGTTCTCTGCAGACTAACCTTACCTAGGACCAGGTGAGACCCCATGTGGCTCCTTACATCTTGGTAAAAGCGTTTCTTGTGTATCTTGGCTCTCACGCCTATCCCAATAGCGAGGAGCGCTACCACAGCTCCCAGGCTTCCCAGGATCTTCGTATTTGTTGTATTCTGAATTGGGGTAGTAGGTGGAGGAGGGGTAGCAGGTATAACCTGGGTGATATTTGGTGCCTTTGATGTCGATCCTTTAAAAGAAAAAAAGGCAGGACAAGTCTGGATACAGTTAAAAACACACCTCCATCAGCACCTTCTCTCCCCAGGCAGCCAGAGGGACTCACATTATCGATAGCTGTTTTTACAAAATTCTGAGTAGAGAGAGGAGGAATTATCTGCATGATATCCTTGTGGAGTTTATTTAACTATCAAAGAAAGCAAGTGACTACTGAGCCATCAAACAATGATGAAATGAATGATGAAAAGAATGAAAAGAATGGATATTAACTCCACAACTTATGGTGATGCTATCACACACACACACACACACACACACACACACACACCTCATTTGAACAGAGCTTTCTCCCCACTTCCCAGTTACCTGTATGCTCCAAATTTTCTTCACAGTGCAACTTGGTCTCCCTAACCCAGCTTCTGCATTCACCCTGTGATGTCCTGTTTAAGAGGCCGATTACTTCATGGATTTTCACTGCCATCTCCTTTGTACAGTTGCATCTAGAATCCATTTCAGGCCCCTTCTTAGTATTTGAGTCAATATGGAATGTTTTGGGTCCATTGAGGCTCAAGTCCCAGGATCTGCTGAAACCTCCATCTCCTTCATTCCAGCAACATATCTTGGCCTGCAGAGTGAGGGGCTCTGTGCCCATTGGAAAGAGATCAGCCTCTGGCCTTGATGAACCTATCTGCCTACCCACCCTCCCTTCCCAGCCTCTCACTTTGCTCTACCCTCCACTTTGTCCTTTCTGCTCACCTCTCATGGGGACTACCAGTGATTCACTTTCTTTCTCCATGAAAGCAATGAATGTCCCTAACCTGTCACAAATCCTGTTCCTTCCTTCAGGGGCCATCTGATATGTTCTTTTACTTACTTTGTAGCAGTGGGGATTGAACCTATGGCCTCTTGCATGCCTGCCAAGCACTCTCCACTGAACTACATCCCCAGCCCTATGCGGCCATTCAAAACTTACCTTTGGTTATTTTCTCCTCCTGCCTTACTTGATTCAGCACGTCTTTGAACAGGCAAACTTCACCGTTCAAAGTCTGATTGACTCTGTTTCTCAGATCATCAGTGGCATGACACTTCACAGTCCCTTCATTCAGTAGGACTTGGACTTCGTAATGCCATGGTCCAGACCCTGACCTGCCAACTGTGAAGACACAGCAAACAGCAGCAGCCTCTGTGACAGAAACATGCAGTGAGGTTAGGGGTGTGGAGCAAGGGACTCAGAGACAGTCTCTGCCTGTGGCACCAAGAAAGTTCATCTGGAAGGGTGTTTTTAAAAGGAGAGGCGAAAGGGCAGGTGGAGAGAGGAGAAAATCCCTGACTGATTGGTAATTTCAGATCCTAGAACTGAACATCTTTGCTGGTTAGCGTTAACTGTAAGTTTGATACAGCCTAGCGTCACCTAAGAAGTGAGTCTCTCTTGAGGGACTGTTCTGACTGTCAGTGATTTGGAACAGCCAGCCTGCGGTGGGCATTACCATTCCCTGGGCAGGCTGTCTCTGGCTGGATGAGAAATAGAGCTATACAGGAGCTAGTTATCCAGAGCAAGCACCATCCTGCAGGGTTCCTGCTGGGCCTCTCCAGCTGTGAAGCAGGTTCCTTGTTCATAAGGCTGTGTGGAGTAGCAAGCAGGCTGCCTCTGAGCTCCTATCCTGACTTCCCCAGAGTGTTTTTATCACACAACAGAATGAAGCCAGAACGACCCACTGGCAGACTCCCAGGAGTCTGGGAGTTCCAGGAAGGGCCTCCTGGAGCTGCTCAGAGGATAGCACACACTACAAGACAAGGAAAATGCAGGATGTTAAGTCTGGTAGTAGGAGAGTGGTGATCTAAAATCTCAGGGACATGCATGTGCCAGAGTGGATGTAACAGTAAACATTTCCTGGGAGGAATGGAGAGTCCAGGCTGCTCTGTGGGATGCCGGCACACCCTGTGGAAAAGCAGATTCAGCAGGACCAGAGAGAAGGGAGGGCATCAGCATGTGAGGAGCTCAGAGGTGGTGCTGAAGGCTCAAGGCTGGACTGGTATTAGCAAACTATCTCTAACCTGGAATCTCAACAGTATGGCACAGAAAAGTTCCATCAGGAGACAGTCACATCACGGCCATGGTCCACTGAGGAGTAAGGGACACACAGCCTGGGGCCTGACTGCTCAAGGGGGGTCATGGCTAACAGAAAATGTACCTTAAAAAGCTTCAGTTTCATGGGATGATGCCCTCTTTTGGCCTCCAAGGGTACCAGGCACAGATGTAGTGTCAAAACCTCATATACATAACATAAATCTAAAAACCAATTAAAACTGAAATGTCTCAAAGACAGACCTACATTGTCTTCCCAGATCAGGTCAGATCAGGTCCCAACAAGAAAGGACCAGCCATCCCTCCATTAGGTACAGTCATTGTCTCTGTAGTGCTTCCTTACCTCCTGTCACTCAGGTGTGAACCCCTAGATGCCTCTGTGAAGGCCTGGTGTGGTGTTCTGAATGACCCTGTCCTCTGTAGAGTACCATATTGGAATACTTGGTCCCCACTTGGTGGCAGCTGTGTGGATAGCTTTAGGAGGTATGGCCTGCTGCAGGGAGAATGTCACTGGAGCTGTGGTTATAGAACCCATCCCATTTCTTTCTTCATCTCTGGACCTTGCTTGAGGTTTAACATGTGGGCTTTCAGCTGGGCATGGTGTCATAGGCTCTAATTCCAGCACTTGAGAGGCACAGGCAGGTGGTTCTTTATGAGTCTGCGGCAAGTCTGTTCTGCCTATTGAGTTCTAGGAAAGCCGGAATTATACGGTGAGACCTGGTTTCAAACCCAAACCAAACAAAACCAAACCAAACTAAAACTCTGGGTTGTCAACTTGCTGCTCCAGCCACCATGTCTGCCTGCTGCCATGCTTCCCTGCTGGGAGGCGATGGACTCGTGTCCCTGTGAAACTACCAGGTTCCCCACATCCTCCTTCTGTGGTTCCACAAATCCTCCTTTTGTATGTTACCATGGGCATCGTCGTGTTTTATCACAGCAATAGAAAAGCAACTATTGTAAAATATTATATAAATACTGCAGTGTTTGCACTGCTTTTTCTCCGTTATTCCTGCTCGCCTCTGCTCTTGTAGGATGGTATCATCCAGGGAGAAGCCATCAGTGAAGAGCATGGCTGGACCTGCCTCTAGGACCCTATGACCAAGGCAATCTGTCAGCCTGATGTGGTCAGTGCTAGGAAATGGCCCTGGGGGGAGATCATGGCAGTTCCTAATTGGAGAATCACCTTGCTTGGGCAGAAGCCAGCCAGACCCACCTGCAGTAGGGAAAATGCACTTCATTTCACAGTGACTCCTGGCATGGCCCTGGGTTCTGGGACAGAGAGGCCTCAGGTCCTGGGCTATCAGAAGGTTCATCAGGCCTCAGGGAGACACCATGAGGTGAGCTCCTTCCCTCCAGGTTACAAAGTGGACAGTCATAGTCAGACATGATATACAGAAGTGAGATATTGCTGCAGAGACATCACAAGTCCCTGTGTGTTGAGAGCTGCATAGCAGGGAGACATCGCTTCCCTCCCTACCCTGGGAGGTGGCTTCTCCTCTTCTCTAGATGGTTGTGGAAATCTTATCTCATCTAGAGGAAGTGACAGGTCAGTTCTCAAGGAAGCTGCCACCTCTCCCTCAGCAAAGACCACAGGCTTCAAGGAGTGTCCTCTGTGTTCAAAGGAATCCACTGAACATTAATGGAGAGATCAACAGTCCTTAAGTTCAGGACCCCCTGCTGTCATTTCTAGCTGACCCAGAAGTCACAGGCAGCCAAGAACCAGTGCTGTCTGGGAAACATGCAGCTTTCACAGGACTTTTGAAGACACTCTGGGGGGATGGGCACCAATCCTGGTACATGGAGTATTCCCTAATCTGGCTTAGAGGACACATCTGCTGTCTCATTCATCAGCTTGTGACCTTCTGCTGCTGTCCCACCAAATGCAGAATTGAGTATTTGATGCAGAGATACAGTGAGGTCCTCCAGATTGAAGAAAAATGAGTGCCTGCATTTACAGAACAGAAGAACCCTCTCCTGTCTAAAGAACACCACTCTCTGGTGCCATCTCCCCAGGAGGCAGACCACATGGGCCTGGGAGCAAGGGCAGCAGCTTCCATAGCTCCCCACCCAGTCCCTTTGCCAGGGTCCTCCCTAGAGGACAAGGTGCTCCAGCCCTGAGTAGCTGCGGAGTTTTCATGCATGGGCACAGATTGCGATCTCCTGGAGGAGTGGCTAAAAGACATTTCGAGGGAGGGAAAGTGTAGGCTAGGTGGGAAGGGAGGGGAGCAGAGGAGGCTGGTGGTTAAAAGTCCTGTTGAAGCTGAGCCTGGCCCAAAGCTGTAATCCACTATCTGGTAGACCAAGGGAGAGAAGGGGTTGTTGCAAGTTCCACAGTGTGAAATCCTGCTTAAAACGAAACAACCATAGAAAGAATAAAGACCAAGGGAAAAAAGAGAACTTGGGCGGTTGTGGCTGCCTTGTCCCTGGAAGCATCTACTGTGGGAAAGTTCCAGGGCAAAGAGGTTCCTGACTGGAGGAGGGCTGTGAGGAATCTTCAGGGAAGGCAGTCTTCAGAGCATATGCCTTAGACCCAGGAGCGCCCTCCTGGCAGGGCCTTGCACTGGGATCCCTGGGGTTTAGGCTTCCTTCAGGCACTCCTTTTGGCACCTGAGCTCTTCATTTCTAAATTTAGCCTTGGCCTGCCCTCCAGCCTGGTTTTAGGCTTCCTACAGACTCCAGGCACTCCTTTCTGCTCAGGGCTCTCCATTCATTTCTGCTCTGGAGCTCGCCCCTCCTTTACCTTGGCCCGCCCTCCCTCCATCCATAACTTTCAGCTAACTTCTTCAATCCATTGGTGGGGTCGACGCAGGGAGAGCCAGGGCGCCCCGGTGCCGCGGTGAGGAAGGGGCGAAGGAGAAGCCAGGGGCTTCCTGGAAGCTCAGGACTGAGAACCCCTGACTTAGCCGGGTCTGTCGCCCCCTACGCCCCGCCTGCACCCTGGGTAGACTCGGAACTCACCGGCTGACAGCGTGGTCATCAGGTAGCTCAGCAGAACTAAAAGGCTCAGATTCTGGGGACGACTGAGCGCCGCGGTGGCTGGCTTGTCCATGGTTCCCCCCAGAGAGCTGCCCCCGACGGGCTTGCGGAGCTGCGCGGAGTCAGTCCTCGGCCGCGCCCCGCGGAGGACACGCGACGAGAACCGCGCGAGGTCCAGGCACCTGGGCGAGAATTAAGCTTCAGGGCGCTGCAGGAAGGGAGATCCTAGTCCACTTTTCCTACCTCTCTTCGGAGATCGCGGGGGTGCTGTGGACTGGATCCCGCCTCGTGGCGAACTGCGTCCCCTTGCCCCCGCCCCTGCCTGCGGCGTCGCGTCCCTCGAACGCCTGCTGCGTCCCTCCCTCCCGTGCCCGCCTTCCAACCTCCGCCCGCCGCTCTTCCTCCCCCGCCCGCCGTCACCCCCTGCCGTCCACCTCCCCCCGCCGTCCCCTCACCTTCCGTCCACCTCTCCTATGCTGTTCCTCCCCCCCCACCGTCCGCCTCCCCCGCCGTCCCCTAACCTCCGGTCCGCCGTCGTTTCCCCCGCCGTCCACCTCCCCTATGCCGTTCCTCCCCCCCCACGCCGTTCCCCCGCCCGCCCGCTGTCTCCCAACCCCTCCCAGACCGCTGTCGTTCCCCCGCGATCCATCCCCTCCCCCCCCGCCGACCACCCACAGCCCTCCACTCCCCTGCATGCATCTCTGTTGGGCCAGGAAACCCAGACAGGAAGATGCTGTCCCAGGAACTTGACACTGGGCAGTCACTTCTTCATCTCACTCAGCAGCAGCTGCGCCCTCGGGATTCTCAGGACAGAGATTAGAAAGACATAAAAAGAATCAACTCCATGCTTTGAGCTGCAGCCAGCAGCCAGAGTTAGAAACCTGTATAAGGGTTCACAGAGCAGGTCTTGCTTCCCCTCTAGGAGTTCCTGAGGTGGTTAGCTTAGGTGCCCCAGGAGCTCTGCTCTAGGGCTTCTCTCTAATTCTTCAACACCTTCACACACACCCTCAGTGTGTGTGTGTGTGTGTGTGTGTGTGTGTGTGTGTGTGTGTGTGTGTGGCCAGCAGCCAGCTCTCCCTCACTGTCTGCTTCCTCCAGCTCAAGTTTCTCCCCCACCCCAGACTCATTTTGTTTTGAGTCATTGTTTCCCTTTGTAGCTTTTCCCTATGCAGCACTGGCTTTCTATGTAAACCAGGCTGGCCAGCTCAAAGATCCACTGCCTCCATTTCCCAAGGGCCTGTGCCAACATCCCTGGCCAGAGAGGTACATTTGCCCTTGGGCACAAACATGAGTGTTTACAATATACTTAGAAACTGTATTTTATAGGAAAGGGGTAGTTTTTCCTCCAGGGTCTAGAATCTCTCCAGTACTCCTGTCCCCTTGATCAGAGAAATGAGAACAGAGCTCAGACTTTAGCCAGCATGCATTCTGTGAAGAGGAGGGAGGGCATCACAGGGAAGTATCCTCAGCTCTGCCAAAGGAAGCTGCAGTTTGGGAAAGAGCTGGCCTCATTCTAGCTAGGAATTAAGGAGAGCCCTGAGGCTGCACCCAAAGGTCCACCAGCCAGCCCTCCACACCTCAGACTGCCCTGGGCTGTTGTGCTCACTCCCTCAGGAATGCTTCTGCAGTGGGGGCAGGGAGGGAGTCTCCTAAGACCCTGACTGTGCAGAAACCTTAAAGATAAGGAGAGCAGTAGGTCAATGCCTATATTCTTTCTCTCTAAACAGTAAAGGTCAGAACAACTGCACATTTGCTTGGTCCAGGTGTGCACAGGATGAGCTGAGAGGATGTGGTCAGACGTGAAAATGTTGGGAGACACAAGTACATGTGGGAAACCCATCCCGAATATTAATTAAGGTAAACACAAGAGTAATCATGGTCTTTGCTGTGTGCTTTTTGTCCTAGGGTTGGTGTGAGGGTGAGGGTTGCTTACCTAAAGGATGTGTGGATCTTAGTGTGTGAGAGGCTCAGGCATGCCTAGTAACAAGTGCCCAGGTGGTTTCCTGGCTGCTGAGAACCTCAATGTGCTAATTTCATTTTATAGGCCTCTTAACACAAAATGAAAAGTTGACTCTCCTTTAAGCTTGGAGCTAGGCAGTCTGGGATAGAAGACGCTGAGGAAGAAATAAGAGAGACTTTGCATGAGACAAGGCAATAACACACTCTTGAAAGTTGTCCTCTGACTTGTACTCACGCTGTGGCATGCATGTGCCTGCACACACACACACACACACACACACACCACAGACATAAGTCTAAGAAAAAGATGGAGGCGTGGTGGTCTGAATGAGAATGGCCCCCAAGGATCGTGTGGTTGAATGCTGGGTTCCCAGCTATTGGAAATAGTTGGGAAAGATTGGGTGGTGTGGCCTTGTTAGAGGAGGTGTGGCCTTGTTGAAGTTGGTGTGGCCTGTGGGAGGAGGTGTGTCATTGGTGGAGGGCTTTGAGGTTTCAAAAACCCACTACAGGCCCAATCTCACTGGCTCTCTTCAGAGGGAAGCTCTCCAGTTTTGCTCCTGCACCTTGCCTGCTGCTACAACACTCCCCACCATCATAAACGTGGGCTAACTCTCGGGAACTGTGCACAAGCCTCCAAATAAAGATTTCATTTTATGAGTTGCCTTGGTCATGGTGTTTCATCCCAGCAACAGAGCAGTAACTAAGGCAGGAGCAGATTTCCAACATTGATCTTAGCCTCCACACATGCACAGACACATACACATACATAAACATGTTTATACAAACATACATGACACACACACACATTGACCCCACACACATACACACACACACACACACAAACACACAGAGGAAAAAAGTACAAATGATCAATTAATTTTTAAACAGGATTTAACATCCTTTGTGATAAGAAAAATGCAAAATCAATCCACTTTGACATTTCATCTCACACTAGTCAGGAGGGCTGTCCCCTGATGGGTGAGGGCTGAAGTGCTGGTTCCTGGATTAAGAGCACTGGCTGCTCATCCAGAATCACAGGTTTGAGATCCAACAAGGCAGCTTGTGACCACCTGAACTCCAGTGCAGCGAATCCCATGTTCTCTGCTGGCCTTTGAGGGCATTGCGTGCATGCGGTATGTAGAATACACAGAGGCAAGCACACATACAAACAAGAATGGAAAATAATAAGATAATTAAAAACCAATCGCTCCAAATAAATGACTGTGGACAGGATGTGTTGATAGAGGAAGCCATACACACTGCTGGTTGGAGTGTCACCTGGTATAGCCATGACGAAATCGATGTGGAGGCATCCGGAAAAGTTCCCATATGATCCAGCTAACCCAAAACTCCTGGACCTAGAGCCAAAGAACTCTACATCCTATTACAGAGATCTACTTGCATGGCCATGTTTACTGGAGCTATTTTAATCACAGTCGGGATGTAATGAGCTGCTCATCAAAAGATGAAAATGTGGCACATTTACACAATGGAAGCTTATTCACCCATAAGGAGGAATGTAATTTGGATGGAAATAGGTAGAACTGACAAATATTGTATTAAATGGGATAAAACGAGTTCAGACAAATAATGCACATTTTCTATCATTTGTGGATCCCAGCTTCTAAAGGCTAAATATAGTTATTTAAGGAGGAGTAAGTGTGAGGAAAACCCAGAGAACAGAGGGAGGCCCAGGAGGCAGGAGAGAGAATATAAGTAGGAGATGAAGGTGGATATAGAAATAATAGATGGACATTCTGTATCTCTCACATAGAGGTGATGTATCAAATATCGATTACAAAAGTAAGTTTTTTTGACATCGAAGTCTGATCATTTAATTGTTACTCTTCAAGACTCATTTTTGACTGGACTCAGAAGTAGAAGCTCTCCATGAGGACAGCCTACTTTGCTTAACAATCAGTTCCTAGCATGTTTCTTTGGCTTCCTTTTTTCTCTTGATCACAAGAGAATATTAGCATATTGCTAGGCTTCCTTATGTTTCTTAGTGAATTGTTTGTTCCGTGTTTGAGGTGTAAAGCATGCTGAATCTTGGGTGCTTTGGTCCTGGGCTTCTTACCTTCTTTGCTAAGGGCTTTCTGACAGCCTAATGGAGGACATCATTTTTAGAGAGACTGAAAATCTTGGAGGTTCTCCTAGCTCTTCTGAGGCACAGTAGTATCTGTGAGTCCAGGAATATCCTTCTTTGCCTATTTTCCTTTACACTAACCGAGTTAAGGTCACTCAGGTTGGCATCATCAGTGCATCCACACACAGACTGTGGTTCCTCTCCTCAGTTCTGCTTGTTCTATAACTCGAATGCCCCGTACTCAACAGCAGATGCCCCCTGCACTGGGTCAAAATGTCCTGCTGATGGGAAACCTTGTTTGTTGTTACCAGCATCGATTGCCATACAAAACCCTTCAAATCCTCACCCAGAGCTGCAGCTACTTCTGTGCCCAGAGCTCCTAAAGTACAGAGCTTGTGTTCATCCCCATGTCAGTGAGATTCTGACAGCCTGTGGCTGGGAGGTGAAGGTAAGCTTCATCTTGACACAGCTCCCTCCCAGGAGGCATCATGGAAAGACAGTGGAGTAAGCATTCCTAACACACTTCACTCCCAGTCGAATTCCCTCAGGGAGGGTTGCTGCTTCCTACTCACCTTTGGTTGTTTATGTAACCTGGTGCTCTTAAAGAGAAAAATCCCACTAGTTAACACCTAGAGAAACAGTGCATGGAGTTGAGAGAGGGCTAAAGCTCTGACCACAGAAAGGAAAGAAGGAAATGAAATGTTCACAGTCCATTCTAGATCTGGTCCAGAAAGTAAAGTCCAGGAGATAAACGACAGCGATAAGAAGGAGACAGACAAAAAGGAAGCCTTGCTGTGCCAGATGAAGTCTCCCTGCTTTCTCTGGAGGATTGTCAGCCTACAGCAAGGAAACACATCTTTTGAATGTTTTGGGGACAGCCTGGGTCAGTTCTCCTGGGTAACCTGGACAGTCATCACCACCCCAGTCGCCCTCATGGGGGTCATCATTTCCTTGCCCCCATCACTCCTGCACTCTACATCCTGGAACATCTCCTGTCTTCCTCCTCCTTTCCTGTGTTACATGGTCAGCCCCAGGCCTGCTGCAGAGCATGGAAGTTCAGAACAATGTAACTGACAAGCTCTGCTCCCTGAAGAAGGGCCTGAGTTAAAGGATCTAGGAGGAGCCCTATGCACTGGAGGGCCTTGGTCCTGGGTCCCCGGCCATTGTGTGGGGTTCCAGACATCTTTCTTTCTCCCAGCTTCTTTCTCAGCCTCTCAACATCTGTGAGTGGGGTTCACAGCTGTGGGCACTCCACCTTTCTTGATCAGTGCATCTGGGAACAATAGATTCCATTAACAGCTCAGTCCTACCTGCCTCCAGTGACAAGACTGTTCTGTTCAGGGGATGCTATGACAGCTGTGAATGTAGGTCTGCAGGAGGCTGGATGCCCTGGGCATTGCTACATGGTTGAGGTCGATTCTCTAGGGTCCCCAGACCTCTGTCCTGCTTCTGACGTCATTCTGTGAAGGTACTCCTCTATGCTTGTCAGTTAATGGCTATGACTGAAGCCATGTGTACTGAGAATGGGGCTTCAGCCTTAGGTCAGGAACAGTCTTCTGAGTCCATAGCCCTGTGATATGACATTGGCTTCTCTTGTTTTTGTCTATGAGAAGGATTCTTCTGAGCTCTACACATTAAGTAGAGCTCTCATGCCTGGGCCAACCAAATGCTTATTTTCTTTTTTCTGATCTTGCTGTGTATACTTTGTGCATCATGGGACCCCTCTCATCAGGAACCTGCTGCTTCAGGCATGTGCTGTGAGCCCTCTCTTTCCTAGTGGTTTGTGAAGTCTTTCTCCTGTATGAAGGCTGAGCATGCCCAGGGTACTGCTAGCAGGTGACCTGAAGTATGATTCTCTGATCTCATTCCAGGTAAGATGTGTGGGTAAGGATACCTGGAGCCCTCCAGGCCTTTACTGTTGCCTCCTCAGTCCACACCCATCTGACCCTGAAACTCTCCAAATACTACCCTCAGAAAAAGCCATTAGGAAGGACCCTCCTTGGGTGTCAAGCAGAAGGAAACAAAAACGATTATCAGCAGGGCACTGGGTTGGGCTTGATGGTGGTGGATGAAGGCAGAGCATGCCTGGGGAAGTGGTTGGAGGGGGTAAAAGGAAAACATAGGTCAACTAGCCCCAAAATCTAACTGATCACAGCTCTTGGGCCTCAGGCAATACAGCACGGGAGACCAGGCTATTGAAGCAACCTTATCTTCTCTGCTGGTAGAAGAGGAAGTGACCTGGAAGCATGGTGGCAAGGAAGGGTTTCAGGAAATGGATTATAAGTGGGTTTCAAAGAATTTCCAGGAAGAGAGCAGGTGAGATAAAAAAGAACAGTGATTCTAGAGTGAGAAAACAGCCAGGAAATGAAAGGATGCTCAGAGTGGGGCAGTGAGACCCACAGTGAATGAACAATGTAACACAATGCATGAGAGGGGAGGGCATGGGAAAGAAAATGAATGATGGGGAGAAAGGTCAGTAAGCCACAATGGACTCATGGTGGAAGGATCAATCATACACATGCAGATACAAACAAAATACACAGTACAGGCACAGACACACACAGAGACACGTGCAGACACATGAACACACTGCACACTCATGAACACACACTTCAGATGGGCGCAGCTACCCCTTCCTCATTCTCTTCATAATTAGTACCTGTCAGCTCTCCAGACTTGTGTCCAGTCTGAACTGCAGTCCTCACGCCAGCTCCTGCAGTCCCTAGTGATGTCAGGTAAGGAGAAGTCTCTGCACAGCTGGCCGTGGACAGAAGCCGAGCCTGACTCAGCAACAGCAAACGTGTAGCAAAGAGAAGCAGCATCGAGGAAGAAAACAGGTGGTTGGGGTGGAGCAAGGGACTCAGAGATGGCCTCTGTCTGTGACACTGAGAAAGTCCTTCTGCAAGGTTGGTTTAAAAAAAAAACAACCAAAAACCAAAAAACAAATCCTGCCTAAGTTTTTACTGCACTAATAGAGTTTAGTCACTTCCTTTTGCTTGAAGATGCAGTCAAGGCGTGGCCAACTCCTGCTCTGCACCACGACAATTCTCTTTCCTGTTACAACAGGACCTTGCTAGGAGTAGGCTCTGTCTGGTAAGGCAGAGAAGGTTCTGGATGGCCTGTTTGGATCCATCTATCTGGAGAATTTCCAGAAGTTGTCCTACATGTGGATTGTGTGGAAACAGTTTGGTGTGTGAGGCTGCTGGGTCTTAGTGGATCAGGGAGAGGATGAAATAGCAGCTGTGTGTAGACAGTTTATTGAGATGTGCCCACTGTTTCAGGCCATAGGATTGAATACATTGACAGATGCCCTGGAGATGTTCCCTGTAAGACTTCCTGGACCCTCATCAGAGGATGGCCCACAGTATGTGAAAACGAGCATCACAACTTCTCAGCAGGTAGAAAAGGAGTAGGAAGCAAAAGGTACAAATGAGAGTATGTGCCAGGATAGCTGCAAAGTCAAAGAAGTGCAGAGAAATGTCTGGCCCACCCTGCTTGGGGGTTTCTGACTGGACTCCTGTTAACCCAGCATGACCAGGAGCCAAGGAGAAGAGCAATATTGTTGTCAAGTCGTTGATGCTGAGGGCTGAGGCGTGGGAATGGTAGTAGGATATTGGATTCCTAAACTGGGACTCAAGTAATATGGCACAGAAAATCCCATGAAAACAGATGCCAAGTAGAGTGGTCAGGAGTGATGTCATGGGGGGTCCAGTGATCTACATTACTGGTCAGGTTTTTGCAGCCGAGGATGGGACCCCCAGATGGGTCACATGACAACTGAAACACAGAGCCTGTAAAGGCAGATTGTCCTTCTCCTTTTGGCAGGGCTTGGATTTGGGGGGTGGCCTGGAACTTGGCCTCTGTAGAGAGAACGTGTTTCAATTCTCTCAGGGGCACCTAGAGTGCTTTGGGATGAGGCCCAGGTCCTAAGCTGGGGTGTGGAAAAGGTTTTTCACAGAGAGAGTTACAATTTAGATCTTTTACAATGATATTGCCACTGACAATGGAAACTCGGGAGTTCCAAAGCTTACGGCCTTCCCAAAGTGTTACAGCTCTTGGATAAGGTCGGCATAGCAGAGGTGCTGTCCACAGCCCTTGCCTGGTGGACTTGCAGCTAAGACACAGGCCTGGTGAGGCCGGGTCCAGCAGGCAGAGGTCAGGTCTGGAGAGCTGCTGGCTCAGAGGGCCTAAGGCAGGTGCTTTGTCAGAGGTCATCACTGATCTAAAGGCCACAGGGCAGGTTTCTGCAGTTGCCTGATGCTGACATGCCTGGCAAAGGGCAGAATGGCCTCCAGCAGCAAGGGGCAGGCTGGCTGGCAGTCAAGCCCTGGCTTTCCAGAAGCTGGGGCCCACTCAGGATGGCATCTGCCTAATTGGCAGCACAGATTGGGTGTCCAGATGCCGTTCTTCCCTGAGAATAAAGGGGTCTCACAGGGTCTTGCAGTGAGAAAGTATGCACCTCTATTCATGTGAAATCAGGGGGCATATAAACCCAGGACAGAGGAAGGGTTTCAAGGGTGAAGCTGTTTGATTTGTTTGCTTTACATGTAATGCCTCAGTTTCTATGCATGGTAGCATGGTCCTATCACAAGAAAGAAAATACAGTACTTAAATATCCCAGGGGTAAGGGAAAATCTCCAATTCCAGTGGAAGGTCGCTGCTTAAGACTAAGATCTCCTTAGCAGGGTGGGGCATTTCCAGGAATTCCTAGATGCTTGCTGGATCTGATAGGGTCTGGCCTGTCATCTGCCCTGAGGGCTATGTGACTCTCCTTACAAGACCTGGGGTCACCCAGATGGGGGGGGCAGGGTTTAAGGCATCGCTGAGAAAAAGGAGTCCACCATCATAGATCAGGTGCAAATAAATGGCTATGCAGAGATGTCAGACTTCAACCTAATCAGGCAGAGCCCCAAAGCAGATGGGAAGTTAGCCCAGATGTGGGGGACAGTAATAACTGAAGACCAACACAGGACCAGGAGGCTGGAAGTTTCTGACTCGTTAAAGGAAAAGGCTCCTGTGTCCAGTGTCAAGAACTAAACCAATTCTCAGACTGCCTTTCATGGCAGACAGATGAGGTCGCTACCAGCAGGGACCCTCTGACCTGCAGCAGGTGGGAGATTCTCTCTTAGAATCACTTCGCTGCTGCCCTAACACCAAGGGTCTGCACCCTCGAAGCCACTGTGAACAGCTGGTGTGGAAATAGTGAAGGGCTTGCAGCCAGACAGTCTCAGGTACTGCTGATTGATGTTCCTGTAGCTTGAAAGCATCCAGAGATAATCCTTCCCTGAAGAGGACCTGCCTTGAGGGCCCTATGACTTGGGAAAATCTGCAGCCTGAGGCATCAGTTCTAGGAAATGGCTGTGTGTTCAAGGCAGTTCCTAATTGGACAATCTAGTCTGTCTACCTACAGCAGGGAAAATGCTTTCTCTTTCAAAGTGGCCCCAGGAATGGTACTGGGCTGTGGGAGAGAGTGGCCTCTGGTCCTGGGCTATCAGAAGGTTCATCAGGCCTCAGGGAGACACCATGAGGTGAGCTCCTTCCCTCCAGGTTACAAAGTGGACAGTCACAGTCAGACCTGATATGCTTAAGTGAGACATTGCTGCAGGGACATCACAAGTTCCTGTGTGGAGAGCTGCATAGCAGAAAGAGACATGGACCCTTGCTTCACAAAGGTCTCCTTTCCACAGATGACATGTGGAGATATTAACCTACAGGAACCGAAGGGGCTTACATCTCTCCTTAGCAAGCATCTCTGAATTCAGGTGTCTCCCTCATTTCATAGGACTTCAGAGAACGATGGTCCACAAATACAAGGACCCCCTCCTAGCATCTCTAACTGACCCAGAAACCACAGGCAGCACAGGACCCATTCCTGACTGTTTCACACACAGCTTTTGCATCCCTTGGAGAAAGTGCCCAGGGGAATGGCCACCAATACCTGGATATGGGATCATACCTACTCTGCAGTCAGAAGACTCTACTCCCGGGGCCAAACCTTCTCTCCTGCTGCCTCTGCAGCAGAGTTCACACTGAAGGTGGGACAGATCATCTGATGCAGAGCCCTTGGGGAGTGCGGGGTGTGGGGTGGGAGCGGCTTGTCTAGTTGGAAATGCTGTCATGTGCCCTTTAAAGAAAAACCATGCAAAGGCTGTGTAAATGAGCATCATGATCTGCTACTGTTCCCAGGAGGTAGAGTTGGCGGCCTGGGAGAAGAGGGCAGAATCTTACTACTCAGCGCCACTGGCATCATCCTGTGTGCTTTAAACTTTGCCTGATAGCCCTGCTGTGGTTCTCAGGATGAGAACGGGTGGATTTCATAGAGTATGTCCACAGGCAGGGGCACGTGATGTCAGGTGTTAGTGTGTTGTTAAAGCACCTTCCTGGGTGGAAAGGTAGGAGGAAGGGAAGTAGGGACGGTGAGCTGGTGGCTGGGTCAGTGTATGAAGGAGGAGGGGAGGTAGGGACGGTGAGCTGGGGCCTGGGTCAGTGTATGAAGAGGAAAGTGAAGCTGTGTGGTGACTTCTGCCCATAATCTCAGCTCTTAGAAGGCTGATAAAGGGGACTGGTGCATGCTGGGAGCCAACTTGGATTACACACTGAGGAAAAAAAGGGGGGGGGGGAGGACGATAAATAAAGAAATGAAGAGGGAACTTCTGTGGTGTTGCTCCTTGTCCCTGGGGGCAGCTGGTGTGATCTGCAGGTGAAGTGCAGATAAGGTTGTAGGAGTTCTCAGAGCATGCTGGGAAAACAGTCTGGAACAGAGCAGCCCAGGGGTCTAGTTGAGGATCACCTCCTGTGGCTGTGGTAATTGGCTTCAGGGCCTCTAGTTTTGCTTTCTGCAGAGGTTTGAGGGCTTCAGTGGGATCCAGGTTAGCATTAGCCACCCTGAGCTCCTGAAGAGTGGAAGAAGGCCTGTGCACACAGATAAGCACCGGAGGAGCCGGAAAGTTAAACACACAGCACTCCTCTTCAGTGGCATGAGGGGCTCAGCTGCTAGTCCTGGAATGCCAGCTTCCTGTCGCTTGACAAGCTGGTGATCTCCTTTGCTGTCTGATGAGATAGGGCCCTGTCTGAATCTTCCAGAATTCATGTTTTTACTTACCCCAGACCCTTTGCCCTAAACCTTGAGCATTGCTTTTTTTAAAATATATTTATTTTTATTAATTACACTTTATTCACTTTGTATCCCCCCATAAGGTCCTCCCTCCTCCACTCCCAGTCCCATCCTCCCTCCCACTTCTTCACACATGCCCCTCCCCAAGTCCACTGTTAGGGGAGGTCCTCCTCTCCTTCCTCCTGATCTTAGTCTATCAGATCACATCAGGAATGGCTGCATTGTCATCTTCTGTGGCCTGGTAAGGCTGCTCTCCCCTCAGGGGGAGGTGATCAAAAAACAGGCCAATCAGATTATGTCAGAGTCAGTCCCTCTTCCCATTACTATGTAACCCACTTGGACACTAAGCTGCCATGGGCCATCTGTGCAGGGGTTCTAGTTTATCTCCATACCTGGTACTTGGTTGGAGTATGAGTCTCTGAGAAGACCCCTGTGTTCAAATTTTCTTGTTCTGTTGCTCTCTTTGTGGGGTTCCTGTCCTCCCAGATCTTACTATTTCCCACTTCTTACATAAAATTCCCTGCATGTTGCCCAACAGTTGGCCATAAGTCACAGCATCTGCTTTGATAGTCTGCAGGGCAGAGCCTTTCAGAGGCCCTCTGTGGCAGGTTCCTAGGTTGTTTCTTGTTTTCTTCTTCTGATGTCTATTCTCTTTGCCTTTCGGGATGGGGATTGAGCATTTTAGTCAGGGTCCTCTCTCTTGATTAGTTTCTTTAGGTATACAGGTTTTAGTAGGTTTATACTATTTTATACATTTTTATGAGTGAGTATTTACCCTGTGTGTCTTTATGCTTCTGGGACAGTTCACTCAGGATGATCCTTTCCAGGTCCTACCATTTACCTGCAAATTTCATGATTTCCTTATTTCTCATTGCAGAGTAATACTTCCTTGTGTAGATGTACCAAAATTTCTGCATCCATTCTTTAGTTGAGGGGCATCTGGGCTGTTTCCAGCTTCTGGCTATTACAAATAGAGCTGCTACAAACATGGCTGAGCAAATGTCCTTATTGTGTACTTGAGCCCCTTTTGGATATATGCCTAAGAGTGGTATGGCTGGATCTTGAGGAAGCGCTATTCCTACTTATCTGAGAAAGTGCCAGATTGATGTCCAGAGAGTCTGCATTCCCACCAGCAGTGGAGGAGGGTTCCCCTTTCTCCACAACCTCTCTAGCATGTGTTGTCCCTTGAGTTTTTCATCTTGGCCATTCTGATAGGTGTAAGGTGAAATCTCAGGGTCGTTTTGATTTGCATTTCCCTAATGGCTAATGAGGTTGAGCATTTCTTTAAGTGTTTCTTTGCCATTCAATATTCCTCTACAGAGAGTTCTCTGTTTAGCTCTGATCCCCATTTTTTAATTGGATTACTTGGTTTGCTGCTTTTCAGCTTCTTTAGTTCTTTCTATATACTGGATATTAGCCCTCTGTCAAATACAGAGTTGGTGAATATTCTTTCTTAATCTGTAGGCATCGTTTTGTTTTGATGATGGTGTCCTTTGCTTTACAGAAGCCTTTCAGTTTCATGAGTTCCCATTTATTGATTGTTGCTCTTAGAGCCTGTGCTGTTGGTGTTCTGTTCAGGAAATTGTCTCCTGTGCCAATGAATTCAAGGGTATTCCCCACTTTTTTTTTCCTAACCAAGTTAATGTGTCTGGTTTTATGTTGAGGTCTTTGATCCACTTTTACTTCAGTTTTGTGCAGGGTGATAAGTATGGATCTATTTGCATTTTTCTACATGTAGACATCCAGATAGACCAGCACCATTTGTTGAAGATGCTATCTTTTCTCCATTATATGGTTTTGGCATCTTTGTCAAAATCAGGTGTCCATAAGTGTGTGGGTTTATTTCTGGGTCTTGTGTTCTGTACCATTGATCCACCATTCTGTTTCTATGCCAGTATCATGCAGTTTTTATTACTGTTACTCTAAAACACAGATTGAGATCAGGAATGATCCAGAAGATCCAGAAGATCTTTTATTGTAGAGGATTGTTTTAGCAATTCTGGGTTTCTTGTTATTCCATATGAAGTTGAGATTTTTTTTCTTTCCAGGTCTATAAAGAATTGTGTTGGTAATTTGATGGGAATTGCATTGAATCTGTAGATTGCTTTTGCTAAAATGGCCATTTTTACTATGTTAATCCTGCCAAGCCATGAGCATGGGAGATCTTTCCATCTTCTGATATCCTCTTCTAATTCTTTCTTCAGAGACTTGAAATTTTTTTTCATAGAAGTCTTTGACTTGCTTGGTTAGGGTTACACCAAGGTACTTTATGTCATTTGTGGCTACATTGAAGGGTGTTGTTTCCCTAATTTCTTTCTTAGCCCTTTTGTCTTTTGTATACAGGAGGGCTACTGATTTTTTTTTTTTGAGTTAATTTTGTATCCATCCACTTTGCTGAAGTTGTGAAGGTGTTTATCAGCTGTAGGAGTTCCCTGGAAGAGTTTTTGGGGTCACTCATGTATAGTATCATATCATCTGCAAATAGTGATAATTTGACTTCTTCCTTTCCAATTTGTATCCCCTTGATCTCCTTCAACTGTCTTATAGCTCTAGCAACTATGTTGAACTATGTTTCAGAACTATGTTGAAAAGACATGGAGAGACTGGTCAGCCTTGTCTTGTCCCTGATTTCAGTGGGATTGCTTTAAGTTTCTCTCTGTTCAGTTTGATGTTGGCTATAGGCTGCTGTATATCGCCTTTACTATGTTTAGGTATGTACCTTGTATCCCTGATCTCTCCAATACTTTAAACACGAATGGATGTTGGATTTTGTCAAAGGCTTTTTCAGCATCTAGGGAGATTATCATGTGTTTTTTTTTTTTCTTTCAGTTTGTTAATATGGTGGATCGCATTGATGGATTTCCATATATTGATCCAACCCTGCATGCCTGGCCTGGGAAAAAAACCTACTTGGTCAAAGTGGATGATAGCTTTGATGTGTTCTTGTATTCAGTTTGCAAGTATTTTTGCATCAATGTTCATAAGGGAGATTGACCTGAAATTCTCTTTCTTTGTTGGCTCTTTGCCAGGCTTAGGTACCAAGGTGACTGTGGCTTCATAGAATGAGTTTGGTAATGTTCCTTCTGTTTCTATTTTGTGGAATAGTTTGAAGAGAAGTGGAGTTAGCTCTTCTTTGAAGGTCAGGTAGAATTCTGTGCTGAAACCATCTGGTCCTGGGCTTTTCTTGGATGGGAGACTTTCTATGACCACTTCTATTTCCTTGGGGCATATAGGCCTATTAAATTGATTTACCTGGTCCTGATTCAGCTTTGGTAAGTCGAATCAATCAAGAAAATTGTCCATTTCATTGAGATTTTCTAATTTTGTGGCATATAGCCTTTTGAAGTAAGTCCTAATGAGTGTTTGGATTTCCTCAGGGCTGTAGTTATGTCCCCCCTTTCATTTCTGATTTTGTTGATTTGGGTGGTGTCTCTCTGCCTTTTAGTTAGCTTGGCTAAGGGTTTGTCTATCTTGTTGATTTTCTTAAAGAACCAGCTCTTGGTTTCATTGATTCTTTAAATTGTTCTATTTGTTTCTAATAGATTGATTTCAGCTCTGAGTTTGATTATTTCCAGCTGTCTACTCCTCTTTGGTTTGTCTGTTTCTTTTTTTTTTCTAGGTATTTTAAGTGAGCCATTAAGTTGCTTGCATGAGATGTTTCGAATTTCTTCTTGAAGGCACTTAGTGCTATGAACTTTCCTCTTAGCACTACTTTCATTGTGTCCCATAAGTTTGGTATGTTGTGCCTTCATTTTTATTGAATTCTAGGACGTCTTTAATTTCTTTCTTTCTTTCTTTCTTCTCTGACCAAGCTCTCATTTAGCAGCAAGTTGTTCAGTTTCCATATGTGTGTAGGCCTTTTGCTATTTTTGTCATTGAAGTCCAGCTTTAGTCCATGGTGATCAGGATACAAGGGATTAGTTCAATCTTCTTGTATCTGTTGAGGCTTGCTTTGTGACCAACTATATGGTCTATTTTGGAGAAGGTTCAACGAGGTGCTGAGAAGAAGGTAAATTCTTTTGTGTTTGGGTGAAAGGTTCTGTAGATTTCCATGAGGTCCATTTGGTTCATGAACTCTATCAGAGTTATTATTTCTTTGTTTAATTTCTGTTTTGTTGACCTGTCCTTTTTTTAGAGTGGGGTGTTGAAGTCTCCCACTATTAATGTGTGGGGATCTATATGTGGTTTAAATTTTATCAATGTTTCTTTCACAAGTGTGGGTGCCCTTGTATTTGGGGCACAGATGTTCAGGATTGTGATGTCTTCCTGGTGGAATTTTCCCTTGATGCGTATGAAGTGTCCTTTCCCATCTCTTTTTATTAATTTTGGTTGAAAGTCTATTTTATCAGATATTAAAATGGCTACTCCTGCTTGCTTCTTGGGTCCATTTGCTTGGAAAGCCTTCATCCAACCCTTTACCTTCAGGTAATATCTATCTTTGTGACTTAGGTGTGTTTCTTGTATGCAACAGATTTCTGGGTTTTGTTTAGGCATCCATTCTGTTAGTCTGTGTTTTTTTATTGGAGAGTTGAGTCCATTGATGTTGAGAGAGATTAATGACCGGTGGCTGTTAGATCCTTTGATTTTGATGTTGGGTGCTGTCATAAGAATGTGTGCTTGGTTGCTTTTTGTTTTACTGTAGTGAGGTTAATTAGTTCCTTTGTTTTCCTGAAAGTATCTAGTGTTCTTGGGTTGTATTTTCCCTTCTAGTGTCTTCTGTAACACTGGATTTGTGTGTAGGTATTGTTGAAATTTGTTTTTGTCATTGAATATCTTGTTTTCTCCGTCTATGAGGACTGAGAGTTTTGCAGGGTATAGTAGCCTGGGCTACCATCTGTGTTCTCTTAGGGTCTGCATGATATCCATCAAGGCCCTTCTGGCTTTCATAGTCTCTGTTGAAAAGTCAGGTGTGATTCTAATGGGTTTGCCATTATATGTTACTTGGCCTTTTTCTCTTGCAGCTTTTAGTATTTTTTCTTTGTTCTGTATACTTACTATTTTGATTATTATGTGGTGGGAGGATTTTCTTTTCTGGTCTAATTTATTGGGTGTTCTGTAGGCCTCTTGTATTCTTATTGGCTTCTTTAAGTTGGGGAAATTTTCTTCAATGATTTTCTTGAAAATATTTTCTGGGCCTTGGAGGAGGGAATCTTCTTTTTCCTCTATTCCTATTATTCTTAGGTTTTGTCTTTTTATGTTGTCTTGAAATTCTTGGATGGTCTGTGTCAGGAACTTTTTAGATTTAACATTTTCTTTGACAGATACATCTATTTCTTCTATTGTATCTTCTGCACCTGAGATTCTTCCATCTCTTGTAGTCTATTGGTTATGCTAACCTCTGTAGTTCCTGTTTTCTTCCTAAGTTTTTTCTCTCTACAATTTTCTCCATTTGTGTTTTCTTTAATTTTTCCAATTCTATCTTCAGATCTTGAGCTGTTTTGTTGATTTCCTTCACTTGTGTGACTGTGTTTTCCTGTTTTTCAATCAATTCTTTCAGCTGTTTGTTTGAACAATCCTCTGTCTCTTTTATTTCATTCAGTGCTTTAAGCATTTCCTGTCTAAAGGCCACAAACTGTTTGGCTGCAACTTCCTCTATTTCTTTACAGATGGCCATAATCTGTTTGAGTTTATCTCCCTCTAGGTCTTTCCATATTTTATTTGTTTCCTCTGTTATCCTCTTCATAATCATAGTTGTTAGGTCATCTTCTTGGATTTCAGTTATGCTGGGGTGTCCAGGGCTAATTGCCCTTGGATAACTGGGTTCTAGAGATGCCATATTGCTCTGTCTTTTGTTGGTTGAGCTTTTACGCTGGCCTCTACCCATTGGGCTATCTTAGGTGTTTGGGGTTAGTTTCTGGTGGTTCCTGGAATCCTGTGGTGGAGAGAATCCCTTTGGCAAGAAGATGGTTTTTCCTGAAGGAAGTCTTCTCATCTTTTTGGGTATAGTCACTGGATGGCCCATGTTTTTCAGGAGTTGTAACTGCTCACCTCAGGCATAGAGACCTGAGTGGTAACTGTGGTCCTTGTTAGTCCAGAAGGTTCTCCTCTCGCCCGGAGAAGTCCTGAAGACAGCGGCCCTGCTTCTGGGTTTCTTGCTGTAGAATTAGTGATCTGCTGCTGTAACCTGTGTATATCGGGGTTTGGTCAGTTTTGGTAGGGATGACTGGTTGTCCCTTGGACCAGTATCTGTGGGTTGATCTCGGGGATTCCGGGTTTTTGTAGGTCTGAGGTTGGGGCTCTATGTCCCAGTACCCAAGGGGTAATCTGTGGAGGGTGGGTACCGTTCTCCTGTTAGCAGCAGGCTATTTGGTACACAGCAGGTCCCTGGGTTGGGCTAGTCTGCAGGAACTATTCCAGGGATATACTGGGTGGCCTAAGTCCATCCCCTTTGCTTCGTTCCCTGTTTGGATTTCTGCTGTCAGTGACTCCCAGTCTCTATTGCCCTGGGGCACACCGCTGGAGAGCTGGCTGGCAGCAGCTGTCTGTGCCTGTGGCTTGAGCCCAGTTCAGTGATGGTGGCTCGTACTTGCCGGTTTGCAAGACTTTTTCCAGGGAAAGACTGGGTGACCCAAGTCAGTACCATTTCCTTCCTTCCCTGTGGATTCTCTTGCGACTGGGACTCCCAGTCTCTGTGCTTTTTTGTGCCCCCCCTCCCCCTGATCAGCCTGGGAAGGTGATCAGGATGCTCAGGCGTGTGCCTCTGGTCTGGGCACCTAGTGCCTGCACGAGGCAGGATCTCTTTCGGGTTCTGTCTGGGGGACCTCAGTGTGGAACTCACTGATTCCTGATTCCCATGCCGTGGGGTTTCCTCTCACCTGGGAAACAGGATCGTTGTTGTTTTAGGGCCCAGAGTTCAGCCTCTTAGTCGCTGTTCGGGAAATGTTGTCCTGCTCCTCAGACGCAGTGTTCTCCTTGTGCCGCCATCTTGTCGTCTCCCTGAACATTGCTTTTAGACCATAAAACCTGTTTTTAAGAGTGTTGTCACTTGCCTAAGTGACTTTTGTGTTATCTTAGGGCCAGAATTATCCTGACACCCACAGGCATTATGTTTTCCTCAGTCAAATTCCCTCACCCTAAATCTTGCATGCTATCTCTGAGCCCAAAGTATCCATTTTTGTGAAAGAAACCAGATGTTCTTTGTAAAGAATCTCAATGTAAATATGTCTGAAATTGTTGTACACTGGGATTGAATTAACTGTTCTCTAAATACTTTTGCCAAAATTATGCTGTGCTTAAACATGGCTAAAGTAAAATCGGGGAAGACCCTTGAAGTCCTGGACTAGCACTGGTTACAGGAGAATTGGGCTGAGCTAAGTTTTTTACTTTACCTTGGTCACTTTTTCCATGCCTGCAGCTAGCATTTCTTCTACCCTTGTCTCACCTTCCAGCTGGACTTTTTATTTTTCTTCTGGAAGTCTCGGCAAATGTCCTCCTTGTCAGCTCACATTAGGCTGTCTGTTCGGGGAGTCTTCATCAGTGTAGCTTCTGATGTTACTCATGGCAAAGCCCCTGATCCTCGGGCCCTTACAGTCTTCCCAGCCCTGGTCTGCAGTGCTCTCTAAGCAGTAGTTGTAGAATGTTGTGTAGATGTCTCCACTGGGACTGGACTCCACAACTCTGCATTTGATTGGTTGTAGTTTTCTGTAGTGGTCTCTGTTGCAAAGAGGACTTTTGTTGATGACAGCTGAAGACTAGTTACCTATGGGTATGATGACAAATGTTTGTTGTTTGTTGTTAGGGATTATGCCATTTTCCTAAGGTAGTTAGTGGTTGTAGATTTTCCTCCAATAACCACGATTTCACTAGCACTGATGAGTTTGCTAGGTTTCCAGTACCAGGCATGGTATTCCTCATGTTGAGCAAGCCTCAAGATCAAGCAGAGAACTGCTGGTCACCACCAAGACATTTGTTCCACTACTGCACACTCAGGGTTCCCATGCCATGCTGCTCATATTGTGGTTCATAGGAGTCGTAGTTCGGTAGGTGTGTTGGTGGCTTCAACTTTAGAAGCTTTTATGGTACCTTTGTTACCCTAAAATTCTCAGGGAGGAGGCTCCTGGTCAGGTCCAGCTCAGGGGCTTCTGTGCCCTCTGTCTGAAGCCCATGGTGTCTTCAGCAGTAGAGACTTTCCTTCTGCCTCTGTAGGCCACCGAGGACAGCAGCAATAGGCTGGGGCCTTGGGAGTCTTTTAGACAGCCCTGACCAACAATGTAAGGAAGGCTCCTCCTGTGCAGTCCTGGGACTCTTTTAGGTCGTAGCTTGGAAAGAGTGCTCTCAGCCCTGATGAGACACATTCATTAAAACTCTGTATGTACGTTTATATATTGAATTACATGTATTATAATTTATTTGTTTGCTTGTTCATGTTTTGAAATACTTAATTGTATGATTCATGGCTGCTTTTTCAGCCATTCATACAATTGTTTTCCCTCCCTCTCTCCTTTTTTTCTGTTTGCCTCCATCTCTCCTTTTTAAAGAGACCCCTTTTTCTGTTTTTCCAGGGGACTCAATTTTATCCTGCTGTTCTTCTTTACTGTCCTCCCACCTTTTGTATTGTCCTCCTTCCCCTCCCTAAGGTGCACCTCACACCTCATTTTTCCTAGCAGAGCAATATTACTATTTTAAACCCATATTTATTTAGTCATTTATTCCATGTGGTTTTGATGGCATTAATGTGTTTATGTGTGTGCAGTGTCTGTGGAGGATACAAGAACACATCAGAATTGGAGTGACAGTCGGCTGTGGGCCACCATGTGTTGTCTGGATTTGACCTCTACTCCTCTAGAAGACCAGCCACTGCTCTTACCTACTGAGCAGCAAGACAGACCCAGATTAATCTTTTAAGAGGTCTTTCTAAGCTCATACTCAAGATGGTAGTTCTGCTCATTCTTCTCACAGGAACACTTTCTTGATGCCCAGTGTTTGCAGCCTCCTTTGTTACTAGATCCAGACACTCATTATCTGTCTCAATTGGTTCCATCACAGTGACAAACAAAGGCATCTGGAGCTCAAGGACAAACAAGCCTTTTCAGCCACTCCTACAGTATGTAGATGAGGCTGGCCTCAAACTCACAGACATCTCCTGCCTCTGCCTCTGGGGTGCTGAGGTCAATGTCATGAAGCACTATACCCTGCCCCTATCAGTGTTTTTCTCCCTCTGCCTCTGCCTTTATCATTTGGTGTTTACATTGTTGCTGTTATAATCTGTGAATTTTATATTGTTTCAAATGTCATTGCAAAGATACATAGGAAAAGATTTCCTTTATAGTTTTTAGAGCTGTTTTACAATGTTGCATTTTACAGTTAAACCTTCAGTCCCTTTGAGTGATGTGAATGAGGAGGTTCAGGCTTAGCCCTCTGCATGCTCCTGCCCAGTTTCCCCACAGTGTTTATTGAAGAGATTTCCTTCCCCCATTGCTCAATCCTGGCATCTCTGTTGAAGATCTGTGTGCAGGCTTGCTTCTGCACTTCCTGTTCTCTTCCATCTCTTAGTGGTTTTTTTATTTTTATTTTTTTATCATGCTGTTTTGGTTCCTCTAGCTGTGGTTATAGTTTGAAATCAAAGAATGTGATACATGCTGCTGTGTTCATTATGAAAATTCTTTAAATGCAGCTGGAGACATGGCTCAGCCACTAACAACACTTGTTCTGGCAGAGGACCCGGGTTCCATGACCCATGTAGTGGCTCACAGCCATTCCCAACACTGTGGTCCACAGACAACATATGAGCAAAACACGTGCATATATATGCAATAAAATATGTAAACATGAAATGTAAAAATACTTTGACTATCTGGAGCTTTCGTATTTCTGTGTGAACTTGGGTATTTTTCTTCTTTTCCTATGGAGAATGCTATTGAGATTTTAAGATCGATCACATAGAGTCTGTAGGCCATTTTGATTAGTATGAACACTAGAACTCTAATTCTTATAGTCAGCAACCACTCGATGTGTACTTAATTATTTGTGTCCTTTTCCATTTCTTTCATCCCACTGCAGTTCTCCATACTCATATCTTTTATCCCTTTGCTATATTTTTGGTGTCACTGACAATGAAGCAGTTCTCTTTAGTTTTCACATTATGTATTGTTAATGTTTGTGAATGAAACCGATTCTTTTTGCTTGCTGATTTTAATTTTTTTAGTTAAATTTATCTTTTATAATTTGTTCACTTTACACCCTGATTGTAGCCCCCTCCCTAGTCTTTTCCTGGTCCCACCCTTCGTTCTTCTTTCCCCCTGTCCCTGTGCCCTAGTCCTCGGAGATGCAGAGTCTTTCACCCCTTCCTTCTGACCCCACACTATCAGGTTTCATCAGGACTGCCTGTATTCCTCTTCCTCAACACCGGAAGTGATCAAAGGCTCGCTGGTTTTTTAATCATACAACTTTATACTCCATTTATTTGCTGGGCTGTTTGTGGTTTTCTAAGTTTACCATCATGTTGTTCACAAATAGAGAGCCCTCAACCTCTTTATTTCAATTTCTCTGGGGGGTGTCCCATTAGCTAGGGCTCTAGTGCCGCACGGAGCACAAGTCATGAGAATGGGCACCTTGGTGGTTCAACTTCTCCCTGTTAAGTATGCCCCCAGCTGTTTTGTAGTGTAAGACTGTGTGTGTGTGTGTGTGTGTGTGTGTGTGTGTGTGTGTGTGTGTGGTGTTTAAGAACATTCTTCCCAGACCTTGTGTGTTGATAAATTTTATCAGGAAGTGTGTTGAATTTTGACACCTTTTCTGTCCCCCCCCCTTTGAGGAGGGGTCAGGAAACTGTTGCCCTTTATCCTCTTCATTTGCTGCATCACAGTTATTGACTTGGGTATCTTGAACCTTCCTTGCCCATTGATGCCAAGTGAGGGCAGACAGCGCCAGGGCAAAGGAACCAGGGTCCTCACTGAGTTGTTTCAGTTTCACTGCAGAGTAGACCAGGGAGTAAGCCTGCATTCCTGCCTGCTTCCTTCCTCTAGGCTGCTTTATTTTTTATTTTTATTTTTTACAGCAGTGACCTTTCTTCTCCCTTTTTCTCTCTGTGATCTGGAGGGGAAGGGGGGAGCACTGTCTCTTCAGTCCAGTTGCCCAGCAACAGGTTGTAGAGAGCCACCACTGGGGACTAACTGGGCACTAAATTGAGCCAGTGTGGCAAAGCAGGTCTCAGGCTCTTCACTGCATGTTTCTGTGTCCAGGTGTCCTCTGTCAGGTCACGGAACTCACCTGTCAGGCATCCACACAGGCGGCCCAGGAGAACAACTGAGTGGAGCCGCAGAGCCTGGGTGCAATGCTGAGGTTGGTGACTCTAGCCCAAGCCATGGCTACTTTCTTCAGACCCGACAGAGTCCTATAACAGTGCCGAGAGCTGCTTCCATTTGTAAGAACAACAAAGCCTCCCTTAAGGGGTAAGAGATACTTTAAAGTGAACATAAACATGAAAGACCATGGGCAGGCTCCCAGAATGGCCACGGGTTTAAGTTACCCATGATTTTGTTGGGCAGCAATTTTTATGAAATTTTATACTAAAGAAACAGGGAAAGTCATGAATCAATCATCCTCCAAATACATCTGTAGAGACGCCAGGCAGATAGGACAGCAAGTCCGGGGAATCTCAACTCCAGGCTCAGACGCTAGCTGATAAAATTCTTTGCTGTTGGATTGGGGGGACCTACAGGGATTGTTCATACATTCTAAGGACATATTTAATTGTCACAAGAACGTAAAGTTATGTAGCTGGGCATGGTGGTGCACGCCTGTAATCCCAACACTCAGGGAGGCAGAGGCAGGTGGATCTCTGTGAGTGCAAGGCCAGCCTGGTCTACAGAGTGAGTCCAGGAGAGCCAGGACTACACAGAGACACCCTGTCTCAAAAAACAAAACAAAAGAAAACAGAAACAAAAAAGTGAAGTTCCATATGGAGGAAGGTAATAAATGGGTCCTAAGAGTTAAATCTGGCCCAAGTCAATGTGCCTTGGGGCCTGTGGCATCCATTCTCTCCTGTCACTGAGCACCTGCTCAGTCCACTAGCTTGTGTGGGTGCAAGTCTTTCTGGAAACTTCTGTTCACCCGTGCAATCGTTTTTGTGTCGTTTTGTGGTCTGGCCCAGCTGTTTGCCTGTGTCTTTGATTTGTTGTATCAGTTCTTCACGTCAGGTAGATGCTCTGTGGTATGTTTCCTCGATAGCGCCCTTTCCTCAAAGGAATTAACTTAAATCAGGTGATAAATAAGCAAGAGAACATGCAAGTTTAGTTCAAATCCTTTAATTCCTAATACAGAAGCAAGGCCTACACATTGGATTGCTTTAAATTTGTGAAGAAAAAAGAAAATAGCAGCATTATACAAACAATCTCACCAACTTAGTGAAGCTAAGTGTGAAAAAAAACATTAACCAATGATTTGATAATATTGATCATCTAAACCTATTGTAAAAGAGGAAACATGATGAGGTTTGCTGTGTTTAGGGTTTTATATCTTCCAGGAAAACAAGAATCCTAAATTACGTCAGGCATTTAGCAAAGGAAAGAAGCAGCCAAGAAAGAGATGGTGATGGCTTATATAGACAGAGAGTCGTATTTCTGATGGAGAGAATATGCTTATGGGTAAGAAGGATTTCTATGACAAATGAATTCCATCCTAAAGGATTGCTAAAGATTGTGAAAAAGCAGAAATTTTGTTTGTCACAAGGTTTGTGACAGTTAATTTATGTATAGTTAAAAAAAAAAACCTTGTTTAACTACATTTATGGTTTGTGAACAAAATTGCTTGTAATTCCTTCTGAGTTTGTCAGGACTTTAACTTCTTAACAATGAAGGCTTATGAGAGTCAAGATGATTTAAAATCTGTTTTAGTCAACATTTGTTCATCAAATGCATCTAATCTTTTGATGTTGTGTCACCAAGTTATCTCCATAATTCACGCTTGAGAACAGTACAATCAAGTTACTTAAAATATTTTCAAAACTGCCTCAGGGCTGGAGAGATGGCTCAGTGGTTAAGAGCACTGTCTGCTCTTCCAAAAAAGGAACTGGGTTCAATTCCCAGCACCCACATGGCAGCTCACAACTGTCTCCATTTCCAAGGGATCTGACACCTTCATGCTGATGTGCACAAAATTAAATAAATTATTTAAAGAAAACTGCCTAATAATATGTTAAGGATGTCCCTAAATTTGATATGGCTGCATTCATAGTTATCCTGGGCTGTGAGCTGGTCACTCACGACGTTATATATATCAGACTAAAAGCCAGTATCTGTTTTTCAAGTCTGATGTAACTGACTTTCTGAGTTTCCAATAGTCATGGGATCAAGGGCTGGACTGACAGCTGATATTGTCACTTTACCTCCTGGTTGGCCATGTCCAAGGGTAGAGGACAAAGGAGCGGCACTAAAAGGCTCTGAACCTTCTCAGAGGCCATGGAGAGCCCAGAGTTTGAGCTTTAGGTCATTTCACAGAAAAATGCCCTTTGTTCAGCAGATAACAGGTGGAGAAAAACTGAAAACAAGGGGCTGCGAAAACTCTCCAACACCTCTAAAAGTAACCCCTGAAGAGATACAGCTGTCAACAATAACAAGAAGCTGGTGGTCACCTATACTGTCGTAAACACTCAACAAAAAAGCACATCAAAATAATGTAAAATTAAATATCTACGCCAGAATTCTCATCAGGACCTTGCTCAACTGGGAGAACTGAAGTTCCTAAAGCTCTCTACATCCTAATCAATCTACATTTGTGATTGTGAATTATTGCCCACTCTAAGGCTAGCAACCCCTTTGAAGCCTGCACCATGGGTTTTTTCTCCACATTGGCCTCTTGTGTCTATGATCAAGGCTGTCACTTAATATAGGATAAGTACAGTTCAAGCTCTGACTCCATGTTTCCAGGATCATCTCCAGGTATTAAACCAGGGGATTAAGTTCACCTTAAATTTCTTCCACAGAAAGCAGGGCCATGGGGATGTCTGGACAGCTCCTATCAGGTCCTGCTCATCCTCAGCTGTACAAGGCCTGTCACTGTGGGTTCACCTTAGAAAAAGTAAGAGCGCTTAACCTACAAAGGCTTAAACAGCTGGTTTCTAGGAGCCTCTTGGAGATTTTTGTTCATTCTTTTAGTGAAAGTTTGTTACAACATACTAGCAAACACCTCCAGACTCTAATGAGTAACCAGAATCTGAGGTCAAGTTAAAAACCCCTTATGACACCTGACAGGCTAGGGTCAGAGGGAGGGGTGGAGGACCTCCCTTATCAGTGGACTTGGGGAGGGGTATGGGAAGAGATGAGGTTAGGGTTAGGAGGGGATGAGGGAGGGGCCTACAGCTGGGATGCAAAGTGAATAAACTATAATTAATTTAAAAAATCCCTTACTTCTACATTTCTAGGGTTCCTTCTCCTCAGTCACTATTATCATCTTTCCTCCCTGTCCTGAGACCTCCAAAAGAAGGTTTCACACCGTCACTTACAATTCTTTTTTCCTACTCACAGCTATTTCTTGTTTTACCTCTGTGGTATTTTTGGCCAGTCTCACTTAATCTTCCAGTATGATCTTTATCTTATAGGTCATAAGCCATTAAAATGGAGATAGTATTGTGGCAGGGCTATCTGTCACTAGCATCTACACCAACACTTAAAGTAAAAGTGACTTTTATTCACCAGATATAATTGTTGTGTCTGAGGCTTCTTGCCTCCATCTACTAACCTAGGCCTAGTGCTGGAAGCTTCATAATATCTTATCTTGCTAGATAAGATTGACCCTCCCTACAGTCTAATCGAGGCTTAGAAAGTTTTCAGCCTCTGAGCCTTACTATTAAAGTTCACCCATTCTAGTTCTTTCTGAACTCTTGCTGGCTGGTTCAGCTCAGCTCTTCTCTCTCCTACTCCTTTCTAAGCTGGCTGGTTCAGCTCAGCTCTTCTCTCTCCTACTCCTTTCTAAGCTGGCTGGTTCAGCTCAGCTCTTCTCTCTCCTACTCCTTTCTAAGCTAACTATTCAAACTGGCTTCTCAGCTTCTAGCTGAATTTCCCTGCTTGCCCTCAAACTAACTCTAGCAATCTGTTCCAATCTTCTGGCTACTTTTCATTCTCTGGATCCTCCTGCTGTTTGCCTGTGTCTGGCTTATTCTCTCTTCAGCCTGTCTCTGTGAAACACTCCCAGTAAAGCTTCTCTGAATTGTGTGAACTGAACTGCCACAACTCTACTCCAGTGCACTGCTTCTCAACTCACTGACACAACTGTCAGCCCTGAGGCCCTCTTGACCTCTAAGTGATGTCAGTCTGGCCTTCAAGCTCATTCAACAATCACCCTTTTCCTCTCCAAAACGTAGTTCAAGTCCTTCTTAAGTTTTGTGGTCTTATGATCCTATGCCAGCCAAGCAACCTCAAGCTGAGCGCTCAGTGCTCTATTCTCACCAATAAAGCCCTCCAAAAAGAATCCATCTACACCATGAATGATCTGCCGATCTGTGAGGGCAGAAATGCAGACTCAAAGGCTTCCTCCCTCAAAATTAAATCAAAATGTCCTCTGCTAATGACCTGACTCTAATGCTTGGAGTCTGATCCAGTTCCTCATGACACCTCATACAAGTAGAGGGTGAATCCTACCCTACCCGGGCACCTCAGGCCAGTGCTGAGCAATGGTGCTTTGACACTTATTATCTGAGAAGACAGCTAAGAGCTCCCTCTTCCCCTCTTCTCTATTCAAATGCAGATATACAAATGGCGCAGAGACAAGGCCAGGGAGCATCTTGTTCCTAGAATTAAGAAGTTCCACACGCTCTCAGGAGTATTGTCTCCTGAGGAGTCACGTGCTTAGTGTGGCCCCCAGTGTCTACCTTGTTCGGGCATGTACACACGTGTGTGCTTGTTCGCATACTCCTACATACGGAGACTAGACATTAAGTTTGGGTGTCATTCCCCAAGATGCCATGCGGACTGTGTTCATAGCCAGTCTGTACTGGAACTCCCCAGTTCATCTAGTCTGGCTGACGAGAAATTCACAGAGATGAACTTCTCCCCCTCTGTCCCCTACACTGAGAACACAGGCATGTGCCACCACAGTGGACATGGGTTCTGAGGAGGGAACCCAGAACTTCTCCCTCTCTGTCCCCTACACTGGGAACACAGGCATGTGCCACCACAGTGGACATGGGTTCTGAGGAGGGAACCCAGAACTTCTCCCTCTCTGTCCCCTACACTGGGAACACAGGCATGTGCCACCACAGTGGACATGGGTTCTGAGGAGGGAACCCAGAACTTCTCCCTCTCTGTCCCCTACACTGGGAACACAGGCATGTGCCACCACAGTGGACATGGGTTCTGAGGAGGGAACCCAGGTCCTCATGCTTGTGGGGACCAATACCAACCAACCAAAGCGTTATCCAACTGAGTTAGCTCTTTGTCCGTGCTCCTCACTAAAATGTTTACATCATTTTGGTCTGCTGAATATCACAAGTCTATGCCTGGCCATGGCCCGCTGTAGTTCCTGTCATGACAGCACCCTCTGGACTGCTAGTGTCCCGTGTTCCCGAGCTCCGTGCTCTGAGTACTGTCATCGCTGCAGGCAGCACTATTTTAGGACTTTTTAACCTGTTACTTATCTTTCTCACCTGAGCTAACATCTTTGTAGTTTTCTTTCACCACAGGATAATTCGATATCATCCTATATATAAACACTTATACATGTGTGATCTGAGGTTTGCTCACTTTTTCTGATTTATTTTTTATTTTGCTAACCCTCTCGTCCTGAGAAGCTGGATGGAAGCTCCCTGTGACTAGCACCTTGGTCAGACATCATCCTGAACAGTGGGGGATGACACTGTGGAGCAAGGCAGGCGCTGGGTCAGGGGAGCAAGTCTTAGTTTGGTAGGGATGCTGAATTATATTTTTATAACTGGATGTTTCATTTGTCTGAAAAAATATGTATTTGCAGTTTCATTGCCAATGGACTGTGTACTCACCGAACTCCTATAATACAAATGAAACCCTGAATACGTGAGCTATGAAATTAGTGCTCACATGCTAGTATTAATTTATAAGCTCTATCCAATTCACTGGCTGTAACTGTCAAGAAGTCCTTTGATAATTGTCTGCTGGCCCACACGGGCTCCTTTACTCCAGTCTTAATTACTGCTATAAACTGTCAGATCACACATTATAATACACATATAAGTATATGTGTCACATACGCTTAGATTACAGAATGGCTTCCAAGGGGTGAAGGAGTTGCCATTAGAGTTTAAAGAGACCAGATTGGAGGCAGAGACAGAGGGACAGTAGACACAGAGAGACTCAACGCAGAGGAGCTGTTAGGGCCTGCAGGGCTGCAGGGCTGTGCCAGCCTCGGGACTGAGTGCAGCTTAGCGGTGAGGAGCAGGACCACATTAGCATGGAGCAGCAGAGGAACTGTCAGAAAGTGATGCAAGTGGGAGGTATTAGCACGTGGGTGGAGCTGAAGCCTTCAGATGGCCAGGAGTTCTCTGCCTGCAGGCTCCTTCAGACAACCACATGGCAAGCTTGTGGGGCCATAACCATTGCAGGGTAGGTGGCCTGTTCAGGGTCCAGCTGAGGGTGAGCCAAATCCTCAGTCCTGGATCTCTGATGTGGTTTTCATATGCACATGTGCTCACTGCTTCCAACCTGTTCTGGTAAGTGAACAGGTGACACCCTTTCCTTTAGAGTTAGTTAGGTCTCAGCCTTTGAATCACGGGTGGTCCTGGGCAGGGCGTGTGTCTGTAAAGAGTGAGTTGTCATGACAAGCAATTTCTGCTTTTCACTGAGAGGGGAGGCAAATGGAGTCACACGGGGCAGGTCACTGTTTGAGACAGTGATGGGTAATTTAAAGCCAGGCCCAGCTTGCTGTCCACAAAGCAATTAAGTGAGAACAAGAACAAAAAAGGAACAAAACAGTGAGTCCCTGATGGCAGCAGCCTATTGCACTGTGATGCCCTGGTGCGTGAGGCTCTGATGCCATCAGTCTCCTGGTTTCCCACCAGTCTGGAACTCAGCAGCACAGATTTCAGAGATACCATCAGAAATACGTTTGCTTCTTTGGTGAAGAAGCCACAGGCAGTGTTCAGAGTCACCCAACACAGCTGCTGATGACAACTGTAGATCAGACTACAGAGCTAGAGGAGCAACAGGGAGCACCTGTGGACAAAAAGTGGGTAACAGTGGGCTCAGGAGCCTCCAGCTGCCGCACCCCGCTCTCCTTCATTTCTCAGACACTCCCCACATCCAGACCACACACTCAGCTGCACAATCCTTTCTTATTTTATTTTCCTTCTAGATCCTCTGCTACTCCAAGCTCCTGTGTGGCAAAGCTTCAGATGTTTAATGTGTTGTAAGCATATTGAAAAAGAGATTTTGAAAAAAAAATCAGCAAAAAATGAAAAAAAAAAACCAGATAGTATGACAATATGAAAGCTCAACAAAATATACCTATATTTCTGTCTTTGTTGGCCTTATTATTTTCATTTTTCAAATGTGTGCTTTCGGGACAAGGATTCTCTTTATTCCCCAAGGTGACTTGGGTTTTGTATTATATAACCCACAACAGGCTTGAACTCTTCTGGCAATATTCCTGCCCTGACATTCCACACACTGAAACTGTAGGTCTGACCAACATACAGGTTAGGGCTCCTATACTTCATCCTTTCTGCTGTGCAGGTGCCCAGCTCATGTTACTTCATATTTCATTTCAGTCTCCTTTTTGTATTTAGCGAGTTAGCATAGTCAGCTGTAGTCTGTGCCCATCAGTGACAAGACACAAAAAGGAGTGTGATCACAGATAATTAAACCCCACCAAGCTCCCATAAGTACATTCCTCTTTAATAAAACTCTCACCAGCCGCTCCAATCACATCTCACACGGAGGGACTCTCTGGCGGTACTAAAAGATGGTGAGCAAATGTGTCTTACAAGATATTTACAACAACTAAGTAGATACAAGACGGGGGTCTCGGGAAAGAGCACGGCAGACCATACAAACGAGGTTTAGAAAGCAGTTAAGGGCCACTCTAGGTGTCTGAGCAGTCACGTGATGGACAGGTGGGCAGACTATCCTCAGAATTCATCTGGGGGGTTGGGCATATGGATCAGTTGGGGAGACCCTTCCTGGGAAGCATGAGAATCTGAACTTGAATTTCCAACCACCCAGTCAAATGCTGGGCATGGCGGGGTGAGCCTGTCATTTCAGCCATCCAGGAGGTAGAAGCAGGGGAGCAAGGGCGCTTAGGGCTGCCAGCCTAGCTCCAGTTCAGCTTGTCTCTCAGGGAGCATGGTGGATTTTTGTCTCCTGTGTACATGGGTGCATACAAAGTACACGCATCCACATGACACGCACACATAAGATAGAACTGAAAGAAAGCCGAGTCAGCGTGCGGTCAAGGATTGCTCCACCAATGTTTCTCATGGTCTAGGGAAGACACAGCAGGTGATGGGCAACTTCTGTGGCATTAAGTGGAATTCCTGAGCTGGATCATGTCATCCTCAGAAATCACAGTCTTGGGGGAAGCTTTGATTGGGTCATTAGGAGGGAACACCACATTTTGTTTTCCTTCTCTCGTATCTGGATACTTGGGTTCTGTCACCTCAGGAGGACTTTCCTGTTTCTTCCCTCCACTGACTGTATGGTTTCACTGAGTCTGCCAGCCTCCTGCACCCAGCAACAGTATAATATCACTACAGAGTGGAGGCTCAAGGCTAAGAAGGGGCATCATTATAGTGGAAAGATGGTCCCTGTGATGAATGGTGGTTTGGATGAGAACACTAGGACCCCTCTCCCATGTCCTCACCAGAATAATACTACCAAGCATAAGAGTGAGAACCCAGCCTGCTCCTTACCTCTTTTCTTCACAATCCAGGCAACTGCAAAGGCCACTAGGATGATCAATAGAATGATCAAAGGTGATAGATACAGAATCCTGCTGGTGTGTTGATGCTCGCTGGCAGATGTAGGTGGCGTGGTATTCACAGTACGTGGAATCGGGGTGGCAGAGCTAAGCTGGGTAGTATCCTGAGGATTTACTTTTGGTCCTTTCAAACAATGAGAAAAAATATGGATAAAACAAAAAACACACCTCCATCAGCAACTTCTCTCTCTAGGCAGCACAAGGAATTCATGTGCGATAACTATTTTACCAGATCCTGGATGGATGAATAGGATGTGTGTAAGATGTTCTCACACAGTTTATCTCACTACCAATGGAAGCAACTGTCTTGAACCTCCAAACCATGTGACATATTTACTGTGGGTAGAACTTTCTGGATGTTGGAACAATTGATAGTGTTTGATGGTGCCAAAGAAAGATATTGACACCTTCAAAAGTGCTGGTGGAGCTGGTGGAAGGGCAGCCATAATGGAGGAAGAAAAGGCAGGAAGTTTACAGTGATGCAGACAGACTTGAGGCCCGTTAGCAGCCACATAGAGCCTGGAACCCTGGTAAACAGGGAATGAGTTGGAAAGAGGAATCCTCTTGGTCATTTCTGGCCTCCCAGACAGGAAGACCACCAAGAATTCACTCACTCAGTCTACCAAAATTTCCCTTATGCACACTTGCTGACATTCACACAGGGAAGTCATCAGAGTTTTCAAGGGAACTGTCATGCCTTTCCTACCCTGTGGAAATTTCTTTATGGTAATCTACCGAGCTACTTACTTGGCTCTTTCCTCAAGGGTGTGGACAATTTCATGAGGCAGTTTCCAATATCTCCCACAGAGAGCTTTCTGAGGGCTTCTTTTAGGTGCTCCGATTGTATCTCAGCACTGCCTGCATCATGAGGACTACACCTGCAAGTCTTGTTGGTTATAGAACAGTTGTAGTCATGCTTTTGCTTTCCATCAATGGTTCTGAATGTCCAGAAGGCATAAATGAGTTTTCCTTCTTTGTACTGAGACCTCATGGTGACATTCATTGTGTGATCTCCTGCAAATGGCACACAGAACAATGATCATCTTCTACTCTTTATAGAGCCATCACCCCTTCAATGGTCAGGTCTTTCCCTGCACACTTAGGAACCTGTGTTCTTTCCTCCCTGGCTTGCTGCTTTTTACACATTACCTACCATGCACTTTCCGGTTGGGTCAATATGTTTTTTTTATGCCAATACAGCCAGAGCCCACTTCCCACACATGCTTTGCTCTTCATATTTCTTTTTCTTTTCTATAAAAACAGGTATCTTTTTCATTTCTTTTTGAAATTATTATTTTTTATATATTAATTACAGTTTATTTATATCCCAGCTGTGGCCTCCTCCCTCATTCCCTCCCAATGCTACCCTCCTTCCCTCATCTCCTCTCTCCCTCATCTCCTCCCGGCCTTTCACTGAGTTCACTAATAGGGGAGGTCCTCCTCTGACCCTAGCTTATCAAGTCTCATCAGGACTGGCTGCAATGTCCTCCTGTGTGGCCTGACAAGGCTACTCTTCCCTCTGTGGGTATGTGTGGGGGAGTTCAAAGAACCAGCCACTGAGTTAATATCAGAGACAGTCCCTGTTCCCCTTACTAGGTGACCCACTTGGATACTACTGATAGCTTCTATCTTTGCATTCGGTCCCATACTTACCTGTGGTCTGGAATAATCCTGGTTCCTTGCACATCTCTTCTAAAACCTCTTTTATGCTGTCGGGCAAAATTGTGCACACTTGACTGGCTTTTCCCTCCTTCTCCAGTTTACGCAAAAGTGTGCCTTGATTTGTGTTATTATACTTAAGGAGAGTCTCTCCATTCATTGAGCATTGTCCATCTGTGGTACGAGACTTGACAGAGAGGTTGCAGTTCAGAGAGTCTGCATCTGTGAGAGAAACATACACGTGAGGTCAAAGGGGAAACAGAGGTTCATAGACTCATGGTTTTGAAACTTTGGGAAAATGTCAGGAGGAGAAGTGTCTTTTCAAGAGGTCCACCAGCTTCTAGATCCTTATTTCTGTGCCATCGTTGACTGTCTTAGGTTGGTAGAACTCAAGTGCACAAAGTGTCATCAGGAAGATTTATCTCACAGATATTTTAGTGACTATGATCAAGTGTTGAAGAGTAAAATATATCACATAGAATCCATGTTCCTGGGGCTGAAACTCTTGCTGAGCACACAGGGGAAAGGAGACATAGAACACGTGGTGAATTCACCATGGCGCCTGTGTGTTCAGGAAAGGCTCCTGGAGTCATGTGCAGTTTGGCTTGGAATGGGGAGCTGCCACCTGTGAGCACAGAGCTCGTCATGTCCCCACTGGGCCCCTTCACACAATGTTGGGCGTCAGATCTCAGGTTCCCCACATTCAAGCACACCTCTAATTCATGCTCAAGGAGACATCTGTCTGTCTGTGACCTGCTGGAAGCGCCAGTCTCTCCCCTTCCCTGGGAGTCTTGGTTTCCATCACACTTATGGCCCCTGGTCTCCCAGACTGTCACTAAGTGCTTAGGAGAACAAAATACCCTGGAGCCATTCTGTTAAGCAGACTGCACACAGAAGCAGGCAAGACATCCTGAGGCTTATACATATTTACAATGTGTGTGCATAAGCACTAACATTTAAAATTTAACAAATTGTGGAAGAAAACTTTTAGAAATATGCAGAAGAATTAAATACTAAGCACAAAAGGGATGTTAAAATAGCCTTTTCTTATTCTTCCTCCCCAAACCTTTTACTATGAGGTAGAGTGCTGCAGGTTTGGGAACTCCTTTCCTGTCTCCTTCAGCCAGCTTGCTCTTCCCTTCTTCTTTCTGCCTCCTCAGCCACATGTTTTCTTCCTATCTCCAAGGTTTTCGCTCTCCACTTTCCTTTTCCTACCCCTGCTGAGGCTTGAAATTGTCCTTGAGTGGCTAAGATTCCTTGTCTCTAAGTACACCCCTGCAGAGGATTTGGTGGACATGAACAGGAGCTTCGGGGGCCTGAGAACTAGCTTTGTGCTTGTGAACTAAACATCACAAAACTAGTACTTGATGGATCAGGATGAAACACGCATGTCTCATCTCTAGGGAAATCCACTTTTAAACTTGAAAAGAAACCCTTTTGCTAACGAGGAACAGTGAATAATGAAGGTGAATTAAGAAAGCATTCCTGACATCGTATTTGCACTACTCCTGCTAAGACTAAAATGGCAAACGTCTTGGAAGGGAGTATTGATGCACAGACCTCCAGATGTTAGTAAGGAAACCATTTTTGTAGCCTCACAAGTGTGCCTCAGTAGTGTCGATCAGACAAGGTCTCTGAGATGCTTGGGATTCATCAATAGGCAAGACAGGCTGCCAGTGACCCAGGGTTCTCCTGCCTCTGCTTTCCTAGTGCTGACAATGAAAGCAAACAGCCCCACACCCAGATCATTTACATGAGTTCTAGGGATCAAATTCAAGTCCTCGTGGTTGTGAAGCAGGCACTTTACCACTCAGAGTTCTCCACAAGCTTAGGACACACAGGACAATTAGTGGTCAGCACACAGAATTTTCTGCAGACAATGCCCACGTGCTACAGGAATGGCTTGCATGATCCAGGTCAGATACTGCATGGAATACGCAATCCAGCACCTCTAAAATGGGTTTGTGAAGCATTTGTGTAAAAAGGCCCACAGTACACACGTTAAAGGAGATGTGATATGAAATTAGGAGTGTGGCCTTTTGGAGTAGGTGTAGCTTTGTTGGAGGAAGTGTGTCACTGGGGGAGGACTCTGAGGTTTCAGAAAGCCCACTCCAAGCCAGTCTCTCTTCTTGTTGCCTTTAGGTCAGGATACAGAACTCTCAGCTATGATATCTGCCTGTGTGCTGCCCTGTTCTACACCATGAATAAAATGGACTAAACCTCTGAAATGCTAAGCAAGCTCTAAATAATGCTTTCTTTTATAGGAGTTGCCATGGTCATGGGGTCTCTTCAGAGTAATAGGACATTGAGCAAGCTAGAAGTTGGTCCTGAGTGTGGGGGATTGCTGTGACAGCCCTCACCATACTGCTTGTGATCAGAATGTGGACTTTGGGACTTTGGATTAGGAAGCAGTTGAACATTGTAAGTGGGGCTTAAGGGCCATGCCAGTAGGAGCAAAGAAGACATTGGTGCTAGAGCAGTATAGATTAGGAGAGCCTGGTTCAAAAGTTTTCAGAGAGAAGAATATTATTAAGTGGCCTAGAGACCATTTTTATGACCATTTCTGTGAAGACTGGTTGCTTTTTGCCCCTGTTTCATCTCTTCCAAATAAAAATATGCTAAGACTGAATTGAAGTGTTTTGGATTAGTAAATTTGGCAGAGGACATTTCAGGACATTCTAGTATCCACTGTGTCATGTGGTCATTAGTGGTCTCTCTTATGCAGATCTGTAACGAACAGGAACAAGATGAGCAAGGGAAAATAGAAAATGAGCAGTTTGAGGAGAAAAGGAGCCCCAGGAAGAGTAATGGAGAAAGCCCAGTGCTCAATGAGATTTAAACAACAACAAATAATAATAATAATAAAGAAAAGCCTGATTCTAAAAGGAATAAAAGGAGGTGTGACCTCAGGCAAAGACCCTAGACAGCTAAGCTCCCAACTTGTCAGAAGGAATTCAAGAAATGTGTAGACAATGAGGGAGACTATCAAAACCAGAAAGCTGATGAAAATGTGTTTGAATGAGTGAGCCATGTTCCAGCCTCAGCAAAGGCAGAAAACCTTTTCAGCTTTGGCCATGTGGTTCGGCTTTAGGATCAAGGATATAAGGAAGGGTTGTGGAATCTCCCTTCTGGGCTTCATAAAGCTGCTGAGGCCAGGCGTGTGTCAGGGGTGTTGCTGCATGGAGGCTCATAGAGGCCCTAGAGTGAAACTTTGAAGGTAAAGCCTGAATTTCAGTGCAGACTCCAAGATTTTGGAGATGCCAGAGTCATGAAATAATTGCCAAGGAGAGCTGAGAAAAGGGCATAGAAGCAGGTGAAGGGAGAGAAGCATGTTGCAGTCAGCAAAGATGAAAGGGTTTAGAGTGCTGAAGAGCATGTTGTCATCAGGCATGGAGATGCAGAGTTTCAAGTCTGAGCTGCTGGTTTTCCATCTTGCCTTGTATTTTCTCACTATGCTCCCTTTCCTTTCCTCCCTCTAAGAATGGTGATGCATATTCTGTGCCATACTACATTGGAAGTATGTGATCTGCTTTTGAATTTTACAGGCAAGTTTAGTTAAGAGGGTAAAAGAGACTTTGAACTTTGTGCTTTTAAAAAGTGTCAAGACTTTGATAAACTATGGGGACTTTTGAAGTTGGACTGGATACAGTTTTACATTATTACCAGCCCATCAGGGGCTGGGAAAGCAATGTGGTTTTTTGATTAAGAATGCCCCTAAGATTTCAAATATTTGAATGCTTGATCATTATGGCATGACACTACCTGAGAGGGATTAGGAGTGTAGCCTTTTTGGAGTAGGTGTGTCCTTATGGGGGGAAGTGTGTCACTGGGGACGGGTTTGAGGTTTCAAAGAGCCCATTCCAAGCCTAGAGCCTGCTATTTCTTGCTGCCTTTAGATCTGGCTATACAACTGTCAGTTATCATGTCTGCCCATGTACCACCGTGCTCCCAACCATGAGATAATAAACTAAACTCTGGAAACATAAGCCAGCCCCAATTAAATGCTTTCATTTATAAGAGTTGCCATGTCATGGTGTCTCTTCACAGCAATAGAACACTGACAAAGATCTGTTTCCCTCTTACATTACTTTTGCCAGAGTGTTTAATCACAGCAACACAATGGAACTAGAATAGCACAATGTCACATCTGCTGGACCAGATGTAGCAGTCCAGGGATGGTTTCCTGGAACTGGTCGGAGGATAGCCCACACTACAAATAAGGAAAACCTAGGATAGTTAAATCTGGTAGTAGAGGAGTGATGATGAAAAATCTCAGAGAAGTTCATGTGACTAAGTGGATATCACAGCAAAGCGTTCTGGGAAATGTGCAGAGTCCCTGCTGCTCTGTGGGATGCTGCAGCAGCCATGTTGAGAAGCACAGTGGGACTGGCCAGGGAGAAGGGCACCAGCATTGTCGGAAGCTCAGGGGTGATGACGGCACAAGGCTATGGGTGATGTTAGGAGACCATATTCCTGAATCCCAGAAAATACAGACTAACTGTCAGGAGACAGTAAAGGCAAGGACAGTGATCCACTGAGGAGTAAGAAAGACACAGCCTAGGGCCTAACTGCTTAAGGGGCCCATGGCTAACAGAACACAAAGATGCTAAAGCAGACAGATGGTTAGCCAACGCAGCTGGAGCTGGATTTTAGTAATAAAAGACAAAACAGATGAACAGGAGTCTGAAAGCTGCTGTTCCAAGGCTCCTGTGTCCATTGTGCCTGAACCACTGGAGCTAGAGAGATGGCACAGTGGTTGAGAACACGTGTTGCTGCTGCAGAAGATTTAGGTTCATTCCCAGCAACCACAGGATAGCTCACATCTGCCTGTAATGTCAGCTTTAGGGATCCTATGACCTGTTTTAGTTTCCAAGGGCACAAGAACACACGTGGGTGTTCCACATACATAATGCAGACAGGATCTTATGCAGATGAAATAAAAATACATCTCAAACAATTTAAAGGTGAAGCTCCTCAAGGACAGCCCCAGATTCCTAGGAGGACAGACCAGGTCCTCACAAGGAAGGACCACTCATCTCCAGCAAGGGCAGTGTTTCTCACTGTCTGCTTCATCATCTCCCTGTCACCTGGGGATGAAGCCCCAGATGCTACATTGACTGTGTGATGTGGTCACTAATGAGACTGTCCCCACAGGCTCAGGTGTGAGAACACGTGGTCCCAGTTGGTGGCAGTGGATTGGAGAGGTTTTGGAGGTGTGACCTTGGCTTGAGGACGTATATCACTGGGGTGTGTGTTTGAAACCAACGAGCCTAGTCGAATTCCCATTCCCCATGTGTGCATCTTGCTTCGGGTTTAACATGTGGGCTCTCAGCTTGCTGCTCCAGCCGCCATGTTCCCTCTGTGGTTCATGATGAGGGATCTCAGCTTCTTGCTCTGGCCGCCATGTTCCCTCTGTGGTTCAAGATGAGGGCTCTCAGCTTGGTGCTCTGGCCACCCGGCCCACCTGGTGCCCTGCTCCCTGCTGTGGTCGATGGGCTCTTGTCCTTTGAAACTTATAAGCCCACAAAACAGCTTCCTATTCTTTGTTACCCTGGTTGTGGTATTTTATCCTAGCAAAAGACAAACAACTAATACAGCAATTGTTTTGACATTGAAGCCATTGCAGGAGTCTTGGCAGGAGTTCTTGTACACCTGCCCATCTCTATTCTTGTAGCCTGAAAGCAGCCAGAGATGATACATCCAGGAGGAGCAAGGCTGGGACTGCCTCTACGGCCCTATGACCCAGGACAGCTGTATCAGCCAGAGGATTCAGGTCTATGAAATGTCCCTGGGTGGAGTTCATGACAATTTCTAATTGGATTAACACTACTGGATTATCCAATTAGATAATCAGCTGCCTAAATCAGAGACATGCATGCCAATCCAGTTCCTGCCAAGACAGGTAGCGACACCCAAGTGTCTTAGATGTCACTGTAGGACGTCAGGTCCTCTAAGGAGGGCAGCCTGGCTCCTGGCATGGCCCTGGTTTCTGGGACAGAGAGGCCTCAGGTCCTGGGCTATCAGAAGATTCATCAGGCCTCAGGGAGACACCATGAGGTGAGCTCCTTCCCTCCATGTTACAAAGTGGACAGTCACAGTCAGACATGATATGCAGAAGTGAGACATTGCTGCAGGGACATCACAAGTCCCTGTATGTTGAGAGCTGCATAGCAGGGAGACATCGCTTCCCTCCCTACCCTGGGAGGGGGCTTCTCCTCTTCTCTAGATGGTTGTGGAAATCTTATCTCATCTAGAGGAAGTGACAGGTAACTTCTCAAGGAAGCTGCCACCTCTTCCTCAGCAAAGACCACAGGCTTCAAGGAGTATCCTCTGTGCTCCAAGGAATCTATTGGACAGCAATGGAGAGATCAACAGTTCTTAAGTTCAGGGCCTCCTGTTGTCATTTCTAGCTGACTCAGAAGTCACAGGCAGCAAAGAACCAGTGCTGTCTGGGAAACATGCAGCTTTCACAGGACTTTGGAAGACACTCTGGAGGGATGGGCACCAATCCTGGTACATGGTGTATTCCCTAATCTGGTTTAGAGGACACATCTTCTGTCTCATTCATCAGCTTGTGACCTTCTGCTGCTGTCCCACCAAATGCAGAATTGAGTATTTGATGCAGACAGAGATACAGTGAGGTTCTCCAGATTGAATAAAAATTAGTGCCTGCATTTACAGAACAGAAGAACCCTCTCCTGTCTAAAGAACATCACTATCTGGTGCCATGTCCGCTGGAGGCAGACCACATAGGCCTGGGAGCAAGGGCAGCAGCTTCCATAGCTCCTCACCCAGTCCCATTGCCAGGGTCCTCCCTAGAGGACAAGGTGCTCCAGCCCTGAGTAGCTGAGGTGTCTTAAGGCATGAGCTCACGTTGCTTCCTGGTGGGTGAGCAGTGAAAAGGCATTTTGTGGGTTGGAAAGTTGGGAAGGCTAGATGGGCAGGGAAGGGAGCTGAGCAGCTGGGTGGTTGATTAGTCCTGTCTGCATTGAAGATGAGCCTGGTGTCACAGTCCTGTAACCCCAGCACTTGGTAGACCAAGGGAGAGAAAGGCTTGTTTCAGAGTCTATAGTGTGGGCTACATAGTGAGAAGCCTTGCCTTAAAACAAAACAACTCCAGAATGAAGAAAGGAAAAATGAATGAGGGGAGGGGACAAGAATGTGGGAGGTGTGGCCATCTTATCCCTGGAAGCTGGGTTCTGCTGGAGAAGTACCATGAGAAGGTAGGAAAGAAAGTTCCAGGGCAAAAGGGACTGACTGGGCTTTAGGCTTCCTGCAGACCCAGAAGGTGTTGAGGGCTTCACCAGGAACTTCCCCCTGTCCCCCACCCTCTCCAGCGCCTCCCTCCTCTGTAATTTTCCCCGTAACTTCTTCAATCCACTGAAGCCCCTGTGGGACAGAGACAGAGTCAGGGCTCCTGGTCGCTGAGGTGGTGAAGAAAAGAAGCCCAGGGCTTCCTGGTAGCCCAGGACCCTGGAATTCATGACTCAGAATCCGGTCTGTCCTCCATGTCCCTCCCTCACCCTCACCCCCACCCCAACCCCACCCCCTCTATGGACCCTGGGAACTCACCATGGGACAGAGTGGTTTGCAGGAAGCTCAGGAGAAGTAAAAGTGTCACAGTCAGGGAATGACCGCGCTTGGTGCTTGCTCCCTCTTTCATGGTTCCTTCCTGAGACAGGGCTGTCCGCAGCGGTGGAGCTGGGGAGAGGATGGGGATTCCTCAGGACCCACGCGCAGAGGAAACCCCACAGAGACCTGCAGCTCCAGGCTCCCGGGCTGTGAAGTCAGGCCTTTCCGGCCCCGCCACGCGGGTTCCTAGTCCACTTTCCCTACGTGACTGCGGGACCCCTCCGGGCGCTGTGGCTCTGCTTTTCCTCCCTGCCCCGCTGGGCGCGCGGCGACGACTGTGAACTTTGTGGTCCGAGGGCGATGCGCAGGGCGCCCACACCCCGCGGTGCCTTCACCTCACTCTGCGGGTTCCTAGTCCACTTTCCCTACCTGTCTGCGGGGACCCTCCTGGCCCCGTGGTTCTCGTCCTCCCCCCCGGCTAACCGAGGTCCCTGCCCCCTCGGGAGAGCGGAGGCGACGACTCTGAATTTAGCGAACCAAGGGCGCGTGGACGTCTCCGTTCTGAACTGACTGCGCAGGACAAAGTGGTTCAGGGCGCCCACACCCCGCGGCCCCTTCACCTCACTCACCAGCAGTTGAGCCTTCGGGAACCCCGGGCCAGAGTCAGGAAAGACAGAGAAAGAGCGAAGTCTCTGCCTTCAGCGGACTCCCTTGCGAGCAGCCTGGAAAATGAGAGAAATTTGTTCCCGCCCATTTCCTCTGGCATCAGGTCCACGCCCACAGCGGCCGGGCGGGGCACTCTAAGGCTCCACTCAGGTCCTAGGGAGGTAGAAGCTCCTCTATTTCCTCTGTTCTCTAGCTTTGCACACACCCTCCTTCTCCTTCAGACCTGCTCTTTCTGGCTTCCTTTATCTCTTTTTCTTCTCCATCCCTGACTCATTTGCTCCCCAGGGTCCTTCCCCATTAGCCCCTGGTGCACCCTCAAGTTCTTTGTTGTCCCACTACTGGCCACTGGCCACCTTCCCCCAATGGAGAATACTATAGGAAGTTAATAGCAACTACATACAGCCTATAAGTCCACTTTGATTATTATGAGCATTGTAACAGTGTTTCTTCTAATCTGTGAACACAGGTGTGCCCTTCAATTTTTTTCCTGTTGGCAGTTTTTCATATTCAGATTTTTTTTTACCCGTTTGTCTGAGTTTATTTGTAATTATTTCTTTTTGATGATACTGACAGTGAAGCAGTTCTCTTAGTTTAATTTTCAGCTCATTGGTTATTAGTGCATGTAAATACAAGTGATTTTTATTTCTTTTTGTAATTTTTTTAATATTACTTACAATTTGTTAACTTTGTATCCCTGCTGTATTTTACTTCCTATTTCCCTCCCAATCCCACCCTCCCACCCTCATCTCCTCCCTGCCCCTTTCCAAGTCCACTGATAAGGGAGAACCTCCTCCCCTTCCATCTGATACAGGTTTATCAGGTGTCTTCATGACTGGCTGCAAAGTCCTCCTCTGTGGCCTAGCAAGGCTGCTTCTCTCAGGGTGGGGTAGGGGGAGGTCAAAGAGCCCACCATCGAGTTCATGTCAGAAAGAGTCCCTGTTCCCCTTATTAGGGTCCCCACGTGGATACTGAGCTACCAAGGGCTACATCTGAGCAGAGGCTCTAGGTTGCATTCATACATGGTTCTTGTTTGGAGAAACAGTCTCATTAAAGACCCCTGTGCCCAGATATATTTTGTCCTTGTGGAACTCCTGTCCTCTCCAGGTCATATTGACCCCCCCTCCTTTTTTTTGTTCCCTACAATCTGCCGGAGGTTTGGTTATGAGTCTCAATATCTGTTTTGATACACTGCTAGGTAGAGTCTTTCAGAGACCCTCTGTGGTAGGCTCCTGTCCTGTTACTTGTTTGCTCCTACATCCAATGTCCATCCCATTTGTCTTTCTAAATGAGAATTGATCATCATACCCTGGGTCTTCTTTCTTGTTTATCTTCTTTAGGTGGACAGATTTCAGTATATGTATCCTATCTTGTAGGACTATATAAGTGAGTATATACCATGTGTGTCTTTCTGCTTTTAGGATACCTCACTCAGGATGATCGTTTCTAGGTCCCACCATTTGCCTACAAATTTCATGATTTCCTCATTTTTAATTGCAGAGTAGTATTCCATTGTGTAAAAGTACCACAATTTCTGTATCCATTCCTCAACTGAGGGACATCTGGGTTGTGATTTTTAAATTGTACAATACTTGATTTAGTACTCCTAATTCTACTTTGCTGGGCTCTTCAGCATTTTCTAAGTTCACTATCATGTCATACACAAGTAGAGATTTCTTAACCTCTTTGTTTCCACTCTTGAAGCATTTCATTTCAGTACTCTATCTTTTGAGTACAAGTTGTCAAAATTGAACCTCCTGGGATCAACTTCTGATTGTTAAATAAGCTCTTAGGTGTTAGTTGTGTTGCATTATAAGTCTCTCTCTCTCTGTCTTTCTCTCTCTCCCTCTCTCTGAGTGTGTGTGTGTGTGTATGTGTGTGTGTGTGTGTGTGTGTGTCTGGTAGGGAATTCTCCCATACCTAGTTTATGGATTGATTGTATCAGCAGTGTGTTGAGTTTCCACACCTCTTTCTGCATTTGTTGAGGGGATGGTAAACTTTGTCCTTTGTTCCCTTCATTTGGTGCAGGACATTGGTTGACTTGGGTGTATTGAGCCTTCCTTGTCCAAGTGAGGGCAGGGAGCTCCAGGGGTGCAGGAACCAGGGTCCTTATCAGCCTGTTTCTACTTCACTGATTCTTTTCTCCTGTAGCTTGTTTTCTAATTTTGCAGATTATTTTTCCATCATTATATTTTCTGTCTTCTGTTTTCCTGAAGTTGCTCCATTTTGCATTAATTTTTAAAGTGTAAATTAAGGTTGTTGGTTGCAAGCCTTTCTTACTTTGATTGTAAGCTTTTATTCTCTTCTTCTTCTTCTTTTTCTTCTTCTTCTTCTTCTTCTTTTTCTTCTTCTTCTTCTTCTTCTTCTTTTTCTTTTTGACAGAGATTCTCCATGTAACCTTGCCTGCCCTGGGCTTGCTTTATAAACCAGGTTGATCTTGAACTCTGAGAGATCTGCCTACCTCTGCTTCCCAGAGTGCTGGGATTACAGACATGTGCCACCAAGGCCACCTTACATTTTTTTTTATCATCTTTTCCCATGTTTATGGCAGAATCTTTATTTTCTGGAATGTTGTTTTTAATGTCTGTTTCAAAGAATAACATTTACAAGAAAAGAGTATCTTCAGACATTCTAATTTACCATAGGAGAAAAGCACATAGAATTACGTCTTTTACATTTTTATTGTTACATGTGTATGGATGTTTTGCTTAATGTAGGTGTGTGCACTATGGATATACCAGGTGCCTGTGGAGGCCAAAAGAGGATGCCAGGCCCTGGAACTGGGGTTGCAGATGATTGGATGCCCCCTGTGGGTGTTGCTTATTGAACTTGGGTCTTCTGGAAGAGTGTCCAGTGCCCGTAATCACCTAGCCATCTCTCCAGCCTACCTATAGGTTGTTTCTTTGTTTAGTTAACAAATCTTAGTATCTCATGATTACTCAGGCTGTCCAGGAGACCTTTACATGGGTCAGCAGATAGCAATTTTTGTTTTCAAATTCTAGCACACCTAAGAAATGAATACAAAGCCCCTGATTCCTGATCATCTTTGAGATTTAGCAGTGAATTCCATGATAATTTGAGAATGACATCAGTGTAGCTACTCACAGGGCTGAGTGGACAGTATTTTAGGCTATGGCTCAGTACATGAACTAGGTAAATGTTTAAAAAGTATTTTTTGCCAGGCAGTGGTGTGCAAGCCTTTAATCCAAGCAGTTGGGAAGCAGAGGCAGGCAAATCTCGGAGTGTATGGCCAGCCTGGTCTATGGAATGAGTTCCAGGAAAGCTTAGGGCTACCCAGAAAATCCATGTCTAGAAAAATGAAACACAACACACATGGAAAGAGCATGCCACAGGTTATTGCTCTTTCCAGAGTGGGTGTTGCATGCTGCCCCCTCAGGAATGGCCATCTGTGTGCTTGTCTTCTCTATGCCAAAACAAACAAACAACACACAACAAAAACTGCCCCAAAACGTAAACAAAACACAACAACAAAGACCTGCCTTATCGACAGACAGTAATGCACTGAAACTAAGGAGATGATTTCACCTTTCCTCTTTTGAGTTGTTAGAAGAAGGTTTGTGAATCGCCTCTTTCCAGGATCTGTCATTTGAAAACTTTCAGAAAACATCACATATTTCTGTGTGTTGTGCTGTCTAGGAAGGCTTCTGGGCTTTGTTTGAGAGTTCACCCTGTAAGGAGGAGGAAAGTGGGAAGAGAATGGGCCTTGTCCCTTCAGAAGGCTGCCCTTCTGTCATGGCTCCTGCTCCTGCAGGACCTAGTTTCTGCAGGGGACCACTGCTGCATGTGTCTATGCTGGGGAACTCTGCCTGCTCCTTAGTCTTTTCATATATCCACAGTGCCTTTTTGTTGTTGTTCTCCTCCATCTGAGTGGATCATAGTTCACAGTGCTTTCTCTATCAGAATTTTCAGTTGCATGAGCTGAGAAAATGCTTTTTCCATCTTTCCCTCCTACTTGGTGTTCAACTTCTCCCAAGTTTTCCAGAGTCAAACCATTAGCTTCAAATGTGTTTTTGAGACTAATTCTGGGCTGCAGTCTTTGTGTTTTCTTTAACATTATCATTTCCACTTTAGTAATAATTCCTGCAGAAACATGACTTTCATATCTGGACAATGCTCTCTGAGCTTCTACCAAAGTGCCTCTGTGGCTGCAATATTGTCCCCCTGACTTAGAAGGCTCCTGCCACTTTTCCCTTCTGCTTGTTGACACACAGGAAGGGGTGAGTTCTCATGACGTGTCTGGTGAGTTTTGGCCATCCTATCAGGCTCCTAAGTATTTTCTTTTTCTTTTTTTTTTTTTTTAAAGATTTATTTATTTACTGTGTACACAGATCTCACTATAGATGGTTGTGAGCCACCATGTGGTTGCTGGGAATTGAACTCATGACCTCTGGTCATGAGCAGCTAGTGCTCTTAACCTCTGAGCCGTCTCTCCAGCTCCCCCAAGTATTTTCAAAGGGAAGTATTTCCTCCATTGCAAACATTTCATTCTCGTCTATTTCTTGGAGGCCTTGGATACCAGAAGCTGTCCAAGACATCTGCTCAGTTGTTCTACCCAGTTGCTATAGGCCTAAGATTTTCACGGTGTTTCTAAGAGCTGGTGTTCATTCTTGCACATGTTAATGTATTTTTAAATTTTCCTATCAAATCCTCATTCACTATACAACTATATGGAAGCACAATGCTAGTCAACACTGAAATGTTTGAAGATTTCACATGTATCTCATTTCACACTTCTGTTGTGGTCAGATAGGGTGGCCTTTATGATATCTACTCTTTATACAGTTTTTAATTATCAAATTGACCTTTATCACTGAGCATGGTATCAGCACATGCCTCTAATCCCAGTACTTGGGAGCCAGAGGCAGTCAGATCTTTGTGAGATTAAAGCCAACCTTGTCTATATAGTGGGTTCCGGGACAGCCAGAGCTATATGGTGAGATCTTGTCTTAAAACAAACAAACAAAAAACCACCAAAAGTTTTATTGTTGATTGTCCCACATATACTGAAATAGAAGATACATTTTGCTGACTCAATTTAGAGTGTTCTAGAAATGTTAGCAAAAATAAATTGGGTCTTCTTGAATGTTGCTCAGTCACTGAGAAAGGAGTGCTGAGGTCCCCAGCTCAAATGGCACATTTGCATATTCATGTTTCCTTTGGTTTGTGCATCTTGAAACTTTTTGTCTTCTGATTTCATGTAGGGTGATGCCACGGACTGACCCAGCCAGGTCCCACAACCGTAGGAGATTTAGGGTTTTTTGATACTCAGGAAGACACAGGTTAGGCAGATTGACAGACAGAGGCCACACTGAGGAGTGCTTAGAATCTGCTGTAATTTTACTGAAGTCAGGCTAATAGTTTTATAGTAATTACATAAGGAAATACCTTAAAGTTTGCATACTTCCTAGAACAGTCAGACTTTTACTAAGAATACAAAGTTTACATTTTAACATAGGGCAGTGCCCACAAGAAATCTTGGCCTGAGAACTTTTGATCAAAGCAGACAAAGGAAACCTCAAACTGCAGTTTCATTATTGCTAATCAATGAAGAGGAAAGTCAGGAGGTAAGTCAGATACCTGCCAAAACCTTTCTCTGTGTTAAAATCTAAATACATATTTGTTAACCATCCTCCCATGTGTCTTGCTAAAAATTTATGATCCTCCTTAGAGATAAGACGCCAAGGGGGACAGGCTCAAGCCAGCTGTACTTTCCAATGCTCTCTTTCCCTAAAGAGGAGTCCACTATTTTTTGCTATTCTTGTAATGCTTCCTGGTAGTGAATCTGATTCATTACTTCTCTTAAGATTATTTTTCTTCCATTCTATTCGTGTTAAAGCTTTTAATAATCTATCAAATATATGTTTCCTTGAATAGTTAATTGTGCTGTTCCAAGAATCACAAAGAAAGGTCAAAAGGCCCATTAGTCCAACCCCACAACCACAACCAAGGAAGTGTAGAAATCTCAGAATGTGTTTGTGGCTTAGGTGGTTGGGAGGGGGGAAACATTGCCAGTGACCTCCAGGGAGCTTATTCCTGAAGAAAACGTATCTCCTGTCTAGTAGCACAATCTATTGATATGCTACACTGACGACACTGGAGTGGGTGTACCAGAGTGAGCATTGCTTTCTTCGGTTTTCAGCAAAAGCTAGTAGAACCTGCTCCCATCACGTGTTGTCTGGACTCTCAGACCTTCAGCAGCTGAAGCAGGGCAGAAAGTCAAGGAGTCAAGTCAGTGCCTGGGCCCTTGCAATAGTCCTGGTCCTGCAGCCAGAGGGGAAGTGTCAGTGACTAAGTGTGTGAGGTTTCTTCATATCCTCCCTGTCCCTGTCGCTAGTCCCCAGTCTTGGCTGGCCTCAACCCCTAACACTGCCCTCTCCCCCCTTTCCACTCTCTTTCCTGTCCTACCCCTATTGTCCAGAACCCCCACCCAAGTCTTTCTTTTTAGCCTAGGTTTAATCCCCTGTCCTCTGCTGGAAACTCTCAACCTTTCACTCTTCCCCTCCTTTACCTCCTTTCCCACTTTACCTTCCTTATCCAAGCCCTGACCTCCAATATCCTCTTTTTATTTTAATTATTATTATTTATTACTACTTATTCACTTTGTATCCCAGCTGTGGCCCCCTTCCTCATCCCCTCCCAAACCCACCCTCCCTCCCTCTTCTCCTCCTATGCCCTTCCCATAGTTCACTGATAGGAGAGGTCCTTCTCCCCTTTCATCTGACTCTAGCCTATCAGGTCTCATCAGAACTGGCTGTATTGTCTTCCTCTGTGGCCTGGCATGGTTGCAACTCTCCAGGGGGAGGTGATCAGAGAGCCTGCTAATGAGCTCATGCCAGAGACTGCCCCTGCTCCCCTTAGTAGGGTACCCACTTGGAGACTGAGTCTATGGGCTACATCTGAGCCAGGGTTTAAGTCCTCTCCATGCATGGTCCTTGGTTGGGGTATCAGTCTCTGCAGGGCCCTCAGAGCCCTGTTTTTTTGCTCTGTTGGTCTTCTTTTGGAGCTCGTGTCCCCTCCAGGTATTTCTACCTCCCCCTTCTTTCATAACATTGCATGCATTCTGTCCAAAGTGTGGCTGTGTCTCAGCCTTTTTTTATTTTTTGATACCTTGGCCAGTAGAGTCTTTCAGAGGCTGTCTGTGGTAGGCTCCTGTCCTGTTCTCTGTCCTCTCCTGCTTCTGCTGTCTAGCGAGTTTGCCCTTCTGAATGAGGATTGAGTAGCTTCCCTAGGGTCTTCCTTGGTTAGCTTTTTTAGGAGTATAGATTTTAATATGTTTATCCTATGTTATATGTCTAAAAACCACCAAGTGTTCTTTCTGATTCTGGGGTATCTCACTCAAGACGATCTTTTCTAGTTCCCACTATTTGCCTACAAATTTCATGATTTTCTTGTTTATAATAGTTGAGTAGTATTTCTTTGTGCAAATGGACTACAATTTCTGTATCCATTGCTCTGTTGAGGGGCATCTAGGTTGTTTCCAGATTCTGGCTATTACAAATAGAACTGCTACAAATATGGTTGAAGAAATGTAGACTTTAGCATAGTGAAAGTGGCCATCTTTCCAAAAGCAATCTACAGATTCAATGCAATTCTCATTAAAATATCAACACAATTCTTTGAAGAACTTGAAAGAACAATTCTCCCTTTCATATGTAAAAACAAAAGCCAGAATTGCTAAAAAAAAAAAATCATGTACAATAACACATCTTTTAGAGGTATCTCCCTCCCTAATCTCAAGTTGTACTATAGAGCAACAGTAAATAAAAATTGCATAGTACTGGCATAGAAACAGGCTGGAGGATCAATGGAAATGAATAGACCAAGAATAAACCCACATACATATGGATACTTGATTTTTGACTAAGAAGCCAAAACAATACAGTGGAAAAAAAGATAGCATTGTCAAAAAAATGGTGCTGGTCTAACTGGATGTTTACATGTAGAAAATACAAATAGATCCATATTTGTCACCCTGAGTAGCACTAAAGGCCAAGTGGATCCAAGACCTCAACATTAAACCAGACACACTAAAACTGTGAAAAGAAAAAAGTGGGGAAGAGCCTTGAACTCATTGGCACAGGAGACAACTTATGAGCAGAACACCAACAGCACAGGCTCTAAGATCAACAATCAATAAATGGGACCTCATGAAACTGAAAAACTTCTGTAAAGCAAAGGACACTGTCTTCAGAACAAACAGCCTACAGATTGGGAAAGGATCTTCAGCCACCTTGTATTTGAAAGAGGGCTAATATCCAGGCTGTATGAAGAACCTAGAAGTTAAACACCAACAAAACAAGCAATCCAATTAAAAGATGGGGTATGGTGCTAAACAGAGAATTCTCAGTAGAGGAATATCGAATGGCAGAGAAACACTTAAAGAAATGTACAATGCCCTTAGTCATCAGGGAAATGCAAATCAAAACAACCCTGAGATTTCACCTTACACCCATCAGAATGGCTAAGATCAAAAACTCACTTGACAACATATGCTGGAAAGGATGTGGAGAAAGAGGGACCCTGCTCCATTGTTGGTGGGAATGTAAACTTGTACAACCATTCAGGAAATCAATCTGGCGCTTTCTCAGACAATTAGGAATGTGCTACCTCAAGATCCAGCTCTACCACTCTGAGGCATATGTATGAAATATGCTCAACTATACACCAGTTTCCTCGTTCACCCATCCTCACCCCCTCTTGGCGTTGGGCTGGGTGTGGTACTGCCTGCTGGCTTATTCTTTATCTCACCTCACTGCTGCCTTCGTGCTCTCTCTACCCTTGGAGATCACACACTGCTCATTCTCCCTCTGAAACCTTAGCTCCATGTGCACTGCCCCTTTGCTTGCTGTACTCTGGGCCCCACCCCCAGCAACAGCTTGTTCTGTCTATGCTCCTGCAACCTCTGGACTAGCTTACCATGTCCTCACTCTTAGCCTTGTTCACCCTCACACACCTCTGCTTTGGACTCCCACAACTGCCTTCGTGCCATCCTCTACCACTGAGCCATCAGCTTCCCCTCCCCTTCTTCCTCCTCCTCTTCTTCATCATCCCCAACTCACTTTTCCTGTTCCTTCACTGTCTTCCCTCACCACCTTACTCCCAACTCCCCCTCATAACACTCCTTTCCAATTCCCCTGGAACTCCAGTCTGCCCTTCTCCCATCCACACATTTCTCTCCCATTCCTACTCACTCTTCCTGTTACATCCATTTCCCCTATTCCCTTTACCTTCTCCAGTCCCCTATTCCCCAATCCCTTGTTGCTCTGTAAACTGCCTGGCAGAACTGAAAATATTCCCACCTTTAGCTGCAGCACTGAAGAGTGAGGTAGGAGGATCTCTATGTATTGAAGTGCAGCCTGGTCTACAAATCAAATTAAAGGCCGCAAGGGCTACACAGTGAGACTCTATCTCAAAAAACCAAAATACCAAGTGAAACAAACAACAGAATAAAAATGAAAGAAAAAAAGAGAAACATTGATATTCTAAAGAGATGCTTGTGTCTGTCAATCCATGAAATTATGGAAACATGGTCTCCAAAAGATGGAGATTTCCCTGAGAATCTCATGCTGGGAGAGGGAAAGGCTCCAGCCACAGGGGCAGGTTGTTTCCTGGGAAAAGCTCTCACACAGCTCTAGCAACTTGCCAGACCACTTACAGGCTGAAACTGGAGGTCACACTAGGAAGATTCAAAGGTGGGCAGGGCCACAGCTTCACTGGGCAACTTAGATGTACAAATCCTTGGTTTCTACTTGAACCTTAGTCTTACTGCAGGACTCCAAGATGGATTTGGGGGTTCACTGGATCATCGGTCCCTCTTCCCAATGTGTGCATGATTGTCAAAAAGGTACTGAACTAGACAGGGTCTCAGAGTGAACCACTGTCTTTACAGTACACATTATTCCTTGCTTTGGGCTCCTTTAGTCCCAACAGTTGGATAATGGCCCTGTTTTTATTCTAATATTTTTTAGGGAGTGAGAAAAGCTCTCAAAATTAAGTATTATCTCTGTGAAGCCTGAGTCCTTCAATTTTCAGGAAAAATAAAGTAATAATCTGTTCATTTTTGAGACTGTATTTTAATTGCAATGCTTTCCCCTTCCCTTCTCGTCCCGTAAAACCTTCCCACATTCCTCTCTCTGCTCACGTTCAAATCATGGCCTCTTTTTCCATCAGTTGTTATTTCATGCATGTATGTATTTGTCTATACATTCCCAAGAAGAACCTTTTGAGTCTATGCAATGTTACTTATATGTATGTTTCCAGGGTTGACCATTTGACACTGGACAACCAATTGGTGTGCTCTTCCTGGAGAGGGCTACCTTTCCTGCTCCCGGGTTTACTCCTTTGCCTACAGTTCTTTGTGTTGGTGTCCCCAACCCCTGCAGTTTGTTAGGGTCAGTGTTACCCTCTTTGTTCAGCTCACGTTTAGGCAGTCTGGTCGGGGAGTCTTCATTGGTGTAGCTTCTGATGTTACTCACTGCAAAGCTCCTGATCCTCGGGCTCTTACAGTCTTCCCAGCCCTGGTCTTCAGTGCTCTCTAAGCAGTAGTTGTAGAATGATGTGTAGATGTCTCCACTGGGACTGGACTCCACAACTCTGCATTTGATTGGTTGTAGTGGTCTCTGTTGTAGAGACCTTTTATTGATGAGGATTGACAACTACTCTTACCTATGGGTATAATGACAAATTTTATAGATTGTTGTTAGGGATTATGATGGTTTAATCATGAAAGAGTTTTCGATTCTTCTTCAATAACCATGATTTCACTAGCACTGATGAGTTTACAAGGTTTCCAGTACCAGGCATGGTATCCCTCATGCTGAGCAAGCCTCAAGATCAAGCAGAGAGCTGCTGGTCACCACCAAGGTATTTGTTCCACTACTGCACCCTCAGGGTTCTCATGCCATGCTGCTTGTTGCTGTGGTTCATAGGCATCTTAGTTGTGTTAGACTGTTGGATGCTTCACTCCTTGGAAGCTTGTATGGTCTCTTTGGCACCATGAAAGTCCTCAAGGAAGAGGCTTCATGTCCGTTCCAGCTCAGGGGCTTCTGGGACCCATATATGAGGTGCATGGTGTCTTCAGCAATAGAGACTACCTTCCACTTCTGCCGGGCAACCCAAGGTAACAGCAATAGGATGGATGTTTGGGGAATTTCATAGTCCAACAACCACATAGAGAGAGATCCTCTCATGTGATAATGCAGCTTTCTTTTAGGGAAAAACTTGGAGGGAATGCTATCAGCCCTGCTATGAAAAAGTTCATTAAAAGTATATATATATATATATATATATATAGCTATTTATATTATATAATATATATTTATATCATTATACGTTCAAATGTTTTATTTATTTATTCATTTAATTTACCTGTGTTATAACATGCTTGTTTATTTGGTCATTTTTGTACATAGTTAATAGTATGATTCCATCCGGCTTTTTCAGCGATCCATACTGTTATTTTAACTCCCTCTTTCCTTTCCTTGTATTTTCCTCCCTCTCTTTCCTTAACAAGACTTTCTTTTTCTGTTTTCTCCATTATAACAATTTCATCTTGCTATTTTTATTTTATCTATGTCATAAAGATAGGCCTTTTTGCAACAGATCTCATATGAAAGGATTTTTATTGTGGAAGGGGGGAGGAGAGAAAGAGAGAAGGGGAGAGGTGCCTAAGGAAGATACACACACACACACACACACACACACACACACACACGGAAAGAGAGAGATAGAGAGAAGCTGAGGAAGTGACAGAGTGGCTGGAGGTGCACGCAGGACTGGGCTGGGCAGAGAGTGGGTCATGAGACTAGCAGTTTGGCAATCACCTAACAACACAGGGGTCAGGGGCTTAATCTGGCTGAGCCTGAGAAACTCAGTGCCTGGTACTAGGGCTTTAGCAGCAGTAAGGCCAAGTTCTTCTGAGGATACAGAGGGAATCTCATCCTCAGGAAAGGATAAAGACAGACAGACAGCTTCAGAGTGGAGGTTATAAGAGGAGCAGGAGGTGGGGCCTTGGGTCATCAGTGCCTACAAGAGACTGCAGGTTTGCAGCTGGAGGGCAGTGGGATGGAAGGAGGCAAAGCTTACCTAAATGTCGGTGGTGGATGTCCTTACAAATGATCAGTGATGAGCTGAGAGTATGTTGCAGATGCAGTGGGTTGACAATAGAGTTGAGTGGGGATCCCAGTGCGCAAAGATACCAGGTTTGCCTCCTGTGTTTCAGCACCAGTGTTATAATGTATAAAGATAGGTGCCATGCAAAGATCCGGTAAGGAAAGAGATTTATTGTAGGAGGGGGGAGGGGAGAGTGAGGAAGGGAAAGGGGTGCCACAGGGAAAGAGAGACAGAAAGAGAGAGAGAAAGGGAGAGGGGTGCCACAAGGAGAGAGAGGGAGGGAAGGAAAGAGAAAGAGAGAAAGGGAGAGGGGTGCCAAAAGGATAGAGAGGGAGGGAAGGAGAGAGAAAGAAAGAGGGAGGGGTGCAACAAGAAGAAAGACAGAGAGAGATAGAGAGAATAAGGATTGCCGGATTGAAAGGAAATTAGTGGCTGAATTTGCAGAACAGAAGAACCCTCTCCCATCTAAGGAACACCCCAGGAGGCAGACCACATGGGCCTGAGAGCAAGGGCAGCAGCTTCCATAGCTCCCCACCCAGTACCATTGCCAGGGTCCTCCCTAGAGGACAAGGTGCTCCAGCCCTGAGTAGCTGAGGTGTCTTAAGGCATGAGCTCACATTGCTTCCTAGTGCAAAAGGGGGTAAAAAGCGTTTTTTGGATGGAAAGTGGGGAAGGATAGGTGGTCAGGGAAGGGAGCTGAGCAGGCTGGTGTGTTGCTATGGTGTTCTTGTGAAATGGGTACAATTTACCCTTGTTCATTCAAATGCTGATTTCTCTACACCCCTGTCTGGTTTCAATCTGGACAACTGCATTGTGTTCTAAGTATCACCTTTCTCAAGTTTGTGTAAACATGGTACCATTAGTTTTCTGTGTTGTCAATAAAAACAATCGGCCAATGTGAAGCAATAGAGAAAATAGGGTGGGACATCCTGGTGTGGAGGGAGGAGAAAGTGTAGTGGGAGGGGAGATCCAAGATGAGAGGACCTGGAATTATCAGGAGAAATTTCCCAACCTATTGTAGGACTAAAAAGCAAGTATAATGTGGGAAATCTGAATGGGAGGAAGCTATGCAGGCTTTGAGGTTTAGGATGGAATAATTACTGCCCAGCATTGTGCTGTAGGTTAATTAAATAAATCCTAGTCTCTGTGTGGTAATTGGGGCAAACAGCTGGCTTAGGAATAGCTGCTTTTTAACTAAAAGATATGTCAATATTAAATATTAATTATAATCAACACTGGTGGCTGATGAATCACATGGGAATTGAAGCTGAGCCTGGTGGCACAAAGCTGTAATCCTACAGAGAGAAGGGATTGTTGCAAGTTCTGTAGTGTGGCAAATGATGTGAAATCCTGTCTTAAAACAAGAGCAATAGAAAAAAAAATGAGCAAGTGGTTGACTGTGGCTGCCTTGTCCATCGAATCATTTATTGTGATCTGCTGGAGAAAAAGCATGGGAAGGTGGGAAATATAGTTTGAGGGCAAAGAGGTCCTCAGATGGCTAAGGGTTTGTGAGGTATCTCAGAGGAAGGCAATCTTCATAGACTAGAGTGCCTCAAGTCCAAGGGAGCTGTCTGAGTCAGCTTCCTGGCAAGGTCTGGCCTTGTGCCCAGATCATCACAGCCTAGTGATGCTGTGCAGGCTTCCTGTGGATCCCAGGGTAGCTGAGGGCTGAAGGTGTGACCCGTGATAGCCCTCTGGATTTTTTCCTCCATGTTTGTTCTCCAGGAATACTTCCTAGCTCGTTTCCTTGCAGGGAAGGAATTCGAGCATGGGACCATGTCTACCTTGTGTTATGGAAGGTCCAGAAGCTTCCCAGCTGAGGAATGCTACCTTGTGATCCAAAAGTGTGATGGATCCCCTACTCCCATCCTCACCCCTCCTTCTACAATTAGGCCATTGCAAGTCTCCTGCCGACAGCAAGGACCACAGATAGTGAGAGATCTAATAGCCACAAAGGCCCTTGAGACCCCTTCAGAAGCCCCAGTCTGTTTGGATAACCTGACTCCATGACAGGCTTCATTTTCAATTTTGACTGACTAGGCCTGAGTTTTTGTTTCTTGGAATACAGAAAAAGAAAAATTCCTGCAAAAAACACCGTTCAGGGGCTTAAAGGTCAACATATGGGCCCAAGGCAAGCACAAAGGTCAGCAAAGTCCCTAGCAACTCTGGAAAGTCCCTAAGGGTCTGAGTAATCCTAAATCCCCCCATACCTCCTGAGTCACTACCAAACCATCAAAGTAACGGTTACTTCTCTCACACACAACATATGGGCTCAAGTTGAGCACAAAGAACCAGTAAAGTCCCTAGCAACTCTGGAAAGTCCCTACATGTCTGACTAATAAATCCCCCCATACCTCCTGAGTCACTACCAAACAGTCAAAGTAAAGGTTACTTCTCACCCACACCCGCACCCTGGTAATCCCCTCAACTGACTTTAAGTAGAGGCTGGGTTCTCACTTCAGTGTCACCATTGTTGGAGACGGTGGTGATCCCTGCATGCTGGAATTTTGTTCAGAATAAATGCTGTCTGCTATTGCACACGACTTGAGTCTGGGGTCTTTCTTTAGTGATTCTTGGACCCTTACAACAGCTCAGTAGAACCAAAAGTCACAGAGCCAGTGTGGAAAGATTGTTTTCGGTGCCGAATTCTTCCCCATACCCTGAGCAGAAGGTGTAACCAGGGCTGCGAAGAGAGTAGGTGAGGATTCAGTGCCGCCCTGCAGAGGACCCTGGCAGAGGTTCACTAAAGTGCCAGGCACATGGCTGTGAACTCAAGCGACAGCCTGCCACTCTCTAGCTTGCTTGTAGCTCCTTGCAGTCCCCTGTGGTCCCTTGTCTGGGAGGCAGAGGCTAGGAACACAGTGGGGCTGATGTCATTGTCCTGCCCCCAGGCTCCCAGACCTACCAACCTCCTCCCCCTCCACTGCCGCTCCTCCCCCTCCACTGCTGCTCAGCTCTCAGGGTCTTGAACCAGCCCACACATGCAAAGTCCTCGCCTCCATGAAGTGGCTCTGCAGCCTGACGCTAGAATGAGACATGTGCGACCACGGCCAGTCCCCACCTCAGACAGTGTTCAGACTGACAGCAGTTTCCAGTCTCCTCTGTGAGGTTCTGTTCTGAGTGCTTCACCTTCAGCCACACTCCATTCTCCCTCTCGACCTACATGATCCTCGGACTTGCCCTCTGACCTCCAGCCAGCCTTTCTTCACTTCTCACCAGCTTCCTTCTTCCTACATCTGAATCTCAAGCTCATTTGATCCTCCAGGTCCTTCTGCCCATCTTGTTTTTTGTTGTCTTAATTCTTACCCCATAGCCACCTCATATCTTCCAGCCTCCGTCCATGCCATCCACCTTAACTATTACTATCTGGCCTACATTGCATCCATAATTCCCAGATACTTGCTTGTTCTTCATCTTAATCACTCCTTTCCATGCCATTCTCAAAGTCCTTCCTCCCAACCCACAAGGTTCCTTTTCCTTGTTTACATGACGGCTTCCACCTTCCTGCTCTCTTCCTGTCTGTACCCTTCCCAAGATCCTCTCTGTCCTCCAAGCCCTCAAACCTTAGCTCTGCTCATCTCAACTTTGCCTTGCTCATCTCTACTATTTATTGGTTAAATAGAAGCAATTTCTAAGGCAAGGTCTACATATGGACAGGTGTATGTGAAAATGTGCTCATTCAGGCAGGGTCCAGTAATTAGCATTAAAATACATAGCACCATACCAGCCCCCAATAATATTATTAAACATCTGTCATTTCTGCCACTCAGCAGCTTTATTGGAATAACATTGGTTTGTCTCCAAAAGACAAGGTCATCTAAGTCCGCTGGTACGTGCTGGCCCTGGTGAGGAGATGGAAGTCTAGCTCATTGGTAGAGCTCATGTATAATGCTCATGGGGATCTGGAAGGAAAAGAAAGAGAAGTCCTTTCTTTCCAAAGCGTGGCATTCTTTGAGTTTATAATTAGCACTTATAAGTAGTTTCTATTTTTATACTTTTTATTATTTTAAACCATTTGAAAATTTAAATATATTTTCATCATATTCTTCCTCTCCCCAAAGTTCTTCCAGATCTTTTCCTACTCCCTACCCATCCTACACTGTTTTTTTTCTAAAAAAAAAGACACAAACACAAAACAACAACAAATGTGAAAAACCTAGAAATCAAAACACAACATCACCCAAAAAAGAAAAAACAAAAACAAAAACAAGCTACTCAACTGTAATCAGATCAAAGCACACACACACACTAAACTGTTGCATTTATTAACTGTGGGTCCACTACTCCTGAATATGTGATCTTCCCTGGAGTGGTTAATAATCCTAGTGTCACTCCATTGGAGAAAACTAGTTTTCCCTCTCCCAGCAGGTATAAATGACAGTTCACTGTTAACCTTCACCCTAGTGGCTAGGTCTCCATTATTTAATTAATTCATTCATACATTCATTCATTTAAAAAAATATAACGAGACAAAACAAAAACCATCACATGGAAGCCAGACAATACAGACCAACAAAAGGAAAAGAACCCAAGAGAGGGCACAATAGCCCGAGACAAACGTCTTCTCATGGCTAGGAATCCCATAAAACACTAAACTGGACACGATAATATATAGGCACACAGGACCTGGTACATCCCTGTGCAGGCGCTTTGCTACTTCAGACCCTGTGAGTTCATGTGAGTTTTGCTCATGCTGATGAAGACAGCGTTGTTTTCTTCATGTCCTATATCTCCTCTGGCTCTTAGGTTCTTTTTGCCTCCTATTCCACAGGGTTCCCTGAGAGGCTCTCTGAGAGAAGACATTCTATTTGTTGGAGATATCCCATTTAAACCTGAGGTTTCAAGGTTTCTCACTCTCTGCATTAATATCTGGCTGTGGGTCACTGTATTTAAAGAATACAGTATTTTACAGTATTTTTCTTCATTGAGATTGTCATGTCTGCATACATGTATTTTGATCATATTTATGGCTCACACTTTCCCCTCAATCCTTCCTGATCCACCCTCACCACTCCCAACTTTATGTCTTTGAAAAAAAAAATAAAATAAAAAGATTATTTTAGGGACTGGAGAGATGCCCAGTGGTTAAAATCACTGGCTGCTCTTCCAGAGGACCCTGGGTTCAAGTCTCAGCACCCACATGGTAGCTCACAATGGTCTGTAGCTCCTGTTCTAGGGATCAGATGTCTCTTCTGGCTTCTGCCAGCATTGCATGATATGGTCCACATACATAGTGCAGGCAAATCGCCCATAAACCTGTAATAAGAGTAAACATTAAGGATGAATACATATAACATAATAAACTACAGAAGGGAAAACTTACTACTGAAAACACTGAACCAGTGGACGTTTACCTACTACATGTCCCCGCTGGTGTAAAAAATGGGTTTTTCTCTAATAAACCATATAACAATAAATTATTATGAGAATTTTCAGGTAAAAATTACATTTACAAGGTCCAGTCCATTTGTATTTGGCAATCTTGGAGAAAATATTCCACTATCTATCCTATCCTGGTGTCCAGTGTTCTCCTAAATCACTTTCTTATCATACCTTACATTTGTCAACCTAAAACATGTTTTTAGATTCTAACCAACTTAAGCTTTACTGTAGCTATAACTATCTAGTCTTCAGCCCACCGGAATTGAGAAGGAAATATTACCTAAGATGCAGGAAGTGCAGGCAAGCAGCTCCCAAAGGTACAGAAATAGCAGAGATAATTTACTACCCGGACAGTCACTAAAGGCCTCTTGGTGTCCTTGGGGTGTCTTCAGCCTACTGGCCCGGAATGACAGACTTTTGTGTGCAGCAGGAATTTAAAGACTGGCCCACCCAGTCTCCGCAATGTTGGATAGTCAATTTCCTAGTGTCACACTTTTTGTTCATAGTTTGGACAGTCAGCCTGCTATCAGCAGTCAAGATAAGAACAGTTTTTGTGCAGTGGCTATCACGCCACCTTTGTTTCTTTGATGCCCATCATCTTCACTGAAGTAGATTGGAGATGCTGCCAGGAACAGATGTGTCTCTCTGTCAGAAAAGCCTTTTATTATTAAAACATCATCAAATGCCATATTCTGTAGATCTCTGAGGTTTTTGAAGACCATCTATCTATCCATCCATCTATCTTATCTGAATTGTTTCTAGCTATTTTTATCCATCAGTCTAGGAAACATATTTTTGCAATTAACTAAATTAGTATCTAACATAACCATGAGTTTGATTGTCTGACTGCTAATATGCATTTTTAATTATATGAAACAGTTGGTAATAGCAGCTTTCAAAGTGACAGGAACTTAACATTGTATTTTTAAAAATCACATGGGTACAATACTTTAGCCTGTTGTAACCAAATAATATCTTAATTCTGTATCAACATACGGAGATTTATAGCATGTAAAATCTCTGGCTCACTAGTAGCCTTTGGTCTAACAGTAGACTCAATAACCGACCCTTTTACTTGTCACTTCTATAACCGACCCTTTTAAGAATTTTAGTTTTGTTTTTCAAAACAGGATTTTTCTGAGTAACCTTGGCTGTCTTGGATTCACTTTGTAGACCAGGCTGGCCTTGAACTCACAGTGATCCACTTGCTTCTAACTCCCAGAGTGCTGGGATTATAGGTGTGTGCCACCATGCCCAGCAACCACTCCCTTTAAAACAATAACAAACTTCTATCACCCGTAGAATGACCAAAAACTTCTACCCCTGCCTCTTGGAAATGAGGAGTAGTTTTCTTAAATTGCTTTATGCTGATTTGAGACATAGTTTTTCTTTTTTTTTGTGGGGGGGGGGCAAGAAAATTGGATATTGTCCAGGCTTAAGAAAGTTAGCTGTAGCCCATGGCAGTTCAGTGTCCAAGTGGGTTACATAGTAATGGGAAGAGGGACTGCCTCTGACATAATCTGATTGGCTTGCTCTTTGATCACCTCTCCCTGAGGGGGGAGCAGCCTTACCAGGCCACAGAAGATGACAATGCAGCCACTTCTGATGAGAACTGATAGTCTAAGATCAGAAAGAAGGAGAGGAAGACCTCCCCTATCAGTGGACTTGGGGAGGGGCATGCATGCAGAAAGGGGAGGAAGGGTGGAATCGGGAGGGGAGGAGGGAGGGGCTTATGGGGGGGATACAAAATGAATAAAGTGTGATTAATAATGATAATAAAAAAACATAAAAAAAAAGAAAGTTAGCTGTAACTTTTGCTTTCTAGTCTCTGCATGCCGAGAAGATTCAGTGCTTAACTGAAGTCTTGACTGGAAAAACCTGTGATGATGGACAATCTAGCTAGCCAGTTTGAAACTGTCCCAGATGCAGTTCTTTGAGGAGGCCTTGAGGTTGGATCCCCTGGGATATTTGTCTTGTCTTTTTGTGTCTGGTCCTCTTGCTCTGCAAATACTAACTTTCAAAGGTATTATGCATTTTTTGTATTAATATATGCATGGACTGTGCACTGAGTACAGTTCAGTTAAAGATGATCCTTTGCTCTCTGTTTGAGCAGGTGAAGCTTTTTTAAAAATATAAGTTAGTGTGGACTGTATAACCAAATTGGAAAATAATTTTTTATCTGTGTCATCTAAAAGAATGGCAAGATAAATCCTGGGGAATTTGTAGGCAAAGATTTAAAAGCCATTCATGGGTAAAGTCCTGACTGGAGACATTTGCATTTCTTGGTCAGTTTCAGAGCTATTCCCATGTTATATTCCGATGGATACACATGCTGAAGCACCATCACCCCCAATTTGCAAGGGCATCTCCAAGACAGGATCGGGGGATAGGTCTAATTAGGAAGCTGTGAGCTTCTGCCTTAGAAACTGCAGTTGCTCACCTAATAAACAGAACTAAGAAACTGCTTTCTGTTTAAGTTTAGATTCTGTGTAAGTTCTGGCTAGATTTATGTAAGTTTGTCCAATTTGGTATGCCAAAATGTTAAAATTATGTTTATAAAACTTTGTTTCTTAGTTTCTTTCTTAACCTGGAGACCACACAAATAATTGAGACTCTATTATACTATTTTAACAAGCTTCACAGCACAAGAGCTGAGCAGTTAATTTATTCTTCACCCTCTAAGCTAATTTGGCTTCCTCCCAGCATACATCCCAGAGATATTTGTACTTTGTAGCTTTTTATATCCCAGTTCTCTATCTTGATGTCTCCTGGGCTTCTTCCACTGTTCAGTCCCCTACTTCCTCCTCTGAATCCTCCTCCCCTGGCTGACAGAAAGTTCAGCCCTATTCTCCCCACTGCTCAGCTATTGGCTGTAAGCTGCTTTATTGACATATTAGGATACAATTGGGAGCAGTCTTTATACTGCATTCAGACAGGAGAATCTCAGAACAAGAATTACAACCAGACATGGAGGAGAGGGTATACAGAAATCAGCATTTGAAACACACAATAAAGTTATGCCTACAAGATCTGGATATCCTGTTTCCTGTGCTTGGGTACCTGTTGTTGGTGTTTTTTTTTTTTTTTTTTTTTTTTTTTTTTGTTTGTTTGTTTGTTTTGTTTTTTCAGATCTCCAGTTCATATAGTTCTATGTTAAGAGAAAACTCCCACCAGGAAGCACTAAGATAAAAAGTACCATGTGATAAGAAAGGACCCAAAGTGACTAGCACAGAGTGGAAAGAACATGAAATGCTATATCAACAGCATGACGATTTGTCTGGTTGAGGCTGACGAATAGGGAGAGAGGCTGCAGCAGTTGAATTTTCATGGCTTTCCCGTGAGCATCTTCAACCTGCAGCAAGGAAACACGTCTTTTGAAGGCTCTGAGGACAGTTTGGGTCAGTTCTCTTGGGTGACCTGTATCACCACCCCAGCCACCCTCCTCCCATTATTCCCCTTCTCCCATCTCTCCTGGGCTCTACATCCTAGAACATCTACTGTCTTCCTCCCTCAATCCCTGCTGCAGAACATGGAAGTTCAGGATAAAGCAGTAATGACTTAATATCCCACTGTATCTAAGTTGTAAGCCTTTGAGCTACAGCAAGTAAAATAAGAGTGGTCCCTGTGCTCCCTGACTCAGAGCCTGATGAGAGGATCCAAACAAGCTTGGAGGAGCCCTATGCAGAGAGGATCCTGGGTGCTGGTTGTTCAGGCCTTAATTGGGGTTCCAGACATCTTTGCCCTTTGAGAGACATTTTACAGCAGCACACACAGTTGTGGGTGTGGCTGTCCCTGACCCACCTTGGCCCTCTGTGCTGTCCAGATGGGAGCACTGTCCTCCATCAGCAGCTCAGTCCCTCCTGCCTCCAGTGGGAACCCTGCCCCCGGCTGCTATTGCGTGATTCGTTTCTGCTCTGTGTGTGAGTGTTAGCCGGCACGTGTGTAAGGCACTGTGTGAATGCCCGCTGTCTGTGGGGAAGAAGGGCCTGGAACCCCTGGACCTGGAGCTGTAGATGGCCACGAGCTGCCATGTGGGTGCTGGGAACAAACCCTGGTCTGATGCAGGAGCAGCAGGTGGTCTTGCCACTGGGCCAACTCCTTATTTTATCTTCTTTATCACCGTCTGTGGAATCCTCTTCCCTCTACACATTGGTCTAAAAACCACCTCCTTCTTTCGTGTCTCTGCGGTCCCCACATCTGCAGCATGAGAAGCTCCTAACCAGGGACCCGCTCTAACCAGGCACTTGCTCTATTCACTTGTCATTTTCACTGGTATTCAACAAGATTGCTCTCCTGTCAAGGCTGAGTATGCACAAGTTATTGCTAATAGGTGGCATGAACTCCAAATTGCTTGCTTGCTTTCTCAGTAAGATGCCGTAGCTGAGGGACAAGAGCAGGTCTCCCAAAATTCACTTCTGTTTCCTCACTCTTTACCCATCTGTCCCTTACTCTTCTTCCAATAGTGCCCTCAGTACCTGTCATTGTAGAGGATTCTCCTCAGAAAACATGCAGGAGGAAGCAGATGAGGATTATCAACAGGACAGAAGGGTTGGTCATGAATGCCATGGACAAAGGCTGGTCCACATCTGCAGTAGTGGGTGGCGAGGCTAAAATGAAGACACAGGTTGAGTCTTTGACCAGACCTCATATCTGGAGAAATTTCACCTTAGCTTTTGGGTCCTCAGATAATTCAGCAACACACAGACCTCCACCCCATTTGCTATACAACAACTATTAGTATGGGTCCTGAGTAGAAAAAGAGAGGGGATGTCCCTGGTCCTCAAAAGACTCATGTAGTTATGGTAGGGGAAGCAGGGTAATGAGGAGATCTCGTCTTTCCTGCTGGTAGAAGAGGAGCTGAGCTGTGAGGGTCATGACAGAGAAGAAAAAAAAGATCAGGTGAGATGAAAATAAAAACGAAACAAAACAAAAAAACAAAACAAAACCAGTGACTCTAGGATGAGAAAAGTTCAGGAAGTAAAAGGATGCTCAGTCTGTGACAGCCAGAGACAGCCACAGTGAGTGACCCGTGTAAACACAATTAATGAGATAGGAGAGGGGGAGAAAGGAAATGGTAGAAAGAATGGTCATTGACCCAAGAACTAATGGTGATTAGAGAACACACACACACACACACACACACACACACACACACACACCTGCAGGGAACTTCCTCCCCCTTTTCCCAGCTACCTGTGTGCTCCCAATTTTCTTCCCCGTGCACCTTGAACTCGTCCAGCCAGGTCCTGCAGTCCCCTCGTGACATCTTGTTAAATAAGTGAATTACATGCCTGTTTTTCTCCAATAGCCTTTTTATCCAGCTGGCTCCAGAATTGACTTCAGTCCCCTTACCAGAGACACCATGCAACACATTGCTTTTATTGATTCCAATGTCCCAGGATCCATGGAGATATCCGTCTTTTCTACCCTGGCAGCACATGTTGGCCTGCAGAGTGAGGGGCTCTGTGCCCATTGGAAAGAGATCAGCCTCTGGCCTTGGTGAACCCTGTCTGCTGCCCTTCCCAGCCTCTGACCTCGCTCTCTACCTTCCACATTTTGGCTTGCTGCTGGACCTCCTATGCGGTACTACAGCAATTCATTATTTTTCCCTTCATGAAAACAATGACTGTCCCTAACCTGTCACAAGTTGTTGGCATATTTTTAAAAACTGTTTTATTGGTATTTCTTATGCTTCTTTCTCCCTTCTCTACCACAATCCCTTCCACCACTATCCCTTCCAATACCAGGTAGGAGAGAAAGAAGGTTAGTAGGGAGAGGGGGCATAGTTCTCTTTGGCTAGGGTCACTGGGTTTTGTGGGGCAAGCCCAATCTTCATTTCAGGATATCTCCAACTTTTTCTTGTCAAACTGCAAGAGCAGCTGGGGGAGCAGCTGGGGGAGCACCAGCAGCCTTCTTCCTATCATGTGCCCTCCCCCCAAGACTCTGTGGGCTCTGGCCTTTATTCCCTCTCAGAGTCCTCAGAATTAAACTATCTGCAGCTGGCAAAGAGCCCCTCTCAGAGCCTGCATGAGGCAAATATTTTGTTGCTGTGAAAAATAGGAATCAGCCCCATATCCCACACCTGAGATAAAACAAAAACATGTTTACAATAACATAACTGAGGTTTTAAAGACTGCGAAACTTTCCACTACAGCAAATCCTGTTCTTTCCTTCAAGAGCCATCTGATAAGTTCTTTTAGATATTTTGTAGCATTGGAGATTGAACCTAGGGACTCATGCATGCCTGCCAATCCCTCTACCACTGACTACACCCCCAGCCCTATGGGGCCATTTGAAACTTACTTCTGATTGTATTAGTTTCCTGCCCAATGTGAAGGTTCAGCTCTCTGATCAAGTCAACTGCATCTCTCAGAGCCTCAACCTGTGTTTCACAGATATTTCTGAGATTCGGTCTGTTCCCCCAAACACCAAAGACATGGCACTTGTTATTGCTATAGAGAAGAATAGTCTTTCTGTTCAGTTGGCCTATGACTTCGGAACTCCATTGTCCAGACTCTGACCTGCCGACAGTGAAGCTGTAGCAAAGAGAAGCACCGTCTGTGAAGGAAACATGCAGTGAGGTTAGGAGGGGGAGTGAGGGACTCAGAGACAGTCTCTGCCTGGGGCATGAAGAAAGTTCTTCTGAAAGGGTGTCTTTAAAAAAGAAAGAAAAGCAGATGCTGAGACTCCGTATCCAACCTTTGGGTAGAGCACAGAGAGTCTTATGGAGAAAGAAAGGAGTGAGAATAGAGGGACATGGAGGAGCCAGGAGTCCCACAAGGAGACCAACAAAGCTAAAAGATCTGAGCCCAGGGGGTCCTACAGAGACTGATGCATCAACAGAGGACCATACATGGAAAGGATCTAGACCCCCTGCTCAGATGTGGCCATTTGGCAGCTTGGTCGTCATGTGGCTCTCCAAGTGAGGGGAGTAGGGGCTGCCTCTGTCATGAACTCAGTTGACTGCTCTTTGATCACTCTTTCCTGATGATGTGGCCTTGCCAGGCCATCAAGGAAGAGGACCCAGGCAGTCCTGATGAGGCTTAACAAGCTATGGGAAGATAGCAATAGTGGAGAACTCCCCCTTTCAATGGACTAGGGAAAAGGGATGAGGGGAAGATGGAGGGAGGGTGGGACTGGAGGAGTTGAGGGAGGGGGCTTTAATAGGGATATATAACGAATAAATTGTGAAAAAAATAAAAGTTAAAAGTAAATTTGTAAAAAGAAACAAAAAAAAAAAAAAAGAAAGAAAGAAAAGAAAGTACCTGCCTGAATTTCCACTGTGCTAAGTAAAGCATAGTTGTTCTCTCTTGGTTGAAGATACAGGTCAAGGATGGCCAACTCCTGCTCTCCATCAGGATATATATATATTAATCTGTCATTCACATGATATTACTAGGCATAGGCCCTGTCAGTTATAGCAGGAAAAGTTCAGGGTGTCTTTTCTGATCTGTTCATTCTGGTGAGGCTCCAGAAGCTGCTTATGTAGACTACATAGAAATAGGTTGGCCTGTGGGGATACTGAGTCATAGTAGAGCAGGATGAGGATGGAACAGAAATTACATGGAGACAGTTTTTACTGATCTCACACCATAGACTTGAACATTGTTGCTCATTTAACTGGGAGCAGGACTTTTTGCAGTCACAGAACAATTAGAATTTTCTAGAGATAGTGGTGATGCTACACTATGGGAATGGCTTTCAGGAACCTGATCAGAAGATGGTCCATAACTTCATGAGCTTCTAACTGGTAGTAAAAGTGTCTGAGCAAAAAGGCTACAAGAGGCATGTGTCAAAGGGGATCTAATATGAAAAACATTCAATTAAATGTCTATCTTTTGGTTCCGTGGTAAAGTATGGAGGACCACTGTTTACCAAACATGGAAAGAATGTTCAGGGAAAAGGGTACCTGCAGAGGAATGTCTTGTGTGTTGTGTGGATGTAGTAACTGTCACTAAAAATCTGACTGACCAATTAGCTTGGCTGAGAAAGAGACACGGAAGGCAGGACTTCCTGAACGAGGGTAGGGGAGTTCTGGGAAGGAGAAGGAGGAAAGCTTTTTGCCAGGAGATGGACTTGACGGACCTGGGAAGCTAGCTGGCCACATGGCTGGATGAGGCAAGGTGAATGGGTTAACTTAGATGAGCTAGTTGAGAGTCTACCCAACGAAGGCCAAAGCTTTGAAAATTTTAAAAGGTCTTGGCATCTTTTTATGATCTAAAGGCCACCCTTGGGGCTTAGGTTTTTCTTTACCAGGAGACCTGAGCTGATGGTCAGTAGGCACCAGCCTTTGCAGAAGTTCATCTGTGACAAGTGCTTGATGCTAGATAGTGTTACTGAGATGGGATGTTAGAAAAATCTTGGCATAAGAGCCTAGCTGGAGTGAACAGCTTGGAGGGACACTGGTCCTGTGATGGGTTAGTAAGGTAAAAGCAGTGACTAAGGCTAACAGGACACACAAGGGTCCCAGAGGAAAGCAGACAGACGGCCATCAGAGGCTGCTAGGTTTTAATAATTAATTTTAGATACAGGATTCCTGATGGGGAAGGAGGCTGACTGCTGCTATTCCTGAGAAAGCTGGGATCCCGGTTTAGAGAGTCAAGTGGTGGAGCATTCTTTATAGGGTGAGCAAGGTGACAGGCATGTTTGATTACTCACCGATTCCCGGCTCAGCCTTGTTTAGGGTTACATCATGAAATCTGCCTCGAAACAAAGGGACAGTGTGTGGATCCAGATGAGCAGGCCCCGGGTGTTCTGATCTGCTGTTAAAGTGCCAGGGCAAAGTGCCCAGGGTGTAGTGGAGGGACTGTAGGAGAATGAGGAAGGTAGTTCAAAGATTGCGCAAAGCCCAGATACAGGAGAGCAGCTGTGCCGGCTTCCTAGAGGGTCCACACCGTGCCCACCCCGTCCAGTCACAGCACTCTAGGGGACTTCTGTTGGCCGCCGTGGCCTCCCCATTTCTTCTAGCCCCAGCCTCCCACCCTGCAGTAACTCATTTCTGTTACTCTCCTGCTCCTCTACAAGCCCTGGAAGGGTGTGGCCTGGGTGTGGAAGGGTGAGGAAGGGTGAGACCCAGAAGGAACCCGCAGAAGTGATGGCCGCGGGGAACCCAGGAGCAGTCTCACAGGGAGGGCCAGCCTCGCAGTCACTGTGATATCTCTCACGTCTTCACCTCTCCTTCCCATATCCCCCAGTCGGATCCCACAAACTCACCCACCGTGAGAGATGCGCATGAACAGCACAGCGGGACCAAAAAAAAAAAAGGTGTCAAAGTTCGAATGCACTTGGAGACTGCAGCCCAGGCCATGGTTCCTCATTCCGTAGAGCTGGCAGCAGGCATGACTGCCTTCAAGGGAGAGGAGAGGAGAGGAAGCCTAAGTAATTCCTGCGGATGACTGCAGACTTCTCCAGAACCTGGGCTGAGAATTCAAGCCTTTCCCCTTTGCCTGCTAATTCCATCCTTAGTCCCGTCTGCTCCTAGTCACTCCCGGGTCCCTGGGGGCTCTGGCCCCTTTCTTCCGGACCTCCACAGTTAGACCTTTCTAACTCCTGCAGCACACAAAGGTCGCGCTTGTGAACTGACTGCCGACTCTCCGGTGTCTATGGTCCTCCCAGGGCCTAGGAGGTCCCGTCCCAGAACTCACCTGCGCTCTGGGACCTTCCTTAGCAGCAGTGAGAGCAGAAGAATGGCGCTGGTGCCTCTCGCTGAGATCATTTATATAGCCTGTAGCCCCAGAGAAAACCGGTTAGCTCAGCTCCGGGCGGGGATTTTTCAGTTCCTCTAAGTGGCCATTGCCAGGATAGTGTTCTGCCTCTAAGTAGCTGAAACTGGGGCCTGTGAAACCAGACTAATTACTAAGTTAGTCACTTGTTTAACTTATATCATTCCTGGGTCATTTGCATAATGCTATTAAGCCCATTCATTCCACAGGGAAGATTTGCCATAGTTTGCCTCAATCATGGGGATTGAGGAGGCTAAGTTTTCAAAATGCCACGATTGCACTAAAATGCTTAAATTTCTAAAAGCTGTATCTGTAGCTCACATTCATTAAAATCATCTCTGGGACTGGTTCCATGGCCTTCCTGCAGGGGAGGCTGGGGTGACCTTGGCAGAAAGACAGAGTAACCAGAGGCCCACCCTGGGCTGGCTCTCCTTTAGGGCTCTCTGATTCAACCTTCTGCCCTGTTCTTGTTCTCCCAGGGTCCTGCCTGTTTCACAAGCCTCGTGGACTGCCAAGTCTCTCTGCCATTACTGCCGTCCTCAGGAGTTCCTGAATCCTTTAGGGACCTCTGCCGAAGTTAAGCCAGATTTTTGGCTTCACCATAGAAAAGAATTTCAGGACGAGCGAGTCTAGAACAGAGTTGAAGTTAATTAAAAGATATTTTAAAGATGAGGGTCAAAAGAAAGAGGGTCTGGGAGGGAAGTCGAGACCTTAGGATATGGGTGTGGTCTTTTTAAAGCAGCGTCATGGTTGCCATAGTAACCTGGACAGTTAAGTGAGGAACCTTCTCTTTGCTAAATGAACTCTTGATGTGGTTTCTGGGTTCACTGGCTGGAATCCAAGCTGATAAGTAAGAGCCTAGATCAAAGGAAGGGCAGGGCACCTGTAAAGAAAGATTCAGTCTTGCTGTGAGAATCCCAGAAAGCCCTGGAAAGGAACAAGGCCATATTGGAAGATCACATAAGAGTGGTCTTCCAGCAAGGCTCATTGCTTGTCTAACATTTTTAGTTGGAAATATATGTCTATAAAGAAATACTGTTAGGCTGGGCATGGTGGCTCATGCCTTTAATCCCTGCACTCGGGAGCAGAGCAAAGCAGATCTCTGTGAGTTTGAGGCCAGACTGGTCTACAGAGAGAGTTCCAGGGCAGCCAGGACTGCACAGAGAAACCCTGCCTTGAGAAATCAAAATAAATGAATAAACTAAAGTTAAAATTAAAAGCACTGTCTCTGTGTTACATCCTTCACAGCAAATGGTGGTGCTGGCTATGACGGGTTTCATGACTCTCAGGTGGTGAGAGGCCTCAAGTCCGTTCTTTCCTCCTCTGCACTCTAATTTCTCCCTGTCTCTCTATGCTCCCTTCTCTCTAGCTGCCTCTTCTCAGAGATTAACCCAAGGCGGTGACTCTGGTCACAGGAATGCCTTCCCCACAGACAGATCACCAGGCAGCCCCGATGGCCTCAAGCTTGAGAATGGCCACTGTGTGTTTTCTGTTGTTCTCTATTCTAGCCTCCAGATGGCGCTCCTGGACAGACAAGCGAGCAGAATGGGCCGGAACCCTCTCTGCTTGCAACAGTTGCAAACCCTCTCAGTTAAAACTGTTTTGCTTCCTGGCCCGAAGTAGAGGCCGGCTCAGGGCTCACAGTAGAGGCCTTCTCTGCTTTCCTGGAGCCTGAGGACTGGGTGCTTGTGGTCAGTGCCTGCTGACCCTTCTTTTGTAGTGAGTGTGGGGAAAGTGTGTGTGGGCATTTTGCAGAGCTGGGGAGGGTGTCGAGTCTACTTCTTTCAACTACTGGGGAAATGGCTCAGTGGATAGGCACACAGTAGGCCTCAGGGGCTCCCCTAGCCCTCTGTTCAGGCTAAGCTCTCCTGAGAGTCCAGAGGCCACTGCATCAAACAGTCCTTACATTGCTCCTGCTGCCCGCGCGGGGGCTGGACAGGATGGCCTTGGCTGACCGTGAAGAGCTGAGCGGTTCCACGGCTCAACCATTGCAAATGCTGCAGCGACGAACACGGGTGCTCCGATGTCTCTGCGGCAGGACTTAGATAACTTGGGTAAACGCTCGCGGGTATTTTTACTTTCCTGAGAAACCTGCATACCGACTTCCACAGGGGCTGAGTCACTTTACAGTTCAGCCAGCAGTGAGGAAGGGTTCCTCTTCCCTCACGGCCTCACCAGCGTTTGTTATTGTTTGTTTCCTAATGACAGCTAGTTTCACCGGAGAATGAGTCTAATGAAGTTTTAGTTTGCGTTTCCCTGGAGGCTCAGGGTGTGGCGCACCTTTTTAGAATGTTTACTGCTCTTTTGTGGTTCTGTTTTTTGGGAATGTCTGTTCGTTCCTTGATCGACTTATTAATTAGAAGGAGTGTGCGCGCGCGCTTGTGTGCGCTTGTGTGTGTGACTCTGTAGTTCTTTATACACTCTTCAGCCCCTGTCTGAGGCAGAGCTGGCCCAGATTCCCCGAGCTCTGCGGCTCTCTCTACATTGAGCTGACTCTTCTCACTGTGCAGAAGCGTGTTAAGTTCATGTGATCTCCTTTGCCAGCCTAAGGGAATATACCTAAATAATTCTTATTTCCTGTGGTATCCGAAACCTTTTTCATAAACTCCTTGTCCACGCCTGTATCTTCTGCCTAAGTTCTCCCCTCCCCTGGCAGTTTCAAAGCTTTCAGGTGTTGTAATAAGTTCTTTGGTCTATTTTTATTTGACTTTTATACCAGCCCATATGTGGCATATAACACGGGCAAGCATACTTTCTTAAAAATAACTTTTAAAAGCCGTGGGAAATATAGTTCAGATAATGTGTAAAAGAGTATTTTGTCTGTTTTATTTATTTACAAATGATAGATGCAACCCTTTATACTATTATTAAAGTTTTCCCCACGGTTCTCTGTGTATGGAGGGGAGAGAACCCCATGTAAAACTTGTAATTGTTTTGTTGTAACTATTTTTAAGCACACAGTAAATACTGTTTGGCATTTATTTCTCCAATAAAACAGCCTGCCTTGATTGATAGAGTGTGTATTAGTTACGTTTCTGGTTGCTATGACAAACTGCCAGAGAAAAGTGTTTTGAGGAAGGTGGAGCGCTTTGCCTCCCACATAAAGGGTTCAGTCATGGGAGCGGTAACCGGAGACAACTGCTATGGGTTATGGGTGTGATAACTGCTGATATGTCATGGTCATATATGGGTCTGATAACTGCTGATATGTCATGGTCATATATGGGTGTGATAACTGCTGATATGTTCATGGTCAGGAAGTTGGTGTAAACAAGGAGCGGGAGGAATGCTGCTGTTTTTAGTACCCAGCCCAGGAGATGCTGCTTCAGGCATTTAGGGTGGATCTCCTCCCCTCACTGTCTCTCCCTCTCAGACACACCTAGAAATGTGTCTTCTGGGTTATTCTTGGCCTTTCAGCTTATGAAGATGAACCATCACGTATTAAGCACCTTCTTAATTTTTAACCTATTTATTTTCTTTTTTCAAGAGTGTCTTGAAAACCATGTTTTTTTAGATTACTTTTTTAAAGTTTCAACCTAAGAGTTTAAGTTATTAATTGATGGATTAATAATTTACATTTATTGTAATTGCTAAAAAAAAAAATTGTCCCTGTCTGTCATCTTATTGTCTCCTCATTTTGCATTTGTAGGTTTTATTTCCGTATGTTTAGGTTCTGTTTTCATGTTGTATTTTCTTCTGTTTGAAGTGTTTTACATTCGATTTTTCTTCTCATGATGATTGTAACTGACCTGTGACACAGTGTTAACTCACATTATTATTTTTGCCTTACATTCAGTGAAAACAAGAATGTAGCATATTTTCATATCCATCTCCATCTCCACTTTCCTGGAAGGTTCTGAACTATATAAGTTGGTTAACTGTAGTGCTACTTTCTCTTGTCTTAGTGCCATCCTCCTCTCCATTTTGTTGCACAATTAAAACTCTGACTAAATTAATTGGCCATGCAGGTTGCTTGGCTCTTGTCGCATCTCTTGTTTTATTTCTTATGGAGTACTTTCTAGAGAGCATTATTTTCATTATGCTCTTTATTGGACAAATATACTTTAGGCATTAAATGTTATATATTTGTGCATCTGTATCATAAAATATGTGTTTTTTTATTTTGCATTTGTCATTTTGAGAGAAACACCAAAGCCTGCCTCTGCCTCACAGGTACTGGGATTACAGGAGTGTGGCATCACTTACAACTTCAGAATCTTTTAGATACACTTTAGCCAAGAAATTCTAAAGCTGCCCTCTCCAGAGCTTGTCCTTTGAATATTTAGTCAAACTTAGGTGCTTTTGAAAGTGGAATCTTTCAGTTATCATTATGTAATAAGTCAGTTCATCACAAAACAGGAAGATTTCCCTCGGAAGATCCGAGTAGGCCCAGTGCCGCTCCATGAGTGTTTAGGATCAGAGAAGCTTCTCATTTTGAAGATCCCGGGGTGAGAAGCTGAGGCAGACCTTGGAGCAACTGTTGAGGTGAGAAGTATCTGTTGTGCTGTATCTGGGTCTGCATGGAGGGACAGGAGAGAGGCCTCAGGAAGTCAAAGGTCCCAGCTGGCGGCCAGCAGGGACCTGACTTCTGTAAGCTCAAGGACCCAGACGCTGCAGACACCCAGATGCCGGGAAGAGACACGAATACGTTCTAGTGCGTCCAAGAAACAGCCGGTTGTTTCTGAGTCATCAGCTGACCCAACCCAGATTCAGTTCATTAAACAGTGCTGTGATGGTTTTAACCTGGCACACCCTAGAATCTCCTGAAGAGAGTCTCCATGAGGGACTGTCTGGATCTAATGGAGCTTTGAGCATGCCTGTGGGGATTTTCTTGCTTGTGTTAACTGGGTGGGAAGGCAGCTTAGTGTGGGCAGCACTGCGCCCTGGGTCTGGCTCCCGGACTGTATTCGTGTAGAGATGGGGCTGGGCACAGGTGGGCAAACACACGTGTGCTCATACTCTCTCTGCTCTTGACTGTGCATCTGACCACCTGGATCGAGTTCCTGTCTTGACGACCCTGAAATAATGGACCACAACCTGGTATCGGAGCTAAAATAAGCACTTCCCCTATAAGCTGGACCTCCCCGCCCCTTGGCATTTTATCACAGCAGCAGAAAGGAACTGGGACATGCTGTTTAGCCCATATGTTAGTTAGGTTTCTGTTGCTGTTCTGAAGCACCATGTCAGTTTGCGGAGGAAAGCGTTTATTTCATCTTACAGCTCACAGTCCATCGTGAAGAGAAGTCGGGCAGGAACTGAAGCAGAGGCCATGGAAGAATACTGCTTCCTGGCTTGCTCTTCATAGATTGCTCAGCCTGCTTTCTTACACTGTTCAGGACTGTTTGTCCAGGGCTGGCCCCGCCCACAATGGGCAGGGTCCTCCTGGGTCAGTCATTAATCAAGAGACCGCCCCATAGATTGTCTGCAGGCCAATCTGGCGGAGTCATTTTCATAAATACTGGCGGAGACATTTTCTCAACTGAAGTTCTTCATCCCAGATAACTCTAGTTATGCCAAGCTGACAAAAACTCAACATGGACAGCAGCTGGGTGTCCTGTAATTTGTCATGACCATACATGAGAGCTAATGCAGAGTGCTATTCAAGAGAAGACTTGGCTAGATAGAAAATGATTTCCCTTTTAGGAAGACTGCTCCTCCATGTTCTTGCTGTGGGGAACCTCGCTGGAGGCTTTGAAAACAATCAGGCTGAAGCTATGGTTCAGCGGCTGAGCACTGGCCGAGCACTTGCCGAGCACTTGCCGAGCACTTGCCCAGCACGTGCAAGTGCCTGGGTTCAGTCCTAGTTTGACAAAGAATTTGGAGCAGCAATCCAGAAAACTATGTTGTGGTGGGCTGAATACGAATGGCCCCCACAGGTCATTATTTTAAAGGCTTGATCACCAGGGGATGGTGACCAAGGAAAAGATTGGAAGAAAATGTGGTGGGGGTTGGGGGTGGGCTTTGAGGTTTCAGAAGCCCAAGCCAAGCCCAGTGGCTCTCTCTTCCTGCTGTCTGAATATGTGGGTATAGAACTTCTCAGATCCTTCTCTAGGACCATGTCTGCCTGAGTGCTGCCCACTAGGCTGATAATGACTTAAACTTCTGTAACAATAAGCAAGGTCCAGTTAAATGCTTTCCTTTCTAAGAGTTGCTGTGGTCACGGTGTCTCTCCACAGCACAGACAGTGACTAAGACAAATGGTTATGTCTCAGTTCATCGGTTTTCACTCTGATTAGTGCCAGTCAGAGAGTTGGAGGAAGATTTAATCACCCTCCTCCAGTTTTCAGAGTTGGCACCTTGTGGCTGTGGCTAGCTGATTCTTTTTCTTTAGTTCAGCTGCCGCTTATCTCTTCTTATCCTACGTTTTGTAAAACCTGAACGTATTGAGATTATAATATGCAGATCATACTTAAAAGATACTTTGGAGGAGCATCATTAGAAACAGAGCTTGCTCACTGAATGCTGTGCCAGCTTTGAGGTTTTGCGTGGTCTCTTCGCCAGCACTGCCGGGCCTGAACGGTGAGCAAACATGTCTAAGGGACCTGCAGTTGGCATTGATCGTGGCACCACCTACTCCTGTGTGGGTGTCTTTCATCATGGAAAGATGGAAATAATCGCCAATGACCAGGGTAACCAAACCACTCTGAGCAATGTTGCTTTTACTGGCACAGAACAACTAACTGGGGATGCTGTGAAAAATCAGGTTGCAATGAACCCCACTTCTGATCGGACGTAGATTTGATGATGCTGTTCAGTCTGATATGAAGCACTGTGAATGATGCAGGCAGGCCCAAGGTCCAAGTAGAATACAAAGGAGAGACAAAAAGTTTCTACCCAGAGGAAGTGTTTTCTGTGGTTCTCACTAAGATGAAGAAAATTGCAGAAGCCTACCTGGGGAAGACTGTTACCAATGCTGTGGTCATAGTGCCAGCTTACGTCAATGACTCTCAGCGACAGGCAACAAAAGATGCTGGAACTACTGCTGGCCTCAGTGGACTTCGAATTCTCAATGAACCAGCTGCCACTGTGACTGAGAAGGTTGGAGCTGAAGGAACGTGCTGATTTTCTACTTTGGCGGTGGTACTTTCGATGTGTCAATCCTCACAATTGAGGATGGAATTTTTGAGGTGAAATCAACAGCTAGAGACACCCACTAGGGTGGAGAAGACTTTGACAACTGAATGGTCAACCATTTCATTGCTGAGTTTTAACGAAAGCACAAGAAGGACATCAGTGAGGACAAGAGAGCTGTCAGGCGTCTCCGTACTGCCTGTGAATGGGCTAAGCGCACCCTCTCCTCCAGCCCCCAAGGCCAGTATTGAGATTGATTCTCTCTATGAGGGAACTGACTTCTATACCTCTGTTACCCGTGCTCGATCTGAGGAATTCAATGCTGAGCTGTTCCATGGCACACCGGATCCTGTAGAAAAGGCCCTTCGAGATGCCAAACTTGACAAGTCACAGATTCATGATATTGTTCTGGTCAGTGGTTCTACCAGAATCCCCAAGATTCAGAAGCTTCTGCAAGACTTCTTCAACGGAAAGGAACTGAATAAGAACATTAACCCCGATGAAGCTGTTGCTTATGGTGCAGCTGTTCCGGCAGCCATTTTATCAGGAGACAAATCTGAGAACATTAAGGATTTGTTGCTGTTGGATGTCACTCCTCTTTCCCTGGAATTGAAACTGCTGGTGGAGTCCTCATCAAGCGCAATACCACCATTCCTACCAAGCAGACTCAGACTTTCCACCACCTACTCTGACAACCAGCCTGATGTGCTCAGTCAGGTGTATGAAGGTGAAAGGGCCATGACCAAGGATAAAAACCTGCTTGGAAAGTCAGACTCACAGGCATACCCTCGAACCCCGTGGTGCCCCTCAGACGCAGTCACTTTTGACATCAATGCCAGTGGCATCCTGTTTCTGTTACACAGAAGAGCACAGGAGAGGAGAGCAAGATCACCATCACCAATGACAGGGGACGTTTGAGCAAGGAGGACATTTGAGCGCATGGTCCAAGAAGCTGAGAACTACAAAACTGAGGATGAGAAGCAGAGAGATAAGGTTTCCTCCAACAATTCACTGGAGTCCTATGCCTTCAACATGAAAGCTACAGTTGAAGATGAGAAACTTCAAAGCAAGATCATGATGAGGATAAACAGAAGATTCTAGAAAAGTGTAACGAAATCATCAGTTGGCTGGATAAGAATCAGACCACTGAGAAGGAAGAATTTGAACACCAGCAGAAAGAACTGGAGAAAGTCTGCAATGCCATCATTACCACGCTGTACCAGAGTGCTGGTGGCATGCCGGGAGGAATGGCTGGTGGCTTCCCTGGCGGGGAGCGCCTCCGTCTGGTGGTGCCTCTCCAGGCCCACTATTGAAGAGGTGGATTAAGTCAGTCCAAGTAGAGGCGTAGCATTGTTCCCCAGGGAAACATTTGAAGGACCCACATTTAGCAAGTTACATGGCAGTTTCAAATCTAAGCTGCTACAATAAATTCCTGGGCATTCTCAATACTTGAACATGGAGAGGAAACAATAACATTGTACTTTATAAGCACTGTATCCTAAATGAAAAAAATGCAGTGTCTCAAAAACAGGTGGAAAATGCAGTGTCTAATTAAATATTTAAATTGGCACCATTGAAAGAAAGAAAGAAAGAAAGAAAGAGAAAGAAAGAAAGAAAGAAAGAAAGAAAGAAAGAAAGAAAGAAAGAAAGAAAGAGAGCTTAGTGTGGTGGTATACTTCTGATCCCAGACCTGGAATCAGGTACTAATGCAGAAGGATCCTGAGTTCAAAGCCAGCCTGGGATACATAGTGAGGTCCTGTCTCCACACATTAATACATAAAATAAATTTAAGACAAGTGCATATGGTGATGTGCTCTTAGTCCCAGCACTTGGGAAGCAGAGGCAGGTGGATCTCTGTGGATCCAAGGCCAGCCTGGTCTACAGGGTGAGTTCTCAGACAGCCAGGGCTACACAGAGAGACCCTGTCTCAAAAAATAAAAAATAAAAACAATAACAAAAATAACAATAGATGGGCAATACAGAAGTCAAAGCAGATGAATGGCATTGCTTCAGCCATGAGTTCTCTCTCAATCTGTGAACTCTGTACAGGCTCCTAGCAAAGAAACCCGAGTTTTTGGTGAACATGCTTTATATTTTAGACAAAATGAATGTCGGAATGACATGAAGTTCCCTTGAATTCCTTATCCTTTCTGTATTTTGAAAATTTCATGAAGTCAGCTCAGGTGATCCTAGTGTGTAATTATGGTAGAGAAACAAACCATCTCGTCCATTGGACATACCTGTTATTTTAGGCTTTAACGGTGTTTGTTCTGAGGCTATGGTTCAGGGTTAGAGCACTTGGCTAGCAGGCACAAGTGCCTGGGTTCAATCTCAGGCTCCACAAACAGGAACCAACAAAGAAAGAAAGACAATGGTTTTGCAGAACAGCCCCCTTTAAAAACTGCCCTCAGCTGAACTAATCAGATGTTATGAGACATTTTTATGATTCTAGCAGAAGCTTAATGAATAATTTTAAATAGATTTGAATACTTAATATGCCTAATCTGTGTGAATTATAGTAACACTTTGCCTTTCAGGGGAAGCCACTGAACTTGATGTTAATTTGCAAAACGACACCTTAGGAACACATGCAAAGACTCAGGAGAATTGTGCCTCTAAAAGCACAAGTGAGCAGTGAAAACCCTTATTACCAGAGTCACCTCATGGGATGGCTGGCTGTTTACTGCCATGGGAGCATTTTTCTGCTTAGAAACCGCATAATTGACTGTTCAGCTCTAGCTGGGAGACACCACGTGACCTAGCAACAGCAGAGAAGAGAGCCAAGAGGGGTTTCTGCTAGAAATAAACTTATTTCAAATCTGTTTTTCTAAAACATTTTGAAGATGGCTCTTCCTCCTAACAAACTAATAAATAAGTAACAATGACAAACAACATATATTTCTCTCGCCTTGTGTATGCTGGATGATCATTTTACACAGACTGGATTCCTATTTATCTGAGACTGTGTGAACATGAAACAAAAAGCTAACAATGTATTTTTTTTAATGAAATTACTTTGCCAGAATAGCAGGCAAAGTGATAATTATTCAATCTGACTTGTGCTTACCTAATGAGCTACTGATTTTTATTTTCCTTCCTTTTACTATTCTGTGCACCATGAGGTATTTTCTTTCTTTCTCTCTCTCTCTCTCTCTTTCTTTCTTTTTTCCTCTCTTTCTTTCTTTCTTTCTCTCTTTCTGTCTTTCTTTCTCTCTTTCTCTCTCTCTTTCTTTCTCTTTCTTTTCTTCTTCTTTTCTTTCTTTCTTTCTTTCTTTCTCTCTTTCTCTCTTTCTGTCTTTCTCTCTGTCTTTCTCTCTCTTTCTTTCTTTCTCTTTCTGTCTTTCTCTCTTTCTGTCTTTCTCTTTCTTTCTTTCTGTCTTTCTTTCTCTCTCTCTTTCTTTCTCTCTCTCTCTTTCTTTCTCTTTCTTTCTTTCTTTCTTTCTTTCTTTCTTTCTTTCTTTCTTTCTTTCTTTCTTTCTTTTCTTTCTTTTCTTTCTTTCTTTCCTTTTTCACCCAATGGTAAATGCTTTAAAAATGCTCTTCTAGGAAGGGCTACACATTTTCATTACTGTCAAGATATTTTGTATTTCTTTGTGTTGGTAACCCTAATCTCAAAAGAATGTGCTTTCCTGTTGTTCCATTTTGGCTTGCAGAACATTCTTGTCTTCACAGTATTTTAATTCTCCCTTTCTCAGTTCTATTTCCAGTCCTCCCTTGACACTAGAATGCTATCTGCATAGAATGTTATCTGCAATTACAGTCACTATCCAGGGGTATGCCTACTTTGAAAACACTGAGAACTAAAAATGACCATTTCTTGTTGTAGGTTCATTTCTGTTATTCTGATGAAATATCCTGACAAAAAGAAACTTAAGGGAGAAGGGGGTTTAATTCAGTTCTTAACTACAGGTTATGGTCCCCAGGGAAGCCAAAGTGGCAGGAAGTTAAGGCAGCAAGTAACATCACATCTCCAGAACCTGCCTAGCGGATGCTGCTGCCCACATTGGGATGGGGTTTCCAATATCAGTTAACAGTCAGAACAATTCTCCAACAGACATGCCCACACAGCAACCTACTGTAGACAATTACAAAGATAAAACTCTTCTTAGGTGTGGCGATGAACTCCCTTAATCCCAGCACGTCAGAGACTGAAGCAGGGAGATCTCCGTGAGTTTGAGGACAGCCTGGTCTATATAGCAAGTTCCAGGATAGCCATGGCTGCACAAGAAGAAGGACAAGGAAAGTCTCCCTTCCCCAGTATTCCTAATTTTGTCCAGTTGATGTCATTTTGGGAAGTAAAGACACTGGCAGCCTGTGTGTAACGTTGTGTTCGTCACTGTGTTTATAAGCGGAAAGGAAAAAGATAGCAATCAGTAAAGAAAGACATGGGGAGTTTGGGCAGAAGACAGACTGAGAAGAGAAAGGTAAAGACTTACAATCAGATTTTGTAAGAATGGCTCCGTCTCCGGAGAGCCCGAGACACAAAGAGCTGGCAAACCCGGCCAGCATCTGTTTTTTTGTTTTTTGTGAAAGAGGAAAATAAAAAGCAAAGGGTATGAAGGGAGGGCAAGGTGATGTATGGTGGGAACAGAGCAGGGCCTGCCAATTAGGCAGTGGATATTAAATAAAGAAGAAATGGAAGTGAAGGAGGGAGAGAGCTGCCTGGCCTGATTACGGGGCTCAGTCTCAGGTCTCTTGGAGTTCCTTGCCTACCTTCTAGACGTTTCCCTGGTTCCTGAGAATTCTGGCACAGTGGACACTTACCTTCTCCCCTGGGTGCTCTTTTGCCAGACTGGATTACAGAAACTGGCCCAGCATATAGATGTGACAAGACTTCACAGGTGGAATCTCAGAGGCTGCCACATCTCTTGTTCCTTAAGAATTCTACTACAAAATGGAGGTCCTGCTCCTTGGGTGGGTCCTTCCCAGCGTCCACAGAAACATGTGCAGCCTGAGCAAAAGTCCCTCTGTAAACTCTGGTTGGAACCAGATGTTCTGGTGCTTCATGGTCCTGATTCAAGGTTGCCTTCCCACAGCCCAGGGAGCCAGTTTCGGTGCGTAGTCTGTCCTATGACACCTGCCCTCAGTTTCCCAAGAGTGCAGTCACGAGGACCTCAGGCTGCCAGGTCTGTTTTGTAATGGCAAGTGGCTTCCACTGAGTGAAGGAATTACACACAGCTCCAAGGAGAGGGCTTCTCCAGCAGGGATCTCCCTCTTCGGGTGCTGCTCCTGTGTTGGGTCCAGCAGCTCTTTCAGGTCTTCAGAATGTCTGTTACTGAAAGTAAAGTGAAGATTTTCTAAGCCTCTCTGTCTCCTGATCTCTGTGTCAGAGCCCCCTCTTAGTGGGAACAGGGTGCTACCTCAGGTAAACCAGTGTCCTGTAGTTCTGAACTTTTTCTTTCTTCTATTTTGTCAATTTTCCTATTTCACTTGTTTTGTTTCATTTCGAGGTAGGGTTTCTATGTGTAGCCTTGGCTGTCCTGGAACTACTCAATAGATGAGGCAGACCTCAACCTCACAAAGACCTGCCTGCCTCCCAGGTGCTAGCATTAACAGCATGTGTCACCATCCAGCCTCAGTTTTCTAATTAAGGTAGAAATATTTAGACACCATTCTCTTCTCCTCGGAACGGCTTTTCAGTTTTTCCCAGTAGCTCTACCAAGTGATACCTGGGTGTCTTCTGCTATTACTAAATCCTCCCAACCGCTTCTGTGACAGTTACAGGAAACCAGGAGCAAGACTAGGAAACCACTCCAGTCAGGAGGTCACCACAGCCAGAAGCCACAGCCGCTGCTGGTCTGGACTCACACTGTGCCTCTGAGAATCTTCCCTTCACCGATACTGGGAATGCCAAAGCTGTGACCACAGCCTCGAATGACTGCCAAGGTTACTGTGGGGAAACCACACGTCTCCATAACCGTGCTTGCCAGCCAGGGACAACAGATGCCTGGCCTTGCGCAAATTCTGCTCCACTTGATTGATGGAATCTGAATCTTATCTGCGAGTTTGATTACAAAGGGATCTGGAAAATGTAGTTTTAGTGTCACTGTTTCTGTAATATAGGAAGAAACAGCAGAAAGAAGATGCTGGATGCCATGCGTCTGTTTGCTGTGCTTTCTCCCTGTATGTACAATTAGAAGGCACCGTTAGAGTCTCAAAAGTGTGTAAATAATACTTTAGCTTTCTTACTGGTTTGTCATATATACATGTATGACCACATATCTGCAGTTGTATATATGTGTCCATGATCACTATACAGGCAGTAAGATTAATAGTGATTTCAAGCATGGATTCTAGAAGCTGGCTACGACCAAAACCTGTGTTCCCGTGGTGTGGGGCACCTGTTTCCCCAGCACCTCGCTCAAAGATCGCCTTTGTTAGGACCAAGGAAATGATTTTATGTGAATGGATGGAGATGACAAGAGAGAGAGAAGGAGAGAGCGAGATGTGATGGGGGAAAGGAGGGTACCCCGACAGAGAAAGGGGAGAGGGCAAGAGAGCAGCAGAGCAAGAGGGCAAGATTTCAACAAAGTGGCAGGTTGATCCTTTTAAGGAGCAACTTAACCACGCCTGCCAGATGTGGCTACCTGGTAGGCGACACATGACCACATCATAGGTTGCTAGGCAACCCAGAAACAGGCTGCCTAAACACTATTCAATGGTTTTCACCTCTATTGAATCTAGCTGTGAGAGCACCTCCCTCAGAACACTGTTGTGAAGCCTGAATAAGATGATGCGTGAAATAGACACAGTATGAGGCTTGACTCATGATAGCTACTTAGAAAACCGTAACTCATTTTTTTTTTTTTTTTGTTGTTGTTGTTTTTTTGTGGTAGCAGAAGATCTAGGTAGTAAGCCCTTTCATTATATCATCTTTGCAAGTCACACCATTTTACACGTCTTGACTTGTTACTTTTTTGGATAAGTCCTAAGTCCTAATTTATAAGGTGAGTTCCTAAACTTATAAGTACTCCCAAGTATTTTCAAGAAGAAAATGCAACACTAGGATTTATTCATTCAGGTAGGTGTGTGTGTATGTGTGTGTGTGTGTGTGTGTGTGTGTGTGATATGTGTGGATACCTGGCAGGGAGGGGACAGGGTGGAGCAGAAGAAGGCATCAGACACATGGCGCTAGAAACTTAGGCAGTTGTGGACCATACCTTGTGGGTACTGGGAACTGAGCCAAAACAAGAGCATGTGTTCTTAAATGTTGAGCCATCTCTCCAGTCCCTTATCTGCCATTTTTAGACAGGGTCTGGGGCTCATTAGTTAGGGGAGACTGGCTGGCCACTGAGCTCCAGGTATCTGCCTCTCTCTGACTTTCTGGCACAGGCATTGTAGGCCTCACACCATGCTTATTTAAACATGGCTTTTATGGACAAAAACCTAGCTTCTCATGATTGCAAGGCAAAGACTCCATAGCCCATAACCGCACTTACTCCAACAAGGCCACACCTCCTAATCCTAAATAGTGACATTCCCTGATAACTAAGCATTCAATATATCAGACTATGGGGGCCATTCTTAGTCAAAGCACCACAAAGTCATTTCTCTTATCACTGGCAGAAGGGATAAAATAGGAACCTGTGGGGCCCGGTAGCATACCAAAGCACAGGCCTCTAGCTCCCTTAGTATCACAAGTAGCTGTTAAACATTTCAAAGCCCATAGGAGCCTCCTATCCCTTCTCATGTCTATGCTAAACTCCCTCTAGCTCAAGGGCTTCTGAAGTGAAAGTTTTTGGTTTCTTTAAAAACAGTTGAGTCATGTGATGCTTTGCTAGAAGCTGTCTTGTGAGAGGGTACGTGATGTTTTGCTGTGGGCTCTCTCTCGTGCAAGGGCTGTGACTTTGGCCAGCTGAGAACACCCGTGGGTGGACTCTGAGGAGAGGAGATATATAGAAGCCCACCAACAGTGAGAGATTACTTTTTGGATGACATTGCTGAGCTGGTCTTCGTGCTTCACGACACTTGACTTTCAAGAGAACGTGTTCCAGAGAACTTCTCGGGGCAATCCAACTGAGTCTTGCGGCTTTTGCTGACTTGTCCTGATCTTCTGAATTGTGCTGCCTGTGTTGCTGCTTGGTGTTGGCCTTTGGACTGGTCTGCTGGTATCTGGACAAGGAAGAGTGTTCTCATCCCAAGGAACTACTTTTTTCTTCCATTCCTCTGGTTAGTGGGTGAAGGGAAGTAGACGCGTTTAAGAACCCTAAGTAAAGTAGGTTTGGTGAAAAATCTAAGCCTACAGGCTTCTCTATCCTCAGCCGCTCATTTCTCCTTATAACCCTGTTACATATGCCGGCTCCCTCTCTCCCTTTCTCTGTGCCCTCCCCCATCTCTGCTGCTGCCTCTGTCATGGCCATGTCCACTCTGTTGGCCATTCTCTGTCTACTTCTTTCTCCCTCTGTTCTGGACTCTTCCAGATGCCACTTCACTCTCTTTCGTATCTACCATAAAAAGCTTTCTACTTAACCAGAACATATAATTTTCATGCCGTCAGTTTATACAGTGACAGAATTTCTCACCAGAAGCAATTTATAGGAGGTATTGTGCCAGATTCAAAAGACCACCAGGAGTCGAGTCCATTGCAAAATACATGAAGATCATTTATTACAAGCTGGCTTGGGCTCATACCCTCACCACTAGAGAGTTTGTGAGCAAAAAGCCTTGTGCTCAGGTTAGGTGGTTGACTTTAAGAGTCTGGTCCCTCCCATCATACCCAAAGCAGGGGGAATTCCTGTCTGGCAAGTATCTATTGGTCCAAACACAAAAGGTGATGTTGCATTTTGGATTGATTGGCTATAGGAAGGCCCCCAAACCATTAATGGTATGGCTTCCCTTGTTTCCTAGCAACTTTATCTCCAGTGGGCAGGAAAGAATGCAGTATGGCTGGTTCTTCCCCACAGGTGGCTGGACATGTCTCCATCTCGCTGGCCTTTGTTCAGGCTTGTGCTTTAAACTTTTCTCTCAGAGGAAGTACTTATTTTGATCCACTGTTTGAGGCAGACAAGGTATGGTGAGAGTATGTTCTATATGGACAGAAATATGCAAGCGGGGCTCCCCACATCACAGATTAGGAAGATAAGAGGGCTGGAAATGAGGCTAGGCCATTGCTCACATTTTGACCTTCATCCTGCATGTTCAGGAAATTAGAGATTTTTATTAGTTACAACCAGATGATGTAAGAATACAGAGAAAATGGGATCAATTAAACACAGAGAAGATTCCCAAACCTCAGCAAACACAGAAATCCAAAGTAGCAAGGATACATTTGATGCCTTTACAAATCAACAATGGACTTGTGCCGTGGTTGCTACAGGATGAGATGTATTTGAGGCATAAAGTGTATTCCTGGTCCTCTAATGCTGCTGGGAAAATCCACATTGTACCAGTTTGTTAAGCCCCAAGCAGATGCATTTGTTTCTTTTTGGCTGACAATCATTTGCTTGGCACCCGTCTGATCTTTCAGGGAACCCCTGGGGTCTGGTGCTTGCTGGCAAGCATGGTAGGCATGTCCCTTATGGAGCTCAAACAGTCTAACAATCAGTGTATTATTCCTGGGTGTGGTGATCCGTGCCTGCACTTGGAGCACTCGGGGAGGTGGAGGCAGGAGGCTGAGGAGTTGAGGCCAGCTTCTGCTTGTATAGCGAGGACAAGGCCAGCCTGGGATATGTGGGAGCCTGTCTCAAAAGAACAAAACAGCACTTCAGAAGTCAATGCTTCAAATAGTTCTCTCCTTGCTACTCATTGCCAACCCTAAGTATGGGCTCATACCTTTCTCTTTGGGACCCACGTGTCAGCCGTGAGGTGTGAGGATAGCGATATAAGTGAGGTGTAAATGGGAATTTCATGATGCATGACTGCTCATTCTCTGCTGAGTGCAAGCATGCAGGAGATGGGCTGGTGCATTGGTACAGAAACTCAATTTTGGTAAAAAAGAAAACGTGTGGGAAAAATTAACTAATTCATGTTTATATTAAAACTAATCTAGCTCTACTGTGGAGTAAACTGGTTGTTTATATGGGAAGTAAAAACATCAAAGAAATTTCTCTCTTGCAGAGGGCTTCGTTGGGCCGTACTTCTTGTTTTTTAGAGTTAACAAAAGTACTCAGCCATGCATTCTGTCAATCTTAGCATACTAGAGAAACATTTAGAAACCATGTACTTATTTACCAGTCTCATTTGATAGCCAAAGAAAAGGGCACACAGGAAAAAAACAACCTGATTTACATCTGGTATGGATTCACGTGTCTTCTTTAGTTTAATTTTGGATGCTTCTTAACCAATTAGAAAATTCAGAAAAGTCATATTTTAGTGGCTCAGGAAAGACTTAGGATGGTCTATGGCCCTAGCCTCTTCTTTATAACTAATCAACGTATCACCCAAGCATGAGAGTTAGCTTCTGCCCCTCAACAGTAGAGAAATATATTTCTAATATTAGTTACATATTATCATATATGTGTATGATGTGGTGGTGGGGTTTGAGTGTGTGTGTGTATGTGTGTGCATATACATTGCATGGCAAGTGTGTAGAGGTGAAGAGCAACTCTGTGGGGTCAGTTCTCTCCTTTTACTTTTATTTGGGTCCCAGGAATGGAACTCAGCTTGTCAGCCTTCTACAGCAATTGCTTTACCCACTAAGCCATCTCATCAGCCCAGATAAACACGTTTGAAAAGAAAACAAGAGGAACCAAGAGTAGCCACCATGCTTGCCTCTCAGGTTACTGGAAAGACCGAACATGGTTACATCCGTGAAGAGAATCTTGAAGTGATGGAAGGAGAGTAGAAACCACGACTAGACTCTAACAGTTGAAAGCACTTTGATTACCAGGCTGGCACAATGATGAGCAATGCTAGTCAGCTCACTGTTATAACGGACAGGAACAATGCCACAGGTGGAGGTAGCTCAAGATATCACTGCCTCATGACTGCTCTGATTCTCATCTCGAGGTTTAATATCTCTGCCCCACACCCTATCACCTAGGAGCCTTACAAGGGTGGTGCGTGTGTGTTAAATTTAGCAGTCATCCCACACCCACCACAGCAGACAACAGACAGCTCCATCTGTGGAATGGATGAAGACTGTGGAAAGCCATCTGAGCCCAGTGCTTGCAAATGAGATGGTTTTCCCATGAGAACAAGTGAATGAGTGGTTCTGCAAATCAAATGTGTGTGATTAGATCTGTGCCCCACCCACACCACACAGGAAAATCCCTCAGTGTGTAAGCGGCTCCAGTAGCAGCATGAGCTTAGGCTAATGACCCGTCTTTTAAGGGTCTTACTTTCTGAAGTATGAGTGATGCCTCTTTCCCCTGGGAAACCCACCTTAGTTGGGCAGCAGAGAGGGTCAGGTCAGGGTGGGACAGCAGAACCAGCCTTTCTTGTATTCCTTTGACAGGGAAGAACTGTCTCTACCATCTGCGGCAGCGTGACACGGCTCCGCATACACTGTAGACTTTACTCTCAGTGCAGCAGTGAGGGGTGGGGTAGTTGAGAGGCACTGACAGATCAGCCTGGAACCCTCATGAATGGATTCATGCTGCTTAGAAAAGGCTTGAGGCTGTGAGCCCAAGCTCTCCCTAGTGTTCATGTTCGCTTGTCTTCCTTTCCACTTCCACGTGGATCGTTTTCAACTTGGATTTCTTATCCTATAGAACTATAGGAAATAAATCTCTGTTACAAATTACTCATTTTTTTTTTAGGTCTAGGGAGATGGCTCAGTGTGTAAAGATGTACGTCAGGAAGACTGACAACTTCAGTTTTACCCCCAGGTGGGAGGAGAGAATCTTCAACTCTAACAAGTTTTTCTTTAGCCTCGAACGAAGCTCAGGTTGTGGCATGAGCTTGACCCTCTCCACGTATAATAAGTAATTGTTGGAGGATGGTTTTGTGCACTGTGTATTCAAATGCTGATTTCTGTAGATGTCTGGTTGCAGCCCTTGACATTTTCATCATTATCGAAGAATCTCCTGTCTCAATGTTGTATAAAAATTGCCCTTCATCATCTCGAATTGGTTAGTAATGGGTTAGCTGGGCAGGAGAGTTGTGGCAGAACTTTCTTGCAATCCCATGAGGAGAGTCCCAGGTGGAGGTCATGCAGAAGCTGTCCATGAGGAGGTCACTGTGAGTACAAAAACAGAACAGGAATAGCCAGGGCAAGACTGGTTTGCAAGGCACGTGGCTGGGAAGTAGATCAGATCAGCCTGGACGATTGGAATAGGTGACTGTCTGTCCAGCTTTAGTGCTTAAAGCTTTTTCATAAGTGTAATAGGTCCCCGTGTCACTGTTTGGAAGCTATAGTGAGTGTAGAAAAGCCCATACTTTATTTTACATTAAATAAGGAAATAAATAAATCTGGTTGTCATGGTACATATCTTTAATTCTAGTACTTGGGAGGGAAAAGCAATCAGATCTCTGTGAGTTCAAGGCCAGCCTGGTCTGTGCACATGATTTCCAGGATAGCCAGTTATTTAGTGAGGTATTGTCTCAAAGGGGAAAAATGTTTATTCATCTTCAAGTATTCTCTTATGGAGGTATAAAATGGACTAAGTTACCACTATGAAAGAATGCCATTCCTTTGGTGAGCCTCTTTTGTTCTACCTTCCTTCTTTCTAATTGGGGTGACTCTTATCAATACAGTGTCAGCTGCTTGTGGGCTATATCAGGAATCTCAGTTCATGATTCAGTTCAAATCAACAAACTCTTACTGAGTGGCTATTCTTGGCTGTCAACTTGACTACACCTGGAATTCACTAAAACCCAAGCAGCTGGGTATACCGGTGAGGGAATTTTCTTAACTAAATCATTTGGCATTGGAAAACCCACCTTCACTCGGGTCTTTTAAGGCAGGAAGGCCCAGTCCACACCTTCTGGTTACAGCCTATATAAGGTACATGGAAGAATGGAGCTTTGCTCTTTGCCTGTTCCTACTGTCCTTGATAGAAAGTCCATCCATGCACTGGATTTAGAGCCCACCTCTTTGGGATTCTTATGTATACTGAAGACCAACTGAGACATCTAGCCTCTTGGACTGAACAACTACTGGATTCTTGAACTTTCTGTTGGTAGACAGCCATTGTTGGATTAGCTGGACCACAGCCTATAAGTCACACTAAACAATCCCCTTTCTCTTTGTGTCTCTGTGTCCATCTCTCTCTCTCTCTCTCTAAATATATGTAATTTTCTCAGTCTGTTCTTCTAGAGAACCCTGACAAATATACTGAGCATCTGTAACATTGATGATACAGCATGTGAGATACTCCAGAAAGCGCAGGGTGTGCGAGCCTGTGGCTTCCATAGCTTATTTACAGTAAACAAAACCATTAGGAACAGAAACCACTACAGTACTGGGAAACACTTGTACCTGCTTGACTCACTCCTTGCCTCAGAGAAGGGAAACCTGTAGGAGGACAGAGTCAATGGGAAGGCTAAGGGAGTCGGGGGGATGGGGCAGGGGTGCCTGTGGGCAGTGGGGAACATTCCTGGGAGCAGAGTGTGCTTGGTGGAAAGGTCAGTATTCACAGAGTGTAGGAAGGCGAGGGAAGGCAAAGCTGAAAGGGGAGGTTGGCCCTGAGCCATGGGAAGCACAAAACACCACGTGTCAGTGTTTCCAGAATGACGTGGGAAAAGGCAGCAAGGTGGGGATTTAATCTCCTGCTCCACCTGACCCTGAAGACCAGATTTATCTCACAGGCAGTCTGTGTAAATTGTTTAATGAAACACTCCATAATTGGGAGGAATGTGGCCGACTTTAGGAAGTCTCCATTGTCAGTTCAATTTGTATTTCACAATTTCCCTGGATTCCTAACACAAAAGGCCTGCAGCCAATTGGTTTGTGCAAGAGATTCCTGTGGGGAGGCAGCAGGAGGAGGCTCCATGGGTAGAAAACTTGGCACACAGCCGTTGCAAAATTGGCTCTTGCTTATTAAGTTGGAGAAGAGCTTCTCAAGTTTCAGGGTTGGTTTCTGGTTATCGGTGTGAGTATGTGTGTGTGTTTAAGCTGGACTGTGCAATCCTGCTGCTCTCCATAGGAATAAGGACAGCAGGGAGAGGAGAGCCTCAGATTCCAGGATCCTAACCGCCTGGCACTCTGGGTACATACATTTGTGGGCATCCTGGGTTATACTCCCAGCAAGAGCTAGCCAGGCCCTCGGTTCCCATTTATAGAATCCTCTCTGATGGTGAGCAGCTTCTGAAAATGTCTTGCCAATGAGCTTTGGAAGGGAACCTGTTTGTGAATTACAATGATGATGATGATAATGGTTTCACTTTCAAGATAAATAAAAATGTTGATTTTTTTATACCTATAAGCATAAAATTAAGAAGTCAGTATGCTGGATAATGCAAGCTATCAGTCTGATTGGGTTTATAGAAAAGGTTTTAAAAAACAACAACAATAATCTCACCTCACCCCACAAAAACCTCAAAAGTGTTTCTTGCTTGGAAGCAAACAAACTAGAGGAAAAGCTGTCCCAGACTGGCGTGACTCTTTCTGACAAATGTTTATGTCTTACTTTTTGGAAATAAAGGTTATATTAGGTGAGCTCCACTTGTCCTGCTAAGGTGCCTTTTATGTGCTTTTTTTCCACTTATAGCAAGTTTGGTGATTGGCAATATTTGGGGGCGTGTAGGGAGAAGGGAAGGTCTCACTGTGTAGCTCTGGCTGGAACTTACTATGTAGACCAAGTTGGCCTTAACTCTCTGCAATCCGTCTGCTTCTGCCTCTCAAAGAGTGTTATAATCAAGAACTCTCACAGTTGATACTGAACTGTGACATCATTACCCAGAGTAGGGTTAGTCCTGCTATCTTCAGCCTCCTTACACTAGAGTTTGTGACCAACCCATGAAAGGCCTGAAGTTCCATTGATGTCCTTCCCAGATATGGGTTTTAAATAGTCATTTGGTTGGATAAGGAATGATAGCTTTGGAGGATAAAGCCATTCGCTCAAGAAGGTAACAAATGCAGATGTGACGGGGCATGCTTGCCTGTGATTCCAGCATTAGGTTGGCAGGGGCATGGAGATCAGGAGAGTTGTTCTGGGTTACATAACAATTGGGGGCCAGCCTGAGACCCTGTCTCAACAAACTAAACTAAACCAAATAACAATTCCTTATGGAATGCTTCATAATTATCTCTTTCATTGGGCAGTATGTCTAAAAAGATTTTGTCTCCTAGGCTTATAACAAGTACTAGGGAAGTGTTAATTTCCTTTCTTACACAAACTCTTCCTGTGGCCTTTACAACATTTTCACCTGAATTGGCTTAAATAAGGTCCATGATGATTTTGAGATGTGTGATGTATCATCTACTTCACAAAGAGACTCGGAGTAGAAGTGGGAATGATGAGGAACAGGGTGCCTCAATCTTCTGACCCCAGCCTTGCAGCTACCCTTCCTCTCACACTATGGCTCACCACGAGTACTGAAAGGAGGGCTGGCCTGTGGGACCCCTGTTCTCGCCGTAGTTCCTATCAGAAAGGGCTTCTCTCTGCCCTCATTTCTGAGGCAGCAGCATTTTTTTTTCTGGTTCTAATTAATGATCAGTTCATACCCACATCCAGAGGATGAATATATTCAAGTTTCTAACTTACATTAATTTTCTTAGAGGTGGCCTAATTTCAGGTTTCCACTTCAGTCTATCCACACACTTTATGGTGGAGCTGTTGGAAATGATGTGTAGAGTAGAGCCGTATCCCTTAAAGATCCCTTGAAGGTCATTTCGGGTTTCTGGAGCTCCCTGGCTTCATTCCGGCTAGAGAAAAAGGAGCCTCCTGAACAGCATCAAGGCTGCCACACGGCGGCTCCTTTTCATGTTTATTTAGGCCACAAAATTACAAGGCAAAGTTTACTTATTGTTTAGGTTGTCAAGAGACACAGTTACTTTAACTGAGCATCTCAGAGCAGGGAGGGGAAAAGCTTTTGGCTGTTGTACCTTTACAGTCTGAAAGGCAGGTATTTCCATGGGGCACCTGATTGGCAATGCAATATATATAATTTATATTTTATTTCATTAATATAAAATATATCTTTATTAATTACTATATTTTAACTAATATTTAGGAATAAAATATTTACATTTAATTGAATATATACATATATGTATATATATGTATATGTATATCTATAGCTTGAGGATTAACATGTTGAAAGTAAAGCCCCAGGGAATGTTGTGATTTGAAATGTGTAATGTCTCCACAGGCTCATGTGTAGGTGCATACTTTTAATTTTTATTTTAATCTGTCTTATTTTACTGAGGTTTCTTGTGCTTTCTTCTCCACCCCAACCCCTTCCAACACACAGCACCAAGTAGGAGAGAAAGAAGGTTAGTGGGGAGAGGGGGCAGTTTCTCGTTGGCTACTTCCTGCTGGGTAGGGTTGTCAGTTTCTTTTGTCAGGTCCAATCTTCTTTTCAGGAGATCTCCAACTTCTTGTCACACTGCATCAACAGCGGCCAGGAGCCGCAGGGGGGAGCAGCAGCAGCCTTCTTCAGAGCACCACCCCCTGCCTCTCTCTCTCCTGGCTCTGGCATTTATGCCTTCTCCAGAGTCCTCAGAATTAAACTATCTGTAGCTGGCAAAGATCATGCCCTTCTTGGAGCCCTCACAAGGCAAATAGTCCACTGCTGTGGACAATCTGAAGCAGCCCCATATCCCACACCCGGAATTAACACAACACATGTTCACACAACATAAATGGGTTTTTTAGGACACTAAAACTTCTACTACATCTCCTCCATTTAGTCTGAAAAATGGCTTTTTCTCTAACATGAATGAGATTTGTTGTTGCTTTCTTACAGAAGATTATCAACGAGCCACTTTTTGAATCAATAGTTTCTTACCTGGTAGCTCTCAGCTGCTCCTGCCTGGAACAGCTTACGGCTTTTGCTGCTGAGCCTTGAGCTAGGACTCCGGAGCTGCTTCCTATAGGTAAAAGGTTTCTTCATATGTCTCTCTTAGACCTGCATTCACTAGTCCAATGATGCCTTTACCACAGTATCTACAAAACTTGGGAAGCTTAGGCATTCTTTTTTTTTGGGGGGGGGGGTTCAAGACAGGGTCTCTCTGTGTAGCCTTGGCTGTCCTTCACTCACTTTGTAGACCAGGCTGGCCTCAAACTCACAGAAATCCACCTGCCTCTGCCTCCCCGAGTGCTGGGATCACAGGCGTGCACCACCCACACACCACCCACGCACCACCACACCTGGCAAGGTTAGGCATTCTTGCTGAGAATGCTGTGTGGCCAGAAATAGCTATTTCTCTGGTGGAAAGTACCATAGTTCTCAGAGTTAACCCACTAGCCATTCTGAGTTCTGAGGCCTTTAGTAGCTTGGTCACAATTTCTTTTCAAATGACTGAATTTACCACCATTGAAGCACTGTGCATTTGATATCTAAGGCTTTCAGAGACTACCGGGAAAGCTAGTGGTGTTAATCTTGTGACCCAAGGCTGCTACTCTGGCAGCTCAGTTTGCTCAAGATTAACTGTTTTCCTTGCTGTTTTAGGTTGCATGGCCTCCTGTTCCTACTGGCTCCCCCAACTCCTGGGAACTTGACCCCAAAAGTGCATGGAGCAGGACAAGGTGGCAATTCTGGGAAACTCCGGCTCTCAGTTACCAGGTGTGAACTTCTTTTTCACTCTTCTCCAGCAGCACAATTTGCTTCACAAGCACTTCCATTTCCACCCACAAACTCCAGTTGTACAACCAACTCTGCAACCCTTTAAAAAATGAGAACTGAGTGAAAATTCTGATTTACCTATTTCATCCATTGTTTGTTTCTCAATACGTCCGTATCCACTCAAAACTCTTCCAATTGTTCAACCATTCTCCCAACCCTTTTTGAAATGGAATACAGGAAGAAGACTAAGCAAAACCAGAAAATCCTCCTTGGGAGAAAAGCGGGAGAGAGCACAGCAGCAGCAGCTGCCTCTGCCACAGTAAACCTTTTGCTCATATCCTGAAACAGTATATTCATTCCTTCATACCTTGCTATCTCCTCTGGCATTGGAAACCAGATTTTTCCATAATTTCAAGCCCTATGTCTGGGTGTCACTTGTTGGCTCCTTATTTTGGAATCTCTTTTATCTTCCTGGGAGTTCTTAGGCCTCCAGATCCCTTCCCTCTCCAGAGTCCTTAGAATGACACTCTCTGCAGCTGGCAAAGATCATGCTTCTCTCAGAGCCTGCATGAGGCAAATAGTCTGCTGTTGTGGACAACCTGGAGCAGCCCCATATCCCACACCTGGGACTAAAACAAAAACACGTTTATATAATATAACTGAGATTTTGAGGACACCAAAAATTCCACTACTCATGCATTTGAACAGTTGGTTCCCTATTGGTGGTGCTGTTTGGGGAAGTTTTGGCACCTTTGAAAGATAAAGCCTTGCTGGAGGAAATGGGTGACTCAGGAAAGGCCTTTAAGTTTCACAGCTCAGCCTCATTTCCTGTCTTCGCTTTGCTTCCTGACTCTGGATGCTATATGACCAGCTGTGTCATATTTCTGACACCATGACTTCTCCTCCATGATAGACACTATCTCCTAGTACTGTAAGCTGAAATACACCCTTTCTCTCTTAAATGGCTTCTTGTCATGTGCTTGCAATAATCCCCCTCCACAGCTTCCTCTGGTAACCTGGTGATGTAATTAGTCCTAAGCAGTTGGGCTCTAGAACACATAGCCGAGACATCTGTGAGCTGCATATGGCCAAGCATGACCCCTCCCTTCCTTTCTTAAATAATATTTTTTATTCCTTGAAGGTTTCATGTACTTATACAATGTACAGTCCTGATAGCTACCTCCCTCCAAGCCCCCTACTGGCCCTATACTCACCCCCTCCAGGTTTCTTTCTTTCTTTCTTTCTTTCTTTCTTTCTTTCTTTCTTTCTTTCTTTCTTTCTTTCTTCTCTCTCTCTCTCTCTCTCTCTCTCTCTCTCTCTCTCTCTCTCTTCTTTCCTCCCTCCCTCCCTGCCTTTCTTCCTTCCTTCCTTCCTTCTTCATTTATTATTAAAAACCTCCAGGTCTTCCTAGTGCTACCCACATGCACATCAGTGTGTGGCCGCTGGGTGGGGCATGGGCTAACTATGAGTGACCCTATCACCAGAATGGAATGATTATTCTTCCCTCCACAACCATTAGCAACTGCCAGCAGCCTCTCAGCTGGGGGCGGGACCTTGCTGGCCCATCTTCATCCGTGTTGGACTTTTGACCAGTTTGCTTTTGTGCAGGTAACCAAAGCTGATGTGGCTTGATGCATGGAACAGCCAGGCCATACGATGTCTGTATTTTATAGCTCTCCTCACCATCCACCAGCTCTTACACCCTGTTCTCTGAGCCTTGCTTGGGTGGTAGAGGTTGATAAGATGACCCATTCATAGCTGAGCACCCAGAGTTACTTACACTCAACACTTTAAACAGGTTTAGTCTCTGCATTATCTTTGTGGGGTTTTTTTTTTCTGAAACAGGGTTTCTCTGTGTAGCCCTGTCTCTAGAACTGTCCTAGAACTCACTCTGTAGACCAACTAGCTTTCAACTCACATATCCTCCTGCCTCTGCCTCCCCAGAGCCTGCTTAAAGGGGTCTACCATCAATGCCCAAAATAACACTTTGACCTTTTATTTTTCTAAGACAACGTTTCTCTGTGTAACCTGACTGTCCTGGAACTCATTCTGTAGACAGGCTGGCCTCGAACTCACAGAGCTCTGCTTGCCTCTGCCTCCTGAGTTCTGGGGTGAAAGCACATGCCACCACTGCCTAGCTTTGCATTACTGTTTTACCCACTGCTAAAGGAGCATCTTTGTATAAGCTGTTTAAGCTTCTCTGTATACAAGCTAAAAGCATGAGAGCAGCAGAAACCTACAGGAATGAACATAAATCATTTAGAATTCACAATCATTTAGCAAAAACGGCCACAGCAGGTTCTCCCCTAAGGCTTACCATCTCCCCAGTCATGGGTGTTTGCCCAGGTTTACAGTACAAGGCACAAAATCCCTCCCATGGAACAGGCCTGATAGCTAGTGGGAAAGCCGTTGGTTGCTCCAGAACGTCGGGCCACTGCGGCACTGTCAGGCACATCTCGCCAGCAGTCCAGGGCTGTGGCATGCAGGGGCCGGGCAGCCTGAGCAGTACCCTTCATGTTTCTGAGTTAATGCGCACTTCTTCTGAATCTAATCTAGGATTAAATTCCTGCTTTTTTCTCCCTATCCAAGAGGTAGAACGCTCTCAGACTATCACACTTGTGCCACGACACTTGAAATTGTCCTGCTGCTGCTTTGGGCCCGCATTTGTGGAGCATGCTGTGTTGCAAACGGCTAAGAACTTAGCTAAATTCCTCTCATGTCAGGGAGGTGGCTGTGTTAGGATTTTGGAACAAAACCTGCTTCTGGGTTGCCTAGCAACTTAGGATGTCATCATGTGTTGCTGGCCAGGTGTATCTTGCCCCTTAAACAGACAACTGGACATGCCCTCTTGGTCTTTCTCGGTCTCTCTTGCTCCTGGCCTCTTGGCCTTTCCCCTTTCTCTATCGGGGCGCTCCCTCTCTGTTCCCCCTTCCCTTTCTTTCCTTTTCTCTCTCTTTCCCTCTCTCTCTCTTTCACCCATCATATCCTGCTCTCCCTTCTCTCTGCTTTCCCTTCTTTCCCTCCATCCAATTATTTAGTTTGTCTTTTAACCTTATAGGGTGCAGTTTTGTTCTCTCCCTCTGTGTCTTGTTAAGTTAAAAATTCTTTACTTTTTAAATTCTTGGTACAACTACCATAATTTACATGTAAATATATTTGATGTAATAAAAAGGGAAAAGACAAAGCTAAAACAGGCAAAAGACCTCAGGAATGCACATATAATTGTTACTATATTGCATGAATCAGGAGCTGCACATTTTTGGAAACTATGCTTATGACAGTCCTAAAAAAAGGGGGTTCCCTATTTAAGCTGCAGTATTTTTTCTGAGTATGGATGATTGTTTACTTTGTAGTGGATTTTTTTTCCAGTTCCTGTAATGCATTTGGGACAAATGTCTCAAAGTAGCCTTCTACTTTCCTGACAATACCTTGCCCTTTCATCCTAAGAACTATAGTCCTTGATGCTGTTTTAAAACCATCTGCTACTAAACCCAAAACTTCTACCACAGATCCATAGCCACTACATAGGGACTGCTCCAACTTCAATCCAAACTGTACCCTTTCATGGTTTCATAATTTGACCGCTGCTGTCCACTATAATTTACAAAATCATTATAGCTTTCACCACCATCATAGTTACTTTCACCAAAATTCTGTCCTTCATTGTAACCACCATATCCTTGTCCTCCACTTCTAAATCTACAGTCCTTGATTTCCATATCCTAGTCCATCACCATTGTGGTGAGTTGAATAAAAATGGGCCCCACAGGCCCATAGAGAGTAGAGCTATTAGGAGGTGTGGCCTTGCTGGAGGAAGCGTGTCACTGTGGGGGCGGGCTTTAAGGTCTCAGATGCTCAACGAAGGCCTAGTGTGGCATTCACTTCTGCAGCCTGCAGCTCAAGATGTAGAACTCTTAGTTCCTTCTCCAGCACCATGTCTGCACGCATGCCCCCATGCTTCCTGCCATGACAATAATTTCTTAATTGATGTTCCATCTTCATATATAAGTCTATGATTGCTTCAAGTTGACAAAAACTAACCAGCATCATGACCAAAAAATGAGCCATAAACGGGGGTGGGAAAGAAGACTGCACAGATAGACTACCCAAGAGAAAGCATCAGCTTCTCTAAGATTCAATGCTGTCATCCATAGACTGGAAGAAGCCAGAGCCTCACCATTCCTGATATCATCCCAATGGCATTCCTAAGAGTGTTAGGGAGCAAATGGCTAGCACAGCACCTAACACTCATGTCTAACTTGGGTTGCTCATACTGCCAGGCCCAAGTTTCCTGTTGGGGTCAGGCAGATTTCAGGAGATTCATTCCTGCTCTTACCCATTTCCCCTGGTAACTAGGAGAATGGGTTTCTGGCATCCAAGAGTCAGAATTAGGAGTGAGAAAGCAGCCAGGGAGAAGAACAAAGTTTAGCAGTTCAAATAGTGTGGTGGTTTGAATAGAAATGACCCCCCATAGACTCCTGTGTTTGAATGGTTGGCCCATAGGAAGTGGCACTATTAGTAGGTGTGGCCTTGGCGGATAAAGTGTGCCACTGTGGTCACTGTGGGGGCAGGCTTTCAGGCTTGCAGATGTAGAACTCTCAGCTCCTTCTCCAGCACCATGTCTGCCTGTGTGCTCCCATGCTTCCTGCCATAACAATAATGGACTAGACTTCTGAACTTTAAGAAATCCCCAATTAAATGTTTTCTTTTGTAAGAGTTGCCATGGTCATGGTGTCTCTTCAGAGCAATAGAACCCTAAGACAGAAGTTGGTACCAGGAGTGTGGTATTGCTGTGATAAGACTGGCCCTGCTTTCGTTTAGAGGAATATGGAACTAGAACTTTGGTTAGAAAGACTTTGGATGCTTTACGTGAGGCTTAGTGGGCCATCCTAGTAGGAACACGGAAGACAGTGGTGCTGAGGGTGATTTGAACGATGGGGGTCTTGCTCAAGTGGTTTCAGAGGAGAAGAATATTTTTATGTGGCCTAGAGACTGTTCTTGTGATATTTTGGCAAAGAATGTGGCTGATTTCAGACCTTGTCTGAAAAGTCTGCCTGTGGCTAAAATGAAGAGTTTTGGATTAGGTGTATTGGCAGAGGAAAACTCAAAACAGCCTAGTATTGACTCTGTCCTGTGGTTATTGGTGTTGACTCTTATGATCTATAATGAAAAGGAGCACACTGAGCAAGGAAAGTTACAAAACTGTACAGTTTATTGAGAAAGGGGCACCAGGAAGTAGATGGAACTAAAACCTGTTTTCAACCAGATAAGCAGATTAAAGAAAAGCTGGATGTTAAATGGAATAAAGGGGGGAGTAACCTCAGGGAAAGACCCCACCCGGCTAAGCTTCCAACTTGTGAAAAGGAATTTCAGAAAAACTTAAATCCATGGATTGTAGTAAATGACTTTAATCCCAGTACTCTGGAGGCAGAGGCAGGTGGATCTCTGAGTTTGAGGCCAGTTTGGTCTACAGAGTGAGTTCCAGGACAACCAAGCTGAGGCAGTAAAGGAAACCATTGAAAACAACAGATGAAGATGTAATTGGACAATGGGTCTGGGTCAAGAGGTTTCAGAGGAGACTATCTATGGCTTAGAGATTGTTTCTGTGATATCTGGATATGGACAAAGAGGCCATGTGCCAGCCTCAGCAAGCAGAGGAACATGGTAGCTTCGGCCATATGGTTTTGGTTTATAGCCAAAGATAGAAAAAAGGGGTTATGGAGTCTCCCTCCATGACTAAGGAAAGCCACTGAGGCCAGGCATGTGTCAGGATGCTCCTGACACATAGAGACCCAGAGAGGTCATTGTGTAAAAGGTGAAGCCTGGATTGCCTTGGAGACCCCAAAATGTTGGAGATACCAGAGTTGTGGGAAACCTGCTGAGGAGAGCTGCTAACCATGAGTGGAACCAGCCCAAGGGAGAAAAGTGTGCTGCAGTCAACAACAATCAAAGGAGCTGGAGATCTTGAGACCACTCTTATATATGAAATAGAGATGCAGAGTTTGGAGTGTGCCCAGCTGGTTTCCATATTGCTTTGGTCTGGTATTCTTTCATGATGTTCTCTGGCCTCATTTTTTGGAATAATAATATATTTTCTGTGCCATTGTATGTTAGAAGTAAGTGACCTGCTTTTACATATTGATTTAATAGAAGTTTTAAAAAGTTATAAAAGTTTAAAAAAATATTGCCATGGGTATTCAAAGAGACTTTGGACTTTTTATGGGGACTATTGAAGTTGGACTGAATGCATTTTGCATCATGATAGAGATCATTGAGTGGAATGTGGTGCTTTGAATAAAAATGACCCCCGTAGGCCCATAAGAAGTTGTAGTATTAGGAGGTGAGGCCTTGTTTGAAGTGTATCACTGTGGGATGTCATCTTTGAGCTCTCAGATGCTCAAGAAACTGTAACCAAGACAACTACCATAACTTCCTCTAGAACTATAATCGGGACCACCACCATAGTTGTCACCATCACCTCTAAATCCATTATATCCACTCTCAGTGCCCCATAACTACCTCCGCTGCCTTCACCTCTACCACCACAGCCTCCTTTTCCACTACATTTATGCTATGGCAAAAATTACCTCCAGCACCTCCAAAGCTTCCATCACAACCCATAAGTGCACCAGATCCATCTTCGTGGCCTCCCTGTGATCCAGCTGCACCTGTTGTTCAGAAAGGCCTTATTCAGTACTCGATGATGCCCATTGACGGTGTGGTTTTTCCTGAAGAACAATCTTATCAACTGTCCTGATCATCAAAAGTTACAGAAGCAAATCCTCCCTTTTTCCCACACTGTTTGTCTTGCCAACGTCTGTGGTTTTAGTCATACTTTTTAAAGTAGTCTCCCTATTATGTTCTTCTGTATCTTCTTTAATATCACACACTTTTCTCACTCCTAGTGGCAGCTTTTCAGACTCCTCTCCAGAAACAACTCTCTTTGGTTTCACCTCATGCCCCTCAACTTTCTGTGGCCCAGCACACATTGCTGCATCCACCTTTCAACACAAGAGTAAGTTACAAATCTGAAGTCCTGAGAACATTTTATTGGGAGTGGGGGGTCTGTCATTACTCCATAGCCTGTAAGTGCACATTCTCGCAATGTTCTCTTAAACTATCGCCTGTAGTTTCGGATCTCAGACCACCAACAAACAGCTTTCCCGTGTTCTCCTGTTTCTTTAGATCACGGCTCTCATTTTGAGACTAGTCTCACCTCTTCTAAGTCCGGATAAATAGGAATCTCTAGTTTTGTTCTTAATCATAACTAGAATCATATGTATAGAAGCTAAAAACTTGGACCAGGAAGTGTATAGTGCAGAAGCTACCCTTTAAGCCAGTTCTGTTGCGATCCCAAGGCATGTTTGGTCTTGATTACAGTAGAGAAGACACCTTGCCTCTTTTGTTTGTGTTGAGGCAGGGTCTCTCTATGTAGTCCAGATTGTCCTTATCCTCAAAGCCATCTTCTTGCCTTAAGCTCCCAGGTGCTAGGGTTATAAGCATGTGTCACCTTCAGCATACTCTGCTCTCTGGCAAAAATTTTTTCCTACCTAGTAGCATATAATTATCTTTACAATAACATGCAGGTATTTGCTTAAGAGGGAACAAACTGGCTCTCTGGGGACAAGGCTCCTTTCTCCTTTCAGCCAGGTGGAGAGGAGTGTAGAATGCATATTTCAGTGGCGGTGAAGTTTCTACCATTCTTGTTAGCCTTCCAGGGGAAGCAGTTTCCTCAGTAGCAGACAGCTGGGGTATAGAGATGGGCAGTTCTACTGCAAGCCCCTCTGCCAGAAAATCCATGACTTTGTGTCACCCTTTCTTAATGATGTTCCTGACTGACACAAGGTATGACAAATTAGTGACGAAGAAGACCCACTCTTGAAGAGTCAATGAAACAGACAAGCAGGAACATAGGGGCATTGTCTCTGAGGAATGTGTAAATTCTGGCTTATTTATTTTCCTGGGTTTGAGCCTGCATGTCTAATTATTCTCATCAGATGCAATTCTACTAATTTAAGCATCTTCCCAGACAAGGAGATGTAACAGTTCTCTGTAACCATTGTGGAAAAGATGGCTGACCATTTCTAGACTATAATACAAATAATCTCACAGCTGACAATCTAGAGCTCAGATCTCATTATTCTCCTTAGGTAGAAACAAAGCAAGGGTCAGCCAGAACATTCTACCAGGGAAGAGGGATTACAGCGCAGGGAGAGACTCATCGACTCCCTGGATGAGCTGAGGTCGAGAAACAGTTGCATGGAGTTCAGGGTAAGTAGAAGACATAAAGCCCTTCATAACTGTGACTGTTAGAACTTCCGGGGTCTCCATAACTGTTGTGCGTTTGTTTAACTTGTGTGTGTTTCTTTTGTGAAAATACTTATGAAGGGAAAGTTCTAGGGCTGCGGCTGTAGCACTGTGTCAGAGTGCTTGACTCCATGTTCTTGGACTTGAGTTCCATTAGCTGCACACCACCCCACAGAGGACAGACAACAAAGTGCTGTAGACCTGCCTGTCAGGCAGAAGTAAAGAGCAGGGAGAGGCAGTGGCAGGACAGGTGAGAGCAAGAAAAGGGCACCTCCAAAGCCTGTGAGTGGGGCTGACATCGTGAGGCCAGCATGAGGGGGAAGTTGTGGGTTCAACAATGATGACTGACCATGGTGGTCTCAACTGGCAAACGCACCAAAGCGTGAAGTTGTCTTGACTATGTGGGGTCTCACAAAGGACCCTAACATGGAGCCCGTGTCACCCTTTGTATAAATCGTGACAATCTAAAATGCTTTCAAAGGATCGTGAAAGTTCACCTCATTGACTTCATCATGGTAAAATCATTTCTCTTCCTGGCTCAGGTATTTTCTATACTAACTAGACTTTTATCCTATATAGAAAAAAAGGACAAACAGCATGGGGGGGTTTACTGAATTTAGGGTTTCTATCTGTACCCCCAAAAGCAAGTTTTGTCACCCATCCTCAAGAAGCCAATGGAAAAGGCCAAATTAATAGTACAAAGAACTAAGAGAACAATGAAAGTGCCCTCACATTGGAAAGACCCTTTTCACAGCCACCGTCTGGGGCCTGAATTGAGATCAAGCTTAAGGTCAAGGTGTGGTCTCACCCGAGAGTGACTCATCACTGCCTGGACTTCAGTCTAGGCCTGCAAACTGGTCTGACAAATTGTTAGAACTGTTTAAAAGCTCACTCCAAAGACACGTTACCCCTATCACTGGTGCTTTCCCCTTCTCCCAGCACAGATTCCTGGGAGAAGTTCTCATTTATTTGGGGTCCATTTTTTTTCAATAGTTTGATAGTGAGATTGAGATACACAGATGTTTTCATTTCTGCCAGATAGTTTGTAAGAGGAAGCAAAAAGGGGAGGATGGATCGGGGGAGGGAGGCTGAGGAATGTAACCCAGTTGGGAGAATGCCCGTCTACCACACAAAAGGCGCCGTGTTTCATCCCATACCTCCTAAATTGATGCGCAGTGTTGGGACACAGCTTCCTGAGTCCAGCCATCTCGGGAACAAGTTCCACCTTGCTGGCAGGGCCAAAACTGAGTACATATTCTCAGGCCCTGAAACTCAACTCCTCTCCTGCTTCTTCAGGTATTTCATATTTGTCTGTTAGCCAGTAAAGATGGAAATTGCCCTATCTGTTATCTAAACTAAGGTACGCAGGTTGTAAATGTGCTACCTGTCTTGACTTAAAGCTTGCCCACTCCTTTGTTCCCTTATCATCCTAAACCTCTGGATCAATATTCAAAAGAGGACTTGACTGCAAAGAGCTGAGTCGAGGGTCCTGAAACCAGGTGACCTGGAAAGACCCCTTACCCACGTTTACTTTCTTGCTCAATCTCTCGTATCAGAATATAATTGGTCAATACCATAGTCCATCCTGCTCCCCCTTGCTTTGTGTTCCCATTAAAAAATGTTGTACAATCTCCCTTAGAGGACATGTTCAGATTCCAAACTGGCTTCTTCCCTGCTTCGCAGAAAATAAAGCTTTCATTTTTAAGCTTCCACCTCCGACGTGAGCTTTCTTGGCTTCTACCTTGAGCGAGCCCAATAGCAGCACCTGTGATCTGAGAAGGTGGAGGGCAGAGGACCAGAAACTCAAGATCATTCTCTGCTCTGTAGTGATTTCAAAACCATCTGGATTTCATAGGACTGAGAAAAAGACAAAAAGAAGAGGTAGATTCTCAGAACAGATGGTTATTGTGATGACTACAATTAAATGTTTAGCAATCAAATCACTTGGACACAGGCCTTTGGGTATGTCAGTGCGTGTTATCTTGGAGATGGAAGACCTGTCCACACTGGATGGTCCTATTTCTTCCCTGGCTGGGATCCTGAACAATGTAAACAGAAAAGGAGTAGAGCAGGAGCATGATTCTGGCACCAGGGGCCTCATGTTCTTTTTGCTGTGACTCCCTTTCCATTGCAAAAGCCTGTGTCCTACTTTTAATTAAAAGTGATGAACTATTGTTTGTGTGACTACTGAGGAAGTCAGATGCTACAGCTGGGATCAGGACTTCCCCCAGAAACTCCACGTGTTGGAAGCTTGACACTGTGCAGTGCTCTTGGGAAGGTAGGAAGAGGTGGGTCTGGTGGGGTCTGAGGTCACTGGGGTCATGCCTCTAAGGGATCATGGGGCTTTGGTGTATTCTGCTGTCATCCTTTTGCTTCCTGGCTCCTAGGAGGGGAGTGGCTTTGTTATAGTTCACACAGACCCCAAAGCAACAGAACCAATGTGTGATGGGTTGAAAAATTATGAAACTGTGAAGCAAAATAAAACATTCCTCTCCCTGCTGCCCCCCGCCCCAAGGTGGGGTGTGTGTGTGTGTGATGTTTGCCTATGCTGATGCATGTGCAAACACACGTAGAGGCCAGAGGTCAGTCTCAGTTATCTTCCTCAGCCACTATTTCTTAGGCTGGTCCAAGATGGAGGACCCACATCGGAGCAGCCCCCTTGGGGAAATGGAAGGTGAATGTTCTGCTCCTCTCAGAAGTTCTGACCCTTCTCTCAGTGGGGCATCTGGACCACAACCTCCTGCCATCTTAACAAGCAACGTCCCCTTATAATGAGAGTCCCTGACCACAGTTGTTTCTGCTTGCAGTCTTTCTTCTCCAGCACTCTCCTGCCCAACTGAAATCACCTCATAAAACTTCAAACATCCTTTTGTTGGGGGCTGCTCTCTCTTAATTTAGAGGCAGGCTGGCAGTAAGTGCCTGTGGTGGTTTGAATAGGAATGGCCCCCAGAGATGCACGTGTTTGAGTGTTTGGCTATGGCACTATCAGGAGGTGTGGCCTTGTTAGAGGAAGGGTATCATTGTGGACACAGAGCCTTGAGGTCTCGTATGTGCTCAAGCCTCACCCAGTGTGGAACACAGTCCCCTCCTTGCTGCTTGAGGATCAAGATGTGGATCTCAGCCCCTTCTCCAGCATCGTGTCTACCTCGAAGCTGCCTTGCTTTCCACCATGAAGACAGTGAAACAAACCTCTGAAACTGTAAGACAGCCCCAACTAAATGTCTCCCTATATAAAAGTTTCCTTGTTTGTGGTGTCTGTTCATAGCAATGGAAACAGTGAGACAGTGCCTAAACTGAAGCTCCACCTTTCAGCTTCAGCACGGCTCTGCGGGTATTCTTTCCTTAAGCACCACACAAGTGTCCTGAATTGGATGGAGTGTATTCATGGTTGTCCCCAGGTTACTGTTACTCCCCAACTTTCTCTCCGATTTGACCACCAACTGCCCTGTCCCCCCTGAGCACCATGGACCTTCGGCTGGTGGTGTCAGCCCCTTTCCCAAACTTCTCACAGGATGCTTTGATAAGTCTTCTGGGCCTGGTGGCTGAAGACTGATAGTGCCCTAGGATTTGGCCCCCAACAATGCTCCTCCCACCTCAATGGAGGAGCCTAAGGTAACAGGCCAGAAGGCAGGTAAGCCTGCTTCATTTGTTTTAGATACATAGCCCTGTGGACAGAACTGCCTTTCTACTTTGATAAAACCTGTCCCTCACAGGTCTCAGAGTGTGTGTTGACAGCCAACCCTGTGTCCCCAGATCACAGCTCATTTACCAGGTATGATCAACATTCTCCTCACTCACTCTCTTCTTGTGCTAGCCACCTGTCCTACTCCCCTGTCAGGCTGAAATCTCATGCCAAAACTGTCACTGCCCACAGTCAGACACCCTGTCCTCTCTGGGGTTCGGCCAGCGTCACAACCAACACGGCCACTTTCCACTCACTAGTTAACCCCATGGGGTGGGACACCTCTATGCCTGCTCTTATCCCCCTTTCTTCTATCTAAAGGATCCCTCAGCGCTTCATCACCCCTCACAACACCCCGTCTTTCCTAAACATCAACCAGGACCAAGTCCTATTATCACCTTTTCATGCAGGTCTCTGCATCCTGAGTCCTCCTTGTGGTACTCCGATCTTTCCAGCAGTCAATGGTTCCTGTCCTCGGGCCCAGGACCCTTTCCTTGCCAATGCTGCAGTTCTCCTGATCCACCCTTGTTCCGGCCTGGCCTGGTGCTTTGTATTCACCTGTTAATTGCTTGCTCCCTGATATTCCTACTGTTAGGAGCAGTCCCTCACACACACCAAAATGATACCGCATAAGCCTGCCTCCAGCGTTATCGCTAAATAATGTTATTGCTAAATGAAGCTGCCTCCACACTGGGCGAGGCAGAAGTTAGGTAAGCATGGCCAAGGTTCATGCACATGGGGAAAGTTGAGGATTATGGGAAGAGCAGAAGGGAGGAAGGACTCAGGACCACCATGGGTCAGCACAGAGAGAACGGCACGGCCAGATGGACCGTGCTGAACAGAAGCAGCCCAGATGAGAAGTGTAAGGAAGTATTTCTGGGGTTATGGATGGAACTGTTGAGGCAGACGTCATCGGGTGTGTGGCTGAGGGGCGATGGGGTAAATCAGGAGGTTAATATCTGCTTGGCCCCAGGTAATAAGGCTTATCTAAATCTGTCAGGTGTCTGTGTCTTTTATTGTTTGATAGTAGGTTAAATAAAGTCACCATAATAATTATAATTTTAATAATAAAATCAATGCCTTCTTTGTTTTCAACAACACACCCTGTCATCTCTAACACATACACAATTCTGTCACATGCCCTTGCCTCCTACCCAGATCTAGAAGATGCTTTCTTTCTTGTCCAGCTCCACCCAGACTCTTGTGGCCACTCTGCTCTTACCTGGCACTTACACTTCTCACAGCCCACCTTGTCTCTCCTCCCATGGATGTGGGAGTGAGCCCCCCCTTTTTTTTTGGCCAAGCTCTGGTGACTGACTTCCTAACCTTAAGCCTCTCACCCAGCACCCTCCGGACAATGTGTAGATGACCCCTCCCCCAACATACCGATCCTTTCTTAAGCTCTCTGGGCTCTATAGTCTGTAGGTGCCCTCTTCAAAGGCTCCACTTTCTCTAACTTAGGATGCTTTCCTCGACTTTGTCTTAGTGCCCACTACTTGTCAGCTCTAGATTAAAAAATACCGTTTCTAGAGGCATTGAAGGTATGGCTGCTGTGTTATGTGTGTAGGTGGCAGAGAAAAAAGAGGCTGTGTCTAAGCCTCCTCTTCTTACCTGCACACATTTGAAGTTTAGCCTCCTAAAATTCCCTTTCAGAAGAGCAAGCGAGCCTGTGACCAGCACCAGTCTGGTGCCATGAGGCCTGGACAGGAGCTAGACTGTGATGGCCATCAGCCTGGTGCACAGGCTTTCGGACACAGACCGTGCTCGAGATGGCCCCTGTCCCACCTCATAATGCACTAGTGAGATGACCCCAGACCACTCCTGAGTCCAGCCCCAGAAGCTCAGAAACCTGGAGTTCCACTAAGAGGAGCAAGTGAGTGGTGGAGAAATGCAAGAGAAAGAAACAGAAGGACGTGGGCACAAGCAAGAATAGGCAGACCTGGAGACTCAAGGGTAGTGAGGGACCTGATATGAGTACACGGTGATACCAGGACCTTGGTGGGGTCCTGCGTGTGCTGCCACCAGGAGCCACCTCTGGTTCTGTGGCCCTGCAGCAGCCCTGTTACCATCAAAGGCCAGGCGGACCCTCCTGGTCTGGTCTGGTCCTGGATGTGAGGGTTGTGGGTAAGCCCCCCTGAGGGCGTGAGAGTGGGAGAGGTGAGGGGCCTGACAGATATCCGAGAGGCGATGGCCTGACCATCTCGGATATCTGCCAGGCTCAGATCCAGGGCTCTGAGTTGTCTCACCCCAACACCCATCCCATCTATGAACTGCTGGAGTGCTTGAAGGGGCTGGTTCTACAGACGCAAAACTATAGGATCTCCATGACACAGGGCAACAACAGGACATCCAAGAGGAGTTCCAGTACTGAGAGACTGGCAAAGACAGAGGACCCTTCCCAGACCGAGGAGTCATTGCCATCAACGTTTGTGAGCGAAGAAGCATGGGCAAAAGGTTATGCACTGTGGGATTCACTGTCACACTCTACAGCTTCCACAATGAGATTTTTTTTTCTCTGTGGGGAGGGAGGTTGCAATGGTGGAGGGCGGGTATTAGGGATGGGGGAGATGAGTGGATTGGGGTGCATGATGTGAAATTCATGAAGAACCAGTAAAAAGTTCAAAAAGATTTTTGCCTGTAACGGTTGCTTTCAGCAAAAGACTTGTTTTTTATTGTAGCAGTTCCTTTTCCCTTAGTGCTCCTCACCCCTCTCTCACCCAACTAAATCGCCCTGTAAAACTCAAACTTCCATCTGGCGGGGCTGCTCTCCCTTTACTTGGAGCCAGCCTGACATTCAGTCCTAAAATAAAGCCTTGTCTTTCAACCTCAGGACAGCTCTGGTGGTCGCGTTATCTCCATAGGCTGCACACTACTCACCTTGCTTTTTGAGTCAGAATTTCTCACTGCAGAGAGAGCCCATCAATGGGCTAGGCTGGCTGCTCTGTGAATCCTAGGGATCCTTGTGTCTCTGCCTCTGCAGAGCTGAGATTTCAAATATACATCAGCGTGCCTTGAGTTTTTTTAGTGGGTCCTGAGAACTGAACTCAGCTGCTCATGCTTTCTCTTTTTCCCGGCCCCTGTTTTCCCTCTTTGATGGGTGAGTTACCTCTGGTATTTTGACAGCACTGTAAAGCGGATAAATGAGCTAGGCACCATCTGTCCGGTTCAGGCCATGGCTCCACTCTCAGTAAGCCAAGGTCTGTTAGCATGCAGATGAGTCCTCTGGCCTGACCGCAGGACCTGGTAATTGCTTACATTGTCATCTGCCGCCACCTCCAGGTGCAATAGGTGCATGCAGCCCAATAAGAGGACCACCACCACACCCAGCTCTGTCTGTCTGTCTGTCTGTCTGTTCCAGCTGTCTCTGTTCTAGGCACCCCCTTTCACTCCCTCTCTGCCACCCAACCCCATAATCATGGCTTGCTCTCTGCCTCTACTCTTCTCTGGGTCCTCACTCCTCTCTCTTTCCCCAATAAGATACCAGATCTGTTTCCTGGCATAATTCCACTTGTCGTGGGCCCACCAAGGTACACCCTTGCCTCATCGTTACATTTCATGACATTGGTTCTGTGACCTCGGGGTCTCTCCTGGTGTCTACACACACTAGGAGCCCTTCTGCTGCTACACCTGCCACAACAGGTTTGCTTCCTTGTACGCTGATCACTAGACACTCACTCCACCCCATACCAGCCTGTGTGTGTGTGTGTGAGTGTGTGTGTGTGTGTGTGAGTGTGTGTGCGTGAGTGTGTGTGCGTGTGTGTTCCGTATCCTGCCAAGTCCAGGTTTTTCCTGCATCCAGGACAGCTCTGAAGTGGCCACTCACAGGTGCTCTGGTCTTACCTCACGGACTGCTTCCACTGGGCCTGATCTTTCCTAGACAAAGATGTTCTCCTAGATCCTGGGCAACAGTGAAGCAGACAGCTCTCCCAGGACTTGGCCAGCATCCCAGTTTTCTTAGGGTCCCCAAACAAGTCTTTGTCCCCAGTCAGCAGCAAGCAGTCCAAACAACACAACAGCCTCCTTCCCACCTCACCACCCCTTCCTCGTTTTTTAATTAAACAAAAAGTAAGAAATGTTAGTGTGCAGGCAATTCTGCTGGCCTGTGCTCGGGGACCTGGCAATTCATCACATCATGTGCCGACATCGCTCGAAGGTATGTGAGCCCCCCCAAACCTGCCCTCCCCCCAGATCTCTTTTATCTGTTCCAGCTTTCTCTTGCTCTCACTCTCTCTGTGTCCTAGGTGCATCCTTTCTCTCTTTCTCTCTGCCCTCATGGCTTGTCCTTGTCGCCCCTTTCCCCGAGTCCTCACTCCTCTCTCTTCCCCCAATAAACCTCCTTATAGCAGACCTGTTGCGTGCTGTGATTCCTCAGTGGCACCTTGATGTGAGCCTACCATGGTACCCCCTCACCGCGTCATTGTCTTTCAAAACAAGGTCAATGGGTGAATAAGAATTTGCTAAGGTAAGTTAATACCTGCCAGGCTCCTTGGTGTGGTGAGGAGGGTTTCCCTGATCCCGTGGCTGCCTCCCAGCAGTGATTCTCTCTGCACACGATGGTGCAGCTCGTTTTCCATCACTGTTCTCTGAAAGCCGAGCAGCCCCTTCGTGAAGACGGTACAGTTAGGTTTGTGGACTCCCCAGCAGCAGGAACGCTTCCACCGTGCACTGGCGGTCGGCATTCTTGAGGTGGCAGTACTGAGTCAGTAACGCTCTGGCCTGCGTGGTGCAAGTCTAGCGAACCAAGTGAGGTGATTTTGGGGGAAGGCATGGGAAAGTACCATCTCAGATAGTTGTACCCAAATTGTTGATATTTCTAAGTATTGTTTTTTGAAGTGTGTTCTCCTGTAGCCACTAAATAACATTTTCCAGAAATCAAATCACCCTAGTGGCAACTTAGGTCATTGTCCTATGTTTCCCTGCGGAGTGTAGGCAGTACCTGTATAAGAACTGTGGTCAAAAGGTGGCGCAGCAAGGCTTCGTGGCTAGTAGATGATACCATCTGAGGTCCCACCAGCACTTAGTCCCAAGTGCTGCCTAAATTGTAAGCTTTCACACGAATTGTTACCCTCAAAAGAATTCATCAAAGCGTCCTCTGGCCATCACATACGATTCTTAGGTCCAAAGATACACCTCACTTTTCTCTCTCAACGCTGCAGCAACTTAGAATGTTCTCTGTGTGTTCCTCCTGCATCATCTCGTCTCATTCTTCTTTCTTGCTTACCCTTAGCCTGGGAATGTGTTTGCTCCCTTTTGTGTGAGAACACGAGCTTCCTGTAGACAAGGCTGCTGTCTATCTGATTCTCTGCTGCAGCCTGCCTGGAACAGTGGGGAGCCTAGCTTTTCCCTCCTTCCCTGTGTGGATCAGGCTTTCTGCCTGCTTCTCCTTGGAGTCTGGGCTCTGGGTGTGAGTGCTCTTCATAGGCACTCTTCACCTTTTCCTTAGGATAAGCTCTTAATGGTGTGAATTATGGATAAGGCCTGCTTGAGGAGGGCCTCATGACACTATGCACCTGGGGACTGAGGAAATGGCTCAGCAATAGAGCACAAGCTGCTCTTGCAGAGGATCTGTTTGATTTCCGGAACCCACAATAGCAGTTCCTAATAGTTTGACTCCCAGAACACTCTAGTAATTGATTAACCTCTCAAGGGGACTGAAGCTCTCATACACAATCCTGGGGTACCCATTACTTCAGTTTACACAACCACCTGTAGCTCCCCCTCCAGAGGCTCCAGCACCCTCTTCAGGCTTCTGGAGGAATGGCGTTCATGTGCACAAATGCTCACATCGGCAAAAAACTCATAAAAACAATTAAAGATAAAATAAAAATCTTTAAAAAGTGAAATGCTTGTAACTGTAGACAAAAGCTCACTTTTCACTGACATTTTGGCCTTGGTTTATGTGATGTCACATAGAATTCTCAGTTGTTAAAAGAAACAAGGCTTATACTCATGTATTTCATCTCATTTTCTAAACTCAAAATGCATCTCAGTGACATAGTAACAGAAGGGCAGGTGGCTGGGGCCATTACTCTTTAGGCAAAGGCCTCCAAGAATACTTTTAGAAGCTGAAAGAATGATTTAAAAACAAAAACAAAAACAAAAACAAAAACCTCCTTATGGTAAGAGGGGAGACACACCCTGGCAGAGCCTGGGGTGTGTTAGTTAGAGAGTATGAGAAAGAAATTGCAGGATTTTTGCTTAGACTGAGTAAGAGCTTTCTGAAAGGGCTAAAGGCTGGCTGGTTTTGCTCTGCTTGGAGCACTCTCAGGAAGCAGGGAGAGTCCATGACTGGGTATCTTTGTAACGCCTACCTCGAAGCATAGGGCTGAGAGAAGATCCAGACTGACAGCGGAGCAGCAGGCTCTCATCCTAACCATGAACGAGGGTACAGTCACTCCTACTTACTCAGTGCTGCTGTTTCGGGCTGAAATGATTGTGAAGCAGCCTGATTCTGTCTGAGCAGGCAGGGACTCTGACTCCATGCTCTGCCTGGTCTGGAGCATCAGTACCAAACCACTCCTGGCTGGGAGGAACTTTCTTTTTCTCACCAGTAGATTGCGAAGAGCTGGTGAGACCTCAGCCTGGGTCTGACTCTACCACAGGAGGTGAGAAAGTGATATTTGAGCTGTCAATTGAAATTTCCGTTCCAAAACACTTGGTTCTGAAGTGTAGATTCAATTTCTAACACGTACCATCCTGTTATGAAGGTGAAATTTGCACTTTAGTGTGTCTTGTTTATGTGGAAATATGGCATTTCCCCCTCTTAATGTTATGCAAATAAATAGGTCTGAACTTATTTGTGAGTTGAAAGAAGTCTCTAGTCTTTAAACTCCATTCCTCATGACCTCAGCAGCGTGTGTGGCAAATAAAATTCCCAAAGGATTTTCTTTCCTGGCATCTAAAGACTGTAGGTAGCTGTGACAGGTAACAGTTATGGTCACAGGCTGAAGGACAGGAATTCAACAAGCAGGTCCAGGGTGGGGCATAGTCATGAGGACTTATGGGCGATTGCTTTCCCTGAAGACTGGGAAAAAGGAGGCAGACACATGTAACTGAGGGACACGGATGTCAGGCATCCTGGGACTGAGCCACCCTGTTTATCTGGGTCTCAGGTATTGCACATGTAAAAGGAGCCAGGTAGTCCTCACCCGAGTGTGTAGAGAAGAACAAGCCAGCTGTGACAATGGAGAAGAAACTGGTTGCCTGCATGGAATGTGACATGATTGCCACTAGGAAGAAATTCCCCTAAGGAGGAAGAGTCTAATCTCATTCAGAATGGCAAACAGAAGCTGTGGAAGAGAGGGAACAGGATGGGAGCCTACCATAGAGCTCCTTTCAAAAGCTCCACCCAACAGGGGGTCGAAGCAGATGTTGAGACTCACAGCCAAACTTTGGGTAGAGCACAGAGAATTTTCTGAAAGAAGGAGGCATAGAAGGGCCCAGAGGTGACAGGAGCTCCACAAGGAGACAAACAAAGCCAAAAAATCTGGGTCCAGGGACCCTGCAGAGACTGACGCACCAACCAAGGACCATGCATGGAGAGGACCTAGATCCCTTGCTCAGATGTAGCCCATGGCAGCTCAGTCTCCATGTGGTTTCCCTAGTAAGGGGACCAGGGGCTGTCTCTGACATGATCAGGATTGCCTGTTTTTTGATCACTTCCCCCTGGTGATGCTGCCTTGCCAGAACACAGAAGAGGATCCATGAAGTCCTGATGAGACTTGATAAGCTATGGGCAGATGGCGGAGGAAGAGACTCCCCTTTCAGTGGACTAGGGGAAGGGGACAGGGGGAAGAGGGAAAGAGGGTAGGGCTGGAAGGAGATGAGGGAGGGGCCACAATTGGGATATAAAATGAATAAATTAAAAAAAGAAGAAGAGTCAAAGAGAGACCGTGGTGGTGGTGGCCTTTCGACCAGGATTTAGAAGATCTGAGCGCTAGTCCTGATGCATTCATGAGACTGATGTGAACTCTACACCCGACTCTTGTATTTTTTTAGCCTAAATTTATGTCTAAAACCAGAGTAATGATGTCTAAACCATTGCATCCCCAGAAGTATTGTAAGAATGAAGTGAACAAATGTAGTCAGCAAGTATTCACACTTTGCATGAAACCTCATGCTGAGGTTTCTTATAAAAGTTCATAGCATGATGGACGTGAGACTCTGTCAAGGAAACGCAATAATCAGCTGATTATGCATACCCTTCTAAAAGTTGCTCACAAATAGATATCAGGAGAGAATGTTCTTTTGTTTCTTGAAATACAATATAAAAGCACCATCTTTTTCTTTGTTCAGCTCCATGTAAATAGCACACAGTTTCCAAATTTAAAGCTCCTAAAGCAGAAATGAAGCATTCTGTTTGCAGATAACTTTTCATATGTAGGTATGTATAAAACAATACACACAGATTTATGTGTGTATGTGTATCATCTATCTATCTATCTATCTATCTATCTATCTATCTATCTATCTATCTATCTTTCTATCTATCTATCTATCTATCTATCTATCTATCTTTCTATCTATCTATGAATCTATCTAGTTATCCCCTGAGTTCCACAAAAAGCTGTTGGAACTCATACACAAATTCATTAAAATCAATATACAAAAAAAAAAAAATCATTGATTTTCTTATATTGCATACTGACAACAAACTATCCAGAAAAGAAATTGAGAAATAGCAATGCAGACTTATAACTGATCAGAAATACTGAGAATGAGTGACTGTTCAGTCCTAGTGCCATCTATAACAATCCCTCAACACTTCAGAGCTCAAGGAAGGTGGTGGCAGAAAGATTGTAGGAGCCAGAGGACAGGAAATCTGCTGTGAAGCAATCTTTCCTAGAAGTGGCTGCATGGCTAAGACCAGAACAATGGAAATATCTCTATACATGCTAACATGGAAGAGGAAAATTTCATAGGGTCCACCCTTAGACAAAGAGCTATAGTCAACTAATGACTTCTGGGAGAAGGAAAATTAGCCTCTCCCAAGGATGAGCCTTGTTATTGGTTGTTCCGTGCAGAGTGGTCAGCCTTGAAACCATATACGTGTATAATAAAAATGGACTAACAGGTTGTGTTTTTATATATTTGTGCACACACACACACACATATGAATGTTGCAGTAATACTGAAAGAAAAAAGATTCTCAATTTGAAGAGGGATAGAAGTGGTTAGAGGGGAAGTACCTGGGAAGGGCTGAGGGAGAAGAAGAAGGGGAGAGAATGACGTAATTCAATTTCAATTAAAAGCATATTTTAAAAAGAAGTAAAAAACAAACAAACAAACAAACAAAAAAAACATTGATGGAAGAAATGCAAGTAAGTGAAGACCTGCCCTTGTGTTCACAGTTTGGAAGGATTTGTTGTTGAAGTTTCCGTAGACCTAAAACTAGCTACAGCTTAGATCAAATATTTTTCACAGAAATAGGAAAAAAAAAAGAGACCCTAAAATTCACATGAAACCTTAAAAGACTGTGGGTAGCCCAAGCTATCTAGAGCAAAATAAGATGAGAGACGGCCCACAATTTCCAAGTTCATTGCAAAGCTGCAGTAATCCAAACTAGCACTGCCCTGGCAAGTGCCCCAGGCAAACACACACATGCGCCAGAAGAGACACAGCAGAGCTCCCACAAGTGAGTCTGCATGCACTGTGTGGACAGCAGCAAGGGGAAAGGGCAGCTTTGTGAATATATCTTTGAGTCCTCACTCTAACCCAACAGGCTCATGCTTTGAAGGCTTGGTGGTTCTGTTGAGAGCCAGTTGGATCAGGCAGGCGGTAACTCCATTAGAGGATCAGTACAAAATGGTTCATAGCTGAATGGTCTATTAGGGGCTGACGTTACTGAAGGAAACCCGCCACTGGGAATGCGTGCCTTTGAAGGTTGTATCTCGTCTCCAGAACCCTCCTCTCTACCTCTCTCTCTGCTTCATGGTCACCTTGAGGTGAGCAGTGCCTTCTATGCGCCATGATATTCGACCTCACCTCAGGCCCAAACAAATGAAGCTGTCTGACCTTGGGCTAAAACTTATGAAGCTGTAAGCTAAGATTAAACCTTCCCTCACTTGAGTAGTTTTCCTCGGGTGTTTTGTCACAGTGATGGGAACCCAACATAATGGCATCGGGGAGGCTGGATAGCTGATGGGCCTGGAGCCTTATCTCACATCCTACAAAACAGACTCAACATGGACTAGAGTAAAATTTAAGACCTGAAACTCCTAGGCTGGAGAGATGGCTCAGAGGTTAAGAACACTTGTTGTTCTTCCAAAGGTCCCGAGTTCAATTCCCAGTTAACCACAGTTCCCAATTAACCACATGGTGGCTCACAACCATCTATAGTAACATCTGGTGTATAAATAACAAATAAATCTTAAAAAAAAAAAAAAAGAAAAAGACCTGAAACTCCAAGACTACGGAGAGGAAATACAAGGAAGACACTGTAATATTGGTTTTGGAAAAGTTTTTTTTTTTTTTTTTTTGTACATGACCAGAAAAGCACAGGGAATAAAGGCAGAAGTAGTGAAATGGGATTGCACCATACTAAAAGGCCACACAGCAAAGGAGACCATAAAATTAAGAGACACCATGGGAGAAGAGAAAATACTTGCCAAGCATAAGTTAATAAAGACTTGTTTTCTAATGTAGATACAGAATTTAATTCAACAGTGAGAAATCTGTTAATGTATGAATCACATACAAAGACATTTTTAAAGGGAGATGAGCAATGGCCGACAGGGATAAACGAAACTGCTTGGCATCACTGATCACTGGAGAAATGCAAATTGAAACCATATGAGACATCACCTCACACCTGTTAGAGTGTCTGTTATCAAAAAGATAGGAGGTGATACATCTTGACAAGGATACGGAGAAGACCCTTATACATTGGTAGTGGGTATGGAAATTAGCACAGCCATTATGGAAAGCAGATTGGAAGTTCCTTAAAAAAAAAAAAAAGAATCCCTTCTGATCTAGCAATTCTGTTTCTGGGTAGATCTCCTAAGGAGATGGAGTCAGTTGTTTGAAAGTGATGCTTGTACTCTTGCTCTTCATAAGAATTGACGTGTACCTGCCAACAAACGCGTAAACAAAATGTGTGTGCGCATGTGTGTGCTGTAATACTATCCAGCTTAAAAAAAAAGAAATTTTACTTAAGCAACAAAGCAACAATAAGGTCAAGTCTGGAGGATAATATGCTAAGTGAAAGAAGTTACACACTAAAGAAAAAGGTCACATGGTCTCACTTGTATGAGAAACCCGAAAAAGCAAAGAGAACGACAGTTTTCAGAGGCTGTGGCTGGGTGAAGGGTGGGAAAATGTTGGTCTAAGTGGCTGGAAGGGGTGCAGAGCGCTAGGGCTCTCCTGGGCAGCATGGGGACTGTGGTCAGTTAGCTGGGTACTGTCGCCTTGAAAATCGCCAGAGAGAAAAGCTTAAATGCTCTCACCAAAAAAAGTTAAGCAGGTGAGATTATGAATGTCTATTGGCTTGGTATGATCGTGCCACAATAATTGAGCTTTGATAAAGCTGCAAACAAACATTTATGTTTCCATATCTGGAAGATATCATCCTGCCCCTCCACTACCCACAGGCAACTGCTATTCTTTTATTTGTTTCTTTTTCATAATTTTTTATTCTATGTATATAGGTATTTTGCCTGCATGTGTGTGTCATGTGCACAGAGACCAGAAGAGGGCACTCTGTCCTCTGGAACTGGAGCCACCATGTTGTTTCTGGGATTTGAACCCAGGTCATCTGGAAGAGTAGATGGCAACCACCATTCTAAATCCTCTCTCCACTGTTTTTTTTTTTTCTTCATGTAAATGGGCTCACACAGCCTCTCTTTGTTCATGTATAGTTTCTTTTGTTCTCAGCATGACTGTGAGAGTCATTTGGCTTTGCGTATCTGACGTCCGATCTAAGATCCTGAGTAGTATTCCTTTTTATGTCTCTGTTCTCTGTGCTAGTCGCTCTTTACCAGCCTCTCTGCTGGCAGACAGCTGGGCTATTTATGGTCTCCAGGGATGATATACAAAGCTGCCGTTAACACGCTTGCCTTTAAATATTGGCTTCTCTTGTAAGGTCTCAGGTGTGTTTCATAGAAACCATTTGACAGGCAAATGATATGACATCAGGCAGGCGGGCTCTTTAAAGAAGAACAAGTTCAAAGGGCATTGTTGGGGTAAGAAGATGACGCAGTTGAAAGCGAGCCCCCCCCATTGCTTTTCTTTAGCATACAAACAGAATTCTCTCACTGTAAACAGGACATCCTCTTGGGTATGCAGAAAAGGTATTTAAAATTGTGAACATCTTTGCTTTATTACGTTGCTGCTGTGTGTGGCACAGTGCACATGTGGAGGTCAGACGGCGGCCTTCAGGAGTCGGCCCCCTCGCACCTGAGATCCCGCACAAGTGCAGGTCAGACACGTACAGGTCAGACATGTGCAGGTCAGACACGTGGAGGTCAGACGGCGGCCTTCAGGAGTCGGCCCCCCTCTGCACCTGAGCTCCCGGGAGCAAGCTCAGACTGTCAGGCTTGCGTGGCAAGTGCTTTTATCGACGGTGTCCTCTCACCAAACCCAAAACCCTATTTTAAGAACTAGAAAATGAGAAAAAAAAATCCAACTGTTTGTATTGGACAAGTATCTCTTGTGACATCTACTTCAATGATACAAACGTTTGTTTTCTGGTTGTAATCCTATTGGAAGGTTGAATCTCCGCTGAGATGGAAGCTTTACTGTGCTAGCTGAGTCCAGTCTCTTCCTGGAATCAAAGGACTGTTTCCAGGAAATACTTAATTGATTTTCTGATGTACTTTTAAGGGATTAAGACTTGATCAAGGAACTGGGAATGGTGACACATGCCTTTAATCCCAGCACACCTGGAGGCAGAGGCAGGAGGATCGCTGTGAGATTGAGGCCAGCATGGTCTAAAAAGCCAGTCCAGGACAGCCAAGGCTACACAGAGAAACCCTGTCTCGAACAAACAAACAAACAAACAAAACAAAACAAAAAAACCCAACCAAACAAAAGATTTGATCAAAGGAACTGGTTATGTACAAGCTAGTTGACTATTAGCTGAATTAACGTTCCAGCAATCTTCAACCAAGAGTTAAATAGTAACCATCTTGGGAATGTAAATTAGTGCAGCCACTATGGAAATAAGTATGGAGATTCCTCAAAAAAAACTACGCCACTCCTGTGGACATAACATGAAGAAATCTACGTCACGCACAATGAGATGCCTGCACCCCCACATAGCATTGTTTGTAGTAACCAGGACATGGATTTCACATGTGCATCCAACAGAGGAATGGATAAGGACAATGCATTACTGACACTGGGGTTTTATCAAGATTAGAGAATACAGTCGCTTCATTTGCATGGTAAGTGATAAATCACACTCAGAGTAAACAATAATGTTCATTTTCTCTTATACGTGGATTTAAAAATACATGGGCATACAAGATGGGCTATTTGGAAAGAGAAGAGACTGGTGGAAAGTGGGAGGCACACGGAAAAAAATTGGCACTGAATAATGAGATCCATTGTTTTACACAATTTTCATATGCCAATAAAATAAAGAAATAACCATTTTCCTTGTGAAATGTGATTACCACAAGTAAATCTTTGGAATTAGCCCACTATAGGGTTTTTTTTTTTTTCTTTGTTTTAAGCCTGTAAAATAACTTTTTTTTTCTTTTCTTTTTTTTTTTTTTCTTTTTTGAGACAGGTTCTCACCATGTAGTCCAGTTTGGCTTTGAACTCAGAGATCTACCCACTTCTGTCTCTTGAGTGCCGGGATCAAAGGCACATACAGCCACTTTTGGCTATTAAAATAACTTTGAAACAGGCTCATCACTAGTTTTTAAAATTAAATTTATTTATTTATGTGTGTATGCCCCAAATGCAGGATACTCGCATGCTGGTCAGAGGACAATGTGTGAGATTCTGTTTTCTCCTCTTACCAGTGGCTCCTGGGATCAGGTCCTCAGGCTGGACACCAAGGGCCTTTACTCACTGGACCATCTCATTGCTCCTGAACCATGTTCTTAATTATCTTTATAAATGGTTTTTTGAAGCAGTGTATAATATATTTCTTCATTTATTTTAGGATTTAAAAAATATGACCACTTCTGATTTTAAGTGGAGAGGTGCAGTTCTGGGCTAGCTCCAACTCTCTGTGGCTGTCAGGAGAAGTGGGGTGATAGGGTCCTCATGCACCCAGATGACACCTTGAAGAGGGGAACCCTGAGAGCTCACGCAGAGAGGTGTACTTCTAGGGATGAAGTAACAGGACCTGGGAGGCGAGCCCCACACAGGTGGGCTGAGTGGAGTGTGGCCGGCACGCGGAAGGCAGGGGCCAAAGGCAGAGCAGAAGCTGGTATGTCCATCAGTAACGGCCTGTTAGGTCATCCATGGGCCCATGTCTTCTTGAAGCTCCTGGCCATGAAAACCTTGGCTCATGATCTCTCTGCTTGGACGGGTCCATGGAGACAGGAAGGCGCCTTCTGGTTCAAGGGTGCATCTCCTGAGGCATAGTGTGAACGCTACTGTGCTGAGTGCACAAATGATCCACTCTGTAGAGTGAGGGGTTCCAACAGGTCTCCCTCTGCAGAGTCCTCTCTGTACTTCCCCAGGCAGGTCAGAGCCCACTCAGCTGGCTGCTGGCTCCGCTCCCCGTTCCCGCTGTCTTTATTATAGACTTTCCAAATGACCATAGGCAGTAATTTCTGTTGAACTTCCTCTCTCTCTCTCTCTCTGTCTCTCTCTTTCTCTGTGTGTGTGTGTGTTGGAGGCGTTATAGTTTGACTAGGCCCCTTCAACAGATGAAGCTTAAATGGATCCTATTTTCAGGAACACTAGGGGAGGTGTTAGCTTTTAGTACAGCTAGCCAAAGAAAGGAATAAATTAATGGAGAAATAACAAACAGGATAGAGTTGGAGGAAAAGAAGGTATCAATGAACAGTGAACTCTGTCAATGAACAGTAGATAAAGTATTCGGTGAATATTTTCTGAATGTACTTTAAAATTCTGTAAACGTCATTAAAAGTAGTATGTAAGCTGGGCGCAGTGGCTCACCCCCGTAACCCCAGCACTTGAGGAGGCAGAGGCAGGAGGATCTCTGGGAGTTCAAGGCCAGCCTGGTTTAGCTGAGTCCAGGGCAGCCAAGGCTACACAGTGAAACTGTTAGGAAAAACCAAAACCAACCAAAAAAAAAAAAATACCATGAATAGCCCCCGCCCAAGGTAGTATGTATTGAATTGTTTGCATGATATATGTGTTTTGAAATCATAGATTTTAAAATATAAATGCTAAAATAAGCATGCTGTATGGCCCTGTGCTGTCGCTGTGGAAATAGTGTTACCTGGACTAGACAGCCAATCTGAGTTGGTATAATATGCCCGAAGGGATCCATCTTACCTTCTTTTCCTACACACGCAAATAATTAGGAGCAGACTGAGGGTTGTTTCTTTGCTTGCTGTTTCCATTGTGTCCTGGCCTACTTTCTACAGAAAGCAGAGCTAAGCAAAAAGCATCCTATGAAGGCCTTACTTGGGGGGGGAGTGGCCTCAGGGAAGAGGGAAGGCTCTGCTGCTGTCAAGTTGCCTGCAGCAGTTGTGAGCCATAGGTCACTTGAGCAGCCACATGAGATGGGGAGATTGTCCACTGGTGGGGGAGGAGTGGAGAGTTCAGTGTCCACCATGTCTGTAACCAAGGCCCCAGCTAGGTCTCATAAAGTGTTAACCTCGCAATTTTCCAAGCTGGGCATGCGTGGGGACGTAGCAGGTTCCCGAGGCACGCCATTCTGCTCTGTTCTGTGACAGGCACTGGCTTGGGCGGGAATAGTGACAGCATACATTTCCCAGAACTAGCGTCCCTGGGGACTGAAATGGGAGATAACAGGCTGAGCAGCCCCAAAGCAGACCGTTAGAGATGTCCAATACAGATGATGAAACGGGGACAACACAGCGAGGCCTTGGGACAATATTCTGATGCACAATAGTTTTAGCTTTGCTGAGTGGTGACCCGCTAAGATCCTTGCATGTATCCACTCCAAGCCAGAAGAGAAGAGATAGGGATTCAGTTGTGTGATGAATTACTAAAAGAACTCACTTCTGGATGCTGCCCAAAAATAGAGCTTGGCAAGGCATGCCTGGCCTGGCTTCAGCGCTGACTACATTTTTAGCTCAGCTTTATTTCATTTGCTAAAAGGAGCTTCTAATACAACCTAAGTAGGAAATCAATCCCCAGTTCCCCTCTTCCCTTCTCAGTCCACATATACGAAACAGGGGCCCAGACAACTTCTTCCTTCTGCTCTCTTCTTCACATCCCTCCCCACGTCCAACCAGCTCTACTTGAAAGGTCGGCCTTTCTGTTGACTGCAGTGACTTGATTGAGAGGCTCGTCTCCTCTTACTGGGTGAGCTGCTACAAATAGCTTTCTAATCTTCCTTCTCTCTCGCCTCTGCCAGGCCTCTGGCAGGGATCCCCTGACCAGCCAGAGACCAGGGACAATTGAGAAGTCACCGGATCTGTTGGTTCCTCAACCAAGGAGATAAGGTGGCTGTGTGGGTGGAACCCAAGGTTTTCATGCTGGTTTCAAGCTGGCTCCCAAGTCCACCCAGTAAACGGATGTGATTCCATTCTTGCTTCCTGGACCTTTGTAGAAGGTGGGTTTTGAACTTTCCGAACTGTTTTAACTTCACCATTAAGCAAGTGTTTATGACATGCTGAAGCTGGGACGTCTTTAGAGCTGGTGGTCCTTGGGGATGATGACACGAGGACCTCCCGAATGCCACAGGCAGGTGCCCACCAGAAAGATGCACTTGTTTATGAGGTCTTCCTGGCTCTTAGCCTGTTCTTATCGTAGGACTTACTTAAAGAGAAAAAAGATGATTCTGGTCAAATTCCCCAGGGAGAGGAGGAGGGAAAGCGTAATTGAGTGATTGATAGAGAGTTTAGTTGACATTGGTTATCTGCTGGGAATGTTTCAAGACCCACAGTGGATGCCTGAAATAGTGCAAGGTACTGAAGGCTGCAGGTATATTCCTCTGTGCTCTGCAGTGCTGGCCACACACTAACCCCCCTCCCCCGTTTATGCTCTGAAGCCTTCTTTGCATCACTGTCCTTGAAATTCAGGGCTGTTATTGAGTGATAGAAGGGCTGTTTGAGCACAAGCATGGTGACAATGTAACAGTCAACCTGATAACCAAGTCTTTCACTAAGTGACCAACAGGAGGGTGATGGATACAGTGTGTATTCCCTATAAAACAGTCACAATGTGGAATGAGTGGAAGAGGTCAGCTCTCAAGCTTTTATCACACTGATCAGAACAGCTTGCATTTTAAAACTTAGGCCGTGTCTAGAATTTTCTTGTGGTATTTTTGAATCCCAGTTGACCACAGGTAACTGAAACATGGGAAGCAAGCCATGGCTAAGCAGGGGACTGCTAGCGTGTTTGCATGCCAGACTATCCCTTGTGTAAACTCTTGTAGATGGTAAGAATCTCTCGCAGGCCAGATAGGACAGGCATCCTGACAGAGCTTACATTGCAAATGGAGGGTGGCAGCTTCCATACACGTTAGTGTGAGAGTAGGGAGTGGGATGGGGTGGGGAGAAGCTGTAGGGAAGGACTGGTTACAACCTTGAGAGCCTGTTGTGGGAAAATCAAAGGAGGCGGAGTTCACTTAGAGACTGTAACACACAAGGCACCGTACATCTGTGTCTGTCTGTCTTTTGGAAGTACTGGAGTGAGAAAACATTTTGAGCTGATGAAATGTCACTGAAAGCTCTTGAGGTGGTTTGTCACTGCAGTTGGTGATTCCCCAGGACGCGCACAGATATGAGCAAGGACTTCTATTCACATCTGTCTCATTTTTTTGCTTACTTTGCATGATTGAATTTTAAATTATTCTTCCAAATGCTGGCAGCTTTAGAGCCATGGAAGATAATAGTGGTTCTAATCCTGGGTTAATGAGAGCCATAAGAAAATAATAATCATGGACTTAGTGCCTTCTGCCAGTGTTTACTGAATGACACTGAGATTAATTTTATTTTAATTAGGACCAGCACTGTCACCTCAATTCTTTAATGAATGCCAGGTTAAGTCCATTACTAATATCATAGCTGTGAATAAATCTCATTCTTGTTAATATTCACATCTTGCATTCATCACAAACATTTTTATAAGAGGTGTTTTCCTCTTATTTCATGTTTAGAAAGAAAAGACATTGTTGGTTCTGTCAAAAGCTGAACAGGAATAATGTTCATAACATTGCTTCTTAGGCTGGTGGACTCATTTGACTGAGGGCAAAACTTTCAGTGTTTAACCTTAATGACCGGGGCCAGAGAGATGGCTTAGTGGTTACAGTGCTTACTGCTCTTTTAGAGGATTCTGCTTTGGTTCTCTGGACCCTCAGAGGTGTCCAGCAACCTCCTGTAACTCCAGCCCCAGGGGATCTGATGCCCATCTCTGGCTTCTGCAAACACACACACACACATACACACACACACACACACACACACTAAATCGTCTTTAAAAAGATGAATTATTTTGAAGTCAGGTGGTTCTTTCAGCTAGACCAACTTCAACAAATCTGTTATGAGCTGAATTATGTCCTACATCCAAATCCATACATTGAGGCCCCAGCCCCCAGGACCTCTAACTGCTTGAGTTAAAGTGCGGGTCCTTACAGTGGACCCTAATCCAGTCAACTAGTCTCTTTAGATAAAGGGGAAGTTTGGACAGCCAGAGACTGCAGGTAAGGAGCACTATCTTTGCTCTACAAATGTTGACCACAGTTATTTAAAAGTTAATGCAAAGCCTTGCTTCTCCACAGAAGATGAGACCATACCCACTTCTGACCTTGGCCACCACAGCTTAGGATTCCTGGTCACTCTGGGTGAGAGTGACTTTGTCATTACTAGAACATTGCTTTTCTCCATGTCACTGTCTGTGCTCTGAGGTTGGTGCCATCCTTTCTCTTCTATGCCATGCTGGCAAATTGCTCTTTTGGTCTTTCCATGAGAGCAGGACTTCACTGAACCTTAATTATTTCTGAACTCTGATAGATAAATCAATCGATAGATAGATAATAGATAGATAGATAATAGATAGATAGATAGATAGATAGATAGTTACATAGATACATAGATACATAGATACATAGATACATAGATAGGTAAGGAGCAGTCCTCTCTAGCATGTGCTGGCACGTGCTCCCTGTCCTGTGAGTCAAAGAGAAAGATGGAAAGGCAGGCTGTGCTCCTGTTTGCTTTGTCCTTGCCAGTCCCACCTTGGAGCACACTCTAAAGCTTTGTTGGTAGGGTGGTCAGACGGACAAAGGAAAGCGGAGATCAGTCATTTCTGTTGCAAGTACTTCAGGTTCAGATTCTTGTTGAAGGGTTTGAAAACTGAACAACACTTAACTGTCTGAGGACATCAGTCGGCCCTCTTTCCCAAGAATGTGTTAACTGTGTTTTCACACAGGTTTTAATTTTCTGTGATATGGTCATTGTCTCAGTTAGGGTTTCTATTGCTGTGAAGAGACTGTGGCCACAGCAACTCTTTATAAAGGAAAACATTTAACTGGGGATGGCTTACAGTTCAGAGACTTAGCCACAGCAAGAAGCATGGCAGAGTTAGGCAGGCATGGTGCTAGAGAGGGAGCCGAGAGTTCTGCACATTGATATGCAGGTAGCAGCAGGAGACTGCGTGCCACATTGGGAGTAGTTTGAGCATATAAGTCCTCAAAGCCTGCTCCCATAGTGACACACTTCCTTCAACAAGGCCACACCTCCTAATAGTGCCACTCCCATGGGCCAAGCATTCAAACACCTGAGACTATGAGGACCATTCCTACTCGAGACACCAGAGCCATCACCCTCCTAGATCCTCACATTGTGACTGTCCTGTAACAGATAGGGAAACCAACTTTGTGTATAAATAGGACATTGCAGACAGGCCTGAGTGCAACTCATTCCAAAACTAGATTATGAAAAACTACGGTTTCCAGAATGGTCTGTCAGATGACTTGTTCCTGGAGAGGGCCCTCTCTGGAGTGTGGAGGCCTGTAGCACCCAATAGAGAGGTCTGTGTGCACCCCACAGCCACACCAGCCAATAACAACTTGGCAGCCATGTGAGTTGACCATCCTGAAAGCAGACACTATAACCCAGCTGAGCCGGTACTGGTTCCATGGTTCTGATTGTAATTCATGGGTACTTGGGGGTGAGTCAGCCAGGGCAAACTGCTCCAGATCTGACCTTCCGACTGTATGAAATGGTAAATGCTTACATTTTATTAAGTGAACCTCATAGTAATTTTTATGTGGCAATAAGTAACTAGTATTCATGACACAAGGTATGTGTGTATTGTGTGTGATATATGTTAGTACTGATGGACATGTGTGTATGTGTGCCTGAGGAGGCCAGAGATTGACCTTGGCCATCTTTGGTTACTCTCCATCTTCTACTGAGATGCTCTCACTGACCCTGAAGCATAGTCTCTGATTGGCTAGGCTGCTTGGCCAATGGGCTTCAGGAATGCACCTGTCTCCAAGCTTTCCCCTCAGAGCAGGGGTTAAAAGGGTACACTGCCATGCCTGGCCTTTCACTTGAGCTCCGTGAATCCGTGCTTACATAGCAAAGAACCTTACTGATTGCCCCAGCTTCCCAGCCCCTAAACTTGCTGTAACTGATTCTTCATAAACATAGAGTTCTGCTAGATTTTAGGCAATGTGAAAAGTAGGTCTTTCATGGTAGATGTGAAAGTCACCATGACTTGGTTACATGCTCGGCACGGAGCTGCCTCAGTTTCTTCCATTGTGCCTGGATCTTCAGAACTGCTCCAGCACGAGGTTGCCCACCTGCCCCTCATGAGCCTTGTTTCCACTCTGTTGTCTCAGCCACACTAGAATTCCAGGGAGGACTAGAGGCACACACCGATCTTCAGGCTCTAACCTACACATACCAGACCCACACGGGCTTCGTGAATCTTGTGAGTGCCTTAGAGCGATAATGGGAAGGCTTCACTTCGCAGCACTCTGCAGTGTTTCCCTCACCAGAGAAGAGTCGGCACATCGAAAACTTGGTATAATACCATGGAAGAAGCCAGGTCTTGGTTTAAGACCTTGACGCCTCAGACACGAAAGGAAAGGACTGAGGTCACGATGCCTCCAGAGTCTGGGAAAGAACGTGGACCAGCCAGTCATCCTTGCTTCACAGACCAACTCTGGATGCACATGGCTCCATGAGATGGTACCTGCTTGGTGCTCATGACTCAACTGGGCAGGTGGACCACCCAGCTGCCTGAAGGAGGTGAGGACACAGGTGAGGCTGAGCGTCCCCATTTTTATCTCTGTGATTCAAAAAACCAACAAAAGCCATGTGAAGGGAGAATATGTTTGTGTAAAGCCTGGTCCCAGCCCATCGTTTCAGGGACATCAAGGCGGGAACTTGACGCAGCTAATCACGTCCAGAGACAAGAGCGGTGAGAAGTGAAAGCAGGTGTGCTTTTTGTACTCAGCCGCCTTCCTGTACTTACAGTACCCAAGCCAGGAATAGTGCCACTCACAACGGGCAAACCTTCCTACCCTAGCTAGTAAAATCGAGACAGGCAACTCCCAGATATGCCCACAGGCCAACCTGGTGAAGACAAGGCCTCCCTGATGTTTTCCCAGGTGATCCTGAGTTGCGGAGAAGCTGCCACAGCTAATCATCACATGGGGCGGTGTTCTGACAAGCCCACCCTCCGCTGCCGCAACTTGACCTAAACTACTTTGCCGCCCACTGGCCCCGAGAAGTGCCCACCCCCGGGCCTGCCCAGCGCAACAAGTGCTTCTGCCACACTTAAAAAGGACCAGTTCCTTGAGAAGTTCACACCGAGCTTTGATCATATTCACTTCCTCCTCCAGCTCTTCTTAGGTCCACCCCTCCCCTTCCCACCTGACTTCCCCTCGTCTTTCCTAAACTTTCCCCCTCTTCTTCCTCCTTTCCTCCATCCTCTCTTTACTCCTTACACCTTTAAATGTGTGCGCAAGTACACACAATTAGTAAACTTACTCTTTACACTTCTATATAGTCATCCATCTAGACCTCGCTAATTTGCGACAGTTCTGCATTACATTCTGGGTAAGACAGAAAGGAGAAAAGACTATTTTACTTTAGAAAGTCTAAAAATCCAAATACGTCTTTCCTGTAAACTCTTTAAGAACACAAGGCATCTTTAACGAAAACTTTCCCCATGACTCTATACAATCTAGAGAAAATGACCCTCACGGTGACTTCGGTGTTATCACCGAAACGATTATTTGGCAAGAAAGTGCACTTCTTCTGCTTTAAATCTGCCGAAGACCATAACTGGCAGCTTTTTGTTTGGCCCCATTTCACACAGATGGATTGTGCATGCGTGTGTTACTGTATATGTGTATGTTTTTGAGGGGAAGGTGCTTATGCACACAGGTGCACATGCCTGTGTGTGTGAGCATGAGTGTGTGTGTGTGTGTGTGTATGAGTGTGTGTGTGTGTGTGTGAGTGTGTGTGAGTGTGAGCGTGAGTGTGTGTGTGTGTGAGTGTGTGTGAGAGAGTGAGTGTGTGTGTGAGTGTGTGAGTGTGTGTGTGTGTGAGTGTGTGTGTGTGAATGAGTGTGTGTGTGAGCGTGAGTGTGTGTGTGTGTGAGTGTGTGTGTGTGTGAGTGTGTGTGTGAGTGTGTGTGTGTGAATGTGTGTGAATGTGTGTGAGTGTGAGCGTGAGTGTGTGTGTGTGTGTGAGTGTGTGTGTGTGTGTGAATGAGTGTGTGTGTGAGTGTGTCTGTGTGGAGGTATCATCATTAGGAGCTGTCCACCCTGTAGTTTGGACAGTGGTCCCTCACTGTCCTGGAGCTCCCTGAGGAGGCCGGCTGGCTGGTGAGCCCCAGGGATCCGCTTGCGAGTGCCACCAGGCCCTGCTGCTTGTGTGGCTTCCGTTTCTGGGTTACAGTCCACCAGTGAGGGAAACTCGCGGAATCTGGGGATTGAACTCAGGTCTTCAGGTTGATAGAGCAAGCGCTTACCCACGGCCATCCCCCACTTTACCTCAGAGCTTTGAAAAGATGTTTTCAGTAGCTGCAGCTGTGAGTACACACGCGATAGCTACCGTTGTGCTGACTCCCTTAGAGTTCTACTGATGCACATGCGTTTTGAACCCTGGACTTTGACACAGTGACTTGACAACTCAGGAGCTGATTGCTTGTGTGAGCCTTGTGCTCTAGAAGGTGAGAAGGGATCTTGCTCTTTTTGAGGCATTTTGGGAGCTTGGGTTCTCAGTGTCCAGTGTCTCAGTGTCCAGTGTTGGGCGTGGGCTTCTCTGGCCCGGCTAAGGTGCCCAGGTCTCAAGTGGCAGCAAACCACTGTGGCCCGGGGACAGGCTCAGCGGCTCACCCTGCCTTTGCCTTCTCTTGGCTTCCCAGGCTGGGCCAATTGGACAGGCTCCAGGTTACATGCGTTCTGAGCAGAAATGGCGACCAACTGGCTGCTCCTATTCATGGTGTCAATCTTGTGCTTTGTGGGGTGTTGTCCCTCGTGCACACCCTACCCACTGACCAACAAGAGGACTGTGTTGTGAAATGCTGAGGGTACTTCCTGGGAATGTGGCATTCGCCAAACAAAAACTCTCAGAGTTATGAGCAAACTCTGCAAGTGTTTGCTCTTCTCGGGCGTCCATGGGCAGCCAGCCTCTGGGCGGCCGGGGGGGGGAGGGGTCTGCTTGGGGATTCTAGCTCTGGAGAACCAGAGCCAGAGGGGAGGCTCATCTAATTCGCCAAACCACGAACCGCTCTCCGCTCTCTGCTCTCCGCTCTTTGGGAGGGTCTGGAAGGGAATGTTTCAGCAGATAGGCGATGGGGGGCATTGAGTCTATATAAACAGATGCTAATCTTTTCCACGTCCTCATAGATCTCTCTGTTTTTTAAATATTTATTTATTTACTTTATGTTCATGAGTGCCCTGTCTTCATGAACACCAGAAAATGGCATCAGATCGCATTACACATGGCTGTGAGCCACCACGTGGGTGCCGGGAATTGAACTCAGGACCTCTGGAAGAGCAGCCCGTGCTCTTTACCCCTGAGCAATTGCTCCAGAGCTTCATTTTTACTTTTTATTTCCTTTTGAAAGAGGATCTCACTTGTAGGCCAGGTTGGCTTGGAACTCTGTGTAGCTCAGACTGGTCTCACAGACTCTACACAGACTGTGTAGCTCAGTCTGTGTCACGATCCTCCTGCCTCAGCCTCCCGAGTGCTTGGATTTCAAGCATGAACCGTCACCCCGGCTCCCCCACGCACGTGTGACGCTGCCCCACTACTGCCGCTCTGGGTTCAAACACTGCGTGTGCAATATTCTGAGACTGCACAGCAGCCCTTAGGCGTCATCATTTTGTTCTTTCAGGTCAAGACTTCATTTTCTTGTGGGTCTCTCATGTCCATGTCCATGTAAGTAAAACTGAGTGCTTTTCTCCTGTTAATCTATCTTAGGTATGTGCTAGCTGGGTGTCCTTAAAGGCAAAGGGAAATTTTCCTTCAGTGAAATGGGATCTCTTCACGAGCTGGCTGGCAGCAATGACAGTTAGAGACAGTTCGGCTCTTGTCGGGGAGACAGTATTAGAGCACCTTCTGCTGTCGTAATGACGTGCTGAGGCCACCTACGTACAGAGGAAAGAGGGCGATTTTGTCTCATGGCTTTGGTCAAAGGGCAAAGGGTAGCATCTGGTGGTGGCTTTCTTGCCCACAAAATCTCCAGGTACAGGATGTTCACGTGTCAAGAGACAGGAGTGGGCATGCATGTGTGTCTGCTCATCTCCTCCCCCTCCTCTATCTGTCTATCTATCTATCTATCTATCTATCTATCTATCTATCTATCATCTATCTATCTACCTTTCTATCATCTATCTATCCACCTATCTATCTATCCATGCATCTATCTGTCTGTCTGTCTGCCTGTCTATCCATCCATCTATCTGTCTAAGATAAGAAAATCACGTGGCTTCAGACACTATGTAATCTATAGTCTAGGGTAACTTTGAACTTCTGCTCCTCCTATTCCCAACTCCTAAGCACTGAATTGTTTGGCGTGTCCACGTACCTGGGCTCGTCGGTGCTGGGATCAGGGTTTCATGCAAGCCAGGCAAGCAGTATATCCCAACCAAATGCATCCTCAAAGCCTCATTTGATACAGCTACTGAGACCCATCCACTGGGCTGATCTTATCTAGTGCAATCACCGCAAAAGGCCTATAAACACCCTAGTCAGGCTAGACTGCTACTCTCCAACACGTCACAGTGGGGTTAAATTTCAACCCACGAAGCCTTGATGAACACCTGAAGCACGCTCAGATCTTAGCAAGATCCCTCACTTGGACAACGTTGGAAGCCGCTTCTCACAGCAGATAGGGCCCACAGAGATCTTTAGTTTTCTTTCTTCTAGTTCTCTTATCGTTTTATTTTGCTGCCAACACTCTAGAATTAGGGCATTTAATATAAAATACAGAGTATCGTCCTAAAAACAGAGGACGTGCAACACGAGGTTTGAGTACTTCCTGGTGGAAGTAAGAGGTGAAGCGTGGCCTTGGCTGTGGCATGAAGATGGCTTGCTGGACTCTGCTGTGGACCCCGGGGGCAGCAGTCTTTGAACCAGAGTGTTAGGATCAGAGCTTGGGCCCTGGCAGCCCTTGTAAACTCGACTTAGCTACCTGCCTTCAATAGGTCAATTTTTAATTGTTTTGTTTTATTTATGTGCATGTGTTTGCGTGGCCCTGAGCATGTGTCTTTGCAAATGCTTGCATACATGGGTGTCAGCAGAGGCCAGACGAAGGAATTTCAGGTAGTTGTGAGAACTCTGATTGGGCACTAGGATCCAACCTCAGGCCCTCCTGGTTGAGCAGCAGGCACTCTCAACTACTGAGCCATCCCTACGCCTGGCTGGCCAAAGAGATAAGAAACAGTGAGGAGCGGAGAAGGGAGGTTCCTTCAGTTCCTTCCTCCACTGGGTGGAGGAACAAAGATCCAGCGACACCCACCATGTCCCAAAGCCATCATTAAATTTAGGTTTAAACAGAGGGCCAGAGGCATGCATAGCCACACAGAGTTGGTCAAGGTGTGGTCTGGCCCATCACTGACTCACCGTGTGGGCTCCCGTGTCTTCTGAAAGGTGGTCCGACAAGCTTTCAAAACCGTGAAGTCTTTCTTTCTCTGTCTGCTCGTAGGCCTCAGCCCTTTACTTCCAGAGTGAGATTCCTGGGAAATTGCAATCCTCTGATAGTCAAAGGGAAGGGCACAACTGCTTCCCTTTAGAATATTTTCACTCCCGCCAGGATGAAGGAGGACAACTTTGCTCGGGGTGGTTGATGGGTGCCAGGTGCCAGGACAAGTTTTGAGAGGGCCGGAGCCAGGACTGTCTACTCAGAGGCTGTGTGCCTGAAATGAAAAGGGGCATAGCCACACCTCAGCAAACACAGTTTTGCAGCAAAGCCAGGTCAAACGCTTCTGAGCAACTCAAAGGCTGTGCTGCTCAGAAAGTCTCTCAGAGGGCAAAGGACAGCTGCGTGCTGGAGAAGTCGAATCGGAGAGCTCAGGGCCAGCACCGAGAAATCCGCTGTCTTGAAATTACTGATCATTTCCCAACAGGTGCCATTTTGTCCAACAGTGCACCCTCCCCATGTGATGTGAGCAGTCCTGACAGAGCTCTGCAAATCAAGGCTGCCTGCCTCCGCAAGGAGATGGCTTGGAAACCAGCACTGTAAAAGCAACAACAGCAACTTAAAGTTTTGCTGCTGTGATGGTTGACAGCGATTGTCAATGTGACAGGATCTGCAATCACCTAAGAAACAAGCCTCTGGGCACGTCTGTGAAGAATTTTCTAGGCTGGTTAGTCGAAGTGGAGAGACTCAACCTTAAGGTGGGTTGTGTCGTTCTATTGGTTGGGTGTCCAGGACTGCATAGAAAGGAGAAAGTGAGATCAGCACCACACATAGGTAATCATTCTCATTCTCTCTCTTTCTCTCTGTCTCTATCTCTCTCTTTCTCTCTTTTTCTCTGTCCTCTATCTCTGTCTCTCTCTCTGTCCCTTCCCAATTGTGGTTGCCACACGGCTATCTGCTTCATCTCCTGCTACCACGACTTCCCCACCGTGATGGGCACTAGACAGAAGGGTGAGCTGAGACAGACTAACACGGATGCTCTGTGGCTCTGGGATAGCCAAGGAAGCCCCGTGACCACCAGGGAGACTAGAAATGGCCAGTGGTGCTCCAGCTGCAGGAGAATGTGGGAAGCACGGGATCCAGCCAGTGCGGAGTGAGCGGGAAGTTCGTGCTGCCTCACACAGAGGGGAGTAAACAGCTCTGCTCTAAAGGACCTCACAGGCTGGGTGGCGAGGCCAGAGCCAACCAGGACCGCAGGAGAGCAGTGCAGGCAGTGACACTGGTTCCCTGTGACCTCATTGTCCCCGGGCACTTTCTGAATAACCCCAAGGACACATCCGCTCAGGGTTACTCTTTTCTTTCCAAACAAATACAGTCTATATATCTGGATGTCGGGTGCTTTGAGGATCAAACCAAAAACAAATGTAATATTTAGCCAAGTAAATTATATTCGAGTCTTGGCATAAAACTACCCATTCACATGCAGTCCTTATAGCAATTAAATTTTTGGGTTTTACAAGACAAAGTTTCTCTGTGTAACCCTGTGAGTCCTGGAACTCACTCTGTAGACCAGGCTGGCCTCGAACTCACAGACATCTGCTTGTTCTGTTTTCCAAATGCTAGGATTAAAGGTGTGCACCCACCTTCCTTAAATTGCTTTTAATTGATAGAAATATATATATGTATATATAATATGATGTTTTGAAGTATGTACATATATATAAAGGTGTTACAAAGACTTAAAAATCTACTCAGTGGTTTTCAAATATGATTTTTTTTTTTTTTTTTACTGTGTTCACATGGGTGTGCCTTATTCCTGTGCCATACTGAAATGCTGAGTCCTATCACCAACATCTTCCACCTCGTCCTCTGCTCAGGACTTGATAGCTATTCCACTCTGCTTCTATGAATTTGATTTTTACAATCAGGCTTTCATGCCTGAGTGAGGTCAGGCAGTATTTTCCTCTCTGTTTATTTAACTTAATATAATATCTATAGTTTCATGTGTGTTGTTACAATGATACGATTTCCTTTTGAAGCATAAGCACTGCTGTGTGTGTGTTCATTTTTCTCTGTTGATGCATTGATAAACTTAGATCGATTCCTTATTCTGGCTGTTATGAATAGTGCTACAATTATCAGAGGAACACAGATCTTTGACACACGGATATTTGTGGATGCATTTTTGTGGCACTGGAGATTGAACCCACGACATCACACACACTGGGTACAGGCTTCACCACTGAGCTATAGCCTCAGTCTTAACACAGGGCTTCATTTCTTTTAGGTATATACTCAGTAGTGATCATGCTGGCTCATCTGACAGGTTCCATTTTTTATTTTAAGGAATCTTCGTAGTGTTTTTCATAATAGCTGTTCTAATTTGAGTTCCCACCAA